>NC_046289.1:45816961-48216961 GCF_004115265.2 Rhinolophus ferrumequinum
TATGATAATCCACATATACTGTTGGCCTTCCTCCGTATCTGAGGGTTCTGCATACACAAAGTCAACTAACCTTGAATCAAAAATGTCTGGGGGAAAAAAAAGTTACATTGTTAGACCTGCGATGGTTACTTCTGTACTGAACATGTACAAACATTTCTTTTGTGTCATGATTCCCTAAACAATACAGTATAACAATTATTTACATAGCATTTACATTGTATTAGGTATAATAAGTAAGTTAGAGATCAAGTATAAGGAGTATGAGTATAGGTTATATGCTAATTCTGTGCCATTTTCTACATGGGACTTGAGCACCGGTGGACTTTGGTATCCATGGGGGTCCTGGAAACAATCTCCTGTGGATACTGAGGGACAACCCTACTAAGAAACCCTGACACTCAGCAAGCATTTTTACACCCCAGATTCTCCAGAGCCTCTTAATCACCGTAAAAGCCAGTATTTGCCTCACTCTACAGAGGAAGAGAATGAAGCCTGGAGGTAAAGTGATTTGCCCGAGGGACACAAACCCCAGTATGCCGGGCAGGGCCAACCTCAAACCGAAACCCTCTGACTCCCAGGCCAGAGCTCCTCCCAGCACAGCTCACTCCTCCCAGCCAGAGGCAGAGGTTCGGTCAGGGCCTTAGCAGCAGGCTGCTCTGTACCAGTGATGGTCCTCCAGTGAGGAACCTGGTCCAGCAGCCAAAACATCACCTGAGAACTTGTCAGCAATGCAAACGCTCAGGCTCCATCCCTACTGAATCATAATCTTAGGGGAATGGGCCTGGCAATTGGAATTTTAACAGCCCTCCAGGTGATTCTGATGTATACAAAAGTTTGAGAACCTCTGCTCTACACCAGAGGTTCTCAACCATGGTGGCACCTGGGACTTTTAAAAACCCCAATGCTCAGGCAACATCCCAAATTTATCAGGATCCCCGGAGGCGTGGAGCCCAGACATCAGTGTTTTTCAAAGCAGATGACTGTACAGCTAAGGTGGATAACCACTGATCTGCCCTCTCTTTAGCCCCTCAGGGGAAGAGGAACAGATGGCCAGGGTGGCCTGAGCTTTCCCATCCAGATTCAGTCAGGTGTCTCCCGTTTTTGCCTCTACACATCTCCTTCCAATCCCTAGTCTCCAATCCCTTCCAGGTTCTTCCACTCAGCACAAGAGACAGTAAAATCCGTCTGGTCCAGGAAGCCCCACTGCCCACGCCTGTGAGCCTGAGCCTTGCTGCTCCCTCCCTCCTTTGAGGTCCTTCATGCACAAAATCCCTGCCAGGTACAGGCACTGGACTAGGTGCTAGGGACACCTTGCCATGGGGAAAAACAGTCCTAACTCCCTGCTGGACTGTCTCTCTCTACCCTGTGTTGCATGTGTCTGCTCTCCTTTCTGTTTTGCCTACAGCGCCCTACAAGGGGCAGCCCTCAAGAGGGACATATATACCGGTAGGACCAGTTTGCTGGACTGAATGTCTGACCCAGAGTGAGACCCCAGGAAGTTCCCTCCTATTGGGCATCCAGAGGAAGAAAGCCACCTGAGGAAGGATCCCCCGTTGCAGAGAGCGCAGCTCACCTGCCCCATGTACACAGGCCTCCCACAACTGGACAATTACTGGCCAAAACAGAAAGTCAGTCCATCTCCACCACCCAGCTCCCTACGTCTGCCTGACCTGGGTCTCCTCTCCACCCAGAATGCTGAATCATCTGGCACTTCTGCAGCTCAGAAAAATGGATAAACCAGCAGGCACTGGGTGGGGGCAGCATTTTTGGAACGTCAGCCTCACTGAAAGCAAACAAACAGCCAAAAGTTATTTGCACTTGCCTAGTTCCTTACATCAAGAAAGAGGAATTGAACTCATAAGCATTTCCCAATTCCTACTCCTGGGCCAAGCTCCTCACCCCTGAGGGCTAAGTTTTTGAAATTACATTGAGGTTTTTAATACTGATTTTTTGTTTTGAAGTGTGATTTAGATTTTTCATGTTTAGGGGGCATGAAATCCTTCCTGCCTGCTTCCCAGCTGTGGCCAGATGTGGAAAGGTGGCCCAGGACAAGTCTAACAGCGCCCGACAGGCTGAGAGCTGGGGCCTGTCACTCAGCTAACTCAGGCAGCTGGGACTGGAGGAAGCTGAAACAACGCCCTTTATTTATAAAAATATCCCCGTGCTGCCACCACAGCACGTCCTCATTTGGTGATAGCAATGGTACAGAACATCTGGAGGGCTGTCTGTACAACTCATCCTCTTGCCCTGCTCCAGCTGCTTCTCTGACACCCCAACTCCGTGAACCTGGGCCTGAGGCAGGAAAAGCAAGGTGCTTCTCAGGGGCAGCGCCTTTAAACATGTAGATGTGGGGTTCCCATCTTTCTTGGCCTGGCACAATTGTGAATTTGCCAAGATACCCTGAGGCATGCTGAGAGAGGGTGGTGGGGAACCGGCAGGATGTCCCTCTTTGGCAGCCAGGCCAGTTCTCCCCCATGTAGTCCACCTGTCAAAGGCAGACAGTGAGAGCCCGTCTTCTGATAGCCTCAACCCCAGGACACAAACATCCTTTACAGTGAAAGCCACTTTTCCTCCTCAGGTCTTCCCCCAGAGCTTTGTCAACTCTTACTTAACATACAATGTTAGCATCTTTGATTGCCCAAGTTCCAAGCCTGATGAAATGAGAAGGGACACCCGTCTGCAGTGGGGCTGAGACGGGCTGAGATGTGAGGGCTGAGAGGTACAAGGCCAGCAGCAGTGGCACCTGGCAGCTTGATGTTAAAGGAGAAAGAAAAGCTGAAAAGTACAGCGTGGCTGTACAAACCCGTCTGATAATAAGTGACTCCGAGCCACCAAGGAAAGACTCAGTTTAGGCCAGTGAGTTCTGCTGAAGAAAGTAGAGAATACTCCACATATTTTAGAGGACTCCCACCAAAAATCAGTTTTAGAGTTTACTTGCTGGCATCGATGCATGGAAAGAGCACTGGATTTGGTTCTAGACCTGGCTCCTTCACTCACTGAGATGCTGAATAGTCATCTGGCCATCCTGGGCTTTAGGGTCCATCTCTGTACAACGTGACATGAAGACCACCTCATGGGGCTGTCGTAAGTGTCATCTGAGAGGTATGTAAGAGCTCCAAACACGTTTGAGCGATAAGTATTATTTCTACTATCACTGCTAAATGGAGCAAGCTTAATTTTTCTGGAACATTCGCATAAGTGGAACCTAGCCTAGGGACAGGGAGGTGCAGTGTAGGTGTACAGTTGAGGAGCTACACACATCGCTATGCACACTTCAAAGAGCCCCTCATCCAGGAGCCCTAGACTTGCATCTGGAGGTATCGTGCCCATGCTGCAGAGACCTACAGAAGATCAGACACTGGCCCAAGGTTGCACAGCATGGCCAAGGTGGGACATGTCTTCCAGCCCCAGTTCTGGGATCCTCCTGAGGGCTTAGGCTGCCCTCACTTTGCCCCCTGCCCCACACCCCCAACCTCAGGGCCAGGCAGGTCCTCACCTCGTTCTCGTAGACCAGCAGCTGGGCCTGGCAGAGCAGCAGATAGCGGTCTTTCCAGAGTCCCAGGAAGCCCCCGCTGCTCTTCTTGATCCAACCAGCCTTGTCCGCCATCCGTGCGCCCCGAGGCTTCTCGCCTCCCTCCTTCATACCCTGTAAGACAGCACCAGGACATGCCATGAGGGTTGCCCCCATGGGACCACAGTCCACAAACCACACTAGGGATGTGTCCCTCTGCTGGGTATGTACTGATATCATCCCGTGTGAACTTCCCCACAACTCCCAAGGCAGATATTCTTAATCCAGTATTAGAAATAATAAGAGCAGGGGGCGGCCAGTTAGCTCAGTTGGTTAGAGCGTGGTGCTCTTAACAACTCATGGGCCACTGTGAGCTGCGCCCTCCACAACTAGATTGAAACAACGACTTGACTTGGAGCTGGAAAAACACAGTTAAATAAATACAAGTTTAAAAACAAAAAATAAATAAAAAACAAACTTTGTATCCTGATATGATTAAAAAAAAAAGAAATAATAAGAGCAGCAACAATAATAACAGCAGCAGCTACTCTGTATTGAGCCACCGTGTTATGTTTTGCATGTTTTGCACACGTTGCCTCATTTAACCCATACAACTGCCGGCTGAGGCGGCGGCATCATTATCCACATGTCACAGCACACCGAACCTCGGGGAGGGATGACTTGCCAGGGGCACACAGCTGGAGGGACAGAGCCAGAATTCAAACTGGGTCTTTGACCCCTAGTTCTTCCTGCTCCATCATCAGCCTCCCATGCCAACAAATGTTGCACTGAGTTCCTACAACGTCCCAGGTGCTGGTATAGGCAGAGAGGAATAAAAATAATGGATCTCTGCCCTCCTAGAGCTGGCAATTCGGGGAAGGAATTGCTGAACAAATAAACACCAGATAGAAACGCATTTACAAGTGTGAAATGCTACAAAGGAAACAGTGAAGGGTGGGGGGTGACAGAGGACCGTGCAGGACCTGGTTCAGGTAGGGTGACTCAGGAAGACCTCCCAGAGAAGACATTGAAGCAGTATCAGAAGGATGAGAGGAGGCAGGTAGGCAGAGTGGTAATCTGCCCTCTCCCTCCACCCTTGTAAAGAACCCCCTCTGTAGCTCCTGCTTCAGCCCCCAAACAATAGACTCCTCTGCCCTCCTCCTTCCCTCAGGCCAGGACTTTGGGGCAGCCACCCCATCTAGTGAGGGTTCCAAGGACTCTGCTTTCGACCAAAGGCTGGTATAGGAGGTCCATTCGAACCCTTCTCTAAGACGTGGCAGCCACCCTGTGGCCTCCAGGCCAGCCACTGACATCTTGTGCCCCTTGATTACCTCCTTGGGTAACTGAGTGCCAGGTGTATGCCTACCAGATGGTCCCCAGCACCTAGCACTCTTCCTTTACACGGAACGGGTGCTCAAGAAATATCCGTGAAATGAAAATAAAAATACACCAAATTTGCTATCACTTTGCTGCAGTGACTGGTACCCACAGTAGTGAGTGTGAAGAGGAGGGTGGGGGGGGGGGTCAAGAACTTGTCGGAATCTAGAAGATGACAGAAGGAAATGAGTACTAATTTTGACTACTTTGCAATTTACATAAAGCTCAAAAAGGGACCCCAGTTAAAAGAAGCACACCTCTCCCCAGGGGATACCCTGTGGCCACAGCTGCCTTTGGATGGACAAGCCCAGGCAGATGGAAGCGTGGTTAAGTTGTTAGGGGCTGGGTAGGGCATAGCCTCCCTGCTCTCTCTTATGGCAGGGAACACCTAATCTGTTCTCACTGCACCCCCCACCTCTCTGAACTGCATGGTCTGGTGGTTGGGAGTCTGAGCTTTGAAGCCCAAGTCACACAGACCAGAGACAAGTCACTTGATCTCTTTAAGCCTCAGTTTCTTCATCTGTAAAATGGAGACATTAACAGAAGTTGCAAAAATTATATAATTCCACGAGGGCAGGGATTTTTGTTTTGTTTACTGCTATATCTTCAGTGCCTAGACAGCGTCTGGCACACAGCAGGTACTCAATAAATGTTTGCTGCTGAACAAAGAGATGGCATATAAGTTAGTAAATGGTAGCTGTCATTATTGTTACTGTTTCCACGGCCATCCCCCTGATTCTCTGGGACCCTCTCTCCCTGAGCCTGGTTCAGAATTTAGAATAAGACCTTTGTGGGTTTAACTGCTGGGCCTCAATGCCCAAGTAGCTCCTTGGAATGTGAGGTGCCCCCTCAGTTTCTCTCCATAACTTGCAGATGACAAGAAAAATGGGGAAGTGCGATGGTCCCAAATGATTTTCCCGGATGGAGGAATGAGGAAGTGGGAGACTTGCCTACAGGCCAGTTATGAGCCACCCTTGACCAGGGGAAGAGGGGGCTTCAAGGCCCTTTACAAGAAGGGGGGGTGCTCTCGTATTCTATCATGCACCCAACCCCCCATTCCCGCATCACCAGAGACCCTGTATTCAGCCCCATGGGCTATGTGAGCCATAGGGCCCTCATCCCCTCAGTGAACCCTGCAGGGTGGCCCAAGCCCAAAGCTGGAAGAAGTGGGAAATGGGAACCCCCACCCCCACATCACACATCACACCCCTCCATCAGCAACTACAACACTGCTGGCCACTTCCTAGGCCTGCAGACTCTCAGTCTCTCTTAAACAAGGTGGTAGGTAGGAATAGCAGTGTGAAGCTGCTGCCTGGGTTTCCCACCTCTGAGCTCCAAGTTTACCGCCTGCTTTCAGGGGTCCATCCACACCCCTTTCTAAACCCCCTCCACTTGTGACCTCCCCTGCCTGCCTCACCCACTGAAACGTGAAAACTTCCTGCCAGCTAGAAGCTCCCAGGGGGCACAGCTAGAACCTTGTGCCTTGACCACTGTCCTCTCTGGATGTAGCAGAGAAGTGTCCAGTGATTACCGTGGTTGGATTAGCTAGAGAAGCAAGTCTAGGGCCTTAGGGATGGGTGGGGCCAGGATGCGACTAAGGAGAGAAGACATTTTTGGACAGGGGGAGTGAGAAGTGAGGGGCTGAAGCCATAAACCAAAGCCCAGGGAAGGGTCTCCGTATCAGGAATCAGCAACAGCGACCTGAAGGGAGACCTGCTTGCCCACCACCCTTCATCCAGCCCCTCTCCCTGCCCTTCAGACAATCTCCCACCAGGGGGCCTGGCTATGCCCCAGTAAGTTTTAATAAGTGGCCCCTCCCCTTGGCAGGGCTCACAGGGGAGGTTTTGTCCTGCTCAGCCCAATGTCTCGGCCTCCTCTCCTCTTGTTGACCACTATTCTTCCTGTTTCTCCCTCTCCTCTCCCATCCATCCTCACTCAGGCCCTCCCCTGCCCACTGTGGGGAGCTCCTGAGGCACCCCTGGGAACCAGCCTTGCTCCCCTTTGTCTGAGGTGGGAGGGTCTCTGGGTCATTCATTAAAAAGAAAAAGATGCCAGGCCACCCTGACCCTGTGCACAGAAGGGAGCAGGTAGAAAGCCAAGACACAGGCTATGACAGAGATGGAGACCAGCAGAAGGAAACCTGGCACCTCACATAACGGGGCGCTTAGAATGACCATCTTTGCCCTTTGACTAACCCAGTGATTCTCTGACTGAACTCGACTAAGAAGCCACTATGTCAGAGGCCTCCGATGGGGCAATCAGAGGGAGGAAGCACAGGCTCGGCCCTGGGGGAACTTCCAGTCTGATGGAGGCAACACAGACCCTGCACAATGGAAGTCCCCAGTCTGAGGGTTAGGTGGGCATCCTCTGCTTGAGAGGGCCCCAGCCTGTGGGGAGGAACATAGCCCCTATCCGGAAGGGCACCTTGGTTCTAGCTCTCTGGTGGGGAAGGGCTTGAGTTTCATTTGGGAAGCACTTGCAGAAGGCAGGGTTTTGGTAGGACGGTAAGGAGGGAAGGAGACACACACCTTGGTCCAGAGAAGAAGGAAAGGCACAGAGGGTATCCAAGACTCTATTCTCTGAACTCCTTCACTATAGAATGAGAAAGTTTGGTCCTGAAAGAGCCGGAGATTAGCTCAAGGTCACAAAACCAGTCCTGGGATAGCACACTGCCCAGCTTCTCTCTAGATGGGAAAGGTCAACTGCGCAGCCTGGAGCCACTGGAGGCCAAGCCAGGCAAAGTCACGACTGATAGGACAGGAGGGCAGAACCCCAAGGCACACACAGGAAAGCCTGGGTCCAGTGTTTTCAACCTTACTCCAGTGGCAACAATACCTCACATCGATATTTGCAGTTTTCAAAGCTTCTGTACATACAGCATCGCATTTCTGGATTACCCACCTCCTTCGTTTTATAGATGGGGAAACTGAGTCCCTGAGAACACAAGTGGATAGATGCCCAGTGTCCAGACCTGCATTTCTTCACCAAACCTCAGTCTGACAGAGACTACCAACCCACTGCACAGAAGAGGTCACTAAGGCTGAGGGGACTTGGCACTAGGGTGGCTGGGCATGAGGAGGAAGCTCAAAGCTTGGGGAGGGCTGAAAGCAATTATGTGGGACCCCTGCCTGGGGTCATGGGAGACAGCAGGTGACTACAATCTAAGAGGGGTTTTTGAGAAACAAAGATGGACACTGAGGCCTCAAGAAACGAAGGAAAGTGACTGGGAGAAGAAATGGGAGGAAAATAGTTAGAAAAGGGGAGGTAGGAGATAGGAGGAGGAAGTAGGCAAGATCTTAGATGGCCCAGCTATGAGCGGAGTTTCTGGCCTCTGAGAATCAGTGAGTGGCAATGTCAGAAACTCAGGACCAGAGAGTGCAGAGCTGGGCTGGGTTAGCCACGAGACAAACCATGGGCCCAGAAGGCCCCAGGAGAACTTCCCTTAATTGGGGGCCAGAGCAGATCAGGAGATGGAGTAATCCTGTCCTACATCCTCTGGGAGAAGGGGAGGGGCCACAGCCAGACAGCCCAGCCCTCACAACAGGGGCCTGAAGTAGGGGAGGGCTGCTCCACCCCTGTCAGCAAAAAACCACAGCAAATCATAGTGGCCTGACTTTGCCCCTTACTTCCACCCACTCTGACAGAAAGGGCCACAATCATACAGTCAGGACCCAGGGAAGAGGCCCTCAAGCCCTATGTTTTACAGAAGAGGAAACGCAGGCTGAGAGGGGAAGTGACTTATCTACTATCCCACAGAAACACAGGGCCCGGCCTGAAGGGAACCCTGACAGCCCAGCTGCCCCTGCGCAGTGGTGCCAGGAAGTAGGGAGATGGGCTCTGATGGGGACACAGGCAGCCGGATCCACTCAAGGCTCCCCAACTGGCCAGGGTTGCCCAAGGAATGAAGGCTTCATCTTTTCTCCCCATACATCCAGGCACAGACATATCCCCTTCCCTTTGGCTGTGAGGGACAGAAGCTGAGACCTCCTCAGAGGACTATAAGAAAAGTCCTTTAGACTCAGCAGGCCCCTCTAATTTATTCACTCCACAGACACACGTGAAGTGTTTGCTGTGTGCTGGGATGATGGGGCTACTGGGAGAACTGAGTATGCAAGTAAAGGACAGGAGTCACAGAGTGCCTGACCCACCCCAGACCAAGAGGGTTCTGAGGGAAAAGGGGGAGGCTCAAAGGGCACTGCTGGTCCAGCTGCCCAGGGCCCCTGGGAGTTAGACCTCCCACGGGTGTAGGGAAGGCAGGGACCAGGATTAGCCCTACATGGGCCCGACTCTCGGGCAGGCCAGAGGGTAAGGGAAAGGGGTCTCACAGGGACTGATACAGGGGAGAAAAAGGACAACTTCTCCAGTCCTCCAGCCACCAGCTAGGGTCACTGCCTCAGGACTCCTTGAGACAGGGGCTGGAAGGACCACTGACTCCCCCCCAACCCAACACATACCGTCTGAGCCCTCGGGATCAGACCTGGCTGGCACGGGGTGTCAACGGTAACCGAAGTTCAAGCCCAGCACCCCTAGCCACTTTCAGCAGAGCCTCAGTCTCCCCGTTAATCCAATGTGAACAATAACATGCCCACAGTTGATGAGAAAAACCAAAGAGATAATAAAGCAGGACCGGTCGTTGAAGTGCTGGACACGCGATCCCTACTCCTGCCCCTGCCTAGGCTCTGCCTGGGGTGGGTGGGGGGGTGATGTGCTGGCGTCCGGAGACCTGGGAGAGAGGAGCTGGCAGGAACAAGGGCCTGAGCCCAGAACCTCAACCGCCTTGAGTGGCTGGAAGACCCCAGCCCAGGCCCCCCGCCTGGCCGGCCCTCACCTCCCCCTCCATGGCGAGTCCGCTGAGGTCCGGCCGATCGGCCTCTCCGCCGCTCACCCCCGGCACCGCGCGCGCTCCGCCAGCTCCATCCACGCCCAGCCGGGCGGCGGCTCTCTGCGTTCTGTCCCGCGGGCCGCCGGGGGCCCAAGAAACTTCGGGGGGGCGGGGCCGGGGGCGGGGAGAGGTTTCCGGGGGCGGGGGGCGGGGCCTGGGGAGGGGAATAGCGGGACCTGGAGGCCCGGGTTGGGGAGGGAAGCGGAGGGGCGGGGCCGGGGATGAGGGAGGAGCCTGGGCGGGGCGGGTGGGGGTCGGGGTCTGGACCGAGGAAACCGAGCTGGAGGAAGAGGGAGGGACAGGGGCGGAGAGAAGCTTCCCTGACTCGCCGAGAGAGGGACGGGGAGGGGATAGAGGGTGCGGGGGACCGGGCGGGAAGAGGGGGAGGGGGTTTCCGGCAAGAGGCAGAGGCGAGGGATGTGGGCGGACCCGGAGGGCGAGGCTGGGTGGGGCAGGACAGAGCTAGCGCCCGAAGCGCTGGCGGTTTGTGCCTTTGAGGTCTCCAGACTGGAGTGGGCCGGGGTGCCCGACTGGGCCAAGCAGTCCCGGGCGGCCCAGAGATGAGGCCACCAAGAAGCTCCTTTTCTTTCCTCCCCGACGCCAGGCGGTGGTGACGATCTGATCCTCTTCTCCCTGGAACCTCCTGGCAGGGCCATGCCTGGAGCTCGAATCCCATGGACAGTAATATAACGGAAGACGTGGGGCTGGGGGACTGGGCTTCGTAGGCCCTTTGGGAGAGGGGTTCTGCCCCTGGCTCTAAGGAGTCCTAAAATGCAGTGTTCTCCAGTCTTCGTTGAGCATTTCTCAGAATTGTCCCCCTCTCTGGTTCCAATATCTAAGGGCCACCCGCAACCCCCACCCCCACCCACTGGTGATCTTACAGCCTTGACAACCTTTATGAGGGAGTGAAATGTAAGGACCAGCAGAGAATGGTGTTAGTTATAGCTTGCGCCCCTCATTTTACACTTAGAGAGACAGAGACTCAGAGAGAGAAAGTGGCCACATCTCAGCCTCCAGCACCCTCTCGCCCCACCCCCACCTCTTTCCCCTTAGCTCTCGGGTCAACCCTGCCCCGTGTCTCAGCAGGAAGAATTAAGTGCTTTTGGGATCCTTTGGGATCAATGGTGACCTCCTTTGGCTCTGGCTGCCATAGCAGCAGATATCCCAGTTGACAGAGCTCCCTTTTCACTGCTTTCTGCTGACCACCAGGCTCCCAACCATTTCCAGTCCTGAATGGAAAAGGGCAGTCTGGGGACACAGGGCGAAGGGGGAAGAAGATGGGAGCACATCTTTTCCTCATGGCCGTGCCTGGGTCCCTTTATCTAAAATGAAAAAAAATGCAGCCTGGGGATTTGAGAAAGTCAGTGTATGTGGCACCTTCTTGCAGCCACCATATGGTTTTATTCCCTCAATCTGCAGAGCTGTGCAGCTGTTGCACACTGTGCCTGAGGACTCAAAAGATGCTATATCTGGAAACTCATATTCCACCTGCAGGAGACTAGTGACCCTGGGGAATTCATGTTGTTGCACAGAAGCAGCTCATGGTAGGGGTGTGAATGGGGTGGGGGTGAGGTGGGTTTTGATATCTAGCCAGCTCTGCCACTTTGGGGAATAAGCCACTGATAACCACTTTGGCCTCAGTTTCCCCATCCAGCCCAGGCTGGCCCTCTGGTTGTTGCCTCCATACCACATGCATTCATTCAACGCAAGTTTTATTTGCCTAGATTGCTTGTCAGGCCCTATGTTAATGGCTGGAAGATAATGGCAGTACCCACGGTCCCTGTTCTTCATGAGGAGAGAAAGGCATGTAAACAGATGAGGAAACTATGTGTTAAATGTGAGGGTAAATATGGAAAGGAAGACACCAAAACCAGAACAAAGAGGCAGGACAGGTATTATAGGCAGAGGGGACAGTGTGAACAATGGCGTAGAGATCTGAAACAGTATGGGTGTGGTGGCAGGGCAAGAGAGGTAGAGGCCCATTGGGTAGGAGATTGTTGCAGAAATCCAGGTTGGAAGTGATGGAGCCTGAACCAGGTCAGTGGTTATAAGGATGGTAGGGACAGATTCAAGGGATAGTAAAGAGATAGAGGGATCAGGACTTGGAGATAATGGTTTCATTAGTCATTGATTCATCCATTCAATAAATATCTGTTGAGAATCTACCACGTCTCAGACACTGTTCTAAACAGCACAAAGCCATAAACCTGACAGCTATAATATCTGCCTTCACAAAGCTGGAAGGGAGGGAGTTGGCCTTAGGTTATGGTAAGGACTGTGGATTTTTTTCTAAAGAGGCATCGAGGACTTTTAACTAGAGCAGTAGCAAAATCTGATTTATACATTTGAAAAGATTACACCTGCTGCTCTTTGAAGAAAGGACTGACTGTATGGAGGCCAGAGTGGAAGCCAGGAATCCAGTGAGATTGGAGGCTACTGCTGTAATCTGGGGAGAGATGACAGGTTGCTAACTCTAGGGTGTGGGGTGGGGATGGAGGGAAGTGAATAGATTCAAAATGCATTTTGGAGGCAGAAACAGGTTTTGATGGTTGATTGGATGTGGTAGGTGAAGAAGGAATCCAGGATATGATGTGGGTTTTTAACTTGAGTCAAAATTGGTGGTGTCATTTACTAAAGTGACAGGAGAAAAACAGGTTTATTTTGTATTGGAGAAGGAGCTTAGAAGCTCTGTTCTGGAGCAAGTGAGTTTGACATGCCTGTTAGGCATCTGTGTGAGATACGAGGAGGACAAATAGAGATATAATCTGGAGTTCAGGGGAGAAGGGCAGGTTGGATATATGATATTGGGAATCAACATGTAGCTGACAGTTAAACCATGAGATTGGAAAAGGTAGTGGAACAAAACGATAACGTCCTACTACACTGAGAAGTCTGGTTGAGAAAAAGAGGTTAGCAAAGGAGACCCACAAGGAGCAGCCAACGTGTAGGATGAAACAAGGGGAGTATGTTGGGAGAGTTAAGAGAGTATTTCAAAGAGGAAGTATCACCTGTACCAGAAGTTCAATAAAATAAGTGTCCGCTGCCCAGTGATGAAGTCGTGCTCTGGAAGCTGGAAGACCGCTGTTGCGAGACACCCTTTTAGTTCCCCAAACAGGACTGTCCTGTAAGCGATGATACGGCTGTAAAGGCGGAAGGCAAACGCTTGGAGAGAAAGTATCATAAAATGGAGGGGAGAGGCTCTTTTAAGTATCAAGATGACGCCGAAAATGCATTTTATAAACCACTCAGTCCCGCGTTAAAATCATTGTATTTATTAATGAGCCGGGGATTGAACTGAGACCACCGGTGAGAGAGAGCAGATAATACCTAAGGAAAGAGTTCTAGAGGAGAAAATTTTATGAAGAAAATCCCATTCCTCATGAGAGCGGCGCAGGCGGTCCTGGGGGCAGTCGGAGAGCAGCAGCCTTCGGGTTAAGCGAGGAGTTCCGGGAGCGGTGTTGCGCTTCTCTCCGAAATGACCCCAGAGGCAGCAGCGAGCAGAGAGAGTACCAGGCGGATGCCAAGGCTGCTCAAAGCCGAGAGGAAGTCCAGTCCCAGCTGAAAGGGGCCTTCTGGCTCCGCCTCCCTCCTCCACCGGCCAATCAGGATCCAGTTGATCTGAGGGCTACGCTGGGGAGGGGAGGAGCGCCTAGCCAGAGAACCGTTATTCAAGCTGTGTTCGGTTATTCATTCCATTCCTTTCCTGAGCTGGAAATCGGACAAAGTGGTATACTCATACAATGGAATACTATTCAGTAATAAAAAGGAACCACCAACTGATATGGATAACGACGTGGAAAATCATTATGGTGAGTGAAAGAAGCCCGTATACACAAGAATACATATTGTATGATTCCATTTATAAGAAGTTCTAAAACAAGCTAAAATAATCTGTGATGAAAACAAAATCAGAGTAGGGGTTGCCTGAGGACTGAGGGTGGGGATTGACTGCAAGGGGGCATGAGGGAACTTTCTAGTTGATGATAATGTTCTTAGAACTTTGTGCAATGACGGAAATGCTCTGTTTCTGTACTGTCCAATAGGGTAGCCACTAGCCACACGTGTCTACTGAGGACTTGAGGTGTGGCCAGTGCAAATGAAATACCGAATTTTTAATTTAATTTCATTTTAATCACTTTAAAATTAGTCGCGTGTGGCTAGTGGCTACTCTATTAGCACAGTTCTATATCCTGATAAGGGTCTGGGCCTCACAAGTATAGGCATCTGTCAAAACTCCTCTCACGATAAGCCTAAGATTTGTCCATTTCACTATATGTGAAGTTTACATTAAAAATGTAAGCATAAATTCTAGTTAATGCTATGTGTGTTGAAGTGTTTGGACGTGAAGTGTGCCATTGTCTGCAACTTTGAAATGCATAACAAAAAATGGATTGATGAATGGAGGGATGGCTAAATTGTGAGACGTGATTAAAAAATCAGCAAAATATTAATTGTAGAATCTTGGTAGTAGGTATATGGGTGTTCACTGTAAAAGTCTTTCAACCTTTCTGTATATGTTGGAATATTTTCAGAATAAATGTTGGGGGTACCAGGGGCTGAGAGGAGAGAGAAATGGGAAGTTATTGTTTAATAGGTACAAAGTTTCTGTTTGGTATGATGAAAATTTTCTAAAAATAGATCATGGTAATGGTTGTACATTTGAATATTTTTAATGACAATCAATTATACACTTAAAAATAGTCAAAATGGTAAATTTTGTGTTATGTGTATTTTACAATTAAAAATGTTTGAAAGCCAAAAGAAAAAATAAATGTTGGGAGAAAATCCATGTGTACGTCTCCATGCCTTCTCTAGAGGTAGTCTGGGCACTGCACAGAGACAAAGGGGGAAAGGAGCAGGCTGTGTGCTAGGCTGACTTCGAGTAGAAGGTAGTGGGAAGAGAACATCGGCTTTGGAGATGAACAGACCTACGTTCATAATCCCAGCTCTTTCACTTTCTAGCTGTATAACTTATTGCTATTGTTGCTTTAACAAATTACCACAAATTTAGTAGTTTAAAACGACACAGATTTATTATCTTGCAGTTCTGGAGGTCTTACTGGGCTAACATCAACAACTGAATTCCTGGAGACTACGGGGGGAACCCACTTCCTTGCTTTTTCCAGCTTCTAGAAACCTTTTGTAATCTTTGGCTTGGCTCATGGCCTTTTCTTCCATCTTCAAAGCCAGCAATAACACCTTCAAATCTTTCTCCCTCTCTCTCTCTCACACGCACACACACACACACAACCCTCTGCTTCCTTCATCATATCTCCTTCTCTGATTCTCCCGCCTCCCCCTTTCCCCTACAATGAACCCCTGTGGTTCCGTTATGCCCACCCAGACAATCTAGGATAATCTCCCCATCTCAAGATCCTTATTACATCTGCAAAGTCCCTCTTGCCATGTAAGGTAACATTCACAAGTTCTGGGGATTAAAACATGGACATTTTAGGAAGAGGCATTTTCCTGACATTTTATGCTACTGGTACTCATATGTCAAGACTACACTGAAGAGGGAAAATATATTTCTTGTGATTTTTCCCTAAAAGTTTTATTGAGATATAATCCACATACCATGCAATTTACCCATTTAAAGCAAACAATTCACAATGTTTTTTAGTATAGTCAAGAGTTGGGCAATCATCACATTTTCATCTTTTTCCCATTTTTACATATGAGGGGGAAAAATTTGAGACATTAAGGAAATTTGCTTAGGAGTAACTTCTAATCACCGGATTGGGGCATTGCAGTGCCTATCAGTCCAGGCCTGGATTCCCTTCTTGGAAGACCAATCACGTGGGAGGAGTGTGGTATAGTAGTGAAACATGCAGGTGCTCAGGCCGGGTTAGACTTGGGTTCAAGGCTTTGTTTTTGCTATCTACTATGTGACCTTAGGCAAAACTCTTGGAGCTTCGCAAAATGAGCACACGTAAATAAATGGCGGGGGCGGGGGTGGGGACGGGGCTGGACTCACTTGTATGATCCTAAGCTTCACTGAGGGGGAAAAGAGATAATTAAAAATAAATTTCCCAAGTATCCAGGGCAACAGGAGGGATAAGTATTCCCTGAAGACAGGGGATCACTTATACTTTGAGCTGCCTTTGTATTGTGCCCACCTGACACAGGTCTCGGAGTTCCTCACTGATGCGCCTCAGATGGGTGGGAAAGACAATGCGTAAAACGACCCTTATAAAGGCAGAGAAGGGTGGGAAGAGTTGAGGGGCGGGGGCAGCGGCTGCGGCTGACCATGGAGTGGTCTTCCTAGGACTGGACAATGACCCCGGGAGTGGAAACAGAGGTGGGAGGGATCAGAAGCAGCTCTTCCCCAAGGCCAAATTCAGCCGCCAGGTGAAAGCTAGATGGGAGGAGTGTGTTGGAGCGATAGTTTGAAAACAAATCTTCAGACCCCCGTTTGGAGACACCACAGCACGTGCGGCGCAGCTGCAGCCCCCGCCTTCTCCCGCTACGCCCACTCGTCCACGCGACTTGGTATGCTCGGCCACCACAGGAAGCCTCCTTCCTCCCGCGTGCAATTGGTACAGCCCAAGCTCGGGGGGGTGGAACCCAACCAAAGAACGCCCGTTGCCATGCCCCTGTCTCTGATTGGCTGGGTAATTTAAAGATCCGGCTGGTGATAGGGTGAGTCTCTACTGCTAGTATTTGAAAGTTCCTAGTGCCGTAGCTTGGCCGGCAGGTCAATTCTGTTCAGCTTCTTCGTCCGAGTGCCACCGCAAGTGAGTATCCACCCGATCTCAGAGATAGGAGGCATAGAGCCTGCTTCTTCAAGGAGTCCCTGCCCGGAGGGTGCAAACGAGAGGGTCAGACGGAGGGAGCACGGATTCCAGGGGTCCCAGGGTCCCCCCACGATTTCCCTAGTCAAATACTCTACCCCTTCCCCATCTTGAAGGTGGGAAGCGCCAGGGCTTCACAATCACACCAGCCTGGACTTATACCAGCCTAGGGGCCTCTCCCAACCTGTTTTCACTTCTGTACACGGGGAATAGTTAAGACCTGCCCCGCTGCATATAAACCAGTGAACGTACCTGGAAAACAGACGGCCCTTATTACATGTCAGACCCCTTGCTCAACTCCCCACGTGAGATGCTCTGTTTACTGGGGAGAAGATTCAGTGGCCGCTATAGGTCTCTTGGAAGCTGGCTTCTTTTCTGTTCAGGGTCCCCCTTCTTCTGCGACCATGCCGGACAACCGAGGATCCCCAAACCGGGATGCATTTGATGCTACCCAACCTCCTGTCTGGAAATTGTGCAGGAGAGTAATTTCTAATTGAATTTCCTGTTGGCCCCAGGGTCCTTTTACCATCTCTGTGACCTCTTTGTGTTACTAGTGACAGCCTCCGTAACCCTGTGTGGCCTAGATCGGGCTCCCCTTCATGGTCTCTATAACACCTGTTACGTCCCTGAGTCCCTGTGACACCTGTGCTCCGGTCCTTTTGCAGACCTGCAGAGGCGGTGGCGATGCTGTCTGGCCCCCTAGCAGCGGCAGCAGCGGCGGAATACGAGGACGCGGAGCTGCGGTGCCGCGTGGCTGTGGAGGAACTGAGCCCGGGTGGACAGCCGCGAAGGCGCCAGGCCCTACGTACCGCGGAGCTGAGCCTGGGTCGTAACGAGCGCCGCGAGTTGATGCTGAGGCTGCAGTCGCAGGGGCTGGCAGGACGGCCGCGCTGCTTCCCGTTGCGCGCCGCGCGCCTATTCACTCGCTTCGCCGCGGCGGGGCGCAGCACGCTGCGGCTCCCAGCGGATGGCGCTCCTCCAGCAGGCGCTGTGCAGCTGCTGCTCTCCGATTGCCCCCCGGACCGCCTGCGCCGCTTCTTACGCACGCTGCGCCTCAAGCTGGCCGCGGCTCCGGGGCCACCTCCGGCTTCTGCCCGCACGCAGCTGCTTGGCCCTCGGCCCAGCGACTTCGTCACCATCAGCCCGGTGCAGCCTGAGGAGTTACGGCGCGCGGCGGCCACGCGGGTCCCGGATACCACGCCGGTGAAGCAGTCCACGGAGCCCCGGGCTGGGGCCAACCCCAGTACCGTGAGGACAGGAAAGGGGGGACCCCTTGGGGACTGGGTGTGCCACTGAGATGGAAGAGACCAAGGATACCGAAGTTTGGGGAAAAGATGATGGCGGTATTTGAGGGGGATGCTGGTTTTCTCATAGTAGATATCCATAGGATTTCTGAGTATGACAGAGATGTGGGAATTGTGCGTGTGTTTCTCATAGTGAAATCCCTGAGACTGGGTAAGTCAGAATAGGAAAAGGAAGCCCAGGTCACATTAAAAGAGAAAGCTGAAAAGGAAGCCTGGAAAGGAGACTTCAGAAGAAAAAGTAAGAATGTAGTCTTCCTGGAGAAAGATAGGAGCTTTTAGAGAAAAGAAAGTGGTCAGCAGTGTCAGGGGCAGCCAACAGGTGTGATCAAATAGGGTGGTGACAAAGCCTGGTGGGCTTGACAGTGTTTGTGAACTGGGACAGATGGATCGTACGTAGACCACAGGGGTTTGAGACTAAGCCGGTGAGAAGATGGAGATGGGGCAAGAAGGCGCCCTGGTTAGGCAGGATTTTTCTTGGGTGTTTTGAGGCGAGAGTAGTGGGAAAGACAGGTGAGTGAGAGGACCAGGAGGCTTAGGGAAGCTAGGGGAGGGAGCTGAGATCCAGACCCGCACAATGGTGTCTTCAGGACATCAGGAGTCAGTGGACACCCAGCCTTGGTTCCCTCTCAAGGAGAGACCTGCACCCCATTTGTTACTGGCAAGATCTCCAGATAAACCAAGGCTGCCTAAGGGCTCCAAGGAATGAAGCCAGCAGAGACACAGGGCTACCAGACCTAGCATTGCAGCTGGGCCAAGAAGGTGGGGGACAATGCTGAGAAGGTGGTGAGAGACCCTGAGACAGCCCTATCTCCCCAGGAAGCACCAAGGTGGCCCCTGCCTGTGAAGAGGCTGAGCTTGCACCCCACCAAACCACAGCTTTCTGAGGAACAGGCTGAGGTGCTGAGGATTGTCCTGAAAGGCCAGAGCATTTTCTTCACTGGGAGTGCAGGTAGTGGGAGGCAGTCAGGGGTGGGGGGAAGATGGGGGAGGGATGGAGGAGAGGTAGCCCTGACTTTGCCCTCTGCCCAGGGACAGGGAAGTCTTATCTGCTGAAGCGTATCCTGGGCTCACTGCCGCCCACAGGCACTGTGGCCACTGCCAGCACTGGGGTGGCAGCCTGCCACATCGGGGGTACCACCCTCCATGCCTTTGCAGGTGAGAGCCCCTGGCTAGAGCTGGGAGCAAGCCAGGCCTGTTGGAAGGGAGGGAGGGAAGGTCAGGGTTGAGACAGGGCTGGGGTCTCAGCCCAGGCTGAATAGTGTCGCTCATAGGCATTGGTTCAGGTCGGGCTCCGCTGTCCCAGTGTGTAGCCCTGGCCCAGCGGCCAGGGGTGCGGCAGGGCTGGCTGGGCTGCCAGCGTCTGGTCATTGACGAGATCTCCATGGTGGAGGCAGACCTGTTTGACAAGCTGGAGGCCGTGGCCAGGTCAGTATGTGCAGTGAGGGCTGGGTTCTGGTGGTTTTCCATGTGGAACACATCCACCCCAGCCCCTAAAGCACTCCTTGCTTCTCTCCAGAGCCATCCGGCAGCAGAACAAGCCATTTGGAGGGATCCAACTCATCATCTGTGGGGACTTCCTGCAGCTGCCTCCTGTAACCAGGGGCTCCCAGCCCCTGAAGTTCTGCTTCCAGGTACCACTCGCCCTCCTGCTCTGCTCCCCCTCAGGGGTCTGCTCTGTTCTCTGACACCCCCACCCTGCCCCACCAGGCCAAGAGCTGGAGGAGGTGCGTCCCTGTGACCCTGGAGCTGACCAAGGTGTGGAGGCAGGCGGACCAGACCTTTATCTCTCTGCTGCAGGCTGTCAGGCTGGGCAGGTGGGCCCTTTGAATAGGGAAGGGGCCACGGGATGAGGATCCAAGAGTGGGTCAGAGAGGAGCACAGGGACCCAGAGAAGGGGGTGAAATGCTTCCGGACCTGTTGGAGATGGTCACTCTGTGAGCACTGGGACCCGACCTCCCCCAAGACTGGGGTCTCCATCACCCAGCACAGGGCCTGGAACAGAGTAGGTGTCAGGGAAGTTTGGGCAGGTGGACACACAAGAGGAACTCAGTAATGTCCACACTCCCATTTCAGATGCAGAAACTGAGATTCAGAGAGGTGAGTGACTTGCCCAAAGTCACGGCTAGTAAGTGACCGAGCTGGGATTTGAACCAAGGTCTGACTCTAAACCTAAGTTCCTTCCACTCTTAGAACTTGTTGGTCACTTGGTAGGGGAGAGGAGGTTGCAGACATCATCCCAGCCCAGCTAGGACAAAAGGTTGAAATGCTGCATAAACTCTAACATGGGGGTGGGCAGGCCAGGAGGATGGACGACATGGGCCAGATCTGGGCCTTGAAGGCAAGGTTCGATTGGGACGGGCTAGGCAGAGGGTGGTGGTGGTGAGTGGCTCTCTATGCCTCGTGACAGGAGGCAGGTAGGAGGGTGCACAGCATACACAAGAGGAAGGCAGGCTGAGTGGCAGAGCAGGGGAAGGTGGGTCCAAGTTGTTTCCCCTCCTCCCACAGGAGTTGCTGCTGCACCTAGTCTTCTCCATGTGGAGGAAGCCTGAAAATGGGGGGAAATAGAAACACAGGCTCAATTTTTTCCCCCTCAAAACAGCAGGCCAGGGGCTGGAAGATTGTCCCCTGGAGGCTGATCTGATAATGTTACCAGTATTACAGGTTATGAGTGCCTGGTGTAGGTCCTCCAAACCCCTGGCCTGTGCTCACTCAGTGGCTCCAACTTCCTGAGGAACACTGGGGGTGGGTGGGTGGCTCGCTCCTTCCTGGGGGCAGGCACAGGAAAGGGTGCCCACCCAGGATCACCGCCAAGCACCCCCGCACCCAAACCATGCTCAGTCCCCATATATGAGGTCAAAGTGCAGAAAGGACAAGTTGGCCAGCCTTGGGGCCGGCAAAATCTTGCCTTGATGCCCTCTTCCAGTCCCCAGGCCTGACCCATGGCCTGCTACTTGGACCATAGCACCCACATGCCCCCCCTACCTGGTATTCAGGTGGGCTCTGCCCTGACAGCCCAACTCCCACAGGTGCTCGGATGAGGTGACCTGCCAGCTCCAGGCCACAGCCACCCACAAGGTGGGGCGAGATGGCATTGTGGCCACAAGGCTCTGTACCCACCAGGATGACGTGACCCTTACCAACGAAAGGCGGCTGCAGGAACTGCCAGGTGAGTAGGGAGCTGGGGCTGGGCAAGACCAGCTGGGTGGGGCCTCCAGGCAGCTATGGCTCCCAGGCAGCCTGAGCCCTTGGGATCATTTAGATATGTAGGCCCAACCTCTGTGGCCATAAAGGTCCTTACATGAGGTTGGACCTTTATGTAAGGACCTTACATGTACAGATACAGCTGTGACTTGGAGAGGTGTGACTTTGAATGGGTCAGGGTCACTCAGCCAGTAAGTGCTTGGAGTTGAGACTTGAACCCAGGTCTCCAATTCTAAAGCCCCAGCTAGGCCTGAGCTGTCCCCACTACCTACCCCCATGCCCTGGTCTGATAAGCCATGTCAGTGACTTTTAATCTGTTTGCCCGACTCTTTTCCCAGGTGAGGTCCACAGCTTTGAGGCCATGGACAGTGACCCTGAGCAAGCCCGGACCCTGGATGCCCATTGTCCCGTCAGTCGGCTCCTTCAGCTGAAGCTGGGGGCCCAGGTAAGTGGGAAGCAGGGCTAGACTCTAGGAACTTGGGCCTCCCCCATCCTTGCCCATCAGCCCAGGCTGCTCCACAGCCAGATGGCCCAGCTCTGATCACAGCAAACTCCGTTCCTCCTATTCCCACCCACCTTCTGTCTTCAGCTTTCCCACTGCCCTCCTGTTCCTATGCTTGGAGCTCCAAGCAGTATTGCTTTGGACAAGTTTCTCGCCCTGGCTGAAGCTTGGTTTCCTTATCTCTGAAATGAGGAGTAAAATATCTGCTCCACACACTTGTCTTCTGTAACGTACCCTACACCGTGAGCGTCCTCCTTCCTTCTCCCTTGTTGGGAATGGGCCAAATGAGAGTCTTTCCTCAGGTTCTGAAGAACACCCAAGGGGAAGATGCAGGTACTGTGTGATTGGAAGAGGGGTGGCAGGACTTGGGTGCTATCTCTCAAGATTGTGGCCCCCACACATACCCAATAACAGATGTGGAAATTTCCAAAGCCCTGTGATGTCTGTTACCTCATTGCTCTTTACGCTCTCCTGAGGCATGCTGAGCAAATGTTATTCCCCGTTGACACAAGGGGGAATGACACCTGGGAAAATAAAGGCGCTTGCTGCATGGGTCACAGCCAGTGGCCCAGTTAAGGATTAGGACTCAGTGCCCCTCCATGACAGACCCCAGCCTCCCAGAACTGCTGCAGCCACTGCTGGACCTGAGGCCAGGTGTAGGAACGGGACAGCTCTTCGTGCCTCCACTTCTCTTTCCCTTGCAGGTGATGCTGGTGAAGAACTTAGCGGTGTCCCGGGGCCTGGTGAATGGTGCCCGAGGGGTGGTTGTTGGGTTCGAGACCGAGGGGAGAGGTAAGTGATGGGGGTGCAGTCCTATTGCTTGGGTTTGGAGCAGGGTGCCGGGGTAAGTGAGAGAAGAACGCTAGGATGGAGAGGTGAGGCCTGCTTCTCACCTCTGAGCCCTGAAGCTGGACTGAAAGATTGGGCTTCTCCCTCAGGGCTGCCCCGGGTGCGGTTCCTGTGTGGAGTCACTGAGGTCATCCGCACTGACCGCTGGACGGTGCAGGCCACCGGGGGCCAGCTCCTCAGCCGGCAGCAGCTGCCCCTCCAGCTGGCCTGGGCAATATCCATCCACAAGAGCCAGGTGAGCAGCCAGTGTCGGGGATGAGATAGGCCTGAAGGGGGGCCTCAAAGGTTTCATCAGGGTTGAGCTTGCCCTCGATGGAAAATTCCTGTTGTAAAATAAACCTTTCTTTAGTGCATTTCCCATTCTGCTTCCTTCCCTTCCTTTCCCCGATGCACTCGTATACTTCTCCTCTATGATCTGCTGTGCCATTTTCTGAGCCACTATCAGTTATGTTAAACTCTATCCTTACAATGACTGTATGATGTAATAATCATTCCTGTTTTACAGAGGAGGAAACCAAGATCAGAGAGATTAAGTAACTTGTGCAAGGTCACACAGCTAGTGAGGCAGAGCCAGGATTCATTCCCATGCCTGTCTAACCCAGGCCTGAGCACTTTCCCCCCTATCCCTCTACTCTTAGCCTGGATTATCTCCTGGATCTTCTCCTCCTCAGAGACCCATCTGGGGTCAGCCTATCCCTCTGCCTGGAGAATCTCTGGACCGGGCAAAGAGATCCAGGGGCAGTAGCTGGGCTGGTGAGGTAGGGTTCAGGTTCGTGGGCACGAGGGACTTCAGGCAGAGCTGGATCCATTTCTGTCCCTCCAACCCCCAGGGCATGTCCCTAGATTGCGTGGAGATCTCTCTGGGCCGCGTGTTTGCCAGCGGCCAGGCCTACGTGGCCCTTTCCCGGGCCCGCAGCCTGCAGAGCCTGCGTGTGCTGGACTTTGACCCCACAGTGGTTCGATGTAACCCCCGTGTGCTGCGCTTCTATGCCGCCCTGCGGCGAGGCAGGGGCCTCGGCCTGGTAAGAGGGAGTCCCCCTGGGGTGGGCAGCCTGGGAGCCAGGACAGGAAAAGCCCAGGGGCCTGGACTGGGGGTGGCAGAGCCTTCTCTGGCTTCACTGGGGACAGCATCAAGAGGAAGGAGAGCCCAAGGCTGTGGCCCTGGAGAACAGCAGAAGCCCATGACTCGGCTTCTCTGGCTTTCATCTAGGAGTCCCCAGATGACGACGAGGCAGGCTCAGACCAGGAGAACGTGGACCCAAACCTTTGAGCTGCAAAAAGAAGACAAAAGATAGTCTCCCCTCCTCCTGCTCCCAGGGGAGAACGGGGAGGGTAATCAGTGCCCCTTTCTCCCTTCATAAGGGGTTATCAGCCCCCTGGCAGGGGTCAAGAGAGAATGCTTCACACCCATTTGCCAGCTGTGCCTCAGTTTCGCCCCTTGTCCTGGGTGAGCTGCTTCCAGGGTCAGGAGTAACCCTTTCTGAGCCAGCTGGGAATGGGCCTGTGGTGGGTATCTGGTGTTAGAGCACAGAGCTCTCTGCAAGGGCTGGCCACAGGGCCACACAGGAACGCTGCCCCCTTTGGGTGTCGGAGGAGAGAGGCAGGTGCTCCAGGAGCAGGAATGGGCCTTAGCAGTCCTGGGAAACTCAGGCTAAGTACCAGCCCCACACAGAGAGGGAAACCTGTGGGTATCTTCACAGGTAGGCCCAGCCCAGCCCAGTCAGAACAAACACGCTCCTGAGCCTGGCATTGGAACACACACTGCAAACTGTGCGCCCGTATCTTAAACTGCTTTTGGGGGAAGAGTTAAGTGTCGGGGGGGATTGAAATGGATGTTCTCAGATTGTATTTATTTATTATAGGACAAATAAACTTGTGAACTGTCCTTATTGTGAGTTGAGTATTCTGCTCTCTTTAAGAAGGTACCCCTGCCTGAGCCACCGGCTATACCCATCCCAGGGAGACTACTCCTGGGTGTCCTGCCCCCAGTCCTGCCCCCCGCACAAAGGCAGGTGCTGAGCTCACAGCACCTTTTCATGAGGTTTTATTAGTATCACTGGTTATTTGGAAAGCTGAGTTACCTGAGGTTGATGACTCACAATGAAATGACAATGTGAGCCACCATCACCCAATAGTCAGACAAGGACACACCAGAAAATTCACATGGTAAGAAGGGGGTCTGTTGCAACATCTGAAGAATGCTGGGAGCCTTGGCTGAAACTTTCTCACTGTGGGCCTTGCCGGAGCGCCAGCTTGGACATCCTGATGGAGAAGAGATCAACAAACTAGCTTCAGTTGATTAAAAAGCCTGATGGAAATTGTTCAGGGGCCGTCATTGGATGGTTAAAACTGTTAAGGTTTCCCCCTTATGAGTGAAAGGTATCAATTCTGGCTGGTACCGACAGTGATGGTGGAAGCATGCCTTGACAGCTCCAGAGAGCAATAGCTCATAAATGTGAAATCACCAATGATGGAAGGGGTCAAGAAGAATGAACCCATGCTGGTAGCCAGGGAACATGAAATCTGGGTGCTTGGAGGCATTTATCGTTGTCTTCCAAAAGCCAGCAGGGGCCCCAGTGCACAGAGTAGGTGCTCAGGGAGTGTCTGCTTAAATGGTGGAGGCCATTGACATGGGGCTCAGTGCCATGGTGGTTCAGGTGGCCTATGGGGCCTCCTACCTTCACTGTGGGCCCCGTGGAGGAGGCAGGGCTACCGCCTATGGAGAATTTGACTGATGGTTAAAACTCAGGACAAGCCTGGCTTTCCATCCTGATTGTGCCACTTACCAGCTGTGCGACTTTAGGCATGTTATACAACCTTTCTGAGAGGGTTTTCCTCACCTATAAAGTGTAGGTGGTAACTCCCTTTCACATAGGGCTTTTGGGAGAAAGCCTAGCCATATAGCTGGAACTCAATCAGTGGCTGTTATTAACATGTATGATTACTAATGTTTATCACCACGATGTCTGTAGAGCAGTCCTGTCTGGTTCCTCCACTGGCTCCTTTGGCAGACAGGTGCCAGCAGGGCTCCTGGATGACCCCTGACTATCTCTCTTACTACCATCTTTCCTGACCTTGAGGAGTCGATTGTTTTTCTGTAGCATGAACCCTTTTCTCTGCCCCAAATAGAAGACACTCTTAGGAGAAGCCAAGCCCACTAGGGCGACCCCCTCAACAAGTGGGGAACCAGGGGAGCCTTTAAACATGGTACCATTCGAGGGCCGGGGTGTTCCCCGTCTGCTCACATGACAGCCCCCCTCCCAGGCCCAGCTGTTAGCAGGTCACGCTCGGGGCCCTGCCTTTAGGAAGCTTACAATCAGGTTGCACCTTGCGTTTTTCACTCCTTCCACTGAACACACTGGGGACCATCCACTTCAGCACAGATAGCATTGTCTTGTGTTTTCTAACAGCGCTGCACCTTTGGGATTCTTGGATGGAAACAGGAGAAACTGACTCAGGATAACTTAAGCAGGAAAGGAAGGTAATGGAACAGAAGACTAGCTCAGAGAAGTGATAGGAAACCCAGAAACCCAGGCTTGGAAATAAGTGGGAACCAGGGAGGCTAGAAGCATCGGCAGGAGTGGAGCTGGTAGCAGCTGGCTAGGAAGACCTCTGCAGCCACCCCTGGATACTGAGCACAGCTATGAGGGGAAGGAGGCTTACATTCTTCTGCCTTCTTGTACCACTCAGTCCAGACCGAAAGGCAGGTATGTGACTGGTGTGCTTGGTCTCCCACGCAGGTTCTGCAGCCACTGGCAAGAGGGACCAGGGCTTCTGCCCAGAGATGAACCTTACATCATCTCCCAGAGCCAGGCTGTTGAGAATGTCTGAGAGTCTTCTCCTGGGACCCTCCTCTCTGACGCCCCCCTCAACACACACTGCCGAGGCACCCCTCACCCTCTCAGCCCTTACTCCTCACCCAGGCACTGATTTCAGCTTTTCCTCATCTCAGATGGCCTTGCCCAGCTTAAAGACGGCTTCCTCATGAGGCGGCCCCGGCACCGAAAAGTCCTGTCCTTAGTCATCCCTTCTCTTGTGAAGATAGTCTCCAGAAGGCCCCTGGAGGCAGACAGACATGTTTCCTACGAGGGGGAACTCCAGACATCCCTGCCCCTCAGCTCAGATCATGATAGTGGACTGTTTCTTGAGGGGGGTAAGCAAGAAACCTCAGGGTTCTTTATTTTCTTGACATCTAATTTAATGTACTTTCTAACCTGTATCCCTGGGGGTAGAGGGAAACGCCATATCCATCAGTACTGAGGGCTCCCCACCTCCAGGGTCGTACAGGCAAGGAGTGGGCCTTGTAAGAGCAGGCCTATTACCTCCCGGGCTTCGTGGTGGCTGCTGCACCGCAGTGACCAGCCTCTACAGGCCATAACTGCCCAGGCTGAGGCCGAGAGCAGGGTGGGGTGGCGGTCTTTCCAAGAGCCAGTCTCTCCAGGGGCCTCACACCATGCCCTCTGGAACCTTGCCACCTCCCTGTGGGGCTCCCAGGGGACCCTCTAATCATTTGCCCCTCTCTAGTCTTGGGGCCCTTCTCTCTGACTCTTCTTCACCCCAACATGGTGCCCTCAAGGAATTGGACCTGGGAAGCCCAAATCAGAAAAGGGTATCCTCAGGTAGCTTCTGAATTTGAGGCAAAGTCCTGGTGACCCCCTTAGGGTATGGGGATAGGAGTGGATGGATAAGTATGGGAAGAACAAAGGAGGAAATATCCCCATACTGAGATACTAAGGAGACTTCCTGCCCATCCTGTGTGTTCATTCATTCATTTGTTCCACATCCCTTTATCCAATGCCTCTAATAGGCCAGGTGCTGGGCTAGACCCTGGAGACACCACAGTAAACCAGACCACGTGGCCCTGCCTCGGGATGCGGCATCCATGGGAGGGATACTGATTCTAAACAATAAGCAAATAACAAGATAACCTCAAATGGTGACAAATGCTAAAGAATCACTAACAGAAATATCTGCAGGGCAGGGAAAGCTCACTTAGAAGATGGTCCGAGAAAGCAGATGCTGCCCCCCTCACACCTCCCTGATTGGCTACATGTTTCTAGCAAAGCAGAAGTGGCCAGTTTAACACCTGTGACTCATCTGCGACATCACCTCCTCTGTGTCCCAGGTACTAGCTTTGCCCCTTTCTAAGCAGAGAGGTCAGGTCCCGACTCTGAGCCCATCCATTGTGCTGTGCTTGGCTGTGGGTCTGTCTCCCGCACCACGAAGCTCCTGAGAACAGGACTGAGTCAGTCCCCTCCTCTTGAAGCCTCAGCGCCCAGCCCAGCACATGGAATGGAGCCGGCCAAGAGCAGGGAATGAATAAAGGAATGAGAGAATGCAGACAGCCTGCCTTAGGGGAACATAGTGCTTGCCTTCTGCCTGAACATGCTGTTGTGACGGTGGGAGTGTCTGTGCCACTGTTTGGGGGACACCGTGACTTCTTCCCTAGTTGCCTATTGTCGAGATTTCCCACTCTCTCCCCCACTCTTTACTTTTTTTTTTTTAAAGGAGGGCGCACGCAGCTCACAGTGGCCCATGCGGGGACCGAACTGGCAACCTCGGTGTTATTAGCACCACGCTCTAACCAACTGAGCTAACCGGCCACCCCTCTCCCCCACTTGTTAGAGGAAGGCTGAAGATGAGTTTGTCAGGTGGACACGTTGGAGAAAGGCATTTAAGAAAAGGGAACTGTGTGGTACAAAGGCACAGAGGTGTGAAAAATGGAGCTGATGGTCCCCTTTATTAAAGACTTTAAAGCAAGAGAAGATGGGGGTGGTGGGGCGTAAGGCCTATCCCTGAGGAGGCTCAGCACTGGGTGAGAGCCCCCCTGCAGGGCAAGAGGGGCTCCTGTGAGTCCCACTACCTGCAGGCCCCCATAGGTATCCCGTGTCTTAGTGCCCGTTGGGATCTGCCTTGAGGGTAATTAGCAATTTACATCTGTCTCCCCCTAGAATACGGTGGGTCCCTTGGTAGCAAGAGACTTGGCTTAGACACCTTTGTGTCCTCACAGCACTCAGCATGACTTCAGAAAGGAGACACTTCATAAAATGTTTGGTAAATGAAAGAACACATGACAGTTCTCAGTCCCCTGAGAGGCAGGGATGTTTACTCCGATTTTGAAGAGGAGGTGGCTGAGGCCTAGAGAGCTAGGCAGTGGCAGAGATGGAACTAGGACCCGGTGGCCTCCCCGTGGTCTTCCCACAGCCGTCCACAGGGAATAAGATGTGGGGCTGAGATAGTGGACCGGCGGAGTGCCCCACTACACCCTACCCTCAGGGGAGTGGCCAAGGGAGGGCATCGAGGCATGACCTCATCCTTTCTGACGTCCTAGCATATTTTCCCCACCCCCCACAGGGGCCAATGATCACGCTCAAACCCCCAATCCCAGAGCAACCAGGCCCTCTCGCTCCACACTCCATAGACCACTAGGTGGCGCCAAGTGGTCATTCAGTCCCTTCTCAGAGACCTGGCAGGTCCTTTGTTTCCCAGTCTGAGTGCCTGGTGGGGCACATGGACACCTCAGGAGCTGGGCGCCCAGGAAGCATAGGGAGGGAGGGGTCCCTTTGCTGAGAAGCTTGTGCTGGTATCTGTTGAATGCCTCATGGTTTGTGTTCATTAGCCCTCTTGTTTTCCACAATAACCCTGAGAGGACAGTGAGATATTCCCACCTTATGGGGAGAGAAAACTAATCTCGAGAGAGGTTAGGTGACTTGGCCAAGGCCACCCTGCAAGCTGGTCTGGAACCCAAGTCCCAGGGTCCTGGGGTTTTTGCAAAGTCAGCAAGAAGGCTCTGAAGTCAGATACTGGTTCCACCACTTACCATGTGACCTTGGACTTGCTGCCTAAATCCTCAGACCTAGTTTCATCATTAGTGAAATGGGGCTAACAGCCAATCCATGAAGTTAGGACAAGGCAAGAGCTGGGGTGGGGCCAGGCACAAGGTTAAACCCTCCTGGTTCTCTCCTATCGGTCTTTATTATTCTTACCTAACTGGCCTGCACCCCCCTCCCGCTGCTTGCCTTGTGAGTGGCCTGGAGAATAACAAAGAGAATTAACAGGAGCCCAGAGCAAGTGAATGCTTTCTCTCACAGTCTTCTGTGCTGGGCCCACCCACTAAGGGGAAGGGGAGTTTTTCCCTCTCCTTCCTCCAACAAGAGGTCTCAGCCCTGCTCTATGAGTGCATTTGTCATAACTGCCCCCTTCTTCCTTCCTTCCATCTTCTTACCAGAGCATCTGCATGAGGGGGATCTTAAGACCTAGTTTACAGAGGAGACTGAAGCTCACAGGTGGGCAGCTCAAGGTCTCACACCTGTAAGTAGTGGAGCCAGGATGGGTCCCAGGGGTCTGAGGCCTCACCTCGGTGTTCAGAGCTTTCGAAAAAAGGAGCAAACATGGGGTGCCTCCTGGCCCCTAGCTTTGTCTCAGAAACCCCACACTCAGGGCTCCATTTCTTTAGGATTCCAAGAGCATCACCTGCTGAGACATAAATGGCTGGGAGGGGCCAAGATAGAAAGGGAGAGGCTTGGAAGGAGACCCTGAATAGGGAAGTGAACCCCAGGTGCCAGACAAGCCCTGTAGGGAGGGCAGTGACGGTGCTAGCAGCCCAGCATCCCACTCCTTAGCCTCGCAGCCGCCTGGCAGATGCTTTCCCCACCCCCACCTACAGGGCTGCCTCACTTCCCTCCCCCGGCAGGTGTTGGGTTCAGTAAGCAGAGCCCCAGCTCACCTGGGAAGGTGTGGAGTGAGGAGGGCGTCCAGTTACAAGCCGGGGCTGGCCAGCAGGGGCAATCTGGGGGCAGGAGCCAAAGGCCTGGGAACTGATGGTGGGGCCCGGGGTCCCAGGAGGCCTCAAGACATCCCCACCCTGCAGGAGCCCCCACCCTTGCTGCAGCAGGAGGCACTGTCTTCTGGGCTTCTTGCCTCCCTGAACACCTTCTCCCAGCTCCTGGGGACTGTAGCAGCAGAAAGACCATGGTATCCAGTCTCAGGTGCCACTTGGTAGCTAGTGCATGTCAGTTCCCTGAGCTGGGCCTCAGTTTCCTCATCCTCAGAATGGGAGTGGGGTGGGAATAAGCCCTGCTTGACCAACTGCCCCAGTCAGCATCAGGGTGAATCAAGGGGCTGTGCTTGGTAAACTGGGAAGGGCGGTGCACACTCCTGCAGAGGTTGTTCTCTCTTTCAGCTCCATTCCTTTCTCGCCAACACCCAGGGTGGCCTCCTCCCCCACCCCTCACCCTGGGCCCTGGCACAGTATTCCATGCCTATTTAAGGCAAATCTCCTGATCTCCTTCTAAATAACATTCTCTCCTTGTTGTGGAGAAGACAAGCAGGAAAAGGGGAGGGGAGCCCCAAGTATCCCAGTAGAGGGTGGAGGGGGAAGGGAAGGTACGGGGGTAAAGAAGGCATGTGCTTCCCTCCTCCCACTGTGAGCCTTGCAAAGGCCCTTGCCCTCCCCACTCCCCAGCCTCCCATTTTGGTCCCCTCTCTGCAAAGGCCCTGGATTGGCTCAAACCCCTTTAGAGGGCTTGGGGCACTCCCGGAATGCTTCAAGCAGCCCCTTGTGGGCCCTGGGGGTGGACAACGGGGGAATAATGCTAGTCCCCAGGGGGTGTATGCTTGGGTAAAGAAGTACAACCAGGGTGACCAGCCAGGGGAGAGGGAGGGTCTTGGATAGGATTGAAATCTAATCTCACAGCCAGCCCAGTGTGAAGGATGAAACACAACTGCTCTTTGGTTCTAGAATCCGAGGCTCAGAGAGGCCAAGAGACCTGCCCAAGGCCACACAGCTAGTGAACAGAAGGGTCAGAAATCCAGGCCTGGCTGGCTCCAAAGCTATTGCTTTCTGCCCCTCTCTGCCAGCTCTCTTTGTGCCCGGGGTTGCATGCAACGCCTGACAGTGACTCTTATCCAGGACCGGGCATCATTCAAAGCCCCCTGCCCATATTCTTCCTCTGCCTGCTTCAGCTCCCAGGCGGGGCCCGACTTCTTCCCTTCTGCCTTCCTCCTCTTTTCTCCAGGCCCACCACACCTCTCCTTCCCCTTCTCCTGGGTTCTTGGCCTACCCACCCACCCCAAAAGCTCACCTTGACTTGGTTCATGCACTCAGAAACTTAGAGCTGGAAGGTGGCCTGTCCCACACCCTCCAAAGGACACGGGCTGGGGCACCTTCCCACTGCAGGGCCCCAGCAGGGCCCTTTCCAGCAGCTCAGTGCTTTCCCCGGGAGCCCAAGGCCCTGCTTTAGCCTGCTTCCTTCTTTACCCTCTTGCTGGTCTTTCCCCAGGTGGCTGCCTCCCCAGCCTCCCTTCTCAGCTGGACTAATCCCCCTGTGGTCCTCACATGACTGAGACGCCCTCTCCAGGGTTCAAAAGGAGAGGGTCAGGGATCCTTTACAGATCATGTTGCCTCCTCGGGACCAGGCACTCACTCCTCAGGCATGTGAGCCCCAGCGGCCAGCCCCACCCTCATGTCAGTGGCAGGCTGAACAGGGGTCTGAGGGACAGGGCGAGGAGGAAGGCCTAGCCTCATCTTCCTCTAGGCAGAAAAGGGCCACAGTGCTCAGCTGGTCCAGTGGCCTCATTTCACAGATGAGCAAAAACTGTGTCCCAGGAAAAAGGAGGATAGGCCAGGGTCTTACTGGGGTCCCTGCTAACCTCAGGTGGGGACCTGATCTCCAGGGGGAGGAGGGTCTCTTCTAGGAGGAGATTCAGCTCCTTGTTAAATGGGGGTGTCCTTGAGCTTCCCAGGGTCTTTCTAGCTTGGCTCTACCATTAACCCCTTGTGTGCCCTTGGACAAGCCCCCTTCCCTCTTTGGGCCTCAGTTTCCTTGTGTAAAACAGGTGGATTGGGTGGATGATCTCTGGGATCCCTTCCAGATCAGGCATCCCGCGCCTCCCATCAGCCCAGCCCTCTCCCCCCAGGACTCTGTTTCCAGGCACTTGCCCTGGCCCAGGCCTAGCTCACCAAGATTACTCCAACAGCCTCTGCTCCATCTCTGGCCTTCACTCTCTTCCACTCTGATAAGCCACCCCACACATTGCCCAGGTAACCTCCAGAGACTTGGGAACCTCCCACAGCCCCCACAGGCCTCCTTCAGAATGATTCACCTCATCACCTGGCATTCAGCACATCCGGCCTGCTGTCTTGGACCCTGTTTCCTCATCTGTCAACCCCTCTCTCAGGGCTGTGGTGTGGATACAGTGGACACATGAAAGGAGCCTGGGAAAGGCTGGATAGCCTAACAGGACTCCTGGCTTCTCTGTGCTGCAAAGGCTGCCCACCCCACCCCCACTCTCTTTCATCCAAACTGGTGAGGTCCTCCCCAACCTCTGAGACAGGCCCCCACCTTGGCCACATCAGAGGTGACTTTGCCACATGGAGCTCCCACAGGGCTGGACCCCACTTACCAGCCTGCATTTGCAGCTCCCATCATCCTGTGGGGAAAGTATAACTAGGGGCTCCTACAAAACTATTTGCTAGGACACTTGCTGAGGGCACAGCTGGGTCTGTAGGCTGGGGCCCACGCTCCCTTTTACCCCAGGACTGTTTCTGATCCAGATTATCTTTGACCCTCAGAGACATCCACATCGCCAACTTCCAGAAAGCTCACAGCTGGGCACCGGGGCAGATTCTAAGGGGGTTGTAGACCTGTCTTGCCCTGTTCCGATGACTGACCAAATGGGCTCTCAGAAACCCTCCCTAAAGGCTCAGGAGAGGGTAGCTGGCAGGAAATACAAGTTATCAGAAGAGACTGCTTGGTGACTGAAGCCAGAGGTGATGTACTTTCACCCTTAGCTTAATTTTAACTCAATCACTGGTTCCCTTTCTCACAGTCAGCTTCTTACCATATTTAAAGTCAATACAGTGAAAATCAATAAATATGAAAAGAACAAGGAGGAGGAGGAGAAGAAAGAGACTCCTAAGGGGAGAGAAACCGAACCTAGAAGCTTGGAGACCTTCCACCCTGGGGTCTAAACACTGCTTCAGCCACTTTTTATTTGTAGGGTCTTGGGGAGATTACCTAATGTCTCCGAACCTCAGTTTCCTCATCAGTAAAGTGGGGAACACTAAAACCTATCTCACCCTATGACAAGAGAATTAGATGATGCCTATAAAGTGCTTAGCTCATGGCCTGGCTTCTCATAAATGCTCCAAAAATGATTGCTATAATCCTTATTGAAGACAGATGGATCAAGGCCCCCAGCTGAGGAGGGGAGGGCTGTCGGGAAGGCATAGGCCGCTTAGCCAGAGGTAGGCAGGTGGTGAGTAGCTAGAATAAAACACAAAGTCCTCGGCTTGGTGCTATGCAGTCTACATACATTATCTCATTTAAACCTCAATCTCTTCCTCTATCAAAAATGGGGGTTTGGAACAGATACTTTCTAAGGCCTTTCCAGTTCAGTGAGTACTTATAGAAGGTTTTCAGTTTACAAAGTGTTTTTCAATCTTTAATTCTGTGAGTGTTCTGATAGTTGCAATGGTCATACTACTAGATCTGGGACTAGAGCCGGGGGAGGGCTCTATCTTTCCCCAGAGCCTGGTGGCAGACAGCTTGGAGAGGGGAGGGTGAGACCTGAAGCCCCACCAAGGGCCTGGGGGTGGGGGGGTCATGGCCCAGGGAGGGACGTCATGACCCTGGACGTCATGGAAGCTTGGCTCTGGCTGCTGCCCAGCGTCCGGTTCTGTTGAGCTGTGCCGAGGCCCAGAGGTCTGGCTCTGGAACTCATCAGCCCCACCTGTCAGCCCTCCCCTGGCCAGCTCGCAGGGCCTTTGGTTATCACAAAGGAGAGCGCGGCCAAGAGTGAGTTGAGTGTGGCCTCAGTCCAGGGGCCCAGTATCCCTTCCCTGCTGGGCACCTTAGGGCAGGGAGTGAGTGATGTTCCCGTCAGCCAAGCACCCCCCAATTTGACTGAGCTGTTATATGACAGGCACCGTGAAATATGCAAAGACCTCATTCATTCATAAATATTTATTGGACACCTACAGTGTGCCTGGCCCTGAGCTGGCTCCAGGGAATCCGACAAAAATTCCTCCCTACACTCAAATAAAAGAAGCTGTAAAGGAAAGCAGAAGTGTAATGGGAAATAAAAGAGACCAATTCACTTTACACAAGGGAATCAGAGAAGGCCTTTGAGCTGAGAGAGGGAAGTACAGCTAGAAAGAGCATTGAGACAGAGGGAAGGGCCCATGCAAGGCCCTGAGACGGGAAAACGTGCAGTGTTTGGGGAGCCACGGGACCAGTGTGAGGGAGGTACGTAGCAAGCTCGCCCTCAACTAATGCCAGCTGAACAAATTCACAAACAATCATAAGGATTCCTGCTTCCAGCCAAGATGGAGTAACAGGGACTGGATTTATATTCCCACCTAAAACAACTAACATACCCAACAAAATATATGAAACAATGGTTCTCAAGACATTGGATCCAGACAATGAAAAATAGTGACTCCCGAGAGTCAGAAAACAAATGAGGTGTGCTCTAAGAATGTTCCGTCTTACTGTCTGAAGAGTTTCCAGACCAGAGCTGAGTGAGAAAGGCAGGTGGAGTCTGGCAGTCTCCCTGCAGTAGAAAGATGAAGCCAGGAGCCCAGGGACACGACACAGAGAACTGACAAGGCGAGAGCAGCACATAGAGAACTCTGGAGCTCTACAGAGAGTATCTCTTCAGTAATTCAGCCTGGTGCTTGCACGTAAGGAAACTATCAGAAAGCAGGGTAAGAACAACCCAAAAGGATTAGAGAGAACAATCCTGGGAGCTCACACAGGGCTTCCACAAGCCAGAGTGGAAACCTCACAATTAATGGGGCACTGAGTAGACCACTCAAAAGAGTTTTTGGCTTAGAAGTGGGTTAAAAACTCAATGCTGCTCTGGCCCTATCTAACAAAAAAAGCAAGACCTGAAAGGACTGAACTATTTCCAAATAACTTTTGCACCCCAGAACAAAGCTCAAGAATATTAATAAGAATACAAAAATATCTAGCACCCAACAAAATAAAATTCACAATGTCGGGCAACCAATAAAAATTAGCATGTATACAAAGAAACAGGAAAACATGACCCATGACAGAAAGAAAAACCAATCAATTGAAACCTACCCAGAAATTACACAGATGACAGAATTAGGAGACACAAGTTTAAAACACTTATTATAATTCTATTCTATTTCATATGTGCAAGGAGATAAAGGAAAGACTGACCCTGTGAGGTAGAGATATAGAAGATATTTTTTTAAAGACCCAAACTGAAATTCTAGAGATGAACACTATAATGTCAGAGAAAAAAAAACACACCGCATGGATTAATGAAACATTCGCATAGAAAATTAGTGAACTTGTATGCACAGTAACAGAAACTATCCAAAATAAAACACAAAGAGAAAAAAAGCTTAAAAAATAATAACGTGGCATCAGTGAACTATAACACAACTTTAAGTGACCTAACATATATGCATATATGTATATGTGTGTGTGTGTGTGTGTGTGTGTAATTAGAGCCCCCAAAGGAGGGAAGAGGACAGAAAACATATTTGAAGAAAAAAAAAACTGAAAAATTTCCAAATTTGATGAAAACTAGAAATCCACAGATGTAAGATACTTAATAAACCCCAAGCACAATAAACATAAAGAAACTATACCATGCTCTCTGATCTTCCCCATTTGACAGACAGCCACATCTGCTTGTGCAGTGCCAGGTACATCTGAGACACACTGATGAAGGATGGAGTCAACAGATTTGGCCATAGTGGGAGCCTATTCACCCGGGCTACTTTTAAGCCAGAAGACCTTAAAAGTAGCCCGGGTGAATAGGCTCCCACTATGGCTGGCCCCTCTGGGAAACTGTGGTGTGGTGGCCATGGGACTGCTCAGAACATCATCTCTGCTTCTACTGGTGCTGCCAAGGCTGTGGGCAAGGTCATCACTGAGCTTAATGGGAAGCTCACTGGCATGGCCTTCCATGTCCCTTCCCCCTAATGTATCGGTCATGGAGCTGACCTGCTATTTGGAAAAAGCTTCCAAATATGAAGACACCAAGAAGCTGGTGAAGCAGGCATCAGTGGGCCCCCTAAAAGGCATCCTGGGCTACCGTGAGGACTAGGTTGTCTCTCCTATGACTTTAACAGTGACACCCACTCTTCCACCTTCGATGCTAAGGCTCACATTGCCCTCCCCAATCACTTTATCAAGCTTCTTTCTTGGCAGAACAATGAGTTTGACTACAGCAACAGGGTGACGGACCTTATAGTCTCTATATGGCATCCACGGAGTAAGAGTTCTCTGGATCACCAGCCCCGCTGAGCATGAGAGGAAAAGAGAGGCCCTTAGCTGCTGGGGAGCTCGCCCCGACTCAATCTCCCAAAACACTGAGAATCTCTCATCCTTGACACAATTTCCATCCCAGAGACCCTGAAGAAGGGGAGGAGTTTGGCATGTACCGTCAGTAAAGTACTCTGTACCCAAGTGGAAAAAGAAAAAAGAAAACAAATAAGAAACTATATCAAGGTATATCATAAATTGCTTTTAAAAGGTGATAAAGAGAAAGACTTAAAAGCAGCCAGAGGAAAAAGACATATTACACACAAACAAAAATAAGGACAGCAGATTTTTGTTGTTGTCAGAAACAATGCAAGTGAGAAACAGAGCCACATCTTTAAAATTCAGAAAGAAAAAATCAATATCAGCCTAAAATGTTTTATCCAGGAAAAATATGTTTCAAAAATGAAAGTGAGACAGCATGGGATGAAATTAGAAATTAATGACACAAGGAAGTTTGGAAAATTCACAGATAAGTGGAAATTAAACGACAACTCTGAAATAACCAATGGTCCAAGGAAGACATAACAAGGGAAGTTAGACTATAAATAAATGAAATAAATTAAAATAGAAACACAACATACAAAACTTATGGAATGCAGCCCAGAGTAGTGCTAAAAGGGAAATTTATAGCTGTAAATGCCTATATTATAAAAGAAGATCTCAATCAATAACTTAAACTTTCACCTTAACACACAGAAAAAGGAAGAGCAAACTAACTCTAAAGCAAGCAGATGTAAGGAAATAAGGAAGATTACAGTGTAAATTAATGAAATAGAGAACAGAAAAATAAAGAAAATCAATAAACCAAAAACTGTTGTGTTTTTTTTAAATCAACAATATTGACAAATCTTTAGTTATATTGACCAAGAAAAAAAGAAGATTCAAATTACAAGGATCTGAAATGAAAGAGGGAACATTACTACTAAACTTACACAAATAAAAAGAATTATAAAGGACTACTATAAACAACTGTATGCCATTAAATTAAATATCTCAGATAAAATGGACAAATTTCTAGAAAGAAACAAACTATTGAAACTGACTCATGAAGAAATAGGCAATCCCTATAGACCTATAACAAGTAAAGAGATTGAAATATTTAAAAAAAGTATCCATTGGCTCAGATGGCTTCACTGATGAATTCTACCAAACATTTAAAGAATTAATACCAATTCTTCACAAACTCTACAAGAAAACAGAAAAGGATTCTATCAGGATTTCTCATTCTATCAGGTCAGAATTATCTTGATTCTAAAACCAAAGACATCATACGAAAACTGCAGGCCAATAGGTCAACAAAAGACTAGCAAACTGAATCTAGCAACATATAAAAAGAATTACTCCATGACCAAGTGGGATTTATCTTAGGAATGCAAGGTTGGTTAAACATCCAAAAAACAATTAATGTAATATAACTTATAATAGAATTAAAAACAACAAAAAAAAATACATGATTATCTCAATAGATGAAAAAAAGCATTTGACAAAATCCAACTAATTTATAATAAAACAAAACAACTTAGGAATAGAAGACAATTTCCTCAACCTGATGAAGGCATTTACATAAAATCCACAGCTAACATCATACTTAAAAATAAAAGACTTGACACTTTCCCCCTAAGATCAGGAACAAGACAAGGATGTCTGCTTTCACTATTTCTAGTCAACATCGTACTAGAGGTTCCAGTTAGGGCACTTAGGCAAAAAATAAAAATAAAAGGCACCGAGGTTGGAAAGCAAGAAATAAAACTATATTTGCAGGTGACACAATTTTGTATACAGAAAGTTCCAAGGAATCCATAAAAAAATACTGTTAGAGCTAATAAACAAGTTCAGCAAGGTTGCAAAATAAAAGATTAATATACATAAATCAATTGCATTTTTATACACAAATCAACAATCTGAAAATAAAATTAAGAAAACAATTCCATGTATAATAACATAAAAAAGAATAAAATATTTAGGAATAGATTAACAAGAGAAGTGAAAAACATCCCCAGAAAACATTGTTGAATAAAATTAAAGAAGATCTAAATAAATGGAGAAACATCCTATGTTCATGGCTCAGGAGATTTAATAGTGTTAGCAATTAAATCTGTGTCAAATACTTCCCATTTACTCCCCAAATACTCAATAGTGTCAAATACTCCCCATTTGATCTACAGATTCAACACAATCCTTATCAGAATCCCAGTTACCATCTTTGTAGAAATCAACAAGCTGATGCTAAAATTCATATGGAATTTCAAGGAACCCAGAATAGCCAAAACAATCTTGAAAAAGAACAAAGTTGGAGGATCCACACTTCCTGAGTTTAAAACTTACCACAAACAACCAACAGTAATTAAAACAGAATGGTACTAGCATAAGGATAGACATTTAGATCAATGGCAAAGAATTAAGAGTCAGAAATAAACCCATGTGTCTATGGTCAATTGATTTCCTACAAAAATGCAAAGACCATTCAATTGTGAAAGAATGGTCTTTTCAACAAAAAGTGCTGGGACAACTGGATATTCACATACACAAAAAAAAAATGAAGTTGGAAATTTTACCTCATCATATGCAAAAAGTAACTCAAGATAGATCAAATACTTAAATGTAAGAACTAAAATTATAAAACTCTTAGAAAAAAACATAGGAATAAATCTCAAATTAGGCAACAGATTCTTAGACAGGACACCAAAAGCAAAAGTAGATAAAATGGACTTTATCAAAATTTAAAACTTTTGTGCTTCAAAGGACGCTCAAGAAAGGGAAAAGACAGCTCATAGAATGGGAGAAAATGTTTGCAAATTATATATTTGATAAGGGACTTGTGTATAGAATATATAAAGAACACTTAAAACACAATAATAAAAGAAACAAATAAACCAATTACAAATTGGGCAAAGGACTTGAATCAACATTTCTCCAAAGAAGACATACAAATAGCCAATAAGCACACGAAAAGATGCTCAACATCATTTGTAAAAACGTTATGCCAATAAATTTGACAAATGAGATGAAATGGACAAATTCCTTAATAAAAGACACAAAGTGTGAAAGCTAACTCAAGAAGAAATAACCTAAATAGCAACATATTTATTAAAGAAAGTGAATTCATTTGTAAGAAGAAGAATCTTTTCAACAAATGATGCTGGAATAATTGGATATTCATACACACACAAAAGAAATTTGACTGATAGCCTATATCAATATTATCAACTCAAAATAGATGATAGACCTAAAGGTAAAACTTAAAACTATAGCCACGCATTAAAATTCTTAAAACTATGACTGAAACCAAGGGTTTGGTGAGGATATGAAGCAACTAGAATTTTTATACATTGCTGGTGGGAGGGCAAAACAGAATAATCAACTTTGGAAAACACTGGCAGTTTTTTAAGAAGATAAACATAGTATCCACCTATCATTATGATCCACCCGCTCTACTCTTAGGTATTTCTCCAAAAGAAATAGCAAAAGCATATGTCCATAGCAGTTTTATTTGTAACAGCCAAAACTTGGAAACAACCCAAATGTCCATCAACAGGTGAATGTAGTTGTATATCCATGTAACCGATTACTACTCAGCAACAAAAATGGAATGATCTATTAAGATATCCAACATGGATGAACCTCAAAAAAATTATGCTGACTGAAAGACCAAAAAAGAGTACACAGTGTATGATTCCATTTGTACAAAATTCTAGAAAATGCAAACTAATCTATAGTGACTAAAAGCAGTTCAGTGGTTGCCTTGAGTGTCAGGGAGCAGCTGAAGGGATTAAGAAGGGGCAGGAGGAAACTTTGATGATGGATTTGTTCATTATCTTGAATGTGATGATGGTTTCACAAACGTACACCAACGAGTGCGTATATCAAAGCTTATCAAATTGCATACTTTATAACATGTGTGTGCCAATTATACCTGAAATAATCTGTTTAAAACATGATTAGAAGGAAGTATATGTGATGTGTCTCTGCTCTTAACTCATGACGTGACCTCAGGCATGCTGGTCTTTGTAAGACTTACTTTCTTTTTCTATAAAGTTCAGGAAGTATTATAACCCACAAGTACTAGCTTAAGCCCAAAAGGGAATTTACTGGAAGGAAGCTTCCACACGTGATGGAGCCCAGGAAGGCTTCTCTATCACTTATCTTTGCTTCTCTGATCACAGCTTTCCCTGTTTTCACCACTTACAGAAAAGGAAAGCTACCAGCTTCTGAGTTTTGCGTATTACACATTTAATTACTCAGAGAGATGCTGAATTGACTCCTTGTTAATTCCAGGCCCAAGTGTAAATTCTCAGAGATTTATCAGTCTACTTGGGTGAAGGATTCCACTGTGCACCACGGTACCTTAGTCAGGGGGCAGAGCGACAGAGGATGAACCTAGCTGGTTTTGCATCCTACAGACAGAGGACAGGACAAGTGCAAGCAAAGTGCTGGGTGAACAAACCACAAGAAGGGTGTCAGGAGATACTGGTCAGAATTCAAGAGACCTGTCCTGTGCTGATAATCGTGCCTCTTGATGGGGGCAGCAGGTGTATACATAAGGTTCAGATGAGCAGCAGGAGATGAGTGGGGAAAGAATTCAATTCTATTTGTGCAGTCTGGGAAGGTTTCATGGAAGAGGTGCCATTGGCATCAGGTCTGTGAGAAAAGTTATGTCCTGCATTTGTGCGGCCTTTAAAGTTTACTAAGTGCTTTCATATCTTCTCTTTGGAGTCTAGACCCATCCTCTCAACCTCCCCTTGGGGTTAGCATTATTACACAGTCCTTTGCACAGATGGGGAAACTGCCTAGTAGAGACATTCGAGTGACTTGCCCAAGTTTACACCAAGTTTGCATCTTGGCAGAGCAAGATGCAAAACCACTGTTTTGACTCCAGAGCCCTGACTTGTTCCCTGCCCAAAGCTGACTCTAAATAGGGCCAGGGATGAGAGGGGTGGAGGAGTGGTTGGTGAGTGTATGGCAGGGACTGAAAAAGGAGGGAAGCTCAGGTAGCATCTCCGAGCTCCTCTGCATGGTGTCCTCCAGAAGATGCCCCACACACTAGAGCCTGGCTCCAGATTCCCAGAGACCACCTTTGAGCTGTGCTTCAGACTCTCAGACCAGAGTTTCCACTCCAGACCTCTCTCCTGACCTCCAGTCCAGCAGCTCCAACAGCTTGTTGAATCTCAGGCTCAAAATGTGAACTCATCGAGCCCTGCAGAATGTCAAAAAAACCTCAGGACCCATCCCAACCACCCGAGGATAACGAAACTAGGAATCAAAGCCACGTATGTGGCCGCTACCATATACACGTACAGGCCTTGAGCTGTGTGACACACAGCACTGCATTTCATCTTTACATCCACTGTGCGGCAGGTATCATCACCACCCCCATTTTACAACTGGGGAAACTGAGGCTCAGACAGTATATTTATTGTCCCAGGTTACATAGCTGATAAGTGGTGGATCCAAGTCCATCCGATGACAAATGAACTATAATCATCCTACAAAATTGTTTCTTCCTCTCAACCTGCTCCCAAGCCCCCAGGTCTGAGACTCTGCCATTTCTCTTGGTTTCAGTATCTCAAGACAACCAGCAATTCTTAAAGAGTTGGAGGCTTGGGCAGGGTGGCAGGCAGCCAGCCCCCACTGAGGCGGTAGGAGGGAAAGGGGGACCTGACTGCTTCATCTACCAACCATCCATTGATTTAATGTTGCTTTTAATCCCGACTTCTTTAAGAGTTAAATTTAATTGCCAGGTTGCATGCTCTGGAGGTTAAAAGCAAGGAGCTTGAGGTCAGACACTAGGATTCAAGTCCAGTCCTGGCTTCCCTGCTCTGTAACCTTGTGGCAGCTTTTAAACCTCTCTGAGCAGCTGCTTCTTCATCTGGAAAAGAGTTAACAATCCCAACCTCTTGGGTTAAAATGTTGTGAGGGGAGATGGTTTCCAATAGCCGGACAAGGCTCAGGCTGCCTTCAGCGTGGTCATACCTACCCCACACGCTTCCTCCATCCACCCCTCCAACTGAGGCTAGATTACTCCAAAACATTTAGAAAATATACTCAGTTTTGTCAGATGGTTACATCTTTTAGATGCCTTACGTTTGTCTGGAATGTTCTTCCAGGAAGTCATCCTCTGAGCCTCAGTGCGCCTCCCCTGCCCACAGCAGCTAAACCAATCTCCTTACCCCCACCGCCCCTTCTTTCTGAGCCTTTCACATGCTAATGTGCACTGTGGATCTCCCAGAGGACTGTTGGGGATGGAAGGGGGACAATGGAACTTCCCAAACTTACTTCCTAAAGCACCTACCAACGTCTCCCCTGAGAAGACAGCCACTGCCTGCTCCTCACTCACCTTGGGCAATCTTTTGCCTAATCTCTCAGCTCCAGCCTCCCGTTTCCAACCACCTGAGACAGATTTCCTACCAAATCTGGCCTTTTCTCTGTCCTTCCCTGGCGCCTCCCACCGACCCCAGGATTCACTGTCCCTCCCTAATCCCCTCCTACAAAGCTCTTGGGGGGGAGGGGTGCCCAGTGCTTGCCCTTCTCTCCACGTCCTTATGACCCTTGGTCCAGCTGCCACCAGGGCCCAAACCATGGACCCAATTCTCCTTGTCTGTTCACCTGACACTCCAGCCAAACCAGGCTCTACACACCCTGAGTTTTTCCATACCCATGTCCTTCCCTCTGCCTGGAATGCTCCCAGCTACCCATCTTCAGGGTCCAGCTCCAGTGCAGCAGCCCCCCAGGAGCCTTCCCAGCTGGCCTGGCTGAAGGCTGCAAGTGGCCTCTCATTTCCCTTGGGCATACTTTGGTATGCTTGAGGCTGCTTCATCACTGATGGGGTCCAATGTAGTCTTTGGTATACAGTAGCTACTCATAAATATCCATAGTTGGAAAGAATGAGTCTAATCCAACTCCTTTGTTTTACACTGGAGGCACAGAGTTGAAGAAACGGTTTGACCCACCAGCTCCGCCAGGAAACAGGGCTGAGGGAGTCTCCCGCAGGGCTCCTCCCCCAGCTAGGCTTTTTCTGCCATTTGCTTTGGGAAGGAAGTCCTCCAGGGACCCAGTGGGCCACGTTTCCCTGAGAAGACAACTGTCTAGAGCTCATAATACAGACTCCAGCAGAGAGGTTGAGTGGAGGCCTCTTGTCAGCCAGTCCCTAGACTGCTGTGCAAGTCTGCTATCCATTCCAGAAGCTCACAATTCCTCCTCTGTCTCTCGGAGCCTTCCCGCTGGCATTCCACGATTCCTAGCACCACCACATGGTCCCTGTCTGAGGCAGAAGGGGCCTTAGGGATTATTCATTGAGAGGGCCCACAAAGGTCCTTAACCTCCCAAGCTGTGTGCACAACTCTGTGTCTATAGGTTTCCAGAGCCAGCATCCAGAGATGCCACCTGAGTCTCATTGGGGGTCCAAGACCCAAATGAGATACAGAAAAATTATCTGTCCAGCCTCTCATTATAATTTGTTAATACACGTAAGGTTCTTAAGACTGTACCTGGCACATTTTAAATACTCTCTAATGGGTTGGCCCACAGCCTGATTTTGTAAATAAAGTTTTATTGGCACACAGCCATGCCCATGTTTTTGTATTGTCTATGGCTGCTTTCCCATGATAGCTACAAGGGCGGAGTGGAGTAATTGCAACACAGATGCTGCCATTATGATGATTATACAGACGAACAGTAGGCCCCAAGCCACCCAGCAAGTAATCCCTGGGCTTGAATCTATGTCTCTGTTCAAGGATTCTATAATAAACCTATCTGCTGCTTTTCTTCTCTCACCTTCACCACACAGTGCTCATTCATTCATTCAGCAAGGGTTCAGGGACCCCTGCTATGTCCTGCAGATTGAGCTATTAGGGGCAGAGGAAGGCTAGGGAGAAGCTGACCTTATGGCTTTACAGAATGACCTCACTCTCCCTCTCAGACCCGTGATTAGCCCTCTGTACCGTTGCCACCTCATTTGCGCTAATCACATTGGTCGCCTCCTCCTCCTCCTTCTTCTTTAATTTTTTTAATATTAGTTTCAGGTGACACTGGCCTTCTTCTTGTCTGTCACACACTCACATTTTCTTCCTACCTCAGGACCTTTACATATGCTGGTTTAACTGGCTCTTTCCCACCATGCAGGCCCCATCTCGGATATCGCCACCAAATTAAAACTTCGGGGGCCAAGTCACTTTTATGCTTACATGGCACGTGTAAGTGAAATATTCTGTTTAGTTGTTTTGTGTTGGTCTCCCTGAACACAATGTAAGGTTTCTGTCTCATTCACTGCAGGAGCCCAGTGCCTAACAGTGGGCTTTCGTGTTACTCAGTAACTATATTAAATGAGTGAAATGACTCCTGGACAAAGTGTCAGGCAATGTGGCTTCTCTTCCTGGCTCTGTAAGTCCACTCACTGAGCCACAGTTCCCTTCTTTGAACCTCGGTTGCCTCCTGTATAAGGTGGAATGTGAGGGTTGGATGAGAAGCCCGTGCCTTTTGGTTTGAACATTCTATAACTTCAAAGCAGTGGCGGGGGCCTGCCACTGATAGGTTTGGTGGAAACACATTATATTTGACTGTGAGCCTCAGCCCCAGCTCAGGCCTGGGGGACAGATGATAAACTACTGAGGCCTCATCCCTCAGAAGGAAGAGGTGAGGGAATAGAAGGAGCGGAGACTCAGAATTAGGCAGGCAAGGAAGACTCTGAGAGTTGCAGACCCAAGGCCAGGGAGGAAGAGTCCAGAAAAGGGAGGCAGACAGGAAGAGGGGGCAACCCCTCCTCAGAGGCGTGGGACTGGGGTCGTGGGGCGGGCTTCTTTCACTTTTTAGCTTCTGAGTTGTTTGAAATTTGTATAACAAGTATGCATCAGTTTTGCAACTGGAAAAATTAAAATGCACATGCCCTTTGACCCCGCAATTCCATTTCTAGGAATTTCCTCACAGAGGCTTGTGTGAAATGACCCATGTCAAGGCTATGTACAGCCGCCTTGTTTAAAATAGCAACAGGCTGGAAACAATCTAAATGCCCATCAAAAGGGGACAGGCTAGATAAACCAGGGCACATCCACAAAACGGAACAGTAGAGAGATGTTAAAAAGAGCACAGCCAGTCTGTTATGTGCTAATGTAGAATAATCTCCAAGATCTCTGCCAGGTAAAAGAAACAAGGTACAAAACAATGCAGATAGGATGCTACCACTTACATGAAAAACTACACTTACAAATGTTTATAAATGCTCAGAACAGCTCCAGAACTTGTGCTAGTTGCGAGGGGTGGGGTTGGGGGAGACTTAATGTTCAATATTTTTATAAAATTGAGTTAAAATTCACATAACATGAATCATTTTAACCATTTTAAAGTGTATGATTCAGTATACTCAGTGTTGTTCAACCATCATCTCGATGTAGTCCCAGCATTTTCATCACACTAAAATAGAAACACCCCCATATCCGTTAGACATCATTCCCCGTCTCCCCTCCGCTGACTCCTGGCGATCACTAATCTGCTTTGTCTCTAGCGATTTGCTGATTCTGGATATTTCATATAATTGGAACCATACAATATGTGACCTTTTGTGTATAGCTTTTTTCACTTAGCATGTTTTGGAGGTTCATCCACATGGATCCTTTTCATGGATTTTTTATACTCTATTGTATGTATGTACCATATGTTGTTTATCCATTCATCAGCTGATGGACATCTGGGTTGCCTCTACCTTTTGGCTATTGTGACTAGCACTGCCATGAACACTCACGCACAGGTTTTTATTTAAATACCTGTTTTTAATTCTTTTGGGCACATACCTAGGAGTAGACTTGTTGGGTCATCTGGTAATTCTATTTAACATTTTTAAGAATTGAAAACAGTTTTTAACATTCTTTTGTCCTTTGTGAATTGTATACCGGGAGCACCATGAGCAAATATTAGCTCTTTTAAAAACAAAAAAGAAAAATATGAAGGTGTACTTCATGGGAAAAAAAATAAAGCATAGTGTGTAAATACAAGGGATTATTGGTAGGTAAGAAATTAGCAAATATTTATCTAGATGATTCCTGGAAGAAAACTGTATTTTGGACTTAGACCTCAATTCAAATTCGATTCCTTCGTTCCATTTTAGTTTCAGTAGTGGGGTATAGGGGGACCTGGGTTCAAATCCCTATCCTATCAGTTAGAGCTGTGCACCATTGTACAGGTTACTTAACCTCGCTGCACCTCAAATGTAAAAGACAGAAAAATTATCTACCTGGCCAGCTATGCGAGTTGGGACTCGTTACGCGTAGCTCTGTGCCTGGCACCCAGCTGGCAGTCTAGTTTAGCAGCCTTATACTAGCAGGATGAGGGCGCCACCTCTGCGCTCCTTGGATCATTGTGTTCTGCAGCTTTCCTCACATTAGCTTCTCTGGTTCTCCACATGCTCAAGGAACTGTAGGAGGCCTGGCCCTACTGAGCAGAGTTCCCCTCCCACAATATTTCACCACCCTTAGTGCCAGACAGTCCAGAAGAGGGGCCAGCCAGGGTGTGAGGGGACGGGAACCAGGGTCAGGTACTGGGACAGGGGCCTGGGTCTGCCAAGGACCATCCAAGACAGGGAGCATGGGTTTGCTCTATGAAGCTATAGAACCCAGGGCCATATATATGGAAGAGTTGGGTGAAGGAACAGGGAGACAGAGCTGGGTTTAACTGGGTTTAACTTTAAATTAAATTTTTAATTGACAGGACATAATGCCAAGCACTGTGTCAAGCACTGTTGTGTGATCCCACAAAATTGTCCCCATTTCACAGAGGAGGAAACCGAGGCACAGAGTCCTTAGCCACTTTGCACAAAGTCACAAAAACAAATATAAAGTGCAACAAGGTTTGAACCCAGGCCTGTCTCAGTCTAGAACCTGGAAGAACTGGAGGTGAAGCAGTGAAATGAGCAGTTTGAGGTGGGTAATGTGAGCTGCTTCTCCCTAAGTTCAGGCAGAGGCTGGATCAGTTTTTGGTGGAGATTCAAGTGTGCGACGTAGGCACCTGGATATAGGTCCTAGGGTTCTAGTTACTGGGGTACAAGGAGATTCCCAAGGTCTGTCTCCAAAGATCTGGATGTAGTTGTTTTCAGATGGGCCCCAGGAATCTGTCTTTTTCAAAAGACGATTCTGGTCTGCAGCCAAGTGTGAGGCCCACTGGCTTGGATGACCTCTAGGGCCCCTTTTAATACAGCTTTTATCATCTGCAATGCCCACCTTGGAGGAAGCATTCCTTTGGGTTAGGCACTGACCTCTCTCCCTACCCCCTCCTTAAATCCGTAAGGCCTGAGACAGAATGAGTGCATCTGCTCCCTTCCCCTTATGAACAAGAGGTTTTCTGGAAGGCAAAAAAGACTGTAAAGGTGGAAGGTACAGGCGCCTCATTGCCACCTTCAGTGGTGAAGGTAGAGCCAGCTCATCTTCCCTCCTTACCTTGCCCCACCCTACTCTACGCAGAGCCCTAATCCCCAAAAGTCTGTCACTTGTCCCACTGGACCCTAGTCAAGTACAACTATTGTTACTTTCAGTCCCTAGGTCTTGGAAATTCTGCCCAGTGGGGCCAGCTTCCCCAGCACGCCAGGCAATTCTGCAGTTTGTCTGGCCTGGGGTCGGGGGGCCTCTCCCAGGCTCTGGGAGGACCAGCAACTCAGGCAGGGAAGCAGGCCAGAGAGCCATTCTCAGTGACCTTTGGTTTCCTGGGAAGGACCCAAACCAGTAAAAGTTTAGCAAGTGCCATTTAATCGTTGTCAGAACTTAAAACTTTTTTTTTTTTTTTTAAACACACAGATTTTTCTGGGGGATACAAGATCATTAAGGGCTCCATATGAAAAGACCTTTGATTCGTTTTACTTTTTCTTAGAAAGAAAATTTCCAAGTTACCTGTCTTTGCAATTAAATAGAAACTATGAAATGAACTCGGTACCTTGCTGCGCAACCTCAGGTGAATTGAGTTCAGCCGCTGAACCTCCACATCTGCAAAGGCTGCTGGCCCAGTGTTTGGGGTGGCACTGGTGGTGGGCAGCGGCTCTGGCTGCTGACAGGGAGGCATCAATTGGGAGCCCTGGGTGCAGGCCAGGAACCTTTGATCTGCCCAGACACCCTTTCTGGGTTTCTGATTGTTGTTTTTAATCGTTTCCCTTTCACATTCCTGGGATCCCATTCCCTCCCCACCTCGGGAGAGGGACGAAGCATTCATTGACATGTTAGTATAGCAATACTTTTCTCAGGGATTTTTCCATGGTAATCTAAGCCTTTTATTCATTCAATATTCATTACTGAATCCCTGTACTAAGACCTGCCTGGGCACTGGGAATTCAAAAATGAAAAAAAGACATCATCACTGTGCTCGGGGTTCTCCCCTAATTTTCAGCCATGTGGGAACAGAAGAAATAACATTATGTTGGGGGAGGAGGGGAAACATTGCCTCTTGGGAAGATTGGATTTGAAATTAAGTTCTTGGTTCTACTTTTTTGCTGATTTTATAATCACCCCTCCTGTGGTCCTAGAACTTTGAGGCCTTCATAGAACTTCCAGAGCCAGGATCTCATTTAGCACTCAAGAAAGACTGGATCACCACTCATGAGAACCTGAAAGGCATATCTAGTTTGACAAGGAGAAAAACAAAGCCTTAGAGAGATTAAACTGCCTCCGGTCACACAAGTTGCCATGGTCATCTAAACTCAAACCTAGGTCTCCTGGCACAGCTTGTTTGGAAATACTGTTGGCTTTGGATTTGAATCTGGGGTCGAGGTAACTATGTAGCCCAGAGTAAAGAAGGGTAAGGGGAAAACAGAGCTCAGGATCTTTGGGCTGAAATGACCCAGTCTCTGATCTTGACCTGCACCACTGATCTTCAAACTAGCAGTAGGATCAAAGGCGATAACCACAACCCCCAAGTGCTTTCCACAAGCTCTCACTTATCTTACACAACACATCCTTGAAGTTGTGCACTAGTATTCCCATTTCACAGGAGCACTCACTGATACTCAGCTGGTAGGTCCCCCAAGGTCACAGAATTAGAATCCCATCACAAGGCTGTTTCCCACCATGCATGCCATCCATTAATAATAGCTAGGTGACTTCCCCTAATACTTCTGGGCCTCAGTTTTTACAACTAGGGAAAGCAGGGACAATGGGAAGACTCTGTGAGGCTACATATTAATTGCCTGGGCAGGAAGGAGTAGGTACTTTATAAATGCTAGCATCCTGCCCCCTTCCCTTCCTGAGTGAGACCTCTCCCATCCAAGTGCAGCTTAAACCTGTAAGTGCAAAGAAAATTCACCTCAGCTACACCCCAGCCTTTGGGCCTCAAGGTCACTCTCTCTACCTGCCTACTTACTGCCCAGGCTCTCGTGATGGTGGGGGAGCTGGGGTTAGAATGGGAGGCCTACCCTAAAGTCCAGGCACACCCTTAGGATGCTGGGTGGGTCCCAGAGCAGCGTTTCTCAGGAGGCTGACTCTTTTTCCTCCCTTAAGAATGAAACACCAGGGGCGGCTGATTAGCTCAGTTGGTTAGAGCATGATGCTCGCAACACCAGGGTTGCTGATTCAATCCCCACACGGGCCACTGTGAGCTGCGCCCTCCACAACCAGATTCCAACAACTACTTGACTTGGAGCTGATGGGTCCTGGAAAAACACACTTAAAATAAACAAAAGTTAAAAAACAAAAAAAAGAATGAAACACCAAAGGGTAATGTATATACCATAAATCAAAGAGGAAGGGCCACAGGCCCCAGATAACCCAGAGGCCCCAGGAATGGCCTGGGATCATTTCAGCAAAGGTCTATTGAACACCTACTACTGCAAATGCCCATCACTCATCAAGCTCTCTGCTGGAGGCCGGGGGCTGCAGAGATTGAGGGGTGAGGCTGTATTCACTTAGCAGGGGTTGTGGATACTTCACGGAGTCTGAGATTTTCCCATCTGGTAGGTGAGACTGCAAGAAAAGGTATTCCCGGGCTCAAGAGGACACAGAGAAGGCACTCTGAGAGCATCTGGGAAGGGGAGCGGGGAGTGGATGCAGGAAGATCAGGAACCTGGGGAAAGGGGACAGTTCCAGGCAAACAGAAGAGAACCGAGAACCATGAGAAGCACTGGGGGAAGAGCAGGCACCGGAAAGGTTGCCAGAAGCTGGGCTCCTAGGTCACATTTAGGGGTCTGAGTTCAAAGTTCTCACCCTCCAGGGAGTCTGCCAGAGTTGTATACTCCAAACTCCTCTATCCAGGCCCACAGGCATCAACCACCAAGGTGGTGGCATCACTGGGTACTCACACCAGGCTGGGTGGGAGCTTTCCATTTATATAATCTCCACGTCCCTGTGGAGTCAGAAATTCTTCCACTTCAGGAGCTGAGGAGGCTACAAGGAGGAATGACAGTTGCTGCCTCCAATGTGCTTAAGGGCTGGTCACACATATAGGAAGCTTTCTGAGGCACTAAAAATTCTTGTATAAGCTGTTTCTTATGAAGGCAAAAAAGAATAAAACTGGAAATAATGCAAATGTCTAACAAGAGATAAGTTAAATAAATTATGGCATCTCTAATGGGGGTTAAGCAATCATTAAAAAAATTTTGTCTGAAGACTTTAAAAAGAAATGTTCAGGATAAATTTAAGGAAAAAAAGGAGTATTGAAATTGTTATGTTCAGCATAGATTGCAATTTTGTTTTTTTAAATAGGCACAGACAAAAAGACTAGAATGAACTATTAATAATCTCATGCCCTAAATGGCAGATTGTTTTCTACACTATCATATGGCTTGCAACTATTCAACAATGTGCATGGATTGCTATTATCATCAGAAAAGTAATAAATATTATTTAAAGATAATCAGCTTCATGTCATGGAAAACTACAGTGGTGGGGGTCAACTGTGGACCCTGCGTCATTTGTCACATGGGCCTCTTGGGGCCTCAGTTTCCTCCTCTATAAAGTGGAGACCTGAAGGGCAAGATGAGACTCCCTTACTCTTTGAAAAATTTGAACTAACTTCTAGAGGATACCTGAGTTTAGAAAACTGGTCGGGCTCCTCCTCCTGGAAAAAATGGGGCCATAATACGAATTTGAGGAGAGGATTGGAATTGATAAGGCAGGGAAAAAAGAGGGGAAAGAACAAAAAGGGAGCAGGAGGGAGAGCAGGAAGAATAGAGCTGGGCCAAAGGTGGTAGTCTGCCTGGTGGGAAGATGTAGGGAGGGGTGAGGAAGATGCCAGATGGGCTAAGACCTATGAAGAATGGTGGGGATATCTGCGGGTTCACAAGGTTGGCTCCATCTGGAGGTGCCAGAGGCTGGAAGTATCTAAGAACTTTGGATGAAGTGAAACACCTCTCATGGAACGGCAGTGCCAACTTCCTATAGGAGGCAGTTGCCCTCATACTAGGGCCTGAACCAAATGCTGGCAATGGGAGTGGTGGGAAACCAGGGTGCTACTGGCCTTGTCACCAGCACACACAGTTAGGTGCTCAACAATAATTTACTGAATGAAAGATTATGTCGTTGGGAAAGATATCGCCTATTTGTAGGCCTCAATTTACTCATCTGTGAAATAGAAAATTAGAAAGATTATAAATTGTTGGGGAAACTAAGTCAGGAATATTGCACACTTCTACTCTCAGTACTCCTTTAAGGTAATGCTAGCCCTGTTTAGCAAGCAGGCCGGCACACCGAGACTCTGAAGGATGGAGTCACTCGTCCAAGGTCTCTGATCCTAACTGGTTTGACTGCAAATCCAACTTCTCCCATTCCACTGATGCTGCGCGTCGCTTCCAATCTTAAAACCCAGGTGCAACGACCTGGTTTGGTGGGGAAAGTAAGAACAGACACTGGATACAGGGAGGCAGATCACACCCGGCGACGCCCGATCCCGACCAGGGTTCCGCCGGTCTCCCCGAGTCCCAGCCGAACATCTGGCCTCGGGTGGTAGCTCGAGTTCGGAGGCAGGGGCGCGGAAGAGGTGACCGGTTCTGGGGCAGCTCCTCCCGGTTTGTGGTTGCTGTGCTTCAAGCTCAACCCGAGGCGGGCGAGGGTTTTCCAAAGTCAAAGGGAAACCCATCCGGGAGCCGCGCCCTGGAGACGCGCAGAGGGGAGTCACTACCACCCCGCCGGAGCTGCGAGGCTGTTCTCCCCTCCCCCCGCCATGGGGTATGACCTGGAGGGGAAAACGGGTGTGTGTGTGTGTGTGTGTGTGTGTGTGTGTGTGTTGGGGGGGAGGGGAGCACATTTAAGCCGAAAAAAGAGAGGACCCAAAAATTGGGGTTGGGGAGGAGGGAGCGAAATGGAACCTTCTAGGTCATTTGAGGTACCCCCTCCCGGGGCTAATAACCATTAGGGTCCCAAAGGTTCGTTTCCTCGCCCTGAGTCCTATTCAGTGACTGGTAGCGGGTAGGGAGTTTTAGATCTAAGTCCCACCCTCTGGGCTGGAAGCCTGAGGCCAGAGAGGGGAAGTGATTTCCTCAAGGTCACGCAGCAAAGCGGCGGCCAGCCGGGGCCACAGCCCAGGTGTCCGCACCCATCCCCCGCCCCCACCATCTTCTCCAGAACCCGGCCCCCAGCAGCCCTGAGCTCCGGGGAGGGAGGAGAGCGTGGACAAGCTCTGGGCGGCTGGACGTGGGAGTGACATGAGTGGGCCGACCCTATAACCTCAGATCAGGGTACAAGGGGAGCCTACTTCCTGAAGCCGACGACCCAGGAGCCCCTCGCGTGGGGCTGCCGAGGCGAGGATGTCGAGCTGCGCAGGGTGCCGGGCACCCAGCTCCACTTCCCGCGGGCTGGGACAGCGCGGGAGTGCGCGCGGCCCCTTTAAGAAAGTTCGGTGGGCGAGTTCAACAAAGTTTAAAAACTTGTCTTGGAGAAAAGCAAAGGGGAAAGAGACGAGAGGGAGAGAAACGACAAGGGAGAGAGGGGAAAAGCCCCGCCGGGGGCTGACGCGCAGTGGCCGGGGCCCGGGCGAGCCCGCAGTGGGCGGCGGGGATTGGCTGCGCGTTCCCCCGGAGACCGCAAGGAGGGCGGGGGGCTGGCTCGGCCCCAGCTGAGGCCGGTTCCGGCCCCCGCCCCCCGCCGCCGCCCGGCGCCCGCCCCCTCCCCCGGCGCCCGCCCCCCGCCGCCGCCGCCGCGGGCACACTCGGCGGTCGCAGTGAAAAGGCGGAGGCGGCGGCCGCTCGGGCTCGGCTCCGGTTCCCAGTGCCTCCCCCGCCGCACCCCCTCCCCGCCTCCCGCACCCGCCAAACTTGATGTGACCCCAGCCCGACGCGGCAGCCGCCCCTCTCACCGCCCCGCGCGCCCCCCACCGCTACCCCGCCCCGCACCCCCGGAGCGCACCGCTCACCGCGCCCCTTCCACCTCCTCGCCGGGGCCCGGCGCCGCGCTCGCCTTACGCGTTCCCTTCCCCTCGCCACCCTCACCCCACCCCCCGCACCATGAGCAACCTGAAGCCGGACGACGAGCACACCACCAGCACCGGCACGGGCTCGGGCTCCGGCGGCACCCTGGAGGAGGAGGTGAGTCTGCGGCCGCGGGACTTGTTGGGTGAAGTGCACGCGGAGATGGGCGGGGGAGAGGGCGCACGGGGCCGGTCTGGACGTCGCTCCCGGCGCCTTCCCGCCGCTGCCCTTCGGCCAGGGAGGAGTAGCCAGTGTCCAGCAAGCGTGGGCGTGCGGCCTGGACTCCCCCGCCAGGCGGGCATTGTCTCCCCGCCCTCCCGGGCTTGGGGCGGGCCGCGCGCGGGCCGCGGTCCGTGCGTCCCGTGGTGGACAAGCGGCGCGGTGGCCGCCCCACGCTTGCTGCCCGCGCGTCCCTCGCTCTCCGCTCTCCGCCCGGCTCGCTGAGGTCTTCCCAGGCGCTCTTCCCGCATGGCCGGGACTCCCGCCACCGCTAGAATGAACTGAGCGGGATTAGCACGGCAAGCGGGCGGCACCTTCAGTCTCATGCCCTCTCCACCCTGACCCCTCCCCGTGACCTTGGAGGCCCGGGCCGGCAGCCCGGCACCGTGGTTCACTGGAGTTGTAGTCATGGGAGGTGGACGGGCTTCTCTCACAGCCTCTTTGGCAAAGAGGTCAACCCGCAATTTATTAGAGTTGGGAAGGAGATGCCTAAAGACACTTCCCGGTTCTCATCGCTTCGGTTTTGTCCTGGCAGCGCAGCCAGGACCCCAAAGCCAGCCTGGGTGGGATTCTGCAAGGAGAGACGACATTATCGTCCACCGGCCATGTGCTAAGAGGTGGGAGTTATGAGGCGGCTTCGTGGAATCACCAGCAGCTGGGTGGTTAATGGGATGGCGAGATCGGGGAGGATGTGTGGGGTGAGGTGGTAGATATGGCTATTCGCGAATGGAGACCAGGAACTGGGCCGGCAGAGACAAAAACTGCTGTGGGAAGGGGGCAGGGTTCGAAGTTCCCTGGAAGGGCCTCCAGCCTGTGCTGTGTCACTCCAGGGACAAGAGACCCTTCCTGCCCCGCCCTGGCATCCTCTTGCCCAGGAAACCAGGGGCCAGTTATCCAGCCTGAGCTCCCTTCCCCTTGATCTGGGGGAGAAACCACAGAGCCCCCGGTGGGGACTGGTGTTGCTACCTCCCTCCGTTCTAGTGGCAGTGCTGCCGGCCGGCCCTTCCACCGTGCTATAGGTTTGGTGCAGAATGGTGGCAACTGCCCACTGCTGGGCTGGGCTCCTCACTGTGGGAGGGATCGTGGGAGGGTCACACTGCCAGCTCCCACTCTTAGCAATTCAGAGGCCTGCTGCAAGGCCCAGTCCACCAATGACATGACATCTTGAGAATCTAGATCTAGATCCCGCTTTCTTGGGGGGGAGGAAGGGAGGAATGTACAACTTTTCACTCTGAAGGGTGGCAAGGGAGGGCCTGACATCTGTCCACTAGTGTGATGTGGGCTCTAGTGTGCTGATGTTGTTTTGTTCCTGAAGCTCTTGTCCTCCTTGGACCTCGATGCCCACAGATTCTTCTTTGGGGACCTTGATGCCATCCTGACTCTACCTGGTTTTTTAGAATCTCCTCCTGAGAGTTGGGGGAGGGTGTGTGGGATCTCTGCCGACCTGTGGGCTGAAAGGGGGAGGGAAGCTGTGTCCTGTGAACCTGGCCTGGCACCCAGAAGGCCACTTCTGCTAGAGGGTTGACCTGAGCAGGGACCCCACACTGCCCAGGAGGCTGGGCGAACCCTCATACCCACCACTTGGAAGTGGGAAGGGTGAACCATGTGGCCAGGCTAAAGTCTTGGAGAGAGCGTTTCAGGTATTGGTCACTGTTTTCTAAGTGCCTTTTCTGGGACGGTGGGCAGCATCCATCCTCAAGAAGTGGGATCCCAGCTACTCCTTGGGGGTGGAGGTGGTCACTGCACTGTAGTGGTTCAGGGAGTCAGTGCAGCTGGTGCTGGTGAAGGGGCCTGGGCTTATGTGTGAAGGTCTTAGAACTGAGGGCTCGGGATATCCTGGAGCCCAGTGTCTGTTCCTGCTCCGGTCAGGTAAGTGTAGGGATTGGCCCCTCCCCTGGTTAGCCTTCTGCACAGTGGGCCAAGAGCTCTCTTGTTGGGGTTCCATCTTGGATTGGTGGTTGGAGCTGGAATTGGACTCCTTTAGCTTAGGTGTACCCTAGGTGGTTAGTTCTGCGATCCCTAAGGGCCACTCTTGAGGGAATTGCATTAGCAGTAGTAGTTTTCTCTCATGGCTGACCTAGGTTGGCTCTTCCCAGTTAACTATTGGAGATTAACTAAAGCAACCCTAGAAAACCAAGGAACCCTACTTGTCTACCATAAGCCCTCGATTCCTAAAGGTGTTAGGTCACTGGAGAAGGAGGTGTGTTTTCATAGTTCCAGGAGGAGGTTTCAGTGGAGCTGCTCATCTTTGTGTAGCCTGGACTCTTGCTGCTTGCCCAAGCTACCCATAGGGGCTTCATCCATATCCTAAGCATTAGATTCCTTTTCTGGACCACGGTCGGGGATATAGGTGAAAGATCACAGACTGGGAGGTGACAAGGACTTGCCAGGAAGTGATGGTATGTTACATGCAATGGTAGATAAAATAAGGGGATATCACCAAGCGATGCATGGTACCGCTGAGAAGTTAGAGGTCAGGCCTTCCTTAGATATGGCTGAGTAGGAGCGTGTCACACCTGTGCGGGTGGGAAAGGCATTCCAAGAAGAGGGAATAGCATGTATGAAAGTGGGAGTTCATGGTGGAACCCATGGCTCGTTTGGGGACTACCAGGAGTTTGCTATGTTGCAGCAGTATTGGGGGGCACAATATGAAGAGCCTGAGATCATACAGACTTGGGGGGAAATTGGTATTTTTCTGCCACTGGGGAAGGAGATGTATTAGAAGCTTTGATACCCTTTGGAAGCTAAGGAGGGCAGTGAGGAATTAAGGGGAGGGTCTGCAGAGGAAAAGCTACGTGTCCATTTCAATCTAGAGGATATACGCTACCCCAGGTGGGTCACAGCAGGTGCCTGCGCTCCAGAAGGTGAGGTCATATAGCACATGAACCCTACTCAGGCAGGTTTGCCTTCCATAATCAGCCCCAACCCCAAGCATGTCCTGTCTTAGTGATTCTGGGGGGATGGCTAGATAGTTACACTGTTTCTGGAGAGGAGTATGTGTAGTTTGAAAACATTCTATTTTGAAAATGGAGACTCTACTGTCATAATACAAGGTAAAACTAAATTACAGTCATTATGCATTGGAGGCCCCCTGGGCGAAGGGTGTTATTTGGAATCTTGGGGTGGGGGTGTTTGAGTTTCTAAGAGTTAAAGAAGTTTTATGTCACCCTAATGGTTAACTATAGAACGGCAGGGGTTAATGGCAGCTAAAGGGGTGACAGCTTGACCTGAGGGTGTTAGTCCCTTGCTGCCCTCCCACCTCCATCTTTGCTTGTCCATTGCATTCACTACAACTGGGCCAAGTTGCTTCTTGCAGGCCTGGGATCCCTGGGTCCATCGTGTGACCTCTAGGGATCTCTTGAGGAACCAGCCAGGTCTCTGGCCCTGGTAGAAAGGGAGGGTCGGAGTCAGTACTCTAGATGAGTGTAAAGGAATGATGGGTGCTAGCGTGCAGCTTGGGTACCTCCTCCTTTTCTTTTCTCTGTCATAAAAAGCATTTGACGGAATCTGGGATTTCTTGGTGTTCTGTCCACAGGTTTTTTTGGTGTACGGGGAGGGAGGTGTCTGTGTTTCTGGGCTTTTACCTGGAAATGGCCCAGGCAGGTGGATGCAGGTGGATTCTGATAGGTGAGGTTCCCCTCCCTTCTGGCTTTTGTGGCTGTGTCCCCTCTGCTCAAACAACCGGTGGCAGAGGCTATCTTCATAATAAGCCCGTACATACTATTTGTGCCAGGCAGCGTTCTGAAGCACTTTACCATTCGACTTCCTGTAACTCGCACAGTAGCCCTGTGAGGTACTTATCACACCGTTTCATACGTGAGGAGCAGACACAGAGGTTAGATAAGTTTTCATGCAGCGAGTGGGTAAGTTGGGATTTGAACCCAGAGTTTACTATTCACTACACTATACCTGCTGTTCAGTTTTAGATTAGGGTTTTTGGTGAGACTTGGGGGCAGGGGGAGAAAAAGTCCTGCAACTAAAGTTTTTGAGGCCTGAGCTTTGGGTGATGCCAAGGTCCCAACAGAAGCCCAGACACTGGCCCCAGGCTTGCTTCCCTTTGGGTTGGTGGCATCCCAAGACTGGGTGAGGGGAGCTGTCAGCCCCGTAGGAGGAGCATTTTATCACAGATATTGTTTAAAATTGCCATCTTGTGGTGATAATAAAAACCAGTCCAAATCAGTTTTACTATTTTTCAGTTCTCTACAGGCAATATGCCCCCTTGTTGTCTGTATGGGGCTGACTGTCTTCACACACTCCTTGGTACCGTGCTGCTTTGGGCATCTTAACTAAAGTAATGCTGCTTGCTTTAAAGTGACTGCCTGTCATTTTGGGTGGCCATTCTTTTGGGTCTCCTTATCTCCTTCCTTGCACATGGGCAGCCTGGCTAGTTTGCCCAAGTAAGAACCAGCTTCTAAATCTCATTCAACATTTGGACATTCTGACTTCTCATCCCCATTTCCAGCGGGGGGCTGACCACTACTGCTAGAAGCGAGGCATGAACTGGCGGGATGCTGAGCCTTTGCTCTCATGCTTTCCACCCATTTATCCCACGGGGCCTCCAGACAGTCCTGAGATGTGGGGGAAAGGAGGAGTCCCTCCCACCTACCTGGAGGGCTGAGCTCCTGGTCCCAGGCCACCCACTTCTTGAATGAGTGTTAGAGTTCCTCTGCCATCCCCTGACCATAGGTACCTCGGAAGGGTCCTTATGCCCCTGGCAGTGCTGTGAGGTGGTGGGGCAGAGCCCATCCCTTCCTTCAGCAACCATGCTGCTGTGAGGTGGGAACTGCACCCAGCTCATGATGGTTCGTGTCCAGAACCCGTATACTGCCTGCCCAGGGACCAGCACAGCCTGCTTTCTGATTCCTTTTCCTCCATCCTTGGACGGACGGAAAAAATAAGGATGCCTCTGAGATGTGCCAACGCTAGACAGGTGCCAGTATCATCGGGCCCTCCCTTCCTGAAGAGTCCACTGATGGATCCGTCTGTGCTGGGGACCTCTGGAGTAGAGCAGAGGGTGGGTCTGCCAAGACCCATCTGCCATTGCCTGTAGGCTCTTACGGCTGACTGAGCAGAAGCCCTCGGCTGTCACACGTCTTCGAGGCCACCTGTGTAGTTCTGAACAGGACTTGGACTCCCAGGGAGAAAGGGCAGGGCCTGACCTAGACCAGGCCATGGGATAAGTCTGCAGTACCTAGCTCCTCTTGGGAAGGACCAACCTCCCCTTCCCAAATAGGTCTTGGGCTTTTACTGGGGGAAAAGGAGGGGGGCAGGAGAAATTACTGGAGTAGGACCTGAGACCACTTTTGAGAACCGTTGTCGCTGTGAAGGCTGTGAAGAACTTCCACCCAGACCAGTCCCTGTTCTTGATGTATAGTTGTGGCCAAATCCAGGCACAGCCTAGGATGGAGGGATTTTAATGTATTTGTGACAGAGGAGCTCCAGACCAGGATGCAGGTTCTGGAAGCAGCCTCCATCCCTGAACAGAGACCCACTCCCAACAGGAGCTTTCCGTTAGGAAACATTGCTTGGCAGGTGTCATCTGCCTCAGTCAGGTGGGGAGCAGGAGTGCTGGGCTCAGTGCTGTGTGTGCCAGTGCAGTGTGTTCACGCTAAATAACATCACGTGGTTTAAGGATTGGAGGTATTGATTTTGGAGCTGGGGGAGGGGTGTAAGCGTCCCTCTAGGGCAAAGCTTTCAATCTGTGGGGTGGTGTGTGGCAGTGGTGACAACTGCAACCCTTGCCAGGCACACAGGACAGGCAGTAGATCTGCATTGGCTGACCACAGGGCACCAGGAAGGATGGGAGGTGGATGACACAGAAGGGGAGGGGACCTTGCCCTGGAGGCCTCCCTGCTGGAGGCCCTGTGAACCTGCCACTCTGAGTTGTTCTGAAAACCTTAGCCCCTGGCTCTGTCTGGCACCAAGTGTAAAGTGGGTGCCCAGTCATAGCACTGAGTCTGCCCGGGTAGTTCATGCTGCTTGATCTGGTTCCCTACATGAGGTGTCAGCCAATGCTCACAACTGGCTTTGACCAGGTGTGTTCCTAAGGTGGTCAGCCTGGGGCTGGACGTGGGGTTGGAAGCGTTCTTAGTGAACACTTGATACATGCCAGCACTGTCCCTCCCTTTAGAGAACTTCTTACCACCCCGGCTTGGTTTCCTACCCCTACACACACACAGTCAAAACTCTTGGACACGTTGCAGGCTATGGGGGAAAAGCCCCAACTTCCTAGGCAACTTGGACTTGACCCCCAGCTCTGCTACTGGCTGGCTGGCCAGGAACCTAACTCCTGAGCTGGTTTCCTCGTCTGTAAAATGGGCCAGTATTGCTCGTCCTGTCATATCAAAGGACTGCCGGGCTTACGTACCAGTGGTAAACATGAAAGAACTGGCAACCAACAAGTGCTGCCCAGATGGGGCCTGAGAGCCAAGCTCCGATAATAACGTGATTTGGGACTGGAATTAGCAGGGACAGGCGAAACACTGGAGCAAATCCGAAGCCTGGGACTTCACACAGGGTCAGACTGCAATGGCCTTGTTGGTGTCCTAGGTGGGGGCTTCCTGGAGGGAAGTGGGGTGGGGGCCTGGCCTGGGAGCTGAGCAGCCCAGAGCTCCCTGGAGGAAGCAAGGGAAGCACCAGGTTCTGGGAGCACTTGCGTCTAGGTTCCCATCCACTGTCTGGCTGGATCTACTTGTTCATTTTCCCTGTGCCCTTGTTCAGCCCTTATAAGTCCTGGGTCTGCGGGCCATGTCACCACATTCCATCCACCTCTTGTCAAGTGGCCTCGCTCAGAGGGACTTCTTACCACCCCGGGAGGGGTAAGAGCAACGCACTGGTGCCAAGCCTAAGACCCAGGCAGAACCCAGCCCCCACTCCACCTCCTCCATACATACACAAAAGAAAAAACCTTGGCCATGGAGATCTCTGCATGGGAGGGTGACTGCTCTGAGCTTTTTGTCTGGCACCCCCAGTAATGCCCTGGCAGAGACCCCTCCCAAACCCTCAGGCCCAACTTGGTCCAGGGCCTGGCTTCTGATGTCTATTCTCCCTCCCTCTTGTTCTCTATCCCCTTCTTCACGACTTTCTTTGTCTTCGTGTGGGCAGAAGGAAAGTGTTTAAGCTACACCTTCTCCTGCTTCCCTGTTATCTTAGAAGGTGTGGTGTGAAGGACCCTGTGGCTAGGTCACCCCTCTCCTTTATTGCTGAGGCAGCGGAGGAAGGCCACAAAGCCACCTGCCTGGCTGGTGGCAGGGCTGGGACTTCAAGCCAAGCTCCCTGACAATTGGTTTGAGGCTCTTTTTCTTTTGTGTCTATGTCTGGGCAGCAGGTGTTCGCTGAGGAGACGGAGCCTGAATCCCATCTTGGTTCTCAGTGGGGTCTCTTCCCCTTGGAGAAGCCAGAGTAGAGCTGGGTGTGATGATGGCTGCTGGTACAAGTTCAAAAGGATCTTCAGCATCTTTAGATCAGGAAAGCCCTAAGCTGTATAGAGTGCAGGCTGCAGTTCATAAACCTTCGTGGCCTGGCTGGTGGGGGGTGGCTGGCCTCGGCTCGGGCTTCCTGGGGCTCTGTGTGGTCAGCTGTCTTGTCCAAGGTGTGTGAGGAGCCCTGCTCTAGCCTCCCCCCCACAGTCAAGGAGGCACAAGGCTACCACAGTAGCTGGGAGTTGGCAGTCTGTCCATCTTCCCTTTGACTCCCCTATAACTTACTCGTTTAAGGACTAACCATGGGATCATCCGGTGGGTCCCCCACCCCCACAATCAACCTTCAGCGAGGGGCAGTTTCTATCCTCTTAGCTCAGGAGCGGAAGGCCACCTACCTTTTCCTGGGGGCCCAAGGCTGAGCTCACTAGGGGCTGTGGGTTGGTGGTGTGAGATCAGGGTCTGCAAAAGGCCTTTGGCGCATGAGCATCTGGAGACCCTGGGGCTGCTTCTGACACGCGTGACCTGAGCAACTCACTGGGCCCCAGGGCCTTGGTTTCTTCATCTAAAAATAAGGTTTCTTCCAGCTCAAATATTCTGCATTTAGGTTGCTGCTGAGGGCTGGGAGCTGGGGAAGGATGTGGGAGGGGCGTACGAGAGGCTTGTTTTTCCCTTTTTGGGTCCCCCCCCACCTTCCCTAAGTGGTGTTTTCCATCCAGATGACACCAGGAGAGCTTACACTAAGCAGCCAGCAGGCGGGGATTTGAAGCAAGCACATTACTTGAACGTTTTGATGGAGTGGACAGTTGAAACAGTTTTTCCTTTCCAGACTGAATTGTAACTTTCAGAGATGCTAAGGGATTGCCGCAAAGAATCAGTTTTCAAATATCATCTTTATCTCTTTGGTAGGGTGTTTCTGTTGCCTGGAGTCAGGTTTCCCTGGGGGAGGGGGGGTGTCTTTCACTGAGTCCCAGCCTTGTGAGGCAGGGATTTGCCTAAAGGCAGGAGTCTGTCTTACAAGGGAGAGTGTTCCTGGTGGATCTGTGGAATTTCTGTGGGAGTGGGGTGGGGTGCGGGTGGGGAGTGCCCCTGATATTTTCCTGTCTCTGCATCCTTCGTGCAGAAAGCTCCATCTTCCAGGCAGGTGGACCCTGGAGTCTGGGCTGCTGTCTGGAGATTATCAGGCTGGGGGCCTGAAGAAGGCTGTGGCTGAGGGTTTACTCTCCACGGGCAGACCACTGGTTTTGAAAGCAGTGTTGACCCTTGTCATCTCTAATAAAAGCTGGTACTTCCGGAGCCTGTTCTCTCAGCCACAGTACCCTGCCGCCGTCCTTCACTGAGAAGTTGAGCGTTTAACGCCCAGAACGGAGGAGGTCTTTCATGTGGAACCGTTGGGAGAGTTGGAGCTACAGAGCCCTCAGCACCCGGCCTGGCCTCCACTGAGTGTGGGGTCCCCTTCACTAGGGAGGAGGGGCTCCGTAGCCCCTGCGGACCCTGCGCCCCAGTCCTGTTCCACACAGAGGCTTTGTTCAGCTGCTTTCTTTTAAACAGAGCACCCACCCCTCCTTCTCCCCTGCCAGCCCCCTTCCCTTAATTCCTCCAGGGCGCCCTGTGAGCTGGGCCCAAGTGTACCCTGGGGAGGAGGGAGACCTCTGAACAGCCACTATGAAGGGAGCGGGCCTGGCTTGGGGGCAACCTGAATGACAGGTCCGCCTATGGGAGTGGCCAGAGCCAAGAGATGTCCCCCGGGGCTGATTGGAAAGGTTGGTCAGCATCCTGCCTGGACGCTTTTCCACAGAAGCCTGAATTTGTGCTGATGCTTGGCTGGCACTGTCACCTTTCTCCTGGAGGCTTTTGTTTGATTTCCTTTTTTTCTGAAGATCTTTAAACAGATTTCAGTTTGTCTGGTGGAAGAACATCACTGACACACAGATATGAATGAGTTTGTCAGAGTTTCTTCTTCCTACTTCTCTTTTCTCTATAAAAAGTAAGCTCTGACCTCTGGGCTGGGGAGGGCTGCACAGGGGGAGGAAAACCTGGACCATGGCCTGCAGTTTCCCCTCCTACCCTAAAGGACAGCGCTGGGCGGCCCCAGGAGCCCGGGTCCTCTGTCAGGCTGGGATTAGACAGTGTGGTTGACAGGTTTTTTCTAACCCTTTCTTATGGGAGGGGGCATCCCCAACCCAAGGGTCTCAGGAATAAGGCTGAGGTTGGGGGACCACTGCTTTCTCTGCCTCTCGGGTGCAGAGAGCACTGGGAGTGAGATTCAGGGGCTTCTGCTGGGGGAGGCCAGGAGCCCTCAGATACTCCAGGTCCAGCACCAGCTGGAGGGAAGGAGCCCAGGGACACAGCCAGACGTGTACCACCCCGACCAGTGGTAGCCTATGGCCTTAGCACAAGGGACTGGACCTTCTAGCAACTTCAGAACAAAGATAGGCAGCAGGATTTGCATAAAGGAAGAGCTGCCTCAGGAGCCCCCAAAGCCTTGCTGGATGTGAGACTCAGCTGTGCCAAAAGGCCAGTTGGTTCTCCCGGGCAGGCCTGGTCCTGGCTGGGACCACTAGCAAGGCCGAGTCTGCTCCTGACTGCCATGAGGGCCACACAGCCGTGTCTGCGATGTCCTGCATGGGGACACCTCTCTGGCCAAGTTCCTTGTCCGTATTGAACTTGGAGCTTCCAGTGGGTTCCTCAACATGTTTCTTCTTTCACTGACTTCTAAGGATGGAGAATCCATTTTCCATTTCTCCCCCAGTATCCTCTCTACGCCCCTCCAAACGTATCATCCAGCTCTGTGAAGGACGTGGCTGTTGTCTAGCCCCATCTGCTCTTACTGGCCACGCCGATGACCATTGTAAAATGGTTGTGGTTGCTTTCTACGTTTCAGGTCAGGAAGGAGATAATCCCTTGGCTTGTCTGGATACTTCTGGAGAATGGGTGAGAGTGGGGAAGGAGAAGGGCTAGGTAAACAAGCTTAGTGACTCCTGGCCGCCTAAGATTGTGGGAACCACCCCTTTAGGTTTCCTTCAAACACTGAAAACATTTTTGTGTTGAATTCGTAGAATACGTTTGTGGAATAGACAAGACACGGTTCTTAGGTTGATCTTTCCATCTGGGCTTTAACCAGCTGGCTGGTGGGGTCTGAATCCTTGTCTGTACCCACCCCTAAGAAATGTCGGGCCCTATTGCCAGGAGGCTGACACCAGCAAGTGGCACGGAAAGAGTGGTCTCTAACGCTGGCCTGGGACACAGGATTAGTTGGCCAGGCCTTGTACAAGTAACTGCAGAAGTAACTGCTCCCTAAGGGAACCTGACTTTGCCATCAGCTTGTCATTTTCCTGTGCTGAGCCTCAGTTTCCTCCTAAATGAGAGGCTGAACGAGCTGATCTCCATGGACATTACCCCCCAGGGAAGAGGAAAACGAAAGAATCCAGGCACCCCCTGAGATCGTGTCACCCATGTTGCCAGGTCTGCACTGGCCCAGACCTGACCCAGCCTCACTAGGCACTTACAAATAAAGGGCTCATGGTTTCGTGTAAGTAGACGCTGGGATTACTGGAACCCTAAGTGCATTTTGTTGAGCCTCCTATGTGCTGCGCATGGAGTAAGATGAAGTCTTCATCCTGGAGGTAGGTGGTATCCATGTTGTACAGATCAAGAAAGTGAGATTCGGAGCCATGAAGCATCCTCCCCCACGCCAAGCCTAAAGCTGGGACACAGACTGTGGCCTCACTAAAGCCTGTCTTCTGTCCCATTTATGGCATCACTGCTGCACTGGGCCACATCTGTGACTAGGAGTCTCTTTGGAGGGACTGAGGTCTGTAGAGATGGTGGAGATCGAGTGCTGAGGCCGACTCTAGGCGCCTTGGAGGACAGGAAAGCTTTGAGACCTGGCTTCCGTCTCTGGTGTTTTGTAGCCTCCAGGTGAGGGGTAAGTTTAGGTGGGTAGGAACAATATAAGGCAGGGAGTCCTCACGGCCTGTTTGACTTCAGAGCGAGGAAAGGGGAGTGAGGAAGTAGAGGGACCTGAAGGATGGGTGCCCTTCAGTTAAGGAACAAGGAAGGGGCGGCCGAGGGGCAGTGCCAGCAGCTGCCTTGAGAGGGGCCTTAGGTTCTAGAACCTCTTGCCTTCTCAACGTATAGCTGACCAGATTGTTAAGCTCAGGCTTCCCTCCACCCTGGTTTGCCAGTTTCATCTAGTTCTGCCCCCATCACTCCAGCTTTGCTGTCATCCTAAGCAAGTGCGTAGGGAAGTCATTGGCTACTGAAGGGGTGTATAGCACCATGTTACCCACCGATGAGGCTAACGAGGGCACCCCTGTACCACTCCCTCTGTCCCTGCAGTGGGATGGATTGCTGGTGGAATAGACAGCCGAGTCGGCTTGTTGAACTAACCTGCATGAGCTCTTTCTGGGCCTCAGTTTCCCTGTCTGCACAAGGGGATCGGCAGGGTGCCTGTCACCTGCTGGGGGGGGGGACTAAGATCAGGTAAAATCCAGGGAGAGGATGTAGTCAGTCAGGTGAGGCATCCGGTGACCTAACCTCCCAGACTCTGCTCCCAGCAAAGGCTCCGTGACCCAGCAGACAGGGACCTACCACCTACCCATCACGCCTTGGCCTCAGCTTGTTTCCTGAGAGGTGGCCAGGGCAGGATGGGAGCCTTTTGAGCACTTCAGAACCTGAAAAGATCGAAACCAGGGGAAAAGGCTGGGAACATCTGGCCCAGAGGGAAGGCTGGAAACGAGGATCTGAGCTGGGAATTAGGGAAAGATCCTCTATGCTCACTCCCTTCCCCCCACCCAAGCAGGAAACTTTGTGCTGAGAACTTGCCATTTAAGGAGGCCCCTGGGGAGGTCTGGCCAGAAAGGAGCCATTTGAGGAAGGGTTTAAAATTAGCTCCGGTGAAATGGGTGGCCCCTGGGGAGAACTGAGGCAGAGGTTTCTGGGGGGCAGCTCTGGCTCTGTCTCTTTGACCCAGACCATGTCCTGCCATCCCAGGGAGGAGGGAGAAGTAGTGATTCAGGTCACACAGAAGCAAGTGTCACCTCGACCAGCCCAAAAGAGTAGCTGGGAGACATGGATTTTGAGTCCCAGGTTTGCTGCCTTGAAAGAAAAGCTGTGTGACCTGAGCCAATCACTTCCACTTGGGGTTTACATGGAAATTACATGCCCTTCCATCAGAGGGAATGGGCCTCGGCTGCCCATTTCTCCCAGGTGCATCTGGGAACAGGGCATCACTTAAATCCTGTGTGTACAGGGTCGCAGAGCTGCCAGGGCTGTGAAGTGTACAAAACCTTTCCCCCAGTCCTGGGAGCAGAGGCGTGTCAGGTTAGGGAAAGGCATGACTGAAGGGGAAAGATGCGTCCTAAAGAGCAAGGGTACGCTTCTTGGCAAAAACTCCTGTGAGGGAAGAAGCTTGTCCTTACCCATTTCTTCCCCTCCACGGTCTGGGAGTCCTGGCTCTGTTGTGGAGGGGGGTGTGTGTTGGGGGCAGGGGAGGTATTGGGTGTGTGTTGGGTGTAACTTTGCCTGGATGCTCCAGGTTCCTCATTCAAGCCATTGTCTCTAAAAAAGCTGTTGCCTGGGTTCAATAGGCCGTCACTAGACCTTGGAGGAAATTATTTGGTGCCTCTGGAGAAGAGGATGTAGCCCAACTGTAGGGAATCAAAGTGCTTTCAGGAACGGCCCGGTCATGGGGTGGATGGTGGCATGTGAACTTTTTCTTAAGTCCACAGTGATGAATTGAGAAGACCTCTGCTTGGCACTGGGGTGTGAGATACAGCTCAAAATGGGAGTCAAGTGTGTAGGGAAGCTACACTCGGATTTTTCATTACTCGAGAAGCTATAGTTTCAAGATGGATTCCCCCCCTTCTTTCGCCTCCACCTCCACCCCCCCCACCCCGCCACCCCCCACACACACACACACTCTCTGGTTCAAGCCGTTGTTTCTCAGTCTAGTTGTGTAGGACCCAGCTCCCTGGCTCATGCCGGTATTATGAGCCTTGCGCTCCCCGCCGGCTGAGACCATCGGTCGCCAGTTGGCTGCTCACAGCAGCTCTCGCCGGGCTGTCGGCCGCTCATGGCACTCAGCAGCTCACAGCAGCTTATGCCAACCTCCGGCTGCTCATGGCAGCCCAGCTCCAGGGAGAGCTATTGTTCACAATCTTAGCTGCACTTCCCATGTGGGAATCAAACTGGCGACCTCGGCGTTAGGAACACGGCACTTCAACCACCTGAGCCACCGGGGCTGGCCCGCAAGATGGATTTTTAATAGATCTAAACTATGGAAAATCTTTCCTTCCCCACTATAAGTATTGACTGATCTGGGCTTGCGAGTTGAGCGTTGGATACCAGCAACATTTAACTAGCGGTGAATTAGGAAAGTGTTTTTGTCAACCCTCTCCTGGACCTCACATGCAGTTCAGGTGGTCAGGTTTGGCTGGAGTCACAGGACAGGCATTTGGTGTCTAGACCTGGCCTTACCACCAAAATGTAACCATGTTGAGGGCAAGGCTTGTAACTTACAGCATTATCTGCTTCACTTGAAGCTGTTAAGATCCTACTCATGCTTCAAAACCCAGTGTAATTGTTCCATCTCTTACCCAGATCCCTTATTCAGAAACATTTAGTACCAGCAGGGCATAGAGGCAAGAATGCAACACATTCCCTGCCACTGAAGAGCCTACATGTAGCATGAGAGGCAGTAGGAGATGGGTGTGAAAGTGCTGGCTCCAGCACGTGGCACAGGACTTAAGGCTCCATTCCCCTGGACCAGACAGAACCTCTCAACCTGGGTTCCATGAGTATCTGCTGAAAAATAGACACATTTTTGGGGGTTGGCTCAGTTGGTTAGAGTGTGGTGCTCTTAACAACAAGGTTGCCGGTTTAGCCCCGGCATGGGCCACTGTGAGCTGCGCCCTCCACAACTAGATTGAAACAACTACTTGACTTGGAGCTGATGGGTCCTAGAAAAACACATTTTAAAAAAAGAAAAATATATACATTTTACCTTCTGCATTTTGGGGAGTAAGACTCCATAGCTTGCTTCAGATATCAGAGGGGTGCTCGATCTGTGCATTGTTAAACAGGGCTCTCTCTTCTTGTGGTTGTTGAACAGCAGACAGTCTTGCACAGAGGTGGTCAGCGGGTGCTTGTCGACTGACACCTGCAGGATAAATCTAGAGAAAGGAAAGTGTACAGGAAGGGCTTTGAAAAGTTAAATGCTGGGAAACTCTTGAGTATTCATTTGTCTCGGCCTGCAAAGGAGACCCAGGAAATACTGAATTCCTCCCTAAACTCGGGAAGGATTCCAGTTCCTTCCTGAGAAACTGACCCTGACCACTGTGGTCTCTGTCCCCAGGTCCGGACACTGTTCGTCAGTGGCCTCCCTGTGGACATTAAACCCAGAGAACTCTACCTGCTCTTCAGGCCGTTCAAGGTGAGTGGACCCAGCCACCCACGGGCAGAGCCTAGGATGGAGGAGAAGCATCAAGAATGAATCTGTGCCCTGGACTGGGCAGCAGGAAGATGTAGGGCAGTGTGTCAGAAACTGATTGCAGACCCGGCTCTCTGTCCTGGTTCTAATTCCCATCTTGCTTTCTGTTGATTGCTTAGCCCTTCTGAGCCTCTGTTTCCTCATCTGTAAAAGGGAGACGTAGAGCATCTCAGTAGATTTTGCTGTAGAAGTAATCTTTCAGATTCAGTGTAGCCTTTTCAGTTTGCAAATGAGAAAACGTACAAAGGTAAGGTCTGTGTGTCTGGATTACAAGCTAGTGGAGCAGACGGCAATTTACGCATGGAATGATGACCTCTGTCTCATGATGCCCAACCATGTGCTAGACCATGGGATCCAGAACACAGGGCGGAGGGCACCCCATAGTAGCGGAGGTCAGAGTGGGTCGACTTTTCTGGGAGAAGTGTGAGATACAGGCGAGCACTGGGGAAAGGGCGTGATAGCCGGGGTGGCGGGGGCAGCACAGCAAGGCTCTGACCTTCCCCGGTGATGACCATCTCTCTCTGCAGGGATACGAAGGGTCCCTGATCAAGCTCACGTCAAGACAGGTAATTTCTCCCCAAGGGTTTTCTTGCCCCCAGCCCAGACCAACTGCTCAGCTTGGAACTAAGCCTGTTGCCTTTTCCTCAATCTTGAGGCGTTTGGCCGCTGAGACCTGCTCCCCGTCACCCCATGTCTGTCTGGGGCTGATGAAACAGTGGCCTTCACAGGTCCCCTCTTCTTACCAGTCAGCTCCAGGTCCTCCGTCTCTGGCTCTGGAGAAGCCACAGCCTGAAACGAGACTGAGGACCACAGAAGTGGTGGCTGTGCTCCGGCTCCTCATGCCAGGAGGCTGGGGCCACTTGGGGTCGGGACTAAACCTTGGCAAACGGAAGTTGGAGAATTTTCACCCTGTTGCCCCCGATGGAATCCTATGCACTTGCTATAGTGGAGTCCCCTTTCTTCTTGGAGAAAATACTGGAACTTGATTACCTGCATGCATTTAAAATAAAAGACTTACTGAAAGGGAGATGTTTAGTGCAGTGGGATAAAGCTCAATTGGCACTTCCCACAATGTGGTATCTGGGTGGGAGACATGGTACACGAGGACCTTCTAGTGTTCCAGGTGAACGTAGGGAGGAAATGGGCAAGAGTTGCTTTTTGGTTTTTCTGTTTTATTTTGAGAGGGAGATGGAATGTTGGAAGAGATGCAAGGGTATTCTCTCTTTTCCTACTAGCCTGTTGGTTTTGTGATCTTTGACAGCCGGGCAGGAGCAGAAGCAGCCAAGAATGCATTGAACGTGAGTAGATGGAGAACAGGTCTTTCTCTGACCCACAGACCTCCAGGCACCGGGTGTCCGTGTTCTGTCTTCTGCAAACCTTCCCCACTCCACACCCAAGGAAAGGGCCTACAGACGGACCTTATTTCCCAGATGCCCTGGGGCAGAGTCCTTGTCTGCGAAGGCCTGGGCAGCATGTCCTCTGTTTTGGCCCCATGTGGGCCAGTCTTTCAGGCAAGGTCATTTCTGGGGTCCTTTCATCCCCACTTCAGTGGACAGTCTGGGTCCTACCGAATAAAGTTTTTCCCTTTCTTTCCTTCTGGTGTAGGGTATTCGCTTTGATCCTGAGAACCCACAGACCCTGAGGCTAGAGTTTGCCAAAGCCAACACCAAGATGGCCAAGAACAAGCTCATGGCTACACCAAATCCCACCAGCGCTCACCCTGCCCTAGGAGCACACTTCATGGCGCGGGACCCCTGTGAGTAGCACTCCGAGCTGCCGTCGGCTGCCCTTGTACTCGGCCTGAGCTGGAGGCCCCAGTGGAGTTGTATACAGTGAGCAGACGTTGCGATTCTCATGAAGGGAATGAGTCCTGCCTGCCTGCCCCCTTTTCCAGGCGGCTGCTTGCATCCACATCCTCCTGTCCCTGCGGGTTCCACTCTTTTTTCTTCCCCTGCAGCCTTTGCTGGAACTTAGACAGACTGAGCTCCTGCACTGTCAGCCATGCCAACTTCCCTGAAGCCTTGTGTAATTTCTGTTGGTGGAGATGGGTGGAAACCCATCTGAGAGCTTCTTAGAGCAGACAGGATGCTCACCATGCCATGCCAAGTTCACATGGTTTCTTTCCCTGGTCTTGGGGTTCTTCAGGGGAGTCCGGCTGGCCTGAATGGGGAGTTTATGCTTCAACCACGTGCTGGGTCGCCTTCTCTGTGTAGAATGGGGTGGCAGAAGGGAAAACGAGTGTTCTGATGATGAGGGCTGTCGTCTCCCTTTGTAGATGACCTGATGGGGGCCGCTCTGATCCCCACGTCCCCAGAGGCTTGGGCCCCATACCCGCTATACACCACAGAGCTGACCCCAGCCATCTCACATGCTGCATTCACCTACCCAGCTGCCACTGCTGCTGCCGCTGCTGCTGCCCTACATGCTCAGGTAAGACCTCCCTCGGGGGGAGAAGCAGGAAGGGGAAGAATGAAGGCTCTGAGTTGGCCAGACTTGGTACCTACCTGGCCTTTGGGCCACTCATGTCTCCAGAGCTACCGCAGAACTACTGTCTTCTGTAACAGTCCCCTTAGAGTTTGGGTTCTGTGGAAGGTGGGGAGAGGACAGCGGTGAGGCCATGTCGGGGACATGAGGCAGAGCTGAGAGAGACCGGCCGTGGTTCCCCCAACCCTGCACACCTGCAGCACTGGAATGCATTCTGTCTGTGGCAACAACCATGCTTCAAATCCCACCTCGAGTGTGGCCTTGAGCCAGGCCGCCTGCCTCTGCCTCTTCAAGATTTCTGTGTCTTGATTTTTTTCACTTATCTGGAGTAGGTGACTATTATCTGCCTTAGGGTTGTTGTGAGAATTAAATGTTAATATGAGAGGTACTAGAACGGTGCTTGGGACAAACATCCTGAGTGCTCAGTGAGAGTTCCTGTTTTCATGAAGCCTGATGCTCTCCCTGGAGAACCTGTGCTGGGGTCGGAAAGAGGGAGCCGGCACTTCTAGGAGAGTCAGGCGGGTAGAGCTGGGCCAGGAGGAGGGCTCTGTGCTCACTGAGTGCCGCTCCAGGTGCCCTAGAGGCAAACAGGCGGGTGGTCAGCACCGGCCCATTCCTGGGAGGCAATGGCAGGACACTGCCCGCTGTATGGACCAGGCACTGCCAGGGGGCACAGGAGGGCTGAGGAGCAGTGGCCAGCCCACCTTGGTCTCTCATCCGTGGGGAAGAGTGACCTAGCTAGGGCACGTTGTGTGCTATAGAGATGGAGAGAACAGAGGTTACCTAGACTTGACCAGGGCAGGAGAAGGGTGAGGAGGAAAAGGAAATGAGAAGCCAGGAAGGGAGAGTTCACAGGAACTAGAAGCTGAGGTGGGAGGAGTCTAGTACGCTGACTGAGGGCTAAGTTCCCGTCCATCTCAGGTTCTCTGAAGGGCTTAGTATCATCTGGGTTGCCTAGTTCTGAGGTAGAAGTTTCAGATTCCGGGGCTACTAGTCCTCCGCAGGGGAATTCTTCCTGAACACGGCAACGTTAGAGTGTACTGAGGGCAGAAGTGTGGTTCAACTTGGTGCTGTTCCCTAACTGCGTGCCACAGCCCACTGGGAAACTGATGGGGGTAGGAGGTGGTAGAGCTCTTCTCCTGGAGGGAAGTGTTTGGATTTTTACCACAAACCAGGTTCTGTGGTGAGCGGGGAAGACTGTTCCTGCCCTGTCTGACCAGGCAGTTTTACACTGTGCTGCTGGCCAATCGAGAATTGAACTGCAGGGCCTTCTCGAGGCCTTGCTGGCTCCTCGCCTCTGGTCCCGGCTTTGTCCCCAGTCAGCTACCTGACCTTTGGCAAGTGGCTTCACCTCTGGGCCTTCGTGTCCTCGTCTGTAAAACGAGAGGCCTAGACCAGATCAGGTGAGAGATTCTGCCCCATGTGCGCCGAGATGCTAGGCCATGACAGTGGCAAGGCAGAGGTTGGGGGCCAGGGACAGTGTCCCAGTGATTACAATAAGGAGAGGCGCCTCTGCCCTTCTCGGGGTGGCCCCCCAGTTTGCTGGGAGTGGTGCGCTGCTACCTGCCCCTGAGGGCTGTGTACCTTCCTTTCTAGCTTTCTCCCACCCTCCCCACACCCTATGGTTGTTCGGCTCCGGTCCAACTACCTTGGTCCAAATCCTGGCTCTTTCTTTTCTTTTAACACCTGTGTGACCTTGGGAAAGTTACTTAACCTCTCTGTGTTTCAATTCGTCTCTGTGGAATGGTGATAATCATACCTACTTCATAGGGTTGCACAGAGGGAGGGCTATAGAAGTGTCAGTTACCGTGGCTATTATTTAATATCATTATTGTCTAGTTTCCCTACCCAAGTCCTGTCTGAGGCTGGAGGCCCCCTCATGCATGAGTTCCTGTCTTCTGGCCTCCCAGGGGAGGGGATGAAGGCCACCTCAGGATAGCGGCATTTTGGGGGAGGCAGACTGATGACAAGAGATTGGTCCACGTAGTAACTAATTCTGTCCCTACTTCTCGAGCTCTCTGGAAAGCTATGTCCTCAACAGTAAAACATGCTGTTACGACCAAATGCAGTAATAGGCATGAAAGCATTTTCTAAGTGGTAGCATTTTCTCTTTTCCTTCCAGGAGCCCCCGCTTACCCCCCTGACAATGCTGCCTCAGAAGTCGAGGCTGAAAATGCCTAAATAAAGTGGACAGGGTTGATCCTCAGGGGACTATTCTGAACCCAGAGGACCAACAGAAATGTTTTTCTGTGTCTGGGGGCAAGGAGGTGACTTGGAAAGAAGGTGGCAGCTAAGAGATGAGGAGGTGAAAAGCAAGCCTTCCTGGCTCTACCCCAGCGGCACTCCCCGACTGCGTGCCCTTTGCCAGTAGCCCAGCCTCAGCCACGGAGACCTGTAGGAAGGTGCTGGAGATGGTTCATCCCACTCTGTCGGCACCAGGCCATCTTGTTCAACCTTCTCATCCTCTTGGTAGAATCCTCTCCTTTAAAAAGAGGGTGAGGCAATCGAGGTGTGGATGGCAGGGGGCACTGGCACCTGGCACATAAGGGTGGTGTTCTAAGAGCAGGGATTCTCCATGTCTCCTTGTGTCCCCCCAGGGTCCTCCCAGACTGGACTTGGTTTTCCACTTCAGCTGACCCAGTCACTTACTGATGACCTTAAAGTTGCCTGAGCTCCCTTGCCTCTATTTTCTTATCTGTATAATGGAATGGTAATAACATCAGCTGCATAGGGTTTTTATGAGCATTAAATGAACTTAGTACTTGAAAACTTCTTAGAACCTCACTTGGCACATGCTAAGAGCTTCATAAGCATTAGCTATTAGAGGTCTGCATTTATGGAAAGAAATAGGCAGGGGTTTTTTTTCTCCTTTCTCTTTGACTTATCGTCCTGCTTCCCAGAAAATCACTACTTTTAGTCCTTAGACTCAGCAGGTAGTTGGGTGCAGGTATATAAATAAATCCATAGATATGAATTGCTTACAAAAATTACTGTATACATGCTTAATCTTTTTAAAATTTAAATATCAGGACATGTTTCCACATCAGTAAATGTAGATGTACATTCTGGATGCCTGGCCAGCCCACCGCTGTGTAAGTATGTCCAGCTCCCTGTCGATGGTAAATAGGTTGTTTACACAATTTTTTGCTGTTGATAGGCGGTACACACCTTGTTCACAACTCTCTGGGCACCTGTCCTGCTTGTTTTCCTTATCACAAATTCCTAGAACTGTTACAAGGTCAAAGTGTAGACTTGCCAATCTGAGTTAACTAAGACGGGGTATTGTTTTCATCGACCTTTTTTCTGATGAGTGAGGCTCCCATATTTATTGGCTTTTCATATTTCTTCTTGTGTGAGTTCCTTCCTTTGCCCACTTCTTGACATATCTTCTCAGCCTCAAGATGTGAGAAAGGAGTGAGTTCGTGCCCCTCTGTGTTTTGGTGCTGGTCCTCTTGGAGCCTGGTTCATTCTAGATGCCCATGGGCTCGTCCCTGTGGGGTGGCCTTTCAGGACCCCCAAACCTCCTGTGAACAACTAGAGGCCCCGAGAGGGGGCTGAGCGCTCCCTGATGTGCTGGCCCTGACCCCTGGGTCTGAGGGTCTCTTGTTCTGAGCCAGCCAGGAATGGACTGTGCTGCTTTAGAGGACCCAGACCACTGGCCTCTACTCGGTGTCTGAGGGAAGTGGAAATGCAGTCCTTTGAGTACGTTCTATCTACTTCTGGGGAACGCTGTCTCAAGCTCAAACATGGGGCCTTCTACTTCTTCCCCAAGGAGCGGCCAGCTCATCTCAGGCAAGGGGGAAAGCTGCTGCTTTGGAGGCAGGAATTCTAGTACATGGGGTAAGAGTGTGGGACCAGATGAGGCGGGCTCTCTGAGGGAACCCTTAAGCAGCTGTAGGAGGCTTCGGCTTCCCCGGTGATGAAAGAGTCCTTCCCACTCGCATCCGATGTTCTCCCCTACTCCTGCCCTGCAGGGCACCCAGCTTTCAGGCACTTCCTTGCCAGGGGGCTGCTCCAGCTGGAGGCTTGGTGAAGGGGGTGGTTAGGGCACACTGGGGGATTCCCTGAGCTGGACCACGGGCTTATCTGGCAGCAGCGGGCTGGTTTCCTCATTGTCGTCCTTGTGGAATGAGCTCTAGTGTCTAGCCGGGCATCCAGCTGAGGGCATCCACGGCTCAGCAAAGGGAAAGTCTTCTTCCCACTCACCTGTCATCCAGGAAGGCAGGGAATCACTTCCAGATGTTTAGGAGGCAGGAGAGAAGGGATAGCAGCCTCTGAGGCTAGACAGCTCAAAGGCGAGAGAAGAGGCTCTTAGCCCTGTGTGGTGTGGGGCTCCCAAAGGTATTTCTAGCATCCTACTGTCATCTGTGTCCTTGTGACAGCAGTGGCACATCCTGGGAGTCCAGGGAAGAGCCTTCGGTCAAGTGACCTAAGACTTGGCCCTGCTATATGCTATACGCCAAGCGTCCTGGCATCTTGGGGTGACCAGCCAGCCCCTGATTTCTGCTGAGCATGCGGTGGTCAGAGTCCTGAGCTGTATAAACCAGCACCTAGCATTTGGAAGAGGCACAGGAGCAAGTTCTCAGGAAGCTTCCACCAGCCCCCCGATGGCCTGGCATCGCGTGATATCCTCTCTGCTTCCCCAGGAGGCAGGGATTCCAGGCGGCCAAGTGGGTAACTGGGTCCGACTGCTGCAGCTCCAAGGGACTTGTCTGTGTGCCCAGCTGCTACTTGTTTCTACATCGGCTCTTGTGTGCCATCCCTTCCTTCCCTAAGGGGATCCCAGGCTCCCCTCTCATGGCTGTTCTCCCCCCGTCACCAAGACTCCTGTGATTCCCTGTTCCTACCCTCATCCAGGCAGCCATGGGTCAGGCTAGGGCAGATGTGCTGTCTGTAACTGGGGCAGGTAGCCTACCCTACAATCTTGACTTGGCACCCAGCACGGCGTACTGTCCAGACGACTGGCCCACAGAGAAGGGGGTGCATGTCATTTTCTGACCAGTCTCTAGGAATCCTGCTTCAGGGCTGCTGTTCTGTGGGGCCTTCTGGCAAGTGCTGGGGTTTTGGTAGCTGCCAGGTCCCTACCTGAGGGTTCAGCTAGTAGGTTACAAATTTCTAGACTTAGGGGCCTTGTAATAGAGGGAACAAGAGGGATGGAGAGGTGGAAACGGGAAGGATGCAGCAGCTGGGTCTTGACCATGGCTTCCTTCGAGAATCATACAAGGACAGGACCAGTGTCTGGCATCCTACCCCTTGGAGACCACACCAGCTTTGCTTTCTGATGTTTGCACATTCTGTCTTCTCTGATCCTCACCACCGCCCGTGACTTAATCATCTCTAGTCTATAGCTGGATGAGGCCACTGAGACTCAGAGAAGTGCAAAAATGTATTAGGTTCATTCTCCTAATGTTAGGAATTCCACGCTGTTCCAGTAAAGGGGGGAGGGCAGGTTGTTGGCACCAGTGCCCCCCTGCTGCCATGACGCCACCTGGTACAACCTGGCACATTCCAGTCGGGCTTAGTGGAGTATAAAACACCTTTGTAAGCATTCTCTCATTTGAACCTTCACCCTGTGGAGGAGGCAGGTCAGGTGGAACTCTCCCATTTTCAGGATGAAGAAACTGATGCCTACAGGTGAGTAGTAACTGGCTTAACATCTGCCAGTCAGTAACAGAATCAGGACTCCCACAGGGACACTGAAGGCCATGTTTACAGGGCTCCCCTGTCGAGGGGAGGGACTGCACAGCTAGCTCCTGATGTTGGCTTCTCTTGCAGGTGCGCTGGTACCCTTCCTCTGATACCACCCAGCAAGGATGGAAATACCGTCAGTTCTGTTAGTTCTTCAGTAAGCGCTGGCTCAGAGGCCCAGGGTGAGTGTCCCAGACCTGGGCGTCCTGCAGGGCCATGGTTCCCTCCTCTGCCCAATGCCAGTCCTTCACCTGACCTCGTGCACTGGGCACTCTGGCTGGTTTTCCCCTTCTCCTCCCACCCGTCACCCACCCCCTGCCATCTGTCTTGCAGCCTTGTCACAAGGGGAAGGCCTGGGTGTAGCCCCAGTCCCACACCTCTGCTCATGACCACCTCTCTCCGCTCCCTCCAGGTCTCATGACCGCAGCTGAAGCCCCTGCCCCGCTGGGGAGGAAGCTGCCCTGAGCTGCCACTGCGCCTCGGCGGCCTGTGGAGAGCCGCTGCTTCCCTCCAAAGACTGTGAATTTTAAGCCTGACTCAGTGGACTGCTTCCTGTTTCCTTTCTCTCCTCTTCCTCAGCCCTGTCCTGCCCCAGAGCCCTTCCCCAAGGCCTCACGGGAGGACTCAGGGGCTTTCTTGCTGGGACACCCTGACTCACGGGGCCTCACGGGGACCGAGCAAGGCCTGACCTCTGGTCCAAACTTGCTTCTGTAGCTCCACCTCCACAAAATGAGGCATTTGATTTTGCATGTTTTCTGGCATGAATTAAGACACTTAGACTTGTGTATATGTGAGTGTACAGTTTGTTCTCACATTGTGTCACCATAGCAACAGGTCCTGGCCACTGATGGTTCAGCACTCCTGGTCCTCTCTCCACACCCCTCCTCTACACCCACCCTGCTTACGTGAGGCCCGAGCCCAGCAGCCACTTCCACCCGGTGCCCCCACCCCCTGACACCCCTCACACACACTTTCAGGCTGAACAGCAACGACCACTGAACAAAGATAGAGTGTTTTCTTTTCATTTCAAATCAGGGTCCACTTCCTCCTCCTCAGATGGGCCAACAACTGTTAAGAACATCCTTTCTCGGCCCGTTTTGCTTACCTCTCCTCGGCACACCCCACCCTGCCACTGCTCCTCATTCTTTCCAGACTTTGAAACCAACCAAAAAGTGAAAATATTTTTGTACCCTGTGTAACAAAATATTTATGCATCATAAAGGATTTTTTTGTGTGTGTGCAATTAATTATTAAAGAGACCTTGTTCGCCCTGTCAGATAAGTTTAATGTTTAGTTTGAGGCATGAAGAAGAAAAGGGTTTCCGTTCTCCAGCCATGAGCCTTTGTGTCAGGCGTTAGTTTAAGAAAAATGAAGGAAAAATTGTGCAATTTTTTGTTTCGTGAGCACATCAGTGCTTTGCCTTCGGCCACAGCTGTGGCTGTCTTGCCGTTTTCAGACTTGGGAGACGAGGTGGCTGTTGTAATTGCTGATCCTGTGAGAATGTGAAACTGGATAATATATGAAATGCAAAATAAAAAATCAGCCAAAGGAACTGCTCTCTGACCTTTGCTTCCCTGTGATGTAGACTGCTGTTGGGAGGGCATGCCTAGAGGACAGATGTTGAGAATTCGGGGGAAGGTGGGGAGTGAAGTGGGCCTGGGCCTGAGAGCTCTGCTAGCCTCTCCCTCTTTCTTTCCCTCTTTTGTGTAACTAAAGTCTGAAGGAAAAGGGACTTGCCACGGGCCACACAGCCGGGGCCTATATCTGTCAGCCCAGCCTGTGTTTAATTCATTCACTTCATTTTCCAAGTTCTGAGGACGGGGCTGGGGATTCCATGCACCCAGAAGGGGACCTTGGTTTTCTCCAGGGCTGTTAGCTCGCCGGCCTAACCCTTCGTGGCCTGTGGCGTTGCGGGTCCTCTAGCCAAGAAGGGCTGCGGTTTGGGAGGTTGGGCTCCTCCGTGCAGTGTCTTTGGTGCCTGTCTTGGGAGGCTGTTAGGGAAGGAGAAGACCCAGGAATCTGGCCCAGAAAGGGTTAAGCTCACCTGCCCTGCTGGGCTCCCATCTGCAGCTCTGATTCCTGAGGGAGCCAGAGTAAAGGTGTCTGAAATGAAGGTCTGGGAAACGCTGTGGTGCCAGGACCCTGGGCTGTGCTGCGCCCAGTTGGGATGCCTGCAGCTGGCCCTGATTTTCCCTTTATGTGACTTGGGGCCTGTTTCCTCCTGTGTGATACCGTGGTTTGAAGTCCTCTCAGCTCCTTCTGGAGGGTGGGAGCACTAACCTAATGGCTTTACTGTTTGTCTTTTCTGTCTATGTCCTCACCCCACACCCTTCACTGCTTGACTCAGAAGCTGTGCCTAGAAAGGGAGGGCAGGAGAGGCCCCAAAGCCTCCCTGCGGGGTTGGGGAGGCTGACCCTGGTGTCCCTCTCCACTCCCTGCCTCACCCCTTCCCCTGAACCCCAGGACTGCATTGGGCTACTTGGGTCTACAGTATCCTGCTGATGAACATGTCAGCTCTTAAAGGCTCAGGGATGACATCTGCAGCCCCACCTGGTACCCGCCTGTGAAGAGAGGACACAGCACCCCCAGATGTGTGAGGGAGGAGAAGCCTGGCCAGGCACAGGCCCTGTAGGTAACTCTGGGTGTCAAGTAGTGGGTTGTCTGGACCCCAGAGGGAGGCTCTGGGAGGAGGGGCTTGATGGTTGTGTTGTGCCAGCAAGAGGAGGGTGTGGCTGCCTCCCAGCTCGGCTCGGCTCTACCCCTCACCCCAATGCTGTATTTGGATCAGCTGAGCACTTGCCTAGCAAACAAGGCCTTACTAGACTGCAGCCCCTCCTAGTGCAGGTGGGGAAGCTGCGCCGAGCCCCACAGCCCCCACCGGGGCCAGGCCGATGCCTGACCTACTTTAGCTGTGTCAGGAGCCACTGGGTTTTCTTGAGGTGGTGAATTATTTAGCTGGGGCGTCTGGGTTTCTGAGAGGGGCTAAGAAAGCTGCTCCATAATTCAAAGGCCCCCCCGCTACTCTGGCTTCCCTGGGGGGTCTCTTTCACGCTTTACTGAGCAGGGCCCAGGCCTGGGTCTGAGAGGAGGAGCGGGGCAGGGGAGGGAAGCCATCCCAGAGGGGCTCGCCAGCTGGACTGGGGCCTTTTTTACGGGGAGGCCTCTGCAGAAGGGCCTTAGTGGACAGTCACGTTTGGACTGAACTGTGGAGTTGATGAGCCTCAAATAGCTAAAGGGCTTCCTGGCAAGGACACAGGAAGCCAGGTCCCGACTCCCCATTTCTATGCTTTTTTCCAGAAAGCACCTTATTCCTTTCCAGAGGTGTTTAATCCTGATCTGATGACAAGTGGACTTTCTGAAAAGGATTTTGGGCACCTGGGAAGACGCAGGGCACTTTTGCTCAGGGGTTCCTTCCCAGCAGCACGGAAATCTGCCCCAGGGCACAGAAGGCATCCTCACGAGTTGCCGGCGCCTCCCACCCCTTCACACACGTGAGGCTGGTGCTAAGAGGATGCTTGTCGATGCCCTGGGGGCCCAGGCTGCTCCTGAGCTCTGGCCTCACACCCTCTGCTTCCTGGGACAGAGGTGATTCTCAGCAGCTTGACTGGGCCATTCCTGGCCAGCATTTTTAGGGACGTGACTTTAATTTTGCAGCTTTCACAGGCGACCAGGTTTCCAGGCTGCCTTTGGAGCCTCTAGGCTGTGTGTCCTGACATTGAGCTTTCCTGAGAATCAGTGCAGGGTAAAGGCTCAGGCTCCATGGGCCCCCAGAGGTCTCAGGAGGGACGAGGCTCCCCCATTCCTCACCCTTTCCACCCTGCCTTGCCTGCCATGCATGTGCCCTGCAAGAGCTCCATTTTTTGAAGCCTAGATAAAGCCTTTTTAATCTCCAGGAGCTCTCTGTCAGAATGCAAGTATCCCTGAGAAACTGGGTAAAGCTCATCAGGGTAAGATTAAGGAAAGTGCCAGAAGGGGACCCTGGAAGGGAAAGGTGAAAATGGGGAAAGGAAGACTTTCCTGCGAAGTATTAGGAGGAGGGAGCCACCCAGCTGCAGCCTTCTCTACCTCTGTCCTTCCTTGCTAGGCTTCTCCCCGTGGGGCTCCCCCCGTGGGCCACCTCTAGGAGGGCAGGCCCTGCTCCCTGGCTGTTCCCTCGGGAAGAGGAGAAGCTACAGGAGCTGAGGGCCCAGACTTGTGAGGGGAAGGAGGCTGGGCAGATCATTGCCCTGGCACTATTCTGGGGCTGACAGGAAAGGGGCATGAGCTCCAGGCATTTCCCCTGAGCCTCCTTGACCCTCACCCAGCCCACCCACACCCACTTGTCAGTGTGGACAACATCCGGGCGCTCCCTCGCCCTCTGGCTTCTGTTTGGGTGAGGAGGAGCCCCTGCAGGAGTTGAGAGGGAGGTCAGTGAGTGAGGCCAGATGCCCCTCAGCCATATCTTCAACACCTTAGAGCAAACCACTTTGCCTGGTTTTCCACGGGCCCTTGACCATCAGAATGTAGCATGGAGCGTGTGGAGTCCAGCCCCCTCTCCCATTTTACAGATGAGGAAGTTGAAGTTCAGAGGGGAAGTGGTTTGCTCTAGTCACAGACAATGGCCAAGGCGTGCTCCACTCTCCTGAGTCCAGTCCAACTCCTGCCACCACCCCACCTGGCCATTCCAGAACCTCATGCACACCCTCTAGCACACGGGCAGAGAGGCAGCAGGCACAGGATGGCCACAGGCTCGGAAGCCTCTCCCTGCAATTCCAGAAGCCAGGACTGCGGCTCGGGGTTTCCTGTCAGACCACACCCTGGCCTGGTGTCTTCCTGAGCCATGGTGCTGCTCCCTGATTAAGGGACAAAGAGAAGGCCCTCAGTGACCTGTCCAGCTTCAGCCCAGCCCTGTTAAGGCTCTCTGGCCTTTTAACCTAGGGTCACTGGGCTTGCAGGACCCAAAGGTCCTCAGTTTATGCAAGAACCAAGACAGTGTATCTCCATTTCTGCCTGTGCTAGAGAAAATGCAACACAATTTAATAGGAGGCGTCTAAGAGGTAAGGAATGGTAGTATCATTTCATGAAAGCCCATCTTTTCTCTAAATGTGTATATATTTCTTCGTGAACCTGTGCCCTTCTCAGGGTTATTGTGAGGCTTACTGATAATATAGGGACGTGCCTAACACATAGTAGGTGCTCAACAAACGTTTGCTATCATTATCTTAAAAAGAACATTTTCATATTTCTCATGCTTAACAATTGAAATTGAGTTGATCCTAATTTATGCGCTCCTTGGTTATTTTTCCAATGGCTCAATAGTCCTCAAAAGGTTTTTCACCCCTCAGTCTACCTGGAGGGGAAGTGGAGTGAGGGCAGGGGCCCGGGAATCGTAGGGAACATGTACAAGCCTCCAGAGCTGGCTTTGGCACCTTGGCACCTTTGGCTCTAACCCTAGCCTTTCGAGCCAATCATTTGGGATTTCAGAGTTCTGACAGTAGTAGTATTAGGTTGGTGCAAAAGTAATTGCAGTTTTTGCAATTATTTTTAACCTTTTAAACCGCAATTACTTTTGCACCAATCTAATAGTAATACATTATATACTGCTTTACAGTTATCTGTGGTGATCCTCATAAAAGCCCTATGAGATAAGCAGGAAAGGGTATTATTATCTAATTTTTTGTAGCTATGGAAACCAAAGTTAAAAAGGTGCCACAGAAAGCAGAAGGCTCAAGACCCAGCTTTTCTGGTGTCCCCTCCAGGGTGAAATGATTCTCTAGCTCTGAGTCACAGGGTCCCACCAAGGCCAGGGTTCCTGGGAGACCAGAACCCGTGGTTACCCAAACCTCTCTAGTAACCTACTTACAAAATAGGCCACCAACAAAAACCAAAGGCTACAACCATTGGAGTATGTGGGAGGGATAAAAACCTGGGCACCGGTGATCAGAGCTCAGAAATCTCTTAGGTGGATTCGTTTCCTAACTTGGCCAGAGCAGGATTATACATGTGTCTATATCAGCTGCCTTTGTCTGAGTTGAATTATCTCGTTAGAGTTTGCGAACAACTGTGTCTTCACAACACTGCCTAAATGAGTCATTTTTACTCAGGATGAACTACTAGAATTTGTCTTCAATAACTGAACATCATGGTGCTAGGAGAGAAGGAGGGCGCCGAGTCCATAGTCTGTAGCCACAAAGCGCTGCTGTCCCTGATCTTCACTGCTGCCCTGGGACAACCTGGTCTGGGGAACAGAACAGCCTTCTCCATTTCGTGGACTAGAAGTTTGGAGAGAGTCCTTGAGGAGCCAAGCCAAGGCCCTGAGCTCTGGGTTCTGGTCACTCCGGGGGAAGGACCACACCCACTGACCCCCTCATTCTCTCTCTCCGGTCATTCTTCCTTCTAGCAAACATTTGCTGAGTATCTGCTCTCTACTGGAGCGTGTTTGGTGCCGAGGTGGGGGCTGAGGCATAGTTTCTGTTCTCAGGGCACAGCCTGGGCTCTAGGGGTCTGAGCTGTGCAGCTGCCTACGTGGGTAGTAACGGGGAAGGGGAAGGTTTAGGCGTCAGTGGTTCCAAATGGCTCAGTCTCCCCTTTTGTCCCTGGATGCCTTCCTACTGTGCCCCTCCCCTCAGGAGTCTAGACCCTACCCTGGGCCCATGTCACTGTGGATCTGTGCTTGGCTTCTCAGAACAGCTCTGTGGGTGTCTTAGGAGGTGGGCACAGAGGCAGATGCACCACGTCTGACCCCAAGGCCACGACTCAGCTTCCAGAGCAGAACACTCATTCCAGCCCCCGGTGAAGCCAATCCCTCACGATAGAGGCTTCTCAGCTGTGCCTGTTTCTCTCTTCAGACCCAGCGTCGTATTCCTGGAACCAGCGGAGCATGCCTCCTGGAAACTAGCTCGGGTCTCAGGGAAGGGACGGAGGGAGAAGCACCATAAAAGGGCACAAGGAGGGAGCAACAGCCCCCACAGCAGTGATTTCCACTAGAATTTTCCCCAAAGACCATACTCCCAAATACTGCTTTGCGTATACTTTCCATGGACGTATATATTTAAATCTCTCGTCTACATCTGCCAGATGAATTGCGCCAAAATACCATTTCACAGTTTCAAAGAACTTTCATAGTTCTCTAGAGCCTGTGGGCCAGATTCAGGCATTCAGGACCCACCCCAATCTGGCTTCTGGCCCCTTCTACCCGGTGCATCCAAGACATTTGCTGCCCACTGTGCAGGGTCTGAGATAATCACAGGGAGAGCTTTTTCCCTATGAAACTAAGCATCCTCAAGGTACCGGGGACCTCTGTGTGACCTGACCCCAGGTCACGTCCTGATGGATCTCTAGGCATGCTCTGTGACTCCCGCAAGTCCTTCTCTCTCCTTGGCCCCTTGCCTGTCCTGCCTTTCCGCATCCTCCTTTGCTCCTCTGCCCGCTGTTCACCTGTGTTTACATCTCAGATGTCTTGTCTTGGCCCAGTGGTGCCCACTGCGAGGTTTCTGCTCACCTAACCCCGCACTACACAGGTGGCCTGCGATGGGGCCGCCCTCTTCGCAGGGACGGGCTGGGCGGGGTGAGGCTGGGGCGCCCTCTTGCGGTAAAAAATACTCAAGCCTCACAAAGATGTTTTTCCCTTTTGATCTTCCGGGAGGAACTGCCTGGGGCTCCTCCAGGATCCATTTATTCTGGATTGTCTGGGGGCCTGTGTTCTGGGTAGTGCCCTTACAGGTAGAGTCAGCTGTCAGTCACAAACATTTACGGAGCACCTACTGGATTCCTTACATACACAGGGTGACCCAAAAATGTGTAGATATTTTAAGAAAAAAAACTGTATTAAGATTGTAATACTCAATATATACTGATAACAAAAGACGAATACAAGTCACTTGTGACTTCTGCAATTACAAGAGGTGCTCAGAGTGGTTACCATCAGCGTCCAGACACTTCTGATGACGGCGAGCTACTGCTTGAGCAACGCTGACCAAAGTGTCCATTTTGTGTACATTTTTTTGGCACCCCAGTAGATAGCCAGTCCCTGTGCTGGCACTGGGGATACAAAAGTGAACATGAGGCCTTGAGGAATTTGATCCAACCCCCCGAGTTCACGGATGCAGAAGCTTAGCCTTGGCCCTAAGAGGCGAAGAGATGTGCCCAGTCTCATTTGGTTATGCAGAATTGCCATAAAACTCAGGTGTCCTGTGTTTCATGCTGTGCTTCCCCGAAAATAAGACTTAGTTGGACCATCAGCTTTAATGTGTCTTTTGGAGCAAAAATTAATATAATAACCGGTCTTATTTTAATATAAGACCGAGTCTTATATAATATAAGACCGTGTCTATAATATAATATAATATAATATAATATAATATAATATAATATAATATAAAACACTGGGTCTTTAATATAATATAAAAATATACTATAATAATATATAACACTGGGTCTTATATTAATTTTTGCTCCAAAAGACGCATTAGAGCTGACGGTCCAGCTGGGTCTTATTTTCGGGGAAACACGGTAAAGACCAAGTCAGTTAACCTGTATGCCCTTCCATCTCATGGTGTAAACTCCTAGATGACCATAGTAATGTGCAAGGAATGGCACAGAGCTTAATAACCACAGTTGATATGCTCAGAGCTTACATGTCTAATTTCTCTCACATCTGGGAACTCAAATTTGGACTCTTCCTTTTCAGTGCACTGTTCTCAGGAGTCACCAGACCAGTGCTCACTGCCAGGCACTGATCTCATCTGCGTAAACCTTGCTGCTCTCTGTCCAGATTAGAAGTTCCTTCAGGGCGTAGGTCCTGCCATCATCACTCACCATGTCTAGGGCATCTGCTGGTACCTAATACATGCCTGCTAACTGGCTACACACATGCCTACTAACGGGCTACTTCATTTTTAAAAAATTATTTTTTTCAGTTGACATTCAATATTACATTAGTTTCAGGTGAACAGCGTAGTGGTTAGACACATATGGAATTTATACAGTAATCCCCTGATTAGTCTAGTACCCACCTGGCACTATACATTCTTGTTGTAACAGTTTGACCATATTCCTTATGCTGTACTTTACATCCCCATGACTATTTTGTAACTACCAATTTGTGCTTCTTAATCCCTTCACTTTTTTTATCCAGCTCCCCCACCCCTCTCCCCTGGCTATTTCGTTTTTGAGACACATTGCAGATAAGTCTCTTCTCCTCTCTAGACATGTGTCCTCATGGGAACACAACCCTGATGGATGTTCCCAGCCTGTGCGAGCGGTCAGAGATATTCGAAGGTGCGATGAGCTGCCACACAGCCCATGACTTTCTTGCCCTTTCAAGTATATGCCGGATGATGCTCAGCGAGAATGTTCGGGAGGCAAGTCAAACACGGGTGACTGGGGGACCCCATCCTGGTATTTTTTGACTTTGCTCTCCGTTATGAAAGGCTGGCCTTAGTGCAGGGGTCGGGGTGATGGGACTGAGGAAGGCACCTAGGTTACTGGGTGGCAGGCAGGGCACCTCGTGCCCCACTGAAAGGGGCATTAGCTTCTCAGCCCCCGCCAGCAGCTGCTCAGCAGGCTGGGGGCCCCACGTGGCTTTGAGTTTTCAAGAGAAACTCGACATTCAGATTTTAAGGTTAAAATTCCTGATTTTGCATGTTGACAACTAACCAAAAAATGTAGAAACCAGTGCATGGGCTAAAACCAAGGCCATGTGCTGTTGGTTGGCATCTCAAAGATTCCTTCTAGTTTTCTCTCTGTGGTGAGTCTGGAGACAAACACTGCCCCCACGTGCTCGATTACCCCCAACCCCTGGGTACAGCCCCTTCCTCTTCCTCCTTGGTTCCCTTCTTTTTCAACAGAAGCAGCATTGGCCATCTTCCCCTCACCACGGTCAATCGCTGATCTCCCCATGAGGAACCAGAATGTATCAGCAATGCCTCCACACGCCACCAGGGGGTAGGGTCAGATACAGAAAATGATTGTTTTTGGCTGGCAGAGAGGATACGGATTGTGATCACCCTCTGCCAGGGTTGAGGCTCTGTCTTGAATCCAGGTTTGGGGGTTAATAAGACATCTGGGGTCATTTCTTGCCGGTGCAGTGTGGCTTGCCATTCCCTGCCTCATCTCCTGGTGGGTGCCACGCCTCACCTCTGGATCAGAAGAACAACTTTCTACCTGGATTTCCTGCCCTTAGCTCCCCTGACACCCCCCACGCCTCCCCCCCCCACACACAGCATCTCTCATGTTCCCCAACCACCCAGCAATCACTGATGATCTGCCTAAACCTACTTTTCACAGACACTTTTGAGAGCCTTCAATGGCTTATCATCATATACAGCTTTTTAGAAGTTCAGTGTCAAGATGCTGATCCCTGGTAGGCAAAGGAGAGTGGGAGGGGAGGAGCTTTTCTATCATCTCGGTTGTAATTGTAAGGGTGAGCTTTGTTATCCCAGCTTCATAGCTGAGGAGATTGAAGCACACAGAGAAAAGTGACCACTTTGGCCATCCAGCAGAACTCATGTGTTTTCTGACTGTCCTTGCTAGATAGGGTAAGCAGTATAAAAACTTGAAGATATGGTTCCCATACTCAAAGAGACTACAGCTCGTTAGGAAAACATGAGAACATATATAAAAAGATATTAGGTTGGTGCAAAAATAATTGCGGTTTTTGCAATTATTTTTAACCTTTTCAACCACAATTACTTTTGCACCAACCTAATAACTAACTCCCAGTAGCTTGCAAATGGATAGAACAAGCAATAATGACAGCAGGAACCCAGGAGAGGTCCCTGGATAGGTCCCTGGATCTACAGAGTGGAGAAGGCTTCACAAAGTCAGCAGTGGTCGTCACCCTTGGAGATACAAAAGGCTTTTCTGAGGGTAGGTGACAGGGTTATGTTGAAAGAAATCAATTTCCAGAACACATCTTCAGTAAGTAGTATTCTATGCCCGAGAAGACCTCTCCTCCCTCATTTTCACAATTTCTTGTCTCCCTCTTTACAAAAGAAAGGTGTGGTATCCATTGGTACTACTCACCCATTTTCTTTGTTCTCCTGCTTCCAGGTACTTTGTCAACTTTTAGAAGTTAGGCATTGCCGTGTGACTTGCTCTGGCCAACAAAAGATGAACAAAAGTGTGTCTCTTCTGGGTGGAAACATTTAAGAGCCAGTGTATGAGTCTCCTCTCTGCCATGATGACCGATGACATTTCAAATGGTGGAGTCTGGATCCCTGGGTGACAATGGCATGGATCAGAACCTCCAACTATATATGTCAACTATACCTCAATTAAAAAAAAAGAACCTCCTCTGACCTGCAATGGACATGAATCGTGAGTTGGGGTGGGGGGAAGGAGTAGAGGAGAAAAAAAACCTTTGTTTGTTTAAGCAACTAAGATTTTGAGCTTGCTTGTTAGTACAGCATAACTTAGCTTATGCTATACAAAGGACTTACATCTTGCCCATCCTAAATGTGACTTTGCTATGTTGCTTGTGTAAAAATCTCTGGGGCTCCAAACCAAGAAACAATTTAAAAGAGTGATTTCAATATTGAGAAAGTGAATGACTCAGAAGGACTGGGTAATACATCCTTTTGCAAATCATAGATTTCCCAGTATTTTGCTTTCAACAATTGAAGGAGGTGAAACAAATTCAGTTGTTACCTGCTGGATGATTGGGTGGTATTGAGTGACTCTGCCAGAACTTCTTCCGTTCCCCTGTACTTATTTATATGAACAAGATTTCTCAGCTTAATATCTATAAAAATGAAATGTGGAAATACAATTAATGCTGATCACTGTCTCAATCTAGCATGTACATATCTATCTCAATACGAGTTGTATTTCCTATTAAAAAGTTACTTCTAGTGTTTAATAATTCTCTATCAACATTTGCAATATGTTTATATTATTTTGACAAACAGTGAACTAATAATAATTGTAATGATAGGTCAATCCAGAAGAAAATTTTAAACTCTAGAGCTTTATGGACACAAAAAAATAAGAAAAAATACAATTTTAATTCATATATATACTTTTATGGCAGATAAGTATGGTTTGATGATCAATAAAATATTTCCAAGCATAAACTTTATATTACATTAGGATAGCATTATGTGGGGGAAATGGAAAGAAAATGTGAGTTCAAGGAGAAAAGTGCAATGATGCAAATTTTCCTTTGTTGAAGAAGTGCTTGCTTATGTATTTTGCAAATGGTTGATGATGGGTATCAAATCTCTGTGATTCCACTGGATACATTTAAGATGTTTTATTTTAAAATGTCAGTATTTCCAATACACCAGAAATCATGTCCTTTGCAAGTATTTAACCCTGGTTGGAAAAACATTTTTAATTTAAATTTCAAGAGAATATAGTTTTTAAAAGTCAGCTTTATTGAGGGGTACATCATTTAAAATTTTGTTTAGGGTGTGCTTGAGCTAACTTATTGAAAGACTACTGCCTTGGGGGATGGGCTGAATTTGGCTTGGTAGAGGAGAAGAAAGGCATTCTGGGTAAAAAGAAGAGAGGAAAAAGGTTTGGAAGTGGAAATAGGGCATGTTTAGGGAACTGTGAGTGGACCAGTTCAAGGTGGGGAGTAATCTGAGATAAGCTGGAAAAGTAAGGGTGAGCCTAACACTTATTATGCTAAGGCATTTCTGCTTCTTAGTAATTTTAATTATGTGGGTTATGCGTGATTATAATCTCTTTGTAAAACGTTAAAATTTTATGGATAGGTTTGGGACCATCACCTTTATTTCTGGTCCCCTTCACATCTCTCCAGAGGTGACCTTGATTTTCAGTGTTGGCTCCTTCAGATGTGTTTCCATGTATTCACATGCACATGTTGCGGGTCTCTGCATGAGAGAATACATAGGCTATGAAGGTTCGGCGATCAACCCTTTATCACCGAAACTCAGGGTTATTACTAGCAACGAGGCTGGGCGAGGAGCTGGGGATTGCTCCAAGACATTACTCTTTCATGCCTTGCAACTGGGATTTGCTTACTGAGAAAATGAGAATTGTGATTTTGGGGTGAGGGAAGGAGTTGGGGGTAATTTTGGCACAAAGCCTGTGACATAGTAATGTCAGAAGGTGGCATTAAGTGCCATGTCAATGGAAGGTGGAGGAGATGGGGCAGAAAAGGTGGTGGGAGGACACTAAATCCCATCTTTATTTGCTCACAGATACACCTGGCTGAGTAGAAACATTCTCTATAGAAACCCGTCACCCTCGTGGTTTCTTTTATGCCATCCCTTTTGATAGAGACAAGTGCACAGAAAACTATGTAATAATCATGCAAGTGTGATGAGCAACAGCAATTGATACTTAGCCTCGGTGTTGAATACAATGGGGAGTGGTGGAGACCGTGGCAAAATGGACCACCCAAGCTCTTTCTAAAAGGAGCAATTTTTTTTTTTTTTTTAATCCAATAGCCTATTGAAGGGAGCAATCTTACTCATCCAACCAACTGCTGTCTTGGTGGAATATGGAATCAACATTAGCCATATCTTCTGATTTTTCAAGAGACTATAGAAATTGGGAGTTTTGTGTGAAATCTTTCAGTATTAGCACAAACATTTCTTAAGTGCTGTGCTAGCCAAACAAGGTATGTGTCTGAAGGATGGGCTTGGCCTGTGGGCTGCTAGTGTGTGATCTCTGCTTTAAGGCTTCTTGCCTGAAGGCAGAGCCCTGGACCGTCATATAATTTCTTGGCATGTCGCTTGGCTCTAAGGTCTATGTGGTTATGAAGGATTCTGGGTTTCTTAGATAGATGCTGTGGGAATGGCTGACTTCACTCCCCATGTCTGGTTCCCACTCCTTTTCCAACACCTAGCTAGTAGTAATAGAATTCTGCCAGGAAGCTGGGAGCTTAGCAGAAGGTTCCAGAAGCATCCTCATAAATCCAGGAAGTCAGCCAATCTAGATTCACTAGAAGCCAAGACTTCTCCAGGGAGCTGGACCTAAGGTCTCCAGTGTCCTTCTCTCAGGCGCTGGGGGTGGGTTCATAGGCCTCTCCCAGGGCAGAGCCTAGTGGGAATACAGACTGGTGACTATTTCTCAAAGGGCTTTGTCCTGTGACTAAAGCCAAGCAAGGCAGTCAGACATAAATGAAAACACACATACACACACTGTCCCCAGCACTTCCAAGGCCTTTTCCCACGCGGTCCCAGGGCGGGCTGCCGGAAGGGCAGCTGGTCATGGGAATGAACCCGAGGCCCCCTCCCCCACTGGAAGCTCCACCCTGCTCCATTTACTCCTGGCCATGCAATCCCTGGCCCTCTCCACCCGCTTACTACTTCCAGGGAAGGAAATAGCTGAACAATGCGGCAGATCAGAGAACGGGCACAGAGCCCAGGGCCCAGCACTGGTCCTTGGCAGGCTGTGGGCTCCAACCCCTGGCTGCCCTACTCCCACCGCACACTCCTCCCTTTCCCTTGGTTTCTCTGAAGGTTGGCCCTCCTCAGACCTTTCTCCCTACCTTCTTGCCATCCCTTCGAAACTTCAGATGGCTGACAACTCTGTCCCCTCTTCCTAGGATTGCCCCTACCTAACTGTGTGGTAGCCATTGGTGAGCCCATTCCTGCTTGGGTGTATTTCCTAGTCTGACGGGCTGCAGCCAGGTTTTGATGGAGAGTTTAGTCAGTGGGTGGAAGAAAGGGTCACTTTTTTCCTAAAGTTTTCCTCCTGAGGTGAAAGCCAGTCATGAAAATGTAGACAATGCTGGAACAGACCACCTGGGCCCTGAGCCCTCCTCTCTTTTGGGCGGAGCCATGTCTGCTGGGCAGACAGGGATGGAAGTGCTCACAGGACCGTGCGGCCATTCTCAGAGGAACAGAAAGGAATCGCTAGTCATTTCCAATTTCTTGGAGCTGGGAAGTTGGTGGGAACCATTACTTTTGTTTTTCCTGTTAGTCTAAAATAATGTTCTGCCCGGGACCGGAACCCCACGCCCCCGGCAGTCAGGCCCCTTGCTCGTTCTGGTTTCTAGTGCTTTCAACGGCTCTGCCTTCCGCCAGGCATTTCCTGCCTATGGAGCCAAGGGCTGTGCAGGGCTCCTCACACATCTTTGCCACTTCTAAAAGCCGACTCCTCTCTTCTCCCTGGACCCTGACTCAGGGAGTGGGGAGTGGGATGGAAGCCAGACCCTGCGAGGCGGCTCCATGGACAAGAGGCCACCCCTCATATCCTTCTCCTGCCACACCCAGTGTGGTTCCAGCACCTGGATGAGATGGGTCCTGAAAACCAATCTCTTTCTCCTGATGTTTCGTTTAACCCTGTAAGTGATTTCTGCCTATGTAGCTCGACCATATACAAGTGACCACCTGGAAATCTAAAAAGTCTTGAGAGTGGGAAAAAGCCTTCAAGGCCTGCTCCCAACCTCGAAATTTAGGTGAGAAACTGAGGTGCAAAGAGCACATGTCCTTGCCCAAGATCAACAACCAATAAAAGGGGGGAGAACTGGGACTTTCAGGTTTTCTGACTCTTAGGTAATGTCCTTCTGTAACCAACGATTTCCAAAGGCAGCTTTGGCATAACCCTGGAAGGGAACAGAAGAAAAAAACATCTATTTCTTGGTGTCCTGATCTTCTTGCTTGGGACTTTTACAACCTTTCTTTTTAATCTCTTTTTTTTAGTAACTCAGGCTCCATTTCCACCTTGAAAAGGTGGTGTTTGAATTGTCTTTGTTCTGAACAAAGAAGCTAATGCTAAGTCTTCTACACTCCCGTACTCTCAGGCTGAGCAACCCACTTTTGCACTAATTTCCACCTGCATTTGTTTCCCACTTGTTTCATACATGTAAATCATGTCTCTCCAACTCTACTGTAAACATTGCATCATAAAATTATTCACTGGGGTGGCCGGTTGGCTCAGATGGTTAGAGCACAGTCCTCATAACACCAAAGTCGCCGGTTCGATTCCCACATGGGCCAGTGAGCTGCGCCCTCCACAACTAGATTGAAGAACAACAACTTGGAGCTGATGGGCCCTGGAGAAACATACTGTTCTCCAATATTCCCCAATAAAAATTGAAAAAAAAAGTTATTCATTGAATTTTACGATTAAAAAAACCCAAAAAACTCCAACATTCATTGAGTGCCTACTATGCCCCAGACTCTTTGCTTCTCACCCTTATGGAGCTTTTAGTCTAAAGGATGAAAGACACTATGAACAAGGAAACAACTGACTAAATAATTACAGATGTGACAGTTGCTGTGAAGGAAATGCCCAGGGTATAGCAAAGCTCCCAGGGCTCTCTGAGGAGGTGGCTTTTAGGTGAGGTCTCAGGATGGCGAGCCAGCCTCGTGCAGATCTGGAATGAGCATGGTCCAGGCCAAGGCAATAATAGGAATTAATGTCCTGAGGCAGAAAGCAGCTTGTCACGTTTGAGACCCTGAAAGGAGGCAGAGTCGCTCCAGGAAGGAGAGGGAAATGGGCTGCAGTTGACGGTAGGAGGGCTCAGATCCTGCAGGGTCGCATGTGCAGGAAAGGTCAGGAGAAACACGTGAGGTGGGGAGCCATTGGCGGGTTCAAAGTACCACAGTGATACAATCTACATTTTACAAATACTTAAAATATTGATTACCCTGGCTGTTTTGAAGGGAAGGACTTGGAATAGGACAAGAAAGGAGCCAAGTCGACAACTAGGAGGCTGCAGTCATTTGAACAAAAGATGGTGGTGGTTTGGAGCAGGGTAGGAGAGATGGAGAACAAATATATCCATTCTGGAGACAGAAATGACAGGACTTGTTCTGATAGGTTAGATGAGAAGGGAGGAGGGGTGAGGGAAAGAGGAATCCTAACAACACCTACGTAGGTACCTGCCTGAGCAGCAGATGGTGGTGGGGTTATTTCTGGAGATGGGAAAGATGGGGGAAAGACCAGGTTTGAGGGGGCAGGTGGAATCAAGGGTTTGGGTATGTGAGGAGAGAGCCATTTAACAGAGATGTCAGGCTGGCGTTGTCATGTGTCATGTCATGTGGCCTAGGTATCTATAGCTTAAAGGAGGATTCTAGGCTAGAGACACGAACCATTAGACCATGGATGGTATTTGAATTCATGGGAATGAATGAGATCATCTAGGGACATAGAGAAGAGTCTCCAGGACTGGAAGCTGGGGAAATTCAACATGTAGAGGTCAGTAGAATTGGTGAAACTGGAAAAAGACATTGAAAGCAGCAACCAGGGAGCCACTCAGGAGAGGATATTGTCATGGAAAAGAAGACAAAAGTGTCCCAAGAGGAAAGGAGTAATCAACTCTTTAACATTCCTGAAGTCAAACAGTAGGGCAGAAAGCCAACTCCTGTGGGGAGAGGCAGGCGGATGTGATTGGCCTGGTTTAAGATTTGTTGTTGTTGTTGCTACTATGATGTGTTTTATTTTTCAAATTTTTATTATGGAAAATATCAAACATACATAAAGGTTAAAGGCATGATTCAACCAAGCATCAACTCATAGCTACTGGTTTCATCCATATACCCTCCCCCAGTTGGTTCTTTTGGAGCTAATCTCAGGCATATCATTTCCTTCATAAATATTTCGGTGTGTATCACTAAAAAATAAGCATTCTTTTTTTAAACAATCAGACCTAAAAAACTAATAATTATTTCTTTTTAAAAAATTCAGGTATCCTTGACACATAATGTATTAGTTTTAGGTGTACAACATAATGCTTTGATATATGTATATATTGTGACATGATTAGCAGAGTAAGTTTAGTTAACATCTGTCACCATGCATAATTACAGTTTTTTTCTTTTAATGAGAACTTTTAAGATCTACCCTCTTCGTAACTTTTATATATACAATAGAGAATTGTTAATTATAGTCACCATGCTGTACATTACATCCCCAGGACTTACTTTATACCTGGAAGTTTGTACCTTTTGACTACCTCACCCATTTTTGCCCACCCCCACAATAGTTATTTCTTAATTATCAGTAAATCAGTGTTCAAATTTCCCTAATATATATTTTACAGTTAGACTCACCATCCGAAAAGTGCCACTGGTAACATTTGGTGGATAAATCTCTTAAATCTATTTGAATCTACAGATCCCCTCCACCCTTTTTGGTGAAGAGCGATTTTTGTCCTTTAGGAATTTCCTACATTCCAGATTTTGCTGATTGTATTCCTGTGGTACCATTTAATAAATCCCTTCGTCTCCTTTTATTTTCTGTAAACTGTATTTCGATATAAAGGCTTGCTCTGATTCAGGTTAATGTTTTTGTCTAGAGTACTCGACAGGTGGTGATGGAGCCTGTCATCAAGAAGCTGATAACCTTCACGTGTGTCTCTCCTTTGTAACATCAACAGCTATCGGTGATCATGCTCTCATTACGGGTTTGCAAAATGGTGATGTTCTACTATTCCTTCTTCATTTATTACCTAATTGGTTCCCTTGAGGCATGTTTGTAAGAAAATCAAGGGGAATGCTTGTTTATTACTCTTACCAGTTTTCAGAATAATTATCTCACATCAACGATTTTGTTATCCTGAAGTACATACAGTTCATATAAGAAAGACAAGTTAAACGCTTGACTTGATTCCCTCCCTTTACTTAGCAGTTTTCAGAAAACTGAGGTGGTTTCTTCGAACTCTCTAAAGGTGGTCAGTGATGTTTTGTTCTTTTATTTCTCCATTCTCTCTCTTTTTGAGCGTAGTAAGCACTCATGAACTTTATCATTATAAATTAGCTTTTGTCGGATCTTTTCTGGAGAACAGATTTTTATAGAGAGAAGTGGGACTGAATTTACATTTATGGAACATTTTCTAGACACTGGGCTAGGTGCTTTCACATACACTATTTTATTTAATGCCCATGGCAGTCTTAAAGGGCAGGCGCCATGGCCTCTATTTTTCACTGAGGAGACAGGCCCTCAATAGCCAAGTGACTAGTCCAAAGTCATACAGCCAGCCAATGGCCAAGCTCAGGTTTGTCTGAACCACATGGCACCATGTAGCTTTTTTGGATGAGATCCTATAGACACTGAGTCCCTAAACGGGGCCCACTGATTGCCCCTCCAATCTCCATCTTACCTCTTGTCATATATTCTCCTCAGTTACCTCTTTTGGTTCCCTTGAGTTTGTCCCTCTCATACTTGCACAAGCAATTCCTAGAGATAGCATACTCTTCTGCCCTGTAACCTAACTTATAGCTTTTTGTTGTTGTTGCTAAATACATTTTTATTATATTTACATATGTGATTTTACCTAAGTGTAAACTTATGACATTATATATATATATATACACATATATGTATATGTGTGTATATATATACACACACACACACACACACACATATATATATATATATATATATATATATATATATATAATTTTTTAATTAAAAATTGCCGACTTGTATTCCATGGTATGGATGTACCATAGTTTGTTTAACCATTCACCTACTGAAGCACATCTGGGCTGATTTCAATTTTTGGCTATATGAATAAAACTGCTATAACATATGTGTCCAAGTTTTTTTGGTGAACATGTTTTCATTTCTATTGGATAAATGCCCAGGAGTGCAATTCTTGGGTCATCTGGTAGTTGCATGGTTAGTTTTTAAGAAACTGCCAAACAGTGTTTCAGAATTGCTGTGTTATTATTTTTTAAGGATTGGAGAGCATGTTTGTGTGCTGAAGGGAACGATTAGATTGTAGGAGCCAGGTTCTTGAAAAGGGGAGAGGAGATGGGCTGTAGCACATGCCTGGAGCATATGGCTTCTGTGGAGGTATTACCTGGTCTTTTGTGTGTGTGGGGGGCACTTCTCAGTACCAGGAGGGGAGAGATACAGGTGGAGAGGTAGATAGGTTTGCAGGTTGTGTTAGGAATGAGAGAAAGCTCCCCTTTGCTTCTATTTCCTCAATAGCATAAGAGCTAGGGTACACACACACACACAGACACACACACACACACAATCATGTCGTACACCTAAAACTACTTAATACAATGCTATAATTATATCTCAATAAAACTGGAAAAAAAACATAAGAGGCTAGGTCATCAGCTAAGATGAGGGGTAGAGGTTTTGCAGAGAGAGAATAAGTATGTAAGTTTTGTTAGAGAGTGGAAAAGCAAACTCATGGGGAAAATGTAGTAGGAATTTCCAGGAGGCAGTGTTGAGAGGCTGTTTGAGGTGAGGATCATGAACATGGAGTGAAGATAATTTGCCTGGTGGTGTGATTTTGCTCTAGCAAAAGCACTGAGAAGGCAGATGGTGGATTTATCCAGAGTAGGGGTTTTGCCAGGCAAGTACCAAGGGAGGGAATGGATGACGGAAAACTGGGGCCAATGAATGAGAAATTAGTGGGGTCAAGGCTTTCAGAGCTCAGGAGAAGGGTCAAAGAATGACAGAGGGAGGCTTAATTAAGGAAAAGGTTGCGGTCAGTCTACATATTGGAGTGGGTGAAAACAAAGTTGAGGGTGTGACTACAGGAGTGAGCAGCTGCTGTGGAGTGTGGAAAATATCACTGGAGGTGAGAAGGTCAAGGAAGTGAGAAGAGGATGTTGGAGAGGCCATCACATGGATGCTGAGATCGCCAAATAAAACAACATTTAGGGTGGGAAAGAGGCCGTGAGCCAAGAGCCAAACTGGGGCTTTTGTAGGAAGGAGGGGAAGTGCTGTAGGAAGGAGGGTTTTAGAAATGGCATTGGGGATGGCAGGGGTCTATACTGACCCCTCCCTGACACCGAGGTACCTGAGAATGAGAGGAGAATAGCATTCACCTAAGAGGGCTGCTAAAGAAGCAGTGTGTCTGTAGGGGATGGCCAGGTGTCAGGTCAGGCGAAGAGGTGAAGGCAGCATCCTGGGAAAAGGGTGAGGATACGGAAGAATTTGCTGATCACAGGTTGCTGAGGGCACAAGGGAAGGAAGTGGCTGGGGGCAAGGGAGCTGGGAGCAAGGCAGGCATATTGTCAGTGTGAGGACAAGTATGTAAGTGATAATGAATGAGACAGAGCTCAAACCTGTGGTGATGACGGAGATAAATAGGGATAGGGAAACGATGGGATACAGTACTGTCCAGAACGTTCTATGTTGCTGGAAAATCCGCACTGTGCAATACTGTAACCACCAGCCACATGTGGCTATTAAGCTGATGACTTGTGGCTAATGGGACTGAAGATCTGAATTTTTAATTTTATTTCATTTTAATTAATTTAAATTTAAATAGCTGCATGTGGCTAGTGGCTATCATACTGGACAGCACAGGTTAGAGGAAGGAGGCTCCCCATTTTTGTGATGCTTTCATTTGCTTGTCAGGTGGCCATCAGGGTGGTCACCCTTTCAAACAGCAAGCTGTGGCAGGGACCTTCTCACTCCTCTACCATGTGAGTCTAGACAAAGCACAGAATCAGACAACTTGAACTCTACCACTTAACTAGCTTTCAATTAGAGCAAATAAATTAACTTGCCTAGTACATATAAATACTAGTTGGCAAAATCTCCTTGAGGTTTCATTATGTTCAGCTGTAAAATGGGAGTGGGGAGCCGTTGTAAAAATTATTGCTTTAACATGATGTTCAATAAGTGGTCACTATTATTGACATAGATCTTGATATTTGCTGATCGATTGGTTAAAAACTGCCCTTCAGGCCAAAAGATTATTTGTCTGGAGATGGGCTAGCAGAAATGAGCCATCCCTGCTGCCTTTGAAGGCCAGGAAAACCGCCCAGGTCTCTGGGACTATGAGATAGGGTGGATTGGGGCTGGGTTTAATTGTCCAGTTCTGCTACAGGAGGTACTAATGAAGGAACACAGCTAGCTGGAACTTGGAAAAGTAGGGAGAGCCAAGGGGCCAAGTTGGAGGACCTAAAGTGAGCCAGGGTGTGGGACCAGCCTTGTTTAACTGTCTAGTGATATTCTGGTATCATTTACCACTTCCATTTTTGCTGAAAAAGTCTTAGTTTGTTAGCTGCAAACTTTCTTCCATGCCTACATCCCCATCATCTAAAAACTAAAAGCATGTTGTTTGTCAAGTAGCGTAACGGTGTCCTGAGATGGTTCTAATGTGGGACATTTGTGATTTGGGGCTATTGTTACACTGGAGGTCATAGTGATCTCTGATCTGGAGTGTTTGTGATCAGACTTTCTGATCACTCATTCCCTAGTTACTTTCTCTGTGGTCTCCCTCAGATCGAGCACTTACCTCATATTATATTGTGATGGCCTCTCTGTGTCTCCCCTCTGCCCAGATTGTGACATAGGAACTTTGCCTAGTTGATCACGGAGTATTCCTGGACTCTGGTCGTTGCACGGAGCACACAGTAAGTAGCTGCTCAATAATTATTTGTTGAATAAGTGAATAGGCTTCGAGGTGGCAGTGCTTCATTGTGATGCAAAACAATGTGACGCCTGCTGTTTGCAATCTGGATTGACCATGAATAGAGTCGGGAGCTTTGATGATTGTGTTGAAGTGCCTGTGATTGTGGCCTGCAGGGAGTGTGCTGGGAGAGTTCCTGCACCAGAGATTGTCACTGATCTGTGGGAAGGACCAGCACCGATAGCCAGTGGCGGTGATGTCACCTTGAGTGATTGGGATCTAAAGTGACTCTGAACAAGTTAGTGATGGCTTCCACCGCGGCTGTCAGGTGACTGTGATGCTGACCCACAGAGATTTGGCTTCAGATGACCACCAGCCAGTGTCAGGCCTTAACTATTGACCTGAGATGTGTATCTTCAAGGTGCAGAGATTGTTGATCCCAGCTGACAGCTGAGGTTATTGACCTGCAGTGTGAGCTGAGGTAAATGAGATCTGTGGGCTTGGGCCTCGTCTGGGAATGGCGCTAATATGTGTCTAGTACTCTTAGAATTTAGATTTTGTTTTAATAAAATATCCTCTCAGGGCATACAAAAGACACAGTCCTGCTTGGCCCCACGCAAACAAGGCGTAGGGACGAAGTGTAGATCGGGTCAAAGCTCAGTAAACTCTATTTGAAATACAACGCACCTTTGGGCAGCGCTGCCACAGCCATGGCCACAGCCAACCCCCAAAACTGCTCCTCACCCGGACCCTCTCCCCACCCGCCGCTACCCCTCCTGGTGCGCCTGCGCAGAGGTGGGGCGGTACTTTGCCCTTTGTTGTGGGCCCCAGTTTCCCAGGACACCGCGCGGCACTGGGGTGGGGCTATGCAGATGAGCACTTGGGGGCGGGGCGGTTGCGGCGGCGTCGGCGGCGGCCGGGGAGGGTCAGTTGGAGGCAGGCGCTTGCTGAGGCAGGAGGAGGGCCTGGGCCCGCGGCCTGACAGGGACTTAGCCCGCAGAGATCGGCCCCGCGCGCGCGACCCCACACCCACCCACTCATCCACCTACCCACTCCCTGCGCCGCCTCCTCCCACCCTGAGCAGAGCCGCCGAGGATGATAAACACCCAGGACAGGTAACGGCCCGGCCCAGGCTCCCCGCCCCCATCCTCCCCATATCTGCTCCAGAGGCCTCCTCCCCCACCAACCAGCCGGTCCCAGTCCCGCCAAGGGCCCCATCCGCCCGGCCCTGGGTCCCTTCCCCACTTCAGCCACCCCAGTCCGAGCCCCAGCCCCACAACGGGGCCTCCTTCCGTCCTTTAGCCCCCCTCCCGCCAGCCTGGCCCATCCCCCTCATCCGGGTCTCCTGCTCCTGTAAAGCCCCCACAAATCGGGACCCAACCTTCCAATCAAGTCCCCATTTCCCTTCAGCTCCGCCGAACGGTGCCCCATTTCCAAAGTGGGCTTTCTTCCTCATCCAGATTCTCCAAATTGTTTCCCATCTTCCTCAAATCTAACCCCCCCTTTAAATCACTTAACCCTGCCCTTTGAATCCTTCCCTAATTCAAACTGCACCCTCCAACCAGACTCGTGTGTTATCACTGCTGTCCCCTGCGCCCCAGGTCGGGCTCCATCCTTCAGTTCTCCACTGGACCCATTACCCCCACCCGTCACCCTCCACTGCTGTCCGCAGGCCTAACAGCCTTTACAATGACGCCCAGCCCTCCTCTCCGTCCCTCACTGCGGCTTCATCTTTTCCCTCCTTCCCTCAGCACCCCTTTCCCAGTGAGGCCCCATTTTCCCTGTCTCCCAACCTCATTCCTTTTATTTCTCAAACCCTTTGGACTTGACTGTTTTCCATCCTATTCCCCTAATGGGGTTCCCCCGACACTCTTTTAAACACTCCTGCCCTTTAAACACTCCCCACTGGCACTCGTTTTTACTCTTCACTCCTCCCGTCTTCACTGACCCTCATCTTTAGATCATCACGTTACAGAACTCAGCCCACCTGGCTTCTCTTTTCCTACCTCCGGTGCCTCCATACTCTGGACACTGGGACTTTGCAAATTTCCTCCCTCAAAACCCGACCCCGCCTTACCCTGTGAATTGGAGAGTAGGGCTGCACATCTTCCTGAAACAGCACCAATGGTTTCTAAACTTACATCATCTATACTTCCCCCTGCTCACACTAGGCAGAAGTCATCATTCAGTTTTCCTCTCCATACCTCCCCTCTCCTCCTTTTTCACCAGGGCGGCCCTTGTCCTCCTTCCCTCCTTCAAACACACTCTCTGTTTCTACCCCAAACTCTTCTTTGAAACGTCCTGATTCCCCACAATTCCTAACCCCAGTTGTTTCTCATAGATCAGAATGGCTTCCATTTAACATTTAGGTCTAATTGTCTTCCTCTTTTTTTCCCTAGACTGGTTACTGCCCCCTCCAAAATGAGTCTGAAACCCATTCGTTCCCCACACCAGACCCTTTGTCCCCACGTTTGGCCTTATGGCCTCTGCCCCTCACTTGGGCCTCCTTGTGTTGCAAGCAGATCCATTCCCTGCAAATCCCCCTTAAATTGTGCCTTGGTCTGTCCAAAACTAGTCTTCAGTTCCTCTTACAGATACAGCCTTGCTTACTGCTTTTCTTCACACAGGGCTTTAATTACCCCTCAAGGTTCCTCTCAAACTTGGGCTCCCTTCTCACTAAAATAGTCTCTACTTTGCCATTTCTCACTCCTTTAGCAGCACCATTCTTTAATAGTCCAGTTGGGTTTTCAGCTTTTTTTGTGTCTCAATGTTTCCCAACCTGGGCTGCACATTTGAAAAATCAATCATCTGGGCCCCACCTTCAAAGATCTTGTGTAATTGTGCTAGGGTGGGACCTGGCTATTAGGATACATTTTTAAAGCTTCTCCAGGTTAATTCTTTCTAATGCGCAGCCACGGATGAGAAACTGCCTCCCTTTTCTTCCCCCCAGAAGACCCATTCCATCATATTCCTTTCATGGATGTCAGCTCTTTCTCTACTGAAAAGGGCTTTGTCTTCAGGTACTATCTTCCAGGAACTGTCCAGAAAAACCCAAGATACCCACAACAGCCTTTTAAATTCTCCTACCTCGAGTTACTCAGTTCTCAGTCATTAGCCATTTTCATTCTCAGACTCTTATCTAGTCCCTACACCTCTTGTTTATTCCCTACATACAGAAAGAGAATTCACTCATTTCCTGGTTTGTTATGGTCCCACGTGACCCATTACCCCAACTCCCAAGCCCTCTTTACCTGCAGTCCCTGTCTGCTCTTACATTTTCCTTTTCTGAGACTTCCCATGTCCATCTCTGTTTGCACTCCCCTCTTATATTCCACCTCTAATCCCGCCTTCTGGAGCTGAGGAGGTGGATATATATTTAGTCTGCATGCAAAAGGCGTTACTTGTAGAGAAGGCTGTGTGTTTTCCAAGGATAGAGGACCGGCGTGAGAGGGCAGGATGGAGTGCAGGGCCGGGGTGGAGGGAAGCAGAGGAACCCACAGGAAAACCCACGAAAGGGATATGGGAGCTGGATTTTCTTTTCTATTCTTACGGTTTTGTCTTGGCAGTGGGTTTGGAAGGTGGTGTGGTCTCAGCAGGCATTCTCTGGAGTCCTCGAAACTGAGCTGGTCTAGGAGCCAAGTCCTTTGCAGGCTGAACCCTGAGAGATGAGCACATGGGACCAGCAGATGAGTCTTCGCTGACCTTGAGGCTGAGAGACCTGAGTTCTAGTTGTGGCTTAGCCAGTGTGCTTACATGTAAAAGGAGGGGGTTGGGTTCGCTTAACTTGCAAATTCCTTCCAGCTTCCTAAGTGGCAAAACAGGCTTGCTTGTCTCCAGGGCCCTCGCTTAGAGTGTTGGTAATTTGAGGGGCTTGGCTGTGTGACAGGCAGGTGGAGGAAGGAGCCAGCTGGCCTGCCAGGGCCTGGGCTGGAGCATGGCCTCGGATCAGGCTCTTCCACTTTGGCCTGGGGGTGGGGCGGTGTGTGCAGGGTGTCTGGTTTCTTTGAGTTATGGCAATCCTGTTTCCATAGCATGTTTCCCCGACTCCTCTGGCCTGCCCCTAACTTTCTAAAAGGAATCCTGGTAGAGCCCTAACCAGGGATTGTGATAAGAGCCGGATGTTCTTCCCCCTTAGTGTTCTTGGTGTTTTATATCCGCAGAGGGGGGAGCTGGCTGGGAGCTGAGCTCTCTTTGGGTGGGGGATGGGCTTTCCAGCTTCCCTGGCTCGAGTGAAATACTCAAGAGGTGGAGGCTTGGTTTCCTGGAAGAAATAGTTGCAGAGGAGCCCACAGTATGTTTTGAAAACAAGGCTCTTCCTTTCCAGTTTTGTTCTGATGAGTACCTCCAAAATGTCAAAATTCCTGATGGTGGGGGAAGGAAGAAGACACATGTGCAAGCACTTTCATTATAGTTTTTGAACATGAGGTTTAAATCCAAGGAAATCAAGCTTCATGGCCTTTCTCTTCCTAGATTTGCAGGGGCAGGAAGACAGTCTGTCTAGGTCTTGCTGAGAACTGTGACAGTACAGCATGAGCAGAAGAGCTGTTCCTGGCTGGATCGCCATAGTAGGACCAATCTGTGTCTGGTGGGCTTTGAGGAGAAGCACTTGGTCCTACAGGTGGTTTGTGTGTGTGTGGGGGGGTGTGGGGGTGCGCAGGATACAAGAGCACGTGAGAGCTACCTTGAGCATCTTCACTGAACGGTTCTCTGGGTAATGGAATTTCTGTCTCTCCTCCTAAGAATTTGGTTTTGGTTAACCCTTATTTTTTGGCACTATGGCTTGTTGGGTGTGGGGTGATCGGGAGAGCAAGTTTTTCTACGATGTGCCTTCAAGATCATCCTATAGAGAGAGACTCCTAGTATAGTCAAGAATCCCCCCAAATTGGAGGTATGCTTCAGAAAGCAGTGTTAACTAAGAATAGTAATTCCTCACTCTGCCAAGAAATCCAAATTTAGCCTCAGAGTTGCTCAGAAATACAAAAAAGGACTGAGGAGTAGGGTGGAGGGATGTTACCTATGTGTGTTTCTAGAAAAAAAAAGAGTAATCCATCCGTTTTTGAAACATACAGTATACAGTGTTGATTCAGGTTGGTGCCATGATTTGGAAGCAGTGAAGCCTAATTGAAAGCTACATACCAGGAATGGCCACGTAGGTGAGCAGTTCTGTTACATGAAGTGAACAAAACAGGTAGTTCCCTGTTAGCAGCAGCAGAATAAAATGCTTTGTATAAGATAAACCTTAAGGAAATTTCCTAGGCCTTTGATGTATATAAACAATGAAGTGACTCTGCCCTGGGAAGAGGCTGGAACTGGGTGATGGATGACTTCCCTATACAAACTAGATGGAGGTACTTAAAATGGAGACTTCAGGTCTTATTTGAAAGCATGATGATTTAGCTATCCATCGACCTCTGATAGCCTATATAGTAGTTGTGCCTTCCTTTGGTGGAAGATGTACCAGTACCAGCAGTGTAATGAGATGAGCAAACCTGAGGCACAGATATTTTAGCTGCCACCATAAGTGTGTTTCTTGTGGAGAATCAACCAAAACCCAGTTTTGCTTTTAGTCTGTGATTCAGAGTGGTGATGTCATTTTCTTTATAATCGGGTGATGTCATTTTCTTTATAATTGTGCTTATTAGCAAGTAGACTCCCTTTGGCACACAGAGTTGCCCTAGTGAAGTGACTTATGCTTGGCGTCTGACCAGGGCACCTTTGTCATATGGAAAGGGAACTGGCAACTGGAAATCGGCCTCTCTACTCACACTAGACTGGAGGTGGCCATCACCTCTTCCTATTCTTTTCTTCTTGTTTCTTTTTAACCAAGTGTGATGGGCAGCCGTGGATTGGTCCCTCTGTGTGTGGGGACTAGACACCAGAGACCTTCCTAGTCTCAGAGTAAGAGCAGCTTGTGTGAAGGAAGTCAGGGCACCCTAGGGAGTATTCTGTGAGGCAGGGTCAGAGCCAGGACTGGGTCAGAAGAGGGTGCAAGAGGGGAGTGAATGGAGAATGCTTGGGAATGTGGTTTTTATGACTTTTCACCTGATACCATAAAGTCGGTACTACGAAAGCCATCTGACCGCCCTCTTGACATGTAATGGAAACCAGAGAGAAAGGGTGCAGACCTGAACAAGCTCGGGTCACTGATTGAAGTGAAACATGATCAAAAGTAAGTGAAGGAGAATATGAAGTCAAGTATTTGTTAGATTGAACTGAATGGCAGTGAGCCGCAGAATTGCTTTTATATTAAATCTCTATGTAGCAGGCTGTGCTTTGAGCACAGTAAGTATAAAAATCAAAACTGACATAAAGTCAACTGGCAGCGATTTTTAACAGGAGATCCTTTACATTATCAAGAGATGTATGGTTATTTTCTTTAAATAGCAAGGACCCTGGAGATTAAAAATAGGATTTGAATTATAAAAATTTGATTTACCAGCAACATGCCTCAGGAATACATCTGCTCCCTACACTGCCTGTCTGTAGCCAGTCTATGAAATTATAACCTGCTAAGGACATTTCAGACAACAGTCCCAGAATCCTTTAAATTAGAGGCAGCAGGATGTGATATGTCGGTAGCACTCATGTATCCTGAGGAGTGTTTCCACGGGGCATGCCTGATAACGACTGAGAAAATAAAAGGCACTAACAGATCGGCTCTAATCTCCCATCTCCTTTCCGAATTGACTTGGATACCTGACGCCGTCATTTCCAGCAACGGTGTATTTTATTCTTCTCCAAAAGCAGGAGCAGCCCAGCTGGATGTGTGGGCTCGGTCTGATACATTTGCTGCTGCTTATTTAATCAGCCGTGATCTTTTCAGCCTCTAGGCTGAGCTTCTTAAATCATTCTTTTGGTGGTAGAGGTTAAACCAGTCCTGCCCCCGCGTGGGAGTGAGCGGGATGTGAGGAAGGAGTGGAAAAGCTGGGCATTGGAGCCGGTAGAAACAGGACTGAACTGAATATGAAACTTAACCTGGTTTGGATCCTGTGACAGGAAGACTTGTGTTTAGAAGCCACTTTCTCTTGTGCTTAAGTTCCTCCCGGATTCACTTTTCCTATTGAGGTTGGTGGCATACTGTGTCACAATACCATTCGGACACTAAAGGCAATACAAGAAGGCCATTGCTGGGCAATTTTATGCCCCTTCATTTCTTTAACCACCACATTTGTACCCATAGCCCTTTCTTTCTCGCTTCATAAATGACAATCAGGTTTTTTGAGAGAAGCGATTTGCCATTGACAGCAAGTAACTAAAAACATCCATTATGATGGACGATGGAGATAATTATTGTGATCTAGCTACTAAGCTCATCCCAAACCCCAGCTGGTTCTCTTCGGGAACTGGAACTGGATACCAGGGTGGGGGCCTAAAATACCCACCCCCACTCACATACACACTTGCTTTCTCTGCAGATTTTGTGGGAGACGAGGAAAGTTTCCAGGATGCTTGTGTGTGAGTGGGGAAGTAAATGATTTGTTACCATGGAATAGACTTCTTGCATTTATTTGAGGAGAAGTGAGGTGAGGACGTCAGATACACCACGAGCTCACAGATTAGTGCTGGACGCAGGGCAGCCCTAGGGATTCTTTCTAGAAAGACAAAGGGGATTCTGCATCTTAAAAAAAAAGAAAACCCACCTTATTCTGATCTTCTCAGTGGGTTGGTCCCATTGCTTCTGCCATTTGCGAGTAAAAATTAGCTTAGACTCAAGATGGTGGTTGGAATGCAGGTCAGGGGTTGAATGTAACTCCCATCTAAAGACGTGGAAGATTAATTCCTCTGGAAGTAGCAGTGTGAAGTTGGTTAGCACCAGAATTCTAGCACTGCAAGGGCTTTGGTGAGCTGGTCATTTTGTGACCTGCACATTGTTCTGGTGTATGAGGCTGCCCTCAGGTCTGCCCCAGAGGTCTGCCCGGGCCGTGGTGGCTCCGCTCACCCATACAAGCCAGCGGGGGCCGGAGGCGGCCACTAGGGAACGGGAGGGGAACCGGATCGTGGGGTGTGTGTGCCTTTGCTTGGGGCAACTCCAACCCTTGCCTTATTTTTTCCAGCCTGGACACTATTATTTTATCCCTTAACACACTGGGAGGGGGAGTATGACAACTAATTGTCCCTCGTGGAAGTCCCCTCCTTGAAAACAGTAGCCTAGTGCTCTCTCGTGCGCCTTCTCCTCGTGTCTTCTGGTGATGCCAGGAGTGGGGCAGCTGAGGATGCCCGGAGGCAGGAGGGGGCGCATGTGGTTATCACCCCGATGTTGCCGCTGCTCTCGGCCCACTGACACTGCCCCGGGGACGCCGTCTCCCAGGGAAAGTGCCAAGTGTGACTTCAGGGCCCCGGTTGAAATCCTGGAGGGAAGAGAGAAGCCGAGCTAGAGCATTGATGGGTTTGGACCTCCTGTCTCAGCTGGGAGGCTTACACAGGTCTCTTACTGTTGAGGGGCTCAGCGGGCTGCTCCTGGGGTTCTTGTACCATTGCCATGGTAGGTGTGAGTTCAGTTCTGTCGCTCTGAGCCTAAGTGAAAAACCCAAATCTGCCATGCTGTGCCATATAAAGCACAGGACAGTGTGAAGGATGGTGTCTTGCATTATTTTACATCTGGTTTTCAGGGGGAAAAACAGCCTTGATTTATAGCATTTGCTGATTGCTGTGGTGTAAATACTCCGCCTATGGCTGACTCAAGCTACCAAAATGACATCATTACATGCCTCGTTGGGAAGACGTGCACAGCGGGGTGAGCTGGCTGAGTCATGGTGTACACGCACAGACAATTTACCCCTTTACTTGCTTCACTTGCCCCTGGCCTGTGTGAGCTACATCTCAGCCTAAGGAGCCATGAAACTGGATTCAAAGAAGGCAGTGGAGTAGGTTTGGAATCCTGCTGGGTTCCCCTGAAAGGCACGGTGGCCAGTAAGGGCACGTACCAGGTGATGACTGGCTTCCTTGCTTAGGTCACAGCACGTACACCTCCTCCCAGCAACACCCCTTCCCACCCCAACACTACGCACCTGAGTGTCCATTCTCACCGTGTCAACATTACAACTCACATGCTCTAGTGATCTCCTCTCTGGGAGCCAAATCCCCGGTTTAATTCAGTTCTTGACCCTAGACAGATATGGGTATGCGATTTCTGTCCAGTTCCTCTAGGTCAGGGAGGAGGCCATCATTGGAAAAGTGGCCTTGGCAGTTCCTCAGGGACGCGGTACCCATCCCATGCGACTTGCCGAGGCCTGTTTGCCTCTTCAGCCTACATCGATTGTGTAGGCTTTGTGATTTTGCCACGTAGGTGGTGGACACAGGTGGGGTATGGAGAGGGGTGCTGGGGGGTGCAGGGCTCTAGGCCTAGAAGCCGGCCCGGATCTGGTTCCTCCCGGGGTCTGCCAGCAGAGGTCTGTTGTTTGACAGGCGCTCAGGGTCACACATGCAGGCGGCCTCCCTGTGCGTCTGCAGGACAGCGGCTTCCTGCCCCTTGAGCGCAGCAGTGGTTCTGCGGGCTGAAGTCCAGGGCCTGCGCCTGTGCTGTAGCCTCAGAGCGACTGTTTTGGGAAGGCCGGGGCGGGGCGGGGGGTGGGTAGGATGGTGGGGTACATCTTCGTGTCACTGAGTTACAGCTCCTCCTCGCACCTTGTTTCTTGCAGTAGTCTTTTGCCTTTGAGTAACTGTCCCCAGCTCCAGTGCTGCAGGCACATTGTTCCGGGGCCTCTGTGGTGCTCCTGATGCCCCTCACCCACTGTCGAAGATCCCCGGTGGGCGAGGGGGCGGCAGGGATCCTTCTGTCTCAGCTCTAATATATAAGGTAAGGACGACTGGGGGGCGGCAGGCCGGAGCAGAGCCTGCTGGGCTGCTGCGCTGACGGGCCGTGAGCATCTTCCTGTCTTCTGACTCAGGCCGGGCCCAGAGGGCACTGGGAAGGGCTCTGAGCTGAGGGTGCTGTGTGGCTTTTGGGGAGGACTGGGAGGGCATCGGCACCAAGCCAACATCCGGCCATCTTCTTAGCTGGTGGCTGCATGTTAGCGCTCGTTCAGGGTCCAGAGTGGGAGGAAGAAGGGGGGAATGGGAGAGCGCTTCCTGTAACGACTCCTTCCTTAGTTTCCCTTGAGAAACACCAAGGGCCCGGAGTTTTCCCATTGTCCTCACTCACCCTTGGCATCCTGGCCTCAGTCGCGCCAGATTAGGAAGGGGGAGGGTAGAGTGCAGGTGGCGGTGAGAGGGGGCCTTGTGTCTCAATCACCTGTCACCCTGCAGCACAGGGCACAGCCCAGGGCTTTAGAGAACACTGGACTCTGCCCTGGGAATGGTCCGGGCTGGGGCAGCCTGCCCTTTGCTGGCTTTTAAGGTCCTGTGATTGAGGCCCACAAGCTGCTTTGGCTGCTCCCTAAGACTGACCCTGAAAGGTAGCAGGGTGGCTGAGTTCTGGTCCCTTGAGGGCCCTGTGGTCCACCTGGAAGCAGTCTGGGCCCCAGCCAAGCCCTCACATATCTCATTTGTTTCTAGTATTTCTCTTTCCGAGGGGGAAGGGAAAGAGCATGGTGGTGGGGGGACCAGCATGGGCTTTGAGTCCGGGATTCCTGGTTTGAATCCCAAGTCTGCCATTTACTAGCTGTGGAGCCTTGGATCAGTTGTTTAATTGTTCTGAGCCCCTAATGTCTGATTTAAAATGGGGGTGTTAATGCCTACGCCAGTGCTTATCGTGGTGATTGAGAAATGGGAAAGCATCTTGCACAGTACCTGGCATCCAGTGGACACTTGGTAAAATTTCTGTTTCCCATCACAGGGGCTTTTAGCCGACATCAGCTGGTCTTAGTGGCTGATGAACGCCGGCCCCGTGTAGCCAGCCTGCAGCTCTGTATTTTCAGCGTGCCCTGTCCCATGCTACCCAGTACCGCCTAGGTTAGGGAGCCTAGATGTGGCCAGAAGCAGTAGTGACGTGTCCCCTGACCTGGTCTCTTCCCAGGACGAGAAGCTCACTGTGACCCAGGACCTCCCCGTGAACGATGGGAAACCTCACATCGTCCACTTCCAGTATGAGGTCACCGAGGTGAAGGTCTCTTCCTGGGATGCAGTCCTGTCCAGCCAGAGCCTGTTTGTAGAAATCCCAGATGGATTATTAGCTGATGGGAGCAAAGAAGGGTAAGGAGCAAGGGCCGGGGAAGGGGATGGGGCAAATGGGGAAGGAAGGAGGTCGCATTTCAGACAAGGGCATGTGCTTCCTGGGGAGGACAGAGTCCTCTGCCTTCATCCTGAGCTCTAGGCCTCCCAAGCAGATACCATTTTGTGACAGGCAGGCTATTTTTAGCCAGTAAAACAGGCCTGCTCTGGGTTATAATTAAAGCAGATCATTATCACATTAACCAAATCCCTGTCATTAATCGCCTCATAGTTCACTCTTCCCAGCGGACAGTAAATGCTCCTTGAGCCACCATACAATGGTGCAGTTCAAAAGGCCAGGAAGCTCAGATCCGGTGGGATTTCATTGGATTGGGCAAGACCCTCCAAGCAGCCAGGTGTGTGAGAAAGTCCTGAGGAGGGAGTTCTCTTGAGTGGCTGCAGCCTCTGGAGGAAATCCTTCTTGCAGTGTTAGGACCCAGAGTCCCTCTCTGTGGCAGGCGATCATTATCCAACTTGGCATCTTTGGAAAGCCCTTGAAAAACTGGGTTTCCTCCCTAGGTCCCATACTGTCTTAGGAACTGCATTAGTTAAGTCGGTTAATTTCAGAGGAAGAACCCCTAATTCTAGGAAGAGAGAATTCAGTAACCTTTTTCTTTTTTAAAATTTTATTGGGGAATATTGGGGAACAGTGTGTTTCTCCAAGGCCCATCAGCTCCAAGTCATTGTCCTTCAATTTAGTTGTGGAGGGCGCAGGTCAGCTCCAAGTCCAGTTGCCGTTTTCAATCTTTAGTTGCAGGGGGCACAGCCCACCATCCCATGCGGGAATTGAACCGGCAACCTTGTTCAGAGCTCGAAATCTAACCAACTGAACCATTCAGCTGCCCCCAGTAACCTTTTTCTTAGAGATTGTGGCTTATTTTTTTCTGAACTTAGGGCTCCTGGGGTCTTGAAATAGGAACCTTCTCCCTGAAGTTTCTCTGTGTATAAGCCTTTTTGGGGGTGGGTGGCTGGGAAGTGTAGAGGTGGTAGTGGGCCTGAGTTTTCTTTGCTTCTTGCAGATTGTTAGCACTGCTAGAATTTGCTGAAGAGAAGATGAAAGTGAACTACGTCTTCATATGCTTCAGGAAGGGCCGGGAAGACAGAGGTGAGGAGTCAAAGCAGTCTGAGACCTTCCCAGAAAATGGGGGCCAGGGGACGGGAAAAGGGGGCTCCTGTATAGTGAGGGGGGCCCTTTTAGTTTGCCCTACAAACCTGGCAGTCATGGGGGGCAGTACCTGAAGTACCTGTCTTTAGACAAGGCCTAGAGCTTATTTATTCCATTTTATGTTTTGGCCTTTTCCTTGATTTGAGCCTCCTCTTGTATTTCTTATCAAAGTCCTTTTTATACTCTCATCTTCTGCAGCTCCACTCCTGAAGACCTTCAGCTTCTTGGGCTTTGAGATTGTGCGTCCAGGCCATCCCTGTGTCCCCTCGCGGCCAGATGTGATGTTCATGGTTTACCCCCTGGACCAGAACTTGTCCGATGAGGACTAAGGGTCGTAGAGGATGCTTTGCCCAAGAGCCGCAGTGGGGAGAGAGGGGAAGTTAGGCAGCCCTGGGACAGAGGGGGCTCCTGGCTGTCTAGGGAAGGACGCAGAGGGGCTCAGGGTGAGGGTTGCCTATTGTGTTCTTGGAGTTGACTCGTTGAAATTGTTTTCCATAAAGAACAGTATAAACATATTATTCACATGTAATCACCAATAGTAAATGAAGATGTTTATGAACTGGCATTAGAAGCTTTTTAAACCGCGCTGTGTGATGTGCTCTATCTAGCCTAGGGGAGGGCATTGCCTAGAGGGGGAGGGACATCTGGGTCGGGGCAAGGCCTGGAGGGCAGCGCTGTCAGGCTCAGGTTCCCCAGCTATTGGGCTTTCTTTTCTGGTTTTCAAGACTTGTGTATTTTCTTTCCTTGCTTCCTGTCACCCCAGGGGCTCCTGAGTATAGGCTTTTCAGCCCCTGGGCAGTGTCCTTGTGTTTTCTAACACTAGGCTTTTCTGTGTGCATTTGCGTCTGGCCTGGAGAAAGCAGGTCTGGTCCCTCCTTTACAGCTTAGTGTTATTCTGGCATTTGGTTAAGCTGGCTTAATCTGTTTCTTGTTATCAATGCATTTTAAATAGGGGCACTGAAGTTCACTCCCACCACCAGGGCTTTTTTTGAGGTGCCTGGGCCTTACAAAACACTAGCCAAACTAGAATTCTCAAATCACAGCAGGAGTTCTTGCTCCTGGCTGTAGGCCCAGGCCCCAGTGTATCTCCTTCCCAGGGTCACAAAGAGCAGAGAGGAAGAATAGCAACTCAGGGCCTGGGGGTTGTGGGGGGTCTGCTCTGAAGGACTGTCTGCCTCTGCCTGGCTGATGTAGTGCTAACCATGCACCCCCACCCGCCCCCCGACAGGTCTGACTAGTGCCTGAGACCCTGCTCCACAGGGCTGGGGTGGGGCTGGGGAGGTGGAAGTGGCCTGCCCTTTTCTGTTTTTAAGGAACAGCTGGTTCCAAGGGGGAGAGATCTAGATTGGGTGAGGGGGTGGGGGTGTTAGGGAGGCAAGTGTGTTGTGTTACTGTGTCAATAAACTGATTTCAAGTTGTGCTTGGTTTGCTCTTTATTCCTGTATTGGGACCAGCTTCCTGCCACTACTGTCTTTTGAATCTAGAGCCTAACTAACTTAGTAGGGGTGTGATACGTGCCTCTCAGCAAAAATCCTGGAGCATCTGGACAGATAAACTGGCTGAGGTCTCTGGGGACCACATTACATTGCAAAATATGGGGTTGCTAGGAGTCTGGGCCACACTGCCAGAACCCCCTAGAGAGACAGATGTGTACATAGCAGCTTCATCCAGAACAGAGGCTACACATACCAAGAGCCAAGTGTCTCAGTTCTTCCTTTCGTATGGACAGCTGAGTCCTGAAACCGGGTTCTGGCTTTTGCAGGGAGCTGACATTTCCATTCTTGGAGGTTTCTGAAGGAAGCAGCATACACCTTCCTTAGGAAGACAGTTTTCTCCTTTTGGAGCCAAGTGCCCTGAGGCATGGCTGCCATTCCTCTTGGACCATCAGTCTGATGAATAAGCCCTCTGTGCCACGGGAGGGGGCTAGAATCCTCTTGATCGATGTTCTCTCTCTCTCAAAATTTCTCAGTGGCTTACTAGAATTTCTTTCCTTTTGCTTGTTTTCCCAAGTGAAGTGCTGGGACTGTTCTTCCACCTTCTACAGTTTGGGAACTATCTGCTGCTGAGCTGTGGCTGTCTTTACTTTCTCTGAGTCTTTAGGCCATTTTTACATTGTTGTGTGTGAAGCTTGCTTGTGTTTTCACACTGGGCCAAGTCTTTAACCTTGGACCCCCACCTGGTATTCTTTAAAAGAAGTGAGCTCAGCACCTTCACCCCTCCACAGTATTAGTAGGTCTGACCTAGAGATATTCAACTGAAAGAAAGGCTTGAAGGTGTCCTCCACTGAGCAGATAACCCCCAGAGGCGGCATAGAGGCAGTGACTGAAAAAAAAAAAAGTCACTACAGTGAGGTTTACAGCAGATCCGTGTGAATGGTGACAATGGCCAAGGAATCTACAAGACAGGGAACCAAGGCAAAACTCAGTCCTTTTTATCATCCCCAAAGCCAGCAGACAGGAAACATGCCTGAGATTCTGCTGCCCTCTGCTGGTGGATCCTCTTTAATACAGCCAGAGTCAGAAGGTTGCATTGGAAACCCAGGCACTCAGTTCTAAGATTTCCCTTTCAAAAAGAAAAAACCTTTGCTAGATAATACCACTTACAGGAAAGAAATATGGTACCCAAAACCTGCACTCCTATTAAAAAAGCAACTTAGAAGGTGGAATATTTTGAGGGGATGATGGAGTGGGAGGGGAGACGTGAAAGGCAAACTAAGTCTAAATTTAAGAACAGGGATATTAAAAACTTTATTCAATAAATACAACAAATAATTTAAAAAATATACTTCAATCCAAAGCCAATTAAGAAAAGAAAGTAGAGAGAAAGGGAGAAAAGGTGGGGGAAGGGAGAGGAAATCAGGGAAAGGAGAAAGTTCAAGAGGTGGAACAATGGTTTGGTTGGGCTGTTTCAGAACGTACCACCCTTTGAAATTCTGATTGAATGCTCTGACCCAGACACCCTTAGCACTTGTTCTGATGGCGTAGCCATAGGAGCCCACCAGCCAGGAATGATTCTCTGGGCTCTGGATCAGAGCACTCTGGAGGCTAGAATCTGGGGGAGTCAAGAGTTTCCCACTCCTTAAAAAAACCACCTGTTCTAACTCCCAGGCAGGTTGAAGTAGTGCAAACTCTTAGGCAGAGAGCTCCCACTGCATAGTTTCCAAGGTGAGTGTCCTAAGCCAGGGTTTCTGGAAGGTCCCAGAGCACCCAGGGGTCCAAAGCCACTTCGGTGAATGGGATCTAAGGGGGAAGACGGGAGAGGCTGGGGCACAGGATCAAGCTCCTGGGTAAGCCAGTGGTGAAGCCGGGAAGCTGCTGGGCAGGCAGTCTGGACATTGGATTTAACAGCTTGCCAGCAGCCAGGGAAGGTGGAGCTGAGGATGCGGAAGGAGCAGGACCAGGAAGATCAGGAAGGCTGAGGAGAACGGAAAGGTGGGGAGGAAGGAGGAAGCAGCTCAGCAGCAAACTCCAGGAGAAATAACCAGCAGCCCTCACAGATTTGTGATTGTCTCTTAAAAAGATTTATTTTCTCTTCTTGCCTGAATGTACAAAGGCAAAAAGAGTACAGTTTGTATATATATATATATATATATATTTATATATATATATAAAAAAACAAGGAACTTGGTAATGTACACTTTACAGAAGGGAAGAATCAGGAAGACTGAAATCAAATCCAACAGAGCAACGCCAATGGAACAAAAGCTATGAACAGCAACACTGCCCCTCCAGCCCGGGCCTCCAGCTCGCCCCAACCTGCTCCCAATGGGGGGCTGAGCACCAAGGCAAGCGGGTGGGCTGGGGCAGGAGGGGCTGGGATGGGGCTTGGGAGGAGCTCAATCCCAGGAGGGCCCCATGGCAGAGGATCATCAGGAAGCTTCCTGGGATGCCCCAGTAACAAAACAAGTAACAAAGGCCCAGAATTCACAGGGCCAACTAGCTGCCCAGTTGAACCTTAGGGGCATCAGAGTAGACACTGGATGGTGACAGGCGATGGGATAATTAGTGACATGGGTGACCTCAAAGCCCATACACAACTCTTAGGCCTTCTGCAGTCTTATCCGCCCACACCTGAGGCTAAGTCCTCCCACCCCCACCTTGGAGCCTGGAGAGAAAAGATTCAAGAATCACTTCATTTCATGGGGTGCCCTCTTAACCCCTCTGCATGTGGTCCTTTGACCTTGAGATGTGTGGAGAGGGTGAGGTAAGAGAAGGGAATTTCATACATGTAACATACATGTATAGGCAGGGAAAAGGGATGAAGGGAACTGACACACCTTAAATGAGGAAGAAATGGGTGTGAATGCTGGAGAGCAGCTCTCCAAGCCTTGGGGACGAGGCTCTCCCTCTAGCTTCTCTGGGGTGCCCGATGAGCGATGTCTAGCAAGAGGCCTGGGCAGGCTGGCTCAGAGAGAGCCTCAGTCTGGTGGGCTGAGCCCTTCGCAGTGCACTTTTCCAGCCTTTGCTTGTGTGTGGGGGGGATCCTAGCTGCGTGTCTCATCCCTCTGACCAGGTCATGGGTGCCACAGGTACCCCCACCTGTGCTCCTCCTAATGCAGAGAGGCTGGAGGTAGACAGCAAAATCCTTCACTCCAGCACTCATCAAAGATCTGTGTCTCCCATTGCTGCTGCTGCTGCTTCATGCTAGTGCTATTTCAGAGAGGGAAGACTGGACCTGGCAAGGATTTGGGACCAGGAGGATCAGGGATCAGGAAAAGGGAGGGCCATTCTGCCATTGTCACTTTCACCTGCTCTTCTGGGCAGTGCAATGCCTACTTTTCAAGGGAGACGTGAATATAAGGGTTCAAGAGCCAAATGTTTTATAAGGGAAAAAAAAGAAAAAAAGCTGTTCCCTTCTGCAGAACCCAAGGCTGCCCTGCTAATATGGAAGTTCCTCTTCTCTGTGTTACAGAACAAAGTGGAAAGGGCAGGAATGTGGAGCCAGGCCTAACCAATGGGAAAAAATTACTCCAAACGGTTTCTTTACAATATGTACAGAGCACGCTGTGAGTCAGCGCCACAGATACAAAACGCACAACAGTATTAAAAACAAACAGGAACAGAGATGGGTCCTTGGCTCCACCCCACAAGAGTCTGGGAGGACAAAATCAGGCTGAAATTCAGAGTCATCCTTTCGGTGGGGGTGACTCAGGTTAGGTGGGATGAAGGAATCCACACCAACTATTTCCACGGGTTTTCACTGCTCAGAGCACCGCCTGCTGGGGCAGCAGGAGGCAGCGGGAAGGATGGGGGAGGGAGGCTGCTTGGGGCCTGCTAAGAGGTGTAAAACTGAGTTTTTTGCATGGGCTCAAAACCCAACTTGAACAAAAACAAGAACGTGAAGCCTAAAGGAAAGGTCTACAGGGCAGAGGGGCTCCTCTTGGGCAAATCACCCTGAGCCTCTCTACAGCAGGGCTCCGGGGGCCTGGAACGCGGCCTCTGCGGACATTGTGCTTACTGCCCTCCAGCTCCACGCCCCACACGTCAGAGCCAAGTCCTTCTGCTCTTTCTTAAACGGTCACCTTTGGCACTCTGGTCACAAACATCCCTCTCTAGCCTCGGCTGGTGTCTGTCAGTCTCTCTCAATCTAGAAGGTCAAGGAAAGATAGGAGAGGAAGAGAACAAAGGGATGGTAACTCAAAAGCAAAGTAAGAGCTAACGCTCCCCACATCGTGGGGAAGAAGTGACTCCAATAAACCTCCAAATTCTCGGCCCTTTCCCAGTACAAAGAGCACAGAGCCTGGCCTGGGAGACTGCATTGCTAAGGAGAGCAGAGAAACGTCTGCCGCCTCAGAGCCCAGCTCCACTGGGTACCCTCTGGCTCCGAGCAGTAATGGCGTGGATGTGTCATCACAGGGTCTCTAAGGAACACATAACCTCCCATGGTCAGTGGCCCCTAAACAAAAACATGTGTTACAAAGAAACACGGCTTGTATTGGCACACACGGGGTTCTAGACTGAGCTATAGAACATCATGTACTTGTGTACCGAAGAACCACATGCTTGTGGCCCCAAGTGAGGAGGACACTCAGCGGGCTGCCTGGACAGGACATCTCAGAATGGATGGGTGTGCTGAGGGCCTGTCTCCTGGGCCTGGGCCTCAGCTGACCTGCAGGCTCTGCAGCTCCCGATGCTGGGGAATACTCTTTTACCTGCCTGAGTTGTAAGGGCCAAGTAGTGGAAAAGAGGAGGAGAGATCAGCGTGGGGACCCCCCTGGGAAAGGCACCGAGGGGCGAGGAGGGAAGAGAGACAAGGGCAAGGGGTTGGGGCTAAGAAGCAGCAGGACTCAGTGGGGATGAAGGTTCTATTCACAGACTCCATTCATGCTCCAGCTCACCCCCAGTATCCCTGGGGGGCCCTGTGCTGGTGTGGAGACCCCTGGCCCTCTGCCTGACAGGGAGAGCCCAAGGCCATGGTGGGGCAAATACCTGGGTTTTCCTTTTCAGGCTGGGCTCTGAGCATTTATATGTGCTCATGTGAGAGGGGAGAAGTCTTCATGTTTGAAGACCTCGTTTTCACAATTACAGAGAAAACAGCCCCCAATTTCTTTCCTGAGATTCTAATTCCTCCTCGTGCTGTCAGTTCCCAGGGCCCAAACCACTGGGGAGATGCAGGATCTGGTGATGGTGGTAATGATGGTGAGAGAGGGGATGGCTGTTGTGCTGTCTTCAGACCTTACCCAGTGCTTGGGGGTCCCTCCCCGGGGAATGGGGGAGGGGTCGGTACTCCTCCGGCAGCTGACCAGGGACTTGGGGAACAGAGCAGTGACTTCTCTGGGCTGAGCCCTCTGGTTGCTCCCCATGCCTTCATCTCCACAGAGGCCACGACAGTCACAACTGTGGCCGAGAGAATAAATATTTTTGCTAAGTACCAGCTCTCCAGCTCCTGAGGAAGAGGGAGGGTCGGGGAGTCCGGGGGGCTGGCGGAGGCGAGATCGCCCAGGGTCTGCCTTCGGTCATGGTGGGAACACGGCAAACAGGATGATCAACACCATTGAACTGATGTCTAAATGCCACCTCCAGCACCTCCTTGGGCGAGCCAGTCAGGGCTGTGAAGCTGACGTTATCCGGGCACTTGGGGTTCTGCAAGGGAAACACGGACAGATAACCAGGCATTCAGCCAGCTGGCATAACAACCACAAGGTGGCGCTCCACGAAAATGAACAGCAGGGGAGGCTGGTACCAGGCTCCAGAGGGGACAGGGGACGTATCTGAGCACGTGGCTTCATGGAACACTTGTACAAGAGGCTGGGCCAGCGATTCCCCATTTCCAGACCGCTGACCCCAGACAGCTATCCCTCACCTAGGCTCCCCAGGGATTTTGTGATCCAGGTATCAACTACCCCTGCCCTATGTGTTGCACCAAATTAAAAAGTTACTTACCGGTCTCACCTCCGGGGGGGTGGGTAGAGTGAGGGAGTGGAGCCCTGCTGGCTGGCAACAATGGCTGTAGAAGAAAGCCCTGAGTGAGAAGGAGGACATGTCAGTGTAGCACTCCCAGAACCCTGCGATTTAAGCACTTTTTTTACCAGCTGGGTGGGTATTGGAAGGAGTTTCTCCGTGAATTCCTCGCTCCACTTAGTTTTGGGGTGCTGACAGAAAAAACATCTGGTACTTGGCCTGATGTAGTTGCTGGGGATAGATAGTAAGGCTCTATTTTTTCAGCTGCTTGTTTCTCTTTGGCTGTGGGAACACCTGTTCCTTATTCTTCTAAATATCAAAGCCAATTTTCTAGAGGAGTCTGAGAGTCCCCAAGCTCCAAGGGGGGAAATAAACGTCATTTGCTTTAATGATGGTCTGCAGGAGGCTAGGCTTCTGACAGAGTAGAAGCTAAAAAAAAAAAAAAATCTTGCCCGGGATGAGTGGGGGGCTTGCTTTGTGGGCGATGCTAAGGGGTGGTTAGAAGGGCAGGCGGTGGGAAAGGAGGCTTACCTGCTGCATAGGGTAAGTTGTACTGTGCCGGGAGCAAGGAGTACCCCAAGTGGTGGTGGTGGTGGTGTGTGGACATCAGGCGCTGGGAAGGGGATGTGCGGGGCCGGTCTACACTCCTGTCACCGCCTCCTGCTCCCCCAACGCTGCTACAGCTGCCTCCACCCCCAACTACCCCACAGCCTCCCCGATCTCTCTCCTGAGAAGTTTTATCACTTATCTGAAAAGGGAAGCAGACACAAAAGCACGATTATGAGACACACAAGACAGCAAGATGCCCAGAGCCCACATCATGTCTCCTTCAACATGCAGGACCCCCAAGTATCCACTGGTACGTGGAGGAGCCGATGTCAAGTCAGCCACACGCACTGCGGTTAGGGCCGCACGTGCCCACCTTCTCCCAGACCTGACGCTGACCCTGTGGGTCTTTGCTCCTCGTCAGTTATCACTGCCCTTCCCTTACCGTGGGAGACTTGCTCTTGTAGTGACTGGCATGCTGCTGCAAGATGTCCAGGGCTTTGGACTCTGAGCTGGACTTACAGCTGACACTGGGGCTGGCTCGGGCCTTGTCGGCATCTTCACCCCCGGAGACCTTGCTGCCGTATGGGGAGAAAGAGTAGCTGGAGGGTAGGTAGGAACCTGGGGAGGGAGAAACAAAGCAGTCAAGGAGATGGGAGAGGTAGAGAAAGTCTGCTTCAGTGAGCTTGGCGAGATGGCATCAGCTTCCCTAGGCACACACAGGCTGAGATGTTTTCCACCATGCTGTCTTCGGGCTGAGACTTAGTCTGTCTTCCTTTACTGAGCTCTAGAGGCACAACTAGCTCAAGGACATTAGGAACACGGCCCTCAGTTTTTGGGGAAACAACTTCCCCAGAGCCCCCGTCTTGGAGATTCATCTTGGACAGGCGACATGATAAAGTGGAGAGGTCAGAGGATCTGGAGGCAGATGGCCTTGGGCTCACATCCTACCTCTGAGGTTTACCAGGTGGGTAGCCTGGAGCAAACCGACAACATTTTTGAGCTTTAGTTTCTTCGCCATCAAAAGAAGATCTCAATACTTATTTCATAGGGTGATGGGGACGACTGAATAAGATAATGTACATAAATCATCTAGTACAGTGCCTGGCCCAGAGCAGGCACTCATCAAATGGAACTATTATTTTTACATAGACGAATTAGGGGTAACAGGAGAAAGAAACACCACAGGGTGAGACAATCTTCTATCTGCCTGAAAAGCTTACTTGTCCTATTTAGACGACGCATTATAATGTTACGACAGAATCTCAAGACTATTTAGACTGCTCTCCTGTAGGGAGGTGGGAGCTTTAAGAAGTGGAAGTTCTCTTTTACCCCACAGGTACCCCACAATGGCTCTTTAGGCAACAGAAACCAGTGAGTAGAGTTGAATAAGAGCATTTTCTTCTAACAAGGAACACAAAACTCCTACTCTGTGCCCCTTTCCCCAAGAACTCATGGATGGCAGTGTAAAGAGCTTCTTTTTTCCAAGCTGAACCTTTTGTAGCTGGACTTTCCCCGAATCTGACTTCAACCTACTTTTCCCGAATGCGAATGCCTTCCAACCGTACACGGTCTTGCAAACTTGCAAACGAACACATGCATTGCCCTGGTTTGAATGTTGTTTGTTCCACGTGTCTCTCCTGCTACAATTAAGTTGTAAGCTCCTTGAGGGGAGGCCACTAGTCTTCCCTCTTTCTTGTATATTCCCCACAGCACCAAGCACACTGAAAAATGTAGAATATGTGTTTTAAAAAAAATCCCAGCAGAGAGAAGACGGCAGAGGAAGAAAGGGGTTTTACCTTTAGTGACCCAGGAAAGGAGACTGTAGAGGCAACCCTCTAGCTGGAGAGAGGGAGGCAGAGGTGGTCCCACAGACTGTAATTAGGGATCATTCAAGAAGCACGGGGTGAGAGTGGCCACTTCATAGAACGTCACACTCAAACAAGGGCTGTCAACTACCTGAGCCTCCATACGCTTTAGGGAGGAGCAAGAAAACTCTGGTTTTGAAAGCTCTGCTTCCCTTCCTTTCCCGATCAATGCCACGCGGGCTGGAAGGAGTGCTGTACCTGGGTAGTTCTGCATCATGACAGCAGGCATGCCCCGGTAGCTGGGGTGGTTGGGGTCATAGGATTGGCTGTAGGAGTAGCCGTGCATGTAGGGGATGTAGGACTGGTGCTGGGTGAGGGGGGACGACACAGGCACGTGGACACTTGGTCGGGGCTCCTTGCTCCCAAGGCGGGACTCCTCAGACGTGGACAGCTTGCAGTCACTACTTGTGCTTTCCTTCCCGTCCTCCTTGGGGATCGAGTCCTTACTCCGGCTCCTTTCCTCCTTCAATTTGCGGTCCCGTTCCTCTTTCCACCGCTCATCTTCTGACTTGATGTCTGAGTACTTGGCAGGGTAAACATATGTCCACATCCGGGGCTCTGCTTCCTACAACAATCACAGAATGAGCAATCAGGGTTGTACAGATGAGAGAAATTTCAAGCCCACAGTTCCAGAAGAAACACCAGAGCAGATCGTACCACACACCTGGAACAGAGTATGATCAGTGGCCTCTACTGACCTCTGTTTATAATGAACTCTAGTCCCTCTGCTTAAAAGCCCATCCCCTCCCTGCCTGAAAGGAAACAAGATGTGGGGGGAGAAAAGGGAAATCCATCAGTGAGTCTTCTCTAGGAAAGGAAGAAGCATTCTGGGGAAATGACTCCTTGAATAGAAGAGGCCGCTCCCTTTCCAAGGACGTTATGGTGGCTTCACTTCTGTAGAGCAAGCTCAGGGGGGTAGAAGGTCTGACTGTTTCTAAGTCTCTTGAGCAGCGCAAGATGTCAGACCAAGTTCTTAGTTCTAACGCTACCTACAAAATCTTTTTGAAAGTAACTCAGTCTGAGTAGTGTACTTTTGGCCGAGTCTAAAAAAGGGAGGGATCACCACTAACTCATTCCAGAGGAACCAAACAGCGAAGGAAACACTGGACTAGGCCTCCAGTTCCGGCTCTGCTAGTGAAGTCTCAAGTAACCCTACACAGATCAAGCTATCTTACCTGGGACTTGCTTGTCAAATGGGAAACACACCTTTTACTCACGTAAAAGTGCTTTTTTAAAAACATTAAAATGATTCACAAAAGTAAAAAATCCCTAAAATGTCAGATTTCTCCTGCTAATCTGTATTCTGTTGACCCCCGACATCAGGAAAACCCTGATTTGTGAGGAAGAGAGAAAGACTATCAAACAAGTCTTTCTATTTCCTCCCAGAATAGTTAGTTACCTGTCGGTACCAAAGAATTGGATCCACCTCTGCCTGTCGGCCACACTCAGCACCTGTCTTGGCTTCAGAAGCCTCCTTGCCTAGGTGGCCGGCCTCACTCAGCTTCACTTTAAGTGCTTCTGGGGCCTGGCTGGGGAGTTTGGAAGAGTCATCTAACTTGGGAATGATGACTGATTTGGCAGGGTCAGCCCCTGGCTCCTTGGCCTTGCCGGGTCCTGACTTCACCAGGTCTGTCAGGCTGGGGGCCTTGGTGAGAGTGGGTGGAATTGACGGCTTTTGCTTCCATTCTTCCTTGAGAGCGGCTTCCCGCTCCTTCATGCCCAGCTCTGCCTTCTTGTCCAGGCCACGCTGCTGCTCCAGGCTCTGCCGTTTCTGCTGTTCCTCATACTGCTGCCGGTAAGCTGTGTTCGTGCTCAGGAGGTGGGTGTGGTAACTCTGGTCGCTGTAGCCATAAGGGGGTACATAGGCGTACTGGTTGTAGTAAAGGGACTGCATGTACATGTTGGGACGCTGCTGGATGACGGAGGGCTGCTGACTGGAATTGCTTAGCTCTGGCTTCTTTTCCTCACAGACATCGTTCTTTACTTTGCCCTCTATGCTCTCAGGCTCCTCATCCTTTTTTGTCTTCAGGGCCTGGCTCTCCACTCCTGCCTGGCTGCTGGGGTTCAGAGCCCCTGGGCTGGACTGTGCGTAACTTGGAGAGTAGTAACTCTCAAAGCCTTGGTAATACGGTGAGTCTTTGCTCTGTGGCTGAGGGGGGAAAAGAGTTTTCTTAGCACCTTCCTTAACCAACTGTTCGGGGTCCTTCGACTTGACACTGTCCACTTTGCCCTCCCCATCCTCCCCAGCATCGGAGATGTCCGAGTAGGCGGGGCTGTTGGTTTTGACCGAGCTGGCTTCAGCGCCATTCTGGGTCACTACATGTAAGGGAGTCATGGGCTGGGTAGGGGTAGTGCTGTCCAGGCGGCTACTGCCTCCAATGGAAGGGCTGGGGGCATTGTCCGTGAAGCTGTAAATCTTGTCAGCTTCGGCCTTGATGCTAGCCAGTCGGCTTTGGTGGGGGTCTGATGAGCCATTTAGGAGCCCCTCCATTTTCATCCCATCTCCGGATGATTCCCTGAATGGGCTTTTGCCTTCTTCTGCTCGACACACCTTCCCAGGAGTCAGAGGACTTTCAAGTTCCTTTGAAGACTCCTTCTTTTTTTTGTCTTTCTTTTTCTTGTCCTTGGCTGGAGTCAAGGAAGGGTTGACTGTGAAAGGTTCCCCCATCACAGTGGGCTTGGGCTGAATGGGCTTGAGCTGGGGGCTGTTGGGCATAGCTTGGACCACCGTGGTGGTCAGGCCCGAGGAGGAGCCAGGGCTGGCTGCTGTGAAGGTGGCTGTCTGGAAGGTGTAGATTTGCTGTGCGGGGATGGCAGGAGCAATGGGCCGGGCTGACTTTAAGCTCTTGGAAGAAATCTTTTCAGGTTTCAAACTAGAGGGTTTTTTACATTTTTCTTTTTCCATACACTTTCTTTCCAAAGAATCAAAGGCATCATTGCTTGTTTCATCCATTACTGAGGGTCCATCATCAGAGCCATCATTGGATAAGGCCCCGAGATCTGTGTCCCCTTCCCCACTCAACTTTTTCTTACAGAGGCCTTTTGTGCTGAATTTGCTTGAAGGGCTATGAGGCTCTACGAGCCGAACTTTGGGGGTAGCTGAGCGGGCAGGGGATAAGGAACCTTTTTGTGAGACAGATGCACCATTGCAGCTGCCGAGGTCTGCATGGAGGGCAGGCTCCTCTCCGTACTCACTGTCTCCATCTGCTTCTGGTTTGCTGTCATCATCTGTATGGGCATGAGCTTGGTGGTACTTAAGTCCATTAATGTGCTTGTACTTTTTGTTGCAGTTTGGGTGGGGACAGTCAATCAAGACGGGGGAGGAACAATTTCTGTCTAGAATAGTGGGTTCCACCTTCGTCCCAGGGAGGGGGCCAGTGGCTGAGCCCATGGAATTCGTACGGACACGCTTGCTCCCTTTGGAGTCCTCTGAGCTAGAATTCAGCTCCATGTCTGAAAGGGGTTTGTTTTTCCTCTTATTTGCTGAGGAAGGACTGGCCTTGACATCTTCAGAGGTGCCACTGGCAGGTGGGCGATGCTCTGAAGAATTCTGGCTGCCTCGACGGCCTTTGCTATTGGCTCCTGCTCGGGTTTTGCTGCTGCTGCTGGTCCCTTTGCTGTCAGAGGCTGTGGTTGTCTCACTGACAGGTGTGTTACTGTTGGGACGAACGCGTTTGCCTCTCCCCCGACCGTTTCGCATTTCCAAGTCACTGGTGGGGGAGTCACAGAACCTTGGCAATAGACAAACACAACAGGATATTATTAAAAAGAGAACACATCTTCAAACCAGTTTAGCTGCAGTCTCCAGAAGAACTGTCCAGATGGTAACTATCATTTTCAATGAATATGATTTGTTAAAGGAACTTTTGAAAGCATTAAGCGGTGGGAACTGCATTAAGCGGTGAGTTCTAGGAGGCTGTCTGAATACTAGCTGTAGATTATTCCCCAACATCTGGGTTCCTCCAACCCTGGCAAACCGGAAACTAACATGATGAATAAGCTGTAACGTGCCATTCACTGAAATGTCAATCTTAAGATCAAATCGCAATTTGAAAAGGCCCTTGTGAAACAGATCCCCATTGTCTAGTGAAGTTTATAAAACTGAAGTGTTCTTGCGTTTAAACTTCTAAGAGATAGCTACGATTAAAAAGTATCGCCAATGAATGCGTGTTCACCCATCATTAGACTCTATGGCCTCGGTCTTATGGTGATTATAGGTACTACCCGTCGGAGTTCAAATTTCAGACAAAAGCTTAAATAGGACCTTCTCCCCATTCCTACCCAACCCATGAACACCTAATTCATTTCTTCTGTCAGATGAATGTAGTGCTTTTCCTTGTCTCTACACCACAATGTCCTTTAAAAGCTGGGTGTCTTTTAAAAGCTAACCAACTCTAGCTGGATAAAGGTACAAGCCATCACTGATTAGGGTGGTTCACATTAACATAAACTAAAAAGCTGTAGAGTGCTTACCTGGGTGGTGCCCAATCATGCCGTGTGCAGTCAAGAAGGGTACCTACGTATGTCTTGTTCCTCCATGTTACATTCACCACCAACATTCCTGGAAGACAAGACGACTCAGATATAGATGACAGAAGCCCTTTTGGCCACTGAGAAATATACTTCCCATTTGAGTAGCATTCTGGCTCCCGTAGGAGAGTTTAAGGAGTACTCTGGGTCCCAATGAGACAACAGAATTAGGCTAATAGTTCTATGGGAACTGCCCTTAGGATGGGCAATAGTTGCCAAGATTTCATGGTCCAGTTAAGGCACATTTTCATTAAATAAATAAATAAATAAATTCAAACATACTGAAAAAATACAAAGAAACACCTACCAAAAACCCATGTACCCAACACCCAGTTCAATGATTTATAAGATTTGTGTCAATTATGGATCCTGTGTTTGGTGTCAACTCTAAGAATTCTTTGCCCATTGAAGATTGTCATCTAAGTTTTCCAGTTTTCGGTTTGTCCTTGATCCATTTTGAGTCAATTTTTGCACGAGATTCGTTTTTTTGGCCTATGATGACCAGCTGTTTCACTACCACTTGTTGAAAAGGCTATCTTTCATCCTAAGAATTGCTTTTGTACCTTTGTCAAAATGAGCTGGGTGCATTTGTGTGTCTATTTCTGGGTTCTCGGTTCTGTTCCATGGTTGATTACTGTGGCTATTAATAAGTCTTGAAATCAGGGAGCCTTATTCCTCCCACTTCTTCTTTTTCAAAACTGTTTTAACTGTTTTAGTTCCTTTGGCCTTTCCATAAAAATTTTAGAATAATCTTATCTGTATCTACAAAATACCTTGTTGGAATTTTGACAGGAATGGCATTAAACCTATGTATCCATTTGGGAAAAAACTTGACATCTTTACTATGGGCTTCCCGTTTGTTTAGAGCTTTGATTTCTTTCATCAGCATTGTATAGTTCCAGCATACAAATCTTGTAAATATTTTGCTAAATTTACACCTAAGTATTTCATTTTTTTGAGCTATTTTAAATGGTACTGTATTTTTAATTTCAGTATCCGTGTGTTCATAGCTAGTAGATTGTAGACATACAAGTGATTTTTGTATATTTATTTTGTCTTCTATGATCTAGCTGAACTCATTAATTCTGGGAGGTTTTTTTTTGCATATTCATTGGGATTTTCTATGTAGACAATCATGTACTGTGCAAGTAAGTACAGTTGTATTTCTTCTTTTCTGATCTCTATGCCTTTTAAATCCTTTTCTTGCCTTATTGCACTAGCTAGAACTTCCAGCACTGTGCTGAGTAAGAGTAGTGAGAGAAAACATCCTTGCTTTGTTCCTGCTCTGAGGGAGGAAACGTTCAGTCTTTCATCATTAAGTATAATGTTCAGCTCCATGTCAGGGATATATGAGGCAAAAATATAACCCAAGGAACTCACCACATGTCATTCCTCAGGTCCTGAGGTTCCTAGCTGGTCTGCCTTCTTTTCTCCACATTTTACAGGCTTGTTATGTTTTATATGTAATAGACCTGGTTTTTAGTTGTATTTGGTGGGAGAAGTAGGGAGAGGTTATGTGTATTTCACCCTCCCCAAAGTGGAAGTCCTGGTTAATTTTATTGGTTACCTTTCTTAGCATTAGATTTCTATTATATAAAATTTTTTGAGCAGGTTTTTTTTTGAGTGGGATGTTTTTGTTACTAATTTTCCCCCTTCTCTGTTCCATAGTTTTACAATTTCTTCCATCTAGTACCCTAACAACCTAGTCTGAACAGGTCTTCTAATGGCCTGTGCTGTTAGAAGAAATTTAGGATATCATAGTTCTCATCATTGAACCAGCAGGCAGTGTGACACACTGCTTCACAACTCCTTAGGCTTCCCTCCTTCCCTATTCAATTAACTTTATTTTTTTCTCCCCTTCTTCCGCCTCCCCGCCTCCCACACCCCCTCCAGTTCAAGCCACTGTTTCTCAGTCTAGTTGTGTAGGACACAGCTCCCTGGCCCATGCTGGTATTATGAGCTGTGCACTCCCGCAGGCTGAGGCAGCAACCAACCGCTCACAGCACCTCTCACTGGCTGCTCATGATTGTTGTTCACAATCTTAGCTGTAGAGGGCGCAGCTTACTGGCCCATGTGGGAATCGAACCAGTGACCTGGAGTTAGGATCACGGTGCTCCAACCACCTGAGCCACCGGGCCGGCCCTCAATTAACTTTTTAAAGCCTCTTATTATGAATCTGGTTGGGGGTTGGCATTTCACTCCCCTGGCTTCAAGTTCTATCTCATTAGGGGTATTTCTAATTACTGCTCAGGAATTTTCTCTTTGGATTCAGATTTTAGGATGTTCTATCATAAAACTAGAGCAGACAAGGGAACTGGGAAAATAAAAAAGGATTATCCTTCCAGAAAGTCTCAATCTAATGAAATTAGGGCAGGAAAAACTTTTGGTTTGGGCAATTGGATCCTAATTCAAACATTCATTGAACATCTATTACGTGCTAGGTGTTTTCATGATCTTACTGAATAGTCCACAGCCTTAAACCACTTTTTGAACAAATCAGGCCACAAAGAGAAAACAGTCCTTGCAACAATACTGTCTTATAGAGGTTGTGAAAGCTACCTTGCAAAGTTGAAAATGAAAGCCCAGAAGTTAAGTACTTTACCAAAGGTCTCATTTATTAGTGGTCAGATCTTTAAGACGTCACACAGCTATCTTTAGTGGATTCTGATTCTTTTTACACAATTTCTTTAAGATGTCCCTTTATCTTAAGGATTTACCAAAAAAAACCCCTCAAAAACACACATACAAGATTGCCGAAGGGGCGGGGGGGTGGTGTGCATCCAGAGGAAAAAAGGATTCTTATCCTTTCTAGGGTCCTGGCATCTTAAGGAAAATGGAAAACCTCCTAAAAAAGCAATTAGACTAAATTTTCTCTGGCTATTAGCAAAGTGAATTCAAATGGATGTCTCCTTCCAGTGATGGGCTGCTCTGATTACTGCATAATCAATTTGAACAGGAACAGAGTCCATTTACTTCTACACAAGGTAAGACTTAGAGATAGGCAACTGATTAAGAAGGGTAGATGAGCAAAGCAGTATATAGAGAGCAGGCATACAATTGGAAGATGAATGCCTGTTAGTCCTAGTCTTGAAACAGCTGGGCAGGAACACGTATTTATAAATCTGTCTTCTTCCTCTGCTATAATCTGCAAACCTTAGGAATAATGAATGAGCTGAAAAGAAGACAGGTCAGATAGAGTGCTGGAAGTGGGAGAGGGGAAGAGGAAAAATTCTGTATGGAAAAACAAAATGAAAGCTTGTTTAAATGTCAAAGCAAACACATTTTTCTGAAGTGTAACTCTCTCCCTACAAGGTTCTGAGTTGAGACAGCTGGGAGAATACGAGGACAGGAAAGAAAGAGCGGAAAAAAACACTTAACAGACCTAGTTTCTCCATTAGGGGCTAGCTTTAGGGCAGCAAGCAGGCTGAAGAGAAAGAAAAATTGGTTTTCATTTTAGAAAGCTTCCTATTTTGAATAAGTGTTCACAAAATAGGGAAAGACTTGGCTTGTTTGAAGATAATGGTAACAATAATGCTAAAAATAGCAGTACTAAATAGTGCTTTGTGTTTCTCTAGGTGGTTAACCAGTTTCGTATTTATCAAGGGTCTTACAAACATAATCTCATTAAACGCTGAGTTGTAGAGTGCTGAGTGCTCTCCTTCTTAAAGGGGAGCAACACTGGAACAACATAAAGGAGAAATTACTTAGGTATAAGGCATCGGTCAAGTTCTCCCAGGTCTCAGGAAACGTGCAATGCTGAGACAAAACCTACTCCCAAAGCTGCCCTGCTTTGCTTCAGAGGACAATTCAAAGCCTCAAAACAGCTGTGTATTCAAGACAATCCAAGTCACAGTAGTGGAAAGAATACATTCTGTTGGTAGGTACTTTCTCTCAGGGATCTGGTACCGTCATGCTCAGTTGACCACTCTCCTTGGAACACTTCCTTCATTTGGCTTCCAGGACAGGGATACCACACTCTCCTGGTTTTCCTCTTATCTTTCTGGTCACAAATCAGCATCTTCTGCTTCCTCCTGTCTAACTGATGACTCGTGAATTTCTATCTCCAGCTCCAACCTTTGCCCTGAACTCCAGTTTCATGTATCTAATTTCAAATTTGACATTTCCATTTGATGTCTAAATAGAGACCTCAAACTTAACATGACCCAGACTGGTCTCCTGATATCCACTCTCCTTCCCCTTAACAGCCACCCCCCCCCCCATTTTTACAACAACTGGCTAAGTTTTCCCTGTTTCAGGTAATGGCATCTCCATCCTTTTAGGTCAAAAACTCTGGGAGTTTTACTTGACTCCTTTCTTACTCTCAAGCCCCACATTTGACAGTCAGCAAATCTTGTTGCCTCAACCTTCAAAATATATCCAGATTTTGACCGTATCTCACAATCTCTACTTCTCCAGCTCCAAGAACTCCTTAAATTATTGCAACAGCCTCCTAGCTTACTTCCATCCTTATCCCTCTCTGACCTATTCTCAACACAGGAGCCAGAGACAGCCTGTTAAACCCTCAATCATATCCTATAATTCCTCTGGCTCAAAACCTTCCAAAGCCTGCTTCCCATTTCACTCAGATTAAAGGCCTAAATTCTTATTGTGACCTTAAAGAACTCACATGATGTTGACCTGTATTACCTCTCTGATTAATGTCATCTCCTACGGCTCTGCTCCTTATTCTGTTCTAGCTCAGTGACCTACTTGTTCTTTGAACACAACAGGCATGCTCCCATCTCAGGGCCTTTGAACTTGTCATTCCATCTACCTGCAACATCCCCCCACAGCCCCCCCATTCGCAAAGCTTACTCTCCGTTAACTTCGTTTAAATCTCTTCTCAAAAGGCATCTCAGTGAGGCTAATTCTCACCCCTTCATTTATATACTCCTTAGTTCCATTTCCTTCTTTTCCCCATCCATAGTATTTATCAGTATGTAACAAAGAAGAACTTTTATTTATTTATCTTGTTTATTGTCTGTTTGGTGCTATTAGAATGAAACTTTCTATGAAAGCAAGGATTTTTATCAGTTTTTTTCCCACTGCTGTATCTCTAACTACTAGAAACATGTTTGGCATATAGTAGGTGCTCAATAAACACTATATATGTTGAATGAATGAATGCTCCTTATTTCTCTCCAGAAACACTGTTCAAGGAAATAAAAATTTAAAAATAGTTCCATCCTTATACGTGAGTCTAAGGAGGCTTACTAGTGTTTGAAATGAATGATGGTTTATTTTGTGGGCTGAGTAAGCATCTCCTTCATCCAAATGAGTCAGTAACTAGCTGTATAATTCTGGGCAAGCTACTTTATCTTCCTGGGTTTCAATTTCCTCATTTGTAAAACGAGAGGGTTGGAATAGATGGATAACCTTCAAGCCTCCTTCCAACTCTAAAATTCTGGGATTCTATGAAAGGCTATGACACTCAAGCACTTAAAAGTATAAATGATAAAATGCCATTTCCCATGGAGTTTTAACAATGATCAAAGGCTTAAGCTGAAGAAAATACAAGGCATAAAGTATAAGGCATGTCATTTCAGACATTATTTACCTGGTAGAAAAAAATTTTATCCGAGTGGGAGTATAAATTGGTAAAAGCACCCTGGAAAACTATTTTATTTCTACCAAAACTTAGGTATTTCTAAGCAGACCTACTAATACTAAACATACACCTATCCTATAACCCAGCAATTCTTAGAAATAAGAGCTTATATCCAACAAGAGGCATTAAAGAATGTTCATACATAGTAGCTTCACTCCTAGTAGCCCCAAACTGGAAATAACTCAAATGTCAATAAAAAGCAGAATGGATAAATTGTGGTATAATCATAATGTAATACTATACGGCACTGAAGAATGAACTACTGTTACACGCTGAAGCATGGATGAATCTCACAGGCATAATGTTAAGTGAAAAACGCCAGACAAAAGAGTACATACTAGATGATCACATTTGAAGACAGAAAAACTCATCTATGATGATAAAAATCAGAATGGTGGTTACCTTTTGGGGTGGTATTGACGGGAGAGAGCATGAGAGAACCTTCCAGGGATACTGATAACATTCTAATTCTGGATATAGGTAGTGGTCACAGAGCTATACACATATGTAAAAATTAATCAAACCATGTACTTAATATTTGTGCATTTTATTTATGTTATACACCAATAAAATATTAAAGTGATCTGCAGCAGGCAGTGGGTTCTCTCTCAGTAGCAGTCAACTCCAAGAGTTAAAAACTCTCTGGAATATAGTGACCAACTCAATCAGTTAACTTCCACAGAGAAAGACCATCTCCCCTGAGATTAATCAACAAAGAATTATTGGGCATCAACATGTGCCAGGGGATTACGTTGGGCACAAAGTATAAAAAATGTATATAATGCTTTATTTATTGACAACACTGTTCCTCATGGTTTTTCCAGCCTGTTTTAATAAATAAGCTTGAGACAGTTAACTTGTGAAATCTCTAAAGTTTTCTACTGTTACTACCATGTTTCCCCAAAAATAAGACCTAACTGGACCATCAGCTCTAATGCGTCTTTTGGAGCAAAAATTAATATAAGACCTGGGCTTATTTTAATATAAGACCAGATATGATATAATATAATACCGGTATAATATAATACTGGGTATAATATAATATAATACCGGGCCTTATATTAATTTTTGCTCCAAAGATGCATTAGAGCTGATGGTCTGGCTAGGTCTTATTTTTGGGGAAACACAGTATTGCTGGTGGGTGTTTAAAATTGGTTCAACCTATGTATAAAATTGGTTCAACCTTTGATGGCAATCTGGCACTATCTTTCAAAAAGCAAATTCTTTGATCCAACAAATATGCTTGTAAGCATTTACCCATAAATGTTCTCAGTATAAAAACTAAAGTGTTTGCTGCAACACTGTTTAATAACAAAAGATGGGAAACAAACTAAATGTCCTTCAATGAGGGACCCATTAAATATATTTTTGTACATTCACACAATGAAACACTATGCAGCTGTGAAAACAAATGAACTATAAACTGTTAATGGAACCAATACTTAGATATACATGTGAGTAAAAAACAAAGCAAGGTACAGAATAGTAACTATAGAATGCTACTATCTGTATAAAAAATAAGTGTATGAATCTGTATTTATAAGTGTATAGAATGACTCTGGAAGGATAAATAAACTAGGAATAGTGGTCTTTGCCAGAGAGGTAAACCGGGTGGCTGGGATGCAGGTGAAGAAAACTTGTTTTCATTCTATGCATGTCTTACCTACTCAAAAAACAAAGACAGAAATAGTTATTAATTTTGGTAGGAATATTTAAAAAAATTTAAAAAACGTTCCTTTTAGGAAAGAATGCTGGCACTACTGAAAACTACTGAACTTGAAAAGGGCATTCAAGTGGCAGAATAGATACCATCTCCAAGACCCTGTCTTATTTCTTTAAATCGGCAACTTCTCTATGCAATTAGGAGTATGAGTGATTGTGGCAGTTTTTAACTATGTCCACAGATTCTTTGATATTCCTCCCTTCAAAAAGGTAGGTTCTAATTCCCCTCACCTTGAGTGTGGGCTGCATTTAGCAATGTGTTTCTAATTAAACCCAGTGTGGTGGAAGTGATGTGCATGGCTTCTCGGGCTAAGTGAGAAATGGCCATGTGGGTTCCTCCTTGCTTTTGCTTTTCTTGGGGAAGTCAGCCGCTGTGTTGTGAGGACTCCAGCAGCACACCCTAGGGAGCCTCCGGTCCACGGGGCCAGAAATGGAGCCTCCTGCTAACGGCCATGTGACTGAGCCAACTCGGAAGTGGATCCTTCAGCCTCAAATAAGCTTCCAGACAATGGCCGCCCCAACTGACATCTTGAATGTAACTTCATGAGAGACCTCGAGACACAACCAGCCACCTAAGCCACTCCAGAATTCCTGACCCACAGAAACTATGGGACATAATAAATACTGTTTTAGACTGCTATGTTTTGGGGGTAATTTGTTAACCTGGAGCAGTGTCTTATCCTGAGTAGACAAATAATTTAACTTATTCCTTCCTGGAGCAAGTAAGTACTGAGCTTGTATTATTTGCCAGACATTGTGCTAAGTAGTGAAGTTACAAAAAAACAGCTAAGAAGATATGAAGGTCCATCCATTCCTGGGCTGGGAGCAAATATTTATTAAGAATCTACTTTGTGGAATTCTCTGGACTAGGCACTGGAGAACAAAGATAAATAAGGCCAGCTGCCTGCTCTCAACATAAGGGACTGAAAAACTGGAAGGGTAGGGGGAAGATGTCACGTGTGACCGAATACTCCAGTAACTGAGTTTTCAAATGGAAACATCAGCATTTGCCTACATGCTGCTTTTGAATCTTGTTTCAATCCCAGTTGATGCTGACAACTACTCCCTGGAAAGGGCAGGTTAGCATGCACATATGCTGGCTTGTATTCATTCATTCATCCATCATTCATTCATTCAACAAATGAACACCTACTCTGGGCCAGACACGGTTCCAAAGTGATGGAATACAGCAATGCACAAAAACTGACAGTCCCTGCTCTTACGCAACTTATATTCAAGTGATAGGAGACAGACAATAAATAAACATGTTAGGGAGTGGTGAGCACGATGGAGAAAAATAAAGCAAGAGCAGAGGAATAGAGGATGTGAGGGGTGAGGATATAGCTATTTTGTAAAAGACAGTCAAGAATAGCTTTATGAGAAGGTAACATTCAGAGAACGTGACAAGCAGAGAAACCTTGAGAGAGGTGAGAGTAGCCGTGTGGAAATGAGGACGACGGACATTTTAGGCAGAGGAAACAGCAGGTACAAAGGTCCTGTAGTGGGGAATGTGCTTGGCAGGTTCTGAGAACAACCAAGCGAGAGAGGCACAGTGGAGTAAGTGAGGGGAAGAGATGAGGTCAGAGACCAGGGCGGGCCAGAGTATGCAGACCGGGGCTGACGGGCTTCTAATCTGAGGGACACGAAGTAAACATTTCAGGCTTTGCAGGCCGCACAGTCTCTGCGGCAACTTTCCAACTCTTACAGCACAAGAAGAGTCACAGACAATATGTAAACAAATGGGAATAGCTGTGTTTCAATAAAATTACAAAAACAGGTACAAGACTGGATCTGGCACTAGGGCTGTGGTTTGCAGACCCCTGATATAGGTCATCGAACTACTTGCAGGACAAATGATGGAGACCGGAGGGGAATAGTTTATGCCCAGGCTCTGGCCTCAGAAAGCATTCTCACTGAAACAAACCTATAATGAGAACCAACTGAAATACTTCCATTAATAATATTAGGCACGCAGAAGTTGTATGACAGATAAAACAAACAAACAAAAAAAAAAACAACAAAATAAAACAAAGCAGCTTATCTGGGACCCAAAATAACAGTTATTTAACTGTTTCTACAGAAAAATGTTTTGAGTTCCAAAAACTGTTTTGAAATTTAAATTAACTTTGAAACACAAGCCATCCATAAGTTGAGGACTCTCCATATAAAGAGGATATTTTAATCCTTTCCTTGATAACTCAGGGACATTATTCTAGATATGATTACCCTGTGGTATTGTAAGTATTTCTTTAAAGGTTACTGAGCAGCTACGGGTTAATGGCCCTCTATTAATGGTGACCAAATTGATCTGTTGAATTTTTGTGTTTTGCTTTTCAGTCTCCTCTCACTTTTTCTTATTACTATGTCTACGCCTTTTGCAGTAGTGGTCTTTCCCTTATTGCCAATCTCTATATCATATCCAACTTCCTTCTTGTAATCGACCCTAGATGAGGAAATCACGCACTCAATACTAAAGTCGCTCTACCATCAGGCCCTTCAGTCCTGTTATCTGACTTCATGGCCATATACATTCCACATCCATTAACTCCATGATTCTCGGAAGAGTCTATTATATTTGGAACTCAAAGTTCATGGGGAAAAATTCTGTAGCGAATAGCCAAAGGAATCAGTCAGACAAACCATTTTTGATAACTCCCCACAACTAATCTGTCAGTGAGCTTTGAATGCAGTGTGTGTGGGGGTGTGGTCAATGTCCAATAAACATTTTTTTTTTAATCGAAGACTTGATTTTTTTTCCCTCTTTTAAGTGCCATTTCTTCCAATGGGTAATTTATGTCTTGGTCCAGGTGCCAAGAACACCTAGCCATAGCTACAAAACGAAACATACAACTTTAAGGCTCTGCTAGACAGAAAAAAAAAACTAGAATTGCTTAAGGCAATGGTTCTCAAAGTGTGGTTCAGGGACCCCTGGAAGTCCCCGAAGACTTTGTAGTTTTAAGGGGTCTACAAAGTCAAAACTATTTTCATAATTATATTAAGACAAATTTATCTTTTTATTTTCATTCTCACATGAGTACACCTAAGTTTTCCAAAGGCTACATGACATGTGATACTTCAACAAATTGTCTTCTATTAAGTCAGGTATCAAAAAGATTTGTAAAAATGTAAAAACAATGCTATCCTTTTCACTAAATATTTTTGTTTCGAAACTATAGTGATTTTTCATAAATACAGGTTATGTTAACACATGTAATAGGGTTGTTATTGTTAAATGGATTAATAAATACACATTTTAAGTTTCTCAGTTTTTAAATTCCTATTATAGTAAATAAAATAAACTACGACAGATATAAACAAAGGCTCTTAAAGGTCCTAAATAATTTTTAAGAGTGGAAAGGAGTCCTGAATCTAAAAAGTTTTTGAACTGCTGATTTAAGGAATAAAAGCCAAGCATTGTTTTTACGTTTGCCTTTTTATCGAGATGTTAAATAAGCTGCTACTACCTTCATGCTGGGAGACAGAAAGCTGGGGACCATCCAGTTCTATCACTGCTGTCAGTTTTGTGTTCTGGGGATCTGCTTGCCCGGTTGGAATTCTCCTACGTTCTGAGAATTCTGGATCCTGAAGAGTGGAACTGATGAAGTATGAAGTGTAAAGGAAGCAGGGAGCTCGGGGCATAACCAGAAGGGCTCATGAGCTAGAGGAGGAAGCAGAGCTGGCTTTCTGGGGCATTTGGATAGAGCCAGTCACCATGGCTTATCCATTCTGCCTTTGAATTTTCCCTGAATAATGTCTTCTTCTCCATCCCACCACAACTACCAGAGTTCAAAGTCCTCATTAACTCACTTCTAGACTATTCCAACAGCCTTTGAATTGTGCTCCCTAACTCTCGTCTTTCTTTTTGTCAATCCAGCCAGTAAACCACTGTCAGATTAATCTACCTCAAACAATGCTTTTCACACAATTAGCCAGTAAACGTATTACTTATTATACCCCATCATTGTGCCAAGTGCTAATGGAGATTCAAAACCTTCCTGAACTGAAAGTTTTACTCTGTTGGGGGAGGGAAATGAATATACATAAAATCATTAGTTAAAAAAATACATATACTACATACTATGTATGGTACAGCCATGTGACACATCAGACAAGGAAGAATAGGTAGGATTTTGTAAATAGTAATGGGACCTGGGATGAGCGTGGCACACATAAGAAAGGCTGAGACCATATGACGATAAGCTGAGGCTGTGTGTTAAGAGAGAACGAAGAACTTGAAGAAGCTAGTCTAATACTTGATGCTAAATAAATATTTGTTAATTGTTACCAGTTGGTGCCTTAATGAATTATAAAATAAGTTATAGAGGGGTGGCTGGTTAGCTCAGTTGGTTAGAGCATGATGCTCATAACACCAGGGTTGCCGGTTCGATCCCCACATGGGCCACTGTGAGATGTGCCTCCACAACTAGACTGAAACTACTTTACTTGGATCTGATGTGTTCTGGAAAAACACACTTAAAATAAACAAAAGTTAAACAAAAAAGTTATAGATAGAAAATAACAACTTTTGATTGGTGTGCTGGGTTGTACAATTCCCATGCTCCATCCCCCTCGTAGCCGTTCTTCATGCTTAATGTACACATTTTGTTTGTATATGTTGTATAAAACGTATACGGCTTTGATTTCATGTATTTTAATTTATATATATAATATTGTTATAGATCTCATTCTGTTTTTTTTTTTGTTTCCTAACTTGGCACTGTGTTGTTAAGAGTCATCCATATTGCTATATTGTAACTAACCCATAGGTTATTTGTAATGTCTGTATGTGTCATTTAATAATCAACATTTAGTAGATTCTTATCAGTAGTTATCTCCAGGGCTCTGGAGATAAAAGACATGAAATAGAAGCCATGGTCCCTATCCTATCCTTAGGTATCTAATAATCCAGCTGGAACAGATAAAGACACAAAAAGATAACGTGTTATCAGCAGCAGTTGATAAAGACAAAGTAAAGTCTGGTTGATTGGCCGAGTGAACTACACCTTACCATATCATGACTTATTTCGTAAAAAAGGAGACAGGAAGAATGTAGCATCTAGATTTAAATGAACTGGTATGGTGAAGTTGTAAAATAACATTTTAAACTTTTTGAGACTTTTCTCTAGATGGTGCTAGAGCAACCACATTGTCTATAACTCAAGGTTCCTTCAACATTATAAAGAATAAGAGAGAATTTATAGCTCATTAGCAACCTGATGGCTTCTCTACCACTTTTATTGACCTTTGGTTTTCAGTCTTGGACTGTGGGAGATGCTGGGCATTGCTAAGAAATTAAAATCACAGACAACTACTCAAACACCAATGACTTCTCACCCAATCTACAAAAAGCTATTAATTTAAAGCAATGTTCTGTTTGTACAGGTCTGTGGGTGGAGAATTGGGGTTGAATAATTTTCAGACTGATTCCAGGAAGGTTATAATCTCTAAGGAAGTAAAGGTGACAAAACCTCTTAATATAAAGTGGAAGGCATCACCAGCAATTCTTGCCACGACTAATTCAAAAGCTCCAAGGCATGCACAGGGTAGGTAAGAATATCCTCACCTGCCTAAGGAAATAAGGGGTTATTTAATAAAGACCCGTAAGTTTTGAAAGATTAGCTAAAATGAAATTATTGCTGGCTGCATGCCGAGCAGCTACCCAAGTCTGTCAGATCAGGCAGCTGTCCCAGACGGAGGCCCCGCCCAGGAGCTGCCCTACTGTGCAGTCAGTCTGTAGAGATTTTCAGTATCTTAGGTAACATGGTATGACAGGTGTGAACTGAGAGCTCTAACATTTCATGTTATGAGGGTTCTTTTGGTTTTGTTTTTGAAATTCCGAATAACTGAACTTCTCGTGCACAGAGAGCTGTGGATGGTGGTGACAGCAGTGGTTAATGAGAGTAAGGTGCGAGGGCTCTAACACACAACATGCGAACAGAAACAAAACCCAAGAGGGTTGCAACTGTAGAAAACTACAGCGTTGGTGTCTGAAGAACACCTGTGAGAAACGTCTCATCAGGCCTTCTCCATCAGCTGTCATTGCCAGAGTAGCTTACAAACCTTTAGGTCATTTTATGTCCTTGCTGTATCAAGGATGCTTTCTCCTTGGATAGCCTGCTTGACAGCTCCTGTCATCATCTTTCCCTTCCAAATGCCGGTAATGAACTGGCTGGGGAACCCCGCACTGAACAGAAGCTGAACCCAGGCTCACTGCTCCTAACTAACCCCTCGTAGTAACAGGCACCTATTGCAGTCTCCTAGTTAAAAATAACTAGGCTGAAGAAGAGCTGCTGTGGTCTGCTCAGGTGCCTTACCCAGAGATGCCCTTTCAGGAAAAGCTGAAAACAAACTGAGTTCTGTAATTTAGCTAAAAGTGACCTCTTTTGGTTCTCAATTATATGGCATCTGCTGATTGTAATAATTAACAGGGCTCTTAATACACAGTATTTGGTGGGATAGTTATTTGCATGTATGTATTTGAAGATACTTCAGTTATATAAGATTTCCTGAGAGAGCTCCCATATACAAAGCAAATGTGAAAAAACAATTCCACCAATCTTAGGAAACAAAGCTGCCTATTTGGCATTACAGGGCAAAAATGTGACAGGGTATGAATTTCTTTTCATTCCAGCCCATCTGAAAGTAAAACAGCACTAGCTTTAGGCAAAGTTGTTTAAGATGTTCTTTAACTTAGCAAAGGTTTACATTTCTAATGTAACCAAATCTGTCAATCTTTTTCTTTGTGATTTCTTTCATTGCACTTTTACGCTTAGGTTTTTCATCTAGAAATTTGGATGTTTATTTATGCACTATTTTAACTGAACAGCTTTACAAAAATCAAACAAACATGTACCTGTTTAATAAACCTTGCATTTATCTATGTGTATGTATTATCTATCTATCTATCTATCCATCCAAACTTATGTTTTTCTATTTTGGAAAATATTTTATTTTTATTATTTTTAAATTTTTTTATTTAAGGGTATGATTTACAAAATTGTAAGATTCTTAAAGTGTACAACATGATGATTTGAGATACATGTACATTTACATAAACTTATAAAAAAGAGATGTATAGTTTTAGATGGGTTTCTAAGTCAACTTTTTTCCCTTACAGAGGGTTTCTTCCCCAATACCTATTATGTATTAAAAAATCCTTCCCATTTCCTTTGGCTTGCTTATAAATTAGGATCTGTTTCTGGACTACTAAACTGGTTCTACTGGGCCATTACCAAACAGTACTTTTATAGGTTTTTTCTTTTTGAGTTTTAAATAAATAGCAAAAGAATTTCCCCCATTAACCCCCAATATACGTACTAAATACACTAAACGAATATTTTACTTCACAATCATATTAGCTATTCTTAGTCTTAGGTAAAGATGTAAACTCTGCAAGGTTTTTCCTCAAAGTTCTATCTTGTGCAATGGTCTCTCCCTCTCCCTCTACCCGACTCCCCAGCTTACTACTTTCAAGAGGTTGAGATGCTAAAGCCAAGTTACTGAAACTGGGTGGCTCTTTCCCTTGAACACATTTCTGATTCACTGGATGTCCTGCCTTAGTACAGGCATCTTTCACCTACAAGTTTTTTAACCTCCTCTAAATGTAATCTATCTTCAATCAGCTAAGCACCAAGACTTCTGGATACAAATTTTATGCCGTCTATTGTGATTGTGCTTATTTGATTTAGAAATTACTGATTTACTTTACCAAATTTCTTATCTGATATCCCCAAATGTATCCCCATGTCTGCTATATTATTTCTATCTCGTGCTAAATATTGATTTTAAAAATGATATTAATAACTGTACTTCAAAATTGTAACTGTGTTGCCTCAAGATAGGTAGGCTAGTGGACAGGGGAAGATTTACTTTCTACTGTATACCCTTTTTGTACGCTTTGAATGTTGTGCCACTCCATGTATGCATGTATAAAATAAAAAGTAACCCCCGGCCCCCCAAGCCTCCAATGATGCTGTATTAGAAGAGATAACATCTTCATTGTTTTCTTTTCAATACATAAATACTTAGCAGGTAAACAGAAAAAACAGCCCCCAGAACTGGTTTAGCCCTTCAGGCAGGGTTTGCATAGGTACCAGGTCTCATCTTTGGCTGATGAGCTGCCAGCACAATAGGACCTTCTCAACTACTTATACTTATTCTTCCTTCTTTCAAAGGTAAGAATCTCAGTTACTTTGCGATTCTCTATCCAGTGTGGTTCACCAAATTTCTAGCAGCACGTGTGTGTGTGTGTGTGTGTGTGTGTGTGTGTGTTGGGGTTCAGGGAAAGAGTACTGTTAGTAAACCTAAGTGACAACATCCTCCATGGCAGTAAGTTTATGGTATTAAAATGTGGTGTAAAGATTTAGAATTGTTTTAAACCATAAATACAACTAAACCGAGTCCTATATTTCTGATGCTTCATTTAAAGTTACAATTCTACTTCTTCAAATTTCACCTAAGAGTTAACACTGACTGTAAAAACCAAATCCACCATATGTATCTTATTTCACTGGGCTCACATTTAAAAGTAAATTTCTGAATTTGTTCAACCAAAGCTGAAGTCAGTTCAAATTCTTACCTTTTACTTATGTCTTGCTGCCAGACAAAATTTGTTGTAGATTTTGCAACAAGCATCTATCTTCCTCTACCACCTCTGAGATGAACCGTCAGTAAGAGCAGCCTAGGCCTTAATCTGTCATCACACACTGAAGCTGCGACTGAATTAAGACTGAGACTCCAGTATCAACCCCCTAAAGCCAGGGAAGAGGTTTCCCAGTTCCTAATGATACAAAAAGCTTAGTCTCAGACACCCTGGGCTCAATCCCTTGTTGCTTTCTCTGATTTGTGAGGGGAGGGAATGGGAGTGGCGGTATACAGTATTTCTGTGAAGCCTTGCCAGCTTTCAAGGTAATAATTACCATTTATTGTGCTTAAGAGTCTTCCACATATTATCTGATATTTAATCCTCTCAACAACCACCAAAGTATTATTCCCATTTTATGGATGAAAAATGGACGCTAAGAGCATTCTGTTCCAATGTTACATAGCTAAATAAGATGCAACACTAGGATCTGAATTCCAATCAGTCTGACCCCAAACTAACGCCTGTATTTTTAACTATGCTGGCTTGCAAGATGAGGATACACTTTCTTGGTGTTCAGCAGCTCACATTTCCAGGTGTGAAACACTAAATGGCCCGTACACTGCACTTGAGAATAACAATTGTAGACTAGAATGAAAGACATCAACACTTGTAGGTTTATTTTTGGCTTAGATGAAGGTTACTGATGTTATGTTTGACCTCTCTCTACCAGAAAACAATAGAAGCAGCAATAGAGCTGCACACTGGTGGCAAAGGGAAAGATACATAATGCAGAAGAGGCAAGAAACAAAATGTCAAAGCAAGCAAAAGGCAGGCAAGAAGCCATTGATAAAAAGGATAGAACTTGACTAAATCAATCACCATACATCCTTAACATGGAGTAATGTGTGGTTATTTAAACTGTTACAGACCATTTAATGTTGCAGGAGAATGTTCATATGTTCCTTTATAAACAAATCAGATTACAAATATACAAAGGGTCCCAATTTGTTAAAAATAAAAAAAAATGTTTGCATAACAAAATCCTAATAGTGGTTATCTCTAGGTGATTTATGATTTCTTTTTGTTTCCCAAATTTTCATCAATAAAAGTCATTACATTTTTTTTTCTTTGGTGGAACCATCACTACTATCTAGTTCCAAAAGTTTTTCGTCACCTAAAACAGAAACTCCCTATGCTCTCTGCCCCTTAGCTCCTATACCTTTATTCTACTTTCTGTCTTTATAAATTTGCCTATTCTAGGTACCTCATATAAGTGAAATCATACAATACTTACTGTATTATGTCTGGCTTATTTCACTCAGCATAATTTTTTTCAAGGTTTATCCACATTGTAGCATGTATCAGAATTTCATTCCTTTTTATCGCTGAATAATATCCCATTATAAGTATGTGAGGTCTCACAATTAAGTTCATGAACTTGCCACCGTGTGCTTACATTGGCTGCACTGTACAAACAGCTCGCTAAGGTCTCATAAACTTGGTATATCAGTGTCTCACAGCTGTGTTTGTGTCGACACGTGCCGGTGTCTTGCTGAGTGGTGTTCATTATTGTTGTTGCGTGTTTTTGTGTGCGATCATGAGAATGTCTGAGCCTGAATTAGAGCAATGAACAAACATTAAATTTCTTTGTAAACTTGGCAAGAGGGGAAGTGAAATCAGGGATGTGTTAGTCCAAGGTTATGGGGATAATGCCATGAAGAAAATGGCAGTATACAAATGGATTAAACGTTTTTCTGAGCAGAGAGAATGTGTCACTGATGAAAAGTCAGGGCGGCCAGTAACGAGCAGGACTAACGAAAACATTGCAAAAATTCATCGAATTGTGCATCAAAATCGTTGGCTGACTGTGAGAAGCACAGCAGACGAAGTAAACATCCATAGAGAAACAAGCAAATCTTAACTGAAAATCATGAGAAAGATGTGTGCAAAATGGTCTTGAAGGAGCTCACCCACGAACAGAAACAAAAGAGAGTTGAAGTTTGCCAAGCCCTTTTGGAGAGGGAAGACGATGTTTTGGGCCATGTTATCACCGGTGATGAAACATGGGTGCACCAATACGACCCTGAAACAAAGCATCAAAGTGCACAATGGAAGTCAGCCAATTCTCCACAACCAAAAAGCTCCATCAGTCCAAATCAAGAGTCAAAACGATGTTGCTAACCTTTTTTGATATTAGAGGGATTATTCATTATGAATTTGTACCACTGGACAAACAGTTAAACAAGACTACTATTGGGAAGTGCTGAAAAGGCTACGTGAAAAAGGTAGACGAAAACGACCTGAACTTCCTGCCAACAATTCATGGCTCTTGTATCAAGACAATGCACCAGCTCACACGGCACTGTCTGTGAGGGAGTTTACAGCCAGTAAACTAATAACTGTATTGGAACACCCTCCCTTCTCACCTGATCTGGACCCCAATGGCTTCTTTACCTGAAGATAAAGGAAATATTGAAAGGAAGACATTTTGATGACATTCAGGACATGAAGGGGAATACGATGACAACTCTGATGGCCATTGCAGAAAAAGAGTTCCCAAATTGCTTTGAAGGATGGACTAGGTACTGGCGTCGGTGCATAGCTTCCCAAGGGGAGTACTTCGAAGGTGACCGAGTGATATTCAGCAATGAGGTCTGCAGCACTTTTTCTAGGATGAGTTCGCAAACTTAACTGGCAAACCTCGTATACCACATTTTGTTTGCCCATTCATTTGTTGATGGTTACTGGGCTGTTTCCGTCTTGCGAATAATGTTGCTATGAATATTTATGTATAAGTTTTGTTGCAATACCTGTTTTCAATTCCTTAGGGTATATGTGTATACCTTAGGAGTGGAATTGCTAGATATGTTAATTCTATGCTTAACTTTTTGAGGAAACACCAAACTGTTTTCCACAATGGCTGTAACATTTTATGTTCCCACCTGCAATCCACAAGGGTTCCAATTTCTCTACATCCTAACAGTTGTAATTTTCCATTCTTTTGATAATAGCCATCCTAGTAGGTGTGAAGTGGTATCTCCATGTTGGTTTTGATTTGCATTTCCCTTACGATTAATAATGCTGAGCATCTTTTCATGTGCTTATTGGTCATTTGTATATCTTCTTGACAAAATGTCTAATCAAGTCCTTTGCTTAGTTTTGATTTAGGTTGGTTGTTTTTTGTTTGTTTGTTTTTGTTTTTGAGTTGTAGGAGTTCTTTATATATTCTGGATATCAATCCCTTTATATATTCTGGATATCAAAATTTGTAAATATTTTCTCCCATTCTATGAGTTGTCTTTTTTACTCTCTTGATAGTGTCTTCTGATGAACAAAAGTTTTAAATTGTGATGAAATCCAGTGTTTTGTTGCTTGAGCTTTTCGTGTCTTTTCCAAGAAACCAGTCATTACTTTTTAAATAAGTAAAAAAGAATGTAATTTTTAAAAAACATCAAAAGAAAAAACAGTTGCTAGAGGTGGGATAGAAAATGTAGGAGGAGATACAATTTACTGCCTCTCATTCTGAATTCAAAGCACAGTAGGACACAGCTTAAAACAAAGACTTTCAAGCATACCCATTCCTCCTGTTACTACATTGTGATCTAGTAGAGGATCTACTGGTCCAAAGATATGTATAAAAACTGCTCTACTTCAAACTTTCGATTTATCAACTTTTATAACAAAAACAAAGCTACCAACTGGATCAAGAGCTCATCAATTTTGCACACCATCTACAGATTATTTACATAGTGTCCACTTTGAACTTAAAAACTAGTAGACTCAGCAACAGTCTTTTGGCACCAAGCCATTTTATATATTTTATGCAATTTACAATTGACCCCTAAGACTCACATCTCAAGGCAGAAGCTCTGGGAAAGGGATTTATTCCTGAGTGTGTAAATGCCAGTTCTATCATCTGTTATCTTTTTAAAGACCCCTGTTTCTTTTCCTTTGTTCTTCTTTTCTAAAAAGCTTGTCACCTTCAAAAAGATTCCCTTGGAAGCTGTAATTCCTTAGCTTGATTAGAGAAATAAAAAGTGCTGAGCCTAATGTCCAGTGTTAATGGGAGTGGTTAACAATAAACACTAATGGTTAATGCTGACACTCTTTACACTGGTGCCAAAGTTGTTAAATTTAGTCCTGTTCTCTAGAAGTTGAATATGCCTTCAGCTGGGCTCTCCACTTTCCTGGTAAAAAGTCCTTTTTACTCTCCCCAAACCACTTATATATGGGTTAAGCTCCTTTTGGCTACTACTAAATGATCAAGAGCCTGTTAATGGGCTCTGTGTAGTTCCAATTTCTTTGTCAAGGAGAATAACACACATGTTTGTCTACTGATGTTAGCAGTGGAAGGGGCAAGGAGAGGATGCATCTGTAACAAACATCTCAGCTCCCCATCAGTAAGAGTTTCAGGTTTCCTAGTCCTCTTAGAGATGCCGTGGAACAAGATCACATTCAAGTACATAAGTCACAGTTTCTGGAAACCTACAAGCATAGCTGCATCTTGGCTTGCAGCAGTATCAGGCAGGAAACGCTAGAACTGAGAGAGAAGGGCGCTACAAGAGCATGCCTGTGAGGAAGTCTGGTTTGGACCTCTGGGTACCACTGTGTTTCCCTGAAAATAAGATCCAGCCGGACCATCAGCTCTAATGCGTCTTTTGGAGCAAAAATTAATATAAGACCGGGTCTTATTTTACTATAAGATATAATATTTATAGTAAAATAAGACCGGGCCTTATTTTACTATAAGATATAATATTTATAGTAAAATAAGACCGGGCCTTATTTTACTATAAGATATAATATTTATAGTAAAATAAGACCGGGCCTTATTTTACTATAAGATATAATATTTATAGTAAAATAAGACCGGGCCTTATTTTACTATAAGATATAATATTTATAGTAAAATAAGACCGGGTCTTATTTTACTATAAGATATAATATTTATAGTAAAATAAGACCGGGTCTTATATTAATTTTTGCTCCAAAAGACGCATTAGAGCTGATGGTCCGGCTGGATCTTATTTTCAGGGAAACACGTACTACCTCTGTGGAAGCCCCAACTGGGGGAAGGTAGTAATTGTTTGCTTCCCACAGCTGATCTCTGGTATATTATTAATAGTTAATCTTGCCATGTGATTAGAAATTATGCAAATTTCTGAGCACTGTTTTTTCCAGGACAAAAGTTCAAACCAGAGATGTTGATAGAGAGTAAATATAATCAGAAATTCATGAGTGAATAGCCTCCAGAAGTGAAGAGACTAGGAGAAATTAGGACCATCTGTGGTTCATCTACTAGTTAAGATTTTTTCCCCAGCAAACTGGTTGTTATTCTGAAAACCTTTCTTTCTCTCTCTCTCCCGCCCCTCCTCCCCCTTGTATGGGTTTGACACGTAACTAATGTCAGGAACTTTGGTAAAGAGTGACATATTTCAGGGAAAGCCCTAGCCCCAAATGTGTCTACTGCAGTGAAAGTTACTAGAGAGAATGCTTTGCTAGGAAACCTCATGCAGGCAGGACCTCAAATAAGCTAACAGCAACACCTCCAGTTTTTATCTCACTTATCCTGGCAATCCATTCATTTACAAGTCATGGATTTGACTGTAGGGAAGGATCAAATCATGTATCTTTTGGTTCACAAGATAGAAATGTGGTTAGTATTCCTTTAGAGAGGATACTTTCAAAGAGAATCTGTATTTCCCAGGAATATTTTAAATATTCTTAGTATAAATCTGAGGTTACCCAATAATGCAATTGAGGATTGGGTCTGGTGCAGACATGTCTGAAGCCTACAGAGCGGTGGTTCCCAAACTTTGCTGCACATTAGATGCACCTGGAGATCTTTAACGACTCCTGATCCCACAGACATTCTGTTTAACTGGGTGAGACCTGGGCATCAGGATTTTTAAAATCTCTGGCCCCACATTCTAACGTGCAGCCAAATCTGGGAACCAGTGCTATAGAAAATGGTATCTTCAAATTTTTCTGCCTTCAGTTCTAGGACTGACAGGCAACAAAAATCCTGAGTCCTTATGTCTGAGATCTTTTGGGGCTGAATGAGCCAAAGAATGCACAAAGGTAACACCTATCATCCTGGAACCATTTCCACATAACTATGGTATTCTCTCCACAGAATTTCAATGCACTGAGCAAGTACCAATGTGGGGAGTGGTTAATAGATCTGTTACTGCTAAAACTGTAAGGAGGAAAAGCACTAGTACAGGCAGAGATGCAAGGCCAAAGTGGAACAGCCATCAAATGTAAACCGCTCCACCCCCACCCCAAGCTGTGGGGTGGTTTGGGAGAAATACTCAAGATCTGATATCGTTCCTCCACCCAGAAACTTTGCACAAGGGCAAAAAAAGGCAGGTTCACCACACCATTAAATCGCACATCCTCCCTTTCCTCTTGCTGAGGTAACCACACACTGTACCCACAGCGGGAGACGGCTCAGCAGAGGTCACCATGCCCTGAGCTGTCCAGTGGGAATCCTTGTCTGAAAACCACTGGAAATAAGAAGGACAGTATCATCTCAGCGGGAAAGGTCTGAGGAAATGCTTGCCTGGGGTTGAGATGGAATCACACTTGTCCACAGTTTTGCTGCTTTATGACGTAGCAAGCCCTAGGAAGAACCGGGGTAACAACTCGGGCAGGGGCTGGCCCACACAGGGCACTTTTCCTTTCCGCCTTCTTTAGCAAGAGGCTCACAGATGCAGCTAACTGCTGAAACCTCTTGTTCTTTCTGTTAACCTCCACTTGGCATTTTCAGGACTTGCTACGAGTAGAACTGAACAACACAGTGTGGCTCTCAGGGCCAAGGGCAGGGGAAATAGTAATGTAAAGAAAGGGACAGCTGGGATCAGAGGCTGGCTGCTCTTCTGCCCGGACTGGCTTTAGGAAGCAATGCCTCTCACTATTACGTACAGTTCTAGATTTCCCTCCTGTCTCTAATTTGTGACAATAATTATTTTGAAAATTTGGATGGTTTTGTTATGGGTTGAAGTGCGTCCCCCCAAGTTATACTGAGGCCCTAACCCCTAGTTCCTCAGAATGTGATCTTACTTGGAAATAGGGTGCTAACAGAGGCAATCAAGTTAAAATGAGGTCATTGAAGTGGGCTCTCATCCAATATGACTGGAGTCCTAATAAAAAAGAGAAAATTGGACACAGTGTGACACACACAGAGGAAAGAAGATGTGAAGACACACAGGGAAAAGACAGCCATGTGACTGAAGTGATGGCACCTACAAGCCAAGGAACGCCAAGATTGCTGGCAAACCCCCAGAAGCTAGAAGAGGCAGGGGAGGATTCTCCCCTTGAATCATCAGAGAGAGCATAGCTTTGCCAACACCATGATTTCTTACTTCTGACCTCCAAAACTGGGAGACAATAAATTTGTTGTTTAAAGCCACCCAGTGTTTAGCTCTTTGTTATAGCAGCCTTAGGAAACTAATACAACCTCCAAAGCAGACCTGGTGTTGACTAAATCATTCAGATTTTACCATAACTAGCCTCAGTGAGTTATCGTGTTTCCCCGAAAATAAGACCTAGCTGGACAATCAGCTCTAATGCATCTTTTGGAGCAAAAATTAATATAAGACTCAGTCTTATTTTACTATAAGACTGGGCCTTATATAATAATATATTATATATAATAGCCAAGGAGATTGCAGTCTAGGTCACTGGTTCTCAAATAGGGTGGTGAAGAATAGTGGTGATGGTAGCAAAACATAACTTCTAGGGGAGCTGTTTCACAAAAAACATGCCGAAGCTCCATCCTGAATGTGCTGATTCAGAATACGAGTGGGGGATAGCTGACATATTTTAAACCAGCTCTCCCAAGTGCTATCACTGACTTGCTCTGATCCTCCTTCCTTCCCTCCCTCAGACTGAGTAACACTAGCTTAAATAAAAAAGGATAAAACTTTGGGTCTTTCCCAAATTGATCTGTAGATTCAATGTAATCCCAATAAAAAAATCAGCAGGTTTTTCCCATAAAAATTGAAACTGATCCTAAAATTTACATGCCAAAAGCCGAAACTATCTAAGACAACCTCGAAGTACAAGCTAGTGTGCTAGATATCAAGACTTATAAAGCTATAGTTATTAAGACAGTGTAGTACTGACACAAGACTAGACAAATGGATGAACGGAATAATAGAGCGAGCCCAGAAATAAACCCGCACATATGTCACCTGATTTATGACAAATGTGACAGTGCAGTGCAGTCAGAGAAAGCATGGTCTTTTCAATAAGGTTCTGGGTCAATCAGGTATAAGACTGATAAAAACAGAAACTTGACTCTCCAGTCACACCCTAAACAAAAATCAACTTCAGCTAGATTGTAGATCCAAATATGAAAAGCAATAAAATTCTCAGGAAAAAAAAGAAGAAAAAAATATCTTCATTATTTTGGGAAAGGCAAAATTTCCTTGAACAGGATACAAAAAGCATGAACTAAAAGAAAAAAAGATAAACTAGACTTTATAAAAATGAAGACCCATTCATGAAAAGGTACTATTAAGAGAAAAGCAAGATATGGATAAAAGATATTTACAATACAAAAATCTGATAAAGTCAGTAAGAAAAAAACATACAACCCAATCCAAAAATGAGTAAAACGTTTGCACATGCAGCTCACAAAAGATTCCCAAATGGCCAATAAGCACATGAAAAGATGCTCATGACTCAATTTCCGGATTCATCATGGAAATGCAAATTAACGCCAAGATGAGATACCACCGCCACACACCAACGAAGATGGCAAACATGAGAAAGACAAATAAGGTCACGTGTTGGCAAGGCTGCAGAGCAACTAGGATTCTAATTGGAAGTAGGAGTATAAACTGGTTCTACTTTGGCGATATCTATTAAAGCTGATCATATGCATACCTTCTGATCCAGGAATTCCACTCCTAAATATATACAGATAGAATGTATACATATATTCCCCAGAAGACATGTACAAGAATTTTCACGGCAGCATTTTTCACAAAAGCGCCCAACTGCAAACAATCCAAATCCTCATAAACAACTTAAATAAATAGGTACTATTGTACGTTAGTCCCCTCTTATTCACCAGGGATATGCTCCAAGACTCCCAGTGGATGCCTGCAGATAGTACCAAGCTCTATATATACCATGTTTTTTCCTGTACATATATACCTATTGTAAAGTTGAATTTACAAATCAGGCACAGTAAGAGATTAATAACAAGAACTAATAATAAAGTAGAACAATTATAACTGTAATGAAAGTTCTATGAATGTGGTCTCTCCCCCCCTCTCTCTCTCTCAAAATATCTTATTTCACAGAGAGAAGATTCATTCTTATTGTAGATCTCAGTAACGTCAGCACACAATTTTTTCTTTCCTTATTATGTCGAGAACTTTCACCTTTCCACTTTAAGGAAGCACTTTATGGCTTCTCCTTGGCATATCTGAATTGCCAGCATCACTACTCTTGCGATTTGAAGCCATTATTAAGGAAAATAAGGGTAACTTGAACACAAGCACGGCAATACAGAAAAAGTAGATCTGATAACCCACAGGGCTACTCAGTGACCACTGGATGGGTAGTATGTGCAGTGTGGATACGCTGGAAAAAGGGATGATTCACGACCTGGGCAGGATACAGCTGGATGGCGAAAGATTTCATCACGCTACTCAGAATGGCATTCAATTTAAAACCCATGAATTGTTTATTTCTGAAATTTTCCATTTAATATTTTTGGATTGCAGTTAACCACAGGTAACTGAAAGCATGGAAAGCAAAACTGTAGATGGGGGGGGGGCTACTGTATTCACATAATGAAATACTATAATCAGAATAAACAAAGTACAACTACATGCAACAATATGAACTTCACTGGCATGGATGTTGAACAGCCAGACATGATTCTATTTATATAATGTTCAAAATGGATAACACTAACGTATGATGTTAGCAGTCAGAATTGATTTTCTTGGAGGAAGTTAGCTATTGGAGGGAGGTATGAAGGGGCTTCTGGCGTCCTGGTAATACTGCTTTTCTTCATCTCCTAGGTGCTGATACCACAGAGTGTGCACTTAGAAAATTCAATGATCTGCATGCGTATGATTTGTATACATATTTATATGATTGTTCAGTAAAACCTACTAACATCAAAACAAAAACAAAACCTTTGGGTCTGTGACGCCTGTACGTCAGCACCAGCATCAGCGGAGACACAGGGAAGTTCTGTATTTCAGGCACTCTGCCCCGTCTCCAGGGTAGACACCAGTCTAATATCTAATGTAACAGCCCACGGCGGGCGGAGGTGGTGTCCCACTTTCTATATCCATTCTTTCTCCACTGATTCTGGATTCCGGGAGGTGTTGGTTTTTTTAAAAAATAGTAATTCTAAGGAGAGCAGGCTAAAAGCCAAAACACAGAGGGGAGCTAGGTAAATGGGAAGATGCACAGTATTTCAAATGTACTGAATGGTGTGGGACATGTTTCAAAAGATGAGGATAATCGTAATCAAATCAGAAGGAAAGTTGTTCACTGAATTAGTTCAGGGTTAAAAGTTCCATTTGATTATGAGTTTAATGGAAGTAGAAAATTATTTGATAGCAGTCTTTTAGGCCTTTTTTTAGATATCCTAAAGAGAAAACAGAGTAGAACTTGTGGGAGGGGAGACTACTCAATCTCTCACCATCGCCTTTTTGTCATAGAGCTTGTTGCTATGGAGAAGGTCATGAAGGCAGCGACTAAGGGAAATAAAGGATCTGGCAGGAGTAAGCACAGGGACAGTGGATTAAACAAAAATTTCTTGAGCAATTAGCAAGTAGCAGGGCCTATAAATGACACATTTTCCATTTTTCCTTAACCCCAATCTCTCTAAAAGTACATGGGCCTGGCTTGCCACTATAATTTAACTCAAATACAGAGAAGCCTGAGTGGGCCTAACAAAGCCTTAGCCTGGCAGACAGAACACAGGCCATTTAGCAATGCTGCCTCATGCCAGGGGGATCAGCTACCTACACACCCTATCCTGGGAAAATTATTTCCAGCTGCCTAAATTATAAAGTTGATGCCCTATGATTTCTTTGTTCTCTAAAGCCTGAGGGAGAGAGGATAATGAAGTATCACAAGAGGTGGAGAACAGCCCCTTATTTCACAGAGGTAGTCAGAAGAGAGAGAAAAAAGAGGAGGAGGAGGAGGAGGAGGAGGAGAGAGAGAGAGAGAGAGAGAGAGAGAGAGAGAGAGAGAGAGAGAGAGAGAGAGAGAGAGTTAGTTCTCACTGGCATCATTACGAGGCAGCAGCTCTGGGAGCAAAGCTCTCTGCCTGCACGGGTCTGAAACCACTGCTGTGGGAGAAAAGGCTCGTTGCCAACCTTGCTAATAGCTTCTGCCCATCACTGTTACAGCAGCTTTACCCACCAAGGCAGGGCCAGGCCCTGTTTTTAGCAGTGTAAGCACTGAGACTGGAGCGTTCGACACCTTCCTTGTTGAACCTTGCAGACCTTGCCACAACCAAGGATTAACAAAGACAGTTCTCTCTTCTGTCCCACACAAATGATCCCAGAATTGTAAATATGAGAGGCGAAAGGATCACAGAGATAGGTAATCCAATTTCCTCATTTTACAAATGAGGAAACTAAGGCTCAGACCAAGTTAAGTGACCTTACCAACAGGACAAGAAAATAAGGGGCCTTTTCCTCTTAGAATCATATGCCAAAGCTAAATTAGCTGGGGCTAGTATTTAGCCCCAGTTTATACCAGAACTATATTTACTGTCTAAGTATCACTAACCTGGGTTCATATATAAGTATCAGGAACTAAATTACTTGTTAAAGGATGGCATTAGTAATAAAACAGGTCTGTCTCTGAGCCCATCTGAGATGGTTTTGTTACTGAAATATCAAAAGAATCTCCTTTGAAACAACCTTACCTATCTGGCAAGCCTGCAGCCTGGCCAACCGTACTGCCTGACTGCTTTGCTGGGAGAAAGAGAGGAGGTGGCTAAAGCATCCCCTAGGAGTAAGGTGCAAGGTGGCAAGAATGTGTTGGCTGTTGTTTGGGGTGGGGGAAGGGTAAGAGAAAGTAAGTATTGATTTTCCTACTGTTTTCTTTGTGTGGCTGCTGTTGCCATGCGGTGGGTCTGTTGCTATGAAGATTTGTGGTACCAGACAATGGCTGTTAGGCTCTTTATGACTGTGCTATTGGATTCTGCGGGAGTCAGGCTAGTAAGCAATTGGCTCAGCAGTGGAGAAAGCATGGTCACTGTGAAGCATCTCTGTGCAGGTAAGTGATGCAAGACTGAAGGTGAAGGAGTATTAATTATATACAGCCAAGGAACCAGAAAAAAACAGTAGCTGGGTATCACCTTCACTTTCCAGTATAAACACCAAAAATTAGATTATTTCACAGTTCACACACATACTTTCCTACATCAGAACCACACAGAATCACCAAGGCTAACTCCCAAGGTTACTATTTCCATGAAGAAGGTTAATGGACAGCCCCTTCCTTTTAGTGAGAAAGATAAAGACCCACAGCCGGGATCTGCAATCAGATGAGGATGAAGAGCAGCTGAGGCAGGTCCTTAGCGGTATTACCACAGGCAAACGAACTTCCTGCTAAGCAAAACCACTGCCTATTACACTGATGAGAAAACTGCAACCCACAGACCAAAGCACAGGGCTCAACCACAGAGTTTGAAGCAGGGCCGAAAGCTGTCCCAGGTAACATAAGCCAGAGTGCACAGAAACCACCTTGGGTATGTCGGCTATTTACCCACCCTCTTCATTGTCCCATACAATTATTTTTCTTTCCACCTCAGAGAAGATCACCTAGCCCCTATGCTGTCCAAAATGGTAAACCACTAGCTACCTCTGATTATTTAAATAAAATTTAAAGTTCAATCCCTCAGTTCCATAGGCCACATTTCAGGTGCTCAGTATCACATGTAACTAGATTACCATTTTGGACAACGTATCTCTAACACAAGTTCTACTGAACAGTGCAGATCTAGCCCAAGCCTCCACCCCCCCCACCCCCATCACCCAATTCGAATTCTAAGGCCAAGAGAAGTTAAGATCCCACAGCTAGTAAACGTACGAACTGTTGTAGAATTCAACTCTCCTGACTCTAGTTCAGAGACAGTTGTTCTGAACTATGCTTTTAAGGCACTATTATTCCTTGAAACACACTTCTCAAATAGTGCCAGATACCTCTAGTTGTTGGAACAAAAATGTATACCTTCATTTGCAGGTGGGGGATACACCTTTCTGTTTGCATGTGCGTGTATATGATCAAACCTTTCTTTACCAAGGGCAAAAATTGAAAACTTAAACTATTATTAAGTTAGAATTAAGTTTCACAGGACAGGTCAAGCTTATCACATAGCTTTTTATACCCTCTGGCATACAAGGGAGTTGCACTCACTTCAGCTTCAAAAACCTGGTCATATAGCACTACAACGTCTGTCTTTCTGATATTCTGGTAAAAGAAGAGCAGACAAATTTCAGAGCTGTTATGAGAGATCTCTACACGGAGTGGGAGGGTGAACTGTATCTGAAGCGGCATCCTCTTCAAATATAGTTTTACAAAGGAGCCTAACATACAAATCACCCAAAGGTAGAAAGAACTGCTCTGTGCATCTGGTGGGGTAGCAGGGGCGGGGTTGGGGCCTACACCCGGCACTCCTCATTCCTTATGACTGCTTCTGAGGTTCCTCCATGCTCAAGTTCCTCCGAGTGTAACTTCAAACCATTTCCTCTGAAAAGATCTAAAGCCTCTACCTCTGACTTTTGTAATTTCAAAACAGTGGTAGTAGAAGGCAGGAAAGCAGGAAGGCAGGAAGGCAGGAAGGAAGGAAGGAAGGAAAGGAAGGAGGGAAATCCAAGATGGTGGAGTAGATAAACACCGTGCCTGCTTCCTTCCGTAAACAAATTAAAATTGCAAATAAATTACAGATCAATGAACCTGGAGAACCATCTGAAAGTCTGGCTGAACAGAAGTTTTGTAACTAAAGATATAAAGAAAAAGCCACATCGAGACTGGTAGGAAGGGCAGAGACACAGAACGGGTCCCAAAGCTCCGTGTGGTGGTTCAGAATCACAATCGGCTGCAAAGGTTCCCCCAGAAGGAGCGAGGGACCCCAGCCCCACACTAGACTGTCCAGCCCCAGAACGGGTGCCGGGAAGAAAAGCCACACAACATCTGGCTTTGTAAAACAGTGGGGATTCGGACCATCCCAGTGGGATGGAAGGCTGTGGGAAACCCAGGTGTCCTCTTACCAGTCCCGCACACAGACTGTCTCGATCGCAGGCACTCACCTTGGGCTGTGGTGGAAGGACAGTGACTCCGGGTGTTGGAGACATATGGGCAGCTGACTGAGTTGTGTGGCTTCGGGGAGAAAGGCTGGAGGACAGTCGGCATTTTCCCTGTGTGGAGTTTTCCTCTCCGGCACCTGTGCGCCATCTTTCCTGTGTTGAGCCCGCCCCCTACGCTTACGTCCAAATCTGAATCTGATTGGTCTGCTGAGCTCCAAAACTCCGACTGCTGACTCACTGGGACCCCACCCCACCCAACGCCCCCAACACCTGAGGCACTTTCTCCCAGCAGCCAGCCCCACCCACACTGCACTGTTTCTTGCAAAGCTATGAGTCCACAGACCCCAGGCTGGAGGCTACGGGCCTCAGTGTGCTCTTGAGACTTTTGCTGAGTAGCTTCAGGCTCAGCACTGGCACTAAACCAGAATTTACATTAACCTGATAACCACAACTCTTCCTATTTTACTGACTCCCTGCCTCACCCAACTTGCATACCACACTGCACAAGGCTTTACCAGTGGCTGAACCTTAAGGGAGCTGGCAGGTGGCAGCAGGCCTTGGGATGTCCTGGTATTTTGTAGGGCCTCCCCAGGCCTGGTGCTGATGGCAGATGTCCTTGGTTTGCAGCGTGCCCTCTCCCACATGCTCGAGGGTTAGTACAGGCAGCCAACAACTGCAGATCACGTTGTAGCTCTTACTGGGTAGTCCCCAACCAGTCACAGGCAGTGGGTGACCTAAGCCTGCACTGGAGCCACTCGCAAGAGGCTCCAGAACCAACATACTTGGAGGGTGGCTTCAGACCAAAGTAGAACACTGCCCAATTAGCTCCACAAATGGCACTCCCAAAGGGTGGTCTCAATAGGCACCAGAGTCCACTGGTGCGAATCCCACCCCAGACTACAGTAGTCTGCAAGTTGTAGATGTGGCTAAACCCCATAGCCAATCAGCCTGAGGATCTATCTCACCCACTGACATGCCAATAGCAAACAAGGCTCAACTATAACAGCAGGTCACACAGTACCCACACAAGGGACACTCCTGGAGCACCTGGTACAGGTGACCAGGGAGACTGTGCCATGGCACATACTACCTAAGGTCACCCAGCCAAGACTATGGGATGTAGCAGATCTACATAGAAACAAACAGGCAGCTGAAATGAGGAAACAAAGAACTATATCCCAAATGAAATAAAAGGAGAAAACTTGTGAAAAAGAACTAAACAAAATGGAGGCAAACAACCTACCAGATACAGAGTTCAAAACAATGGTTATAAGGATGCTCAAGGAATTTAGTAAGAACTTCAACAAAGACAGCAAGCATATAAAAGAAACCATAAAAAAGAACCAGTCCAAAGTGAAGAATACAAGAACTGAAATGAATGCACTAGAAGGAATCACCAGCAGACCAGATGAAGCAAAGGATAGAATCAGAGATATGGAAGACAAGGTAGCAGAAAATACCCAATCAGAACAGCAAAAAGAAAAAAGGAGCCCCCAAAAATGAGGATAGTTTAAGAGATCGCTGGGACAACATCAAGTGTAACAAAATTTGCATCATTGGGGTACCAGAAGGAGAAGAAAGAAAGGGATTGACCACCTATTTGAAGACATAATGACTGAAAACGTTCCTGACTTGGCGAAGGAAATAGACATACAAGTCCAGAAAGTGCACAGAGTCCCAAAGAAGATGACCCCAAACAGGCCCACACCAAGACACATTATAATTAGAATGGCGAAGGTTAAAGAGAGAAAATCCTAAAGGCAGCAAGAGAAAGGCAACTAGTAATTTATAAGGGAGCTCCCAGAAGACTGTCAGCTGATTTCTCAACAGAAACTTTGCAGGCCAGAAGAGATTGGCACAAAATATGCAATGTGATGAAAAGCAAGGACGTACAACCAAGGTTATTCTACACAGCAAAGCTATCATTTACCATCGAAGGGCAGATAAAGAGCTTCCCAGACAAGAAAAAGCTAAAGGAGTTCATCATCACCAAACTAGTATTACAATAAATGTTAGAGGAACTTCTTTAAGATGGGTAAGGGGGAATCAAATTTATGAATAATAAAATGGCAATAGCTACATATCTATCAACAATTACTTTCAATGTAAACGGATTAAATCCTCCACTCAAAAGACACAGGAGAGCTGAATGGATAAAAAAGAAAGACCCTTACATATGATGTCTACAAGAGACTCACTTCAGATTGAAAGACACACACAGACAGAAGGTAAAGGGATGGAAAAAGATATTTCATGAAAATGGAAACAACAAAAAAGCTGAGATAGCAATACTTATACCAGACAAAATAGACTTTAAAACAAAGGCTGTAATAAGAGACAAAGACCCAAAGAAAGACCCAGTAAACCCACTTCATGGTATTTATCCGAAGAAACCCAAAGTGCTACTTTGAGGGGACATGTGCATCCATATGTTCAACGCAGCATTGTTTACAATGGCCAAGATGTGGAGGCAGCCTGGGTGTCTGTCAATGGGAGAATGGCTGAAGAGGAGATAGTACATATATATAATGGAATATTGCTCGGCGTTGGAAGGGGAAAGGTTCTTGACATCTGCGGCGGCATGGATGGACCTGGAGAGAACTGTGCCAAGTGGAGTATATCAGATAGAGGAGGATGGATGCAGTGTGATTTTGCTTATATGTGGAATCTAAAGAACAAAATAAATGAAACAGAAACAAGCTCATAGATACAGAGAACATATTGATGGTTGCTGGATGGGAGGGGTGTTGAGGGTGAGTGAAAGGGGGGAAGGGATTAAGAAGTACAAATTAGTTGTTACACAGTAGTCATGGGGATGTAGGGTATAGCATAGGGAATACAGTCAATAATATCGTAATAACTATGTATGGTGTCAAATGGGTACTAGATTTTTCGGGGGATAGATTGGAAGGGATTGGGGGGCAGGGTGAAAAAGGTGAAGGGATTAAGAAATACAAACTAATAGTTACAAAATAGTTATGGGGATGTAAAGTAAAGCACAGGGAATATAGTCAATAATATGGTAATAACTATGTATAGTGCCAGGCAAGTACTAAACTAGTCAGGGGGATCATTTCTTAAATTATACAGATGTCCAACCACTATGCTATACACCTGAAATTAATATAAAATAATAATGAAAGTCAATTGTAATTGAAAAATTAAAAAAGGGTGAAAAGGTGGGAATAAGAGGTCCAAATTTGCAGGTATAAAAAAATAAGTCATGGGGATCTAATGTACAGCATAGGGAATATAGTCAATAATATTGTGACAGCATGGTATGGCGTCAGATGATTGTTGGACTTATCATGGTGATCACTTCTTTGGGTATACAAATGTTGAATAACTATGGTGGACCCCTGAAACTAATATAACATATGCTGGCTATATTTTAATAAAAATCTTAAAAAACAAAAACATTGAAAATAAATAAAAATTGATATGGAACATCCAAAAAAAAAAAAAAGCAAGTACATTACAAAATCCCTCATTATGTTTAGTTAATACATAGTAAATGAATCTAAGAGAGTTTACCAAAAAATTACCACTTTTACCTACATGCCTGAAACACATGGGTACAAGGCATGGTCCATTTTATTAATTAAATATTTACTGATTATTTTACTTTGTTGTGTAAAGAGTGAACTAGTCCTTGGGGAAATAAAATGATATATAAAATGCAATTCCCTGCCCCAGCCATCTTACAGTGTAATTAAGGAGAAAAGACACACAGGAATCCTGGGTGGAAACGAATAATGACTAGCTTATATTTATGTCACTGTAATCCTAGGAGAGAAGAGGGTGGTGCAGTGCAGAGAAAAATGTTTGAAGAAATACAGCTGAAAACTCCTAAAAAAGGAAAGGTAAACCTAGATTTCTGTATTCAGAAAAAAAATCTTTCAGGAATAAAGGTGAAATAGACATTCTCAGAGAATTAACAGTCAATGTACATGCTCTGAACGAATTACCAAACAATTCTTCAGACAGAAAGGAAACAATAGAGGGACTCTTGGAACAAAAGGAATAAAGGAAGAGCAAAAGAAATGTTAAGTATATGCATAAATATAATAAACTATTCTCTTGAGTTCTTCAAAGTATATATGATGATTGAAAGGGAAAATTTTTAAAAAGTTATCTGATGGGGTTATCAACGTATTAGATAGAATATTTAAGACCAGGTATTCGCAAAACTTTTTCAGTAAAAGACCAGATACTAAATATTTTTGGCTTTGCAGATTATATGGACTCTGTTGGAATACTCTGTCACTTTAGTGCAAAAAGTGGCTAAAAATACGTGACGTGAGTTATGACTGAGTTCCAATAAAACTTTACATAGACATTGACATTTGGAGTTCATATAATTTTCGTGCCACACAATATTTGTTTGAAATTTTTTTCCAACCATTTTCAACCATTAAAAAACACTGCCTACTTTTGTATAACCAATAGGCCATACAAAAACATGCAATGGGCTTGTTAAGACAATTACAACATAAAGAAGGGAAAGTAAAGGGATTTATATGGTGATAAAATTTCTACATTCTACTTGAGGTGGTAAAAATACTAATTTTAAGTAGACTGTGAAAAGTTAAATACATATGTTACAATCTATAGTTCTGGGGGTTGTTCATGCAAGGGAGGCAGCTAAAGCCATGAATATATAAGACTGCATTTACCAAAAGAAGGCTGCTAAGGTAGCGACTTTTGGGAGTTATGTGTGACGGCTATGCAGAGCATGAGCCTCTATTTTGTGTGGGGAAGTAATGTACCCAGCACAAAAGCTATACATTTCCTTGCCTTCCTTGCAGAAGGGGAAGCCAATGAGACGTAGGCAGAAGCCGTAGGGTGTGGCTTCTGGGAAAGCTTGTCAGAGGGAAACATTAGGTGGGGAGGCAGATGCTGTTTTCCTCTTCTCCTGCCTGAAAAGTGAATGTGATGGCTGGAGCGACAATAGCAAGTTTGCAACAAACAATTAACTTCAAGGAGCCTGGAGCACTGATTACATTGTGAAGCCACCACACCACCTCTAAACTGCCCACCTTCAGAATACTCCTACATTAAATCATTATTACTTCATCTTCTGTTCCCAGCAGCCAAATACCAGTCTTAACTCAGTGTTTCCTCAACTTTCCCCAACTATGGCACACACAGTAATGAAAAATACATTGTGGATAAGGGGGTTTGTCTGGGGGGAAAGGAGTGGGGCAACAGCAGCTACAGGCCCCACCTACATACAGGCCAACAGGACCGAATGGACCATTTCAGCATCCTAAACACCGTCCAGAGTTTCACGAAATGAGGAAATTTAGGGAAGTAAAGTATGACAAAGGTAAGAAAAAAAGAGTTTCAAGAATAAAGAAACAGTAGAGCTTCTAAAAGTCTAGGAAGGACTAAAAAAAGATTTTTTGGAAAATAAATGATCACTGGTATAAGAAATGTTTCAAATAGTGGCAGAAGAAATCTGATGGCAAGATGTTATATGATACTGGACCGGTAAAAAGAGACTGGAAACAGCAATAGCAACTAGTGAAGAAAAGGAGAGAGGTCAGTAGTTCAACAGGGTAGAACAAGGATGAAGAAAATATTTTCACTATAAGGAAGTGTTGCAGAGGGTAAAGAGTTTAAACAGAAGGGAAAGAAGGAAGATGAAGGAAGACTAGATAAAATTCATGGTATAAAGTTTCAAAGAATCTTAAGAATAAGAGGAGAAAAAAGAATAGGATGAGAAAAATATATTTTAAGAAAGAGAGGAGGGAAGCTGGGGAATTTAGCTGTGTATCTTTGATCCTATTTTACGAGCATAAAGAGAATGAACTGGGCTAATGAATCTTGAGAATGACGCAAGTTTTGAGGAATGTGAATGCAACAGGGAGATGAAGGATCGCTAAGCAATACTGTGAGCTCAGCTTATGTCAGCTAGCATACCCTTGCATCAAAAACAGCCAGGTTCTATGAATTCTTCCACTTAGTCTGGGATCAGGAAGTGAAAACCGGGAGGAAAAGATTTCCTGAATCTGAGACTCGCAAGGTGAATAGGTTCACTGTTCTGATGAAACAAATCTATGTAACAAGTGTATAATGAAATTTAATCATTGGTATTAATATCCTTCAGTTTTCATTCCCATGATCGGTGTATGCAACTGTTCATTTTCAAGATGCCATAGTCAACTAGTACTGGATCTATGCTGATTCCAAGATTTAAGCCACAGTGCTCAGAACTTAAAAGCTGGATAGGTCATTATCGGTCACCTAGTTCAAGAGATGAGAAAACTAAGACCCAAAGAAGTTAAGGAACTTGCTCTAGGTCACAATGACAGTGGCAGAGCTATAGAGGTCCTGATTTTCACTTCAGTGCTCTTTCCACTCTACCACCAATTCTTCCAGAAAGCACACTGCCAAAGTAAAATACATCACTACGTATATGGCCTTCCACTTAGTGCTGTGGTCTAAAAAGGAGAACCTACAGCATCTCCTGGAATTCTTATCTAAAGTCAGCCATGTCTTTCTTTAAAACACCATAGAAGCTAATAAGCAATTTTGCCTCAGCAAAAAAGGTATGGTGTGCCTTAAGGCTTTTTATACATTGTTTCCAGGATCTGGGTTAAGGTAAGCCTTGTGAACCAGGAATTGACTTGGAACCTGTTATATTTTTATTTGAAGTGAGGTGAGACAAAGTGAAATCAGGTGGAATCAGACCTCTGTGTAAGTGCTGAGAATAATACATATCAAAAGCCAGGGAAATCATTCCAGGTTACACTTGGGGATTCTTCATAGTCCTAAGGTTGAGCCTAACCTTTGCAGTGCTGGCTGAATTATGGGCTGCCTAAAAAGAGATGGGATCCGCAGGAATTTCAAAACACCTCCAAGGCAAGCTTTTCAGTAGGGAACAAAGAAGCAACACTGCAGGACAGGTAAGCAAAGAAACCAAGAAGACCTAAGGCCATGATCTCTACACCTGTTCTCACAAGGTAGCTCAGTTCTACAGGGATCTTGGGGTCCTCTGTTCCCCTCAGAGGCCAAGCATTCACAGCTTCTCTCTGAGCTGTAAGTGGTAAGATAGTAGTTTGCTGGGCAATGAGATAGACAGAAGTACAAAGAGTCAGGTAGCAAACAAAAGCCTAGAAGGCTGGAAGATTTTTTTTTTTTAAGGATCTGTATATAATTCTTATTAACTTGAGGACTGACTCAGTACTAGATCTTATAGATCTGCAAAGAATGATCTTTGCAGGAAATCTCTGTTACTTGAAGATGAAAAGGAATGTGAACCAATTCAGACTTTGCCAACTGATAGTTCAGGAGAAGGCCCTCTGGGATGGCCAGAAAGCAGAGTGTGCATGTAATTGCAGAACACTTCTTTCCCTTGGGATGAAAAAAGAAAGAAAGAAAGAAAAAGGAAGAGAGGTACTAAATCCTGAAACACAATATGCTAAGTGGGATAAAATATGGTATTAAACGTAGGAGAACTAAAAATCTTACAGATTTAATTAAATAAATATTTTAGAGGGCCTACCACAGGTGTGAGATGTTGGGTATATAATGGTGAGCAAAACAGTTCCTGAGCTGACAGAATTTCTAAAACGGTGGAAGAGATATACATTAATAGAAAAATATAATTATAGATAGTCCCCGATTAATTATGATCTGACTTTTGATTTTTCAAATTTATGACCGTGTGAAAGCCATATGCATTCTGTAGAAATCGTATTTTGAATTTTGCTCTTTTCCTGGCCCGGTGATATGCTGTACCTTCCTCTCTTGTGAAGCTGGGCAGCAGTGAGGTGACTGTGCCCGACTGCAGGCTAATGTACGTGCTCGGAGCACGTCTCAGGCAGGCCAGGCTACACTATGATGTCCGACAGGTTGGGTGTATTAAATGCGTTTTCCACTTACTATATTTTCAACTCACGATGGGTTTATCGAGACATAACCCCACTGTAAGTCAAGGAGCATCTTTACATACAACATTGCAAATTATAACGAGTGCTGTGAAATAGTATATAATTGTAATGAGGTGCATTAAAAATATGTAACAGAGGAACTTGGTAATAGGCTGCCAGTGACAACCAGAGGAACCTTCAGAGCAAACGATTTCTTTCTACCTGCCTACCTGCCTACCTACCTACCTATCTACCTACCTACCTACCTGCCTACCTACCTGCCTACCTGCCTACCTACCTGCCTACCTGCCTACCTGCCTACCTGCCTACCTATCTATCTACCTACCTGCCTACCTGCCTACCTATCTATCTACCTACCTGCCTACCTGCCTACCTACCTGCCTACCTGCCTACCTGCCTACCTGCCTACCTATCTATCTACCTACCTGCCTACCTGCCTACCTGCCTACCTGCCTACCTATCTATCTACCTACCTGCCTACCTGCCTACCTACCTGCCTACCTACCTACCTGCCTACCTGCCTACCTATCTACCTACCTACCTGCCTACCTGCCTACCTACCTGCCTGCCTACCTGCCTACCTGCCTACCTACCTACCTACCTATCTATCTACCTACCTACCTACCTACCTACCTACCTGCCTGCCTGCCTGCCTACCTACCTACCTGCCTACCTGCCTACCTACCTGCCTGCCTACCTGCCTACCTGCCTACCTACCTACCTACCTACCTATCTATCTATCTGTCTCTGTGCTATCATCCTCCTGGCAGGGCGAGAGAACAGGAATCTTCAGATAAAAAGGGATCCACTGTTCACTGTTCTCAGGAGAGTAAAAGGTTAGCCTCACATTCGCAGTTTTCCTCAGGTTCACATACATGAAAAGCATTTCACCCTCGGAGAAAATTCACTAGCATAAAGATCGTTAGAATCAATAGGTAGGAAACTGATGTCTTCTATCTTCGGTATATTGAGGGACAGACCCCGAAGGTTGCTTGATGGCACAGGCTGTGGTCTGGATGTGTCTGTCATTCCAACAGATACTGTGGCTGTTCAGCTGTTTGGCCATAGGCAAATGACATTTTAAAAATCAGAGACAGCCACTTCTGATTTCCAGATGGCACATGTATACATGTACCCGAGTCAGCCCCCAGCGCCAGGCTCTCTCTCCACGGTCTCTGCCTCAGTGTCTAACACAATAGGATTTTTTTCTTCTTCTTGCTTTTGTCGTCTCAGGTATATAATGAAACCTCATCAGCAATATTATTCTAAAAGCTGAAGCTTTCCTACATAACTAATGATGAGAGAGCCCAGAACACAGAATTCTTAAGTTGTATCACATCAGTGCTGACTGCATGGTAGACTCTAAATACTGAATCCCAACAGAATGTGCAGAGGAACAGGCTTTATCAGAATGGCCAGAATGAAACGCCTGAATCTCCACAGGAGCCTGACGAGGCAGCTTATGATAATCAGAGAGAACGAGTTCCTCGGGGCCTCTCAACCCCTCCAAGTGGGGATGCGCTGCGAGTCTGGTTATCGATGCAGAGACCTGATGGGCCGCCGGGGCCCAGCCTCTCTAACCACACGGCCGGTGACGAGAACTTGGATTTTTCACAAAAAGAATGTATTTGCTGAAATCAAATTGCCACAGATGGTACCAAGGGATCTGAGATACCTGGCTGAGTCCCTTTGCACTCCTATTTTTTCAGCTTTATGAACTTCTAAAACAGAAGAAATCCTGTTCTCAGGGGCAAATGGAACATGTAAGAAGCCCGGATGGCCGCCTTGGGCCGTGGTACCCTACAGCGAGCCAACTGCCTGGTGGATGCCTGAGAACAAGACCACGTAAACATGTCCCTGTTGCCTAGGCCTATAAAATCTGTACTAAGCGACAGATGCATGAAGTGGCGTGGGTGGCTGGGCAATGAGGCAACCAGTGGGAAGGAACTGGCGGCGCCTCCAGGTGTTCAAAAAGGCAAGCGTTACACATGCAATGAGCCAACACTAAGTCAATTTAAATGGTTTCCATTTCCTTGACTCCCACGGCTGCCCTTTTATTACTTTTTCTCTTCAAGCCCAAAAGTTTATTTATATTTGAATTCTCTCATATAAAATGATCGAGAGGATATAGAGTTTATAGACACAGTTTGAATTACCTGGCCAACGCCTATCAAATGACTGCTTGCGTACCAGGGCCAACACTTCAATAGCTATGCAGGGGAGATAATTCGTTAAAAAAAACCCCCACAACAGGCAATCTTTAGAAGCTGGGCAATTTCACTGAGAAGTTTGCTGTAATCCTCTGCCGAGGTATCACCAGCAGACTACGGTCGCTTGAGAATCCTACTAAATACTTGGTATTATTTATAGTCATCAGCGCCTGCAGGCAGAAGCAGGTTGAGGAGCAGTGGGAAAACCACACGTAGCACTTACCATCTTCGGTTTCCTGCCACACGATGCCCTCGAGGTTGACGCTTGTCCCAGGTTCACAGGGGCCCAGGCACTCAGGCTCGGTGGCTAGAGCCACATCACATGTGTTGACCCCGACTGATCGGGTACGCACCATGATCTGCTCACAGGGGGAGGAGATGTCATTACTGACCACGGGTACCAAAAGGTGCAGTGGCAGCACCGCGGGTGTGGAGACGGGGGACTCCATCTGCGGGGAGAGAAAGGAGGAACTGATTACAGGGAGAACACTCAGAGGAAACACCTTCTCTGTACTCCGCCACGTCCTGCGTCCTCTCCTGCCCAAGAGTGGAGGGCTCTCAGTGTAGGACGGACCCTTCCCTTCAAGTTCTAGGGCACGATACCACTACAGATGAGTGCACCCTGTGCTAGGAGAAGCTCTTCTTCTTATTAACAATTTTCCTCATAAACTGTGCTTGGCTAAAAGCATATAAAAAAAAAATCTCATCTCATTTAAAAATCTCTAATGAAAGAGAACCAGGGCCAGATTTCAACAATAACAGAGGAAGAAAAGGACCAGCTTCTGAGTCATGTTCTACTGCTGCCACGATGCTTCCCAACAGTCTATCCTTCAACAAGTAATACGTTAACCAGGTGTAAATCCAAGAACACGGGAGGGCGTAAAGGCAGGAGAAATATCCAGATCCTAGGAATGCCACTTCAAGAAGACTGGAGCTTTCATTCATCTTTAGCTAGAAGGAAATCTACTTAAAAGTTATATAGGAGACCAGGAAGCAACGTGACGGGGGTTTCTGTTATAACAGAAACTGGTTACTGAGAATGGCTTTCTGGAATGTAAATCTAACATCAAATTTATCTGTAAGAAACAGGAGGTGCTGTTACTATCCAGAAGCCAATCCACAACAGTCTACAGATGACATTGATTACGCACACAGAGGTCGAAGTAGTTGAACATAAGGACCGTCAATCTACCTCCAAATCTAGAACCTCTCACAAGATCCCAATTATTTAGATTCCAAGAAGAATGCAACACATCAAGTGTTAAATGAAAAGTTGTAATAGAGGGTAACAATCCCTTCACTCTTTAAATCCCAGCATTTATCAGGGTGGCAGAGTACCAACTCCGAATCTACAGTGCCCAAATCCTAACTGAACATAGTGTCTTGCGTATGCAAAGCCACTCAATACACACAGATGGATCTTCCCTGAAGATTAAATGATACCAATCAGCAGACCTAGATAATGAGAGTCAAGGATTGGGACCCTCTTCCCCTTGTTAAAGACTTTTTTAGTCCAGGTTGAATATACTCCTTAAACAGACCTACATTCAGAGAGAGCCACACCTCGAACCTATAATCCAAGCTGCTGGACAGCTCTGCAACATACCTCTGGTTCTGGAATAGTTTACTGCATGATCACTGCTCTACCTATAATCCACCTTTCTCCTCTTAACACACACACACACACACACACACACACACACACACACCCTTGCTGGCCTCGAATACTACTCTAGAAACTGTAACCTGCATACTGCATCCATTCTCTGCAGTTAGCTCTGACGTTTGGCTTAGAAGTCACTGCTGTTTGCAGATCATCACTGTCAGAGTCCACACAATGCTAAACACTCATTCTGATTAATTCTGGTCCCTGAAAAGCTGCCAAAACATCATCTTTATCAGCCTGTTGTCACACACACACACACACACACACACACACACACACACACTCACACACACCTTGGACTTCCCTAACGCTGCTTTTTTCATAAAATGAAATCGAAGTGGAAGCCTGTGTAATGAATCTGCTGCATGATAGTAAACGCCAAAAGGCATTTTCACTCTCTTTTGCACTCTTGAAAATCAGGCATTTATAATTTAATTTGGCAACTTTCTTGGGATGTGGTAGATCCTTGAAAGACCCTGTAAACATGTACATGCACAGACCTGAAGGTAGAAACACCACAGAAAAAGTAAACTACTACTAGCTGTGCTAGAATCTGGCTCTAATCAGTAAGCCCTTTCGGGAATGCTATGAGAAGGTGGCTCATAACTTTTTGGAAAGCAAGTTTCCTGGAGAGTTTACCCTTGAGAGTTACTAGAAAGGGGAAATTAGAGACAGAGTATAGATCATCTTCGCTCCTGGCCTTCCCCTTGTTTCTCCGCTCTTTCTCTTGGGCAAGACAAAAGCAATTTCACTATCAGCATGTGCATTTCCCTTGCCTGGAGTTTGTTCCTTTTTCTATACCTTTCTTCTACGAGCAAGAAAAATTCCTGCAAGGTCCTCTTTCCTCACAGAGATTGGCCCGCATCTTCTAGGTCACTCCTGTGAACTTTCAGATTGCTTTGCCTGATTGGCTTGTCCCGTTGCCAATCTGTTCCACTGCAGAGGCAGGATCCCAAGCACAGAAGGAGGTGAGTCCCCGGCGTGTCACCTCCACACTACTCTCCCTCTCAGCCAGCAAGGACGGCTCTGTTCTGGAAGTGGTTTCATTTCCTGCTAGGTTATTCAGTGCTGCTGGAGTCCAGGGAGAAGATAAGCTACTCACAGTCTAGATAAAGCCAAGCCCCCAGTTCTGTACTGACAGATACAGAAAACAACATCTAAGATGTAAGTAGGAAACACCACTGTTGCAATCAAGCTCTTTGTCCAATTAAACCCTGCGATACGACATTTGAAGAGAAGAAACATAGCTGATCACTAAGAATAACTGGATACACACGAGGAGGTGATTAACACGTGTCTGCATCAAACTATATACCTTACTGATCAGAGTTACGTAGTAGAGTTCAGGATGTCTTGTGAGGATTGCTTTATTTAATTATTTAGTTAATTAAAAGGGATTTTTGGAGGTGGGGAGAAATCCACCTATCGGTTTGGAACTATTCAGTTTCCTTCCACTTTGCAACAAATCTAAGGAGAAATCACAGAGCAGCACAATAATGTTTAATTACAGCTCCAGCTCTAATTACCGTTTGGTCACATCTATAATCTACACTAAGCCATAGTGCATAATAAGCAGCTCTGTGATATTCATCTAATAACCTAGGTGGCTTTATGGGATTTCATATTCTACTACTCACTGGAACAAACAGAGCTTCATTTATCATTCTCTAGGAGAGAATGAAAATCAGGAAAGGATTCATTTTGCCACCTTTCCCATATACCTAGGATATAGGAGCAGGGATTGTCAGGAGATTGGTACCAGCAGGGAAAATAAAGAGCAAGAATATAAAAAGTTAAGGTAATTAAATATCTTAACAACCAGGACCATAATAAAAGCGGGGCAAATTCTCACTCTCTGAAGTGCTAAAAAATGCCACCATGGATTCTGGGGCTCACTGAATGGGGAGGTAAACAACAAAACAAAACAAAAACCTTCAAAGAGACTCACAGAGAATTTAATGATGGAAATCTCTTAAGTTTCCCAACAATTTATATTCTTTATCTTTTAATGATACTTCTTTTCAATTCACCTTTAGATATTAGTCTTAACAGCACCTATTAGGGGTCTGAGTGCTGACAGGCAGGTGACACAGAAATGCGAACTGGAGAGAATAAAGAAAGGCCAAAGCTATTAAACTCCCTGCAAGAAGTAATTACACACTGACTTTGGCTGCCTCCCACACAAGACGCATTGATGGAGGGAAAATTTCAAGGCTGCAACAGAATTTTGGGGGTAGAAAATGCAGTAAAGAAATATTTGATTTACACTCTCCCTTCTTCCCTTCACAAATATGAGTCTAATATCTTCACCTTCACAGCCAAAAGGTAGAAAGGAAGTTGGTTCTACTGACAACTGCAGTAGCTCTAGAAACTCCCTTTTATCCAAGAATGAAAGATAACTGGGGGTAATGGTTAGATGAACGTTCAGATTTATTCAGAATTATCAGAGAAGATGATGTAGAAAGTAGAATGTCAAATATATTATTAAAGAGAGAACATCTTATTAATATTACTATGTTACTATGTTAATAAGATGTTCTTTCTTTAATAATTGCAAAGGTCCTTCAAGATTTTACAGTGACTCAGCACTGGCAATACTAACAGTAATAGAGGTTCCCGATTCATGGACAAACACGTAAGTACTTCCCCTGTCGACACATTATATAAAACTTGACTTGCTCACAAAGTTTTTATTGTGGGTTATTAGAAAAAGCAGGTATTTTTTAAAATCACATTTATTTGTTTATGTATTTGTGTTATTTGTCTCTCAAATTAAAATACAGAGGAAAGGGCTGGCCCGGTGGCTCAGGCGGTTAGAGCTCCATGCTCCTAACTCCGAAGGCTGCCAGTTCGATTCCCATGTGGGCCAGTGGGCTCTCAACCACAAGGTTGCCAGTTCAATTCCTCGAGTCCCGCGAGGGATGGTGGGCTCCGCCCCCTGCAACTAAGATTGAACATGGCACCTTGAGCTGAGCTGCCGCTGAGCTCCCGGATGGCTCGGTTGGTTGGAGCGCATCCTCTCAACCACAAGGTTGCCGGTTCGACTCCCGCAAGGGATGGTGGGCTGTGCCCCCTGCAACTAGTAACGGCAACTGGACCTGGAGCTGAGCTGCGCCCGACACAACTAAGACTGAAAGGACAACAACTTGACTTGGAAAAACAGGCCTGGAAGTACACACTGTTCCCCAATAAAGTCCTGTTCCCCTTCCCCCCAAAAAAAATAAATAAATAAAATACAGAGGCAAATATCTTCAGTCATTTGAGCTGCCTCCTGTTAACTGGGATTTCAAGACAAAATAAGTTTACTGTATTTTTAAAAAAAACTAAGGATTATTTTTGCTTATTCTGAAATACCAGTGATTCCTTGTGAGAGCCTGGCAGGTAGATATCATGGAATAACTAAGGATGGAGGGAGCAATATGAATTCCTCTTTCCAGCAAAGCTCTTGTCAAAATGCAATAGAATATTCTGAGAGTCAATCCTAAAACAACACACATTTAACTATTAATGAAGAAGGAAGTCAGCTCCTTTCAAACACTAAGTACTCTTTGACCCTAAGTGAAACACTAAATACACTAAGCCTCTCTTTAAAAAAAGAAAGGGAGGGAGGGAGGAAGGAAGGAAAGGGAAGGGGGGAGGGAGGAAAAGAAGAAAAGGAGGAGAGAGGGAGCGGGAGGGAGAGAAAAAGAAAAAGAAAAAGGAAAAAGAGGCTGCTGGCCGGTTGAGCTTCCAGATTTCACTTAGGCTGCTCTGAAAAAGAATTTGATTGTAACTCTGGTGAATTTCCAAGACATCTTGTAGCAGAAGGCAAGGAGGAAAACGAGAAAAAGAAAGACATGGTAGCTGGCACCGCAACCAGACATCAAACAGTTTGTAGAAGCTACATATTCTATTATTCACAGAAGACTTACTTTAACACTCTACCTAGTCAAGGTCAGCAGTGAAGGCTGTTCCAGTGTGTACTAGAAAATGTAAGTGCAGTGAAAATATTATTTCAAGACTACAGACTAACTATAGGGCGTTCTCCTGCAAAGATCTCTACACAGCGTCAGGTGCAGACCCTGAAGACCTCTTTTGGGTAAAGAGGAGATAGTGGATCCAACGATCCTAACATTCAAGCTTCTTTAAATTCCTACTGTGTGAGAATGGATTAATTACGCTGGAAATTTAACAAAGGAAAAAGACATCTCACAAACAAAACCAATACACGCCACCAATCACATGGCAGTGTCCATTACTCCATTACATGGCAAAGGCTTTGCCAAATGAAGTGTCTATTCTGCTCGTCTAAAATCTTCTCATTCTGCAATCTTCTGCCTGCTTCAAATTCACAAATTTTCCTTTAGAAAAGCTATTAACTTTGCAGCTGATGAGTGATGATAGGGGCCTAAGTATTTGGGGGGGTGGGGGACCTCTGAAACTGACCCCCCGCCCCCTAAAAGGTTGATAATCCCTCCCATTCCTGTAGTGTTCCTAAAAAAGCACTGGAATTAGCTTCTCAAGAATAAAGAATTTGAGAAAAACTCATTCTTTGCCTGCAACTACTTCCTCTCCTGAACACACGTCTTACCTCCTTTCACATACTCATTTCCTAAAAAGTCAGAGGGGAGCTTGTCATTTCTACTCCATTCTCTTACCCCTTAGGATATAAAAACAAACAAACAACCCACAAACCAAATAAGGTGAACACAGAAAGCTAAAGCCTTTTTCTGATCCTTTCAGAATCACAGATATTAGAAGAAAAGTCTCAATTTACTTATAACATGAATGGCCCAAACTGTACTCAAGAACCTAATCATCATTCACATGGATGGTTCTACGAGAAAGCATAAGAATTCTAAATTGAGACGTAAGCAACCACATCTGGCTCTGCAGTAGCTTGGGGAGGAGAGATGGGCATGACGCCCCCTGCTTTAACCAGCTGTTTTCCAACTTCTTGGTCTCAGGAAACCGTTCCAGTCTTAAAAATTGAGAACCTGACAGCTTTTATGTACGTAGGCTCTCGCTATTGATATTTACTGTGTTAGAAATTAAAACAAAGATTTTAAGATGTACTAATTAACTTATTTAAATCAACTAACAATTTTGAAGTGACAAAATGAGAGGCAGAAGAGATAAGCAGTGGCCAGGAACACGGCTGGTGAGAGGCAGAAGGGAGGAGGCAGGTGTGATAAGGAAAGGGCCACGCCGGTGGCCCTGGCAGTGATGGAGCAGCTCTGTACCTTGTCTGTGGGGTAAATACTCAAACCTACACATGGGATAAAACTGCACAGAAGTACATACGCACGCACGTACACACGTACACACACACACACACACACACACACACACACAGAACAAGTAAACCGGGGAAATCTGAACATCAATGTCAACATCCCTATTGTGATGTTGTCCTATAGCTTTGCAAGGTGTTACCAGTGGGGAAAACCAGGTAAAGGGTCCATGACATCTCTCTGAATCACTACACTACATTATCTCAAAAAGGTTAACAAAAAATTGAGAACCCAAAGACCTTTTTTTTATATCTATTGATATTCACCATACTAGAATTTAAAAAGAAATATTTTAATGTGCATTGACTTGTTTAAGTAACATTTAAAAACCTATTATGCATTAACGTATATAACATTTTAAATAAAAAGAACTACAATTTTTCAAAAGGAAAACAAAAGAAGAGCAGCACCGATTTACTTCTATTTTGCAAATTTCAACATCTAGTTTAAGAGACAGCTAGATTCTCATGGCTGTTTCTGCATTCCATCTTGGTTAAATGTTCTGGTTGAAGTACATAAAGAAAAGGGCCTCACATAGGTTATATATATATAGGCTTTTCAAATAATTGTGGATATTTTTCTTTGATATAACACCAAAACCCAACAAGTGTCAACTCTTAAACGTTAGTGGCAATATGAAATCTGACTCTATTTGCAATGAACTTTTTGTACCTTACACTATAATCCATTGGTCTGTCTTGCACTTTGAAAGTTTCTTTTACCCATGCATGATTTTTTAACAGCATGCATTAGTCATTTGGAAAATATTAATTCACTGAGTTATACCACGCTTTCCAATATGGACACATTTCATTTCATTGATGTGAAAAAGTCATAGTCATCAGAAAAAGTCTTTAAGTACTGGTAAGCTGTAAAACTCCTGGGGAGTGAGGGAGGAGAAACAAATTTCCCCAAATTATGTTTGCTTGAAAGCTCAAATTTTATCATTAACAACAAATACCGTCAGTTGTTTTTCTTGGAGTAATAGGCTCATTTCATTCACTTTCAAGAAAACGTCTGCCAAATACCCAAGTCTGAATAATTTGTCAGTTGTTCTTTCAAGTAAAAAAACGGCATTTCATGAAAAAACTGGCTAGTTCAGCTCACAACTCAATTCCACAAGTGTTTTATGTGTACTCCCCATGTTATCAAATAAAATATAAAATGACATGTACTCAAAGGCCGAGACTGAATAAATAATAATTTTTACTGCTTTATTTAAAGATATTTTTAAAGTGAAACTGGCTTTATAAAATTTTTTATATTTTACTAAAAGGCCTAGCAATGAAGAATGTGACGGCTACTAGTACAATTTGGTGCCTCTGATTTGATTCGTGCTAAGGTGGCCAGCCATTGTACGCCTCACTGCGTCTGCACCACCAGTACCAAGCCAACGAGTGAGTGGGAAAATGATGTTTTAGTATTCTTCTGAAAATGGTTCTGACCTAGCAGAACCTCTGAAAAGGTCGCAGAGACACCTCGGGGTCTACAGATAATATTTCGAGAACAAGTTTCAGCTTCTCTAGAAGTATATACCCATCTGATTCCTAAACAAAACTGGGGTTCTGGTAGCAAGGAGTTGAGGGAGATTATTCGTTGGGCAAACAAGAGTTTCTAGTTTGGGTGAAGGAAACAGACATGAAGGCAAGGAAAATTATTAGCAAGAGTGGAGTAGGAAAGAACACTCCTAAAATGTACATGCTAATTATTTCATAAGTAAGGGATATTTGTGATTAGGGATTAATAAATTTCAGCAACTGAGTAATAAGTATTTAAAAAATTTGGGAGAATGAAGAGCTCAGTTAATTGTTTAGAAAATGGACAAACAAATAATGGTCATTAACTACTGACAAAACTGACCCTTACTCTTGGCTGGGGGACGAGGGGAAATCATTCCCTTGAGTGTCTACTTGTTTTAAAATTGCCAAGGATAAGACTTCTCTGAAATTATAACTTAGTAGTTCAGAAACATGCCATTATCTAAAAGAAATTTAAAAATGGATCTTTAGCCAGGAGCCATCATTTCCTACAGAACTCTCCCTGGTCTTTGCTACATGAGCTAAAGGTATAGAGATAAAACTGTACCTTGGTCTGAAGGGTGATGTACAAGTATGTATTTACTTGTGATTATGGACACCTTAGCACTGTAAAACCAGGAGGGAAATGGCCATCTGGTTAGATAGGCTTCACTGCCCAAGTGTCTCCTAGGTGATGTTGTGTTCTAGAAGGTCACAGAATATCCACTGATTTTGTTTAACTTCCACATAAGCCTCATAAATTTGACAGAAAACTATGGGTTAATTCCAATGAGAGGTCATTCTAGTTTAAAAAAAGCACCTTAAGCAGCAGCAAAGCTCATTTGCTTTGCTAGAGAGCATGTTTATATTATAGCCTCTCATTTTGTATCATGTATATGTTCCTAAAAGAAGATGTAAGACCAAATCATAGCATGGAAGAACCTTAAACATCATCTAACTAACCACCCAAGGGTAAAATCTTGTCTATAATAGGTATTCATAAAACCTCTATTTGTACTCCATCCTCATCTATCCGTGCGGGGGGAGAAAATAACCCTTACTTTACTGGGATGGTTTAAAAGATTGAATTCCTTAACACACATCAAGCGCCTAGCAGTGTGCCTACAGGATTCTGGCAATCTCAAATGGTATCTGTGACCAACTCTTCTAAGAGTCAAGTCACTCTCAGAAGCTCCCATTGAATTTCATATCCATTAAAGCTCCCTAGATCTTTTCTAATCAAACTTTGAAAAGATTGTCTTCAATCCCCGACCCCCCCGTTTTCTTTCCCAGAAGCAACCAATGCAATGCACATGTATTTCCTTGTTTTTACATACCTTCCCTTTATTCTTTTTACACAAATGACAGCGCACTGTATACACTGTTCTGTACCTTATTTATTCATGTACCAAAAATGTAGGAAACTGTTTTAAACTTTAAGTGCTTATTTCAACAAGACAGACTGGTTGAAATCTCAACTCTATTACTTAATAGCTGGGCGACCACAGACGCGTTATGTAATCTTTCTGAACCTCAGTTTCCTCTTCTGTAAAATAAAAACATCAAGGGTACCTCTATTTCATACAGTCATTGTATAGCAATTAACTGCATGCAAAGTGCTAGTGTACAGTGTCCAAGACACAATAAAAGTTCAATGAATGTTAGCTAATGATGATGAGAATAATATTAACAGTATCTTGTTAATTTTATTCCATCTTTCAGTCTCTTATGACATTGGCAATCTCTATTCAGACATTCAGTGCTTCAGCCATCCATCTGTAGTGGTTCATGATAGTCAGTTTTGACTTTTCATCATGCTTTCCCTTCCTTCTTCTGGTAGAGGAATTTTTCTTTCCTTGGGAAATCCATTCCCCCAACCTCATTCTACTACAGGAGTGGCCCAACTCTACCCAAACTACATGGAATCAGTTCCCCACAGGCTATGGAGATTCCTTCCTCATCTGGTCCCTTTCTCTGGAAGTACTAATCAAATATGGAGCTTCCAGGGGCCATTTCTCCTAACACATGAAGAAGGCTTCTCTAAGAATAAAGACAGTTCAGAGGAAAGTAGAATAGGGAGATGAGCAAAGACAGAATCCCAATGACTTATTTGAGTCTCTGCCTGAAACCAAGGATCTTCATTCCTTGTTTGCTTAAACTAGCTTGAGCCAGGTTTCCATCACAACTGAAAAAGTCCCGACCACTACATATCACCCACATATTTATATGCATACTTTCTATTTAGTCACCGAAGCTATACTAAAATTGTCAAACAAGACTGGACCAAAGGCAGAGTCTTGTGGTATACCACCTCTACCCTAGCTGACAAACATCTACTAATCAATACTCTTGACCTGTAGCTCTTCAGCCAGCTATAAAGTCACACAACTGTATTACCAGCCAGTCCACATTTCACTGACATGACATCAAGAATAACAGAAAGGCTTTTTCAAACACCTTGAAGAAATAGAGACATTCCATCCAGTCTATCCACCCAACGACTCTATTGGGAAGAAAGAGTTTAGAGTGCTTTGCTTTAGAACTTAATTTGGTTTCTAATAAGCATTCTTTTTATACATCCTTTCTTCATTCATAAACATTAAATACTATGGTCTAACCATTGTACTATGACAAGTGATGAATTTTAATATGAATATAAACACAAGGTAAATGGCTATGCACATAAAATTAAATTATCTCTTTGCTGTATATATAGAAACTTAAAGATACCAGCTGAAAAGCCTATACTTTGTTTAAAGCTAGTGTTTATTAAATAGCTTGTTTCTAGGTCTGTGGGGCAAACAAATGTGAACAAGTTATTAAAGCAGTGTCATAAGGATGCAAAAGAGGTAAATACAAAGTGGGCAACATAACTTGTGTCCACCTGAGAGAGTCAGGTAACACTTTACCTGAGTCTTGAGGAATATGTTCAACAGAAAGATAAGGAAAATTCGGTTATTTCCATCAGATGCAATACCAACTACATGGCCTGAGAGGGAACCACACAATTTGGCAGGGAGGGCGTGGAGGGAGTGGTGGGAGATTACATGTCAGGGTAAAGGAAGTCAGTGGAGTTTTAAGCAGGATAGTGGTATGATCCAATATGCTTTTAAAATTTTTACTTTGGCTCTGAGGGAGATTAATCAGAAGTCTAGGGCACCAATCAGAAGCCCACTATAACAGTCCAAGTAATCTATAATGATGGCTGGAACCAAGGCAGTGGTAGTTGTAATGGAAAGAAAGGAATGGGTTAGAGGTGGGATACGTAGGATTTGGTGGTTGACGCAGTGTCAAAGAGGTAAGAAAAACCTGAGCTGATTTCAAGTTTTCCGGTGCCATTATCTTAGACAGGAGACATAAGCAAACAACAGCGATAGTAACAAATTGTTGGTGGGACAGAATCAGAAAACTAGTTCAGCTCTGGACACAAGTTCTCAGTAGGCAGCTGGAGAGACAGGCCTGGAACTCAGGAGGAGATCAGAGCAGCAGGTAACAGAAGCCATGAAGTTGATTCACCCAGTTATAAGAGTCACTGTATTCTAGTTAACAGATTTTTAATGCCTTCGTTATTTAAATATGGTCCTTATTCTAATACTCACAAATCCGTTTAAATATGGTCCTTATTCTAATACTCACAAATCCGTTCAACGGAGTAAAATGGAGAATCACACAATTCTACAAGGTTCAGCAAAACAGGTATCCTGTACTTGTAGAGTCAATACAAAGTTTATATCCTTGCTTGCAAATTTCCATGTTAGATTAGGATAGTAACTGATAAATAATCACAAGAGAGAGATAAACAAAGACCTACAGGTATCCTACCCAGGTAGTGACTGACAGAAGGAATAGGGAAGGGTTCATACTGGAGGGGACCTAACGTAAGTTAGGAGTCTCCCAAGAGAAGAAGAAGAGGAAAGCAACAACTAGCTGCACAGCCATGAACACACAATATATTCAAAGAACCACAAGCTGGAGTAGAGGGCAAGGAGAGTAAGATCTGAACTTAACTTAGCAGGTGTTAAGAAACTACTGAGGCAGTAAGGCAAAGGAGTGATGTTCTCCGATTTAAAAGTACATCTGTTATATTTAAAGTAAAATGAATGGAAAGGAGGGAGTAGACTAAGAGATTGAAAAGGAGGGCTCCTAGCTAGATGCTTGCTGTAACACACCCAGTAAGTCAGAGATAGGGGGATAATGGGAAGGGCTCAGGAGAAGTTCAGGACATATAAGCAATCTGACTTCATGAGTATCGGCCATGTCAATAATCCGTAAAGGAGTCAGGTATGATAATAACATCTGACACAGATGGTTAGGAGATGATTTCATTCCGCAAATATTTACTGAGCACCTAATACATGCCAGGCACTATTCTAGATACCAAGGCTATGTTATGAACAAAACAGACCAAAATCCTAGTCTCTGGAGCTTAAATTCAAGTGAATGGTATTCCATTGCTGAAAAAAAAAGAAAAAAGAGGAGGAAAGATTTTAATTTTGATTTGGAGAAAGATGAGAGTTGATTAGTTTGGTTTTTTTACTTTGCTTAGTTGCTAGCACTCTAGGAAAAGAAGACTGGAAATATATTAGAAGTAGGGAGGTCTCCAGTGCACAATCTGAAGGGGTCTTCTGAGTTTAAGGACTTCAGAATAATATATAAATACGGGGCCGGCCCTGTGGTTCAGGCGATTGGTGCTCCTAATGCCGAAGGCTGCCAGTTGGATTCCCACATGGGCCAGTGGGCTCTCAACCACAAGGTTGCCGGTTTGATTCCAACGGCAACTGGACCTGGAACTGAGCTGCGCCCTCCACAACTAAGATTGAAAGGACAACTTGACTTGGAAAAAGTCTTGGAAATACACACTGTTCCCCAATAAAGTCCTGTTCCCCTTCCCCAATAAAATCTTTAAAATAAAAAAGTAGTAATAAAATAAAATAAGGATTTGCAAATAATTATTTAAAATATATATACACACACACACACACACACACACAAATGAAAACACAATATAATATTCCACCTATCTGACTGGCAAAGGTGAAAGAGTTGAACAATACCCAACTTGGTTAAGAGTATGGAAAAAACAGCAGTCTTACACAGTATTAATAGTTGGTGGGAATATGAATTGGTAGAAACTCTGGAGAGGGCAATTGGCAATATGTATCAATGTGTAAAATGCACATACTTTTTTGCCCAAAACTTCAATTTCTAGAATTTTTATCAGGAAGGTAACAGGACAGGTGCACAACGATGTATGATGCAGTTTTGATTCAGTACTGCTTTTAATAGCCAAACAAAAAACTCCAGAAATAATCTAAATGGCCATCATTGCATAGATCTCTATCATCCAGGGCAGATATCCACAGCACATTTTTGAGTGAAGAAAAGGTTACAACACAGCATGTACTTCATTATCTCATTAATGCTAAATTGATCTCTATGTAAGTACATACGATGTTTTTTAAAATTAAAGTTCATTGCGGTGACAATTGTTAGTAAAGTTACATAGGTTTCAGGTGTACAATCCTGTATCACATCATCTATAAATCCCATTGTGTGTTCACCACCCAGTGTCTGTTCTCCTTCCATCACCATGTATTTGATCCCCTTACCCTCATCTCCCACACTTTTCCCCTCTTACCCTGTGGTAACCACTAAACTATTGTCTGTGTCTATGAGTTTTTGTTTCTTCAATTGTTTGTCTTGTTCCTTTGTTGTTTTCAGTTTTATATACCACATATCAGAGAAATCATATGGTTCTCTACTTTTTCTGACTTATTTCGCTTAGCAGAATAATCTCAAGGTCCATTTATGTTGTCGCAAATGGCACTATTTCATCTTTTCTTATGGCAGAATAGTATTCCATTGTGTATATATACCACATCTTCTTTATCCATTCATCTATCGAAGGACCCTTCGGTTGTTTCCATGTCTTGGCCACCATAAATAAAGCGGCAATGAACATCGGAGCCCATATATCTTTATGGATAAATGTTTTCAGATTTTTTTGGTAGATACCCAGGAGAGGGATTGCTGGGTCATGTGGTAATTCTATTTGTAATTTTTTGAGGAACCTCCACACTGCCTTCCATAGCAGCTGCACCTGTCTGCATTCCCACCAACAGTGTATAAGGGTTCCTTTCTCTCCACAGCCTCTCCAACACTTGTTATTATTCATCTTGTTGATGGCAGTCATTCTAACCAGTGTGAGGTGATATCTCGTTGTGGTTTTTACTTGCATTTCTCTGATGATTAGTGATGTTGAGCATCTTTTCATATGTCTATTGGCCATTTGGATAAATGTCTTTTCAGGTCCTCTGCCCATTTTTCAATCGGATTGTTTGTTTTTTCGTTGTGGAGTTATATGAGTTATATATGTTATATATATATATATATAAATTTATTAGGTTGACAATTGTTGGTAAAATTACATAGATTTCAGTTGTACAATTCTGTATTACATCATTTATAAATCCCATTGTGTGTTCACCACCCAGAGTCAGTTCTCTTTCCATCACCATATATTTGAGAGTTCCTTATATATTTTGGATATTAGCCCCTTATAGGAGGCGTTGTTTGCAAAAATCTTCTCCCGTTCAGTTGGCTGCCTCTTTACTTTGTCAATGGTTTCTTTTACTGTGCAGAAGCTTTTTTAGTTTGATATAGTCCCATTCATTTATTTTAGCTTCTACTTCCCTTGCCTTTGAAGTCAAATTCATAAAATCCTCTTTGAACCCAAGGTCCATTAAGTTTAGTTCCTATGTTTTCTTCTATGCAGTTTATTGTTTCACGTCTTATGTTTAGGTCTTTGATCCATTTTGAGTTAATTTTGGTACACGGTGACAGACAGATAGCAGTCTAATTTAATTCTTTTGCATGTGGCTTTTCAATTCTCCCAGCACCATTTATTTTATTTTATTTATTTTTAAAGACTTTATTGGAGAAGGGGAACAGGACTTTATATTGGGGAACAGTGTGTACTTCCAGGACTGTTTTTTTCCAAGTCAAGTTGTTGTCCTTTCAGTCTTAGTTGTGGAGGGCGCATCTCAGCTCCAGGTCCAGTTGCCGTTGCTAGTCGCAGGGGGCACAGCCCACCATCCCTTGTGGGACTCGAGGAATCGAACCGGCAACCTTGCGGGACACGAGGAATTGAACTGGCAATCTGTGGTTGAGAGCCTACTGTCCCATGTGGGAATCGAACTGGCAGCCTTTGGAGTTAGAAACATAGAGCTCTAACCGCCTGAGCCACTGGGCCGGCCCCTCCCAGCACCATTTATTGAAGAGGCTATATTTTCTCCATTGCATGTTTTTGGCTTCTTTGTTGAAAATTATCTGTCCATATTTATGTGGGTTTATTTCTGGGTTATCAATTCTATTCCATTGGCTTGTGTGTCTGTTTTTCTGTCAGTACCATACTGTTCTGATTGTTGTTGCCCTGTTATTACAAGCTCAAGTCAGGAAGTGTGATACCTCCAGCATTGCTCTTTTTTCTTAGGATTGCTCTGGCTATTCAGGGTCTTTTGTGGTTCCATACAAATCTGATAATTTTTTGTTCTATTTCTTTAAAAAATACCATTGGGGGGCCGGCCCGGTGGCTCAGGCGGTTGGAGCTCCGGGCTCCTAACTCTGAAGGCTGTCGGTTCGATTCCCACATGGGCCAGTGGGCTCTTAACCACAAGGTTGCCGGTTCGACTCCTGCAAGGAATGGTAGGCTACTACCCCTGTAACTAGAAAACGGCGACTGGACCTGGAGCTGAACAGCAACCTCCACAACTAAGATTGAAAGGACAACAACTTGACTTGGAAAAAAGGCCTGGAAGTACACACTGTTTCCCAATAAAGTCCTGTTCCCCTTCCCCAATAATAATAATAAAAATCTTAAAAAAAAAATACCATTGGGATTTTTAATGGGGATTACATTAAATCTGTGTATTGCTTTGGGTAATATGGCCATTTTAACTATGTTGATTCTTACTATCCATGAACACGGAATGTCTTTCCATTTCTTTGTGTCTTCAGTTTCTTTTAAAAATGTCTTATTATTTTCAGTGTATAGGTCTTTCACATCCTTGGTTAAGTTTATTCCTAGGTATTTTATTCTTTTTGTTGCAACTGTAAAAGGAATTGTTTTATTTCTTTTCTGAGATTTCATTGTTAGTATATAGGAATGCAATGGACTTTTGTAACATGGATTTAATAGCTGGCAACTTGACTATATTCGTTTATTGTTTCTAATAGCTTTTTGGTGGAGTCTAGAATTTTCTATATATAGTATCATGTCATCTGCAAAAGTGACAATTTAACATCTTCATTCCCAATTTGGATGCCTTTTATTTCTTTCTCTTGCCTCATTGCTTTGGCTTGGATTTCCAATACTATGCTGAAAAGCACAGGTGATAGGGGACAGCTCTGTCGTGTTCCTGAATGGAGAGCGAAGGGCTTCCATTTTTCACCGTTAATTATGATATTAGCTGAGGGTTTGTCACATATGGCCTTTACTATGTTAAGATATTTACCTTCTATATCCATTTTATTGTGTTTTAATCATAAATGGATGCTGTATCTTATCAAACGCTTTTTTTGCATCAATTGATATAATCATATGATTTTTGTCCTTTACTTCGTTTATGTGGTGTTATCATATTGATCGATTTGAGTATGTTTAACCATCCTTGTGCCCCTGGGATGAACCCCACTTGGTCGTGATGTATAATCTTTTTAATGCATTGTTACATTCGATTTGCTAGAATTTTGTTTAGGATTTTTGCATCTGTATTCATCCGAGATACTGATCTTTGTGTTACCCTTACCAGGTTTTGGTATCAGAGTAATGAGTACATACGATTCTTAGACAACATGTAGATGAGAAGTTGAGATCTGGAAGGACGCTCTTATAGTCATCTTTGGGGAGTGAGAATCTGAATGAGTTTTAATTTCTCTTTTATATCTTTCAGTATTTGATTTTTCATTATATTGAGAATGTATTATTCTAGTTTTTTAAAAAGCTGTTCTCATTTTAAAGGAAAACGGAAAGATGTTTACGTATGTGATTTAGGTTTACTATTATATATGAGGAAATGAGCAGGTAGGTGAAGAGAGTAAGAAGTGTGGGGCATATCAGTAGAGGGGAAGGCAGAAGGGTAAGGACATTAAGTCAGTACATCTATTGCACAGGTAACGGGCAGTAGGACTGGCCCCAAATTGCTGGCTGGTTCCTATGGTTCCTAAGGACAAGGACAGTACAACATGAACATTTCTATGACCTTCACGCAGCAGACATTCAGGACCTGGTGGCTGCCTGTATTCATTTGATGCTCATTGTTGAGAACTATGTGGCATCTTCCACGCATGTACAAACACGCAAAATCTTTGTTGAGAAATAAACAACAATCCCAAACGCCTGTCTGTGGCAACCAGAAATCCTACCTGGAACAGGGCCAAAAAAAAAAAAAAAAGCCATGTCTCCAGCACTTCTGAGAAAACTGCCGCTGCTGCTTATCAAATTAAAATGCAAAGCAGCTCACTCCAGTGTCACTGGGAACTGCCAGAAAGGGATTACGGTTCCCACCCCAAGGATGCAGGTCAGCTAAACAATACCCATCTTCATGTGCTGGGAAGGCGGGAGGAGGAGGAGAAAGATTAGGCCAGTTTCCAAATAGCAGTCCCGCCTGCTTGTTACCGTGGTAACCTCCCTCCTCTGAGCTGCTCTCATTTGTCTCTCTCTGCCTGACCTTCATGTTGCTCTGACAGTAACTGAGGAGGAAAAGGTGCCCGCCTGCCAGCTAAGCACTCAAGTGGAGGGCACTGAGCAAGAAAAAAGGGCACTCAGACTCCCTCTCATTCTACACTCTAAACGGTGACCTCAGAGCGATTAGAGTCCTGAAAGAGATTTCTGGTGGCCCTTGTCATTCCATCCTTCCTCGCCTGCTCTCAGGGCCACCTCACTTCTCGGATATACCCTTTTCGTGTGAGGAATCTGGGTCAGAGCCAAGCGGGTAGGTGAGAAGTCACAGAGAAGAGAAAGAACAAGGCACGATGAGCTGAATAACAGAGGTAATAAAATGTGAACTCAAAAATGTCTGAGACAATGATCAGTACAGTAGTTAAGTACAGCTCTTAGTTTCCTCTCTTCAGGATTTGTGCCGGGTGTCCAGTCAGTGGAGGTGTGAGGGCAAGTAAGGTACCTGGGACAGGCTAGGAGGGTCCATATACTTAGTGCTTTTTATTGTTTCTTTTCAAGGCCTGGATACCTCAAATTCAATCATTTAACAAACAATTATTGAGTACCCTCTGTAGGTCCTGTGCTAGACACTGGGTATGGAGTGGTAAGTAAACGTAAATTAGAATCCTATTGAGGAATAAAGAGGGCAAGTGAGAAGAGAAACAATGTGAGCTACCCAGGGTGGTCAGGGATGGTGTCGCTGAAGAGGCTGGATTTCAGCTGAGACCTGAAAATGAGAAGACGTGAGAACCCAGGGATATGCAATGCAGGCAAAGGGAAAAGCATATGCAAGCCCCTAAGGCAGGAAAGAGCTTGGCATATATTTGCGGTCCGTATTTCATTTCATATTACTGGACACACCCATGGAAAAATGTTTGACTCTGATGATTCTAGAAGCTTAGGAGGACCAGGGAATGGGCAACATTAGAACCGCTGCCCAAGTATCATCCACTAAATTCACAGATGACTCAGTTATTATCAATTATGAAATGCTGTGGACAGAATTCTTATCCAATAGTTTAGAAAAATAAGAGCTAGACTATTGGGGTCAATTCTCCGACAATAGCAGTCAACTGTCATTCCAAAAGACACGCTGTGCAACAGTCGTGCTGATTTCCATTAGTTTATCTTAAATGGCATCCTCAAACCCACCACAGACTTTACGTCAAACCTAACTGAACTGATTTGCGTTGGAGTGATGAGCTTGTAAAGGAGAAGGGCCAGGTTTTAGTCCCAGTTTCCCACCTCTTCGCTGTATAACCTTAGGCAAGTCCCTTCACTTCTCCAAACTTCAACCTTGTTATGAAATGAAGTGGTTGAACTTGACAATCTCTAAGGAATTGCATTAGGGCTTTTTCAGTTACAACTGACAGAAAACCACAGCCAAACTGGCTTCAACAAAAAGACAATTTAGTGGCTCTCAAATAACATAAGTCCAAATCAGACATGCCCTGTTGTAGGGGCTTCAAGTGATGTCACTGAGACCTAGTTTCTATCCCTCCCTCTCTTGGTGCTGTTTTTTCTGGTCCAGCGTCATTTTCAGACAGGCTCTCTTCCTGAGTGGCAGGGCAGCTGAAGCAGTTCAAGCTTTACAAGCCCAGTGGAAAGACGAAGGCTTTTCTGATCACTCTAACAAACCTCCTGAAATTCATTCTGACTGATCCAGTTTCTGGAGTTTAAGAGCCAACGACCCGTGAAATCTTTATAATTTTTATATTTCATAACTATTTCAACATATTCCCTGCAAGTCTTTGCCTTTTCTGGTTTTCATTTTCAAAACCACAGTGTACATGTAGTTGTAGCTGCTCAGCATCCCTCTTTTCCGTAGGAAAATGGACCGACCCTCTGTCCGTCCCGTGTTCCTAGTAAGATGGGCAATCACAGTGCTTCCCCAGCCACCCGGCTCGGGAGGAGCTTCAACATCAACCTATTCATTTCTCCTAAAATAAGCTGTTGAGCGAATATTTTGCTTTTTTTTTTTTTTAGAAGGTGGAGCCATGCCTCATCCTGTTCATGATATAAAACTCTTTGAACCTCTCCTACTCTTAAAAGTATTACATTTTTGCATCTCCCTTAAATAAAATACTTGAATGATAGCCAAGGAGTTCCACTGCAAAAGTATTACTATGGCCAGAGAGTAAACACCAAGCCTTCTTATCCAATTCAATTCTATCACAATTGACTCTACATTTCTATTCTTATCCACTCAATTTTACTACAGGAATGAGTTATAGTTGGATCATCAGAACATTCTGGATTATTCTTGAATGTGGGAACTTTCTTGAAGACCAACTGGAATTTTCAGATCACAAAAAGCCAGATTACCAGAATTTCACTGTATCATGAACATTTTTGTGTCAATTAGCTATTAATTTAAAGCACAATTTTAAATGTTTGCATAGTATTCTTTTAGACAAATAAACCATTATTTATCTGACCAATGCCCTACAGGTGGATGTTTAGGTTGTCTCAACTTTCACTTGTATGAACAAAGCTGAGAGAAATATCTTAATGGCTAAACCTCTTGTACCTGGTTTCACTACCATGTTTCCCCCAAAATAAGACCTAACCGGAAAATAAGCCCTAGCATGATTTTTCAGGATGATGTCCCCTGAACATAAGCTCAAATGTGTCTTTTGCAGCAAACCTTAACGTAAGACCCAGTCTTATTTTCGGGGAAACATGGTATTTCCACAGGCTAAACTCCTACATATGAAATTAGGGAGTGAAAGGGTATGTATGTACATTTGAAGGCTTTTTGGTTCTGGTGCTTCATCAACTCTCAGGTTTTCTAGAATTAACTCTGGTATATAATATTTAATACACAACATATAATATGCACTAAATATCGAGTTCAATTTACCTCAGGCCCCCTCCCCCATATGCATGGCCTTATATTTATCCACAGTAATGTTTAAACCGTTCAGGCCCAAGAGCTAGAATACTGAGCAGAGTCTGGGTCCCTCTTAAGCCAGAACAATGAAAGGCTAGATCTGTTAGATACAGGTTGAGAATTGAGATGTCTAATCAGCAAGTAGTTGGCAGACAGTTAAGATTTGAGCTCATAAATTAAATGGGGGCCATGCACAGTATGTGCTTTTTCTTCCTCTCTGCAACTTCTCTGGCAGCTCTTTGACTTTCTAGTAAATGAGAATAATGCTTTAGCTTTTATCATAACCAGTATAATCAACCACATACCATCTAAATTTTTACAGTATCCGTCAGTCTCAGTTTTCAGTCATTTATCTGTGAAGACCATCAAGAGCTTTTCAAAAGGATACGAGTTTTTCCTGCCAAATCTCTGTAATAAACAAACCTCTTAAGTTTCTGGGTCTGTTTCCAATATGTGAAATTTCTTAACCACTTTATAATTTTAACCTTGTAGGAAAAAAAATCTCACATAAAATAATCCCTGAAAAATCTCACAGATGGGGAATATTTCAGGAATTAGTAGAAGAGGGTTTTGGTTTAAGAATGGATAGATAAGGGAAGAAAGACTTCTTCAAATAGAAGTACAGGGTGAAGATAAGTAGGAGATAATGATTAAGAGAAACGGCCTTTGAGGATAGCCAACTTGGGTTCAGAAAGACCCACCAGTACCGGCTGTGCAATTTTTGGCAAGTCATTGGACTTCTTTAAGCCAGTTATCCAATTAGTAAAATGGAAATCATATTAGTAAGTATCTCACAGAACTATTATGAGAATTAAATGAAGTATCATATAAAAAGCATTTAGCTTTGTTGCCTGGCACATACCCTAAAAATGCTAAATGCTGCTGCTGCAGTTTCTGTTATGATTAAATGTGCCCTAGGAATCCTCCAAAGGGGCTTTATCCACTGACCCTTACCTTCAGAACAAAGAATAGAAGGTTCACAAGCCGGAGATATGAGCAACTCTTTTCAGGCTAAGAACAGGTCAGGAGTTGGCTACTAAATCATCAATTTAAAATATCGAGTGCTCCTTTTTAGCTTTTTAAGCCCATCCTTATTTGAGGCTGGAACATGTGCATGTGAGGTGAGTGCCCCTTCCATAATTCTTATTCTACTCTATACGGGGCTCCATCAGAAGAGTTAACATGGAATTTGCTAGTGTTCATCGGAGCAAGCCAGAAAGAAACCTAGGAGAGGAAGTCCCCGAATGACATTATGATGTGTAGTTAAACCACTCGCCCTATCTGGATAGCTGAAACATGTCCTCCACGCACTATTAAGACTGGGAAAGAGGTTGCCAGAAATTCCAGTGGTCTGTACAATCTTCCTCTCCTTGTAGAACAGAATGCATAACCCAGTTTCCCCAAGCAGATAAAACTGGTCAGCAGGTGACAAAGTGGTAATAATCCCATAATTCTCAAAGGAGTTAGAGAGAAAGCACTTAATCTCCGCCCTCAATGAGGCATGTGGCTAATCACTGGCTTGAGAAGAAACCTTTGGAAAAACAAATGGGTGAGATGGCTTCTCATAAGAGGAAAATGCCTACAGCACAAATACTTCAGTCTTTAAAAAGCTCGGGGAGACCCCCACTATCTGCTCTTCCCCTAACCTCTGTAACAAGCTGACCTTAATTCTGCAAAGGGAGTTTTCCTGGCTCCTATTACTCGGTTCCTAGGACCCTCGAGACATTTCTAGACATTAGCTGCGGTCACTTAGGTTCTCTTGGCTTCAGTTTCCTTATGAGATTAATAAAATACTAGCATTTTAGTCTCTTCTAAATTCTAACCCAAACTGGTATGACTGTCAAGGGGCAGCTATCCTTAATAGCACTGTTGCTTAACTTGAGCTTTATTACAAGGGGACCCTTCAAAGTGAAAACCTCTACATTCAGACAGCATTTTCAGTACAAAACGAAAACACTGCCAACCAGGAACCTCTTCAAAATGATATAAATGAGATAAAGGCTGCACATAAATCACAGTGGCTCTGGACTGGCTTAGGGTCCAAGCATGACAGGTATTAGAAGATTCACAATATTTGAGCTCCATAGAGATAACGTATATTTCAAGTATAATAAATGGTGAAATAGGTCAGATTCATGTACTCGTCAAGCAAAGAGATATCTTCTTTCAATCTTAAATGACAATTTTAATATTTCATTGAAATGGTCTATTTTGGTATGATTTTCATATCTCCAGTGTTCCAGAACTTAGTTCTAAAGATATTCTCCCCTTCCCCCCTGTTATGGGTTTTGCTCAGGTTGCTAGATGAGATTCAATGGATTTCTAGCCCCAAAGCTGGACTGATCTGATTGAACAAAGGATTAGAGTAAGAGAACAGGTACACACACGCTGGAACTAGCAAGAAATTAAATAAACCAAGTCACAACTGCAGAAGGAAGAGATGGGTACAGAAGAGAAATGTTACTTTTGTATTTCTAACAAGTACATGTGGCAGAAATACATGCTTTTCAACTTCACTGTATACCTCACGTTTTCAATCAACATGCAATTATTCCACTAGTCTAAGAAGAAACTCCTACTAAATTTCACTGTGTGTATACCATTCTGTGCTATATTACGATCAACACCAACAGACCCAAAGTAGATCTTTCTGTCCTCTCTCAAAACTAAGGTTTTGTCTAATAATAAATCAAAGAATTCCTTTTCTAATCTCCAGCAGAAAAAGAAAAAAATGAAGTCACATTCTAAGAAGTTCTCATTTTATATACAGTATTTCAAGCCATGTGGCAAAGTACCAAATTATTTCCTTACCATCCTAATAAGTCTAGACAGTCCATTCAGGAGAAAAGTCTCTAGTCACATATATTTAGAAGGATGCTATCTTAGCTCACTGTCCTTGCTTCAGTACTCAGAGGAAGTGAGCCTTTGTACTTTATAAACCTTGCCGTTAGCTCTGAGAATTTTTAAACTCCCATCCTGTATTCTTTTTGGGTTTGTTTCTTTTTAAAGAACGAGAGTAAGAAAGAAAAGAGGCTTCGGTACACAACATACTGATAGGTGTTCACATGGCTCTTAACCCCTTACTGGCCGTATTTAAGACAGTTTTGTGTACCTACCGTACTGGCAACATTTTTAAAGTTGACAATATAAGTACCAATTCAGCCAAGCCTGTGGAGGCATGAACTGGCACAACCACGTTCATAGGTTGGCCTTGCCTAGTAGAGCATGTGTACACCCCATCACCCAGCAGCTCTACTTCGGGGTGTGTACCTCAGAGAAACCCTGCACCAGAGAAACATGTGCACCAGGGGACAACACACTATTCACAGCAGCAATGTTTGCAATAGCAAAAATGCTGAAAAGAACCCAAATGTCCACCAACACACTGATGAGATTTTCATATATTCATACTGTGAAACACGAAAAGAGGGGAAAATAAATTAACTACAGTGTACATATCAACGTGGACAAGGAAAAAGCAAGGCACCAAAGAAGGCGTGACATTGTGATTCCATTTACATCAAGAACAAAAAAATAAGGTGAAACTAAGCAAAACTGCTTGGCAATACAGACAACTGGAAAAATATGAAGATCAGCAGGTGAAAGATTAATATAAAATGCCAGTGGGAGGTAAAGAGGAAGGAGAGGGTGCAATGAGGAAAGAATCAGGAGGTTCTAAACCTAAAATGTCAACGCTTTTCTTCTTAAGGTGGGTTAATAGTTACAGGTGTTCTTTTTATTGTTATTCTTTAAACTGCACAGGATTTATTTCAGTTTAAAAGTAAGGGAAAGAACCAAATTACACCCTAAGGGAAAACAGTCCTTATTATCTAGTACCTGCACATTGCTACAGTGAGGAAACATGCCAAACTTTCCTGATGACCTCTTCAGGGAGTGAAGAAATTTTACTAATAACCACATTAAGTTTTCAGAAAACTTAAACTACACACTCCACTTCCATAGTATTTTAGAGGTATCACTTCCCTTTGTAGCACTTATCTCATACCAAAAGACTAGTTTTGTCATGTGTCCCTCCCACAATAAACTGGACATTCCACGAAGAAGGGTATTCCCGGCTCCGACACTCTATCCCTGGGTCTCTAGCACAGTGCCTGCGCATTGAAAGTACGCAATAAATATTTTTGAATGAATGAATAAATGAATGACTTAGAGAATCTAAGTTGGGGTAACTTTTACTAGTCTCTCCACAAATGTAGGACAATATAACACAACTTTCCAGAAACTCAATGTGGCTCCCTGAACCACTGGCCCAGAACTTAGTTATTTCAGCATCTATGCACCAAAGTTTCCTAAGGCCCGTCTATAAGCAGGCGCTGAGCAAGGTGCTAAAAAAAGGGCTCTGACAGGACTGATACAGTCTCATTGATCTATAAAATAGCTCCTCCATGTCTAAAGGAGAGAGGGAAGACAGGATTTTCCCCCTGACTGCTTAGGACACTGAAATGCATACAGAGACAAGACTGAGATTTCAGTAACTGGTGGGTGGCCAGATCCACTTTGGAGAACAACGGGCTGCTAGTTCCTTCAGCTTCTCTAAAGGATGAACTAATTCCTTTAGTCTCCGCCATCCTTGTGAATTAAATGGTATCATTCTGTGTTCTGCACAGTAGCCTCTCCTACAATACTGAATAAACTGTAAAGCATTGTCCTTCTAGAACCTCTTTTAGAATGCAACAGGCAGAGACAACGACTCAGGAAGAAAAGCTATAAAGAAAAATTATCATCTTGAAGACAAACATCTCTATTGTGGAGATAAAAGAAAAGGGCCATGAGTTGCCACATTACAGCCGCCTCTCTGCTACATTTTATGGGAAAGGTTAAAATTAGAGACAACTAATGAAAAAGCATTAAATGGGGGTTCTAATAAACTTGAGAACTATTCCATTTTACTAAAACTCAAGGCTTTGGCTGACTTCCATTCTGTTCCAATAATCATCATTCTACCCAGCATTCCCTGAAGGCCGCAGGACAAAATGCTGCTGGCACCCGTCATCAGCTCACGTTATCCCTGACTCCCTTCCTTTTCCTCCCTCTTCCTTAAGCCAACCTAAATGTTAAGAAATCAAGACAGTGAACAGCAGTGTAATTAGGTAGGACAGGAAGAGGACAAAACAAACTTGGTTTCTATTGCCTTCTTAAGGGGTTAACTTCTTCCTAAAAATGTAACAAGGTCATCAGTAATTTGACTTCACAAGGCATATTCCCTTTTGCACATTATCTCAATGAAAAATATGCATTAGATCCTGTTTCCTCCTCTGTGAGTCGTCATTTAGGGGAGAAAAACTTAGCACTGAGAATGTTGAAATAATTCAGTCAAGCCCAAATCTACTGAGCATGGTTGGCACAGGGGTCAAGAAGCCAAAGGCAAATGAGTATTAACTAAGGACACCGAGAGCACCCAAATAGGCGCTGGGTAGCTATGCCAGAAACTAGTCAAGAAGATTTTTAGAAATAACTTATTTATTAGTGTATTCAAAGGGAACTCTTAGAGATATTTACCAAAAAAACTGGGTAACTTAACCCAGTAAAAAACATTCACAATTTGCTATAGAATGAAAAAATAGAGCAGAACTACATGTCAGATTCAAGTTATTTCCTAAAGATAACGGCAGCAAATAGACACCCAGGGCTACTACCAGTGTGAAATGAAACCTAAGCCTGTAAGAGACCTGAAAGCCTGTAAGGTGAAAGTGGAGGAACTATGCTAGCAAACATTCAAAACCCAGAAAAAGCTTAGTGGCATCAGGCACTTCTGAAAAGAGGGCAGGACTCAAAACAGGAAGATCAGCTCAAAGTCTTTACAAGATACAATCAGACCTCTAGACCATGTCTACCCCCAATGCAGGTTCCCCATCTCCCACTCCATCCGTTCCCCTCATGATTCTAGCCGAAGTCCGAGGATTTACTCTCTGGAGATGTTAACCAGGCAGGCTCTGTCCTCTCCCACACCAAGCACAATTGAAAACAGGGAGAAAAGGACAGTACTGACAGCAACAGTGAAACACAAAACCATTTTCCCTCTACTGCGTTCTGTAAAAGTAGGCAAAAGCCTACAGATGCTGGCAGTTGGGAGACGCCACCCAAACGGTCAATCACCCCCTACAGTAATGCCCACCCGTTGATAAAGCCCCAGCAATGAAAAATAGAGTTTCTAAAAAAAAGGACTGGAATGTCTCACATTTAAATACAAGTGGATAATCAAGAAGGACAAGACATTTGATATAAACCCTCTGAATCTAAACTAAACAATGAAAGAACTTGCAGTAAATAGAGACAATGCAGGGAGCAGAAAAACAACAAAATAAAAACACTATCCTGTCAGATGTAATTTTTTGCATCCATGGAACAAGAAGAGATTATCTAAAAGTATTCAGAGTTTAAAAAGATTGTAGAAATACACACAAACACACACACACACACACCCCCTACACACAAAAGTTGAAGACTAAAGCTAAAGAAATCTAGAAAAAAGATGCAAAATGGAGAAAAAAATAAACTGCGAAGAACAGTATATAGAAGGGCTGAAATGCAACTAATAGAATTGTGAAAGGAAAGAATAAAGGAAAATGTTTTCTAAAAAAGGAAACAAAAGAAAGTCCAGATATCAATTTCTAGATTGAAGGGCTGTCTAGAACTTACCTACTATGTAGTCGTACAGATGAAAAGAAACCCACACCAAAGCACATCACAATAAAATTTCAGAGTAACAAGAATAAAAAGAAGATAATACAATACTTTCAACCTTTTGAGGTAAAATTATTAGGTTAAACATATATGAAACTACCATTTTTATAGGACAAAAACTGTCAACAGTAATTTCTTATAGCTCAACCTAGTATTTCCGGTCTTGAATTTAATATGTAGACCAACTTTTTGGACTTGTAAGGTCTCAAAGTTTTGACTTGTATGACACTGTGAAATCATCACCATAATCAAGAAAGTGAACATATCAATCACACACTCAAGTTTCCTCATGCCTCCTTGTAATCTTCCTTCCTGGTGATTTTTAGTCCTTCCAGAAATCCTCTGCCCTTCCCCATCCCATTCCCAGCCAAACATTGATCTGCTTCCTGTCACTATAATTTTCATTTTCTATAATTTTATATGAATATAATTATATAATATGTACTCTTTATTTTATATAGTTCCTTCCACCCAGGATTATTATTTTGAGAGTCATTCACGTATTTGTCAACAGATCATTCCTTTTTGTTAATGAGTAATAATTTAATGCCCAGTTATACCAAAATTTGCTTACCCATTAACCTGTTAATGGATATCTGAACTGTCTCCATTTTTGGACTATTACAAATAAAGCTTCTACGAATATTCACGTACAAGACTTTATGTGGTGTAATGGAATGGCTGGGTTATGTTAGTTAAGGGCTTAATTTCTTTAAAAATTGTGAAACTGTTTTCCAAAGTGGTTCTATCCTTTATATTCCTACTAAGAGTGTCAAACAGTTCCAGCTGCTCCTCAAAAATAATGGGTATCATCAGTCTTTTTAATTGTAGATGTTGGACATTTTGTACATTTCTTTATTGGGTTATTTTCTTACTATTGAATATTAAGGCTTCTTTATACATTCTGGATGCAAGTCCTTTATCAGTTATGTGATTTGCAAATATTTTCTCCCCAAATCTATCGCTTGCTTTTTCATTCTCTTAACAGTGTCTTTTAAATAGCAAAACTTCCTGTCATTAATGAGGTCCAATTACCAATTTTTCCTTTTATATGTTGTACTTTTATATCTAAGAAATCTTTGCCTAACTCAAGGTCATAAAAGTTTTCTGTGATTTTTCTCCAGAAGTTTTATACTTTTAGATTTTACATGTATGTCTAGATCCATTTTGAATTAAATGTTGTATTAATGTATGTTGTGAGGTATAGACAGAACTTCACTTTTTTGCACATGGATATTCAATTTGTTAAAACTATCCTTGCTCTATTGAATTGCCTTTACACCTCTACAGAAAAATCAATTGAGCCTTTATATATATGTCAATTTTTGGACTCTCTTTCATCGATCTATTTGGCTACCTCAATAACCAGGCCATACTGTCTTGATCTTTGTAGATTTATAATAAGAACTGAAGTCAGTAAATTAAGTGTATTTTAAACTAAAGTAAGTGTATTTTAAATCTTTTTGCTAATTTCTATTAAAAACCCTGCTCAAAATTAGTCACTAAATCTATTAATCAATTTTCAGGAGAATTGACATCATTAACACTATTGAGTCTTTCAATCCATGAACTTGGTAAATCTCTCCATTTATTTAGTTTTTCTTAAATTTCTTTCAGCAAGGTTTTATAGTTTTCGGTGTACAGGTGTTACATATTTTTTGGTCAGGTTTATCCCTATTTCAAATTTTTAGTGCTATTATAAATCGTATTTTAATAATTACAATGTAAAAAACTTTCAACGTGTTTGTTCGTATACAGAAATACAATTTCCATACACTGAACTTTTATCCTGGAATATTATTAAACTCATATATTAGTTCTGATACCTTTGCATTTTCCTTAGCATTTTTGCAGCTTCCTTTACGTTTTCTACATAGATGATCTTATCATTTATAAATAAAGACAGTTTTATTTCTACCTTTCCAATCTGGATATCTTTTATTTCTTTTTCTGGCCTTAGTGGACTAGCCAGAATTTCCAGTGTAACGAGGGTGGAAGTGGTGAGACAGGACACACCACTTACCTTGGTCTTTATCCTAAGGCAAAAGCACCCATTTTTTTTTTTTTTCACCATTAGCTACAATGTTAGCTGTAGGTTTATGGTGATATCCTTTGTCAGAAAGAGATTCCCTTCTATTCTCAGTTTCCTGAGCAGGGTCAGGCAAATGAGGCAAACCAGGCAAAAGAAGTACTCAACCTTGGGTGCAAAATTTAAAGGGACAACAAAAATCTCAGTAATCAAGAGAAATGATATGTTAAGGCAATTTTTTAAAAGTCAAAATTAATGCAAAAATCCACAATGAACAAAATATTACAACTGAAATAAAGATTGGATTGATATTATTGATTTTTTTTCCTTTGCCTTTGGCTCCAATATGGTTCCACATGGCACTGTTATTGAAGTCTTGAGGCTAACAGAGGGGTGGGCATTGCAAACGGAAGGAAACAGCACACAAAGGCCGTAAGACAGGCATGTGCCTGGAGTGTTTGAGAAATATTAAGGAAGTTAGTGTGACAGGAAAAGAGAGGCAGAGGTCAGAATGAAAACAGGGATCAGATGATGTAAGTGAGAACTGAGTTTTTCTGAATGATATGAGAAGCTACTACATGGTTTTAAGCAGAGGAGTGAAGTAATCTGACATGCTTTAAAAGAATCATTCTGACTGCTATGCGGAGAAAAGATTACAGGGCACCAAAGACAGTGAGACTAGTGAAGGGCTATTACAATAATCCAAAAGAGGTTAAACAGTGGTTTGGACCAGCTGGTAGCAGAAGAGGTGGTGAGAAGAGGCTGGATTTTAAACATATTCAAGATAAGGCAAGTAGGTTGTATGTGGAGAAGGAGAGAATGAGGAGTCAAGAATGACTCTGGCCCAAGTAATTAGAAAAATGGAACTGCTACTTCCTGAGATAAGGAAGACTGAGGGAGGAACAGGTTCTGGAGAAAAAAGGCAGGAATATGGTTTTGGACATATTAAGTTTGAAATGCCTAACAGACAGACGTCTAAGTCAAAATGTCAAGTAGGCAGATGAATATGTGAAACTGATGGTAAATTCGAAATTGTCAACATATAAATGAAAGCAGAGGAGATAACAGAGAGAGTGCTGTGACAGAATAAGCAGTCTGAGGATTGAGCCGGGGGCACTTCAATGTTTAGAGGTTGGAGGGATTAAAAATAAGCAGCAAAGAAGAATGAGGTGAAACACACAATAAGGTGAGAAAAAAAATCGGAGAATATAGTTCTGGAAATCAAGTGAGGAAAATATTTTTTCAGATACTTTCCAATCTACTAAAAGGTCAAGTAGGATAAAGATTGAGAACTGAGGACTACCAAGAAAGCAAAAAGAAAAGAAAAAAGAAGGCAAAGACATCCCATTAGAAAACGGGACAAAATATTTGCCAAATCACATTATCTGTTTATGGGACAAAAACTCTTACAACACAACAACAAAAAGACAAACAACCCAATTAAAATGAACAACGGATCTAAACAGACATTTTTCCAAGGAATATATACAAATGGCCAATGAGCATACGAAAAGATGCTCAGAATGGTTCGTCATTAGGGAAATCCAAATTAAAATCACAATGCAGTACTACTTCACACCCACCAAGATGAAAGACAGTAACAAGCGTTGGTGAGGATGTGAAGAAGTTTGAACCTTCTTAGGTTGCTGGTGGTATTATAAACTGGTACAGCCACTTTGGAAAGAAGTTTGGCAGGTCCTCAAAATGTTACACAGAGTTACCAAATAACTCAACAATTCCACTCCCAGGTATATACACAAGAAAACTGAATACACATGTGTACATGAATGTCCACCATTATTCATAATAGGCAAAAAACCAGAAACTCAAATATGTCCACCAACTGATGAACGGATACAGAAAATGTGGTGTATATCCACATGATGGAATATTACTTGGCCATCAAAAGGAAGAAAGTACACATACATGCTATAATGTGGACGATCCAGAGAAACATTATGCTAAGTGCAAGAAGCCAGGCACAGGGGCCATATATTATCTGATTCCAGTTATATGAAATGTTTAGAATAGGCAAATTCAGAGTCAGGAAACAGAAGAATGGTTTCCAAGGGCTAAGGGAAGGCAGGAGTGTGGAGTGACTACTAATGGCCATAGCGTTTCTTTTTGGGGTGACGACAATGGTCTAAAATTTCACAGCAGTGATGCACAACACTGGGAATATACTAAAAACCCCTGAATTTTATACTTTCAAAAGGGGAATTTTATGGCATGTGAATTTTATTCTCAAGAAAGCTACTTAAAAATTGTTTGAGAATTGGTCATCGGATTTCCCAATGAAGAGGTCACTGGTGGCTTTGGCAAGGGCAGTTACTGCAAATCGCAGAGGGAAAAGCCGGAGTAGAGTTGGTTTCGGAGAGAAAGGGAGGAGACGGCTGTGCAGACTATACTTGGGTCTACACTATAACTGGAGGAGAGACTGCTTTTTGAGAAGTTGTGCTAAAGGGAATCGAGAAACAGGGCACTTTCTAAATGAGGATGTGGGATCGAGAGAGGTTGTTTTTTAAAGATTAAAGATATTTAGGGCATGTTTGCTGCTGGGCATGAGCCTATATGTGGGCGGTGGGGGGGGAGGAAATAATTCTGCAATAGAGAAAAAGGAGAAATGCTGGAGTGAGATCTTTGAGTAGACAAAACTAAGAGATCTTGTGTATAAGAGGAGAGATTAGTTCCACACCGGTACACAAGCAGCTCATGAGCAAAGACCGATAAATGGGTACATGTGAATAAAAATAAATGGGAAGATGTGTGTAGAATGGGTGGAAGCGTGTTTCTATTTTTTTCAGTGAAAGAGTCAGCAATGTGAGAGTGAATATGGGAGAGGAGTGCAGGAAGTTTGAGAGCTAAGAAGGTATGAGAGCAAATACACAGGGAAATGCAGCAGGACTGCTGTGAAGTATTAGAGGCCCACCCATGTATGGCTAATAATCATGGACTTAAAGTGAGAACAAGCAAAATAACTGTGTGGTTTTCCCTAGCCACATTGAGATGCCCAGGTGCAGGCATGGAGTAGATCAAAAGTTGGATTTAACCATGGCTGGGGTTTTGTCAGTGAACAATTTAGGAATGTATAGAAGGAAGTACAGTGGTACCTCGGTTTTCCCATAGAAAGTAACGCAAAATGGATTAATCCGTTCCAGACGTTTAAAATCAACCCCCAAAACCGCAAATTTAGCATGAATTCTACCATCTAATGATATCATAGATCCATAAAATTTACAGTGTTCGTAAACCGAAATGTTTGTCAATGGAGACATTCGAAAACCAAGGTACTACTGCGACTGTAATGTAAGGAGGGAAGGGTAAGGAGGGAAGATCTGAAAAAAATGAGATGCACCATCCAAAAAGTGGTGAGGTCAACGACTGATGGAGCTGAGCTTCTAGAGGAAGGCCACTGCCAAACAAACAAACAAGCAAACAAACAAACAAACAGGAGGAGCTGGTTGGAGAACAGGATGTTCGAAACTGAGATAGAGATGCAGGTCTGAGTAGGTCTAGGGCAGAAGTCCACAAACTTTTTCTATAAAAGGTCAGACAGTACATATTTTAGGCTTTAAGAGCCAATGAATGGTCTCTGCTGCAACACTCAACTCTAGTGTGTAGTGTGAAAAACGCTGTAGATAATATATTAGCAAAGGAGCAAAGGCTGTATTTAAATAAACGTTATTTACAAAAACAGCTTGGCCCAGGGCCCTGGTTAGCATATGACCGTGGGAGGAACAGCTGAGACAAAAATCCCTGGGACAGAGGTGGTCAAGGAACTAAGAAGCGAAGGTGTCGGCAAGATCATTACCATGGACATTGAATTTACCAAGAGTTAAACTGGGAGTAGTTTTGGGAAGAGTGACTGTGAGCCAAGAAATAAAGCCTCTAAAGAATGAGAGAGGGCGGGGGCGGTATCAGCAAAATCGGCAGAGATCTCTGAAAATTTGCTCCTCCATAAAAGCAATAAAAACAACGGGCAAAACTGTCTAAGTTTTTCAGAAATCTGGAAATGAACCAAAGGCTTGTAGTAATGTGGGGAGCATTTATTCAGGGAAAACAGCTGAATCTCATTAAGAACAGTGAGCTTTTGTGGCATCTTAACTTGCCCTATTCCCATCGCCTCCTCTGCAAATCAGACGCCTACAATCCCAGTGACAGCAGACAGCCGCTGGGGGAGGAGTGGGGGGGCAGAACAGGGCTGGGGTGCCTTCAAAGCTTCTTTCCCAAAGAACTGGCCTTACGTGACCTTTCTGCTGGTTTCCTAGAAGACCCCACTTGCAAGGTTGTCTGTTCGACCAGGCTCAGAGCTGGCTAGTGTGAAAAGCCTCTTCTGGGGGTAGGAGCATTGGCTGAAGATACTTACAGGCAAGTGTTTAACTTTGTGGCTGCCTGAGGCACTGGATAACAGTTGGAACAATCGATAGACTAACCAAAAGGCTTTATGAAGGAAAGCTGGGGCAGGAGATGATCATAGGGGCTTTGAAAAGCTCTGATGTGTCCCTGGGAGTCTAGAAGGCCACTCGCTCACACAAGGCTGTGCGCGTGCCCAGGCCTGACCTCTCGTCTCTGGGTGACCTGGAGCCTCTGCATAAGCAGAAAGGGAAGGCTAACCCAGAGCTGCCGACTGCTTAGCTGAGGGTTAAATTCTACAGCCAGCAGAACTAGTCTTCAAAAACCAGGAGAAATTAAGTTATTCTCAGATAAACAAAAACTGAGAGAATTCAACGCCAGCAGACCGGCCCTATAGATCTACTAAACGAAATCCTACAGGCTGAAATGAAAAGATACTAGGCAGTAACTTGAATGCACAGGAAAGCTAACTCCGCAGTTCTGTTAGTTTCCTATTGCTGCTACAATATATTATCACAAACTTAGAGGCTTAAAACACAATTTATTATAGTTCTGCAGCTCAGATGTTTGAAATGGTTCTCACTGGGCTAATATCAAGATGTTGGCAGGAATGCATTTCTTTGCAGAGGATTTAGGGGGAAGTCTGTTTTCTTGCTTCTTCCAGCTTTTAGAGGCTACCTGCATTCCTTGGCTCACGGCCTCTTCCTCCGTCTTCAAAGTCAGCAGAATAATATCTTTAAATCTCTCTCTGACTCTTACTTTCCTGCTTCTTTCCCTTGCAAAGATCCTTGTGATTACATAGGGTCCACCTGCATAATTCAGGCTAACCTCTCCCTCTCAAAATCCTTAGCTTAATCATATCTATAAAATTCCTTTGGCTCTGTCAGGTCACCTATTCACAGGTTTCAGGTTTTAAGACATGGATTTTCTAGGGATCGTTATTCTGCGCCCCCCATGAGGTAAATACAAAGCACAGTATGAATGTATTTTTTGTTTGTAACTCTTTTTGTTTTTCTTATCCAACTTAAAAGATCACTGCATAGAGCAATAATTACAATCTGTGTTGATGGCCACACAATGTCTAAAGATGTTATTTGTATGACGACGACAGCACCAAGGAGAGGAGGGGCGACAGGACCAACACTTTGCATACTACTAAAATTAAACGGGCATTAATCCACACTGAATTATCATAAATTAAGATGTTAATTGTAATTCCTGGGACGACCACTAAGAAAATAACTCAAAATACTGTAAGAAACAAGGGAATTCAAATGAACACAGAACACAGCTATTTAACACAAAAGGCGACCGTCATGGAGGAACGGGGGAACAAAAAAAAAGGACATGACAAATAGAAAGTAAACAGCAAAAGGGTAGGCATAAATCTCAGCAGTGATTACATTACATGTAAACGAATTAAACATTCCAATTAAAGAATGCAGGGACGTAACCCCAGAGTCTATAAGATGAGTAACACAGACACATGACAAGACTTACAAACCTGGGGGCTTTTAGAGAAAAAGGAGAGACAATGATCTGCAATTTGCAAGAAAGAAAAAGGACCCCAACCCTGCTTTTAGGTTCAGGGGTCTGAGGAACCTGAGAGAAAGGAGAGAGACTGTGTGAGGGGACTATAGTGAAGCAGGATCCTCGGGGGATGTTTGTGATCTTTTTAGATATAAAAAAAATAAAAATTTGTATTTAGTAAAAACTATCACTCTTTTCCTTTGTGTTTTTCCCTTTGCATTCACGCTTAGAAAGTTATTCATCTCCTGAGAGCAGATAAAAATATATTCATCTACATTTTCCTTTTATATGCAAGATTCTTAAATTATGCCCTCAGTTCATTTTAACCTTACTGTAGACTCTGCTGTGTAAAACTCTCTTATTTCTCTTTCATAGAATCGAAAGGAAAGGAGACAATGTATTGGCAGTAATGCCGACATTTAATCCAAGCTCTACTATGAAGTCCCTGAGTGGCAGCTTGGTCTCTAACCTACCTCCCTCCTCTCCTATCGCTACAGTTCAGCTCCACACTATTTCTGGTCTACGGCTGTGAGTTATTGCAATGTCTCCCAATTGGCCAAGGTGACAACAGTCTCTCTTTTTTCCAATCCATCGACCACAAAGCCTAGAATTATAAGCCTAAAAAAAGCTTAAAATGAAGGATTCACACCTACAGTTTATATAAATCATTCCTACAAATCATTAAGAGAAAAACAGTTCAATAGAAAAATGAGTCAAGAATATGAACAAGCAATACACAGAGTACAAATGACCAATAGACACATTTTTAAAGTAACATTCAACCACACTAATAAGTAGGAAAGCACAAATTACAACGACAAAGCTCGTCTCCCAACAAACTAGCATAATTAAAAAAAATGATAAACACCCAGCTTAGGCAAAGATATGAAGAAACAGAAACTTGTGTATTAAATTCTTGTTTAAAGAGTTTCATACTTTATAATAAGGAGATCCAAACTCCTTAATATAACTAAAGGCCTTTCACAGTCTGGCGTTGGCTCACCTTTCCTTTCTCTTCTCTATACTCTACCCATCCTGAGCTTTACCTGTACATCACAAAGGAAAAGCATGGAACGTGTCAGAGTTTTCATCCCCCAGCAACCAGGGACATGCTGTTCCTACTGCCTGAAACGATCCTTTCCCTTCATCACCTCAGTGCAAATGCCATTATTTCCTTTGAAGTTTTCATTCAAATACCCCCAATTAAGTGGTCCTCTCCTTTGGGTTCTCATGGCACTGTAAAAGTCAAGAGCCCTTCACCCTCTGCCATTGGAAGTTAACTGTTGATAATGGTCTTAACAGACTGAGAAGGGAGGCCCTGGGGATTCTGGTCTCATTTATTTTTGTTTTTATAGTACTGAGCACATAGTTGGCACTCCGTAAAAACAGAATTAGTAATATTTCATCTAGCACCAAAAGCTAACAGAAAGGCTTTCTTCATTTCTCCAACACACCAAAACTACCTTATAATGATAATCTAGGTTTTATTATTGATAAGTTAGAAGGTTAAACAAGCTAAATATTGCCTTTATCAATATGTGGTCTCAGGTTAATCAGAACTTTAAAAATGCTGTTACAGAGAAGCAGGGGTATGCAAGCAGTTGACTCCATGTTGTTACACTGAAATTGGCCAGGGTAAGATTATTTATGCCATGGAAATTGGTCAACACTACAAATAAACCCTGCCCCCTCCTCCAAACTGGTGAAATATTTTGTCCAGTGGGCAAAAGTATATTTACTTTAGTAGGACAACTCTGTGACTAGCTGATGAGTAAACAGTAGTTCTAGTCTTCTTTCTTCAAGAAGCTTCCTGGTCTTGCCTAAACTTCATGTATTTTCCTCTAATTTAGAACTCCTAAAGCACTTACATCTATGTCAAAAAGCTTTACATACATTCACCTAATTCATTCAATAAATATTTACTAAGTACCTGTGGCACTGTCCATATTGACGATCAATTGCTTTACACTTATTTTCTTTTTTCCTTTAAACAGTAAAGCTTCTTGAAAGAGGAGTGGGTTCTCCGTAAGTACTTAACAGGTAATGATGGGGGTGGCCAACATTGTGGTTGACTCCCAACAGCCATTTCACCTGAGATGATTAGTCTAAATCAATCACTGAAATCCCAGTTCCCTTGTCAGTGACTAGTTTCAGAGGGCTTATGACCCAGTTACGGTCAAAGAGATGTTAGAATCAAATGGCTGGAAGCTTCTGGGAAAGGTTTCCTTGCTCCTAAGAAACAGAAGCAGATTTCCCGTCTTAACCTCATGTTGTGGTATTTGCATGAAATGCTTACAAAGCTGTAGTCATCTCATTATCCAAAACAAACAAACAAACAACAAAGAAATCCCCAAACCTGGCCCACCTCTGATATTGATAAGTGATAAGTAGTTTCCTTATTAAGCCATTTAAAAACAGGGTTTCTGTTATTATATTTGCAGTCAAAGCATATTAAATGATAAATCAGAAATATGGACAAATATCAATGCACTGAACTAACCACAATGAAATTTACTGTTTAGAGAGTAACTGTGTTTTAAATTAAGATTTTTTAAAACATTTTCCTCCTAGGCCCACTATTTTTTTTTTTTTTTTTTTTTTTTTAAAGATTTTATTTATTGGGGAAGGGGAACAGGACTTTATTGGGGAACAGTGTGTACTTCCAGGCCTGTTTTCCAAGTCAAGTTGTTGTCCTTTCAATGTTAGTTGTGGAGCATGTGGGAATTGAACCGGCAGCCTTCGGAATTAGGAGCATGGAGCTCTAACCGCCTGAGCCACCGGGCCGGCCCCCCACTATTTTTTTAAAGATCAAAGTGAAACATGCACATAGTTTAAAGTGTTAAGAGTTCTACAAAGTTTAAGAACAAACTTTGTTCTTAACAAACAGTAGCCCTCGCCCCTGTTGCTGTCCCACTTCTACTCCCTAGAGGCAAACCACCTGGACATCTTTTAAGTGATTCTTTTGGAACAGAGCTCCATGTTTCTAAATGACATGCCTTGTGTTGCTACCTGTTGATTTTTCACTTTGGGGAATTATCTATTGATTTTCCACTTTGGAAGATACTGATTCAGATTTCTTTTCTCCTTCTGTACCCATCATACATATACATCCTTTCTATTTCCCCAGCTACCCTATATGACAGTATGATTTTGATTAGTTCAATATTCAGTGTACCCTATAATGACTATGTAAGCCTATTCACACTTGAGTAAACCCTGATTCGTTTTCCTTTCCTGCACTACGTTTTGCTTTTCCTGTCAATATTATTTTTTATTCATTTGCTTAGATTTCTATGTATCATCAATATTTCACCCCAGAAAATCCTTGTCAGTTGGTATAAATTTCCTCCCGAGACATTCAGACCCATTAAGTATTTTATTTCATCTTCCTATATAAGTCTCTTCTGGGTGACTTTGCATTTTCTCCAATGGACTGGCTGCCCTCTCCGTGCTGGTGAACAGTTGTTTAACTGAAATTTCCACTATTCTGAGGAATCCCCTAGCCTTTTTTTATTGGAGTTCCTGTTTCCTCCATCACATGTTTACCTCTTTCCTGTTTTTTCCTTATTTTGTGAAGAACATCTTCCATCAGCTTCCTAGAATAGTATATGGGAAGTAAATTTTCTGGGATACCAAAAGTTTATTTTAGCTTTTCAGACAAGATTGACAGTTTGGCTGAATTAAAAGAAAAGAAAAGAAAAAAACAAAACAAAATCTAGGCCCTGTTGTTGAATATAATTCTGACGATGATGACTTTCTTTTCAACTTTTATAACAAAAATTTGATGACGAATTCTCAATTGACCACAGGAACTGAGAAGCACACAACTACGGAAGTCTGTATCAGAATTTATAATACATTTAAGCTGACCTCGAATCAGTGTTAATGTTTAAAGAAATGTTCGTGAAACTGACAGCAAGTAGGTACTGAATAAACAGTAGTTATTAATAACAAAAACCATATTTCCATCTGTAAATTCTGATACAAATGAAATAGATAAATTCAACCTAAAAGAAGCCAAACCAGGAGTTTGGGTTTCTCAAGGTGCCTAATCCTGATTAGTCTCCAATTTTATTAATTTCTCAAATATATCAAGTAATTCTTAATGTGTTAATACTTTCTTAGTTGGGTAAAGTCAGCTTGCTTGGTTGGAATGTAGATTAAACTCCAAATATTGGCAAATTCAAGTGGCTTTATCATTAAGTTCATCTTGCCAACATTTCAAAACCTTCTTTTTGTAAACACACAGTCCTACCCACAACTATACTGCCCAAGATCTCGGTAATTTCTGTAATTAATAGCATGCAAGAACCCTGAATAAAAAAAGGGAATTCGGTATCAGGAGAAAACAAAGTTGTCAACTTCCCTGAGGAAACAAAAGAACTTCCTCAATGGTTGCTATTCCCATTCTGTCTCCATAAGATTCACGGTGCAGAAATTTCGTAAGCACAAAATGCTATATACTCGTACACCGAAGAGTCAAATTCCCTCTTTGATCATTAGGCAATGTCTGCTTCTCCCCTCTTCCTTTTTCCCCTCCCCATACCCAACCTCTAGGTGTTAATGTTCAAAGCACTGGTGTTCAGGGAAAATCTCTCCTTTTCTCCCTTAATGAAAACTGTAAGCAGGGGACATGCTATCTAGTCTTTCCCTGGTTCCCTGATGTCTCTTCTCGCTCTTTAATGCCTACAATCACTCCAGTGTCCTCAAACACAATAGTTGAGGCTTAGTACTAGGAAAATCTCTCAAAAGGAGAAATTTGATTTAAACTACATACAACTACATAAGGGTATCTAAAATATTAATAAGCATTTGAAGGATCAATACAGATATGAACAATGTAGTCTAACCTCTGTAAGACTATATTTAAATTTAACAGCAACAACAAATTTGTTCGTTTACTAATACAGTAGTCCCCCTTTATCTGTGGGGGAAATGTTCCAAGATCCTCAGTGGATGCCTGAAACTGCGGATAGTACCCAAACCCTATTCATACTATGTTTTTTACTATACACACATATCATTTCACTTAAAGGAAGCACTTTATGGCTTCTCTTTGGTATACCCAAATTGCCAGCATCACGACCGTGTTTCCCCGAAAATAAGACCCAGCCGAACCATCAGCTCTAATGCGTCTGTCGGAGCAAAAGTTAATATAAGATCCGGTCTTATTTTATTATAAGAACGGATCTTATATAATGTAAAATAAGACCGGGTCTTATATTAATTTTTGCTCCGAAAGACGCATTAGAGCTGATGGTCCGGCTGGGTCTTATTTTTGGGGAAACACGGTACTCTTGCACTTTGGGGCCATCAGTAAGTAAAATAAGGGTTACTTGAACATAAGCACTATGACACAGCAATGGTTGACCTGATAACCAAGGTGGCTAAGCGGACTAATGGATGGGTGGCGTGTACAGCATGAACACACTGGATGGGCAAAGGGATGATGCACATCCCAGGCTGAAGGGAGTGCAATGCACGAGATTTTATCACACTACTCAGAACACACTACTTGAAAACTTATGAATGATTAATTTCTGGAATTTTCCATTTCATATTTTTGGACCGTGGTTGACCATTTGTAACTGAAACTGTGGAAAGTGAAACTGTGGAAAGTGAAACTGCAGATAAGGGGGAACTACTGTACTGTCAAAAATAACGAATAATATGTTTGTTTAAAAAATAATGGTCCCATTCCAGTAGCAAAAAAGCATGCCTACTGGCTCAATCTTGTTCTCTAATACAATTGTTTTCTAATTCTCTAATAAAAGGAACCAGGGCTCCTTAGAGAAATGGCTGACTCTAGGACGGGGGCAAGAAAGATACAAGATAAGTCTACTGCATTTTGTGGTGCCAGAACGTGAAGACGACTCAAACAACAACAAAGCATATAGCCTGTATGCATAGGGGACGGGAACACACTAATGATATGTCAAAGAAAAGTGAACACTGGCTGAAAGGGCTCCCAGTGGTCAAAGCTGGAATAATGTGGGCAACAAAATAAAGCAGTAGAGGATTATAACCCAAAATATAAAACCAGCATTTGTGAGTCCATACTGATATAAATAAATGATTAGATAACTGAATAAATAGGAGAGAAGAGACAAATCTCCCATGTAGAATTCCAAATAATGTATGTAGATACCCCTGCCCCCAAGAAGGGGGAGCCAACCTCTCCTCTCCTTATGCTGTGGACTGTGGACAGTGCCTGCCCTCCAGAGAGGACAACATGGAAAGGGGAGGAAAAAAAGGAACTTTACAGTGAAGAACCTGCCAAACACGACCTCACCGCCAACATCCACAGTCATGAATCACGTTGACAGTACGTATGCTTGATCTGATGTGATGAAACTGACATTGTACCTCTGTGGTTATCTTCCCAGTAACCCACAATGCCAGTCTTATCATGAGAAAAACGTCAGAAAAATTCCCATAGTGGAGCATCCGACAAAATACCTGACCAGTACTCCTCAAAACTGTCAAGGTCATCAACAAGAAAAATCTGAGAAACGGCCAGACAAGAGGAGCCTAAAGAGACAGGACAACTAAATGTAACCTAGTATCTTAGCTGGGATTCTGGAACAGAAAAAGGAAAGTAAATTCATCTAAATAAGATACAGACTTTAGATAATAATAATAAATCAATATTGGTTCATTAATTGTAACAAATGTATTATACTAATAATAGGGAACGTTAATAATAAGAAAACTGGGTGCAGGGTATATAGGAATTCTCTATACTATCTCCTCAATTTCTCTGTAAATTTAAAACTGTTGTGAAAAATAAAGTCTATTACAAAGAAGAAACAATAATGATCCCCACTGCCAGGTCAGAAAGAGATCTGACCAAATCACGGTGGGTAAAGGAATTTAGTAAATTAAAGTTCACAAAGAAACACATTGCACACTTCCCCTGTACCTTAGGAAAAAATATTGAACCTGTCATTCAGGCACATAATATCAGTTGTTTAATCATAATATAAAAAATTTCAGTTTCAAAGTCACTATATCTTTGCCTATCAGAATCAAGCACCCGAACAGATCCACAGCTAGCAACGAACATGGACGATCTGACAAGATCTGTGGGGGAGGGGGACTGAAAGTCAAAAATTCAGATAATAATTTCAACAGATTAGCTTTGCTTGAAAGTAAAAGCAGATAAAAATCTCTGGAATCTATCTAATCCTGAGAGAGAAGTAACTACTAGAAAAATCAGATCAAACCAACAAACACTGAGTCTCAGCTAATCATAGACGTGCAGCATTATCCCTAGGCCTGTACCCCAAGTGTGTCTCCAGACTGGGAGCCTCAGCACTTTCTGGGGACTTGTTAAAAATGCAAATGGGCTTCACCCCAGATTGACTGAATCAGAATCTCTGGGGGTTCAGCCTAGAAATCTGTTTTAACACGCCCTCCAGGTGACTCCATGCGTGCTAAAGTTTGAGTAGCACTGTGGTACCCTCTGTGAAGGTGGCAAACCCATACTGTGGTCTCAGGTACAGGTAGGCAGATGGAGAATTCATGTCACGCAGCAACCCACCTGCCACATGACTACCAAACAGCACTGGTAAAGCAAGCAGTCAATTCTCCCCTACCAGGAACGGACCAGAAACACTAATAGATAGATCTGAGCTTTTCGTGGTAATTTCCAAGTTCAGGAACAAGCCAAAGGGAGCAGAAGTCAGAGGCAGGCTGCAAATGCAGCAGGGAGGGAGACACGAATAATAGCAGGTGTAGCGTGTATTCTACCTGGTGACCCAAAACAGACGAAGTGTTGCCATCTAATTCTCTTAACATCTCCCGGTTCTTATTTCCCATGGAACCAGGTGGATTTGTTTTTGACTCTTCTGCACTTTGAGGCTGCTGTGTCTGTCTTATTCTCGCTTATTTAAAAATAAAAAGCACTGTCTATATCACCAACAAGAGCAATTCAGCAGGATTCATTTCCATATACTATGCTGCCAAATATAAGCCCCATTAACGAACAGCACAAGGGACTAGGGCTTGGCGTGGTAAAATGATGAGACGTCAGGAGAAATCTAGCTCTGCAAGCTGCTGCTTTTAGGAAAATGCATTTCACTGCAGTCACAGGTCCCCCCCTCCTCTTGCTTCAAAATCAGATGCTCACCCATCCCTAGCAGCAAGATGAAGACCTTAGAGAGAGGGCCCTGACAGCAAAGCACAGAGGCTGCCGACACATCTCGTTTTAATTGCATCAGCAACTGCTAAGCAATTAATGAAAGAGAGAGAGGGAGGGCGCACCGGGGCAAAGAGAGAGAGACTTGAGCAACCATGTGGAAATATTTCATCCCCACCCCAATGAGAGCAGGTGATTTATGGCAGCTGCACAAAGCATCAAATGTGCATGTGAACTCCCAGGCCACTTTCCAGGCAGCAATAATGTGACATAGCCTAGATTTCCTCTTGCTTACAGTTTTATATCTCCCATTTTCCTCCCTGTAGCCACCAACCAAGATGAAGGAGGGAGAAAGCCAACAACAGATCAAGTGGGTGATTTAGCTATGCAATTCCTTGGGCAGATTCTGTGCTTTGCACAATAGTGCGATATAAAGATCAGTAAATACTAACTACTACAGCAGTGATTCATCAGAAACATGCACATCTGAGGCCCCGGGCATGTGGGGGCAGAACTCCATCTATAAACCTCTGCAGTTTCCTTCTTTTCCAAGCTGTAGTCTTATCCTATCACAGAAGAGGAAGGCAGTAAGATACCAACTGCTAACAAAATCCTCTCAGAGAAAAAATGAATTCTCAAATGTGGCCGTGGGTGCCAAAAAACATCAGCACTGAAAGAGAAACAAAAGCTCAAACAGTCATTTAATGCCAAATTCCAGCTGTCATCTCCTCGGTGAACAGAGAACCCTAAATTACATCAATGAGCGTTGCTGTTCTTTGGGGGGTGAGGGTGGAAGCGGATGAAAAATGAGATGCTCTAGGCTAATTCAGGTATGAAGTTCCTAAATAGAATAATGTTCGGGGGCCCTTACTCCCCGCCCTCACTCACTATTCAATCACAAGGACCAGAGGTCCTGGGTTTTCTGCAATAATCCTGATTGAAAAGTTCTACCCTACTGTGTCTGGATTGAAGTTACAAGAAAAAATGATTATTTTAGATAAAGCTTATCCCAAAGCCCCTCACACAGAGCTCAATAGAACATGGTAAACCAACATATGCAGACAAAATGCAATGCCAAACGAACGAGCGTAAAGAAGGCGGGAGACAGATCCCTGAGGCCAGCGTCCAATGGCACGGTGGTCTTTAGTTAGTCCCAGCCTTTCCCTACTACAGAATTACTATACTGCTTATTAAAAAGATGGAAGATTACGATTCAACGAAAAGTATTCCGGGGGACTTCCCAGCTGACTGCTATGAGGGACAGAAAAAACAAAAACACTCCTTAGAAGTCCCTACCAGATCCAGTTTCTGGCCTACCTTCTCATCCCATAACCCTTCACTCCAACCGATTCTGTCCTTCTACAAATATTTCTTCAGGGCCTGCTACAGGCTAGCACTGTTGTAGGCACTATGCATAGAGGATTATTATGTAATGGCTGTTCAAGTACGTCTTGTATTAAGGGCTCCTAGCTGAGGAGGCAGGAGGAGGCTCAAATCCACATCACGCTTTGCTAGCTAAACTGCGTGTCCTGGTGTAAGCCTGTAGCCTCTTGGGAAGGAGAGGTTGTCCTCATTTGCTGAAGTAGCCCCATGGCCTAAGAGAGGCCCCTTGTTACAGTGACAAACAAATCAGACAAAAAACCCTCTCCTCATGGAGCTTATATCCCATTGTGGGGGAGACAGAAAAAAAAACCCAAAATAAATCATATGGTATATGAGACAGTGGTTAAGTGTTAAGGAGAAATAAAACAGGAAAGAGGGAATAGAAAGTGTGTGTAGGTGTGTAATTTTAGAATATTCAGAGGACTCAGTGAGAAGATGACATCTCTATGCTTAGAACTGTATCAAACCCATTCTCCTCTCCAAGCCTTTGCACTTGCCTTACTGTCCTCTCGGCCTAGAACTCCTCCTGGTGCTACCCATCCTCTCCCAAGTTTGGTATGGCTAGCTTTTACCTTTCAAGGTCAGCCTAAATGTCACCTCCTCAAAGGGGCCTTTCCTGGCTACTTCGAAGTAAAAGAGCTACCCAACAGCTCTAGGCATTTCCTAACCAAATGAAGACTCAACTGCAGAGGGTGCCAAAAAAAATGTATACATTTTAAGAAAAGAAAACTGTATTAAAATTGTAATACTCAATATATACCGATAACAAAAGATGAATACAAGTCACGTGTGACTTCTGCAATCACAGGAGGTGCTCAAAGTGGTTACCATCTGCGTCCAGACACTTCTGATTACGGCCAACTACTGCTTGAGCAACGTTGACCAAAGTGTCCACTTGCATACATTTCATTTTTTTGGTACCCCCGGTATATAGACTAGAGATTTGAATTCTATTCTATTTCCTGGCTTAACTTCTGGCATTTAGCTTCCCATTTGCAAAACAGATAAAAATACCCTACCCTATAGGGTTGCTGTGAAGATTACCTACGACCACCACCACAATAATATAAAAATAAAAATGATAATGGCAGCTATTACTTATATAGCTCTCACCATGTCCCAGGCATTATTCTGTGTTCTACATTTATCAACCCATTTCATCCATTCATTTAATCCATTTAAAGGGCTTAGCACTGTTTTTAACACATGGTATATACATGTTGACCGTCATTCTCATTCTCAGCATCATCGTGGCAGTATTATGAGCTATTGCACCGAAGTACCTAAGCACTCTGTTTGATTTTCTGCTCTACTGAAGAATCCATGCCCAAAAGTTCCTTCTTTTCCCTTCTCGTATTAACAGTCTATAGAAGGAATACACGTATCAACTTCAGCACTCATTCTGTGCAAAGTGATTATTCCCCGTAGTGGCATAGACTTTACAAAATAAAAAGACCTATGACTGTCCTTATGGATTATATACTTTAAAAGTCTGTAGAGGTCAAGTAGGAAGGTGGTGTGGCACTGAAAGTCAAGTCTCTGGATTCAGTGATTCACAGAATCCTCTCATTTTACAGATGAATAAAACCACATTCGGAGAAAGGAAGTTATTTGCCAACTTATCTAGTTACTTATAGTTAGTTCATTATATACCTGAAACCAGAATCTACATCTGTCAGCTCCCAAACCATCAATTTTCCCATTACTCTGTACAACCACCAGTTCAAAGAGGCCACTTGCAAAATAAGGGAACTATACTTGTTCACCATAGACATCTCTTCTCTGTTCTAATACTGTCATTCTAATAGTGATGAAACAAATGAAGATATAAATAAAGTCCAAAACAAACTTTCAATATTGGGAAATCTTACCCTTTAACGCAGATTCAAATTTTCCAAGGCAACAGGATTGAATCCAGAGGAGTTAAGTATTTGACTGTATAGGTGGGATATTCAAAAAGTGTACTCTTCATTTGGGGGGAAACATCCAACAAGTGCAAAATTCCAAGAGTTAAATATAAAGTCTAAGCCTGTGTTAAAGTAAACTTAATTCTGTCCATAGTAGAAAGAAGGATAAACTGGGATAGAATTCTATTTCTGCCATTATGTTTTATGACTTCAGGCAAATCACTTTTCCTGCTTAGAACGTGGTTCTTGCACGTGGAAAATGGGAGAGTTAGGTGAATTATTTCTAAGGTACATTTTAATATTAACAATCTAGGAGTTATGGCCAAATGCAGAACAGAATACATCATTTTAGGATTAACATGATTTTCCTTCTAAACAAGCTCTAGCAAAATCAGCTTGCTATCAGTTTGAAAAACGAGGGGGAAAAGAGGGAAAGGGGACAGCTTGAACTACTATTTACTGAGGCTTAACTATGATTTTCAGCAAATAAGTATAACAGTTAACTTACGAGTGGATGTCTGTTTCAGGAACTATTTAATCATGAAAATGATACCAAGTACAGTGCTTGGCAGATAGCAGATTCTCAAAACTGTACTGAATGAATGAGCATGTAAATGAATAAATATCAGCCAATTAGGCATGTTTACTTTTTTCAGGCAGGTCAATCTGATCAAAGAGAACTTTTGTCAGCATGGACGTGAAACTCTTAAGAGTTTGGCTCTATGAAGAAATACACCAGAAACAGTGTACACCAAAAGCGCTAACTAATAATGTAGAAGGTAAATCTATCAGTTTCCTATAGCTGCTATAACAAACTACCACAAATTGAGTGGCTTAAAATAACATAAATTTATTCTCACAGCTACAGAGGCCAGAGTCAAAAATTAGGTTCACTGGGCTGCAATCAAGGGTCAGCAGGACCAGGCTCCCTCTGGATGCTGTAGGAGAGAATCTGTTCCTTGACTCTTCAAGCTTCTGGTGGCTGCCAGCATTCCTAGGCTTGTAACTACTAAGTTGGTGCAAAAGTAATTGTGGTTTTTGCAATTATTTTTAACCTTTTAAACCACAATTACTTTTGCACCAACCTAATACATCACTCTAATCTCGAAGACCGGCATCTTCAAACCTGTCTCTGTCTGCTCTATCTTCACATCACCTTCTTTTCTGTGTATTCAAATCCATGTCTTCCCCACCCCCACACACACACACACGACAGCGTCTGGAGCCCACCTAGATAATCAAGGATAATCTCCTTTTCTTAAGATCCTTAATCACAAATCAAAGGCACTTTCTCCATATAAGGTAACATGCACAGGTTCCGGGGATTAGAATGTGGATATCTCTTGGGGGAACCATTTTTTCCCAGCTTACAATGGCAGAATGTGAAAAATGGCAACAGTAGTAATTAGAATCTAAAGAGATAGGTCTTAAAGTAGAATTCAGGAGGGAAGAAATATAATTTGGAAGAATAGAAGGGGAAAAGTGACTGAGGAAGATGGGTGAGTGTGAGGTGAAAAGAACGCCATATACCAGAGGTACAAAAGGGTGTGTTGCGCATAAACAGAAGTAAATATGTATTTATTTGGGGGGGGCGGATAGATCAGGAAGTTTCAGCAGGGGAACAGTGCAGAATAACATTGGTTACACAGGGACTATTTTATGCACAGGGTGGTGCCTGCCAATTATGTGCTGAGGTACCCTGGGGCAGCACAACAAACTCAGGAGGACTGCGAAATATTTTAAAATTTTGAGGGAAACAAAGTAATTCTCAACACCTGTAGGGCGCGACGCCAACTACACCAAACTCGCCCCACAAACGACAAGGCAGTTCATAGTTTCAACAGGAGATCACTCTACATTCCTTTTGAGGATGCCACATCTTTTGCAAAACTGGGTTTTCAACAGTTGTGATAAAAAGCAAGGACATGAAAATCAGTGTGGGATGGGAAACGAGGGTGGTGGTGTCCAATGTGATTCCACAGGGGGAGAAGTTATGCAGCTCTAAACAGGGGCACACGTCTCCTTAATAAGTAACCAGGGTGATTTAAACATGAAATAAAATGATTTTTCTTTTAATTGGGGGTATTATTTTTACAAATGACTACTACGTTAGAACATAAATACTTATTAAGTTGTTTAGATCTAATAGTTAATAAACAGAACCATTAGATATTCTTTTGACCTAGATGTGCTGTGAAAGAATTACGGAGATATTAAGAACACTGACAACCAGGGAAGTGTAGGCCCCTTCGCCATAAGGCCCTAGGATTAAATTTGAGCTTCTGCAGCACCGTGAGACACGAATGCTGGGGCCAGTGATAGGCACTAATAAATGTGTGTAGAAATGAAATGACAAATAACCTTAACATCCAGGACTAGGGCATTTAATTTGAGAGTGACATCAGCATCACGGGGGAGCAAGAAGGACATTTAATTTGATATTCACTAGATGTTAGTAGCACAAGAATTTCTTCTTAAATTTCACTTGCTCCAATAAGCGAGCATCTTTTAGTTGGGCTGTCCTACTCAAAACCATCAATACCTATTTCCTCTTAATACAGCTACGTTACAAAAAAAAAAATGGAATTGAATACCAGCGCAGACCACACACAAGTTGCAGGATGAGATGTGAAAAGCAGCCATCTTCAGAGAGTGTCACACAAAACTGCTTTCCTCATGTTAAACTAATCTTAGTAATAAAGTGTAATGATTTTATACAACTCTGGGCTAATTTTACTTGTCCCACAAAATGCAACATGAAAATAAAGGAGTTAACGCATTTAAATAACATTAGTACACCTCAAAAAAAAAAAAAGAATTAAACATAAACGCTCCTTTTGGATCCCTTGCTAAAGTCAGCCTAGAATCCAAGCATTTGATTAGATACCAAAAAATACTTAGAAAGCTTAATGAAAAGTACAAGTCCAGACCTTTGGTTCCACTTTCCAGACTCATCCACTAACACACATTAACAAATGATGGTACTACCGTGTTTCCCCGAAAATAAGACCTAGCCAGACAATCAGCTCTAATGTGTCTTTTGGAGCAAAAATTAATATAAGACCCGGTCTTATTTTACTATAAGACCAGGTATAATATAATATAATATAATATCTTATATTAATTTTTGCTCCAAAAGACGCATTACAGCTGATTGTCTGGCTAGGTCTTATTTTCGGGGAAACATGGTAGTATTCTTTAAGACCAATTAGAACATGGCTTCTGGGCAAGTGGGAAATGTTTTCCTGGTACCTGCTGCTTTTTTTACCCTGAGTTGTCTCAAATGCAGTTTATAGAAATATTTAAATGATAAAGATGAGGCAAGAAAAGGATATAATGGGAGGTAGTGTGGTTAAAACTGTGGAAGATCAAGTCACACTACCTGGATTTTAATGCTGGTTCCACAAATCACCCACTCGGACAAGTTTTCTTAACGTCCTTAAAGTTCACTATGTTCACATGTAAAATGGAAATAAGAAATAGTTCCTACCTCATAGAAATGATGTAAGATGTGTTCTAATCATTTAGTCGCTGGCACATAGTACACGATCAATAAATTAAAGCTTCAAAAATTACACAAGAAAAAGAAAAGTCAAGAACATTCTGTGTGCATTTACTGCATCTGCTTTTTAGCTTGGAAAAGACAACACAGAAAGCTAACCAGTGGACTAATGCTGCCTCCTTCTTGACTCTCAGTGATACACACAAACAATGAATGACTGATTAATATATTCTATTTCTTTAGCATTACCCAAAGGTTAATCAGCAAATTCTTGTTCAGAGGGAGAATTATTAAGACAGCACTTCCTGTGGATGCTATTTCACAAGGAGACTCATTACAAGCAAAAGGAAGTCTCTAACCTCAGCTTGCGGAGGGGGCTACTGAAATGGCAGAGCCAACACACTTTGGTACGTGTTCAGCAGAAGTACCCTCCACCTGCTTCGATTTGCTAGGCTTTCAGTATTTACAAGAAAAGATGCTGCTTGGGAAAAAGGCCATGTGGGGATTGACAGGAGACGGTCCCAGGAGATTTTCACAAATTATCTCAAACAAAAGATAGGATTACTGTCACCATTTTATTCATTTGTCCAACAGATATTTATTAGGCCTCCTCCATATCTCAGGCATTTTCCTACAGTTACTGGGCATACAGGAAACAGATGAGGTCCGGGTTCCCGGGGTGCTCTTACACTGGAGGAGGGAGACCATAACAAACAAGAAAATAGCAATAAGGGCTAAGTGCCAAAATGAAACTCAAACGTGATGTTATGCTAAGGACTCTCTGGGAGGTTACGTTAGATGAGGTGGTCAGGGGAAGGCTCACTGAGGAGGTGACATTTAAACTGAGACCTACATGACTAGCAATAGCCAGTCTGTGCTCCAGGCTAGAGTGGGGGGGGGGGGGGGCAGGGGATAGGGTTGGGGGAAGAAAGCTGGGAAAAAAGGTTCTAGAACAGGAATGAATGTCCTATGTTTAAGGAATAGAAAGGCCAGTGTGGCTGGAGCATGAAGAGTGGTGGTAACAGCAGTAGAGACACTGCAAAGAAACGCGAGGTCATTCATACGAAAGCCTCATAGAGTCAGGACTTAGCTGAAGTCATGCAACTTGTTCCTGGCAAAGCGAGAATTTCACTCCATAGGCGTCTGACACCCCCCCAAGCCTATGATCTTTCCAGGGCACAACAGTTAACCGATCTTATTCATCATTATGAATGGAATCTAGTTCATGTTTTAAACATCGTATTAACAGATGTTTACTACATGTTTATTGAAAAAAAGGAAAAAGCCTAACCACCTATGCATGTCACTCTTCATCTCAGTTCTGGTCAGAAAAATGTCAACTGACCCTCCAAACGCTTCTGAACACTCATTGAAGATTACTAGGTTTTGTAGTTGAGATTCTCAATCTTGCCCATGTGGTAGAATAACCTGGATCCCCCAAAATATTGATGCCTGAGTCCCCCACTCCCAGAAATTCTGAGTTAAGTGTTGGGAGGAATGGGGATTAGGATTTTTAAAAGCTTCTCAAATTATTTAACGTGAAGCCCAAGTTGAGAACCATTACTCTAGAGGTTCCCAAATTTAAAACTTATGAACATTCACACAATTTCATCAATTGCTGCTGTGCATCAGGTCCATGGGAAAGAGACAAGGAAAAACAGGCCCTGGGAAGAGCAGGGTTACTAAAGTGAGGAAAGGCAAACTTAATTAGGTGGTTAAATATCTTGCTACACGTGGATAACAAATGATATTAGGAAATTATTGTGTAGTATAATAATGGAAACAAATAAAATACACATATACAAAGCAAATATGGCAAAACTTTTAATTAATAATTATCGAATCTAGGTGGTAGGTAATCATTTTACTTCTCTTTTCTGTATATTTAAAATTGTTCAGAAAAAAAGGCTGGGTGAGGGAAAATATTTTGCCACAATACAGTTAGTCCATTACGTTTGAAAAGCTGTCTTGATAATTTTTTGAGATTGAATTCCAGGCTCTTTAAAGGATATCAGTTCATGCTATTCCAATTAAAAGTGTAAAATAAAAGCATGCTTTTAAAATATTTTAAAAACATTTTCAGTATGCTTATAAATATTTTCTCTCAATTCTCCTTAGCCAGATCGTTTTTAGCCCGTATTTCCTTATAACTGCCTAACAGGTGAAATTTACATGCTGTATGGAATTTATGTTTCACTCTTTCTGGGAATCAGATTTCTCAAAGCTTACCACTCTTAAGGCTTCTGTGTTATTATCAGCAGCTTCAGGCTGCCTGCCATGAAACAGTCCTCACCTCTGAATGACACTAGAGATACCACACCATGACCTGGAAGAGGATGGTGGCTGGCCTCCAGCAGAACTGGATTACACACTACTAGGCTGTAATACAATCTCTCCCCACCAGCTCTCAAAAGCAGTGAGGTGTAAGCAGGGTCACCCCAGGTAAAACTGGGAAGTAGGCAACACTGTCTCTTTCACTCCCTCCTCCATTGACAGCTTAGGACCCTCTAATTCTAAACCTTTCCCCATCTCTTCTGCATCTGTTCCTTTACTCACATTTTGTTTTAAGCTGTGAATCAACTAAATAAATTTTAAATGCTAATGAAATATGTTTAGTTAACTGGCCTTTTAAGAAGTGGCTAGAATTTCTGGCTCTTAGCAGTCTTTTCAAATTACATCATGGCCACAGATTCTGATATGTATCACATACATACATATTCTAAAGTACCCAGCTATGGAGTCTCATTTGAAGTTCCGATAAAACCACGTCCACTTTTCAGACAGTTCAATTATCAGCCATTGACTGGTCATGCTTACTTCTTTCTCTACAGCTGGTCCAGGAGACTGATTTAAAATATGTCAACAGAAAAGTGCCTGAATAAATATATAGGTCACTATTCAAATGGGTACTTACTGCCCTCCTTACTTTAACCAAAACTCATGGTGAATTTTAAGGGACACAAAAAAGAAACTTAGCTCAATATTAAGGTGGTTTATCCTAGTATCCTTCCTATCTTGGTTCTCTTAAGAGATGTTAAGAATCAACACAGCGATGACTTCAAATCCCTTTGCCAGACCTCATTTTGCCTGATTTTGCTTCTAAAATTAAGGACATTAAATTCATTTACTAAAATGCTTATGTAACTTAGTGGGCGTTCTTACGTACATACGTACGTAGTAGCCTAAGCAATGACATTATGGGTAACTACGGAGCAGTTTCAATCAAATTATTAATCAAGAACTTACTTTATCTAGTAAAGAGATAAGTACTGACAAAAATGAAGGAACTGAGTGGATAAAAGGATATGTTTGGTGAGCCATATGCACAGCAATGCATCAGAGACAATATTGGCCTTCCCTGTAATCTAAGTGGATTGAAGGGAAGTGTCTGAGTTTAACATGCTCTTCTATGTAGCTGGTTTCATTAAACTCAGATCATACGATTGAAGCCACCCTGAAATGGGTATATTTCTCTTCACTTGCTCTACAACAAAACATACACACCCTGGTTTGCCTTGAATATGACAATATACCACAGAGGCAATTCTAAGGGATGCATACACCATTACGCTGGAAAACAAAACAAAACGAAATGCTTGTTATTTCAGGTGTTATAAAAATAAGTCCAAATAAACCTTCACTGTGTGCTGTCAACCTTTAAATGTTAACCTCTCCTCTATATCACCCCCAAATTAAATAAGACCAGAGAAGCAGTGCTAGAACACTCAGTGTACAGTACTTACAGCTCCTTGTGCTCGAGTGGATTTCGTAACCAGTAGCTTTCCTGACCACACAGCTCTCTCTTCTCTGAGCCACTGGGGTAATTATTGTGAATAGCACTCACCTGACTCATATATATTGTTTGGTGTCGTTATCTCCTAATTCTTTTTATAAGTATAGGTCACCTCCCACCCACCCCCACTCCCCCAGCCCCGCGATTAGACAATTAGACTTCAGAAGTGACCTCACCTCTTTGCATAGTAACTGTTCTCTCTCCTTCTAGGCAAATTACCCACCCCCCCACCCCCACCCCCACAGACACAAAGCTGCTAATATGAAGATTAAATCTTTGCTGGCTTCTACTTCTAAACCATGAACTCAGGTTATTGTTTAATTATGACAATCATAAGATTATTGCAAATAAATGAAAGCTGTAAAACCCCCTTCCTACTTGTCTAGCACCATTAGTTAAACGTGAGAAATTTAATAGAATTACGTAGACGTTATCGCAGGCAGGAACTCCAAGAATGTGTGTGGCTGGGATGTAGACGGATTATTAGTAACATGTGAGTCCAGTGTGGGTGTCATATTAGTGCTTCCATCAAATTAAATGATACAGGCAGCCAAGCATTGTGCTAAGATGACCAGCTTTGAAGTTATACACGGACCTAGGTGATAAATCAACTTCTGATCCTTTTTAGTTGTGTGGTTTGGGGGAAGTAAATGTTTCTAAGCCAAAGTTGCTTCAAATGTAAAATGCGAATACTTATCACCTACTTGTCCAGGCTGTTGTGGGATTATCAAGGTAAGTTGTTGCCTCATACTGTCTACTTTGAAGGCACTCACAATAAATGATCGCTATTACTACTAATTACAACCATTTTCAGTGAACAGAATTTTTACATGTATTTAGCAACCAACATTCCTCAATATCCTTGGAACTATGCCAATCTGAGAAACAGACATTCATTTAGAGAATGAAAAGTGGACCTTCAAGAATGAAAAGATTGAACTGAAATTATTAGGTTTTATACTAGAATCTGGGATTTATTCTCAGGAGTTTGCAAGAAGTTTGGGGTTGTAAGCCTCAAAAGGATAATTCAGATGTCAGATGATAGAAAATTAAACGTAATATCAAAATATTACAGGCAGCAGGAGGTACATCCTTATTTCACTGGAATTTGAACAAACTCTAGTTCTTAAGGTAGCTTAACAAAATGGCATGCCCTAAGCCTAATCTAAAAAATAACCGAATGACTTTCATCCTCACAATACCCAAACACATTGTTTGGTTCTTGGTCCTCAGCCTCAGAGGAGACGAAACGTAATGGTAACACTTGATCTGATGCCCACGATAGGTTTTTGGCTATAAGGCCTTGGTAGGTACAAGTTTCTCTCTAGAGATCCGTTCTGAGAGAGTCAAGAAATGAAACTATTATGAGAGAATCCATTTTGCATTACAAGGAGTCAGAATACCGAAACCTTAGGTATTAAGCAATCAAATCTTAATAAGTAGTATTGTTCATTATTCATTTTTTAAAATTAAGATCTATCCTATTTTGGTTTGTGACATTAAGACTGATACAGTAAGAAGGTTGGGCAATGGGACTGCAGCAGTAAGTGAAGAACAGACGAGGAGGAACCCTTGCAAAGATTTCTCTAGAAGAGAAAGACTGACAAACAAAAAAATAAATAAGATGGTTTTAGGCAGTGTAAGTGCTATTACAAAAATAAAGTAAGGTGGGCCGGCCCGGTGGCGCAGGCAGTCGGAGCTCCGTGCTCCTAACTCCAAAGGCTGCCAGTTAGATTCCCACATGGGCCAGTGGGCTCTCAACCACAAGGCTGCCGGTTCAACAACTCGACTTCTGCAAGGGATGGTGGGCTCTTCCCCCTGCAACTAAGATTTAACACGGCACCTTGAGCTGAGCTGCCTCCCGGATGGCTCAGTTGGTTGGCGCTCGTCCTCTGAACCACAAGGTTGCCAGTTCAATTCCTCGAGTCCGCTAGGGATGGTAGTCAGCGCCCCCTGCAACTAGCTGGAGCTGAGCTGCGCCCTCCACAACTAAGACTGAAAGGACAACAACTTGACTTGGAAAAAAGTCCTGGAAATACACACTGTTCCCAAATAAAGTCCTGTTCCCCTTCCCCAATAAAATCTTAAAAAAATAAAATAAAAATAAAACAAGGTAATGGGCTAGACTGCAAACAACTGGGGGAAGGTAGGTACCATTAGATGAGTGGGCCTGGAAGAACTGGTGGCTGAATGATAAGTAAACCAGGTATCAGGGAGGAGACACCAAGCTGAGGGGCCAGCAGTGCACAAACATCGCAGGGCCAGGTACGAGGCGTGTGCGGCTATAGTATATGGTTAAGGTCAGTTAAATAGGCACTCACGGTCAGATATGTAGGACTTTTCAGCCTTGGTGAAATAATTTGTATTTTATCTTAACTTGATGAGTCATTAGAGTATTTTAGGCAGAGAAATTAGTGACATTAAGTCTATGATCGAAATCTAAAGATGCTGTTTTCCTGTTCAAGTTCACAGGTTCATAGAAAGCCTTTCAAAGTTCATGAAAAATGTACGGAAGGAAGTTCATGACTTGAAATACACATTCTATGGATTTCAGTCATCTCTGACCTATTTCTAGTCTTGCTCCCCTAATCCAATCAGTTAAGAAGTCCTGCCAATTTGTTTTTCATAATCATCATTTATTTGTTCCCTTTGCTAACTATCTCACTTGACACCCTTTTTCATCTCTTGTTCTTCTCCTCCCCTTTTTCTAAACACAAGGTCATGTGTATGAATGCAAAGAAATGGGCAGAAAATTTATGTAGGAAGTTTTCTATGTTAGAATCTAAATAATGAGTATGAAAGAGTAGTATTTCATTTCCTGGAACAGAAAATAAGGGATTTACTGGATAAGAGAATAATATAAACAAGGAATAAACAAACTCTATCTAGATAGAATAGCATCTGATAGGCTGTAAAAAGCCAAAGGATCCTTTGTTGAAAAAAGTAAAACAAAAAACTAAGGCGACAAGAGGAAGGATAAATGAAAGTATGTGCTTACTACAGATCCAGGACAGAGTATAACAACTCATATGGTGCAAGATATGGCTACACAAGCTCCTATTTTCTTCTTTTTATTAAAATCTTATTCTCCTTAAAAAGGCATAGATAAAAGACTATGTTCTTAGAGAGGCATTAGGTACCCTACCAAGCCAGAATTCATTTTGTCTCCTTTACAGTCTCATATTTGAATTTCTATTTAACTCAATTTATTCTGTTTTATGTTATACTGTTATTCTGATGGATACTATCATCCATCTAGCTTACATCACAAAGGGGGTGAACAGAAAAGGTAGAAGACTAAACAAAATATCCGTGAAGGCACTTAGTAAACTGGGAAAGGTTAAACAAACTGATTGATTCAGTTAATATTTGTTGAGCAACTATTATGTGCCAGATACAAAACAGACATGGTCTGTGTTTTCCTGGAGTTTATATACTTGGAGGTGGTGGGGAGTGTTAGCAATTATTAATATATAGTCGACCCTTGAACAATGTGGGGGGTTAGGGACACTGACCCCTCCAGTTGAAAATCCAAGTATAACTTTGACTCTCTCAGTCATTCCTTCCTCAGCATCCATGGGGGATGGGTTCCAGGACTCCAGTCAATACCAACAGGTGTGTATGCTCAAGTCCCTTATATAAAATGGCATCAAACAATGCATACAGTCAGCCATCTGCATCCATGGATTCCCCACAGATCGAAAATACTAACTTTGATCTGTGGTTATTTGAATCTGCGGATGCTAAACTCATGGATATGGCAGACCAACTGCATATTAAAAACAAAACCAACAACAAAACAAAAGCTAGTGTGTAAGTGGACCATGTTGTTCAAGGGTCAATTGTAATTCTTTATTACATATCCAACCAGATAGTCATTATATTTCTTATCAGATAATGAAATTCTCTAAGAGGCCATGTCATCTTTTTATTCCCCCCATCGGTAACTACTGCACTTGGTACATAACAGGTGATAAACAAATGTCAGTATTGGAAATACTTCACACAGACTATTCTAGTACTCCACCACAGGGTCCCCTCCAAAGTTTCTGACTTGGTCACCGGTGGTGTCCTTGCTATAAACCCCTGACCTTTCCACTTGGTTGTTGCCACTCATTCACTTTTTTTTTTAAAATTGGGGAATACAGAAGAACAGTGTGTTTCTCCAGGGCCCATCAGCTCCAAGTCGTTGTCCTTCAATCTAGTTGTGGAGGGCGCAGCTCAGCTCCAAGTCCAGTCACCATTTTCAATCTTTAGTTGTAGGGGGCACAGCCCACCATCCCATGCGGGAATTGAACTGGCGACCTTGTTGTTGAGAGGCAGCCAGTCTGGCAGCGCAGCAGCAGCTCATTGTCTTCAATCTAGTTGTGGAGGGCGCAGCTCACTGGCCCACGTGGGAATCCAATCGGCAACCCTGTTGTTCAGAGATCACGCTCTAACCAACTGAGCCATCTGGCCGGCCACCACTCATTCACTTTTAATCTTTCAGGTTTTCCGCCACCCCATCCCTGGCTGAATAACCAAGGTCAGCTTTTGGCTATTTTTTACCTCCAGGACTTGAGTCTTACTCTCATCACCTTTTGATTCCATCTTTAAGCCACAGTACCTCTTCTTTCCAAACAGACATTGCAAATAAGGCAGAATAACAACCACGTCCTTCATCTAAAATGAAAATTTTACATCTCTGAGGCTTCATGTTATAATAGTTCACCAGATTAGGGCCCAGCCTGGTAATGATCCTTTCTGGGCATTTCTTCATATTTTAGCCAAAGCTAAAAAGGTGAATTTAACAGTAAATGCATGAATTCTCTTGGACACTAAAAAGGTCACTTAGCACAATAGCTCGATTTGCACAATAGACTGGGGGATGTAAATAGGGTGAAACTGAAAAACCTCAACCTCTTGGGTCAAGGTCCAGATCAAAGACTTGCTGACTAAAAGGGAATGGCGACAGCCAAAAGAAAACAAACGAAATGTTTTAGGATTTCAAAGCTATGCAAAGGAATCTGAAAAATAAAACTCTGAAATAAACAATTTAGTTCAAATACCAAAATCTCCCCACACTGTAGTCAATTTGAGTTTTCTATCTGAACTACATACGTGTGCTAGACAACAAGTATTTACTGAGCAATTACCATGTGTCAGTCAAGGAGGATATGGTGACGTGATGGTAACAGAAAAAGAACTTGGGGCAGTCAAACAGCTAGGCCATGATAATACGCAGGGCGAGGGAAGTGGAGGACTCTATGGAAACATAAAGGAGTACCTAACCTAGCTTTGGGTCAGCGGACTTCCCAGAAGTAAAACTCTAAGCTGAGATCAGAAAAATGAACATGACCAGACAACAATAACAATACTCTGCTTCCCTGAAAATAAGATCTAGCCGGACAATCAGCTCTCATGCGTCTTTTGGAGCAAAAATTAATATAAGACCTGGTCTTGTCTTTATTATATTATATTATATTATATTATATTATATTATATTATATTAATATATTATTATTGTTACATTATATTATATAAGACCGGGTGTTATATTAATTTTTGCTCCAAAAGACGCATGAGAGCTGATTGTCCGGCTAGATCTTATTTTTGGGGAAACACGGTATTTATATGATACATAAGTGCCATGTACTGTTTTAAGAGTATTCCATCTATTTACCCATTAATTCTCCTAAGGACCTTATGAATTAGAAACTATTATTATTATCCATCTTGTAGAGGTGCAGATATTGAGGCTTTGAGGGATTAAGCAAATTGCCAAGGTCACATGGCTAAGAAGGGGACAGAACCAGGATTAGAACGCAGGCAATCTAGAGGCTCTATCTCTATCTCTATATTAAGATAAAAGGGGAAGGGGAGAAGTGGAAAGAAATGGGAAGGGAAGGGAAAATGCAAATGTGACAGGCAGAGAAATGTATGCATTAAAGCTTAGAGAAAGGACACAGCAAGAATTGAAGGAAGTTCAGTATGGTGGGCTCTCAGGAGAGGTTAGAATGGGATTTCAAGAGAAACCAGATTAAGCTGGAGTTCCGTACACCTTGGATTAAGGCAGTCAATACCAAACTCAAGAATCATTAGTGTGTGTATTACAGCAGTGGGCTATTAAGTGCTTTCTTAGTGTCTCTTCCTTTGAAACCATCTTTCTAGACACGACTACCAGAATTCAACTTCCTAAAACATTATTTTCAGGATATCACTACCCTGCTCAGGAGGTCTCTAGTAGCACTCCACCGACTACAGGACTCATTCTCAATTGTTGAGCCTCCATTTCTTCTCAAAACAGCCTCCATCTCTCTTCTCAACTTTTTTCTTGATTTCCAACAATCCCGACCACAAGTTTCGGCCCCAGATAAAATTATTTTTTGCCCTTGGAACAAATTTTTATTGCTGAATAAAAATTAAGAAACATTTCAATGTCACACCTGTGTCATACTTCAACCTACAAACATATTTATCACTCTTACACAGTTTGATAAATTCTGAGTGGGTGCAGAGGGAGAAGAGTGATTTTGTGCTGATAGAACCAGTACCTTAATATTTCTCAATGCTCCTTAAAATCATTGCATATATAGACAAAAGTTTGCCCACTGACTAGTGAAAAGTATGCACTACATTTCAGGTTTATTCAGTGGCAGATATTTTAGCATTCAGAATAATATATGACATACCAAATGCCATAATCTCAAATGAATGAATCTGGGCTATCCCCAAGAGCTAGAATTTCATTCTTACCAAAACTGTCAGGAAAAAAGAACTAAATTTAATACTAAATTGTGGTTACTTAAATGAGCCTAGATTTTTAGGTATAATTATCCTGTTTCCTCTTTAAGGCTTTTGATCTTTAATGTTTAAAAATCCCATTGCATGTCTCATTTATTGTACGTTGCATTAAATCCCTTTTCAAAGCAGATAGGATATAAATAATAATTTAAAAATTATCTCAAGTAGTGAATAACTTTAAATACATACTAAATCTACTCACTACAAAAAAAATCTCAATAAACCTAGGTAATGGTACAACTGTTAAACACACTGTGTATAACAACTGAGTACTGGTCAACATGATGTCACTAAGTTATAAACAGATGAAATACACTGGTATCATGCCAGAGACTAGCAGTGTTAAGTATTAGCGGTGAGGAGGGAAGGTCAAAGATTCCTATGTGAAATTTTTAGTTAGGGTTGAAAAACTGACCACCTATTTAACCTTTCTGTAAAAAACAATATCTGATTGTCATGAGGATTAAACAAGTTGATGTATATGAAGCATTTAGGGCAATACCTGGCATTTTAGTAAGTGCTGTTGCTATTATTGACAGCAGATTAGAAGCTGTAATAATGGACTCATACAAATAATTAAAACAAAGATCTACAAAGTCCCAAAGATAAAATGAAAACAAAAACCAAAACAGAATTTACAAAAGAAAAAAATATAAATAGGTAGAAAACATTTGAAAAATTATTCAACTCTATTATTCTACTTCTAAGAATCTGCCCAAGAAAGAAAGAATGCAGCTCTTTCTGCTGCGTCTGCTATGAGGATGAAGACTATTCTCAGGAATCAGACTGGACGTCCCAGAAAATGTGGACATCACTGTGAAGGGACCCCGGTTACGGGGAAGCACCCCAGAGGCGCCCCGCGGAGGGACTCCAATTATATCCATGTAGAACTCAGTCTCCTTGGGAGGAAAAAGAAGCGGCTCCAGGTTGACAAACGGAGGGGACATGGAAAGGAGCTGGCTCCTGTTTGCACTCTCTGTAGTCACTCACAGAACATGATCAAGGGTGTTACACTGGGCGTCTGATACAAGCTGAGGTCTGCGCATGCTCACTTCCCCATCAGCGTCGTTCTTCAGGAGAATGGTTGTTAAAATCCGAAATTTCTTCGGTGGAAAATACATCCAAAGGGTTCTGATGAGGTCAGGTATTGCTGGTTTAGTATCTCAAGCCCGAAAAGATGAGTTAGTTCTTGAAGGAAATGATACTGAACTTGTATCAAATTCATCTGCTTTGATTCAACAAGCCACAACAGTTAAAAACAAGGATATCAGAAAAATTTTGGATGGTATCTATGTTTCTGAAAAAGGAACAGTTCAGCAGGCTGATGAATAAGATCTAAGTTGTCCAACTACAGAAACACCAAGATGTCGAGTGATTCCTCAGACTTATTTGTGATATTTTAAAGATGCAATAAAAGTCATGTATAGATTAAAAAAAAAATAATGCAAATGAAGATGTATACATCAAGACATCCACTGTAACATTATTTATATCCAAGAGTCTATCCACAAAAAAATAAATGTAGGTTAAACTATTAAAAGAAATTGAGAAGGTTAATTTATAAATAAAAAGCTGAGAACAGCCCTAAAAGTTTAATGTTAGGAAATGGTTGGGTAATTTATGATACACCCTGACTCTGGAATATTTAGCAATAACTAAAGATGTTTACAAACAATTTTAAATGAAATAAAGAAAAGGGTAAGTTAAAAAAAGCAGTAGGAGCTCAACGGTACAAAGCAAAATGTACATATTGAAGGTACCCAATGTTAAAAATGTTAAAAATAGTTATTGATACATGTTGGAATATGGATGGTTTTGGTTCTCTACACTTTTCTTTATCTTGTAAGTTATTTACATAAACACAAGTCAGTTTAACACCAAAAATTTAAACATTTTTATGGGGAAAAACAGAATCTTAGGGTTCCATGAGGCAGAGAATTAGAGACATGATTAGAATTCCTACGTAATAATTCCTGTAATAATTCCAACTAAAGCAATTATTACAAAGTTGTGTGGCATCACATCTTTAAACTAAAAAAAAAAAAGTTGTAGCAAAGTCAGGACCAACAACGATATAGCTGATAGTAAGTTAAAGTGACAATTTTTGCTTGTTTTCCAAAGCACATTGCAGCCCACCGCCAATAAAAACATCTTTTAAGGAAGAACAAGCAGGTAGCAAGGATGACAGTGGAGAGAAAACAGATGATTTATCCTGAGTTTAGATTTGCATCGCCAGTCAGTAGGAGGGAAAGAGATCTTTTGTTTTTGTTTTTGTTTTAGTTTTAGACATGTACTAAACATACTTGGTTTAGTCCTGACAATCTGTTGCCCTCACTAAATAAAGAAAAAAATGACCAAGATATAAAACGAATTTTTCACAATGCCTTTTATCCCCGTAAACACTGCTGCACTATGGATTTTGCCATCACTCGGACGGCCTCACCTCTAGGATATTAGCTGACATAATTCCCATTCCTCCCACAGGCTCCTATAATACAATCACTTGCTTTGCCCCATCAGAGGGCTCCAGTACTTTGATCTCTGCGTCACATTCCAGATTCACCCTGATCCTGGCCAACACTTCCTTCACCACTCAGCCTGACTTTCAGACCAACCATTTAAATTAGGCTCTCTCTGTGGTGGATTATATAGACCACAACCAATTCTGGGGGGAAATAAATTAGAAGAGTAATATAGGGTTGACAACTTTCTATTTAGTCAAAAAAGGAAAGTAAAAACAAAAATCAAACATTATCATCTATCATCATCATTTCATAAAAGGGCCTTTAAATACTCAAAGTAGGAAGGACACTCTCAAAATAAAAGACAGTGCCACTCTAGGGAGAAAGGAAAACAGAATTTAAACAGAAAAAAATTGTTTTTCAAATGTAAAATATCCATAATTTTCAAATTTAAAGTTTCCTTTCTAATATTTTTTTCTGTGTAATTATTTACATAAAAGTCAAATTGTGAAGCTGTATCTAGTAGTGCCACAAGAATTGAAGCTTGACTGTCAATTCACAATTTTCAGGGTGAACGGAAGGCAGTTAAGGGACATTAGTCTCTGCTCCCCAGCAGTACTTGGACTTTTCCCCTGAAAGGCTGGGACAGCAGACCAGGTCTGGGCAAGGCTGCAGGGCCGTCTGCCATCCATCCACATGAAGATGACAAAATATATCTGATAAAGAATTTGAAAACCTCTAAAAAATAGATAAGGATACCTTGTTCCAGAATAAATCTTTTAGAACCTCTTCTTAGAAGACGTTTTTTTTCCACTTTAGCACTGGTTTTTCCTTTCCCCTCTCCTTTAAGAAATCTGCCCCTATTCAGAACTAACCTCCTCCAGAACCATCTACAATAACTGAATGGACTGTGGGAGTAGGAGGATGGGCGGTACTGAAGACTTAACCCAGAAGAGAACCACTAAATGGTTTGAGTTAAACAAATTTTTGAAAATTTGAAATAAAAGATCAAGGGCTCTCAACTTCGACGGCAACATATAGTGAAAATTACCTTTTATTTCATCACCTCTGACTTGGATTACTGTATTTCTCTCCCAAATGGTCTCCTTGCTTCCACCCTTGACAACCATCAGTCTATTCTCAATACAGCAGCTAGAGCAAGCCTGTTAAAAACTAAATGGTAAGATTGTGTAATAGAGATCAGATTTACCTTCCTGCCTGAAACAAGGAAAAAAAAAAACCAATAAAAATATATGAAATGCTTATCAAAACACTGGACCCAAAAACAAAAATAGTGATACCTGAGAGATGAGAATCAAATTAAAGTAAGCTCTACTACAACTGCCCCAGCTTACTGCCTGAGAGAATTTCTAAGCTGCTGGTGGGGAAGGAAAACACAAACAGAACCCAGCAGAAGACAGAGCTGGGAGTTTGGAAAGGTCAAAAACCAGAGTTTGCAGGGCACAGTGCAACAAAGAAAAGTGCTGCACAAATTCTGGAGATCTGATAACTCTTTCAAGTGCTCAGCTGAGTTCTGGTCAGCACACGTATGTGAGAAACTGCCCAAGGCTGGGGGGAGAACCATCCAAAAAAATGGAGAGGGGGAAATACCTGTAGCTCACACAAGATAGGGCCTGTTCCCACACCTGAGAAGAAAACCTCACAATTCATAGAGTATCAGACAGGGTCCACATGAGGTATTGGCTTTAGTGTGGAGAAAATACCTCTACTTAATGCTTTGGTTCTACCTGAAGAAGCTTAAAGGATAAACTATTTCTGAGAAATCTAATCACAACTCAGAACAAAGCTCAAGAATATTCAAAAACAAACAAACAAAAATCCAGCACAATGTCTGGCATCCAATAAAATATTTACAGGCATGCAGAGAAGCAGAAAAATATGAGCTATAATGAGAACAATTAATCTTTTGAAATCAACCCAGAAATGACACAGATGATAGAATAGACAAAAACATTAGAATAATTTTTGTAATACGAGTATTCCATATATTCAAGAAGCTCAAGGACAGATTAAACATGTTAAGTGGGGTTTTGTAAATACAAAAGATCTAAATAAAATTTCCAGAGATGAAAACTATAATGATTCAAATGAAACAGACACTGTTAGAGATTAATGGCAGACTAGACACTATAGAAGAAAGGATAGTGAACTTGAAAACACAGAAACAAACTACTTGTATCTAAAATGAAACAGAAAGAGAAAAAAGGCTGAGGGAAAAAAAAGGCAACTTCAAGAGGAATAATAAGCATGTAATTCAGGTCTGCAAAAATGGGGAAGAAAAATACTTGATTAACAGCTAAACTTTCCAAAGTTGGTGAAAACCATAAATTCACAGAAACAAGAACTGCAACAAACCCCAAGTAAAAGAAGCATGAAGAAAACTGTCAAGGAGCATCAAAATCAACCTCATTAAAACACGTGATAGAAAAATTTAAAGCAACCAAGCTTAAAAATTTTTTAAACCACTAAATTTAAATTTAAATTCAAATTTAAAAGCAGACTCATATAGAGGGAAACAAATATAAGGGTGACTACAGATTTGTCAGAAACAATGCAAATCTTGAAAGACTCAAACTACCGAAGCCCACTCAGGAAGAGATGATCTGAATAGTCCTTCACCTATTAAAGAAATTACATTTTTAGTTAAAAGGATTCCCACTCCTATTTCCCTAATCCTCCCTGCCCCCCCAAAACTTCTAGGCCCAGAAAGCTTCTCTGGTAAATTCTACTAAATATTAAAGGAAGAAAAAAATACCAATTCTATAAACTCTCCCATAAAACTGAGGAGGTGGAAATATTTCCTGACACATTCTGTGAGGCCGTATTACTATAAAAACTTTAGATCAATATCCTTTATGATTATAGATGCAAAAACTTCTTTTAAAATTAACAAATCAAATCCAAGAATATATAAAAAGGTTACTTCGCAGTACCCTTATTTGCAGTTTTAGTTACCCGCGGTCAGTTGAGGTCCAACATTAAATGGAAAACTCCAGAAATAATTCATAAGTTTTAAATTGTGTGCCATTCTGAGTAGTGTGATGAAATTTCGCACTGTCCTGCTCTGTCCCACCGGGGACGTGACTCATTCCTTTGTCCCGCATCTCCACACTATATACTCCATGCCTGTTAGTCTATTAGTAACCCTTGGTTATTGGATTGACTATTGTAGTGCTTGTGTCCCAATAACCCTTATTTTACTTAATAATGGCTGCAAAGCACAAGAGAAGTGAGGCTGGGATTCTGGATATGTCAAAGAGAAGCTGAAATGTGCTTCCTTTAAGTGAAAGGGTACATGTGTCTGAGGGCGTAGGGGACATAATATATATAGGGTTTGATACTAAACGTGATTTCAGGCCTCCACTGGGGATCTTGGAACACACCCCGTAGATAAGGGGGAACTACTGTACATTATGATCGAGTGAGTTTTATCCATTGAACAAGGTTGCTTGAACATCTGAAATTCAATCAGTATGATTCACCACTAACAGAGAATAAAATAGCACAGACTAAAAAAATTTTTAAATATATAACAATCTCAGTAAATACAGCAAAAACACTTGGCAAAATCTAACATTTATTCCAGATAAAACGCTCAGCAAAGCAGGCATTGAAGGGACGTTCTAGATCTGATAAAGGGCATCTGTGAAAAACCCCCAGATAAGGTCACTTTCCAGCTGCCTGCATGCTCCTGTGCCCAGAGCTGGCCCTCGCTTCTTGCCCCTGCACAGCGGTGGCTGCTGCTGCTTGTTACTCGACGCCAGGCTGTGGCGGGAGCAGGATTCTCTGGCTCCAGCTTCGGTCTCAGGTGGACCCTGGGCACCCGAACACGAGGGGTAGAGTTTACCCCACAGGCAGACAACCTGCTTCCTACTCAGTGCAAGATCTATTACATATAGCTCAGGCAGGTTTCCTGTACCCCTTCTATCCCTACCCTGGCACTGACCCCCTTGTGCTCCCCATGGAGCAAATGAACTCTGCCGTACATTCTAAGAGGTCTTGGGCAGAAGGAAGCAAAGGGCAGGGACTTTGGTTTGTTTACTAATGTATCCCTGTGTGGCACATAGTAGGCATTCAATAAATGTGATGAGTTAATTTTATGTTGCAATACGTATGTGTTCAAACACAACTTAAAATAACCTTACTAACTGTATTGAATTTCTTTTATAAAAAATGCTGGCTGCAACCAAGTTAGTTGATCTGATAACCCACTAATGAGTCAAACCTCAATTCAAGAGGGAGGGGACTTAGGCAGTTAAGTGCTGTGCCAGGTCTGTAGAGCCAAGAGCAAAGTAGGCCAGTCAAGAAAGGAGAGAAGAGATGCGGAGATGAAGGGACTCGAGAGGTGTCTAGCTGTACTTCTGCGTTTGGGTGCCCTTATGATTGTCTCCTGAAGCCTTACAATAAATAACTCCCCCACTGATTTTTATTAGAGTGGATTTCTCTTCCTTATAACCCAATTATTCCTAATACAACCTTAATCTAATTCCTATCATTCAATTTTTCTGTTTTTGTTTTGTTTTCATTCTTTTATTTTTCTCCTGGGCTACAAACTGGTACGCTACCCAACAACAAATTCCTCATAATCATCCTTTGGTAACCCTTTAATGCTATTCAGCAACTTATTTGTTTCTACATGACTCCCTATCCTGAATCTGTCAAACTTTTCAACCAACCGTGATGGAACTCCCAAAACTACTACACAGTATTCCCACCTCATGCTCTACAAATACTTTGCCACTAAAATGAGACTAAGATTTATCTATCCTACGCTCCCTTAAAGTTCTATTCTTTTCAATTCAAAATTCCTTTCTAAAACATTTTTTTAAACTATTTTCTCTGCCCTCTCCTATCTTAGAGGAAGATCTAATCCTCTCTCTGATGTGGCTAACGTTGATACACTTTATTTTATGTTCTATTTGTTTTAAATTTTAAATTATTTTATTATAAAATATTTAACACAGATATGAATAAAGAATATAAATAACCCTGGTACCCATCAACCAGCTTTGTTGACTCTTAATATTGTTATATTATTTCAAACATCCCTTTTATAAAAAAAATTAAAACATTATATATTGAAGTCTCCTACGTACCCTTTCCTCATCCTATTTTTCTCCTTCAGTCCCCACCCCAAGGGAAACCACTGTCATGAATTCATGGTTTAGTGATGCCAAACATAGATATTAAGCATTTAATATATATATATATATATATATATCCATAAACATAGTATTTTATTGTTTTCCAAATTGCATACCTTTTTTCTTAATACTTTTTTGACCTCTCAGAATTTTAATGAATGAGCATGTCATTTTTAAAAATATTCCCTACTTAAAGTAAATACAACACTCCGTTTCTTTCCCTCCCCCTCTATCTACTAAAATATCTAAGTAAATAGTCTATACTTGCTACTGCCACTTTCTTACCACCCACTTTTCCTAAATCCTTTATGCCAACTCTTTAAAACTGAGGGTGAAAGTAATCTTGGAGGTAAAGACAATGGGCCAGAAATTAAGCCATTGGATAAAGGTTGTATTTTTACCTTACACCATATGGAATAAATAACTCAAAATGGATTAAAGACCTAAACATAAGAGCTAAAACTACAAAACTCTTTGAAGAAGACATAGAGGACACTGAATTTGGCTATGATACCAAAAGCACAGGCAACAAAAGATAAGAAATAAATTGGATTTAATCAAAATTAAAAACTTTTACACATCAAAAGGTTCAGGACAACCTACAGCACGGGAGAAAATATTTGCAGATCATAGATCTACTAAGGGACTAATAACTAGAATAGAAAGAACTCCTACAACTAACTCAGCAACAAAAAAATCCAACACAATTCAAAAGAGGGTAAAAGATTTAAATAATTCTCCAAAGATATATAAATAGACAATAAGCACAAGAAAAGAAAAATGGTGCAGCCACTATGGACAACAATATGACAATTCTTCAAAAAATTAAAACACAGAATTACCGTATGAGTCAGTAATTTCACTTCTGGGTATATACGCAAAAATAATTTAAGCTGGGACTCAAGCAAGTATCTGCACGCCTATGTTCACAGCAGGACTATTCTCAGCAGCCAAAATGTGGAAGCCACCCAGTGTCCATCGAAAGACGAATGGATAAACAAAATGTGCTATATAGACATACAATGAAATATTGAAAGAAAGAAATATTATTCATCTTTAAAAAGGAAGTAAATTCTGACACATGGTCTAACATGAATGAACCTTAAGGACATTATGCTAAGTATAATAAGCCAGTTACAAAAAGACAAATATTATGATTCCACTTATATAAGGTACTTATATTAGATGCATAGAGACAGAAAGTAGAATCAGTTTCCAGAGGCAGAGGAAGAAGGGACTGCAGAATTGTTTAATGGATATACGTGGAGTGGCAGTTTTACATGATGAAAAGAGTTCTGGGATCGGCTGCACAACAATGTGAATGCATTTAACACATTCTACTTATCAGCAGATCTGTACACTTAAAAATGGGTAGGATAATACATTTTGTTATGTATGTTTTACCACAATTTTTTAAAACTTAAAAACAAAAAACAAAAGAGTATCGACTCTTGAACCAGATTACCTGGCTTTGAATCTTGGCTCTGCCACTTCCTAGCTATGTGACCCATGGCAAATTACCTAACTACTCTGTGCCTCATTTCCTCGGCTATAGATGGGATGGCATTAATACCATGTTTCCCCGAAAATAAGACCTGGCCGGACAATCAGGTCTAATGCGTCATTTGGAGCAAACATTAATATAAGACCTGGTCTTATTTTACTATAATATAAGACCGGGTCTATATAATATAATAATATAATATAACACAATATAATGCCGGGTCTTATATTAATTTTTGCTCCAAAAGATGCATTACAGCTGATTGACCGGCGAGGTCTTATTTTCGGGGAAACGCGGCAGTACCCACATCATTAACTTGTTGTGGTGATTAAATTAACAAATATACGTAAACTTCTCACAACAGTCTTAGTGCAGGCAGTGAGCCCTATTTTAAGTGTTTGTTATTATTAGGTTCACCATTTTGAAAACATAATTTAATGTGGAATTCAGGCCTGCAAGCAAAATTGAGTTTTTATATGCAAAATTGAATAAAACAACTCATGTGCTTGTATTCAGGGTTTTCAGTGAACTCTTGATATAAAGCAGCACTACCACTTACGCAAACTGAGGAAAGACTTCCATAATATTTTTTCAAATATTTCGTTTACTATTTTGAATGTTTCATCTCAAGTGGTTTGTTTTAGTAGATGTGCAGAACAAATTATGCTCTAAAAATTTATCTTCAGGGATTCTCACTAGTACTATTAACTGGGCACATTAACTAACATCTATTGATTCATCAGTCTGCAATGAAAAGGATCAGATTTAACAGCCATCTGATGTAGTGTTTGTTTCTATCACAGCTAATGTTTTACAATTGTCCACAAGTATAATCACTCAAAACTGGCACCTTTTCCAGTAAAAAAAAAAAAATAAATAAAAATAAACAAAAAAAATAAACAAACAAAAAAAAAACTGGCACCTTTTCCATTTCCTTTTTTTCACTGATCTCAAACATAATATTGACCATTTCTAAGCAAGATGGTAAAATGGACAATTCTGCAATTGCTAAAAGGCTACGACCTTTGTTTCCTGTACTGTATTTGTAGATGCTGAAAAAAATGCAAATCTTTTTCTATGAAAATGGGGTGCTTTGTGGTGAGGGATCAATGTAGTTTGCTTGGAACCATTTTTTCTGAAATCTTTCTTGCAAATAAGATGATTAGTTTGGGGAAGAAAATCAGTGGGGAATACACAGCTAAACTTTAGACCATCCTCATCAGAGGATCATCACTGACTGAATAATTAATTATGAATTAACCTTTCTTCCTGCTACTTGGTCTGTGAGGTGAATCTGATGACTTTGCAGCTTTAATTAAGTAGTCTGTAAGAGTCTTTAAACATATAAGGGTCTACACACCATATCCCCCCCTTCTGTACCTCATCTTTCTTCAAAGCCCTCGTCACTCTAAAAAGACAGAGCTTAATATGTATTGCGTATTTCTCCCACTAGAATGTAATCAGAACAGGCATTTTTTATTTTATTTTATTTTTTTACTGTTTTGTTCACTGGTGTGTGCCAAGTACCAAAACAGTGCCTGGTACCTGGTGGGCACTCACTCACTAAATATTTGTACAATAAATGAATTGGTAAACCGTCTTCACAAATGGCCGGAGGTAATACCGTTATCAGCCAATGTAACCTAGTTTTCAGGAAGTGCTTCCTTTGGGCCAGAGCCAAATTTCATTGTTCTTTAGAGCACAGGACCTTCTTTCTAAATTTTCAAAAGCCCACAGGGCGAAGCAGCCTCGTCTACCATCTGCCATGTCAATTCTACATATGATTATTACTGCAACTGTATTCATCCACTTCACATGCATGGTTCACACTTCGATTACGTCACCCTAATGTGCATGCGGAGGCCTATGAGGATAAGGTTTGCAAATATCCAGAAAACTGAACAAGCCAAAAATCCCGATTATGTGGATCCTAGCCTTATTGCCTCAAGTTGAATAAGTGCAATATCAATACCATGATTGTCTATGTAGAAAAACCTAGGAAATCTAAAACAAAACAAAACAAAACACAAAACTCTCCTAAAAATAAGAGCTAAATAACTGATATAAGGTTAACACAGAATTCAACTGTATTTCTAGATACTAGCAACAAATAAATGGAAAATGAAAATTTTCAAAATAGTACTTGTAGCAGCATTAAAAAACATGAAAAATTAAGATCACAATACTACTTCAAACCCACCAGAATGTTATAATGAAAAACACAGCCAATATCAAGTTATGGCAAAGATTTGCAACAACTAAACTCTCATTAAGTTGCTGGTGAGAGTATAAAATGGTACAACCACTTAGGAAAATAGTTTGATGATTTTTTTATAAAGTTAAATATGCACTTACCAAATGACCCAGTAATTCTACTTTTGGGTATTTAATCAAGAAAAAATGAAACCCTATGCCCATAAAAAATAAATGTATAAATATTTATAGATTTATTTATAAAAGCTCAACACTAGAAATAACCCGTCTCCTCAGTTAGTGAATAAACAAATTGTGGTATATCCATATAATGAACTCAAGTACCCAGCAACAAAAAGAAATTGCTAATACGTGCAACAACATGGACGATTTTCAAAGACATTATACTGAGAGAAGGAAGCTGGACATAAAAAAGTACATACTGTATGATTCCTTTTACACAAAATCCAGGACTGGGCACCGCTACTAGAATAGTGCTAAAAATCAGATTAGTGATTCGTTGTAATGGGATAAGGGGAGAAGGTTGGCTGCAAAGAGACACAAAAGCACTTTCTATGGAAATTAAATACTCTACATGTTCAGTGGGGTGGTGGTTAAACAGAGGCATTCTTTTGTCAAAGACCATCAATCTGTACACTTAAAAGTATCCTCCAGGAGAGACACAAGACTTCAAGAAAGTGGGTTGCTAGTCTCAATTAATCCTGATAAGTAGCCAGTCTTAACCTCTTTTACCAGCTAATCAGAATGGCAGAAACCACAGGTACACAGTTCTTTCATTAGATGGAAATCACTGCTTTCTGCAATTGCTCAACATGTGAAGGCCACCTTGAGATACGCAGCACAATACCTACAACTTGACGGGCCAACAGCAGAGGAGAAAGCACTGACTGGCAATCTGGAGACTGCAAACCAAATGCCTTCTAACAGCTAGTGTACCTGCCTCTGCATTGCCAGCTCATGGCTTTCATGCTAGACTGGTTAGAAGGGGTTTGTTTGCGGACAGCTTAGAGGATTTACCAGAAAAGATTAGTCCTGGCACTGCAGCTGAGAATACTCTGGGCTAAGTTGGACAGGGGCCCATGGCCTCGGAAAGGGGTTTCAGACGAGGGTACACAAGAAACCAAGTCTGTATCATAAGCAAAAAAGAATGCTGACTGCTGTTTTCAACACGAAGAAACACCGGCCTGAAAAGAGAACCTCCAACCTCAGCATCATTTGTCTGGGTGACAAAAATTACCTTAATTACATTTTGCATGAATCTGGATACCAAAAGCCAGTGAACGGTAAAGCACATCAAATTATATTCCAATAGGTCCCAAAGGCCTTTCAAATTTTTGATTTTGTTGGACTTTGGGTCTAATGAACATTACTTGGAATAAATGAGTTCAGAGCTCAAGTTAAAAATCTTTCTGCTCCATTTTAATTTTTTTCTTTTTAAGATAAATTAGATTCAGTCAATGAGCATTCATGGAGTAGCTACTTGGAACCAGTTCCTATGTTAAGTAACATGGAGCCTAAAATAAAGATGACAAAATACTTGCCCTCAAAAAGATCTTCCAGTCTAGGTGGAAAAGAGAGAATTAGATCATACAGTATGTGTGATAAATGCTATGACACAAATACATATGAGGTCTTGGGAAACAAGGGCTTCCAAGAGTAAAACTACTAATTCTTGAAGTACAACTAGAAGTTATTTGATCAAAAATGGCAGAGGAGGGCTGGCCCGGTGGCTCAGGCAGTTGGAGCTCCGTGCTCCTAACTCCGAAGGCTGCCAGTTCGATTCCCACATGGGCCAGTGGGTTCTCAACCACAAAGTTGCTGGTTCAACTCCTTGACTCCCACAAGGGATGGTGGACTGCACTCCCTGCAACTAAGATTGAACACGGCACCTTGAGCTGAGCTGCCGCTGAGCTCCTGGATGGCTCAGTTGGTTGGAGCTCCGGCTCTCAACCACAGGGTTGCCAGTTCGACTCCCGCAAGGGATGGTGGGCTGTGCCCCCTGCAACTAACAAGGGCAACTGGACCTGGAGCTGAGCTGCGCCCTCCACAACTAAGACTGAAAGGACAACAACTTGACTTGGAAAAAAAAAAGTCCTGGAAGTACACACTGTTCCCCAATAAAGTCCTGTTCCCCTTCCCCAATAAAATCTTTAAAAACAAAAAATGGCAGAGGAAAGTATTCTAGGCACAGAAAGAAACACAGAGAAAGGCACAGTGATATGAAACAATACTAAGTATGAAACCCCATGGCATGTCTAGGGAAGTCCAAGCACTTTGGCATGGCTGAAATAAAGGCGGTAGAAGGTGAAGCTAGAAAAAGCAGACTGGGACGGGATTCTGAAGGATTGTGTGTCTTAAAATTAAGGAACAGAAATTTAATCCAGAATGTTATGGGAAGTAATTAAAAGATTTTAAGCAGGAGACTGGTATCATGTTGTCACTTTAGAAAGATAACCTGGCAACAAAGTAGAGAATGGTCTGGAGAGACGCTAAATCAGAAGCAGGGAAACCAACTAGGAAGTAACTGGGATGACGCAGGTAATGAGTGATAAGGTCTGACCAGAGAAGTCGGGGTGCAGAGGAAGAGAGAGGATGTTTTTAAGAGGAGTCATTCACATGACACGTAACTTCGGGAATAAGTGAAAAGGAGAGAGTCTAGAACAATTCTCTGTTTCAGCTTCAGCAATTGAGTGGATGGTGCATTAATGGACATTCCATATCCATTCCGAGATATGGAACAGACAACCAGGTTTAGTAGAAAAATAAGAACTACTGTAGCACACAAATGAAAATATGAGTCCTGGACTGCAGTGCACAGAACCTTGAAAGTTGACAATATTTAAATTCTACTTCAGTATAACAGGGCTGAAGCTCCATTTGATGATGGGAGGAAAAAAAGAGAAATCTTAAATCAGAAAGAACATACCAGAAAAAGAATGGTTTAAATCTCATTGTTGAACCTGGAAGAGGTTAATTATCATTTCTGCTTCCCTCTCTCACAGTGACTACTTGCCAAACAAGTCTATTAAATTCAGGCAAAATTATATTTTTAATTTTCCCTGGAGACCCACAAATATTGTAAGACAAGTTCAAAGTTTGAGAAAGATTGGTTTTAGACCGTTTTCTAAGCTTTCCTACTCTCAAACAACATAGAAAACATATACTGGGGGGTAGGTTCTGGACTCACCTATCACAGAAGGACCCACTTAAACTGAAGAGAAGAAATGTCTCAGTTCAGTAAATAGTAGGACCCACAGGGCAAGGGCAAAGAGAAGAGATTCCATCTCGATAACAATTCCCTTTCCAGAAAAATCAGTGATAGCCCCAGTAGAATTCATTTGCCATGTTCCACTCTGCCAATTATTCTCCTTGCAGGGAAATGCAACTCTTTTCCCCTTTTCCATATATCCTATTTGGTGGAGAAGAGAAAAGGGACTAAATCGGACTTTGTTTTGCTACTAGACTTGAGTTTTTTTTAATCTATATTTTAAAAACTGATCTGTTTTCATCAAGATTAATTGCTATTCTCGATTTCTAAACACAAAGCCATCACCTACTGACAAAAAGTAGTTTTATGTGTTCCATTGCTTTGGAGTATTCTCTTTTGACCAGCCCTTCCTCTCTCTCCAGCCTTTAAATCCTGACAAAATCTTGCCTACTCCTACTTGTCCAAAAACAGATGCTCTCGGGAAGGAGAGAAGATGAGGATGGGGGAGATGGGAGAAAAGAAATCTGTTCTTCTAATGTATCAGGAGGCACAGGAGAGATGCAGAGAGCTAGCGTCATAAAGCAGTGGTGATAAAAATCCTCACGTTTCAGACAACCTTTTTAAAAATTAAACTCTCTGGCCTCTGCTTATAGCCAAATTTACTAATAAACTCTATGCTAAACCAGAGTATGAACTGAAGCAAAAGCCTGGCATATTCTAGTGAGGAGTCACTAAAATTTCCCCCAATTTTTAACGCCAAGATGGCAATATCTCGTTGTCCTGTGCTGATAGTCCAATAGCTTAGAGATCTAACGGCAGGTCCCCACATACTGTTTGAACACCTCGATACCAACCCATCTGAAAATTTTTCTCACCTCCTTTTTCACCTGAACATTAGAGTACGTGCATTCTCAATAAGGGAGATATCACCGGGGGCGGGGGGGGGGAGAATCCGTAAGACATTATGATGGTTTATGTTCCACCCAAGGGCAACGGCATACAGAGATACACAGCATACATTTGGTATTAAAATATTATGGGGGATTTATAGATGATGTAATACAGTATTGTACACCTGAAATCTATGTAATTTTACTAACAATTGTCACCCCAATAAATAGAAAAAAAAATTATGGAGGGGAAGGCAATTAGGGAAGAAAAAGTCTGAAAAGGCTACTTATGAAACAATAATAAAGAAAAAGATTGAGAAACACTGTTCAAGATCAGGGGCCGACAAACCTTGTCTGCAACGGACCAAAACAGTAAATATGTCTGGTTGGTGAAACTTGGGTTAAGGTTTCAGACACTCGTTAAGACGGTTGGTAAAGTAAGCCATCTGGCATTTTCTGATTTTATAGTACATTGGAGTTTGCAGCTATAAGGTGAGGAATTCCCCCCAAATTAGTAGCAAAAAAACAAGACAAAATGTTCGTTGTAAGAGGTCAAACAATTAAGTTTGTGAACTTGTTGTTGCAATGATGTTGCTAACCTTTATTGATAGCGGAAGGATTATTCATTATGCATTTGTACAAACTGGACAGTTAACCAAGTTTACTATTTGGAAGTGCTGCAAAGGTTATGCGAAAAAGTTAGACGACCTGAACTTTTCGCCAACAATTCATGGCTCTTGCATCAGGACAATGCACCAGCTCACACGGCACTGTCTGTGAGGGAGTTTTTATCCAGTAAACAAACAACTGCATTGGAACACCCTCCCTACTCACATGATCTGGCCCCCAATGACTTCTTTCTTTACCCGAAGATAAAGGAAATATTGAAGACATTTTGATGACATTCAGGACATCCAGGGTAATACGACGACAGCTCTGATGGCCATTCCAGAAAAAGAGTTCCAAAATTGTTCTGAAGGGTGGACTAGGTACTGGCGTTGGCGCATAGCTTCCCAAGGGGAGTACTTCGAAGGTGACCATAGTGATAGTCAGCAATGAGGTATGTAGCACTTTTTCTAGGATGAGTTCGCGAACTTAACTGTCAGACCTCATATATATTGAATTATTCCATCTTCCAAAGTATTAAAGGCATATTTATGTAAAATACTACATTCTAAATAAAAGCACAGTATCTTAGGAGAAAAAAATATATTTAATCAATAACACTAGTACCAAAAAAGTAATAGCAATTATTTGCATATAAAGATGGTGATATTTAACCTTCCTTAGTAACTTAAATCAAAATTACTGTCATCTAGAGAATATACTCAAGTGGCGAGAACAACAAGAAGTTTCCTCTTGTATCCCCCAAATATTAGCTGAAGAAAATGATCTTCATAAACATGGGTTCACAGATCCTTGTGTTCATCACACTCCTTAAGATAAGAAGACCTCAACACAGTGGATGAGTGAAGTAGTTGTTTTGGCAGGATCGTTGCCAAAACATATCCTACTAAAACAACCAGGGATCATGTTTTGAAGCCAACTTTGCTGACTTTTGCAAATGAAATGTAAAGAGTGGTAATAATATCTTAAACGTTGCCTAAACACTTAAGCAAAACTTTTAGTTGTATTTCATTAGAAGTCTGTTCAAGTTTAGCCTTGGTTTCAGATATTTTCCTATGCTTTCTCTTCATGTGATTTCATACAAACACACACACACACACACACACGTAATGTCACATAACGTGTCATCACAAATATTGATATGCCTGGTTGTTTTGGTTTTATTTTTGTATTTTGTCTATTATGTCTTTTTCAAAATAAAAAATAAATCTCTAATTTCTAACTAAAAAAAAAAAAAATTACTCTCATCTAGTCAAAGTAGCAACAGTTACATCCAAATAGAAGCATAGGGATGAACAATTCTGTACTAAACTAGAGAAGCTAGATTTGGGAGAGAAAAAACTCTAACAGCTCTCTCACAATTCATCCATTTAAAAAAATTTGCACGTCAGACACTGGGGATACATACAGAAGCTTAGAGTCTAATAACAGAAAACAGACAAGAAAACAACTGAATGTAATAAAATCTTACAGATGCTAAATACTGCCATGGAGAGTTCAAAGGAAAGACACCAGGGTAGGGGTGGGGTAGAATGACACAGAAAAGGATTTGTTGAAGAGTTGTTCTTAAGCATCTTGAATGGTAAAATATATAGTGCAGAAAAAAAAAGACGGGGAGGAAGAATAGACAGAATTAAAATACCACCCTGATACAAGACAGACCTACTTCCATTTATCCCGCTAAACACGGTTTTAAAACAGAGGTGAAAATAAAAGTTTATATGAATGCATATCAAAAACACAAAAGGAGTTGTCAGTCAAGTTGGATCACTAGGATTTATGTTCCTAAAAGCAAATGCAAAACATGGGTACGGAAAATTGCAAAAAAAAAAAAAAAAAAAAAAAAAAAAGTCACATTTCTTCCTGAACCCACCCACTTGGCAATTCTCTCATCAGAGATGGAATTCTACTTCTTTAACAGAGTAGTGCAAGCTCTCTGCCTGAGCTCCAAGAAGCCTGGCACACATTTCACACCTCCTCTTGGGGAGGGAGACCACCATGTGAATAACCCTCCTGTAGCCTGCTGGAGGATGAGAACATATGGAGAAGGTGGCTCAGGTGTCCAAACCAAGAGAAGCCAGGTCTGGCACAGATCACAACCATGGAGCAGAACCCAGCCCCAACTGCTAACCCTCATAATGAAAAAGAAAAAAAAAAGCTAAGTACATAGTGGTTGTCTTAAGCCATTAAATTGGAGGGCTTGTTAATACACCAAAAACATAGGTAACGGGTTTGGAAAATATATGTACAAGCAAGCTTCTAAAATAAAAGGTATATATTCACCTTATGGAATGTCTAAGATAGAGAACTGATAAATAAAAATTTTCAGATTTCCTCATCAATGTACTTCAGAAAATGTCCATAGCCCCTACAATGTTAAAAAGAAAAAAGAACAATTTGGGAGACAATGAGGAAAAACTGAGGGTTGCTAGATGGGCGGGAGGGGTGGGGGGTGGGGGGGAGGGTGAGGGGATTGGAGGGCAGTCGGTGACCACAGGATGGCCACGGGGTTTGAAAATTAATCTGGGGAACGTAATTTGGTGGTTACCAGAGCGTAAGGGGGTTGGGGGGTGGGGGATGAGGGTGAGGGGGATCAAATGTATGGTGATGGAAGGGGAGCTGACTCTGGGTGGTGAACACACAGTGTGATTTATGGATGATGTGATACAGAATTGCACACCTGAAATCTATGTAATTTTACTAACAATTGTCACCCCAATAAATTAAAAATAAATTAATAAAAAAAAAAAGAAAAGAAAAAAGAATGAGAGGTGATCTGAAAAGTATAAATGTTCAAATATTCATCAACAGTAGAATGGTTAAATAAATTCTGATATATTCTCACAACGGACTACTGTAGGGCAATGAGACCGCGCAAACTACAACTGCATGCAATTATGTGTATGACTCTCACAGGCTCAAAAGTGTATGACTCCCCATTCATATAAAAATTAAAAACAGGCAAAACTAATGTATGCTGTTAGAAGTCAGCACAGTGATTAGCCTTAGGGGGCTTGTGACTAGAAGGAAGCACAAGGGAAGTTTCCAGGGGCCAGTAATGTTTCTTGGTCTGATGCTGGTTACATAAGTGTGTTCGAATTGTGAAAATTCACCGAGCTGTAAGCTTATAATTAGTGTATTTTTTGCATGTATAATAATGTTTTTAAAAAGTACATTACTATTCTATATAATTGACAACTATTACCTTTATTAATTTCTTTACTATACTGTTGTACTCCCCAAAAGTTATTAAAATCTTCAGACTTATACAAATAGCAAAAGAATAAGTATATTGCTGTATTTTGATTGTCATCTCTACTGATCTGTCTTTCAGCTCAACACTTCATAGTCAAAATATTCAGCTGTTTTGATTTTTACTCTTTTTCTAGTGTAAACATAACCACCTATCAAATCTAAACAATTCTGGGAGAAAAATCAGGAAAACAGGAACAAGCATGGTTTAAGTGCATGTGTACGAATTTCCTCACTGGAATCAGTCTTTTGCCCTCCTTGCTATTTTCTTGAAGCAGCTACTGATACATGCAGGGTGGGGGTTGCGTTTCAGGCATCTCATTTACACACAACCAAAAGTAGTTTCTCCTTTAAAAATGACCAATCTGAAATACAAAGAATCTAGCAGCAGCTGGTAAGAAAGACTGAGGAGAGAAAAGAGGATAGTTACTGAAAAAACTGAGTATACGAGGCATTCTCTCCTAGAGCAGGGATGGGGGGGCTCTCCCTTAGGCAAATCCCAATAAACAATTGCATTTGCATATTTCATTTAAATTACTCACTCAAAATTCTCATAGTATATATATATATATGTATATATATATTCACATATATTCTGAGTTTTATTATTAGCATTCCAAAGATTATCAGTCCTTGAGTTTTCTTTATTCACTTAAACACTTACGCAGTTTAGGGAAGATATGTGAGGGCACTGAGAAGACCTGCTTAAACCACCAGCACAGGTGCAAAACACCTACACAACATCTATGGCATCATGTTTTTTTTTCTATTGCTGTCATTTTCAGGGGAAAGAACAAGCCAATAATGTCCCACTCCTGAAGCTTACATAGACCCCAATTCTTTCTTTCTTTTTGTATTTCAGATTGGACACGAACAGAAAACAATCTCTCCATCTATTAAGCCCTGACTCTAGACTTAAGTAAATGAAGATACACACCATATTCTTAGATGGTAAGCCAACAGTATATAATAATAATGCAATAGTTTATTATACTATTACAAAGACCATTTTCCCCTCAAATCTATAAAGTAAATGTAACTCTAATCAATAGCTGAATTGGATTTGGGGAAGAACGTAACAAAATATTTTTAAAGCAGCTCTAGAAAGAAAGAATCTGAGAACAATTTTGCCATTACAATAATCTAACATGGCACTTTCTATGTCACATAGCATTAAATGAGCTTTACAGGTATTAATGCATTTAATCCTCACAACAACCCTATAATGTGTGTAATAATTATGTAATAATAAAAATGTATAATGTAAAATAATCCTCATTTTACAGATGATACCGAGGTCTAGAGAATTTACATAATTCACACTAAATCATCTAGCTGGCAATGACGGCGCTGGCATTCAACTAGTCTAACCCCCAAGTAGCTCTTACCTATCCATCGCTATGCCTCCTCCTAGACATGATAATATCTCACAGGACCACAACAGATCATGGAAAGTGTGATACAATAAGGCTGACAGGAAAGCCCAGCAATAGACGCAAATATTATATACATATATATAACAATTTAGATTATGATAAAGATGGCATCTCAAACCAATGAAAAACTATGAATAATACTCAGTAAATGATGAGAAGACAAATGACTTGCCAACTGGGTTTTTAAAAAATATTAGACTCCTACAGCACACCAAAATAAATGTCAAATGGTTTAAAAAGAATTAAACTTAAAAGCAAAATACTTAAGAGTAAAATATATATATATATAGGTCAATATTTTTATAATCTTGGGGTAAGGATGTTGTTTTTAAGTTAGACATGAAATTCAGGAATCATTAAAAAAAACCAAACCAACAGATTTCATTAAATACAAGCTTCTGTAAGACTAAAAACACATTAAGTAAACTTAAAAAACAAATAAATAGATGTCAATTCTTCCCACAGTGCAGTTCCTATCAAAATCCTAGCAAGGTTTTTTGTAGCTATAGATAAGCTAATTCTAAAATTTATATGGAAAGGCACTGGCCTAAGTATAACTAAAATAATACTTACAAAGAAAAATAAAGTGGGAGAAATCAACTCTACCGTATATATTAAGGCTTATTGAATAGCTACAGTAATCAGACAATGTGGTTCTGGCAGAGGAATAGACACGTAAATCAATGGAACAGAGAACTGACAAATGGACATATACAACTATGCCCAAATGACAAAGGTGCAAAAGTAATTCAATGGAAGAAGGACAATCTATTCAACAAATGGTGCCAGAGCAATTGGACAACCACAGGCACACAAACAAAAAAATGAACCTCAACCTAAACCTCACACCTCCTATAAAAGTTAACTTAAAATGGATCATAAACTTAAGTGTACAATATAAATAAAACTTTCAGCAGAAACATAGGAAAAAAATCTTCAGAATCTAGAGCTAGGCAAAGGGTTCTTTGGACTTGCACCAAAATACATTCTATAAAAGGAAAAATTGATAATTGTACCTTACTAGAACTAAAAATGTTTGCTCTATGAAAACTCATATAAAGATGAAAAGATAAGCTACAGACTGGAAGAAAATATTTGCAACCATACATCTCATAAAGAACAGGATCTAGAATATATAAAGAACTCTAAAAACAACAGTAAACAACTAGAAGGTAGGCAAAAGACACTCAGAGACATTTCACTAAAGAAGATATACAGATAACAAACAAGTACATGAAAAGATCTTCAACACTGTTAGTCATTAGGGAAAGGCAAATTAAAACCACAATGAAATACTACATACCTATCAGAATGGCTAAAATAAAAAATAATAACACTAAATACTGGCAAGGATTCAAAGAAAATGGACCTCTCATGCATTGCTGGTAGGAATGTAAAATGGTACAGACAATCTGGGAAAATAATTTGGCAGTTTATTAAAATACTAAACACATAATTGCCATATGACCCGGCAATTGCACTCTTGGGACATTTATCCAAGAAAAACGAAAACTTATGTTTACATGAAAACCTGCATATGCGTGTTCATAGCAATTTTTAAAAGAATAGCCCCAAACTAAACAACCCAAATGTCCTTCAACAGGTGATTGGTACAACAAACTGTGGCACATATACACCCATGCCATTGAAACTCAGCAATAAAAGGAATGAACTATTGATAAATGCAACAACCAGCATGAATCTCCAGAGAATTACGCTGACTGAAAGAAAGCCAATTCCAAAAGGTTACATACTGTGTGATTCTATATATGTAACATTTTTGATATGACAAAACTTTAGAAATGGAGAAGAGATTAGTGATTGTCTGGGGTTGAGGGGCAGGGCGTACAAGAGAGAGGTGGCTACGGTATAAAAGGACAGCCCCAGCGATCCCTGCAGTGATGGAACTATTCAGAATCTTGACAGTGGTGGTGGATAGACAAACCTACCCCTGTGACAAGACTGTACAGAACTACACACACATGTAAAATGGCAAATCTGAAAAAGACTGCTGGATGGTACCAACATCAACGTCCTGGTTGTGATATACTATAGTTTTGTAAAACAGTACTATCGGGGGAAAGTGGACAAGGGATCTCTGCATTGTTTCTTACAACTGCATGTGACACTACAATCATCTCTATAAAAATGTACAACTCAAAACAAACAAAAGAGGGGCGGCCAGATGGCTCAGTTGGTTGGAGCATGGGCTCTGAACAGTGCGGTTGCCAGTTCAATTCCCACATGCGCCAGTGAGCTGCGCCCTCCACAACTAGATTGAAGACAATGAGCTGCCGCTGAGCTGATGGAGGGGCTGCAGGATGGCTCAGTTGGTTAGAGCAGGAGCTCTCAACAACAAGGTTGCTGGTTCAATTCCCACATGGGATGGTGGGCTGTGCCCCCTGCAACTAAAGATTGAAAACGGTGACTGGACTTGGAGTTGAGCTGTGCCCTCCACGACTAGACTGAAGGACAACGACTTGGAGCTGATAGGCCCTGGAGAAACACACTGTCCCCCAACATTCCCCAATTAAAAAAAAAATTTCCTAAAAAAAACAAAAGACAAATGACAGACAAGAAAATAGCTGTAATAAATAAAATAGACTAAACCATACCAAAACTACAATAAAGGATTCTCTAAAGACTTAAACCCACAAGAGAAGGAAAGAAGAGGAGACAACGGTAACATTTTGGGACCTAGAAAGCAAATGAAAGAATGGTAACTGAGAGGACATAAGAATGCTGAATACTAAACCTGCAATAGTGAAAACCTCCAACTATACCAATCAACACCACAGAATCTTCCCCCCAAGAGCTCAGGAACTGGCAGCATCAGATAACTCAAGGTGGGGAGGCTGCTGATTTAGTATGAATGAGACCGACTGAAAATGGTTTAAGCAAAGACAATTGTCTTAAGATAAATGGCTCATGTTTGGGTGCACTGTAGGATGTTCAAAACAAAATGCTACAACAATAAACAAATGTAAACTAAAAACCAAACCAAAACAAAAAACTGCTTAAGAAGCAATTATATCCCTCATCACTCAGATCCCCTCCCCTCCTCAACTCTGGAGACTAGACGTTTACCCTGGAGACGGTCAAATACAGGCTCTCTGGACGAGGGTGCTCCAGGCACAGGAAAGGTCGTGAGGATCATACCCAAAATAAAGGATTGAATGTGGACTGAAGGATACTGAATGCGCAGGCCGAGGCCCCAGGTCCCCTCATTTGGCACAAAGAAAGCTGGCGCTCAGTCCTTACCTTCCAGGAGGATTAGAAGAGGCTTTTCTAAGCAATCTGGTAAACCCATGAGGAAAGACCTAAAGATATTGACATCTGGGGTTCACCAACTGCCATTTAAGGTTCAACAACTTAACAGCCATCTCACTGTGAAGTTCACCGTAAATACGCAGTGCTGATGCACTCGGTGTCCAACAAATCTTTCAGTGCCCCAGCTTAAAGATGTTTAAAACATGAGCCGACAACCAAGGACTACCAGGTATCTGAGGAAAACCTCTAACTGGAAAGATAGAGATCAAAACCAGCATTTCATGAATGAGTCAACTGAGGCTCATATCAGCTAAAACTGAGAATAGTATTCACCACACTGCACAGGCCATCCACATGTTTAATGAATATTTAATAGCCAGGTACTACTAAAGGTGCTTGGGAAACAAGGGTCAACGAACCAAACCAACCAACAAACAAAAATCTCTTCCCTGGCAGAGCTTACATTCTAGCAGATAGTTAGACAATAAATGATAAACATAATCATTGAGGACACACTTAGTAAATGAGAAGGTTACTGCATTGAGAAAAAATAACGGGGCAGGAGGGGAGCAGTGCAGAGGCAGTTGTAAATTTAAAGCAGGGTTACATTTGAGTAAAAACCTGAAGAGAGAGTTGACAATGCTGCTGTCTGTGAAGAGAGAATTCTAGAAGCTGGGCTTTTCAGTGTAAGAGTCCTAAGAAAAGAGGAGCAAGTCTGAGATGAGCAAGGAACAGCAGAGTCCAGTATGGCTGGAGGAGTAAGGCCGCAGAAGTACGGCAGGGAGCAGCACAGGTCATGTAGGGCCTACAGGCCCCGGGCTTGTTCTTTGAATGAAAGGAAGGGTTCTGAGGAAAGGAGTAATATGGACTGAACAAGTTTTAAACGAGTAACTATGGCTCCTGTGTGGAGACTGCATGAAAGCAATGGACACCAGTAAAGAGAGACAGAATGAAACCTCTCACAGAATTTTAGAACTAACAGGGGCCTTGGAAATACTTTTTTCCAAGTCTTTCATTTCAGAGATAAGGAAACCGAGGCCCAAGAAGTTAAGTGAGTTTTCCAAAGTCATGTATTAAAGTCTGGAATAATCCACTTTGCATTCGTGTAGCCTTTTCAGTGTTTTCAGGTTTATCATTTTATCTTGTGCTCAATAATCCTCTGGGAAGTTCATATGGTAGCTGACAGCTAACATTCATTTACAAGACAGCTGGCCAAAATTAGGGACCAGGTCTAAAATATTTTCTCTCAACACTCAACATAAAGCTATTAACTGTTTATACAGGGAATGAGTATACAAATGCAAATAATATCAAAGAGTGCTACATAATCCAACTATTTCAGACCTTCAACTACCAGAAATGACTCAATTTTACATGATCTAATCCTATAGCAGAGCCAAGGCTACCACATGTCACCCATGTGTACTAGGTAGGGTGATGCCCATTACAAATTAGGAAAAAGAGTAATTCTGAGGCAAATGAGAAATGGCAGTTTTGTTCCCCATGATACTGTGGGTTCAGGTCTCTTCCTCTCCCCTTTCTTTCCTGCCCAGTCTCACCCTGTAAGGTCTTTCTCAGATTAGAAAGCAGCTGGTAAACAACTAATTCCCATAGGATAGTTGTTGATAATAGCACCAAGTAGTCTCTCTCAACAGGGGTAGTAGGTGTACTTGAATAGGAAACTCAAAACCTTCAAATCCCAAAGGAACTGCCGTCAAGTTAGTAGGGAATATTATTTTGAAGACTTCCTAGCATTTCGTCAAATCACACTAAATAAATGCAAACTTAACACCTGGCTAATGGTCTACCACACTGTCTATCACAAAGACAAGACAGGATTCTTGCCCTTCAGATGCTCAGCCCAGTGGAAGAAAACAACAAAGAACATACTAGCTTTTCTTTACTGAATGTCTGCTATACCTTAGGCAGAGCTGTTTTTCATGAGCAATGTGTATCAAGTACTATACTTAGCTCAGTGCTTAGCAAATAATAAATGTTCGATATATTTTGGCCACGATTACTATAATTATTACCTTCATAACTGCACTTAATTTTTTCTCCTGCTTTATGAAGTAGTTATTCGCTTTACTTTAAGATAAGAAAACTGAGGCTCAGAGAGGCTGAGTTATATACTCAAGGTCATACAGCTATTCCAACTCAAGTCGGTATGATTCTACAACTTATGCTATTAATAACTATATAATATTCAAAATTTCCATAACATTAATACAAATGCCATAACAACATTTCGGTCAACGATGGACCGCATATACGATGGTGGGTTTCATCAGATTACAATGGAGCTAAAAAATTCCTATTTCCTAGTGACGCCATAGCTGTCAAAAGGTCATAGTGCAACTGACGTGTTTGTGGTGATGCTGATGCAAATAAGCCTCCTGTGCTGCCAGTGGGATACAAGGAGAGCACATATAATTGTGCACCGCACATAATACCTGATAACGGTAACAAACTGTATTTCTGGTTTATGTATTTACTAGACTATATTTTTTATCATTATTTTAGAGTGAAATCTTTCTACTTACAAAAAAAAAAGTTTGCCTTAAAGTCTGCTGTGTTATGCTGGTAACAGCCTCATATAATTTGTGTACACTGTGTCTCTTCATTGCATCAGTTTCTCTTGTGTTTGATTTAATCTCATTTGTTCTGTACAGTAACATTTTGTACAGGCTTGCAGCCTAGAAACAATAGGCTACACCATATAGCTTAGGTGTGTAGCAGACTATACCACTTAGGTTTGTCTAAATACACTCTGAAGTTTGTACAATGACGAGATCGCCTAACGATGCATTTCTCCCAACATATCCCCATTATTAAGTGGTGCATAACTGTAGAAAGATGTTTCACTAAACCTGGAAGTCTGAGGAGTTGGCTAAAAAGAATGTGCTATAAAGAGGATGTGACATTTAAGCTGGATCCTCAATGACAAATTTACCAAGTAGGAAAGAAAGGGAGTGAGAATAGAGTTTGGTCCAAGTAAAAAATGATGAGGGAAAGTGGCAACAAGTGCAGGAAAAAGCAGAGGTAACAAGGGATTTCTCAAAGGGCCTTTGTGAGCACTAGATGTGAGCAGTGAGGAAAAGGGGTCCAGGATCACTCACAAGTCTCTAGTTGGGAAGAAAGGAAGAAAATACTCCCACTATTGAAACTGGGAAAGCACGGAGAGAGAGGTGGGCTTTAGGGACAAATCAGGATTTTGTTGTGGACATTGTGAGTCTGAAGTATATTTGGGAAAACCAAGCGAGGAAATCCGTCAGGCAGCTGGAAACCATGGTCAGACTCAGGAAAGAGGGCAGAGTAGAGGACAAAGATGTGGAAGTCACTGCTGTAACTACAGCGGTTTTGTGTTTTCTTAATGTTTATTTTATTTTTTTTTATTAGGGAATATTGGGGAACAGTGTGTTTCTCCAGGGCCCATCAGCTCCAAGTCATTGTCCTTCAATCTAGTAGTGGAGGGCGCAGCTCAGCTCTAAGTCCAGTCGCCATTTTCAACCTTTAGTTGCAGGGGGCGCAGCCCACCATCCCCTGCGGGAATTGAACCATCAACCTTGTTAAGGGCTCGTGCTCCAACCAACTGAGCCATACGGCAGCCCCATAACTATAGGAGTTTTAAAAAATGAGAGTATAAGAGATTGACACTTAGGTAGCACGCATGCTATCTACATATAAGGCCAGTCTACACTGAGACCATACTGAACTCTGAAAAGAAGCAGAGCTTAACACATGCCCACAAATCAACATATGTCCAAAACCTCCATTTTCACAGATAAAAGAAAAATTGAAGTTATTGGCATAGCATGTAAACTGATATCTAAGGCCAAAGATCTCAGTCTTTTTAAACCCTGTATCCTCCAATACATATCTAGCAAACTGGATTAACAGAAAGCATGAATGAAGGAGTCACAGAGATGAAAACAGAACGCCCAAAGTTATACAGTTTAAGTGATGGCATGAACACCAGAACCCAGGTGCTCTTGACTTTGTGTGCTTTACCTTCCACAGGTTTCTCCAACCCATCTCCCTGACACACACACACACTCAAGGACTATCATGATATAAAAAATAAAAATACCCTTAAATCTCAAACAAGAGTATAAATGTTCCCTTCAAAACTCCGTATTAATAAAGGGCATCTCTGAAAAAAACCCCACAGTTTACATCATACTTCAAGGAAAAGACTGAACGTTTTCCCCTAAAATCAGGAACAAGCCAAAGATGTCCGCTCTTGCCACTTCTATCCAACACTGTACTGAAGGCTATAGCCAGGCAATTAGGCAAGAAGAAAGAGAAAAAGACATCCGTGTTAGAAAGGAAGTGTTAATATTAATAAAAGTATATTTGCAGGGCCGGCCTGGTGGCTCAGGTGGTTAAAGCTCCATGCTTCTAACTCCGAAGGCTGCCGATTCGATTCCCACATGGGCCAGTGGGCTCTCAACCACAAGGTTGCTGGTTCAACTCCTCGAGTTCCACAAGGGATGGTGGACTCCGTCCCCTGTAACTAAGATTGAACACGGCACCTTGAGCTGAGCTGCTGGTGAGCTCCCGGATGGCTCAGTTTGTTGGAGTGCGTCCTTTCAACCACAAGGTTGCTGGTTCGACTCCCGGAAGGGATGGTGGGCTGTGCCCCCTGCAACTAGAAATGGCAACTGGACCTGGAGCTGAGTTGCGCCCTCCACAACTAAGATTGAAAGGACAACAACTTGACTTGGAAAAAAAAAAGGCCTGGAAGTACACACTGTTCTCCAATAAAGTCCTGTTCCCCTTCCCCAATAAAATCTTTTAAAAAAAACAAAAAAACTTAAAAAAAAAAAAGTATATTTGCAGATGACATGATCTTGTATATAGAAAATCCTGAAGAATGCACAAAATGGGTCCAAAGTCGTCTTTTTGGGGTGATGAAAATATTCAGGAATTAAATAATGGTGATGGTAGTACAATTTTTTGGATATACTATAAAACCACTGAATTGTACATTTAAAAAAAGGAAATGTGAGTATCTTAATTTTTAAAAACTTGTGGAAGGAAAAAAAAATCCCCAATATATAACCTGTTTAGCTTACCTCTTCCCCCAAAATTCTCTGCCCCCTACAACTAAGATTGAACACAGCACCTTGAGCTGAGCTGCTGCTGAGCTCCCTGGATGGCTCAGTTGGTTGGAGCGTGTCCTCTCAACCACAAGGTTGCTGGTTCGACTCCCGGAAGGGATGGTGGGCTGCGCCCCCCCTGCAACTAGCAACAGCAACTGAACCTGAAGCTGAGCTGCGCCCTCCACAACTAAGATTGAAAGGACAACAACTTGACTTGGAAAAAAGTCCTGGAAGTACACACTGTTCCCCAATAAAGTCCTGTTCCCCTTCCCCAATAAAATCTTAAAAAAAAAAAAAAAAGGGTTCTGGAAACAGGTTCTTTTCTACTCTTTGACAACAAACATGGAAAGGCAAGAACACTAGAGCCATCTGATAAACAAGCAGCAATTCTGCCCACAGCTTAGGTCACCAGTCATCATTTCTCAACCTTCCATTCATCTGAAATTTAAGTTAATCATACGGAAGGTTTTCTTAGATTTCCTTAAATTCTTAAGCCAGGCTCTCGTTCAAAGCCTACTCTTAGGTAGTCAATCTTGATTTGATTTCTTCAAACCAGTGCTGACGATAGTTCCAAAGATCTGTCTCAGAGCTGCTAGAATAATTATTTTAACTGGAAGCTCTCGCTCCCATTATATGAAGAGAGTCTATGTTAAATGGAAAAAAATCTACAAAATAGCCTATCAGTATAGAATGCGTAATTTCAGAGACTATAAATTAAAAATCCCCAGCTAGCATCTCTCCCCATTTCCGTCCTGCCAAAAGATCCTAAGGGTGTATCGTATTAATGAAGGTCTCTGGGGAATGGCTACACCTGCTATTGCCAATGTCAAAGAGCACTTTTAGATACCAGTCTCATGTAGCCTCTGCCTCGTTTTAACATTAAAACATTAAGGAGGAACAATAAATAAGTCCAAAATACATTTCCCGACTAGGCCAAGAGTTCCATTTTCTTTATCACAAACCTCTAGGAGTTAAACGAAAACCTAAACAGCTATGTAAACATCTAATAAACTGAAGCTCCAGACTAGTCCATGTAAATCAGATACAAAATTATATAGAAAAAGATTTGTTTCTATGCAGTTGTCTTAACTAAAATGTTACTCTAAATGAAAAGAAAAAGTCCCTTGATTTGTCTCAAGATTCCATGAAAGATAGCCCTTATGTTTTTCTAAAACAAGTCTTCTAAGACTTTTGACGAAGTTCATCAATGAAAGCAAATTATGTTGACACCACAGATACCTCTTTCCAAAGAGGAAAGCAGGTCAACATTTAGCATTTAAAAATAGCAAAACCATTTCCCCCCTACACATTCATTCATCATCACTAATTTAAAAAACAAACACCCAGACTTCTAAAGACAATCACAGATGAAGATAAAAATGTGGCTTGAGACAAGTTATAAAGGTATTTACCGGTTCGATCCCCACATGGGCCATTGTGAGCTGCGCCCTCCACAACTAGATTGAAACAACTACTTGACTTGGAGTTGATGGGTCCTAGAAAAACACATTTAAACACACACACACACACATACACACACACACACACACACATACAAAACCCTTAAATATAGAAGACAGAGTTTCATACTCCAGGGTGAAATTTCATCAAATGTAATAAAATCTAGCCAAGCAGGGCCAGACCGGGTCAGTTCTCAAATGGGTAAATTAAAAATCCTTAAGGGAACAGGGTTAAGATTCATGAGGTATATATAGATCATGTCTAAGCCAGTCCTGAACCAATAATCTCAGCCAATTCAACAACATTAACGAAATTATCTGTTAAGAAAATGAATATGGTAGAATTAAATATGATTTTTCTGTTCTTCCTTTTACCATTCTGCATTTTCCAAATCTTTGTAATAAAGTACTTATTACTTTTATGATATTTATACTTTTAAAAAAAAGCATTAATAGTAGGTTTTAACACTTGCATGCTCAAACTTCACTAGTAGAAAATAATCTAAAAGAAAGAGAAGACAAGTGGGCAGGTTACGTAATCACAAGGTCAAGACATTCCCCTTTGCCAAGTAGCCAGCTTGCCCCGAGGGCATCACAGATAACAATGCTTGTACTTTGCCCCAATCTTCTCTCTGACAAAATAGGCTTTTGTCTACTGTCACCAGATGCCTCAGCAAGTGCTTCAGCCAAGTGCCAGAGGCTCAGAGCTTAGATAACACATCTGAAGTTTGGTACTCCTATACCGGGATTAAGAGACAACCCCCGGCCCCCCACTCTATTGAGCAAGCTCTGGAAGCAGCCAGGGCCGGTAAAGAAAAATAAGGGGGCAGAGGTCCAAGGCATAGTTGCACCCCCTTCCCACACCAATGCTCTGCTTTTGTCCTCAGCTGGCTCGCACGCTGCCAACTTCACGTCTTACTGGTCTCCTTGGTTAGCCACCATGGCTGTCTACCCTCTTTTACAAACCACTCGGGCAAGGACAGGATTTTGGTAAAACTTAAAACACTTTCAAATAAACCGAGGGTACCTGCTTAGGGCACTGCCGTAAAAGTTATGAGCCTGGATTCTACCTAGTTAAAACCCTTCTGGCTTTCATTTTGGCAGACCAGAATATGAATGCTGCCCTAGAAGAGTTGTAAAACACTCCATATCCAACCATTTCCTGTACCTTGAAATGTTAATACTAAGGGGGGGTGGGGTGGGGGGGAATAAAACAAGAAAAGGAAGGGGGAAAAAAACGCTTCCTCTCAGGGCAATGCCCAGGCCTCAGAGACCAGGTCCAAGCTCCCTCCCTGCGCCGTTTCCAGCCACACTAACGGGCAAAGCCAAGAACAATCATTCCACTTACAGAGCCTTCCACACATGACTCCCCTCAGCCAACTCTGGAGCCAGGTTCAGAGGCTCTGTTGGCACATGCCAGTTCTCGTTTATGAGCTGGTTACCACCTCAAAGGCTGCTTGGCCCAAGGCCTGCCCTCTCTTTAAAGGATCTTTCAAACTTCAAAACAGGATCTTTCCCCGGACTCCTCGCAGGACACTGAGGTGGGTTACTGAACCTCCTGCTTCCAGCTTGGATCCTCCCCACGGACTTCTCGGGGGCAGTCCATGTCATGCAATATGAAAGGACATTCTACCCACCCATACGAAGTAGAAAAACACTCAAGATTTTATGTGAAAGGTAAAAGCAAACACTTTCCAAGGTAACTTCAGGGGCCTTCAAGAAAGGGGTCACGAAGCAGCCCCAGTCAGACGCTCCTCTCCTTTGCTGTCACAGAATGAAGCACAGAGGGTGGGAAGGAAGATACCTATTTGGCTGACGATTCAACTCTGTCATGTGCCCAGAGTTTATTTCTAAAATGTTGTAATAGAAATTTTCCTAGGTTGAATTCCACACCCTGTTGGCTAGGAGTTGAAAAGAGACATTTGGAAGCCAGGTTTTCAGACTATTTCTTACTATGGCCTTTCTATCCTACCATGGACCCTTCCTCCCCTTAATTCCACCTTACCTTTTAGGAATTGAGGGAGAAGAATGAAAACCTAGACAAACTTAGACATAGTTATAGGTTAAAGCTTGGTTCTCTCCTGCCTTCGGCGAAAAAAGGATTTTTAAAAAGTTTTTGTGGAAACAAAATTCACAACAGAAAACTGCGTGTCACATACGTACAGGTCTGCATTTTCATAAACACACCCAGCTGTGTAAGTAACACCCACATCAAGAAGCAGCTTTTTGGCAAATGATTCTCAAATGGAGATTTTGACCTCTTGGGGGCCATGTGGCAATCGCAGGAGATATTCGGGGTTGTCTGAACTTGGGTGGAATGCTCCTGGCACCTAATGGGTACAGGCAAGACGCTGCTAAACATCCTGCAACGCAGCCCGCAGCAAAGAATTACCTCGCCCCAAAGGCCAGTGGTGCTACTGCTTAAACACACCCTGGATTATAACAACCCAGAAACCCTCCCTGTACTTCCTCTCCAGAAAGGACTGAAATGCAAAACTCTTTCGCCCTAGCAAAGAAGCTGCTGTTACAAGACGCCATGAGGAGGCAGGACAGACAGATCACAGATGGAAAAAACTCACCTACCTCAGAAAACTGGAGAAGCTGCAAAGAAGAGAAAAGAAAACAACAAACATTTGTTGCTGACTTAAAACTACTAAATCACCACATACTATGCACTTACAGTGTACTTTTAATTCACACTAAAAGGAAAATGAGATTCAGAGAGGAAGGTAATTGACAAGATTCCACATCAACTAAATGGCAGCGCTGGGATTCAAACACAGGTCTAATCACAAAGTCTATGCTTTCGTTTTAATTCCATTATGAAAGTTGAGAATGTTTTAGAAGAGGCAGTGAAAAGCAGGAAAAATACAGGAAGTGATGGAAGTGGAAAGCAAAGATCACTCTTTCATAACTCAGAAGTAGCATGGGAAAGAAACTTCCTTAAAGCATGACTCGATCCAGTAAACCAAATCTCACTACAGAACCAAGCACATTCTATAAGCTCTTTCAGAGGATTTTTAAATGGCTTTGTAGACATGTGTTTCCAGTTGTAATTTTGTATGCGCTCCATTACACAGGGAAGTACTTCCTAATATGCTATCTAAGTTAGCTATCTTCTTGGTGTTCCTCGGGAATCAATCCTGGGCTCCCTTCTTTTTACCTCATTCGATAGATACCTTCTCCCTGGGTAAGTTCACACACTTCTATGGCATCAATTTATCTGTTCACATTAGTAACTCTTAAATCTTAAGATTTCCAGTTCTCTCTCATGACCTCCAGACCTTAAGGGACATTTCATTTCCACTTGGCTATTCACTCATTTATTCTCACCTCCAAATTAACTACTATTCATCCTTTAAGATATTTACTCAAACTTCTTCACGGATATTTTCTTAGACCCCCACCCTGCTATGCATGAGATTATTTGATTCCATTCTGTCTCTCCTACTAGACTGTATGCCCCTTTGGACTTATTGTTCAGTAGCCTGCACGAAGAACTCTGGAAATGGTTCTGAAAGATACACAAACATATAAGCAGGATAAATGCAACGATAAGGAACCATCCCTAAGATCAAAATAAAAACATTTAAGAAAAGATCATTTTCACAAGAGTACCATACTAAAATCTATGTTTCCTTTAAAAATACTTATTGTTTCTTTCTTGGGAGGTATTACTTAGATGAAAGACATCAACTCTTGCTATCAACTCCTAAATTACCCTAATCTCCAATTCCTAGTCCAAACTAGCCCCAAAGGGTGATAAACCAGTTATTTGCTGTTTTTCTTGCCTAGAGCAAGTAAACAGGTAGTAGGGAAAGTGCTAAAATTTGGATAGTGTTGTTAAAAATAAAAACAAACCATCAAAGTTTATATTCAAGACTCTTTCCCCACTGCTCCCGGTTCATTTCAACAAGGTTTCGCCAGTACCAAAGCTCTATGAGGGCAAAGGAATGGGAAGGATTAAAGTGGGATTTGCCTGGCTCTTTTTCCCTGCTTTTGGTTATTAGATATGAAATTGAGGATGAAATGTCACTAGGGAATATAAAAAAATTGAAACTTCTGAAAATTTTAGTCAGATACGAAAATGTCACTGGGATACATATTATTTTCCAATTATCTTCCCAGACTTTGCTCTGAATGCCACTTCAGGTCACTAATCTGGCAGAAGCTAGGGATAGCCCTAACTTGGCTTCTAAACAACAGCTAATCTTTTCCTGTGTGTGTGATATTTGAGGTCACCTACCTGCTTAATTCTAAAGGGTTCATTAGAGGTTTTGAAAGTGACTTTATTGTAAGTCTTTAAGCTACCTTATCCCAATCCCTTCCCCACCTTTGAAAAGAATCTCCATTTCACAAAGGCTTAGGGGCAGAAACCCAGAGCTTCCCAAATCAATAAGCTTAGAATTACCATTTCTGGGAACTTTGCCCTGGCCAAACTGCTTCCCAGTGAGCGGCAAACTGTACTTTTCTTCTTCCTCGCTGATGCATTGGCCCACACACCCAGAATCACTTGTACGTAGCTCTTCAACGTGAAAACTTCGTCACTCCAGTCCTATAGGGCAGTTGCATGTTCTATACGAAAGCTGCCACCAGCACACAGCTAAAAGCATAGACTGGCACCAAACCTTCCAATAAGGTATACAACTACGGACTATTCACCGCAGTGTCATCTCTAAGCAGCAGCTAATAGCAATTTAAAAATGGGTCAAACCTCACTGTCAATAGTATAGTGGTTTTCTTGATACAACCAATGCTGTGCCAGACTGCGATGAACGCCCACAGAACATCGACCACGCCTACTTTTCCCTGGTTGTTTTCAATTGGGAAGGAGGGGAAAGTCCTCTCTAAATCTGCATAACTAAATATAATCCCATCTGGTTAAGACAGGACCAATAACAAATGTAAAAGTGAGTCTCAGAGATAACAAAAAATAAAACAACAATAGGACTTTTTAAAAGCATGGTTTAGATTCTAGCTGAAAGTCAGAAAAGGATAGAAAAGTGAAGAGTAGCTCAAAGAAGTTACCAAAGGCACTAGGCCCGAAAAAGAGAATGGCTCCGAACATTGATGTTGGTAAGAGAACAGCTCTGCTTTTCAGTTTGCCTACCGGGTGCTTCTTGTTTAACTCAAGGGTAAGACCTGTGGTTATTACAGAAACGACCTTATTTCTTCAGTGACCAGCGGAACCTAATGAAAAGGAATCTGTGGGTATTGTGAGGGGTCATGAAAGTTAGAATTGAAAAATAAATGCTACAAAAGAATAATCTAAACTGGATTTAATCCATGGACCTGTAAATTTCCACTACAGAGAGAATCTGGACCCCGTGATTTCCTCTACTGTCAGAAAATACACCAAACAGATAACCGGACGTATACATTTAACATAATCAAATCAACAATATGTGGGTGGCAAAAAAAAAAGAACAACTTGAATGGTTTCAGCCTCACAGTTCCTCTTACTCATCGAATATACGCTCTGGAGGGAGCCACAGATGGGAGACCAACTGGTATTCACTTACCTGGTTTCCATTTCCACGTGCTTCTCATAGTGTAAGCATTTCGCTAGGGTTAGGGTAATTCTAGTATTTACAAATACATATTTATTATCAATATAGTTCTTAAACACAAGCCAGCTTTTACATGAGACCGCCACTGAAGAAATAATGGTTTTGTTTCAATGCTGGAGAAAAACACTGTTGAATTTATGAAGCCAGTATGTCAACCTCCAGCATGGCATCATCCTAAGTGATTTTCAGGGTACTTTCTGACTGAATGCTTTGTACCCTAACTGTAGAACCTGATCCTTGTAAGAGAAGGGAAAGGACAAACAAAAATGAAAGAATTTCTCAGCCTCTTTCTGAAATTCTAATAAGCAGTCAGCCTGTTTGATTTCAAGTCCCCACATTTTCAATCCAAGCACATATGTATAATCAAAATGAAAAATGCCTTATGGCATATTTTATCTAAAACAGACACTCCACCAGATGTTTAGGAAATCTGCATACTGATGGAACTAAGATCTAGTCTAACATGGTGTATATAAATGTGTAGTTACTTGTATGATGTCTTCCCCACATTTGCCAATTTCTTCTCCTCTTATTCAGTGGAATATGCATCTGAAATACTCTAAAAGCTAAAAAGATCCGACGAAAGTACAGATTTATGCAAATTACGAGAGCACAGGTAATACATGTACCAGTACTAAAAAACATATTTTAAATTTTATTATAAAAACTTAAGGCTACGTAATTATAATTTTGGCCAAAATATGATATTCCACAGTGTTTTTAATGATGAGTTTGCAGCATATTCAAGTATGTGTTCATCTCTGATAATAACAAGCATTCTAATTACTCTTCCTTACGTATGAGACTAAAAGTCCAGCAGGGAAATACTTTATACTCAAAAACATTTAATTCTCTTTTTGACGTCAAAGAAATAATATGTATTTATACCAAAAAAAGCAAAGAACTTAGGGGACTTCCATTTCTGTGAGGTGATGCTCTTTCTTCTTAAAACAGCATGTTTCATTTGAATGTGTCCAGAAGCAGGCTCGGGAATAAGGTCTTTACTGGATAGTTGCATTATTTTATTTTGGGGTATCACAGGTTTCCAGAAAATTAAGAACACCTATTGTCCAACATAAACACAGAAATATATTCACAAATCAATGAGAAAAGAAACTGCTTTTGGATTAGCAGTACATTTAGATTATCTAAACCTGCCTTCTCCCTTCTGATTTACATAGAAAAAAATAATCACAAAAAAAAAAAGTTGCCTATACATGCAAATGCATCTAGTCAAGAATTTTGCTCAAATTTGCCTAAACATTCTGGAACAACAACTTAAAATTTAATCAGTAATGCTGATACGGATGCTCTACTTTACAGGCTCTACTGTCAGAAATTCAATAATGAATTCTCCTGATTCAGAGGATAATAAGAAGTCAGATTCATTACAGCTGTTTTCCTAAAGGACTGACCCCAACATGAGTGAGCAATGAGGAAGGAGAGCTGGAGGAGAACCCCAAGTTGCTGTAAACCACCTGAGGATCACATGACCCGACGGGCACTGCGTCGCTCCATCTGGAAATGGCAAAGAGCAAGGCTGACCAAGAGTTCCGCTGGCAGAGGGAGTAACAGGGATTCCCAGAGGCCGGAGAGTGAAGCTGAAGCCCTTTCCACAACAGTAGTGGTTTTCAACCAAGAGGTACATTCAAAGCACCTGCTGAAGTTTTTAAAAAATATGAACATGCTTGGGGTCCACAGCACTAAAGATTTTACTTCACTAGGGCACTTTTAATTTGTAAAAGCTCCAGAAGTAATTCTGATATGCACCTCCAGTTGAGAAGCGCTAGCACCAATAAATAGACTCTTCAGCCTGAATGGTAATTTCTCTAACTTCATGCTATTTTGCTTGGTGTGTGATGAATGTGTTCAACTTTCTACAATACTCTCTGCCTTTCATAAGGTTTGATTCAGTACAGAGCTAAGTACTTAACATCTGAAGAAACATATCAGGTAGGAAATATCAACTCTAAGCTGGGTACCAATTTATAAAAAAATGTTTTACAATGAAGAGAACCCATTACTAAACAAAAATAGAGGCCAAAGGAAGGCGTACAGATGGCCAAGGGGTACATGAAAAGACGCTTCAGCATCACTAATCATCAGGGAAACACAAATCAAAGCCACAATGAGATATCACCAAATACCAGTTAGAAAGGATATTATCAAAAAGACAAGAAATAACAAGTGTTGGTAAGGATGTGGAGAAAAGGGAACACTTGTGCACTGTTGGTGGGACTGTAAATTGGTGCAGCCACTATGGAAAACAGTATGGAGTTTCTTCAAAAAATTAAAAACAGAACTACCAAATGATCCAGCAACTCCACATCAAATATTTATCCTAAGAAAATGAAAACACTAATTCGAAAAGATATATGCACCCCCATGTTCACTGCAGCATTATTTATAATAGCCAAGATATGGAAATAACCTAAATGTTTCCTGGTGGATAAATGGATACATAAATGGATTTAAAAAATGTGGTATACATACATATATGTGAATATTATTCAGCCATAAAAAGAGAATGAAAACTTGCCATTTGCAATAGCATGGATGGACCTTGAAGGCATTATGCTAAGTGAAATAAGTCAGACAGGAGAAGATAAATACCATATCTCACTTATATGTGCAATCTAAGGCAAACAAGCAAGCAAAGAAAGACACACACAAACAAACCAAGCTCGTGGACACAGAGAAAGGACTGGGGGTTGGTGAAGGGGGTGGGGGGCTGAAAGTACAAAATTCCAGTTAGAAAATGAGTTCGTCCTGGGGATCAACATATAGCATGGTGTCTATAGTTAATAACACTGTATTGTATATTTGAAAGTAGCTACGAGAGTGGATCTTGAAAGTTCTCATCACAAGAAAAAAAATTTTTTTTAACTAATTTTTTTAACTATGTATGGTGACAGCCTTATTGAGGTGATCACTTTGCAATATATACAAATACCAAATCACTGTGTTGTATACCTGAAACTATTATAATGTTATGTCAATTATACCTCATTAAAAAAAAAAAGAGGCCAAGAAAGGATTTAATGGCCAGGTCTGGTTCATCTAAACACAATCTAGTATTTATAACTAAGGCTGGAACCCAGTGGTCTCAAATTTAAAAAGCAGTTAGAGTATTTTTCAGGCACACAGTCAAATTGTACTCTCCCAAAGGACATTTCAAGTTGAAAACAACACCTCCAAAAATCTAAGAACTGTCTTTTTATTTCCTGCAGCTAGTGACAAATTCACAAAAAGAAGTATCTCAATCCTTATTTTTCTCCAGACTGTTCAGCTACCTGTAGGAAGTCTAATCCCTTCAAAGGCTAAAAGTCTGCACTTGTCAAGGATTAACAGAGGAAAAAGAACTTTCTAAACTAAAATAATCACAGAGCCGTGGTTCTTCAACTTAAGATCAGCCCTATGCCAAAAGGAGTCCAACAATCCCTCCCAAACTAACCAATCAATCAAACAACGCAACCCCAAACCCCAATACAGCTCCAAATGCTCCGAATCAATCTTTCCTCAAATCTTCCTGGAAATCGGCAGGAGGGAGAATATTAGCTATCATAAACTCATTATTTTCCAAAACCTTCAGGGGATTAACTCTTCAAAGTTTCTAAGTATATCCTTTCTCCTTAACTTCACAGTGACCTTGCCCCTCATCGCTAATAACATAAATATCAGCACCAGCTAACATTTATTGAGCCTTTACTACCTTGTTTCCCCAAAAATAAGACCGAACCGGAAAATAAGCCCTAGCATGATTTTTCAGGATGACATCCCCTGAACATAAGCCCTAATGCGCCTTTTGGAGCAAAAATTAATATAAGACCCAGTGTTATTTTCGGGAAAATACAGTATATAAAGGCCTTATGCTGAGTGCTTCTTTATCTCATCTAATCCTCACATTGACCCTTTGAGGTCAGTACTATTATTCACTTCCACATGCTACATGAGAAAAAAAAGTCTTAGAAAAGTTAAATAATTTGAATATCTCTTCTGCTCTCAAAGTCCCGAACCCTTAGGTATTCCTTCCAATTTTAGGTTCCTGTCAGGTTGTTCACAAAAAGCAAAGATGTATCTGAACATCACTCAGGAGAAAAAAAAAAAATCATACTGACTGTCCATAGTTTCTTTTTATCCCTTAAAGATTTGATGAGGGACCGGCCCGGTGGCTCAGGCGGTTGGCGCTCCGTGCTCCTAACGCTGAAGGCTGCCAGTTCGCTTCCCACATGGGCCAGTGGGCTCTCAACCACAAGGTTGCTGGTTCGATTCCTCAACTCCCACAAGGGATGGTGGGCAGCGCCCCCTGCAACTAAGACTGAACACGGCACCTTGAGCTAAGCTGCCTCCCGAATGGCTCAGTTGGTTGGAGCGCAGGCTCTCAACCACAAGGTTGTTGGTTCGACTCTCACAGGGGATGGTGGGCTGCGCCCCCTGCAACTAGCAACGGCAACTGGACCTGGAGCTGAGCTGCGCCCTCCACAACTAAGACTGAAAGGACAACAACTTGACTTGGAAAAAATCCTGGAAGTACACACTGTTCCCCAATAAAGTCCTGTTCCCCTTCCCCAATAAAATCTTTAAAAAAAAAATCTGATAAAAACAAAAAAGATTTGATGAATTTGATCTTCACTATTAAGAGGGAAGGCTGCTGTTCAATAGTGGACTTCAAACTTCAGTGTGCACCCTGACCAACGGGAGGGCTAATGTTAAAACACCAATCACTAGGTCTCCACCCCAGGGTTTCTGATGTGGGGACTTGGGATGGGGACTGATATTCAAATTACTAACAGTTCCCAGAAATTGCTGTCATGCCGCTGGTCCAGGGGCCAGTGTTTTATGAGAAGGTAAAAGGAAGTAACGCCCTCTCACCTTCGCTATCACCTCCTCACAGGAAAACACTTCTCTACAGAGTACTTCCAACAAGAGAGGCACTTAGGATTTAGAAACACCTCCAGAGTCTGAAAGCGAAAAGACTTCTTTTTTTCCCACTTCACAAAAGCGCCAATGTCACCAAGGCAGTGGAAATTCAGAAAAAGGAAAATCAAGGACAGAATGATTGTAAACTCTGCTCAAGAACCTCTTGCCATCCACATTTTACATCTTCAGCCTGAAAAGTGTTTCCTTTGGATCTCCTAGGGCAAGAGAAACGCCAAAACAAAAATGAAGTAGATTGTTTTGTAATACTTCAAAAAAGCAAGGACGGGCTCTGAAAATATAATAGAATTTTGCCCTGTAAACAGAAAATCTCAAAATGCTATCCATTCCTCTTGTCCATTTCTCCTTTGTCACACTATCTGGCATCTTCAAACGAGCTATTCCTCGTATCCAAGAAAGACCCAAAGTCTACACTTTCTCAGGTTCTTAAACACTGATTATGTCAATGTCATCGAGGATGAATGACTTCAGGGAAACAGGATTTGTTTAAAATGTCTCCTCAGCCAGCCAGGGCAGCTTCTTACTTGGGTGGGTGCTCTCAACCATGACTAAACAGCACTGAGAGAAATATATTTTAAAATATTAATATGGCCTGGCACCTTCCTGCTGCTAATCCTTCCAGGCCCATCCCAATGGCACAACTGAGAAATTAACTGCAAAGCCATCTTCCCTCTGCTCTTGACTTTCAGATGCCCCTCCTCAACGGCTCTGCCATGCACAGACTCATGCTATACATCCACACAGAGACAGAACATGCGCGCACACACAAATAACTCTCGGCAGGAACCAAAAATCAAAGCCTAACCCCATGGTTTTTAAGTGAGCAAGTCCAATTTCCTTCTTTGTAGCCCTTGACACATGCTGGCTGGGAGCCGTCTGGATTTTTTTCTGCCTTGTTCCTGCACCAGAAGGCTCTGCACTGCAGGTCAGGGGATGATAAGGAAATGAACAGTGTAATTTCCAAGGCCTCTGAGCACGGCCCTGTCAGCAGCTCTGGAGGCGGGTTACTCAAGCATGGCTTGCAGAGTGAAAACCACAGAGAGGAGGGCTCAGCCAGGCAGCAGTGGCAGGATTTCAGCTGTGTATGCTACTACCACCTCCAGCCTGAAAGCCCGAGCCCTGCTGCCTCCCTGGATGAGCTCTGCAGGTAAAAAAGCACTTTTACCCAAATAGCAAAAATGTAAGTTCACACTGGGGAGGAAGATTAAGGACGGGGACTTAGATTTTCCATGCACTCCTGTGCAGAAACAAAAACATTTCGTGCTCTTCCAGCATCCATGAGATTGCACATGCTGGCAAACCCACAGGAACCTCTATCCAACATACCCGGCCCCACACCAGGGATATGGCCAGAAAGGAAACTCAATTCATATGAAATCTGAAATTCAGCAGGCCACTTCAATAGCCTTTGAAGCCAATTTCTGCCCGTCCCTCCCCCCAAAAAAAACCCTACTCTAAATAATATCAGGGGTTTTAGAACACATCATCAAGCATGCGAATTTCCCAGCCCAGATTTGGAACTTCTTCTGAGCACAGTGCTGAAAAGTCTTAACCAGTCTGTTTATCTTCTCACACTGGGCTGCCTGTAGAGCTGGAATGTTGTTCTAATTCAGCCCATTATTGCCTAGGGTGGACCCAAATCATGTTTTTCTTTTTTTCTGGTATTTATCGAACGCTTCCCAAGTGCCAAGCACTATTCTAAGTGTTTTATATGGATTAACTCATTTAATCCTACAACAACCCTACTTAGGAACTACTGTTTTCCTCATTTTGCATACGAGAAAACTGAGGTAGAACAATTAAGTAACTTGCTCAAGATGGCTCAATTAATAGGCGGCAAAGCTGGGAAACAAACCCAGGTAGTCTGGCTCCAGAGTTTAACTCTTAACCACTAAGTTATACATAGGAGTTGATGTGAAATTTAAGTTTAGAAGCCTGGTGTTTTAAGTTAGAAATGGTTCCCAATGCCCACCTTATTAAGAAACTTCACAATGGTTCTCAAATGTTCAAGATTATAGCAATTATCTGGAGAGCCTTTTGGAAGTGCAGATTTCTGGGGCCCAACCCCTCAAATGTATTTAGAAGAGGTGGGGGAGTGTCTAAGAATCTGCATTTTGGACACGCAGCTGATGTGATTGCACATGGCTTTATGGCCACACTTTCAGAAACTGTTCTAGAGAGTAAACTGGAAGCTCCTCAAAGAGCAGACAATATCTACTGATTCACCCAGCAACAAACACAACACCTAGAATCTAACATGCACTCAATACACAGAACGAACGAAAAGTAATAATGGTTTCCCACAGGCTACCATCTCTTTACGAAACAGTATCCGCAATACATTTAAAATCTGCCAATTAATGATATGTCCAAGAAACCCAAGGGCAGGGTTTGTTTTTTTTCCTGCCTACCTGCAACTTCCAAATAAAGACGGAACTGACAATGCCTGGATGATTACAATGAAAATTTGACTGAATGCCAATATTCCAGAACACACACACACACACACACACACACACACACACACCCCCTTCAAGAAGTCAAGTTCTAAGCAGCAGTTTAAAAGCACCTTTCCCCTTTTTACACATACTAGGATAGGTTCAGCTCCACATGTAAATGGTTATCCTTTGCAAACATCACCACCTTACCAAAGAAATCTAAACTCAAAGATCCTTTTACTGAGTGTCCACAACGTTAAAATCAGTATGAAAAACAAATGAAAGCGGTCTTGAGGGCATGTGGGCATCCACATCCAGTGTTTCTGAGGTAGGCTTTAAAGTGGGAAAACAGAGTATCCCTCAGAACCGTTCAAGACTGAAGAATCCTGGAGTAACAACATGACAGAAGAATGTGGTAACCAAAAACCGGGTTTCTGCGTCTGGCTTTGCCGACTACCTGGGAGAGCCTCGGCAAGTCACATGACCTCGCTGGTCTTAGTTTCCTCTTCCAGAAAATGAGGAGATTGGACAAGATAATCTTTCTTTGGGCCCTCCTTGAATTACAACACCCAGATGGAAAACAGAGCTGCTGAAGAAAAAATAAATTAAGCTCAGGCTCCACTGTATTTAGTGAATGCATCTCTGTCCCACATAAATATCAACTTCTTTTAAATTTTTTCCATGAAGGAAAATGCTTGAGGGCATTTGGCTTAAGGAAGCAAGGCTGACTGCTATGCCCTCACTCGCTGAGAACGAACAGCTAGTGAAGGAGGAAAGTGTTAAGAGAGAAAGCCTTGGATCAGAAGGAATAAAAGAGCCCTGACCTTGGTGGGGCAATGAGGGATTTCAACACAAGAGAATTGAGCTGGAAGGCCTGAACTAGAGCAGGAAAACAAAACCAAGGGCAAGGGAAGATGCTCTTAGAATACAGGATATGATAGCAAGCATGATCAGAAGGCAAAACGGCAAAGAGCACACTTTATAATTTTCTTTGAATCCTAGAGTAATGGAGAAAGTGGTACATATATACAGCATTCTGAGAGCACCAGAAGCTGAGACACAAATGTGGGAAAGTGAGTGCAGAATGTTCCTACCTTGCAAGATCAAAAGTAGCAGCTAAAGAGGTGACGGGAGCTTCTGGTTGCACGCTTCTAGATCCTTTAGCCACTAGAGCCTACTGGTTACTTTACGTGATTTGGGGAAAAAAAAAGTCTCACCTTAAACTCCTGGTTTAAGCCCTGACTTAGTCTGCATGAGAGAGTCGGCACAGATAGATCACTGCCTTCTGTGGCTTGTAAATAAATTCTTTTTTTCTTGCCTGTCAGAGTGGCAATGCAAGCACTAAACTCAGGACATTCAGACAGGCGCCTTTCCTCCCCACTACCACCTCCCCTTCCATCCCTAACTTAACAACCTATCAATCAAACCACAGGCAAGAGAACAGGCAGGAGCCATTAGGCTCCGTCTTGTTTATTCCTCAACAACTCCCCCCCCAATCTCTTCAGCTGGCAGGAAGTATAAGGCAGGAGTGTTTAACAACAATTCAGGGCAGCAGCAGTTGCTAAGAGCCATCTCTCCCAGAACTCGGGAAACAGCATAGTAAGTCCTGCCAGGGAGAGGTGTGGTGGAGCAAAAGTGGGACCCCATGAGGGGAAATCTACATCCTTGGCTGACAGAAAATTCCCTCAGCCATAGCCTAAGATACCTACCTTGATGAGCGAGAAGGTCCTGAGGTAATTTAAATACTCAAATCTCCCTCATAGACTAGGGGTAGACTTGTGACAATTCTATCCTACACTGCAAACTCCATTTGTCTTCTCTCCTATTTCCGGGGCGGGGGGTGGGAAGTAGACCAGTCATACAGTCATGACACTTTCCAAATATTATGAGTTTTCCCTCTTCATGACAGTTCCCAGCTCAGAGTATGTAATTCCTAGATTATATAAAAACATCTGTTTTGCTGTTTTGGTTCTGTTGGTTGTCCCCACATGGAAGGAACATTCCAAACCAGTTAAGCCACAGGCAGGCCCATGTCTCAGAGAGAAAATCTTAAAGAAGTTTTTAAAGACTTGGCTTATAAGCTATCGTACTAATCGTTAAACACTGAGCACCTATTATGCCCAAAACCCTGGGGTCTGCGTTTCTCAAAAGCTGCTCCATTGCAAGATTCCCAGCCTTCTTTTCCCTTGAGTCTTTTCCCTCCTCCCATTCTAGAAATACTCTCTCCCTGCAGTGTTTTCGCCTCCTAGCAACTTCCAAACATTTATTTAAATAATCATTTATTTCAATGGTCAAAGGCTTTATGTAAAAGTACCCCCTCACCACGAGACTGTTCAAGAGTTGGGGGAACAAGGAAAGGAACTGAGAAAACAGGTTCTGGCTGATAGTAACATCCAACTGCACAACAAATGCTGCTAAGAGTACTTCCCAGCAATTTTATCTTTCTTCCAAAAACTGAAACAGTCTCTCCCCTTTCTCGTTCTCATTCCACTGCCCCACTCTCAGTCTCCTTGGGAGACGAGGCTTATAGCACAGCAACATTACTAAAGGGCAAACTCCCCTGGCACCCAGGTGTATTCTTAGCTGAATGGACTGCATCTTTCAGCCCAATTATAAGCTGAAGGGCAGCCACCCGACCAGGCTCTTCACCTATAAGAGAAAATGGGTCCCATTTGCTTCTCTGTTGGAGACTACCGTGGACATTTAGAATGAAACCCAACATGAAGCTAAGCATCATTAATCCTTTCACCCATAGACCACCACTGGGCTGAGAAGATTGCAACATGAGGCAAGAGTTCTAAACCGAAAGCAAAATGAAGGCCACCCTCAGAAGTGGCTGCTTTTCAGCACAGGAAGAAGAATGATTATGAACAGGGATAGAGGGCAAGAGTTTCCTGAAGCCAGATACAGGGAACAGCCTAATGGGCCTGGAACAGAAGCAGGAACGGCTGGTACTCCCATGCCTCTTTAAAACAGTCTTATCCATCTGTACCCCAGAGAAGACGGGAAACTACAGCCAGCACGCAGGAGCCAGTCAGCAGCTGGAACTTGCCTCTGCTGAGGTGGACCAGCATCTGCCACCTCAACACAGCAGCCTCTCTGGCAGCTGCCACCGGTAAAAGGGAATGAACCCCTGTGTTATTAGTGGAAGAAAATTCACAGCCCTGTTACCAGGGAAGCCCAGATGTTGCTAAGAGCTACAGATGTGCCATGCGCAAAGACCAAAATATCTTCAGCAAAAAAAAGCAGAAGCTACCCCTGGAATCCAGGCACTGAGAGGGCACCGCCACCCAAACAAATACATCCACCCTCTCTTTATTAACCCTTACATATGGAAATAGGTATTCCCTGTGGCAGCTGATGTAATTACAGAGAAATCAATTTATACTGCATCTGCTGGGATCAGCTGAAAGCACAGGGCGAGCAGAGCACAGAGCAGAGAATCAAGAGCCAATGAACAGCTCATGACCAGGCCAGCTGCTCTGCAGGAAACTGTAAGCTGCCGAAGTTCAAGCCAGCCTGAGCTGACCTAGACTCACAGCTACTCCGCTCCAGCCCCGCAAGCTCCATTTCCTGAGACATGAACTAAGATCATCTTCCCAGAGGAGGAGCCCCTCCTGGGGCTGCAGGCACCTGTCCTTCCAAGTCAAGCAGAAGGCATGATATCATTACACTGTTTCGCATCTAGGACCCCACCAGGAGACTCTGAGTCCCAATAGTTGAGGGAGATACCTGGCCAAGAACTTTCCCTTTAGTGGCCAAAGAATCTTTTTCAAGGCGAAACTTTCATAACCACTAACTCCTAAGGCCTGACTAAATAAGTAGCTCATAGTACAGTCCGCCCTGCCCCCTTGTTCACCTGCCTTAGTTGTGCCCTGTGCTCTTTGGTAACCACCAACAGAACACCTGGTAGACATCATGCCATGAAGCTTACTTAACCGCTTTTGTCCCCCCAGAGACCCAATTTATCCCATTAAGAACAGCACTCCACTGAAAGCCTATTTATCAATGACTCTGAGGATGAAATGCCAGTCAAGCTGGCAACCACACAAATAAAGGTTGTTGCCCGTCTCCAGCAGCAAGTGTCTGAGGCGGGACAAGAACAAGTAGCGGCCCCCCAAAACAAATATTCTCCTCCAAAACGTTCAGGCCTGCTTTCAATGAATCTGTGGGGAATCCCGATTTGAAACAAAACTGCATTATCATTACCATTTGCTCTGACCTGGTAATTGGTCGTTACCCACAAACTAACGAGCCCCCCACAGAGTGCACAGAGTGTTTGGCAGTTAGTCCAGGGCAGTACCGACTGGCAGTGGGCAGCCAGATCTGGCCCCCTCTTACCTTTTCAGACTTGACTTTCTTTAGCGGGCGGCACTCATTCTCCCCTTCTTCTGGCTCCGGTTTAGCTCCCAAAGGGTTGAGCGCTGCCCCCGGCTCAATAGCTATACTCCCAAGTGGCTCCCCAGCTCCTGCGTCCACCCCTGCGCTTCCATCATACTGACCAGCTCGCGCTCCCAAGGGGACTGGCTGAAGGACCCCGGGATCTTTTTCTGCACAAGTCCCCACTCCTTCGCTTCTCTCCTTCTTGCTCTTAGACGAGCTGTTCTCCTTCTCCTTTTTGGAGCCGGCTACACTGCGGGACGTTTTAGCCGCCTTTTCGGAGCCCTTGGGAGCAACAGCAGCAACCAGGCTTCCTGCATTGGCACCGTCCCCAGAGCGGCCCTGCCCCTCTTTCTTGACGGCTGCCCCGTCATTTGGCGTGAACAGGGAAGTCCCTGGGGTGGGCTTGCTAGTGTCTTTGCCACTCTTATTCCTTTTGGATTTTGATTTGCCTTCCTTCCCTTGAGGACCCGGCACTGGGGTCACAAACTTGATGTTGTCTGGTAGTGTGGCCACAGCATTGGGAGCCGGTATCCCCACCTCCTTTGAGCCTGACATTTCCAGTTTCTGCTGGTCCTTTTCCAGATCGGCGTCCAGGTCAATGATGAGATTCCCTACTCCAATGTCCCATTCATCCCCACTGTCGTATGTCTCAACCGGGTTTGCATCCACTCCTTTCCCTCCGGAGGCTCCACTGCTCAAGGACATCTTAGAGTCAACGTCCCACCTCAAGATTCAAGGCTCTTCCTTGCCCCCAGCTTTCCTATTTTCAGCTTCAGCTACGTTCTCAGACCCGCCACATTGGTCAGTACATGCCCACTGGACAACATCATTGCTGGAAAAAGAAAAGGTCAAGAGCTGTTAAAGGAAACAATACAGGCAAGGAGACAGCCTGAAATAAACTCCCACACAAACCAGACCCTTTCTAGGGGCCTATCACATCACAATGGACAAGACAAACAAGTTCAACTGTATTTCTAACCAAGTCACACTGGACCAAGGAAAAAGTTAATTCCCACTCCATCTCCCCAGGGAAGAGTATAATATTTCTAACTGCCCAGAGATTCTGTGGTAAATCTTAACTAGAAATCCTCTACAGTTAGTTTCCCATTACCAAGAGACTTATTTCTACCACTGCCAGTTGGCATTCCTCCCTCAATCAATACAGGCCCTGGCATATCAGATTCAGGTTCTAGCACAACTTTAGTCACACCCCATTTCTCCTTGCTGCTTCTTGAATTATCAGAACATGGACTAGCAAAGGCTTTCAAAAGTCCTTTACTAACAGGGCCTGTACCCACTCAAAATAATAAACATTCTTTGTCGTTCTACTCTTGGGGGTAGGTGTCTAATTATGGGTAAATACAAATTATGGGTAAATACAAATAAAAAAACAAGAACTGGGACAAATACATTAGGATAGGTGACAAAAACTGCAACTAGAGGAGATAGCCTCAGAAAGGCCTCAACCAATCAGCTTAAATTCAGTTATATCAACCTTATTACACTTTACGTTTCAAATTACATCCAAACAGCAGAATTCAATGTGGCCTTTTTCACTTCCCACTAAAACACCTATGAAGACAGACAGACAGACAGACACACACACACACACACACACACACAGAAAATATTTTACCCTGTCAATAACTGAACTACTAAAAACTGCTACTGAGAAACCTAACACCAGAATGAATGTTGGATAACTCTCTACATTCTTGATAGCACTGTTTTATAAATAGCAGGGCCTCACCACATGAAATAGAGAGTGACTAAAAAAAAAAAAAGAAAGGGTGGGGAGTAAAAAAAAGCAATTTATATCCATCTAGTCTCCTAACTCATAAGACCTGGGGCGAGTGTACCATGTAGAAAAACCTAACAGCCAGCATACACCATCCTGGTATTACTTTATGACAAAACCCAAGAGTTCTGTTCCTGCTCACTGCCCTGTCCGCCATCTTCCTATATCCATTCAGAAAATAACTCTCATAAGATAACAGAGCAGAAAAAGCAAACCACTGGTGGCACAACGAATCCTACCAAGTAGATTCCTAACACAGGTAAATGCTACAAATAGAACAGAGACAAGACAAATTGAACTTTCCACTTACTTTCTCAACAGTATCAAAAGACCAGGGTGCAGTTACAAGAAAAGATGTCATCCTAGGAAAGCAGAGCTGCACCAAGTGAATGCACCAAGTGAATAGCAACGACGATTTGAGACAGAATGGAGCGCACATTAATCTGCCATTTAGCTATAGATCTGAGAAGAAAACACATCCTTCACCCAAGAAGAGAGCTTAGTGCCAACAGCAACCAACCACTGCTGGCATCAAGTCTACATAAATCTTATTTCATAAAAAGATAAGCAAAGTGTGTGTGTGTGTGTGTGTGTGTGTGGCGGTGGGGAACATGATGCAGGAACTATGAAAAAATGCCACCCATAAGGTAAAGAAAAACAAAATCCTTGAAGAATCAGAGAAACGATACCTCTGAAAATCCAGAATTCTGAAGAAATTTTTATTAAAATGTTTGGAATTCTCAATAATACATGAAACAATAGTGAAATACGTTACCTGTTCATTCGTTCAAAAAAAATTGTATTAATTGCCTACTATGTGCCAGGCATTAGACTAGGTTCTGGGAATACAGCAGCAAGTAAGACAGTGAATAACGCAGTGAAACATAGTACTGAAAAGTAATTCTATTATGAGGGGCAGAGGGCATTTCTAGAACAGGGAATGCCAAGTGAATCTGCACTACAGAAGGTTATTAAAGCAAAGGTCTTCCTAACATCATAATCTATCTCGTCTACAATCTTTGCAATTGTGGCTAGGCTCACAGCATAACCCACATTCCTCTGAGGCTCAGCCCCCCACTTTCCTCCAGCGTGCACTGTCATCAGTAGATTATTTAACCATTAAAACAACCTCATGTTTGTTTATCCTTGGAAAACCAATTCAACTTTCAAAAGACCGTCCTCTTAAAAAATAAAACAAAACTTCCTCTTGAAAACAGGATGGTAATGGAAGGGAGACTCTGGAGGTGTATATAAAGAATATGAAGTACATAAAAATGTCAGTGCTCACTGAGAGATTCTGACAGTTTTCTACTGTACTGGCTGACTTGTCATATGGAGATAGGAAGAAATCCTACCTTAAGGACAAAAATTAGGTCAACCTCAGACTGCTCTGCAGTATCAAATGTTAAAAGAGAATGAAAAATGCAGAATTTTCAACAGAAAAGGTTGTCAGTCAGGAGTTTTACACTGAATCAAGTTGTTTGTCGTGTGTAGAAGCAATAGATTTTCAGTTATGTAAGAACACATATACCCACCTTGTTAAAAACTATCTGAAGTACTAAAATCAGTTCAGTGTAGCATAAATTTAATTCTTATAAATGCACATACCAACTGAATTTTGTAATATGAAGAGTAACTTCAATGTAGATATTAAAAAATCATTCCTAAAAAAGATATGAGGCAAAATCAGTGATTATAATAATGTAGAACCTCAGAAAGTTCAGCCTTAACACCAGTAAGGACAAACACTTCCTCAATTCTTCTTGTCCCAATTCCATATGTCATGGCAAATTGTTTTGTTTTTTTCTAATAAGCAAGAAATATTGCCATAACATTTTTTAAAAATTGTGCTTCCATATATATAGATGATATATTACAGAATTGTACACCTGAAATCTATGTAACTTTATTAACAATCGTCACCCCAATAAACTTGAATTAAAAATAAATTGTGCTTCTTCTCAAAAGGGAGCTGGAGAAAACAACATCTAATGGTCTGTGCTCATTTCTAGGTTCCACATCTCAAGTGAGATATTCATTCATCAAATGGAAAGATGTCCAGAAGAGTATATAGTCAAAGAACAAGAAGTCATTTCATAAGAAAAACGGTCTTAGAAACTGTGTATTCTTTAGAAAGGAGAATACTGAAGGGAAACAGGCTGGTTAGCTTTAAATATATGATGATTGTAATGTGGAAGAGAGAAATTTATTCTCTGATGCTGAGGGCAGAAGCAGGACCTGTGGGTAGAAGTTACAGAAAGACAGATATTTAACTCAGGAAAAAAATTTAATAACCTGAGATTTCTAACCATGGCCTACAATGCTTGTTAATGAAGGCATATCTTTATCATTGAAAGTAGTAAGCAGAAAAAGTATAATCGGCTGTTAATCAAATTACATAATGAATTCCTCTATGTGTGGTGGGGGGGGTAGTCTGGACATGCCTAAGGGCCTTTTTCAAATCTATAATTCTATTAATATAGCTAAGAAAAAAGTAGTTTCCCTGTTAGAAAACTACCCAGAATTTCTGAATGACCAGGATACAAAGAAAACATATTATGAGGACTGATCTTTAGTGGTACTGGTGTTCTTTAAAGAGCCACTGTCCTACTATTTTTAAGGGTGTTAAGAGTTTTCGTAAGAACTACTTTTCAACCAGGTGACTTCAGAAATCCAGCTTTTCAAACTCAGCAGGCTTCATAGTAGTAACTCTGGTGGTACATTTCCAAAGATACACTGTAAAATTGCCAAAGATTCTTTAATCAGCCTGGTTGCAGCAGCCAAACCACTTCCATCTGCTCCCTACAGCATCCCTGGCTTTCTACAGCTAATAATCAACTCTCTGACAGGTCATTGCAAAGATGTTTAACCCCAGGAGGTAGGGCAACTCACATGCTAGCTGGAAATGAAAAGCACTGACCTCTTGCTTCTGTGGCAGAGAAAATGCACAATCAGGAAAACCAATACCTTACAGTGAACACAAGGCACTTTCAACTTTTAAGAGCTTCTGTAAATATTTTCCTCCCTCTTCTCTCCTTCTGCCTAATTGTACCCCACCACTTTCCTATTTAGTACCACAATTCACCAGACTCTGGAATTCCTTGTCAGTACTATTTGTGCATTGTTCCTGCATCTGATCTCTCTGCAGGGACCAAGAGAAGTCATGACAATCACTCCCCCACCTATAACGACAGGAGTTCAAATCCCAGTTTCTTCTCTGGAACCCAACTCTCTCTCTCAGACTCCCAGCCTGTAGACTGGCTTGTAATCACACATTTCAGGTATTAAATGCTTTTTTAGGGCACATGCCATAGATCACACTACTGAAGAATAAACAGGCCTTGGCTAAGAATGCGAAAAAAGTCCTCAGGTGAGGTCTCTGCCCCTGCCCAGGGGACACAAGCAGCAACTTACCTGACTTACATCCAAACATAATGAGAACAATATTTCTCTTTCCACCCAAATAAAGCTCTGTACCCATCCTAGAGGGCTTCAAACAGAGGCTCTTTAATTGCCAACTACCCACAGATAATCTGGTGTAAGTAGCAAATTGTCCAATGCTGTTCTGTAAATTTATCTGTCATCCCCTATTCTTATGGGTTTTGAATCAATCTTCTTATAGGCTCTGACCTGAGCAAGTAACAGTTGTGTATGAGTGTGTATGATCGACTTGGGACCACATAGATCACACACATTTGGATGATCTATCTGGCTCAGGTAGTTCTCTCCAAAAGCTGTATGGACAGAAAAAAAAAAATGCTATACTTAATTCTAGGAATGTAGTACGGTGCAGGAAAACGAGCACAGAACTTACAATCAAGAGATGTGATTTCTGGCCTCAAATTTCCACTGACCCCAGCCAGATTGCTAGCCAAGTTGCTTCATCAAATGTTAATTTTTTCATTATAAAATGGAAGGAGAATCCATCATGGTTCTAAGCATATTGAGGATACAAATCTGAAAAATATAAGACAACTCAAAAATATAGTGACCTAAAAAAAAAAAAAAATATATATATATATATATATATACACACACACACACACACACACACACATATATATATATATAGTGACCTAAACATTCTCAAAGAATTCTGGTATCTAAAGAGGACTGTTTCACAGTTACACCATGAGTACCTAAGGTATTTAAAAAAATAAAGGAAAAATGTTTTAATTCTTTTTTTACAAATTAAATTACAGGTAGTACTGATAATCACTTCAGTTCTATGAAAGAAAATGGCAATCCTTTCTTGGTCCATAAACTCAGTGTCCTGGGTTTTCCCTTTACAGTACTACTACGTACATTCACATGTGGCTCATAAAACCCTACACGACAGTGTTTGACGAAAGACTATCTTGCTTCAAAAATCCCTCCGGGCCAAGGTACCAACCTCAAGGCTCATGGTTTTAACATCTGGACTATCTCTTCACCAACTGTTCCAACCCAATAGGTTGTTGACCTCACTGACAGGATAGGCCTTCAAATCTAAACTGTGTGAACAGGTTCCTAGGGTTTGATGCCCCCTGGGAACTCTCAATAAACAGAGATGCAGCAAGGTTGCTAGAATAAAACCATATCATACCATCTTCCCTGAATTCCAGATGCTACTTGAAATAACTTCATACTTAGCCAACCTCAGTTGAGGCTAGTACAACACGTAAACCATCCTCAGTGACGCTGAGCTTACCCAGCTGGAAGAAAAGGCATCTCCTTTTCCACCTGCTACACTTCATAGAAGCTCACTAATCAACTCAATTTCCACCTAGGGCTCTAATGAGAAACAATCAACTTTCCTTTGGGTCTCTCCTTTAATTTATTACATTAATTACTGTAACAAAGGAACTGTGTCATCTCCTCAAGTACCACAGCTCTCAGCTTATATCTCCAGTGGGGATCAGATAAAGAACAGACTAACGTGCCAATTTAAGAAGACGGATCCAATTCAACAGGGCTCATCTGACAATGTGTCACCTAAGGACATAAAAGTGTAGCATCTCTCAGTCCCTGAGTGTTTATATGCTGCATCTCATGAATAGTTTTATGGCCCTCACAGGCTGCTATGCTCAAAGATTATGAGGCTTGACCTGTTTCATTTCACAGAAGCAACTGACACTGCCGCCAGGACATAGATATTCAACAGTGCTCAGGTTTAGAGCTTTGGTGTTTGTGGGTACTGCTCCGTGCCAGCATACATCTCACGACAGGCTAAACAGCACACTGAGTATGTAGATAATTCAGTCCCAACCCGAAAGGGATCCATTTGGTGGAACTAGTACACTAGAGGAAACCCTTACCAAGGCCTATGTGTACGTAGGCCAAGACGCAGAAGGCAAAGACCATCTAAAGGAAACAATCAAGAGAGCTCTACCCTTCCCCCACCCCTAATAATGACGGTTATGTAGCCATTTATAATTTAGTTCTTATTCCCAGAGGTAAACTTTTTGTGCTAAAAAGAAAGGGGTGATATCAAATTCTCAGGAAAAAAAAAAAGGAATAGTGGAGATCACTAGAAATCAGGAGATCTAAGAAACTGGCCTTCCACACAGAATTGTTATGTCAAACCTTTTCTGTATCTCAAACTCCTCATGTCTAAAACAGGGAACAATATGGGTCAAGTTCACAGGCATAGGGGAAAAATAAAAAACTAAGCATTTTCCAGGAATTGCCTTCACTTTTTATATTCCAGACCTCACTATTCTATAACAACTCTAAAAAGAAAACCTCTATTGAAAGATACCTACGTTGCTGGCCTAGCCATAAAAAATGATGGACTTCCTAGTGCATCCTTACGACCTCTCAGCCACGTCCACTTCTCCAGCCTTGTCCTATGGCCACACTCTGCCCTCTGCAGCCCACTCCCACCTGACTGCCTCCTGGCTTTTACCTGAAAGACATTCCCTGTGCACTTGCTAATTCTCAACGTGTGCGATGATTTGATTAATATTTGTTTCTTCCACTAGACTGCAAACACCCTACTCACCACTTTATCCTAAGAACAGTGTTTGGTTGTCTACCCTCGAATATTTTGGTCAGTAAGAGAGTGAATGAATACTGCTTTCCTCAATGGGCAGAATCATAACTGTGCCTAGGCTGCCACTTCTCTCCATTCTTACTTCAGCTTGATTTGTCACTAGTTATATAAACTGTCTCAATTACCTGACAATTGTCAAACTTACTAGAACAGAGTGTGCATGACTCTCTCTAGGATAAAGGATGCAGATATCATTAAAAGTCTAGGGGGAAGGTTAGAAAGGAAAGCAGCCCCCACATTTCTTAAAATGCCTAACTGCTTGTGAGTATTCTCTTAGTCTTCAAACAGTCTCAGCTACGCATAGTTGCTTCTCAAAATAGGACTAGTCCACAAATCAGGTATCCTGGACATAACCACATCCAGAGAGCCCTCAGGTATATACTGAAATGCGTAAGTCAGACTAACAGACTTCAACCACCCAGTCATCACATTTTAAATACCTATGAATTAAAGGTGACAGAAGTCAGAAAAGGGGTCATGTCTGGGAGTGGGGGTTACTGACTGAGAAGCAGCATGAGGGGAACCTATGGGGTGCTGGAAATGTTCATATCTTGAATTGTGTGGTGGTTACACGGCTGTATAATATGGAAAAACTGAGTTGTACATTTATGATTAGTGTACTTAATGCATTCTATTATATCTCATTTATATGTCCAAAAATAGAATAAAATAGTAAGTACTTATCAACAAAAGCACTGAATTACTGGATCATGGTCTTGATCCTAAACTAGCATTTTATGTGAACATGGTAAAAGGGAATCATGCCATAAATCTTCTCAGGTTAAGATATTTAGAGTGATAGTAAGAAAGAAAAGAAGGGAAAAAAGGAAAGGCAGGGAAAGGAGAAAAGAAACGAACTACTTACTTAAGCCTTAGCCTATGTTTGATTATACTGTAAGATTTACAGATCTGTTGGAGAGACTGAAAAAATTAATTAGTAATAAGGACAGTAACAATAAACCAAAAGAAATGAGGTAATATTACATCCTGGAAAAAAACAAAAGTTGTACAAGAAAACAGCAGTATATACTAAGTGGCCCAACAATAAACAATATTTAACACAATAAATAATAAATATTGATCTAACTAAAACTTGTGACATTAACTATATTAGGAGGATTTGATAAGAAAGGGAGGGCAATAAGAGAGTGTATTATTTATTATTTAGAAATATGGTAGTAAATACAAGAGAAAGATTAAAAAGTTTAAAGCACATGCCTATTGGGAGTGAGACTTGGTACTAGGAAGGAGTAAATAGTGGATTGCTGATTTTCATTAAAAGCCATAGTACTATTTGAATTTTAATATAAAGTTAATGTGAAGAGACAAACAAAAAAGTACATGTATTAATTTGATAAATAAAACATTTAATTTAATAATGATTTTATAAAAAGGATATACAGATATTCCCTATCAGAAGTTAAAAATACTGAAAAGTCAAAAAAGCATTTAATACACCTACCCTACCAAACATACCTTAGCTTAGCCTACCTTAAATGTGCTCAGAACACTCAGCCTATAGTTGGGCAAAATCATTTTGCTGCTCCTGTTCATCATTGTAAGAGAGAACATATGGCATTTTGCTAGTTCCAAAAAAGATCAAAATTCAAAGTAGTTTTTACTGAATGTTATCCCTTTCACACCACTGTAAAGTTGAAAAAAATGTTTTCCTTTTTTTTTTTTTTAATTGGGGAATATTGGGGAACCATGTGTTTCTCCAGAGCCCATCAGCTCCAGTTCAGCTCCAAGTCGTTGTCCTTCAATCTAGTTGTGGAGGGCGCAGCTCACTGGCCCATGTGGGGATCGAACCGGCAACGCTGTTGTTCAAATCTCGCACCCTAACCAACTGAGCCATCTGGTCGCTCTGAAGTTGAAAAACTGACGGTTGAACCGTTGTTAAGTTGGGGAGTATCTGTACTCCTCAAAATACCCCTTGTTTCCCTCAATAGGTTATTTATAATAAAATATATCAATTCAATAATTTTTAAAAACCTATGGGAAATGGGAGGAGGGGCAGCAAGAGTGAGGTAGGTGAGACTACAAAGGGGAAACAGGAGGTACCTTTGTGGTGATGGAACTGCTCTGTTACCTTGACTGTGGTGGAAATAAAATTGCATAAAACTAAATGCAGAGGGTGCCAAAAAAATGTATACACATTTTAAGAAAGGAAAAAACTGTATTAAATTGTAATACTCAATATATACCAATAACAAAAGATGGATACAAGTCCCGTTTGACTTCTGCAATTACAAGAGATGCTCAAAGTGGTTACCATCAGAGTCCAGACACTTCTGATTACGGTAAACTACTGCTTGAGCAACGTTGACCAAAGCACCCACTTGTACACATTTTCTTGGCATCCCTGGTACACACACTCATAAATGGGCACAAGTAAAACTGGGGCAATTTGAACAAGATAGGTGTAGTTTATCTGTTCTGCAAGATGTTACCACTGGGGAAAATTGGGTAAAGGGTACAAGGGATCCCTCTGTATTATGTTTACAACTGCAATTATCTCAAAATAAAAAGCTTAATAAAAAAAAAACACAAAAACCTTCCTGACCTTACTTTTATTTTTAATTTCTACTACCTCTAGAGCAGGGGTGTCCAAGTTTTTTCAACGTTTTTCACCAAGGGCCATATGCGGTAAAATACACAAACAGCCGGGCCACTCACTCGAGGTGAAGTACGTATTGCCTCGCCTGGTTTATTTAAGTAAACTAAATATATTTTTGGAATTTGCTGCGGGCCAATTAACAATGGATTGCGGGCTGCAGTTGGCCCGCGGGCCGCAGTTTGGACACCCCTGGTCTAGAGTTAACACATTTTATTTACTATTGATAAGAGCAACTCAATAATTAAATTCAATCCATTTCTAACTCGAATGGGCTTTCTATCCAATACAGGATCCTAAACATTGGTATGTTCTTCTCTTCACTTAATAAGGCTGATAAAATTTCCTGTCTTTAAAAGCTGAAGTTTTGTTTTGTTTTACATGTCTTCATTAAAGCCTTCACCTCCTTTGGTCACCAGCTTTGATATGTATTTTTCAAGGATCAACAGAATAATTATTACAAACACAGACAAACCTTGGTTTTGCATAAAGGGGAGTTTATCTTTACCTTTATTTAGTTCTGATTCTCTTCCCAATGATACCCAGCATTTCCCTGGCAACACACTGAGCTAATTTTTCTAGGAATAGCTTACCTAGATTCCTGTTTCCTTTGAGGGCTTACAATTGTTAGAAGTTAACCAGGCTAAGAAAGTGGTTTGGACTTTCTACCTCTTTTTAAATTTAATACTTGTCCACACTGAAGTTCATCTTCTATTTTTCATCCCTCACGCATAACATCCATCCACAACAGCCAAGATATTCCTAAAGTATAATGTAAACAACTTGGGAACCTAACTACCTGAGTTTAATGTCACAGGAAAACCTAACTATGTCACTTACGTAAAACATTTATTAAAATGTCAAATAAGATGAGGGTCACTACTTAGACTCTTCCGCCTAGAAGACTTATCATCAAGATGGTTTCTGGAGGTAACGTCATGAGGAACCAGCACAGTGCAATGGAAAACAAAACAAAACAAGGGAGGAGGCAGAAAAGCTCAGTCCTACTCCGTACTCTTCCCTAGATGTGTAACAATCTCAGGCCAATCACCCGCTTCCTTGAGCCTCAGTTATTTCTCCTGTAAAAAGCTGAGGAAATTAATATGCCACAGACCAGGGGTGTCCAAACTGCGGCCCGCGGGCCAACTGCAGCCCGCAATCCATTTTTAATTGGCCCGCAGCTAATTCCAAAAATATATTTAGTTTACTTAAATAAACCAGGTGAGGCAATACGTACTTCACCTCGAGTGAGTGGCCCGGCTGTTTGTGTATTTAATCGCATATGGCCCTTGGTGAAAACCATTGAAAAAAGTTTGGACACCCCTGCCATAGACAGTGTAACACTCTCAGTAGAAACTGGAACAGCCCCCAACATCAAACTCACTAATATTCCCACAGCAAAATGAATAAATATTTACTGGAAATAGAACAACAACAAAAGACTATAAGTAGCCTCTTATTAGTTGAAGTCAGGTTTGTACCTACCTTACAAAAAAACTTTGTTTTCAAAGCTTTTGGGTTTTAGAGCTACAGTGGACCTATAAGTGTACACTGTCAGAAAATCGCTTTGCTAATGCACAACAAACCATTGTCTGCCATTCTGTGAATCAAGTTTTTAAATAGCCTCGGGCCTGACTTTAACAAAAGTCTTTTCAAACTAACCAATGTCCACTGGTAACAACTGTCTACACACAACTGTTACTGATTTGTCATATGTGACTTCTTCTTATGTAAACTAACTCACTGCCATGGCCCCAATAAGTTATATGAATGGTACCAAGTTATCTCCGTCATTAATTTACATTTTATTAATTTTCCAATATAGTTTTCAGTCCCTCTACTTCCAAACCCTTTTTATTGACAAATCACATTTGAAATCTACACAAGTCCGAGTGCCGTGATCATGCAACTTGAAGTGATAATTCTCTCATTAGAGTTCCACAGTTTATCCTTGAATGCTAAATTTTGAGTAGATAAATTTGATCCCATCAAGATCATTGATTTGATCAAGAAAAGCCTAAGCAGCTAACAACAAAAATGTGTTGGAAATACTAAATAAATGTTAACATTTCTGGGATAATTCCTGGAATTTCTTTATATTTTTCTGTACTTTGTGCTTTAAAAAAAGATTAAGGGGGCCAGCCCAGTGGCTCAGGTAGTTAGAGTGCCATGCTCCTAATGCCGAGGTCACCGGTACGAGTCCCACATGGGCCAGTGAGCTGCATCCTCTGCAGCTAAGATCGCGAACAACAGCTCTCCCTGGAGCTGGGCTGCCGTGAGCAGCCGGAGGTTGATGTGAGCTGCCGTGGGCTGCCGTGGGCTGTGTGCTGCCATGGGCTGCCGTGTGTTGCCACGGGCTGCCATGAACGGCCAGTGGCCAGCATGAGTGGCCGGCAGCGGCGAGAGCTGCCGTGAGCTGCTGTGAGCAGTGGACCAACGACCAGCAACTGACTGCCTCAGCCTGGGGAGTGCAGGGCTCATAATACCAGCATGGGCCAGGGAGCTGTGTCCTACACAACTAGACTGAGAAACAATGGCTTGAACCAGAGTGTCTGGGGGGAGGCGGAAGAAAGGGGGAAAAAAAAAGATTAATTCATGTTCTAATCAGGAAGAAAACATTAAGCACCCACCATCATTTGACCTAGAAGTTTTAATCTGCTTAGCAAGGGGGAAAAACAGAAGTGGAAATTCTCTAATATTTTCATCCCTGAATGCAGCTTTTTCATACCATGATCAAGTTGTCTCACCAAGTTTCTAGCTGCCTTTCTATTTTTAACATGTCTTCTTAAAAAAACAAAAACAGAAAACTTACCACCTGTTGTGCAAAGAGGCTTATCAAATTCATCTTTTTTTCTTTCACCTAATTTCTAGGTAACACTCAACCATCATCACTTTGTGGGCTTCTTGTGGCAGTGCTTAAAAATGTTTCTAATTTTTTTAAAAGATGACTTTCTCCTCTCCACAGCCTCTAAGACTATGCCAAATAATCATCTGTATTGTATGGCTGTTTTGATCCCTTGCTTTCTTTTAACTCGACTACTATTATGATAGTTTTTAAGTCTTTAAACTTCCAGTGGGTCATTTACTTTTTTAAAATCTGTCTTTCTATTTTTCCTAATGTACACATTTGATTACAGCTTGAGTTCTTAAAATTGAATCTCCAGATGATAGACTTTCTCCCCTCCCTGAAGAATGCTGAGCTTAATCAGGATATGATTACTATTAAATAGTGTTGACCTACTGAAATCTTTATCAATTCTTGTTTGTTCCTTAAAGTAAAAATCCAGCTTATTTCTTTGCTTTGTAGGTTCTCAAACTGCCAACTGTAAGTAGTAGTTTGTCTTACTCTAAACCACATCTTCACATTTGCTCTCCCTGAAGTATTTAACTAATCTGTGTATAAACTTCCAATTATTATTATCTGGCCTATTATTTTGCAGCTTCTCCGATCTCTAGTATTGAACTCAGTCACATTATTTTGATTAGGCACGTGACATTTTTACTTAAGCAAAGATTTCAATCCTTGTAAAAATGTAATCCCTGGCTGCCTCTATCATTCCTATGAGGTATACAACCTTAGCACACCACATTTCAGGATTAGTTTCCTGCCATTAAGTATCTAAGATGTGAATTAAATCATGATACCATTATGTTGCCAACCGAAAAAGGGAAAAAAATTATGTAATGATGGCAGAAATGGCACTAATCATGTTTACATTGGTAACACTTTTAAATAAATACAGTGCTGCAGATCACATATCCAGGTAAAAACATAGATTTGTTATTGGAAGAAAATGTCACTTTGCCATTGTCACATACCCCAATGTGATCTTGTTAAAACTGCATTTCTTTCTTATAGAAAGGCTCCATAAGAAAAAGAATATTGCCAGATACTGCCCTGTAACTTCCCTCTCTGTCAGATAGTGTTATGGAACTCATCTGAAATCTACACGGCCAGGATTTCTAGCTCTGCTAGGACTGGAAGGGACAACTAATACAAACCACAGAAACATTACTACTAAAAATACAGTTTTCACTAGCAAACTAAGCTATCTGTCTTAAAGCATTTTTCACTAATGAAGCAATACAACTTGGTTAAAACGAGATCCTTTTAACCACTAAAGAAAAAAAACAACATACACTTGAATTAACAGCTGCTGGCTTTAAAGTTCACAGTATCAGGTCTATGTTATTATACCACTTAAGCATATGTAGTGAGAATATATGACTTCAAGTTTGATATACAGCAAGTCCAGAAAAAAGCCATGTGAAATCTGCCTTGAAGCTCACCTAACATTAGAACCTTATCTGCCTAAAAGTAACAGATTTTTCTTAGCATGCACCCGAGTTCATTAAGAACCCTCACTCTAAAATTACACCGCAAAAAGAACACATTTTTTACAGAATGGCAAGTAGGTTTCCTTGTGTACTGTAACTGCACGAGCTGATGATATAAATAAAAATAGCACCTTCAGGTACCCTGCACTTCAGTCTGTCAAATACATAGAGTGTTAACAGGCTGAGAACTTGACCACGAGTTGCATTCTACATAACCCAAGGACAGAAATAAGACATTCTATCTCATGTATATTAGGTAGAAATTTTAGCTTGCAGCCTATTACCAAAACAGCAATTTAGCCAAAGGGATTTCTGCTTCCTATCAACTTTTATAAAGAAAAAAAGGAAAGACCAATAATGAAGAAAAATAACGAAGAAGTAGAAGGGTGAGTAAAGGGCAAGCAACGAAATTACAAGAAAATTTACAATACACACAAGTCAGACAAGAAAGCACCTAGACATCCTAAGACATCTTCATCCTTTGGCTAATGAATTAGGTACTGCGATTTCTATAACATAGCTAAGTGCTAAGAGGAAGTAAAAAATACCACAAATCGGAAAATTCAATTTTTAGGCTAAATTCAATTTTAGTGCATACTCCTTGAAAGCTTAGTTTTAAAGAACTACCCCAAAATACAGCTGCTGAGGCCTCACCAGAAAGAGGGAAGGAAGGTGACGATTTTGGGCTTTTCCAGTTGAGGAAGGAGAAAACCCAGAGGCCTAACTCACCCATTACTGTCAGCACCCAAGGCCCAGTCCACAGAGGGGTGGGATTTACCCTTCTGTGGTACAAGGCTTCCAGTCCACCCCTAGTGTCTTCCAGACATGACTGACTGCAATTTTCAACATGATTAACTTTCCGGAATGACAACCAGAGGAGCACCCAGGAGAAAAAATAACGAATAGCTAATTCCCCCTTAAATGTCAGCTGGACTCGGGAACAAATGCAGACACTACCTCTTTCTCTGTGCTGGATGGAAGAGCGGTCAGCAATCTCTGGGAAGTGCATAACCACCCAGTAACACACCAGCACCACATTTCTCAATGATGCCTACTCTGACCATCTTATTTAAATCTGCAACCGGCCGACCTCCCCTACCTATCCCTCCTCCACACTCCTAATCCCCCTACTCGGCGCTATTTTTTCCGCATATACTGTGTCACTCTTTCAATACTATATGCGTATAATCATTTATTATGCTTATTTCTGTTTCCATCTGTTAAAAGATAAGATCCATGAGGTTGGGATTTTTTCGTCTATTTTGTTCACTGATAGATCTAAAGCAGCTAGAACAAGACCTTACACACGCACAGTAGGAATCCAATAAATATTTATGGAATAAAAGTAAATAAGAAAAACTAAAAAGCCCTCCCAGAGGGCCCAACAAGGCCTACACTCCTATAGCAGAACCAGTCTGGTTCCCGTGACTGACCTGCGTTACCTCCACTGGCCATGTACCACCCTCGCCCTCCCCCAAGGCTTCCATCCACGAGGATATATGGCACCACAGTACTGCAGGCAGTAAGGGCGACAAGCGCTTGTTCCTGAGTCTAAACGACTTCTGAAGGCTTTCGTACTCTGCCTGTTCCTAGGTTATTCGGTTAGTGATAAAATGTGTAGAAAGGAGGTGACCTTAACATAAAAGGAGGCCTGGGGGGGAAAAAAATCACAAGAAGTTTCTATTTCAAAAATCATAATCCAATTCAATTCAGCAAACATTAATTAAACATAAAGTTATATTCAAAAAACTGGGCTAGAAGCCATGGGAAGAGACGAGACACAGGTATCTTACGGAGTTCAGAGTAAGGGAGGAAAAAAATATATTCACAAATAATTATAATTACTTCATTACAATTAAAGACAATGGGTGATAAAGTGTTATGTAACAGAGATCCTAGTGAAGGGTTAAAAGAGATACAGAGCAAGATGAAATCAACTCTGGAAATAGGTGGGTGGGGAAGAAGGGGATTAAGAAAGGCTTCAGGAAGGAGGTGGGGTTCCTTCTTGTTACCTACCTTTTTAGAACCAAATTCTTTCCTTTCAGAGCATTACTGCACCTTCATTACTTGATCAGTGGTCTCCCCCACTAGACTTATAAGTCCTGAAAGGACAGGTACCATGTCTAGCTTGGCATGTAAGTGCTCAATAAATATTAGCTAAATGAATAAATAAAAACTGTAATAATACTGCAGCACTACACAGATGAAGGCCTGAACTAGGTGAGGCAAATGAGAAATTGAAGCTAAATGGCAAGATATCCAGAATAATCCAAATGTAATGAATGATTAGATAAGGTGGTGAGGAAGAAAAAAGAAGAACCAAATATGAGTTCAAAGTTTTGTCCCACATCACCTGGAAGAACTGTAATGCTTAGGGGAGAAAAAGGTAGGAAGATTTCAGAAACGATGGACCGGAGGGAGCAGAAAAAAATTTCCCCCTTCCCTGTATACCTTTCAGATTCATATACCCCATAAGCTCCACAATTCCAATTTCTCTTCCTATAGTTCCATTTCTAATTCCATTCTTTAAGACTGCTCTAGAAGCATTCAGTTCCAAAACAAAGATAAATGCTGGGCTTCACACCAAACCTCAGAATTTGTAACTGAAGTTTATAAGGTACATTCCTGAACATGCAGGTCTGCTTGCATGAATGAAAGTTCATCCCAAGGAAACCTAAAGTGCTTCACCTAGGAATGTTACTAGGAATACCGCTTGTAACATACCCAACGCCTACAGGCCGTATTCTAAATAGAATAGAGCAGACACTACTTACTGCCTTCCTCTACAAATACTGAACTGTAGCCTAAGAAACTACAGGTACCAGCATTCAATGTGGCACCAGCATGCAGTGCAGTACTAGGCATGCAATGTGGCCTAACTGCCAGGATCTGGATTTTATTCATGGTGTGGTTTGATGTCTAAGGGTTGAATGGCACCTACTCTGGCCACTGTCCAATTCAATACCGTATGCTTCACTTGCCACCTTAAACAAAACCAAAACAAAACAAAAACAACTATCTACAAAAACTACTTATATGTCTTATATAAAGGTTTCTAAAATCTCACATTCAAGTGGAGCACTTCCCAAAAATAACCTTTAGATTACCTGAAAATTAGTAATATGCTACAGACGGTTGAGAATAAAGCAAAGCACTCCCAGGACTTTTTTTTGAGTCCAAAACAAACAATAGTTCCACTCACCAAATTTTTCTACTACAGACTGATGGATGTTTTAAGTGCAAATTTAAAAATAGTGGATGCTTCTTCCAATGTTCACAGGCAGATTAAACATGTGATTATGCTATATTAATAAACAAACAAAAAGAATGAAAGACTGTCATCCTCCTCTTTACATTCAGTGAATAACTGCTACTGGAAGTCCCAAATCCAAGATTCAAATGGGAAATGTTGATAAGAAACCTAACTTGGGGTATTAACTTATGTAATTTTATTCCTTTAAACGTCTTAAAAGCGAAGATTTCCTAACATGACTGTCAACTTCTAAGTTCCTACAGTCACCCACCTGCTTTCAATCCCTTAGTCCCTTTTACTGGGTATTTCAGAGATCCCCTTGTTAGTCATACTTTACCAAGTGTCACCAATTTGGCATTTTCAGCATTAAAAATAAGAGAATTTTATTTTCCAAATACAACACAATGAGCAACTCATATTCAATCCCAAGAGGTTAATTCAAAGCAGGTTTTCTACTGACTGGTCAAAAATGGAAAAATGCCCAACCCATCTCCCCAGTCAGTCTCATTTGGCTCAAAGAGTTCAGTTATAAGAAATTTAAGATCTTAGATCCCTGACTGAATGTACAAAATTACTTACTGATATCTAGCAAATCCTTCCAGGTATGATTTCCTTCTCACAAGCTGAGATTCTTTTTCTGCAGCTTTCTGATTCTCATTTTTATGGCTTGAACAGACTAGGAAAAGATATATTTGACAAGCTGGTGAACCTGCAGAATGCGGGTCTAAGACCCTCTAAAAGAAGATGGTCTAGTAAAAGAAGCACAGCATAAACTTTAAAAACATATCAAAGGGGAGAGTGAAGCCCCAGGGAACGAAGGCTGCACTCATTAGCCCTTCTGAATACAAACTATATTTTTAACACAGTAATAAAAAACTGCTCACATCTGTCACTTTCCAGTCAGTGGAAAACCTACTTTCCTCACAATCTTGATATCATAAAATTTTACAGTTAAATGGACCCTTAGAGATGATCCTGTCTAATGTGCTCATTTTGCAGATAAGGAAAAGTGCAAACAAAGCTGTGACAAGCACAGGGTCACACAGCTTCTTAGAGGTATAATAGGAGAACCTGGGTTGTATGAGTCCCGATTCTATGCTTTTTTCCCTCTGTGCTTTGAAAAGCTGTATTAGCAAAGAAAACATATAATAACACTATTAAAAATCACACAATGACTAAACTGTTGTTAACTGCAACTAAAGCCACACAAAAATAAAATTCATCCACATAAAGAGAACAAAGGACTAGAACAGGAAGTACCCCAAATCAAACAGAAAGAAGCAGCATTTGTTCATACAGTACAGGGGTTTCTTAAGGGCACAACCTTGGACATGTTTTCTAAGCCATTTCATTAATTACCACTTTCAATGATGGGTGTCCTGTGGTTCCATCAAATGCACTTCCTTAAGAGGATGCCACAATGACCCTTGCGGCAAAGATTTGAAAAATGGTAACTTCCGGCATAGAAAACTGATGGTACACAAGGAACCCTTACAAAGGTGGTGCCAAAAATCAAGAAAGGACTGAAGATGAAGGGATGGAGATATTACTGGGAGCAAGTAATGCTGAAAATAGGCTAAGAATCAAAATCCAAGAGAGCAAAGTTCACCAGACACTAATGACCAGAGAGCACAATACAAAGAATGCAGTTTCAGAGTTTGCCTGGCATCAGACAGCTCTCACCTACAAAAGAAGGAAGGGGAAAAAATTCTCACAGAGACAAGAGAAAGATCGTAGGTTTGCTCCTGAGTGATAGACTAGATATGACCTAAAAGGTATTTGCCATCTCTTATTTCTGGGACTCTGATCCAAGAACAAACAGCAAGAGAACCATGAAAAATCAGCCCTGTTGGATCTGGAGTTCTGCCTTGACAAGATATAATGCTCATTCATAGATCTGACTGTGCTCATGAGACTGCAGTTCAACTCCTGCTGCTAGAGCAAGGGGAGGGGAAAGGAAGATAGAAAGTGGTGAGTGGGAAGGAGGTGGAAGATCTGGGTTGTGACTATAATAGCTGCAGTAATTAGAGTGTTTCCAAGCTGCTAGAGAAGTCTTCAGAGCAGAGAACTAGGATGGGAGATAGGAAACAGAAAAAAGCATGAGGAAGCAAACCACTGAGAATGCTAGGAAAGTTTATAGTGCTTTGTGAACTGTTTAAAACAAACAGCTGTGATGGCTTCATACAGGGGAATAAAGAAGTTTCTATTCTTTCCCAGAAGTGAATACTATGCAAATAACTAAGACTCCCACTTAAAGCTAGGTTACAAACTAGTTTTAAGCAGATTCTTGCAAATGTTCCTGTCTGTCTATCTACGCACCCATCTATCACCCACCTACCGACATGCCTGCCTGCTTACCTAATTAAATCTCTCTCTCTGTCTCACTCTGACAAACAGGTCAGAGCCTCCATTCCTCTTGGAAGAGGGATTTCTGAACTCTAAGACAGTTAATATCACTTATTCCCCTTCAATCAACTGTTAATTACCGTGTTTCCCCAAAAATAAGACCTAGCTGGACCGTCAGCTCTAATGTGTCTTTTGGAGCAAAAACTAACATAAGTCCGATATAAGACTGCGATCTTATGTAACATAAGATCCCTGTATAATATAATATAATACCAAGTATAATATAATATAATACCGGGTCTTATATTAATTTTTGCTCCAAAAGATGCATTAGAGCTGACGGTCTGGCTAGGTTTTATTTTTGGGGAAACACGGTCCTACCCTATGAATTTGATTGTGTGTGTGTGTCAATAGAAGAAGCACACAGCCTCTCAACTTAATACAAAAAATGACTGGAGGGCATTAAAAAGTCAGAGAATAAACAGTAAGTTACTTGCTTATAAATTTTAGGCTCCATAGCACTGCCTACTATAATGGCGGGAACATGTGAAAGAAAAATAAAATCATATTAACAGAAGATAAAGATGATAACCTGTAAGAAAAATCTGGGAATTTGCAGAAAACCTCAAAATAGAAAGTTCTCCCCCAAGTTATAGAAAATGCCGTATTTGTTTCTAAGATAAATATTTAGTTGAGATATTTCCTTAACATGATGCAGCCCTCTGGTGATGACGTGATTCTAACAAGTGAGGTTAATCTCAATGCCAGAGAAAAGAGTTATAAAGGTGCTGGGAGAAACTAAAAATGGAATCAAACAAACAACCGAATAAATGCAAACTTCATATGGAGAATTATATTCATAAAATAAAAACACATGCAAATTTCTTGAATAAGGAATGTTAGATAGACCTAACACAAAAAAGTCAATTACATCCTTTGCATAAAACCTGCTGGGTATCCTCCCAGTGGGCTGAATCTATTTCACCACACTGAAAGCAAAGAATTTTCTCCTTCCCATTTCTCTCTAATAAACAAATACTAGAAACACTGAATTACCACTATTTCCTTCCCATTCATAAGGCATAAAGCCAGAACTCAGAGAAATACAACAGGGCCGTCTAGGACCACGTCTAAGGCAAGCTACTCGGTAATCTAAAAGAAACACAGAGAAAGAAGAATCTCTTTGCCCTATTCCATTATCATTTCACTAACAAGCTAGTATCAGGCACTAAGAAATGTGAAACAAAGAGCAATTTCACACATATGAACTGAACCTAAACCACGGAAGACCAAGTATTTTCTTGTCACTGTGGCATGTGATTCTTTAACCACCTGCTCAATAATCCCTCTTCAGCTGCACAGCTGCTGCCAATTGCACATGCTCAGCTAGGCAGGTGCTTTGGTGAATTACCTGTTACCTAGTGAAAAGAGTCCTTCACTGACACTTCATGGGCCCAGAACCTGCCAGTCAGCCTCACCTATCTTCATTTTGTCTGTCACAGCCAGACAGACTTTTCCGAGAGAGATCATGAAGGCATATTTAGTACACTATGTGATTTTGTATTTGGGGGGGTTGTTGTTGTTGTTCTTGTTTTTTTGTTTTGTTTTGTTTTCTTAAAGGAAACCGATTTTTTAAATAAAAAAAAAAGTGAGAATTCCGCTGCTAAAAAGAAAACTTGCCACACAACATAAGGCTGCCTTATCTCCGAGTGGCCCCATCTGTCTGGCTGTATTCCCATTCATGACCAGTTTTCCACATGGGAAATAACAACTGCTTGGCTACCTTTGGAGCAGGAGAAAGTGGCAGTAGAAGATGCTACAGTACCCGGCAGTAATGAGGGAGAGGAGACAGGAGAGAAGAGGGAGGAGAGAGAGAAAAGGCACAGAGCAAGAACTTCTGGAGACCACACACCATTCCTGTACTTCTTAGGTCTCCACGGCTGAACCCAGCCTGCGGTGTTCCCAGGCAAATAAACAAGGAGTGGCACATCCACCTGACAGAGCAATCAGTAAACCCCTCAACAAATTATCCTGTTCCAGTCATTCAGTTGCTATATGCTAATTGCAATGTAATTACTACCAGGAGTCAAAATTATGCTTCATATCCTCACACAAAAAAAGCACCTATCTGTCCAGCTATCCTAGACCTCTCACAAGGAAACATTTTCTACCAAGAAGCTGGGGGCGAAAATCCAAAGTGCTCTCTGAAAGATGGTCACAATCGGAAGACTCATATGACTCCTAGTGGCAAGGGTCCAAATCTGAAACCACTAAATCTAATCAGGGCAAATTTAATCTGTGGCTTCTGCCTTCACCGTCACCTGACAGGATTCAGAAATGAATGCCAACAGCCCAAGAGCAAAAAGCTTTGCATTCTGTGTAGCTGAGGCTTCACTCAGAGGCCTAAGACATATACAGTAGGAAATAGCCTAAAGACAGACACCACCTCCAGTAAGACCTTAAGACAGTTCTGTCATCAGAAAACGTAAAGGTCAGAACAATCTGTTCCCTCCTAACAAAGTCCAACACCTAAGTGGCAAGCCATCATTTTAAGAGACTCATTGTCATTGAAATAAAGGACTGAGGAAGGCAACACAGCCTGACTCTCAGCACCCCAGAAAGACCTTTCCCAAAACCAAAGGCTAAAGTTCCTATTCAACAAAACCCTATAGAAAATGGTTGGCTATTGTGTACATAGTGTACTGTGTACAACGGCCCTCTCGCGAGTTTGATTTCTAACCTCTTAAGTTTTCTTTAATGTCCTAAATGGAAACCTCATTTCTAGCCCCAAATAATTTTTTACCTAACGAATAGTACTCTTTGGGCACTTCTATGAGATATATACAAGGATAGGGTTCCTTCTAGCTTGTTCTTATTAATAACCCTCAAGACTTCAAATGATTCTTTTACAATATTCACCTCTTTGGCACATTTCTCCCTAATAAAGAGACAGATATGTACTTTCTGCACAATAAGCAAGTCACCTCCTTTCATCAGAATTAAAGATTAAAAGGAAAGTGGTTCTGTTTCCATAGCCCTTGACCAGATAGGCAAATTCTGTAGCTTTTTCGTTGTGCAATTACTACTCACCAGGAAGTCACCATTAAAAAGGTGCTAGGTCCTTGACTCCCTATCTAAACCCTGCACGGGTTTTTAGTGGTATTCCTAAACAAATGAACAAAAATCATTGTATGAGTGTCCCATGTCTATAAAAAAAGAATTAAATGTGATGGCTCAAACAAGAGTAGAAACCTCCCTTGGAGGTCTGACATAAACATAAGGGTTAGTGCGTCTCCCAGACACAATTCCTCCACAACTTAGTACAGGCTTGCCAAAGAGGCAGGCACAACATGGCTGGCATCCCCTATTCTTCGGAAAAATGTGTGCCAATGAGCTCTGCATTGTTCCTCACTCAAAAAGAAGAGCCTTTCTGTCTGGCCTCCTCCAATGGCAAGCCCCAGCCTGGAAAAGGAAGAAAATGGCACTGAGGACCCTGGGAGATGGAGCATATCCAAAGCTCTCAGACAAGACTTGAACCTCTGACCTTCACTGTGTACACAATAGGCGGGTGAGAGGGACCGGTTTATCTCTGCAGCAGCAGTTCTCAGCCCTGGGGTAGCACTCCCGATAAAATGACACGACTATTGTGTGTGGCAGCAGAACAGTCATCTCCTCACAACAGCCTAAACCAGCACTCCCTCCCCCAAGACAAAGCAGCAGGGGTGAAATTAACTCAAGGCTGCAGAGCAAAGCCTAATACAGAAAAGAGAGGCCTGTGGGGGACCGGGACTCTCCTCAACCCCTGGGGCTCTGGACACATGGCTGGAAACAGACAGGCTTTCTCCCCCATCTTTCCCACTCTCATTTTAGGTAGGAAGCTGTTTCTGAGAGAATTTAATCATCTGTGATTTGCTCAGGAATATTCCCCCCGAAGGGCTCTGATCTCTCCACCCTGTGTGAGCCTAATTCCTAGAAGCTGAAATGACTGTTTGCTGCTGCCTGTTTCACAAACACACATTAATTGGTCAGATGTGTCTCCTCCTCCTCAACCCCAAGAGGGAGGAAGGAGAATCTGAGCAAAGCACAGAGATGATCCAACCGTAATTACACATAAAGGAAAAAGAGGACAGCGTGGGTTTTCGAAACAGGACAGGGTCACAAACCCTCCCGGGGGGTACAAGGATAGCAGTTAAGGGCCAGGCCCAGGGATCCCTCCATCTTGAAGAAAAGGACAGAGTAAATGTGACCTGAAGACTGGAAGGAGCACACACCCACAACGTACTTACTGCACACTCCCAGCTACCTTGCTTCCCCCTCCTGGGCCACGCACACGTCCTGCTCCAACCCTTCGCTCTGAACCCCCCTAACTCTGACTACCCCCAGTCGCCCTGGGCCCCCTCAAGATACCCACACTGGCCTCTGAAACTCTCTGGCCTGCCCCTACAACCTGGCCAGACCCTGATCGCCTCTCCGGCACCCCTACCCTCAGCCTGAACCGCCCCGGCCACGCTTTGAACTTCACCCCGCTCCCCTCGACGCCCCCTCCCCCACACACGCAACGACCCCCCCTCCCCCCAATACACACCTTCCCATCGCTCCGCCCCGGCCCCCCAACCCCCACTTCCTCCGAAAGGCGCCGCTGCCCCCGGCCCCCCACCAGCACCGCCGCCTCTCTCCTCGCCCAGCCCCAGCTACACACAAAGCTCCGGACTCACCGCGCGGCCGGTCCCGGGAGCCGCCACCTCCGCTGGCCCGGAGCCCCGGGCCGTAGAGCCACCGCTGCTACGGGGTGCAGGCCGCCATCCGTTCCCGCGGCCCCTCCCCCCCACCCCACCCCGCCTCCGCTCCGGCTCTCCGCCCCCTCCCCGTGCCGCTCCGCCCCGCCCGGCCGGTGCCGCTGTGTCCGGGGCCGCGGGTCCCTCAGCCGCCGCCACAGCCGCCGCCGCCGCCGCCGCCGCCGCCGCCGCGATCCGGGACAGCCAAGGCCGCCCAGAAGGCCCGGACACTGGACTACCGGGCCCTCGGATCCGGATTCCGGGCTGGTGTGGAGTCTGGAGCGGGAGCGCGCGAGGGAAACCCGGAACCTGGATGGAGGAGCCAAATCCTGGGTCTCGGAATGCGCGGTCACACGGAGCCAGGATTAGAGAGAGTCTGCTCTGGGAATGCTGGAAAACCCGGCGAGCCGGTTAAAACAGAGATAAATTCGAAGAAACCTGGATTGGAAAGCTCGAACCTAACGCTCTCTTCTCGTGGAAAGAACTCTCGCTGGACAAGACTTCCTCGCAGAGAGGTCTCTGGAGGGGGAAGTATCGTAGCTTAAATACAGAAGACAACAATTTCTGTAGGTGTCCTTCAACTGTGGGGAAAGGGCCATAAGAGATCTGAACGTGAACATCCACAAAGAACAGAAGAGCAAGCACAGCTCATGATGGTCTTATCCATTTTATCCTTTGATTCTGCAAAATATCAACTCCCTAATTTTTTTATCCTTTGTTCTCCAGTTTCTTTTTTTAGGATTACCATTTGTTTTCCTCCACAAAGTACCCATTTCTAATCTTTCTACATCCATTTTCACCTCTCCATTCTATCACCACCAAATCTTAATACTTTTTATTATCTTTAAGTTTTATCCTGTCCTTCTCCAACCCACCATTCTAACGACTGACACTTTTATCTTTCCTTATCTACCATTCATCTCTGATTGCCCGGCACACTATCTAGTACACAGTAGGCATTCAGTCCATGTTTGTTTAAGCACACACTCCTACCCACCTCTCACTTGTGAAACATATACTCTTCAGGACCTCCTCCCTAAAACTTCCACCTCCTTCCATGGCAAACAAATTTATCTCAATTCTCAAGGCTCCCTACGTTTTTAGCACCTATTATGTCCTTTCAATGTCCTTGATCTCCTTAGTCAGCTCTACAGTTTTCGTCTTTCCTTTCTTCCCTTATTCTGAGGCATCCTTCAATAGTGCCCCTCAAGATAGTATGACTCGGGGATAGAGCCAGGTCATAAAATCCCTTTACTCTCCATCTCTACACACATACAAAAGGGGTGTGAATGTGTGTGTGTTTGGGGGTAAGGGTGAGGGCTAACGGTGAGAACTAAGCCTCTCTGGCCTAGGAAGAATAATCTCCCTTTGGTCCACAAATATTCAGCTTGTTTTAGGACCTTACAAGGACAGAACTGATTTCAGGTGACAGCAAACTTCCAGTCTGGACTGGGTGATGTTACAAGTGAGGATTCAGCTACTTAGCAGGTAGAGAAAGGGTTTAGTGTTTTATACTTAGGTGTGACTCAATTAAGGGTTAACAAGTGAGTAGTCATCTCCCACTGAAGAGCATGACTCTACCACTGGAGACTGGACTGCAAAAAGAAGAAAATAAATATTCCTACGGTGAGCCCCAATTTTCAGCCAGAGTTTTCAAGCCTGGAAGAACCACTAAAAATTTTCAAGTGATTGATGTCCTGTACAGAAAAAGAATCTTAAGTTTTACTTCCTGTTCCTCTAGACCAGTGACTGGCAAATTATGGCCCACAGGTCCATTCAGGCTCACCACCTGTTTTGATATGTCCCATGAGCTAAGAATGGTTTTGACATTTTTAAATCTTTGAAAAAATATATATTTTGTGATGTGAAAATTATATGAAATTTAAATTTCAGTGTCCATAAAGTTTTATTGGTTTATAGCCATACTCAATTATTGTTGTATTATCTATGGATGCATTGGCTGAGTTGAATAGTTGTACCAGATTGTATGGCCTCTAAAGCCTAAAATATTTGCTATCTGGCCCTTTACAGAAAAAGTGTATTGACTTCTGCTCTGACCAAGCACCGTCCGATAGAACTTTCTGCAGTGTTGGCAATGGTCTATATTTGCACTGTCCAATTCAGAAGTCACTAGCCACATATGGCTATTTGAGTGCTGGAAATATGGTTAACGTGAGTGAAGAACTGAATTGTTAATTTCACCTAAATAACTACAGGAGGCTAGTGGCTACTGTATTAGACAGTATAGCTCTAAACTCTTCTCAAATCTTCTATAATAAATTTTTTGCGTCTTGTCCAACACCCCTCTGCTTTCCTGTGACATACCTCTATGGATCCTCAGTTACATTCCCTGTACCCCTTCCCTGGCCCTCTTTAACTGATTCCAAGCTAGAGGACAACATTTACTAGGTTTTCTTTCTAGACTCTCCATTGTCACAACTAAAATCTGAAATCTGATCAGTTTACCAAGTTTTACCCCAGGAATTAATCCACATTATGTGCACACACATAGACATTCACACAAGTTTCTTTGTGTCGGAGGGTAGCACTGTGGCTATGTTCTCTCCTCTGCATGAGGGAAGTAGAAAGCCCCCCAAATGAGATCCCTTGTTGCTGCTGGAGTTTGTGGTATGGATCACCTCCCTCCAAACAAATTAACAGAAGCTGAGAACAGCAGATAAGTACTTGCTATTTGAATCTTAAGGAGAAAACATCCTTCATCACAGGACTTTCTTTCCTTCCCCCAGGCCTAATAAACTGAAGTTAGCTGATTTCTCTAGTTTAAGATGCTTGCTTTTTTACTGGCCTTTTCTAGCTGAGCAAAAGAACAACCTCCATACTGTCTTGATCCTGGCTAACAGCTCTAGCAAAAGCATAAAAAAAAATTTACCAAAGTAAATGAAATCCACATAAATGGGCTTTAGTAGAGACAGTACTTAAAATGGAAAGAGATTCAGGGTTATAACTCTTAAAAGCCGTAGCTTTGTAATTATTTATAAAAGTAATCTTAGAAGTCTAAATTTTTCATACCTACTCCCTAGGAAAAAAAATGGGTTTCTGTAAACTTCCAGCTTAATAAGAGGGGACACATAGCTCTTTTTCTCCAAAATAGCTATAGCCAGCAAAATAAAAAACCCTCCCTCCATTTCAAACATCTGACTGCAAGGCCAAAGTCTCCTAAATCCTGACAGAGAACACCTCCAGCTTCATATATATCCTACTCTGAGCTTATATAATTGAGACTGGGTCCTACCTAGAAAAACAAAAATAAAAAGGCTGAATCCTTTAGGTATTATACAAATTGGGAGCCACTGAACCCAACCATCCAAAAGGGGGCACAGATATGTAGGCTGCAAAAGAAAACCAGCTCAGAAATGTGAAACTTCCCTCAGGCCAAGCTGTCCCAGGGACAGGGTCAGTGCAAAGTGTAGTGAAGCACTAAAAGGCTATTCCTGGGTGAGTTTGTACTCAGGCTGCTAAGAATTTCCACTAGGCTTTAAATTATGCTATTCATCACTGAGCAACTGAGGGCCAATCTACCCTCATGTCTCTCCCACACTTCCTCTCCATGTCTCTGCAAATAAAGGAGAGACCTTATACCACCACCACGTGAACTAAAGACAGGCTTTCACAGTCTAACCACGAAAAGGAGAAGTTTCCAAGTTATTCTGCCCAGCTGCATATTTTGGATGCTGAGGTGGGTTCTTGTAAACTTTGTAAGGTTCTTGTAAACTTTCTTATCATGGCACACAAAATGGTTGCATAACCTGAACTCTTGCAGCTCCTGATGTTTTTCTTCAGGCATGCACACACAATCTATCCAGGTGGAAAAATCAATCCAGACTTGTCTGTGCTCAGGCTGTCATTCAAATGCAAAGGCAGATAAACTACCCCCTCACCCTCCCCAGGCTCTTTACCTCCTGCCTCTTGGTTTTATTTTGGTATTAAGAAAACCAGACAATCCAGCACAGAATTCAAGGTGCTACTGCTTGGTAAACTATTAACTGCATAGTGAACCCAGTGTGGCTTCATTAACAATACTAGGGTCTGTAAGAGGCCAGAAAGAGACTTCCCCCCCACCCCGAAAGAAGTGCCATTAGCTGTCCTTTCCACTTTCTCTACAGAAGTTGAAAAGGAAAAGAAAGAAAATAGTGCATGTTTGCATCACCAGAACAAGAATCGTGTGGGTTTTCCCTGGGAATCCAGAGTGATCGGCCCCTCAAAGCCAGTGCCTAGAGCGACGCAACAAGCAGGGTTCACAGTTGAGTGAACATCAATGCATAATGAGTGGAGGCATTTCAATGCAAATAAACGCTGAATATGAAGGATTAAAGAAAGGGGAAATTAATCTTTTTCATAACACAGAGCACTTATTTTCTCTCCCTCGCGCTCTCTTTTTAAAGTCATGCACACAACCACTGGAGGGAATCCAACTTCCCCAGTGTGGTGGTGCTGCTTTATAAAAAGCAGAACATACACGTTTAAGACCATGCATTTCCTGAGGATACCAGCAACTGAGATTCTGACAGCTCTTCTGAACAGCCTCAGAAAAAAAAGTGCTTCACTAAGTGGGGCCAGACTGACTAGTAAAAATCTCATTTCAAATCAACCTCCTATTTTTCCAAAGCTCACAGCTTCCTGGGGTGTGGATGGTTTAAAGGGTTTGGTTTCAGCATTTGGGGGATATTTGGATGCATTTACTGAAGGGATTTTATTTTTCAGTTTGTTTCTAATTGCCCCATCCAAGTGATACTTTTGCAATAAAAACAAAATAAATAGGGCAGTTTCATGCTGCTTTAGCAGGTGGCTCCATCTCTTCTCAGTCTGATCCTTTTATGTGCTAATGTCTCAAACCAAGGAACAAAGTGGCAGCAACTCTTCAGGTTATCCCTTCAAAAAAAGAAAAAAAAAGTCTGCCAATGAAGGTTACTCAGCATTTGAAGATTGTTCACTTCAATAGATGTTGGACTGGAGCAGAAAACTTGTCAAAAAGCTTTTTGTGCCATCACAGGTTTGCATCAAACACAGGATTCCTCAGATATCTGAACACTCAGATATCCGAAAAAACCATCATTTTGAAAAACAAAAAAATCAACTTTAAAATTCAAGCGGTCCCTCAAAAAAAATTGTTAACCTAGGTAAAAATTTTCCTAACTACAACTCCAAGCCTGAGAGGAAAGTCATTTCCAACCTGTTCCTTTCTCTTCTAATACCATTCTGAGAAAAATGTCAAAGACCTAGAATTTTTAAAATAGGTTTTTATAAATAATGTATTCAAAGATTTCAACCCACTACATAAAGTAAGAATCCGCTTTTTAAGAAAAATATACAAGTTTTGGTAAGAGTTTAAATTCTGAGAGATTCAAGCCTGATGCCAAGCCTTGAGGTTTCTACTGCTTCAGTTCCGAAGGACCCGTGGATAACAATTTTAGTACACAAAACTTCACTATGCTGGGTAGTTCCTTTTCTCTTGGGTCAGACAGCTTTATTCTGCTTCATTAACCCTTTCTTTGCTCCTTGATGGATCTTGGAATCCAGTTTCCCTGTAAGGGAGAAAAAGAAGCCTCATTATTTATTTTTTATATTTGCAATGCAAATCTTTCATGGCCTCCCAGGTCGTCTGGTTACTGTGTTCCTGTCACATTCAATTATCTTGCTTCAGGACTCAGATACTTTCAAACTTCAGAGTTTCATTCTGTGAGAATGAGGAAGCAGTGCGAACACTGTAGAGACACACAAAAGCACGCACACAAACACACTGAGTACTCACCTAAAGAATCTAAGTTAACATTTCTAATTTTGTAGCTACTAGAAAAGAAATGTCACCTTTTCCAGGGTGTCTGATGTGAAGGCAAGTTTTTAAAGAACATACATATCTAATAGAGGAAGGCATTTCACACAGTGGGAAACCCATTCCTCTGACCTGTTAACTGGCTGAGCATAATGCATGAACCTCCCTCACAGTGAGGAAAGCAGTTGATTCACCCCTTTACTGCCTCAGACTTAATAGGGGGAGTGACCCGAAAGAGCGGAGTAGAACCCACATGAATGCTTTACTGACAAAGGGCCCCTATCACCAGCTAAGAAGGGCAAAGGTCATAGGCTGTATGACTCTTCTAAGTGTTAAAGTTAGAAAACAAGCAACCTTCCTGTCCCAGGTGACCCTAATGAGAGGTTCTTCCCTGACGTGGTCTCTGACCTCTGACTCAGATCTACCAGGATAGAGTTTGGTTCAGTGGTAGCAGCTTTAAGAGCCATCTATCTCATGAAGAGAATCTTAATAGCGTTCCTTTCAGTCTAGCCTGAGAACAGAGAACAGAGCTTGAAGGTTGCTTTCTCCAAACAAACAAACAAACAAACAAACAAACAAACAAAAAGTATCCTTTAAGTCAATAGCGATGCTGATGTTGGAAACAAACAGTTCAGTAGAACCTCAGCCTCAGCACTTAAAAACAAAAGAGAAAACAAAACAAGAAGCACCTTACAAGGACAGCCAGGTGTACTACAGGCCCACACTCACAACCACTGCCCCTCCTATGCTGTCATTTTCATTTGTTGGCAGCATCAGTAGGAGAGAGAGCACTGAGCCAGGAATCAGGAGAGCCAGGTTCCACGTCAGCCTTTTCTGGTATTAACCAGCTGTAAGACCTGGGGCAAGTCACTGTCTCTCTGGACTTCAATATCCTCATTTGTCCGATTAAGAATTCACGTCCTGACTATTGCACAAGGAGACTGTGAGAAAAATAACCTGAACCTGACAAGTTTTCCTGTTTTCTTACATTCTCCTCACCCCGCTCCCCCATCTCTCTAGGGCTACACCAGCCTCTGGAATAACATTACTTCCTTTTCTGGGCTTCCTCAGAAACCAACACTAAATGATACTCTAAATGCCATCTACAACAGTCACACGCTATTGATTTTAATTTGGGCTTTAGAGCACAGAGTATTCCCAGGGATTTAGGAGTTCTTTCATCCCCCAGGCTGCCTGGCTGGAAGTCCAAACATGTGCCAGCAATCTGGCAAAGAGCCCTATTACAAGGCAAGTTTGCCTTTGTATCCCTAACCCTACCATAGTGATTGCCAAATGGTAGATGCTCAATGTTTTCACCAAGTGAATTAAACAAAGCAGGGAGACACTACAAATCTCAAAACCTTTACATTACGGGGACTACTAAGTAACCAAAATTAGGTATCAGATAAACATAAGAGTACACATTATAAAGGCGGTGGCCTCCAGAGGTACAAAGAAGTATTGCATCTCATTCAGCTTTTTAAAACAAGCCAGGACAGAATTTAGAATTCCATCTAGGACTCCAAACTTCTAGTTCTCTTTCCTGAATAAGTTTGAGGGACCAGGTCCGAGTTTTAGCCCTGGGACGACCTAGCTGTATAACCAGGAGGAAGTCACCTGGTCACTTTTGTCCTCCACTTTTTCAATGCTAAGAGGCAACTAGACTACATAGTGCAGAGGCCCTTTCCAGCTCTATGATATTGTGCCTTAAAAATGAAATGTAAATTGGAATGACTTGTTTCTGAGGCAATATGATAAAAAGCATAAAACCTAGAAGCAGAAAGATGTGAGCAAAATACTCAACTGAAAAAAATGAAAGGAGGAAAAATTCCTGCTAACTTATAAAGTTGTTGGGAGGATTACAGCTAACATTAAGTGCTTTCTGTATACCAAGCACTGTGCTAAATATTTTACATACACTGAGTGATTTAATCAAATAACTAATTGAAACAATATATGCTAAATGCTTAATAAGCTCCAAGTTTTCTGAAAAAAATAAGGGTAGTCATTATTTATGCTGAGGCTTGGTAGTTGTTGTTTCTTAGTTATGGTCTCAATTTTACTTTTAATTTATCACGTATAACTCTAGGCAAATCTTTTAACTATATTTACTTCAGAGTCCTCATATTAAAAAAAAAAAGGGACATTGCCTTCTTCACACTCTCAAAGCTTTATAAGAAAATTCCAAGTATAATTTATAGAAAACTCTACTCTGATTAAGAAAACCCTCAAGTGAGACTAGCTCATGTAAGATCAACTCATCAGAGCAAAGCACTCAGCGGTAGGCAAACTAATCTCTGGCTTCAATGATGATTTCATAAAATGGAAAATAGGAGGAGGGAAATATAGAGCAATAAGGATTTCCAGGGCAATCCCAGAGATTCAGAAATTCATTCATTCCTCTAGGCTGCCTAAGAAAACCATACATGTGCCAGAAACCTGTGAGCTCCTTACAAATAAGGACTTCTTTACATCCACCAAAGTGACTGCCAATAGTGGCAATTCTTGGGCCAGCTGTGGGCAATGAAGGCAAGGGAAAGGGGCTTCTTACATAAAGCAGCAGTCATCCTGGCTGCCCTTGGATTGCAAGAACCTTGAACTCTTGAGTTCTAATGCAGCCTCTTCTTTCAAGACTTGGGATCTGGCCAGTGAACTATACCGTAACATACAGTACACTCTCTACTTTTAAAAGTAGAGTGATAATGCTTAGTTTCTGTATTTCCCCAATATTTTTACATTTAGCACCTATAACATTTCAGTGTTAAACCACATCCTCAAGCATGGTGCCTAAAAGAAAATCAAATGCACGTGCAGCAGAGGGCAAGAAGTTAAAAGGGGAACAAATATTAGTCATCAATTGACATAACTCTCACAGGGATTTACACATGCTTTGCATAGGATATAAGGCAGTATTTGCATGAATTTATAGAGCATGTAGTTCATTTAAAGTAAAAAGATTGTTTTATCCCTTTGAACAGTCAACCTATATATTCTACTATATTTAACTTTTTTGCATTTCCCAATTTGAGTAGACACACAGCCAAGTGGTGTGTCATTTTGCACATCGCTCTTTTCTGAATTATTTCAATTTCAAGAAACACAGCTATCCTCAGATTAAGCAAGCTCAAGTTTACAAGTCCAAAAACAAATCAAAATATATACCTTTATTTTAAGGCATACACACACACACACACACACACACACACACACGATACAACATGTAAATGGGTTGTATTTGAAAAGTTTATTTTCAAGTCAGAAGTTTAGAATATATTTCTCATAGAACTTATCTATATAAAAGATGGCTAGTTTCCTAAGCCATCCCACCAAAAAAAAAAAAATGTTAAGCCATAGGGCTATAATTAAAGTAGAGCAGTAATATTATCAATACTATGGAACTTAACCACTTCAAGTAACAATATATCTCGAATAAACTAGGAAGCATTCCAAATGAAGAGCTAAGTATGTACTTTTCCCTGTGGCAGTAGGATTAAAGACTTCCTGGCTCTAAATACTGGAGGTGGCTCCTGCGGACTAAGGGAAGGAAGTTCTGGCAGAGTGTAAGGTGTTTAGAGCTGGTAAGATTGAATGAAAGATAAAGGAATGAGAAGTTAGAGAGAATAGAAACTTCACACCAGACTAAATCCTCACACTGGCTCCCTCTCAACAGAATCTTTTTTTATGAGACATACAGGGACTGGTGAACCTGTTCTTTCTTTCTTCCTTCCTTCCTTCCTTCTTCCCTCCCTTCTTCTTTTTTTTTTTTTTTTTTAATAAATTTTCGCTACCTATTGTTTCTGACCAATGTTTCTCCTTGTCTGGGCCACCAGGGAAGAAGTTGTAGTCTCACAACTTCTGTCTAGCCCTGCTGTCCCTGGAACAAGCATACAACCCATGCTGGCTTTTTAAAGTTTTTAACTAACAGAAACAATGGGGAAAGACAGGAGGTTATTAAAATTTGCTCCCTAAGAAAATCACTTTCCCCACCTCTATTAAATCTTACGGAGAAAAATGAAGGCCATATATGTATTGAAGGTGGGTCTCTGGGTAGAGAAAGTACTCAAGTAAAACATTCAGAGAAATACCTAAACTCTGTTTACACAGAGTTTTCATTTTCTCATAGGAGCTTAAACAGAAGATAAAAACCAAGATAGAGAAGGAAGCTAAGAAAAGGTAACTGGGACTAAAGATCAAGGTAGCAGATGGGTCTGGGAGAGCAGATCTACCACATTTTCCTCCCACTACCAGTGTGGCTATCATTGCCTAGAGTAAGGCAAGAATGGAACACAGGGTAGAATGCCACAACCGAAAAAGAGGGAGAAAAAAAATGGAGATTTAAATCCTATATAGTAGAGAAGAAGGGAAAAGATTTTCTAGGGCCACTTGGTTACCAGCTGGAGCATAGTCTGAAGTAAATAATTTGTCTAAGTTAAGGGCAATTTACATTCAGATTTTTTCTTTTTTTTTTTTTTAAGAGAGAGATTGATTTTTTTTTTTGAAATCTATTTTTTTTTTTTTTAATTGGAGCAGGGGAACAGGACTTTATTGGGGAGCAGTGTGTACTTCCAGGACTTTTTTCCAAGTCAAGTTGTTGTCCTTTCAGTCTTAGTTGTGGAGGGCGCAGCTCAGCTCCAGGTCCAGTTGCCGTTGCTAGTTGCAGGGGGTGCAGCCCACCATCCCTTGCGGGTGTCGAACCAGCAACCTTGTGGTTGAGAGAACGCACTCCAACCAATTGAGCCATCCGGGAGCTCAGCAGCAGCTCAGCTCAAGGTGCTGTGTTCAATCTTAGTTGCAGGAGGCAGAGCCCACCATCCCTTGCAGGACTTGAGGAATTGAACTGGCAACCTTGCGGTTGAGAGCCAACTGGCCCATGTGGGAATCGAACCAGCAGCCTTCGGAGTTAGGAGCATGGAGCTCTAACCGCCTGAGGCACCAGGCCGGCCCTCAGATTTTCTGATTTGTTGGAATCTCAGGAACATACGTCTCATAAATCATGAAGGTTGCCTGAATTTTGTAGTGAATTAATCTAAGTTCACACTCAAAGCATTTCATTTTGTGGTTGAAAGCAGTATTACTCAAAGTGTAATCAGATGACCAATGGCATCAGGTATCACTTGGGAGAAGGCCTAGGAACCGGTTTTAACAGCTCTCTAGGTGATTTTTATTTACATTACAGTTTGAGAAGTACTTCTCTACAGAACAGATTTGTAAAATGGCTAGTTGGTCTCCAATGTACGGGGTGAGGTAGAGTTGTGCATAGCTGAAGACAATGCATGCCCCAGAATCACCCAGTTCACACAATGGAAAAGCAATGTCACAAAGGCACAAAACTGTAACTGATGTGAGCAAATGGGAAAATTGTTGATGTTTTTGAAAGGAAGTTAGGCAAGGAGGACACCACTATGTGTTTCTTGAGATTGCTTTAAAATAGAAGAGGTTGCTATATTACCAAACAGAAGAGAAGTGAAAATTGAAGAAAAGTTGGGAGTTGAAAGAGTAAAGTCAATAAACACTTCCTAAGAAGTGAATATACAGAGGGTACTATAATCACAAATACATAAAAGCCAAAGTTACAGAAAAAAGAAGTCATCAAGAGATTTCAAAAAGAGGGTGAAAAGCAAGAGGATGAGGATAAAGCTCTAGGAACCAGTAATGGAGGGAATAGTGGGAAGTGATGCCACCAAAATAGACACTCAAGAACAGACACTTAAAAAGTTGTCCTCGTCTTGGATTGAATAGTGAGGAGTAAAGGATAAATGACAATGTTGTCATTGGCACTGGCTTACTACTTCCTTTAATGAGCAGTACAGCTGAACAAAGCATACTCTTTTAACTGACAAATAGGATTTTAAATGTATTGGGGTCCTAAATGGAAATTTAGAGTGATTCACTAGCATGCCAATAATTGTGGATCAAGGTACACTTTGGAAAGGCTATACCGTAGTCAACCTTAATTTAAAGTTATCAATAAATATAATTTTATTAATCCTCCAACACTTGAGATGCCATGGAACAGGGTAAAAGAGAAAGTTTTTAAAAAGTTAAACAAGTGAGATGTAAGATAAAAAGAAAAAAAAAAGAAAATTAGACCATCAAAGCTTGTGACTTACAGATTTTTGGATTTCCTTTAATAGGAAACTTCACAATCATTTCCTGGGGATTTGTGCAGATGAAAACAAATGGAGAATCAGATTCTTGACTCATGTCTGGATACTGTGAAATATAAAAATAAAATATTCAGGCTAGTTGGGACAAATTTCGAATTTAAAGGAGATCAAATGATGTCCCAGATTTCACCTCGACATTCTGGTGACAGGAGTCTTCACGTCACAGTCAGGTAAAGAGGATTATGCTCAACAAGCAAGAACAAACCTCCGCCTTTCCCCAGGCCTTAGCACAGTATTCTTACACAGTCTATTGCCTCCCGTTTCTGACTTCCTATAATGGGAACAACTTCTTTAAAGAAAAAAAACAACAACGATGCCTGAGATCTCCCCTGAAGAATCAGAACTGACTGTTCCTTTAACACAAGTCCCTGGGAGTTGGGCGATTCGGAGGTCTCCTTCAGAACAGGGGCACTCTGCTAGGTTCAACTCAGATGAAACACTGGAAGATTTAAGAAAAATGGAACATTTGTGAAAATTCTGCCAGAAACAGTCAACAGAACCCTTCTAAAAGGAAGGAAGATGATTCATTCTGAAAGGTATGAACATGCAAAAGCTGTTTTGCTGGATGCATTCCAGGCCTACATAGGGGGAAAAGGTAACTAACTGGTAGAGCACTTCTGAAAATTATTTAGAAGCCTCCTTTGGATTTCTTTATCACAAAACAATCTGTGAATACTTTGAACTTCTATTCCTTCTATAAAAACAGACAGAACCAAGAGTAAGACCATGCTGACCACGCAATCACAATTTAAGGAACTGGGAGTTGGCAGAAAGTGCTCTCCAGCAATGCCCAATTGACCTGATGTCTCATTATTTCCTATCTTGGGATGTCTTGTGTTTAGCATGCTCGACAAATATGACTCCCAGGCTGACTTCAACTTTGGGTCACTTCATTACCAGAGGAGGCTTTCTCCTAGTAATTACCCTTAGAAGTATGAAATTATTTTCCACTCTTATTCACCTAAGATGTGTTCTCTAAAGATCTAAGGCTCTAAGGTAGAAATGGAGGTTTCAATAAGAAAATTAAATTTCTCTGGAAGTGGAAGCATAAACAGTTAAACTTCTTTACTGACCACTTGTGCTAGGTGGTAAGTAATGCTGTGGAGAAAACAGAGAGGATTGTAAGCAGCTTTTGGTCCTGCCCACATACCATGGCTTTCAGTGTGGGACAGGTGTGGCATGTACTTTGATAAAACATAGCTTAATATCATGTATCAACCACAATTGTATTCACAGGCAAGGTCAAAATGTTCATGGTAGAAAAGAAAGACTAAAGCTGGAAGGGTAAACTCTCTTCTCTCTTTATCCCCTGGATCTTTAGAACTCATAGAAAAGCAGGGTCCAGCTGTTACTGCTGAGGTGCTTCGGCACAAATAAAACCACAGGCTGCTGCTGTCAGAATCTTTAAACCTAATTCCACAGAGGCCAAAGCAGCAGCAGTCACAACTAACATCTCTTCCGTTTCCGTGCTCTCTCTTCTGTGTGTCTTACAGTGTAAAGGCAGAGGACAATGCTGCCAGGACTTCAGAGCTCTGCATTTCCCAAACTGCAAGCCATTTCAGCCATTCTCTCCTTTGTCATCCACACCCATAAATGTCCTCTCTACTGGATTAATCGCATTAACAAAGTTTCTGTAATGTCTGCCATAAAACAAAAACTCTCCAGATCCCACATTCTCCTCCAGCTACTGCCCCATTTCTCAGATTTTACAACAAAATTCATCCAAAGATTATCTATACTCCCTGCCTCAAATTCTCATATTTTTTCTTGCATTCACTCTAAACAGGTTTTCACTCCCATCACTCCAACAACGCTATTCTCATAAAGGCCTCTGTTCACTTTCATGTTGGTAAATCAAATGGTCAGTCCTCAGTTCTCATTTTAACTGATCCATCTGTAGAACCTGACAAAATTCTTCTCTCCCTCCTTCTTGAACACATTTGTCACTTGGCTTCCATAACACCATTATTCTCTTCCTGGTTTTACTTTTTACTGACTGCTTCTCATCTCCTCATTCTTTAAATATTGGAATGCTTGAGGGGTCAGGCCTCAGACCTCAACCCTCTCTACATTCACAACCTGGTGATTTCCTTTAGTCTTAGAGTTAAAAACTAAGGTCCTGGATTTGTAACTATGAGAGGTGATGGATGTTAACTAAACTTATTGTAGTAATCATTTTGCAATATATACATATATCAAATCATTATGTTGTACACCTTAAACTAATACAATGTTATATGTCAATTATATCTCAACAAAACGAAAAAGAGGGTCCTGAAAATGCATATGAAAACCACGAGCTATCACTTCACACTTACTAGGATAGCTATTACAAAACAGAACAAAAACAAAAAACATGGACAACAACCAGTGTTAGTAAGGATGTGAAGAAATTGGAACCCTCATGCATTGTTGGTATGAATGTAAAAGAGTGCAGCTGCTGTGGAAAACAGTTTGACATTTCCTCAAAAAGTTAAACATAGAACGACCACGTGATCTAGCAATTCCACTCCGAGGTATATACCCAAAAGCACTGAAAGCAGGGATTCAAACAGATACTTGTCTACCAATGTTCACAGTAGCATTATTCACCAAAGTCAATAGTTCCCACAATCTAACTGTCTATCAGTAGATGAATGAAGAAAAAAAATGTGGTATATATACATAGAATGGAATATTATTCAACCTCCAAAAGAAATGAAATTCTGACACATGCTACAAGACATGTGAACTTTGAAAAATTATGCTAAGTGAAATAAACCAGACACAAAAGAACAAATATTGTATGAGTCTACTTATATGAGGTACTTATAATAGGCAAATTCATAGAGACAGAAAGTAGAATAGAGGTTGCCAGGGGCTGGGGTGAGGAGGAAGAAAAAATTATTATTCAATGACTACAGAGTTTCTGTTTGAAATGATAAAAACGTTCTGGAGGTGGATGGTGGTAATAGTTGCACAACATTGTGAATGTACTTAATGCCACTTTAAATGGTCAAAAGGGTAATTTTGTTATATTTTACCACAGTAACAAACAAACAAACAAATAAAAAATAAGGTCCTAGATTTCCTTCCCAAACCCGCTCCTCTCTTATTTATATCCTTTTAAAATAAATAGCTATTCCATCCTTCCAATTATTCAGGCCCGAAATCCCACAACCAACCCATTGGGAAATCCTGTCAACTCTACCTTCAAAAGATATCTAATATCCCACCACCTCTTAAGACCTCCATGGCTACTTCCCTGGTCCGGGCCATCACAATGTCTCTCTGGATTATCACAATAACATCCTAACTGGTCTGTTTCTGCCCTTAACCTCCCTCTTGTCTATTTTCAAAACAGCAGCCAGAGCAAATTTTTTTTTTTTTTTTTTAAATATCAGATCCTGTCACTCTTCTGCTTAACTTCCCAATAGCTTTTCATCTTAGTCAGGATAAAAACCTAAGTCCTCACCATGACCTATAGGTCCCTAGACCTTGTGGCCCCCCCATTTCCTTTCTGATGCCTTTTCCTACTACTCTCCCATTTGTACTCTACTCCAGCCACACTGGCTTCCTTGCTGTTCCTGCCTCTGGGCCTTTGCACTTGCCTACTCCTTCTTCCTGGAATCCACGGCCCCTTCCCACTACCCCCAACCCCACATGGCTTCCTCTCTTTCTTTCTTCAGAACTTTCAATGTCAGCTTCTTTTTTTTTCTTTTTTTTCTCTTTCATTATTTTAATTTGCCATAATCAATCATCAAGTCAATGTCAGCTTCTTAATGAGTCTTCCCTAATCATTCTATTTAACATCAGAGCACCAATCTCCTCACAAACCTGGCACTCTTAACCTCCCTCTCCGACTTTACATTTTTTCTGTAACACTTACTATAATCTGATACTATATAATTTACTTATTTAAATTTTTTAATTTGGTCTCCCCTTACTACTAAGATGAAAGCTCCACGAAAGCAAGGATTTTTGTCAAATTTACTCCTCTTGAACCTAGAACCATGCCTGGCACATAGTAGGGCAATCAATAAGTACTTGTACAATGAAAGAACAATGAATTTACCAACTTGTTCATTAAGGTTACCTTAATAATGTTGAATATGCACATGCCAGGAACTGGACACTTTCAGGACTGTAACTGGGTAAAAGCAGGCACGACTCTGTAACCTGTTATCCCTCAAGCTAAATGAAAACTTTTGTTTTTGGCAAGTGGCCAATAAAGCCCTATGTTTAATAAAAACTATCCTGACATACATTAACCGAATAAGCAAATGTCAAATAAAAGGGAAAAGGATGGATACATAAAATTATAGAACAAGAGGTTCCTTGGACCCATTCATGACTCACAATAAACATTAAAATCAACTTTCTCAACTGAATCTAAATCCACGTTTCACGTAAATATCCCTTTTCCCAAGTTCTACCACTGAACTTCAAGAGGCTTACAAGAAAGAAAGCGGACAAGCAAAGCAGCCTACCAGGAATAATAAGGCCTATGCACTGGGAGAAGGGATTATTTTTCATGGCCAAATGCATTAAAGCAAAGCCAGCTTGGCGGAACCTCAGCACCTCCAAAAAAGCATAATCTCTGCAACTGCGGCCTGGGCACTACAGACCATAGTATATATTATACTAACAAGTAGGTCAGAGACTTACAAGAAAGGAATTTTTGGTCTGAGAGTCAAAAGAGTAAAATGCAGCTGACTCAGAGAAAATCGAGAGCATGGGGTCCCTACTTGTGAAGAATGTGGACAAACTCTGGATGTCATATCCAATTTAGAAAGGATGCTCGATTAAGGATCACTGTCATAGCACAACAGAGAGGTCAGGGAATGTGCATTTTAAGATCAAGCAAGCAACTCAAAGCAACCATTCAAATTCAGTTAACAGATTCCTCCCTCAGGAAGTTGCTGCTCTTGCCTAAGACAACATGACTCCAGCCTGACAACGGAGGGGGGGCCGCTACTCTTCTTTCAAGTTCATAAGTTTCATAGCTGTCTAACATAACAGGTAATTAACTACTAAACAGTCATTTTCTTCTCCCCTGCAGAGGGAAACTGTTCATCAGTCATCTAGAAACATTTCTTCTGCCATTTTCATAAAAAAAGAAGAAAAAAAATTTAGTAGTCTTTGGAAACCACTACTGATTCAGAACCAAGTGGGCATTTTCACCAATTCTGCAAACCTCCATTTAGTCCTTGTACTGAAATGATCAGTAACTCCTAAACAATGTTACTCTTTACAAATCCCCAGTTGACCTATAAATCCTATACCTATCTTCAGAGAACAGCTAAAGCAAACAGTCAAGAAGGAACTCATTGACAAGGAACATATATTTGCTGTAGATTTTCTTGGTTTGAACTTTGGGGAACTCGATAGGACATGAAATCAGGCTCTGAAATCTAGTTAGCTGAAAATCAACCCCAAGTAGATTGAGGTCATAATACTCAGAAAGAGAAAAGGAAATGAGGCTGACAAAAAGGCCATAAGCACAACAGATCCAAAGAAGCAGATCCTGAAAGCAACTGTGTTCTCTGTTAAATAGCTCTTGTTTTACTATTTCAAGGTGTTCACAGGATGCAACTCAAGTCCCACTCTACTGGAGGATAAAATCTGTCTCACATGAGAGGAACATATTGCTCCCGATACTCCCAACTACTGTGTATTTCACTGGGGTTGGATGAAGATCGTGCCGGCTGGCCCAAAGTGGGAGAGCTGAATTCCCATGGACCAGTACCTAATCCAAATCATGTGCCCAGTATCAAAGACAGAGGGTTCCAGCTCAAGCTAGCGCAACAAGTCATATTTTCTCCAGGTGGAAATAATAAGGGATAGGTGGTGTGTAGCTTATGGGTCTCAGCCATTTGTGGAAGACAATCTGGTTGAGGCCACACAGCACTGGTTTCCAGGTCCCATCCTGCTCACCATAAAATTTCTACTCTGGCTTTCTGTGCCCTTGGGAATCCTATGCTGGAATCTCCACACGCAAAAGAACCTAATCAAGTATATTTCTCTAAAATTAACCTCAAGCTTTTCTACCCTGACTTTTTAAGACCTACATGGGAATCACCCATCCATGACAATTATTTCTGGTCTTAATTTTCATGTAGTACGCTTTCACTCCAACTAGTGAGAACCAAAAGAAAATTGCTCTTAATTAAAGACACTACATTGTGAGGTTCTTAACCACTGAAGTCTACCTCGGGACTAATACCTCAGTGTGCTAAGACTCCACTTGAGTTAAGGGCTCTGCCAATTTTAGATTTTATCTCCCAATGTCTGGTTTGACTCAACTGAGAACAACTATTCTGAGGCAGAGCTCAGAGAATTCTTTGACCTCACCTGACATATCAAGGTAAGATCCTTATCAAGTAATCTGGCATTATTAACATCAATACCCTTTATCAAATATCATTTGTTTTTTAGAACAAGAGATTAAAATATTAAAAAAATAAAATATTTTAAACTGTCCAAATGAAAAATTATAGGAAAATTGATTTTTGTATGGTATCACACACTATAGAACATCTCTCCGTTACTGCTACAATATAGGTTTCGTTTGCACAGCTCATTTCTTTTAAAGTCATTTACCTTAAAAGAATATTCTCTTCTTTTGTATACTCCAACTGGACTAATGGTACTACCATTCACCCAATTACCACAGCCAGAAACTCAAGTTTATCCTAGACTTCCCTCTTTCTCACTCTTCACATCAGATCAAATCACCAAGTCCTATAGACTTCACTTCCTAACATTTCAATCATCCGTTCCTTTGTCCAACTCAACTGCATTATTGCTGGCCTCCATCATGCCTCACCTGGACAATCATGATAATTTCCTAATCATTTCCTTGTTTTTAGGCTTGTGCCACCCAGTCCATCCTTCCTACTACTGCTAGGAAAATCTTTCTAAAATGCACATCTCATTATATCACACACACGGTTGCCTTCAGAATACAATTCAAATTCCTTCACAGTGCATTTAAAAGGCTTTTCATCAACCACTGTCTGCCTCTCAATTTATCATTACCACCTTTATTGAGCACCTACTATACGCCAGGCTATATGCTAGGACACTGGAGATAAAAAGGTGAATAAGACAGATGGTGACCACCTAAAGGAACTACATGTGAACATATTTGGTGGGGATGGGGGGCGGGGAGTAATTACGAAAAAAAACCAAAAACCAAACCGACAAAAGTGAAAAATGCAATAGAAATATCAACACAGTAGCCAAGAAGAGGAAGTGATTCATCCTGCCAGGGAGGAAATGGGCTGAGGTCAGGGAAGATCCTACAGAAAGAATGACATCTGAGCTGCTTTAAAGAATGAATAGGAACTCTCCTGGTAGACAAGAGCATGGAGACATGATATACGATGGTATATTAAGGAAGATTTAAATTGTGCTTTCTTCAGGACTCACCTTTTTTAGAAGGTTCCTTAACCCTCCCCACCCTACCTCCAGCCAAGCTGAGTTAGGAGTTAGGTCCCCTCCTTTGTACATTCCTTTGTTCATATGATAATTATTATGGGTGGGTTTTCTTGTCTCAGTCTCTCCTAGTAGACTTAAAGATCTAGAGGAAATGGAATATCTTGTTAAAACTCTGGATCCTTAGTCTTTTAGTATAGTGCCTGGTACATGACACATGGTCAATAAATAGTTGCTGAATATATGATTATATAATATTCTGATCTATAAAATCTTAAATTAGGATGGCAGCCGGATGGCTCAGTTGGTTAGAGTGCGAGCTCTCAACAACAAGGTTGCTGGTTCAATTCCCGCAAGGGATGGTGGGCTGTGCCCCCTGCAACTAAAGATTGAAAACGGCAACTGGACTTGGAGCTGACCTGTGCTCTCCACAACCAGATCGAAGGACAATGACTTGGAGCTCCTGGGCCCTGGAGAAACACACTATTCCCCAATTTAAATAAATAAATAAATAAATAAAAATTATTTTTTAAAAAAGAAGCCTTGAACAGACTGTAAGAAGATAGCAAGGCTACAGCAGATTCCTTCTAGATCAAGCAGACCACTTCCTCTCTCTCTAAGCCTGGGTTTACTTATAAGTAAAATGAAGGTGTCACATTAAGTGATTGATTCTACCTATATACAATCTCTTGCATCTGTTCCTGTCTTATCTAATCCCCCTGACATTATCCTAGAACAGATTTTTAAAAATCTCTACCCTAGGTGACAACTGCCTTCTCTCTAGTGTTCCCACCTTCAGTCTCTTCACCGCAATCCATCTCCTACATTGCTACCAGATTCATTTTCCTCAAGCAAGGCTCTGATCACCTTCAAAACACCTCTCCCCCACCCCACTACAGAAAAGTCTTCCCTCTATAGCCTATCATTCAAAGCTATCTACCCCTTCCCATTTTTGTTTGCTGTTTGTTCCTCCTCATCCATACTCTTCTCTCAACTGGTTTGCTATTACTCTCCATACCGGCCCATAACTTCCCACCTCACATTACTCCCTCTCCTTGGAATATGCTTTTCTACTATCTAAGTAGGAAGACTTGAACAGCAATCTCAATTCTACCATTTACTGACAGTATGTGTGTTATTTTTAACTCTGAGTCTTAAGTTCCCCCAAATTTAAAGAGAGGTGATGATACCTTGCTTCTGACACATAACTAATTAAAAAGTAATAGACTTTATTGATACTAGCAGCCTTCAAGGCTAATTCAAAAGCCATATTTTTCACAAAGTCTTTTGGGATCCTTCCCAGCTGAAAGCAACCATTTCCTCCTTTAAATTTCTTAGAGGCAGTCTTTACTTCCCTTAAAACAGTTACCTTTGCTTTTTATTTTGCATTTGGTTGTTTATAAACATATCTTATCTACCCAGTGGTTTTCAAACATTCTGAGCATGGAATCCATTGCTGATTCAACTTTTTGTTTCCTTTAGTGTCAAAAACTGTGTCTGATTTATGGTATATACTCAAGTATTTATTGGTAAATAAATATTTAAGAAAATCTTAAGAATTACATGTTCATTTTCAGATGAAAAGCTATACATTTAAAAAAATGTACATAAATGAACAGAAGAGTGTTAATATTCCCCTCCTCTCTTCAGGATAAATACAACATAAAGTAAAATGCTTCCTGGATTATTAGAAAAATGTGTATGGCTGTCCTCAGCTCACTAAGTGAGCACTTGACATCCAGGTTGCGAAAAACTCTAAAGACAATCTGTTCTGACCTAGAAACTCTAGCAAATGTTCTCGTCATAATCAGAACTCTGAAGATACATTTCCTGTCTCACTTAAGTGATCTGTGATTTTAAAGAACTGCCTGGGGGCTGCGCAGGGAAGAACTCCCTAAGATTAGGCTCACTGTGGCAGACATACAGTTCCCCTTTCTGCTGGGTCTCAGATACAGCCCTCGTAATCCCTAAGGAACCTACAATTTAGGTGGCAGGTTTTCGCAGTACAACAGAGAGGACCTTTTTCACATATTTTAAAAGAGAATTTGGGGACTGCATTCTTTAAGGCCAATGCCGGTTTGAATATTTACTTTCTTCATTCTCTTAATTTCTGATCTCAGACTTACAGACAACCCATTGGTGATAGAAGCTGATGATTTCCACACATGAAGTGATACCTGCAATCATTCTGTATTGCTTGGATACTCATAGTGAAGTTTTCCGCCCTGGAAGACTTTAATTCTAATGCTGATATCAATGACATAGGCACCCAGCGGTAGAACTGCTTCAACATAATTCCTTAAAGATAAGGTCTTGGTTATTATAAAAGCCGTAAGATCAAATGGACTAAAGGGTCAGGAAACTGGCAGGAAAGGGACAGATTCAGTACAGAAGAAATTAAATAATCATGACCTTGGAGATTTCAGACAAATCAGATTTCCTATTGAAGGCAGTGATATAAATAGCACGAACGCAACACAGACACGTAAAACAAAAGCCACCAACTCAACTTTTTGTTTGAAAACTTGTTAGGTCTAGAGAACTGCTTAAACCACAGCTGCTAATGGTTATAGATTTGGCAATCAAAACGTCTTTGTTAAAAAAAAAGTTTTAACTGCCTTACTATTGAGGTTACAAACCACAGCCCTGATGCACTGCTGCAGTCAACATCCTCCCTGCTGTTTTGGAGAGCTTACATCTGCTGCTGGCAGATAAAACGCCTGCAAACGACATAGGCTCCTTCCAAGGGAATACAGAAGTTTTAACTAGATGGCTCTCATCTACCTCTCTCTCCTGAGCTGAGCCTATAGCCCTTTCTGTAGCACTCCCTACCTTGTCCAAGTTGATCCCCTGCTGTTACTCTGGAGGGTTTAAGGTCTAGTGGGATTTTTTTTTTTCTAGCACAAATCAGCCATGCTATCTTAGAAGATAAAAGGAAGACGAATTCTTAGCTCAGAGGAAAGCATTTTAAGCACATATTTTTAAAGCCACTTATACTGTAGCGCACTTGATTTTAAACAACCACTAATAAAACCTTTTCTGTTATTTTTTTTAAGAACTAAATGATCACACTATGCTGAAAATAGTGAGGGCTTAGTATATTTTAACTTATCAAAGAAATGCCAAGAATGTGAGGTCAGGAAGTAAATTATTGAGCTTCTTTGGGGAAAGGAAAAATTAGGAACAAGATGGAGAAGCAAAATGTGGTCCAAGTCACACAGGAGATTAGTTTCAGTTGAAATAAAAATTACTAGATCCACACTGATTTTCAAAGAAAATGCAATTCAGCTGGGTGATGAGAAATGAGTGTAGAGATGCAAAAAGAAGAGACAGGTCAGGAAACTGTCTCCTGGATGATTCTGCCTCAGTGAGCTGATCTATGAGGATAAAAAAAACCAAATATACCTAGACTAGCACTTCCTAAACTGTATATAGTACAAGACACCAGTTTTGCAGTGTTTGTGTGTGTGGGGGCGGGGAGAGGGGGGAGGAGGGAAAAGTGGGGGGCGGGGAGATTGTGGTCAAAAAGTTTTGGGAACACTGCAAGTTATATCCACTAGATAATCAGAGAGTCATAATACACACTAGCATATTAAGGGCTCTGAGAAGTTCTGCAATAAACAAATTAATTTATTCCAAATATATTTTCCAAATGTATGTGTCCATGGAATCCCCCCACCTTTGTTCAGAGAACACCTGTGCCATAGAATAGTTTGGAAAATGCTATTCTAAAACTATTATTCCTAAACTCTCAACTCATTCAGAAATGAGAATAAGGTTGGTAAAACAGGCTAGACAATCACAATTCTTACATCACAGAATCCTAGTTCAAACAGAGACTGGTAGATTATCAAGCGTGCTCAAGAAATTTTCCAAAAAGCAGCCAAATATCAAAGCTAAAACTTTTAAAAGTGGTAAGATCCTTACCCATAAATAATCCCCAAATAGGTCTACTATCAATTCTGAATATATTCATGTGCTACCCTCAAACACAGAACAGAAACAATGGGGAAAAGACACAGAAAAGCTGACCACAGAGAAAAGCAAGCATGGGATTCCAATGTTTGATGAAGCTTAGAGGCTTCTGGCACTTTGGGATATTCTAATGTCATACATCAGGGAAATTCATAAGGTGAACTGCCAGGACCTCCAGCTAGAAACATATGGGAGGATTCCTACACTTCTATGTGCCGCCCTCAGCATCCTCAGGATAAAACATGGAATATTAGCTCAAGGAGTATCCTGCTACCCTGAAAGCCAGGTATCCCCGAGAAACGGAAAAAAATTTATTTTGTTAATTAGATTTCTAATTCCTATAAGCTTGTGGTACTCCATAGACCAGGATTACAGTTTCCTACCCTTCTCTACATAAATTTGTGGCAGAAAGAAGATTGGCTGTCTAAGGATATAAATCATTTGACCTTGTATCAGGTGGTGGTTTGCTTGATTGACAAATGAACAAGTAAAGGAAAAAACAACCACCCACACTGCCAGATGCTCCTGAGTTCTCCTTTAGAATGCAAATATCCTAAGAAGAAAATATAATACATTAAGTTACACTAACCTGTTGATGGCTGTAAGAGTCTCTAAAATTGTAAAACCTACACCAATGTAAGGCATTTTTATATTACTTCTAGCCTGAAAAAAAGGGAGAAGAGGAGAGGAAAGAAGACATTGAAAAATGGGCAAAAGGCCCATGAGAGAGAGAACCTTTGTTTCCACAAGGGTGTGGTGTGGAAAAGAAAGGGCTTCCGCATGTCTATGGTTTTTGCCTAGGTCTGGATCAGGTATGAAAAGCAGAAAAAAAGTCAAAATTCATGCCAAACTGCAAGTATTGTACTCATATACATAAAGTAATCAGAGAAGGGCTGAGGAGGCAATGCACAAGTAAATGAACGACAGAAAACGAGATGGATATAACTATTGGCTAAAATCTGTGAAGAAAGTATAAGAGGAGGTGAGATTGGAAGTTTTGTGGGTTTTTTTTTTTTTAAAGCAGACAGTAATAATAGTAATGAAAGGCAAATAAGTCTGAAAAACAAAGAATTTACTGAGAAAAATTCAGCTGAAAAACATTTTCTTAAGCACAGTGGTGGAAGTCTTTTGCCTAAAGTAACTATTCAAAGTACAGGAAAACCATACTGTTAGGTAAGACTTCATGCTTCAAGGATGGACCTTCCCATTTTGGATTTCTGCTAGTCTGAGTCTAACATAAGCCTCTAAATTTCAAGAGTTTTCCAATTAAGCTAAAGTCCTTCGGCTACCTTTGCTGTTCAAAATGTACTTTAGTTATGTCAGTTCAATCTTTAGTGATCAAAATAAATAAAAATACATACATATGTATGTACAAACACAGACACACACACCAAACCTGGCATGGTCCAGGCAATCAGAGTTCCAACACACTTGCTTATCATGAATTCTCTGGCCCGAACCAAATGTTCAAGAGTAAGTGACAACAAATTCTACCATCCCACCAATTAATTGAAATAATTCAAGGGATAGTAATGGAGGGTTTCTTTACCAAAAGCAACAAAGTTTTATTAAGGGCTAAGGATCCTATACTTATCAGCTGGATTGTGGCAATAGCTTTTTTATGACGACATGTGTATGTACCAGTCCTCCACATATCAGAAACTAAAGTGTCACTAAGTTTTCTCTGTTTCTGCCCTGGTCTTTTCTTTCCCCAATTTTTCCTAATTAAAAGATTCTCTTCACATATCTAAATTCAGTTGCTAGCACCTTCTATCTCCAGGATGTTCTGTGTTGAAGGATCTATAAGCCAGCTGTGGTGCCAAACCAAGCATCTGTCCAAGAGAAGTATTCTTTACTTACCTGATCCTTAAATTGATTTTGGGACAAACAGTCAATTAGGTCCACACAGCCCAGAAGACAACCTGATGGATAGTCGTTGGGAAATTCCACATCTGAATAAAGAATTACAGAAGGATTGGATAAATTTCCTTTGTGACCCTGGAACTCATGAATCTGTTTTCAATTCTGAACAAATCACTTTCTCTATTATCTATTGGTAGACATAAAGAAAACAATGAGATTTTTATTTGGCACATTGTTCATATTTTAGCAAAAAAATGTGCCAGTGGCTGGCTTAGTCCACTATCCACATCCTAAGCTACAGGAAAATTCCCCTCACACCAAGGAAGTCAAGGACCCCACAACTTTACTCTAAACAAATCAATTCCACTATACTCAACTGGATCTTACTGGAGTTGGTGGTGATGGGCTTTGAAAACAAGCTACAGGTGTCAAGAGAAAACCCATAAAAATGTAATAGAAAATATTAAGAATGTCAAAACACACAAATTTAAAACAAGCCAGTCAAAACAGAAATATGTTTTTATGGAAATATGCACTTTTGATTCCTAAAGCTTGGTTTTTTTGAAAACTTTTAAAGGTGGTTCTGTAATTATCCTCTCATTCTACCTTCATAAAAAATGCATAAACTGGATAAGAAGAAGGAGAACAAGACAACCAAGGGTAAGAAGTGTATTTTAGGATCCAAATATTCCATGCTTGGGGGGATTCGCAAAATACACTCTTAAGTCAACCAACTTTGATCTGTCCAAATCTGATAGCAGATGTCTATTTGGATCACTCCCAATAAAAATTCTTATTTGTGGTTGTTCTTCCCAATATAAATATCCCAGAATTTATAGTTTTTTTATTCTCATAGTTTAAAAAAAAAAAAAGGAGACAATTTTCTCAGAATTAAGACTAGCAGCTTGATTTCTGGTGTTGGGAGCTGATAGTTTTATTTGTACTCTTTGGCAAATTAACGTTTTGAACAGCTGTCTATAATTTGCCACTAAACACATACACACACATACACACACACACCACAGTTTAAAGTCACTTACAGCAAAAAAAAAAAAAAAAAGAAAAGCAGCCACAGGAAGAAGGAAGTGAAAAAAAGATGAATGTCAATGATTTCTCTTCACAAAATGTGACTGAAAGGAGAATACAGTCGTATATGGGTGTTACCTTTCCCACGAAGAAAACGATATGTAGTCTGGAGTTCTGAGACTTCTTGAGGGGAGGGCCTTTTAGCTGTGGCTGCTATCCAAAGTCGTCCTCTGTGAGGGGTGTACCAGCTTCTGCCTTCCACCCTTAAACAAATATAAATTTAGTAGTAAGGATCCAAATTCTAGTGTCCTGGATGATCTCATAACATACAGCAAATTATCCAGGTGAACAAGGAGATCTAGAGATGATACCTCAGCAAGTGGGGTATTTTTTTTTGTGAAAAACAATTTTCCCACAACAACCTCACTTGAGTATGAACCCTGTTCTCTCGTTTTTCCTATCATCAGAACAAAGACAACTTATCTTTCTCAGCTTCTATTTTTTTAAATCTGATCTTTATGACTCAGATTTGGAGCTTTCACTAGCCTTGGGACTTCTACATTCCAAATCTTACATTTTCAAGGCATCCAAGTTGTCCCACAAAAATGGAAATCCTTGCCTTGGACTCAAAGGCTAACCTTTCCTGAAATATTTGTTAATTGTTCTCTCACATGACAGAAAAATTCTCACCCACACGTATCTTCCCAAGAATAGTACTCTTATAATTAGTATGTAATATAATTTAATAAAATGTTTATCATTTTTACTCTTTAAATTGTAACCACATTCATTTATATTTTCTGGGAAGTTTTATAAAGGTTATGTTCTTTGTAGATAATTAAACAACCTGTTTACTAGTTTGAAAGAATATTTAAGTGGAATAACAGAATGCATTCAAGAGAATTACTCGCTACTCTCCAAGGATTATAAAAAGGTGCTTCTCGTCTAGTTCCCACTAATGAAATAAAGTACCTTGATAATATACCCCTACGATACTATTCTTATAATGGGAAATGGGAATTTCTCATATCCTTAGTTTTCCAATATAAATGAACTGGAAGAGTGCCAGGCACATAGTAGGTACTCAATAAATGAAGAATGAATCAATGTATTTCTTTCCTCTATACCAAATAACCTGAAGGGTTACTGAGAAAATAATTTCACAGATATGGCAAAACCACCCACTTTATTTCTGTGGGATTAGTGATGGTGGGTTGGATGCTGCTCATCCTGTCCTTTTCAGTGAGAAACTGAATAATACAGATCCAAAATTGGCCGAGAGAAATGAAAACATTCTGATCCCCTCAGCAGAAAGTAGCTGTTTAGTTTTCGACTTTAGAAAAGGAAGGCACCTAAATTACAGAGAATTGACTGAGAAGAACAGACATCTGAGGGCCTCATGCCCGGGGTCAGAAGCGGATTACAGGAGCTTATTCTAATGGCACTACATGTATGACTGTGAAGCAATTAGGAGCCAAAGAAAGAAAGCCTGACCTTCAAGAGGGGAGAAAAACAGTAATGCACCTTAATGAAGGAAGGAAATCACAACTAATCATGAAAACACGAAAGTACAAATGATTGTTCCTAAAGGCTGATAATAAGTTTTCGTTCAGGAAAGTAGAGAAATGACTGAAGCTTACACAGTGAGAGTGGAAAAAAGCACTTTGAAAACCTGAACTCTAGTTCCCTCTCTGCCACTAACTAGCTTTGTAATTCAGAGCAAGCTACTTTACCTTTGCCTGCTTAAATGTCCTCATTTGTCAAAGATTGTAATAGTGGCCTGATCTATTTCATAGAGCTACTGCTTTGAAAACTATAAAATTCTACTTAAATATAAGGTATTATTACTGTTGTGAGTTAGGACACTGCCAGGCATATAAAATTCTAATAGATAAAATAAGAAGGAAGAAAGAGGTATCTGCATCCCCACATTCATTGCAGCATTATTCACAATAGCCAAGACATGGAAACAACCTAATTGTCCATTGATGGATAATGGATAAAGAAAATGTAGTGTATATATACAATGGAATATTATTCACAGCTATAAAAACGAAGGAAATCCTGCCATTTGCAACAACATGGATAGACTGCGAGGGTATTATGCTAAGTGAAATACGTAAGTCAGACAGAAAAGACAAATACTGTATGATCTCACTTATATGTAGAATCTGAAAAACCAAACTCATAGACACAGAGAACAGATTAGTGGCTGCTAGTCAAGAGGTACAAATTTACAGTTACAAGTCCTGGGGATGAAATGTATAACATGGCCACTATAATTAACAATACGGTATTGTATATTTGAAAGCTGCTAAGAGAGTAGATCTTAAAAGTTCTCATCACAAAACCCCCCAAATTTGTAACTATGTGTGGTAATGGATGTTAACTAAACTCACTGTGACACTTTGCAACTGTAATCATTATGTTACACACCTTAAACTAATACAATGTTATATGTCAATTTTATCTCAGTAAAACTGGATAAAAAAAGGAAAATGAATGTCATAATGATATGTGAAAGAAAAAAAACCTAAATGTATATTGTCACCTCACTATATAACATTTTGCATAGGAAAAATGTAAACCCTCTAAAATGCTAAGAGTAGCTGTTTCTAGGTGATGGGATTATAGGTGATCTTCCTTTTTCTAGCTACTTTTCTGTATTTTCCAATTTTCTATTTACATTTATAAAAGCAAAAAAATAATAAACAAACACACTATTAAAAAATATGAATTGAGAAGAAACATATGAAACCATGGAATTGTAAGCTATTACCATCATTAACAGGTAAAACGATTCAACTTTATTATACCTCCACTATCCCTCACTATTTCTCCTTTTTGTAGAAAAGGAATTTCTGGTAAAATAGTTTCTCTCAATATGGGAAAAAGGGGCGTAGAGAGGGGGAGAGTGAGAGAGTGAGACGGAGAGAGCGAGAGAGCGAGAGAGAATACCCCAGTTAGGCTAATGTCTTAAAAAATTAATAAATAGACACTAAAAACTTTGAATTTCAAGTAGAATCAAACCCTTAAGGTTGTTTTTTGTTTGTTTGTTCTTAAGGAGGGTGCAGCTCGCAGTGGCCTATGTGGGGATCGAACAGGCAACCTTGGTGTTATCAGCACCATGTTCTAACCGCACCATGTTCTAACCAAATGAGCTAACCGGCCACGCCCCATTACGGTTATCGAGTGCTATATTACAAAGGCAACGCCAAGAGAAGTTTTGTCAATAGACTGCCTCCAAAGATGAAAAATTGGTATTCTATTCTTTGTTATGACTAGGATCCTTAGCCTTTCTAACCTCAGTCTTCTTCAAGCTATTCAGTAAAAAAACTACTACCAAGTCACTAACACGAATATATTACTTAAACTTCTACGTACTGAATAGTATAAATCATCACTAAATTGAAGACAATAAATTCCAATCCATAATTCGAAATCAAGTTCATGTCACTGTAAAATCCTTTACTGCCAAGACTCATTTCCATCCTTACCTTTTAATCCCTCTCACAAGCAGAGAAGCCCAGGGCTGATGCATAGAGAGGCACCAGCCACCATCAAAGCCTTCCTGAAATTCTTCGTCCTGGATTCGCAACTGGTGCCGACATGAGTTGAACTCTAATTCTGATCCTGCTGAATGGAAAGCCTTCTTCTGTGAGGCTGCACCTGTCTGGTCTATCCACTATACAGGAAAGAAACCAAACATACAGTCTGACAAGGGAGATCCCTGGAGTAGGTATACAAAGTGAGACGAGTGCTAGTAAGGAAGAAATCATACTGGGAACATATCCCTAGAAAATTTTATCCCATCTTTGTCTGAAACAGAGCCAAAAAAAGTAGAGACGATATAATTCAGTAGGAGCCTCACGTATGATAACAAGGTCCCACCTTACAGGTAACTGGAATGTTGAAATCTCCATACACAGCTTCCTAATACCAGCAAAAGCACAACTATCAGACTAAATAATTGGTCTGTAATTATTTCCATTTTATGCTTATTCATGGTCCATACTGAATTCTGGACAATTTCCCAACGTAAATCAATCAGCCAAATGAAGGGTCAACATTTTGGTCTGCACATTCTTCATGTGCCTAGGAGCAGGGTCACAGGCTGATACCGTGATAAAGCCAAACAGATGTTGTCAGGGCGGCGTTTCCGACTATTGGACACATCACGTATTCTTTCACTCTGAAACAAACAACATGTCCCCTAAAAGAGAGGATGGAGCACTACTGAAACAAGGCTCCCATCATGGAAAGGGAACAGAAAATTACAGGGTACAGGTGGTTACAGTAGAATGAAGAGTCTTGGCAGAAGTTCAGTCAGAGAATGACAAAGGTTAATGTGTCTTCCTTCCAGAGCAAGAAGACTGAGTGCTCCGAAACTCAAGGGAAAAAAAGGCGTTATTAGGATGGTAAGGTGGGACTTAGTTGTCTTAATTCTTTGACTTTTTAGTCATTTACAGGGGAAAAAAATGCTAGAGTGGTAGTCTAGAAACTCTAAGCAATCATTTAACCCCTAAAGGTTTCAGTTTTTCTCAGTTGTAAAATGATGGGGTTGGACTAAATAAATCTCTAAAAATCTTTCTGCAATAAAATTTTATGACTCAGCTGTGTCGTATCTTTAAAAAACACAAACATTTGAGTCCTTACCTACACAAAAAGCATAAAAAGTAGTGAGACATATATAAAATATAAAAAGATACGGTTCTTGCTTTCAAGGAACTTACAATCCTAAGAGATACATATAAATATGCAAAATGTAAGACAGAACTGAGTAAATACTACACAGGGATATAAACCCTTAAGTGCAGACACAGAGGAAGAACTGATACATTACAAGGGAAATAAATGATTTCATAAAAATGTTGATATTTGAATAATTCTGCAGCCCAAATTCTCTGTTCTATCTCTATTACAGTTTTTGTTGATATTACCTGTTTATTCCCATAGACACTTTGCTAAATTAATCTCTTATTATCTTTCAATAATACTATCATAGAGCCTGCTAACTGGTCTCCTCATCTAGATTTTTAGCCTTTAGATAACTCTCTGCTACAACACTCATTTGGGCCCTCATCATCTATCTCCCCACTGTGCTACCGCAATAACCTTCTTAGCAATTTCCCTGCGTCTAGTCTTACTCCTCCCTCCAATCCATTCTCTACATAAGCACGGAAGTTAAGCCAATCTTCAAGGACTAAAATTCTTCAAGGACTCTGCCTATTTTAGCATAAAACCAAACTCCTTAACATGAGACTTAAAGGGTTTCCTGATAGGATGCTGCCTACTGTGCTGAGTTAAATAGTATCGCCCCCACCCCAAATTTATAGCCACACAGAACCTGTGAAAGTAACCTTATTTGGAAATAGTCTTTGCAGATGTAACCAAGTTAAAATACAGTTATACTGCATTAGGGTGGACCCCAAATAATGACTGTGTCCTTATAAAAGGAGAGAACACACAGAAAGACAAAGATACACAAAGAAGAAGGCCAGGTGAAGGCAGAGGCGGAGATCAGAGTGACACAGCTACAAACCGAGGGATGAGGGTGGGTACCAGAAGCTGAAAGAGGAAAGAGAGCCTTTGGAGGGAGCCCCACCAACCTTGATTTCAGTGTTGAGAACTATGAGAAAACAAATTTCTGTTGTCTTAAGCCAACCAGTTGTGGTACTTTGTTATGGGGACCTTAGGAAACTAAAACACCTACTGGTCCATTTTAACTTCTAACAATACTTAACTACTTACGGTTCTCCAAACCTGCAATGCTCTCAAGATGTTGAGTCTTTGTACATGTTGAACCTTTGACCTGGAAGTCCCTCCCCAGATTTGTCTGCTTGGAAACTCCTATTCACCCCTTAAGTCTCCTCTCAAATACTATTTCCTTTGTGAATCCTTTAGTGGGTTTATGAACTCTCCTAAAGTCCTATTATACCCATGACATATGTCTATTATAGCAATTGTCTTGATGAAATTATTTGTATAAAAACACATCTTCCCACTAAAAGTGAAGTCCTTAAGCACAGGAGCTGGGCCTTTACCTTTTATTTTTCCAGCACCTAGCAAAGAACCTGGCACATATACCGTGCTGAATGAATGAAAGAGCTCCAGTGGAGCTATCTAAAGCACTGCTCTGATTGCATGCCTCTATTTAAGAATCTTCTACAGCTCATTTACAAAATAAAAACATGAAAACCTCCTAGCTAAACATTTAAGCTCTCTACTGATCTGGGTCTACCTACCTAAACCTACTCTATTTTTCATGATAATCCCTTTTATGAGTACTATCTAGGTTGCCTAAATTCACTCACTGTTTTATACACACACACACACACACACACACACACACACACACAATGGTGAGTGAATTTATATATACATATACACACACACATGCATATATCCATATGTATATATAAATACACACACACACACACACACACACATATGCTTTTGTGTATCCATGCTTTATTCCTATAGTACATTCTGCCTAGAATGTTCTTTTTCCCACCATCCCCAAACATCCATTTTCCTGGATATTTACTTTTTATGACTGCCCGCTTCCCTATAAAAACCTCTTTTATTTCTCTCAACTGAAGTAGTCTTTCCCTCATCTGGGTTTCCAATGTACTTTTTTTACATCTCCATCAGTATTAGAGCCGCTTATGTAATCTTTTCCCCTACTAGTCTACAAGTTCTTTGAAGATAGAAGCAATGTCTGGTTGACCACTTACTACTGTGCTTGTACACAGCAGATGCTCAACATACTTGACAGAAAAATGAATGACAACAGTGAATATGTGAATTAATGTATTAATTTAAAACATCAGTCTATGGGACTACCCATAGTCTATAAAATATAGAGAAAGAACATTAACAAAAGGACCATGAAACTACTGTCTAAGTCTCTACAGTACTTAATAAAACTCTCTCTTGGGAAATATTCAGAAAATAATACAGATCAACTTGTCAGAAATGCTGCAAAAAACTGGGGAAAATTGAGTCAGAGAATAAGGTTGGTGGGTGTGTTCAGAGAGTAGACTGGTATTTAAAGCCTATTAAATAGGCTTATTTGAAAGAAGAAATATCTGGGCCCAAACTTCTCTCATTATCAATTAGAGCAAAGGTCCACTGACCTGGGGAGGTGACTGGTAGAGGTTGGGATTCACCAGAACTCCCAAAGGTTCTTCAGAAGATCTATCCAATTTGGTCAGTGGATTCAAGGTTCCATTGGCAATGGCCTGGACTGTCTCATCTAATCTGTGATAAGAAACCAAAGGATGCAATAATTAATAATGTTCTATGCTCAGAAGAATAGCCTGACTTACCACCAACCTAAAACCCCTTCAACAGTCATAAAATTTGAAATTCAAAGAGGGTTCCATGAATGATCTCCTTCCCTGCTCCCCCACCACTTCCCTCTTCATCCAAGAACCGTAAGGAATATTAGTAAAAATAAAAGTTCCAGAGCGCTAAGAAAATAGGTACAACACACGACAATCATTCATCTGTTTAACAAGATTATTAAAAATGCCAAGATTAGAAAAGTTGTCTAGAAACAGTTAAACCCACAGAATGTTCTATGACAGCCCATTTACTCAACACATTCAGTTAGCCCTCTGCCCACTCACGAGTCCCTCTCTTCGCTCTTCCACGCTGATCTAAATTCTATCCTCGCTTCACGGCCCAGAAGTTGTAATGTGCCCTCTACTGGCCCAGCATGAAAGTGCTTAGGCCTTTCTCTGAAGTCTTGTAATATCTATTTAGTCATGAGATAATATGTCCCATGTTATCCTATGCCTATGGTCGTGCTTGCTATGAATATTTGGCTCTAAACCTATGAAAAAAAAAGGGATAATTTCCATTTAAAGACTGGAACTAATCCCACTGGTTAGTAAGAGATCATAGGTCCTGCAGGAACCATATCTTGTTCTACTCTATAGCTCTACTTGCTGCTTTACTCCATGCCCTGCTGGATACTAAACACATGTGGATGATGATAATTCTGAGGCACAACATATTGAAAAGCTTCTACTAGTAGGTAAGGCTGAACCTGACTTTGAATAAAATTAAAGAGATACTTATTAGGAACCTCTTATACATACAAGGCAACTTAAAAGGTGTAGAGGACATGGTTCCTGCTTTCAAGAAGCTTTGAATCTGAGTGGCAGGTTTAAGACAGCTAGAAAGATGATGAACTAAACATGAGAGGATATAATTAATACTATGAGACAGGCACAATCTATCTGGTGGTTATTATCCTATTATCCCATGTGCTGTACCAAGTAGTTCAAGAGAGAGGTAGATATTTGAAAGGCAAAGACTGGGGGAGGGATTTCCAAACCAACAAAAAGCAGAAACAAAGACATGAAGCTTAAAAAAAAAAAAAAAGGTACAAGAATTTGAAGGAAGAGGTGAGTCTCAAATAGAATGGGGACAGTGGGATCTGAAGGAAGGAAATAGATTTAAGACATAGTACAGTGGTAAGTATATCCAGAACTCCAGAACCTATAAATAATACAAACAGCTAACCAATACATTTTTAGAATGTTCACACTTACTAGCATACAACAAAGCATAGAAATGTGAATAAAAATTACGATAAAATACTATTTTTCATGTATCAAAATGGCAAATATATTTTTAAATAGTTGAGAAGAGGATGAAGAAATGAGCATTTGATATCTGGTATGTAGCTGTGAGTCAAAAAGTATGCAATTTAAATTTTGGGATACTGCCCAATTTCACTTCTAAAATCCTGTACCACTTCTTATTGAACATAAAAATCATTTTCATTATTACAAAAGCAATCCATGTTTATTATGGAAAACTGGAAAATACAAGTTAAAAGACAATGAAAAATTCCTAACCCATAACCCAGAAATAATTTTATTTTTTTCTTATACCTGTGTGCATTCCATGTTGGTAACTTGAAATTGGCCATAATGAGAATTTTTTTCAATAGTCTGTATTTTAGAGCAGTTTTACATTCATAACAAAACAGAATATAAACTCCAGAGATTTCCATATACTCCCTCATCCCACACCTACAGACCCTTTCCCATTATTAACCGTCTCTCACGAGAGTGGTACATTTGCTACAATTAATGAACCTACATTGACACATCATTATTACCCTAGATCCATATACACTAAGTTCACTCTTGGTGTGGAGGTTGTACCATTTCAATACTCCTACCCACAGTAAGAGACATATCCATTTGCCTACATTCACAGATTCTGCAATATTATATATATTTTATTTCAGCCAATTTAATGATACATTATGTTTAAAATTTTGCCTTTCCCTGGTAACTAGTTGAGCATCTTTTAATAGCTATTTGTTTTTCCTCATCTGTAAATTGTCTATTCTTAGCCTTAGCCCATTTTTCTACTGGATTTTTTGTCTTTTTAATTTGCAGGTCTTTATCTAGTATGGCTATTACTCTTTGACTGTTAAAATATGTTTAAAATACTTTCTCTCAGTCTGGTACTTTACTTAATTTAAAATATCTTATGTCTTTTTGACTTCTAGATTTTATATATATCTTGCTTAAAAAGAGATCACACCAAGACTATAACTATATTTACCTATATTTCTGTATTTCTTTTAAGTGTTTTTTTGTTATATTAGTTTCAGGTGTACAAAATATGATTAGACATTTACACCCCTCACAAAGTGATAACTCCCCCAAGTCTACTATCCATCTGACAACGTACATAGCTGTTACAATACCATTGACTCTATTCCCTATGCTGTATTTACATCCCGTGACTATACGTATGTGTGTGTGTGGGGGGGTGTAGGTGCGTGTGTGTGTGTGTGTGTGTGTATTTAATTATAATTGAAATTCAATATTATTCTACTTGAGCTTCAGGTGTACAGCGCAGTGGTCAGGCATCTACACAATATATGAAGTGATCCCCCTGACAAGTCCAGTGCCCATTTGGCACCCTACATGATCTTTACATTATTGATTACATTCCCCACACTGTATTTCACATCCCCATGACTATTTTGTGACTACCAATTGGTACTTTTTAATCCCTTCATCTTCTCCCCATCCCCCAACGCCCATCCCATCTAGCAACGTTCAGTTTTTTCTCTGTATCTCTGAGTCTATTTCTATTTTGTTTGTTCATTTATTCTGTTCTTTAGATTCCACATATAAGTGAGATCATAGGGTATTTGTTCTATATTTCTTTCTGATCCTTTTATTTCCTTTACATGTAACTCTAGTCAAACTTATCACGGTATGAAGTAGAGATCTACTTCAGATATTTTCTAAGCTGGTGGCCAATCATCCCATCCATATGTTTAATCCTTTCTTTACTGGTTAGAAATGTTACCTTTATCAATCACTAAATTTACACACCTATTAACACACTCCCATGCACACATATATACACAATGCAGACACACAGGTCACTTCCTGAATTGTTTCGTTGATCTATTCCTGTGCCCAAATTACCTCATTGTTTTAAAAAGTTTTTTATAAACAGTAATTGTCCTGCAGGACAAGTTCCCTTCCCTGTTCATTTTCAAAATTTCCTCAGCTACTCTTACATGTTTCTATTCCAAATGAATATATTATTTTTAAAATCAACAAAAATAACAGATCCATTAGAGAGGACAGATACTTTATAGTCAAATTGCCCTCTTCTTCCACACCCTTTCAGGTGCTGCCCACTTACCTGCTATGATACTCAGCTAATGGATTTTCATCTTCTACAATTTTCCTGCCAGCAAAGTCAATAGTGATCTTCTTAGTGAGACGAGAGGCATGTCGAAACTCTCTCAGCTCCTCTTCTCGCTTCTGTAGAGTTTCCCGCTCAATTTTGGACAGCCACTGGTTAGAATCACTGGCAAAGTAATCTGACTCATCATCAATGACTTGGGTCCTTCGAATGCTAAAAAAAAAAGAACACATGGCAATTAGGTCACCTATTGATTACTGGGAAACTGTTTCAAGGTAGCTCACTCTTCTGCTGTCCTAACGGTTATTACTTCAAATATGGATGCCCAAGAATGCTCCAAAATCAGAAGTGAGCATATACGTCCTATGTAAACATTTTAAAACCATCAACTGGTTTTCAATATATATTTGGTCCAAAAGAAGAAAAAAATGAAAAAAGAAATAAAAAATAGAACTAGCAAATCCATATACTTGTCTCCTAAAGAGAAGTCAGTGAGCTAAATGACCAAAGTATAGGAGTGTAAAAGCCAAGTTAGGGACATTTTAATATATTGATCATTGAATCAGAAAAAAAAATTAGTGTCAAAGGGAAGGAGAAAGGTAAATCATGCCTTCCCATGATATGGCGTTACCTACACTCTCCCAGAGGCAACTTCTTACAGATTCTCCAAAGCCCAGCCCAACGGTTTGCACATAGTAGGCACTCTTGTATGTTAACTGAATGAATGAATGGCTACAAGTGAAACAAGTGGGGAATTCTGCCAACCCAGAGCAACTTTCTAGGGGGTATACTAGCATTTGACAAAAATAAAAAAATGTTGCAGGGTAGGAACCTCTTGGTGGGAGCCTATCTTATTCAAACACGGATTCAAAACAAAGATGTTGGTCTTCTATGTAGAGCACCTAACTCTTCCTGTCAATTTTTTCATACTCCATCCCTAAGAATGTATCAATTGCCAAAATAATGTTTTAATGGGCAGAACCTATTAAAAGGTTCTACTAGCCTATTTCTTAGCATTTGTTACTCTAACCATATCATACCTAGTTCTGTCAAACTCTAACAGTTTATCTTTATGTTTGATAGCCTTCTCCAGACCAGACTTAAATCGCAATTCCTGATGAGGAAGAAGGTCCTTGGTAGAGATGTCCCCTTTTCCAGAATTCTCCGTCCCTGAAATTCAATAAGGAAATAAAATGGAGTCAGCCTGTAATATAAATTAGTTGTATCACTGTGCAGCAAAGAACAAAATCAGAAGCTCTGCCCTGATGGCCAACAGCCTTCATTTCAATGGAAAACAAAGAAGTACAAAGGTCAGGCTTTATTTGCCAAGCATCAAGCAGTGCTTGACACATACCATGTTACCCCGAAAATAAGACCTAGCCGGACAATCAGCTCTAATGTGTCTTTTGGAGCAAAAATTAATATAAGACCTGGTATTATATTATATTATAATATATTAGACCCGGTATGATATTATTATATTGTATTGTATTATATTATATAATGTTATGTTATATTATATTATATTACATTACATTATATAAGACCCGATTTCATAGTAAAATAAGACCGGGTCTTATATTAATTTTTTCTCCAAAAGACACATTAGAGCTGATTGTCTGGCTAGGACTTATTACCGGGAAAACACCGTAATAGGTTCTCAATAAACCTTAAGGTCCATTTCTTCCCTCAAGGAAATTTGGAACACTAAGGATACCAAACTGTTTAATAACACAATATAAAAATGACCTATACATGAAAAACTTTAGGACTGAGTATCATCTTTAAACATACTTTTACATACCAAAAGTAAAAACTAAAAAAAAGAAATTGCAAGAAGGGGATGACATAAATAATGAGAATTTACTAGATGCTAAGGCGCTTAATATATATTATTTAATCCTCCCAATAACCCTGTTAGATAGTTTGTAATATTTTTGTTTCACAGATAAAAAACTGAAGTTCAAAGATGATAGATTTACTGAGTTCACTCCAGAAATTAGAAAGTAAAAACAAAATTTAAACTTAGGTCTGTCTAAGCCTAAAGCCCACATTCATTCCTTGACCCATGTGTTGTTACCTCCTTCGTGACAGCATTCTATAAATCTACAGGTCCCAGAAAAGAGAGCCATACATTATGGTAAAACCAAGATCTAAAATTTGTTAGGAAAACAGCTAGTCTATAATGAAGGCTGACCTTTCTCTTTACCTAAAATTCCAGGGCTGTTCAAAGTTCTGTCAAATCTTTCCTTTAAAATTGAAAAAACAAAACAAAGAGAGATTCTTGTTGGCTGAATATAAGAAAAGCACTTAGAACTACCTTTTCTCATAATAAGGTCACTTAAAGAAACCCTAATTGAAAAAATATGGAGACATGTTCAATTTCTTTAATCATTTTTAAAAGTTACAACTATAAAAATTTAAAAATTAGAAATATCAAAACTTAATAGTGACAGGTTTGGGGGTACAATACTAATATTGTTGTAGATTGGTACAACATTTTGGTAAAGTAATATGGCAAATACATCTTAAGTGTCAAAAATGATCATATTCTTTAACCCAGTAATCCTCTTCTTAGGAATTTATCCCAAGGAGATAAAACAAAAGATACATTAACAAAGGTGACCACTAGTGGTATTACTTATAATTTGAAAAGGGTGAAGATATCCAGTAATTAGAAAATAAGCAATCTAATTACAATAAATCAAGTTAATAGATTATTTTTGGCCACAAAAAACAATAAATGTGAAGAATATATAGCAATACAGAAACTAATTATAAAATATTAATTGAAAAAAAGGAAAAACAAAATTCTATACACAATATGATCACTACTTTATAACACCAACCTATCTATGTATTAAAAAAATTTGCTTCTTGCACAGTGTGAGAGATATAATTGATAAATGTCTATTACATTGTTTTGTGCACCTGAAACTAATAAAAAAAATTATTTAGAATAAACGGTGCTTTAAAACAAAAGTTAGCTTGTAAAGAAACTACATCTTTCCTGCATAAAAATAAATTTTGCTATACAAATAACTTTTAAAGAAATGAAGATCTTTATAAAACTAAAAAAGGTTTTGCATAAGTGGAAAGTAATGAGTACTGTTTTTCCTTTTTAAAAATGTCCTTAGGGCTGGCCCGGTGGCTCAGGCATTTGGAGCTCCGTGCTCCTAATTCCAAAGGCTGCCGGTTCGATTCCCACATGGGCCAGTGAGCTCTCAACCACAAGGTTGCCAGTTCGACTCCTTGAGTCCCGCAAGGGATGGTGGGCTTGGCCCCCTGCAACTAAGATTGAACATGGCACCTTGAGCTGAGCTGCCTCCTGGATGGCTCAGTTGGTTGGAACGCGGGCTCTCAACCACAAGGTTGGCAGTTCAATTCCTCGAGTCCCGCAAGGGATGGTGGGCGGCGCCCCCTGCAACTAGCAACGGAAACTGGACCTGGAGCTGAGCTGCGCCCTCCACAACTAAGACTGAAAGGACAACAACTTGAAGCTGAATGGCACCCTCCACAACTAAGATTGAAAGGACAACAACTTGACTTGGAAAAAACCCTGTTAAGTACACACTGTTCCCCAATAAAGTCCTGTTCCCCTTCCCCAATAAAAAAAAAAATCTGAAAAAAAAAGAAGAAATTGCAATTATTTAAAAAAAAAAGAAAAAAAAAGTACTTAACTACTTTTATCACGTTTTCCAACCAAGACTTAGAAAAGGGTTGGAAAAAAAGTAGAGTCCCTGTATAACTTTCATTCAGCTTCCCTTAATCTTACATAACCATAGCACAATCAAGCAGTAAAAAGTTAACATTAATACAATACTATTAACTTTATTTGGACTTTAAATTATAGACTTTATTTGGATTTCAACATCTTTTCCATTAATGTTGTTTTTCTGTTCTGGGATCCAATTCAGGATCCTACATTGCAGTTGGTTGTCATGTCTCCTTAGTCTCTTCCAATCTGGGACAATTCTTGTCTTCTCTTATCTTTCGTGACCTTGCAAATCTCCTATTCCAACAATTTTAACATCCATTGGTGGATCTTAACTGTAGCAATTACTACTACTGTGGTATTCTAATGGTGATTTCCTGTTATTCTTATTCCTTCACTGTATTAATTAGAAGTCTTCTATAAGAAAGAGCTGTCCCTTCTCCATTTATTAACTTACACAGTTAATTCAGAATATTAATTTTATTCTTCGTGTTATAATCCATTATTATTATTAGTTTTTTTGCTCAATGTTATGTGGTTTTAATAATAATTTTCAAAAAAACAAATGCTTATAGAATAGGTAAATAAACTGCATCTTGCAAACCAGGATACAAGAAAGAGAAACAATCACAGAAACAACAAAATGTATCTAGCACACAGTAAACCAATCAGAAGATTGCTGCCCTACCTGACATTAGCTTCTTGAGCAGTTTCTGGCTCTTGTTTGAGTCACGTTGTAAAATATCCTGTTCTTCACGAGTACATACCTATAAAGTAATAAAAGAAACATGATCTAATAGTTAAATTATATTGTTTGCTTGATATACCTAAAAAGTAACCTTAAATTACACATTAGACATGGTAATAAAAAAATGAGACTGTTGGTGCTTTTTTATCCAGACATGACAAAAATATATATATATATGTAATCTATATAAATATATATACACACATATACATATTTCCCAATGACTTTTGCCCTAGTCTTTCCATTTCTCCCTACTTTCAGGAACCACACAAAAAAACTGATCTCACTTCAAGTGTCCCTCAATGACTTGATAGTTAAAAAAAGAAATCTAACCCATTTTCAAAGCAAAGATTTGCCATCAAGAATATTGGAAAAAAATACGAAACTTTTTTTTAAAAAAGACCTTCAGTTCTAATAATGAAATCCAAGCCTTACAAGAGAAATTATAAGCAGGTATGTTATTAGAAAAAAGCAGAAAAAGCAAATTACAGTGTCACTAGTGAAAACTAGTCTCCGTTTTACACTATATATATTTTGCTCCTTTGCCTTCGAACATTATAAAATAGTGAATATATTAATCAAAGAAAAAGTTCTGTTTATTATAAAATCACTTCAATTGTAAGAAGGGAAGCAAAGAAGGGGTTACTTTAAAAGTTTCATACTAAGTTTATAGAACTTGCAAGGCTTCAAGACCAATCTGCTCTACATTCTCCTGTTTCTTGAACTGTTAGATTTTCAAGGGATCTAACAGAAAACACTGTGCTTCTTAGCACTTGCCACAGTGGTCCTTCCAGCAGCTGTAGGGTGTTTCTGTAGAGAAAGCTCCATATGGGAGGACATTTACTGCCTTCTTACGAACATTTCTGATGGTAGACATTACATTTTTCCGGTCATCCACTGTCTATAGCTTGTTCTCTGAGTATATTGAAAAATTAAAGGCCCCAAACAAAATAGTTAGAAAGAGGAGGGAAAAAACAAAGCAGTAATAAATGTATGCCTTCATCAACACCAAAAGCCAGTTTCTGCTAGCCAGCTCAAGAGGCAGAATAAGCTTTCTAGACAAATCATTATGATATTTGTAAGAGTCATTAGTGCTAAACTTTTTTTTTTTTTTTTAGGTGAAAAGGGCATTGTATGTTTTACCATGCAGACATGGTGTTGAAGCTTGCAGTGACAACCAATACACCATGATGACACTTTATTTTTTATATAAAAGTCTATAAAAATTTAGAGTAAATGAATACACATTTCTTAATACCAACAAGAATCGAGATCCATTACTGCTAAACTCTTGAGGTCACTCCCTCAGACAATGCAGAGCTATAAAGAGGTGTCCTGGAAACAGAAGATTTAAGGATTAAGGATTATGTCATAATGGTTCTATTCCCCTATATGAACCACATATGAAGACTGACAAAAAATTTCAACATTTTAGACCCTAGAGTTTTCTTGAATTGAAATTAATCTGTACAAGACTTGCATCCCTCAACAATGTGTATTCTCAAAACCCTTTTCACTAAGAGACCTCAGTACTAGGATATAACCTTGGGTTTTTGACTAAAAAATTCCTGCCACTACAGTTTATTGGATATCTTAGGGAAGAAATTTACTATGAAAAACAGAAACTACCGGTACTAGGGATGTAAATATCCCTATTTATTAAACCAAAGCATAGTAAAATAAAATAGAAAATAAACAATTACCAGAGTACCACAGAATAAGCAAGGTCCGGAACCCTCTTGTTCACAGACTATACGCCCACAGATCAGACAGTTATTGATCAGCTTGTGTTTCTGGCCCAGGCAATCACAAGGGTGGCGACCAGGGATCAGGACTGCCAGCTTGTCTTGTCCCTCTTTTGTGTATAAACTGACAAATTTCGTCTTCTTCTTTAAGGAGCTGCTGTTCTCTTGTGCCTAATTGTATAAAAATAGCAGAAATAACATCAAATAATTAATGACAGTGAAAAGAGTTGAGGGGAGAAAAACCTCAATTCTGTTCACTAACAACTGATACACTACTCAGGAACCAGGAAAAAAGGAAGTGAAAGAAATACAAAGTAGTTATAATCACTAGCTAAGATACCTTGCCCAGGACATAAGAGAATCCCAGAATACTGGACTTTCAGAGCTAAAACTGGGAAAGTCCCAGGCAATAAGGGTGACAAATTGGTCACCTTAATTACTAGTAAAGTTAAACATCTTTTTGTGTTTTTTTCCTTTTGTTTGTGATGATCTTTGTTCATTTTATTCCATCTGATTAAAAACTTAACGTCTCTATTTCTTTTTCTTTAACTCAATATTTTGTAAACATTTTTCCATGTCTTTTTTTTTTTTTTTTTTGCATGATCATCACACTCAGCATTTTTGATCATTACTCTTCCATCTTAGCATCATTAACTATTGCTTTCTACTGGGAAATTTAGCTGGTCAAGTTGTCCGGATTATAAATATTTCTGCTTACCTCACAGGGCTACTTTGATTATCAAGAGAATACAAAAAGCTCTATAAGCTAAATGATGAGGAGAATAGTGGTGGTGGTGGTGGTGGATGGCCCAAAATAGGAACATTCTTAATAAAACATAGAATTGTGTATTCGTTTAGTATAAACCCGCAAAAAAATGTCAAAATTGAAGCCCTGGTGCATTTCATTAAATATTTTCTATCATATATATGTATACATGGTCTCTCAATCTCATCTCTAAGCAAATATAATACTTATTTAATCAGGTTGTCAAAAAACTACTACACAGAAAGTAATTATCACTTGCTCTTCATAAAATTCATGCATTTGTTGAAAAATTGCCATTCTAGACCAATTTGGACACTTTTCTCTCTGAAATGTATGTCATTTTCTCTTTTTCACATAGCCAGAAAAAAATTCATCGTATAAGCTCTTACCTTAGCCAAATCAAAAGGTGTTTTGACCTCTATGGTTGTATCAGGTTCAGCAAATGCAGGAACTTCCTGTCTGTTTCTCCCTTTCCGCCTACCCTTCTTTAGCTGGTCTCCTGATCTCTGCCCATCTAAAATTTCTTTAAAGAAGAAAAAAACATATTGTAAGAGCTATATAAGATGTCAGTGGGGTAGTAGCTTGGGGGAGAGGGTTATCACTTTGTGAGGGGTATAAATGTCTACTACATTGCTTTGTACACCTGAAACTAATTAAAAAAAAACCCTAAAAATAAAAAAAACAATATACAGAGGGTACCAAAACAATGTATACACATTTTAAGAAAGTCATAAACTATTAAAATTGTAATAATATATACCGATAACAAAAGATGAATACAAGTCACATTTGACTTCTACAATTACAAGAGGTGCTCCAAGTGGTCACCATCAGCGTAATTTTAATACAGCTTTTTCCTTTCTTAAAATGTGTATACATTTTCTTGGCACCCTCTGTATAAATGTACATAGATAGATAATGGTAGGATTATTGGTGAACTAATAGCTAATAAAGGGAAGGTGATGCTTTATATTCAGAGTCAAGATATGAAGTCACGCAGATTTGAAAATTATCTTTTCCTCTTAAACCAGAGTTAAATTTAAACCATCATCTTCAAGATTGCAGTTAATGATAAAGACTATTGGCTAGAACTAAGAATTTAAATTAAAATCTGGTATTTTAGATTGTATAAAAACAATGGCTTATTTAGTTTGGTGCTCAGCTTTTCTGTTTAACTAGTTACTCTACTCATACTAAAATTGGTCAACATTTACCTTCATCCAGGTATGCACATAACTAAAGAGTCTTTCTTTAATCCATGTGTAAATTTTTCAAATTATTCCGGAGCCATATTTGCAAACAGGTATTTTGTGATATTTACTAAGTTGAAGAAGCCTGCACTAGAACAATATTCATTACAGACTGAGAAGAACTAAACTAGAAATATGTATATATATTCTTCTGCCTACGTTAGCTGTGAGGAAATGGAGTAACAGAAAATACCAGGTCCTATAAGCCAGCCCATTTACCAATATTTCAACTTTTACTTAATTACATTAACTAAACTTACCATCTTTTTTGAACGACTGTTGCAGAGCATCAGAAATCAACTCCTGATCATTCTTTTGCCACTTGTTTATAAGCTCTTCTATGAATTGACCTTTTTTGCCCTCATTTCCCTGAAGAAGGTCAGTAACATACTCTCGTACCTCTTCAGCACTCTCAATTGACAAAACATACCTCAGGAAGCAAAGACATAAGTTGTTGAAACAAAGCTAGCTTACAGTATGATTTTCAGTAATCATAACAGTAAAAACCACTAATTAATCCATTGGAGTGTTTACTTTGAGCTAAGTGCTACACTAGATGTTAGGGATATAAGTTTGATCAGGACAAAGACCCTGACCTTCAAGCAGTTCATAATCTAACCTTCATATAACCTTGTATTTCTAGAATCAAATCAGTATTTTGAAGATAGGTTTGTGGGGCTACCTTAACACAGCAATACTTTTTCTTTTTTATTAAAGTATAGTTGGCAGAATACTTTCTATAACTATACATCTGCAGTCAAATTTTCATAGAAACAATACAGATTACTTAATCTCTATATTGCAGATTACTTATATCTCTATATTGATTTAAATCTCTAAAATTTCTCTTCATTTCTGCTAAAAATATGGATATATACTACAGTCTAACCAGTTATTGATTTAACATTCTTAAAAATTGTTAACTCAAGATTAGCATCACATCCAGATAAGCAGATCTACAGGTATACCTGGTTTTATTGTGCTTCTCTTTATTTGCACTTCACAGGTGTTGCATTTTTTACAAACTGAAGGCAAGACCCTCCCTCAGCAAAATTATGACTTGCTTTATTGTGATATTCACTGTATTACAGTGGTCTGGAACTGAACCTGCAATATCTGCAAGGCATGCCTGTATTATAAGGAAATGTTATACAGGGTTCCTAAAAGCGAAATGGAATGGGAGTACAAGTCAGCACAACTTTCCTAGAAATCAATCAGCCAATATATTTGAAGTGCCTTAAAAATAATCCAATAATTCCATTTATAGGATTCTATATGAAATAAGAGACACAGGAAAATTTATGCAAAAAAGTTAACTGCATCATTACTTGAATTAGTGAAAAGGTGGAAGCTATTTAAAACATCTATTGATAGGAAAGGGGCAAATGAACTCAAGTTTTTGGACTTTACAAACTGTAATACGTCACACTAAAAGTGAAATTTTTGAGTAATTATTATTGACCTGAGAAAACGCTCTCACGTAATGGTAAGTGAAATAGTAGGACTGACTGTATAGCACATGATCCCAGTGGCTATAAAAGGAATGTGTATATATATATACGCTTATGTGTAGGAAGAAGGCTAGAAAGTTATACACCAAAATGATTACCACAGAGTGGTATGATTAAATAGAATTTTGGTTTATTTTTATTTTCTTTTTTCCACTACAATGAATATGTTTTGAACATCTACTACAATATGCATAGAAAAAACACTAAAAGAGAAATGATGGTTATCTCTGGATTGTGGTACTATGGTAATTTTAGTTTTCTCCTTTATTCTTCTATGATTTTTTTAGTTTTCTACAGTGAATATGTCACATTATTAGTGAAAAAATAAGTGAAAAAAATTACTTATAAGTTAAGATACTGGATCATGAAAGCATCCTAAGATCTGAAGAAATTGTAATTCAGACACTGGTGTGGAACATAAGAACAATAATGTTATATCCTTTAAAACATCATGCAGTTGTCCCATGGTTGGTAGTATATGTATTGTGTTCTTTTCCTAATGGGGGTGGATTTACCTATAAAGTTATTACCTATAGGTAAACAAACCTGTGTCTTTGGGTGTCATTAAGAGCATCTTCTAAACCATCATAGCTTTTAAAAAAAAACAAACAGTTTTTCAGGACTTTTATAGCTTAATCAACTTCATCCCCAAACTTACCAGCCCCCATTAAAAAATTAACTGCTATCAAGGACTCAAAGAGGTGCAAGGAACCTCAGGGGATCATTTAACTCTGGAGTATTCAAACCACTAGGGAAGTATTAATAAAGAGCGCCAGAAATATTTGAATGTCATTTAAACTATTTTAAAAAATGTAATAAAGAACAACATATGGGGGGGTGGGGAGTGGGAGATGAGGGTAAGGGGGTTCAAATATATGGTTATGGAAGGAGAACTGACTCTGGGTGGTGAACACCCAATGGGATTTACAGATGATGTAATACAGAATTGTACACCTGAAATATATGTAATTTTACTAACAATTGTCAACCCAATAAATTAAAAAAAAAAAAAAACATACATCCAAATGTGTTATATAGCAAATCTTACTGAAACAGAGTCAACCAAAACATGAACACATTGTGGAACAAAATATAGTTTGCTAACTCTGCGTGCAGATCTTAATGTCTCACAAATGTGTCATTTGGTAGGATGGTAAGAGCTCTGTGTTTAAAAAAAAAAAGAAATCAGGCCACTCATGTCAAATTGTTCAAGTTGCCAGACTACTACAATATACCAGGATAATTCTCAAATACCAGGCACGGCACAGCATACTTACACAGCAAATGTTTTAATCATGGCATCATAGCCTGTTGTGCAACAACCAGTAAAAAGTTAAGTGGTTCAAATAGTATTATAGGTAGTTTTAGTGCTTACTTTAATTTTGAACAGTTCTTGTTTAACTTGTATTTATGAATTTAGAAAATGCAAGCAGGTGTTTAGCCATATTTAATGCTTCAACTTTAAAACAAATTTCTGATCACTCCTCTTTCAAAGGTGTGAATAAGTTTAGCTAAGAAAAATCTGAGGGGCCGGCCCGGTGGCTCAGGCGGTTAGAGCTCTGTGCTCCTAACTCCGAAGGCTGCCGGTTCGATTCCCACATGGGCCAGTGGGCTCTCAACCACAAGGTTGCCAGTTCAATTCCTCGAGTCCCGCAAGGGATGGTGGGCAGCGCCCCCTGTAACTAAAATTGAACACGGCACCTTGAGCTGAGCTGCCACTGAGCTCCCGGATGGCTCAGTTGGTTGGAGTGCATCCTCTCAACCACAAGGTTGCCAGTTCCATTCCTCGAGTCCTGCAAGGGATGGTGGGCTGCGCCCCCTGCAACTAGCAACGGCAGCTGGACCTGGAGCTGAGCTGCGCCCTCCACAACTAAGACTGAAAGGACAACTTGACTTGGAAAAAAAAAAAAGTCCTGGAAGTACACACTGTTCCCCAATAAAGTCCTGTTCCCCTTCCCCAATAAAATCTTTAAAAAAAAAAAAAGAAAAAAAAAAAGAAAAAAATCTGAGGCTGTAATATGAGCTGTTAAACTGTAATCTATAAGAATGAAAATATTCCTGATACTGTGTAAGCAGACAAAACACAATTGAATTGAGACTGAGAAGACTGTACCAATCCATAGTTCGTTGTTGATTCATCAAAAATAGCCTCAAAAAACATTTTTTTAACTGAATGACTTTTTTCTGTTTGATATATTGCAAAGTCTTACTTCACTTGACAGCATTCCATTGCTTTAAAACATGTTTGAAAAACTGCTTAACCTGATCTTGCCTTCCAGCAAGGACAAGACCAACCCATACGACTTGGCTGTGTTTGTTTTTGATAGTCTATTCCAGTGTTTTAAAAAAAAATCATTTAAAATAGGCTCTCTTAACTCTTTGCCAACAAGTCTATTTTCTCCCAATCTCAGAAACTCACCTAACTTCCCACAAAAGCCCCAGAATTGCAATTCAGATTTCAGCACCAACGAACAAGGAATCAAGTCAAAAACATGTTCAGAGGTTCCTTGAACAAGACCAATTTTTTGGGAAGTTTTTCCCTCTTCCTCAACACTGCGCCTCCACCTAGCCACCCTTTAGTTCTCAGGTGAAAGTCATCCCTTGCAGTAAACCTTCAAGTTTCCCAAATCTTAATGAGAGTCCTTTACTACCGGACGTGCCCCCACAACACCCTGCACTTCCCCCACTTCAGGTCTCATGAACCAAGCCGAACCCAATTGCCGCAATTGTCTTTGTTGCCCCAGCACCTGGGTACGTAGTAGCGCAACATACATTTCTTAAATCAACTGAAAGCAGATATTAAATCATGTCGCCATTTCCATTTAATAAGAATCATAAAGTATTAAAGATAACCTCTACTAATCAGTTCATAGGTGAAGAAACTAAGGTACAGAGAGGAAAATTAAGTTGCTTAACATTCCAAAACTGGTAAAAGAAAATATATTCTGAGTCAGGAGCTCTTTGCACTGTACAACGCCGCCCGCATTTAAATTCCATATACAATTTGACACAACTCAGACTGGGCAAACTAGAATGTTCAGAGTAAGGACTTTATAGAAAGCCATTTGGCTTGCCCCTTTGCTCCAGAATCTATAAGGAAACTGGCTCCCAGGACAGCCTTACAAGTTATTATTAGGGACTTGGCGTTTTCCTAGGAAAAAAAGGCCCCACCGGCCATTGTAGAGCCTGACAGCCTACTTCAGAAACTAAACTATAAAGCCGATGATCAAAATTCGGCGCCTACAGATGAACAGCAGCCCTTTTATCACATTTCTTCATTCTCATTAACTTTTTAGTCCTCCCCGCTTCCCTGTTCGCTCAGCCAGTGCACATCCCAGATCTCCTTCCCGCCTCGGACCCCGAACCGTTCTCACTGAATGATCTCCTCGCTGACATCCAGGCCGAAAGTTTTCTGCAACTGCTGGGTGCACCAGCCTACCAGCTGCTCCCGTGACACCGCCCCAGCCACCGCCATTTTCCCCAGCCGGAACCAGCTGGGTTGAAACAGCCTCGAGTCCTGCGCTGGACTAGTCCCCTTTGCAACACCGACCTCGCTCGCGCGGGTTCCGCCCGCCTGCGCCGCCCCGCGCGGTCGCACCACCCCATTACACGGATCCCTCTACCTGTACTGGCTTCTCCTACTTCCCGCTTTCTGAAGTGTTGACGCTTGCGTCAGAGTTTCTGCGCGTGATTTTCCGCATCATCAGATGTAGGACTGGAAAATTGGGAATTGTGCTAAGAAGACAGTACCTATATCTATAAAAACTACAGTTTAGAAAAAAGAAAAACAATCCGTAACTTGAGGGACCAGCTTTTAAATTGCCCGGTTTTATGTAAAACATTTAAAATAGTACTTGGAAGCTAGAGTAAAGCCCTGTGAGGATTTGCTCTGTTGATAGTGGTTTTATTAATATCACCCTCGCCCCGCTGTAGTCTAATACTAAATTCACGTTGCTAAAACCTCTTTCGATTTAATTTTTTGAGCGGGGTCTTTTGTAGGAGGGCCAAAATAACTCAGCAAGCTCGAGGGGGAGAGAACTTTAATAAAACAGGTGCTGGGATTTGACTTTGAAGACTTTCTAGATGAATTCCCTGTATTGATTTTTAAGAAGTTTAAGTTATGTATTTCAGCTGAAGATGACCAGATTTAAAGATCTTTTGCTATTCTCCACTCCACTGGGACAGCAGACTGGGGAAAATTTGGCCAGATTTTTCTGAAGAACATAATGTCTTCTGATATATTTTATCAATAAATTTAATTGGCTGGCTTTGTGTTACATTTATATGTTCTTCATTCCCATTAGGCTATTTAGTCTAAATGATTACATTAATCGGATGTTGTTTCACCTTTGTATGCTAATATTTTCATGGATATAAAATAATCAAAATCACACAAGTGTGTTGATTTACACTGAATGTAGACATATACATTGTCTTTGTTATTAATCTGGAAAATAGGTGATTTTCCAGCTTAAAAAATACTCTGTGAATGTTCATTTATAGTGGGAACAAGTTTTGTTTCTTCATGTGGACTAGGAGAAAAGACCAGCAGATTTTCTATGCAGTTACAATTTCTGCAGGGACCTGGGACATGAGTTCAAATTAAGTAATTCAGGCCTTTGTAAAAGCCACTTTAACTGAAAAGGAAATAATGTGCATTAAAGAACCGTTGTGTATCCAGAGGGACATGATAACAAGGAACAAAGGAATATACCCTAGGGCCTGTTGATTTTTCTGATAGGAATTTGGCTCTAGTTTTAGACTCCAAGGTTTAGACAAAGCTACAAGTAATTTTCATGCATTTCCTGCTATTGTAATGTTAATTTCACCTGTAGTCTAGCTTCTTTATTCTAAAACACAAAGTAGTTGATTCTGTTAAAGTACTAAGAGTTCCGAAAGTTCAAGCATAATTTGTTGGAGAGAATCAATGTCGTGCTTACACTTTCAGGGTTGCCTTTCAAAGTGAGCATTTAACAAAATCCCAAGGCAAGCTCATCTGATGTTTTATGCATGGTATTCAGAGAGTGAAAATCACTCCCCGGGGATATTGTGAGTAATTAGAAGATAGGCATAGGGTTAGAAAATATGAGTTCCTATTCTAGAATTATGCGCGCTCTGTGCCAGGGATGTACCTTTAGCATATATATTTGGCATATGTATTTTTTAATATATTTATATTTTAATATATTTATATTTTTTAACAACTCTGAGACTACATAGGTCTCGGGAAGACGTTTTATTAATGTTTCTTTTATGTGTGTATCTATATATAATTCACTGTTTTTTCTTTAGTTTCACCGCATCCTAAAAACGTAGAAAAGCCCTGTAAATAAATTGTATTAGCTTCCTTTTCTCCCATTCCGTAGAATTGTTTTAGTTAGGGACGCTGTAGAGAGAGTTCCTGCCCTAAGTATTAAAGGAAAGTTCTCTTTATTTTGCTCCGAATGAAAGCGACCGCTTCATTTCAGGTTTCACTTCCAGAAGTCAATCATTATGGATTTAATCCTGTGGCAACTTTTGAAGAAATAAAAGAATACTCTCTGTCCTTACTGGGTTTTCTTTTCTAAGCAGGCCGATTTCCCTACAGGTAGTTCAAAATCTTAGCATCCACACACCCGGCACGCCAGGAAAGCGCTCCGGCACCGCCCACCCGGGGCAGATACGAATCACGAGCTTCTGTGAGTTGATAGACGGGTCAGCAGTGCGCCAAGACTCGCCACTGTCATTACTGGACACTGGCGATTGGTTGCGGGAGGACCGCGCGAAACCAATGGGAGCGGCGGCCCCCCGAGAGTCCACGCAGCGCGCGGGAAAGAGACCAATATAAACTGTGGCGGGAGATTCGTTTTCCGGTTCTTGTCGGGTGAAACACCCTCGGCTGGAATATTCAGTTGGTTTCTCTCATCTCCTCGTGTCTGAACATGGTGCGAACTAAAGCAGACAGTGTCCCAGGCACCTACAGAAAAGGTGAGGCAGGCGAGCACAGTAGTGGAGCGCAGGTGGTGGGAGAAGCTGGAGCCCCCCACGGACCTGTGAACCAAACTGGTCCAGCCAGGCCGGAAGCAGTGGCCCGGCCCTTTAACCAGGAGGAAGATGCGGCGCGGGTAGGGGAGGGTTATCCTGCTGTTCAGGATCGTGGGGCTCTACTCTCTAAGTGGTTGGATCGGGGACTGTGGTGGGAATGTGACTCCGAGTTTCGCTGACGGAACCTTACAGCGCGCTTCTGAATGCCGTCCTTTTCCTGTCTCCGCAGTGGTGGCTTCTCGAGCTCCAAGGAAGGTGCTTGGTTCCTCCACCGCTGCCACTAATTCCAGGTCGCCTTCATCGAGGAAAGGTAAAAGGCGCCCCTGCTAGCTCCCTAGCAAAAGGGGATCAGGCCTGGCACCACGGTTCTGACTTGTGAGTCCCCTGACCCATCAGGGAATTTTTTTTCTGAGATTATCACGCCTGAATATCTTCCTTGCCCTCTGTATGTAATGAGGGAGCTTGGGCTCTTGGCGAGCTGGCATCGAGGTGGGGGTCACATGGAAAAGAATCTCAAGTCTTGGTGTTAGTTAGGGACGGACACAGTATTACTTAAAACCTGTTTTTTCTGGTTTAGCGGGTTTTTAAAATACTGACAAACGGCTTTTTCTTTTAAGAGGCCATATAAGTGTCCCTTTCCTAGATAAGAATTAGGATGATAGTCACGTCTTCTTAGTATTTTCTTAATGTTTTTGTTTTCGTTTCTGTATGTTTTTCCTTCCTTTATTATTATTATTATTATTAACATTACCACTACTATTTTTGACTGTGGTTTGTGTGTGTGTGTGTGTGTGTGTGTGTGTGTGTGCCAACTTTGCAGCTCCTGATACTTCCTTTGGGACATAGTAGTGAAAACCAGGCCAGGGAAATAGCTTCACACTGCTCCTGTGCAAGGAGAAATTGAGAAAATACTGAGCCATCTGGTGCCTCGTTCCTTTCAGTAGGCAACTGAGCAGTAAGGAAGATCAATTCCACAATATCTAGTTAAGAACGTTCAAGGGAGCACTGTTAAGGACTTTATGGGTTTTTAAGTTAACTCAAACTTCCTCCTATTATTAACACTTCATTAGAAAATATTTACTATTTCAATCTCTTTCTATAAAAAGGAATAATAAATAGGTCAAAAATTTTGAAAGTAGGTGAATTTATTGAGACTGTCTTATACCCTGTATCACTAGACTAAATTCCACTTAGGGGCACATCCCATTGGCCCACTGTTGAAACACAACTGAATAGGCTCTTCATGAAATTGTGTTGGAGAAATGCAACTATTAAGTCATTTTATAGATCTCTATTTTTAATCAATAATCAACTGTATGAAATTGGTAACATCCTCCTTTTAAAGATGAGGGAATTTAAACTTGGGTTACATTCTTTTGGTAAAGGTCACACAACCAAGTCTGCAGAGCTGGGTTTGAATTCTGTGCTGAACTATGTTGCTGTTATACATTTTCTGGCAGTGAATGCATTCTTATAAGGTTGCTTCAGGAAAATTAGGAACCAAAGGATCACTATTCCCCCCTGCTTTTTTCCACTTCCCCCCTCCCCCTACACTCCGGTTCAAGCCGTTGTTTATCAGCCTAGTTGTGTAGGACACAGCTCCCTGACCCATGCTGGTATTATGAGCCTTGCGCTTCCCCCACCCCCTTTAATACCCTTTAGATTTGATGTTTAAAAATTTAAGTGTCCATTTAAGGAACCGCTATTCTTAGTTCTTATTTAGGTCTATTTATTTATATTTTATAGCTGAAAATAAGTACGCAGGAGGGAATCCAGTTTGTGTACGCCCAACTCCCAAGTGGCAAAAAGGAATTGGAGAATTCTTCAGGCTGTCCCCTAAGGATTCTGAAAAAGAGAATCGGCTTCCTGAAGAGGCAGGAAGCAGTGGCTTAGGAAAACCAAAGAGAAGGTAAGTTTTTATAATATATTCTGAAATATAAAGAAAATATTTATATTCTTGAAAATAAAAGACAAGAGGATATTGAGTAACTTTAAAGTTTCTCCTTGAGCAGATGAGAAAATACAGACCAGAGGGCTTTTAAAATTTATGCTAATCTCTTACACGAAGTCACTCCCAAATTTCAAACATCACTGAAAAGTATTGGTCACTTAGAGAGGATCAATTCCCATTAAGTGGGACATTATTAATCATGAACTTCCTGTCTTTATTCTTTAATTTTTACTATTTTCTCTAGTCTTTTTTACAAAAATCAATTTCCATGTTGGTGGATCTAGCTTGAATTCCATTAACCTTCAAAAAACTACTGGTTCAACCTCCACAAGAAATATGTAACCAATGTAGAAAAGTTGGAAAATAAAAAAATCCCCATTACTTAGAAACAACCAAAACTAACTCCATGGTGTATTTTCTTTACAACTTCTCTATGAACATGTAAGAATACTTCAAAACAAGGTGGGGGTATAACAGCACAGATACAGAATTTAGTGTGCAAATTCATGCTTTTAAAGCTTTTTTGAGGAAAATGCTCACAAGTGTTATGAAAAAATTCAGGATGCAAAAGTACAGTCTTTATTGTGTAAAAGACATGTATATAAATATATCAAATGTATGTATAAATTATACCAAATATCAATAGTACAGAATGAAAATATACCAAATATCAATAGAGATAATAATCTCTGGGTAAAAATCTCTTCTCATACTCACTGAGTGCTACCACGTTTCAACAACAAACATGCTTTTACCCATCAGGAAAAAAATCAATGCTACTTGTTAAAAAACACAATGGAAACCTGCTTTTTAAAATACAGATTTATAAGTGATAGGGTCCAGGCTTTCTCGACAACTTTGAAATATTTTGTTAAAAACAAATGTTTTGACTGGGGGTGGGGCAGTGGTGACGCGGGCGGGCGAGTGGTGCCGCATCACTGTCTTTATGACGGCCCCTGATTTAAGATCCTGTGCCAGCACCTCTCCTGCACCATACAGGAACCCATGATCCTCTAGCGCGCCAAGCCGCTGGCCTGACCAAAGGTTCAGAGACCAACATGGGTAAGAGGATGGTGGCCAGGCTCAGTCTGGGGCTGCTGCTTCTGGCGCTGTTGCTACCCACGCAGGTTTATTCCGAAGTTCCTTTGACCAGCACGCCAGAACCTCCCGAAACCACAACGTCCACATGTGCCCTGCAGCTAACAGGCAGTCTCCTTGTGATCTTCTTTGCCCTTCTCCATCTTTACCTTTAAGAGATGGGGGCCAAGGAACATCCACAGTTCACCAACCCATATTCTACAGCCCAGTCCATGTGGCATCTTGAAGGTCAGTGTGGCGAGGAAACAACAGGTCTTCATCAAACCTACTAATTACTAATCTACTACCACAGAAAATATTGAGAGTTTCACATTGCCCTGGTTTAAAGAACATGAAGGTTTGACTACGTAATGAAGGCCAATATTAAATCTGCTGGAGTTTCATGTACAAGGAAGAAAGAGACAACACTGGAAATTAATGACGTGATTAAATGTAGCTGAAGAAGTATGGACACTTAAAACTTTACCTTGAAAATAAGGATAATCTGACCTTAATCTATAGAAAAAGGATGAGCCATGGAATGGAGATTCTGTTTTCACATTGGTTCATTAAATCTAGAAGGCAGTAAAATGATTAGGTAAAATAAAGAACTTCCATTATTTTATTCATATGTACATTGGAAGGAACCATGGGGTGTCACTGTAAGTCCTCTGTATTTCAGTCCTAATTTAATGCTGGTATACTCTACATAACGTTTTACAGTGTTAAAGTTTCACTATTCTCTTGGGAATTTAACTCTTTCCTCTGGGGCTTTGTATTTGATATCGAGTTTGACTTTATGTAGTAATTGACAGGTGCCAGGGCAATAATGGATTGGAATCTACAAATCCAACCATGAATAATTCTTGCATATACTCTTAAAAGTCAAGTAATAGGTATTTCCTATCACATATTCCCATCCAACAAGCGTACCAGATTTGTTTGGTTAACTTGGATCATTTAAATTGATTGTAAAGATTAGAAGTGCATTGACATCAATCAATCTTAAAATACTGCTTTTTATTTCTGCATACTCATATGTTGAATAATTTTTACAACTTAAAAATTTGTCTGATTTGAAGGTATATTTGACAAATCTTGAAATTTGGAAATCTTGAAATTTGGGAATCTTGAAAAGAGGCAAATATATGAAGGAGGCAAAAGTAATGTGTATTAGGTATTTGGGAAGTGAAGACTGAAAACATGCCTGCATTAAATTCACAGCTCTTTTCGTGCTTTCTGTAAATATTTTTTAAAAAGCTTTATGAATCAGAAAAGCTACATTTGGAACCCTTTCTGTATCAGTCAATGTTTTAGATAGATAGAACCTGGTCTTAAACCTAAGTGGACTTGATTCTTGAAATTAAAACTTTTATAACTGCCTTGATATACAGAAACCTTTTTAGAAATAGACATTCCACGAAGTCTTTGGTTCACATGTTCACACACTGATGCTTAGATGTTACAGTGTCCTGTGTGGCCATGGTACTCTTAATAAGTCTTACTCTTACATGGTACTCTTATATGGTACTCTTAATAAGTCTGACAATATTTGCCATCTCTAGAACCCTACACAGGTACCAGATCCAACAGATCTCAAGCTATGTGAGATCTATGTGTGTGAATGAACCCTCCCTTTTGCTTCATATCTGAACACTATACATCTGTTTTGGATTGTATATTGTGTTTGGAATTGATTTGCATTGAACACAAGCTAGATAAAAATAAATAGCTGAAAGAGCGATGAAAACAAAGTATTGGACATATAAAATGATGTTTATGCATATAAAATATTAAGAATTATTCAATACTGTTCATAAGGTTATTTAGTAAATAGTTATTGAGTACTTACTATCTTACGAGATATTTAAAAGGAATGTCAAATTCTGGAGCAGTAATTAAATTTTAGACTTTGTTGCTATATCACTATTATTATTTCTGGGTTCCAAAAAAACAACCGAAGGGATACATTTTTGGATAGAGCCTTTTAATAGACTTGCTTTCATGGTCCAGTAGGTCTCTTTTAGTTCTCTCATTGTCTGGCACCATTCTTCCTGGTTTCTTCTCATTCTAATATTAACAAGCTAATAGTCAATATCACCTCTAGAGTATGTTACAATTCTTTTGAATTATTTGTGAGTTCCATTAAGTAAACAAAGTATTTGGCAATATAGCCAAATATGGCTATACCATGACCATCAGAACAATCTCCATCATCTGGAGAAAGATTATACGTATAGTCTCATAAAGAACTTTGATCCATAGTGTGATAAAAAGTTTATATTATCCCTTTAGCTCCTTTCTTAGATTGGTCTTTATTTAGGAGAGTTGTAATTATCCCTTTATTGATAGTAGTTCAATAGCTCAACTATTGATAGTAAGCTCAACTATTGATAGTAAGTAGTAGGTTTCTAAAGATGGCAAATATTGTCAGACTTATTAAGAGTACCATGTAAGAGTACCATGTAAGAAGAACTTCTGCTATTAACTCCCTAATTCGTAATCTGGAATATGGCTTACTCCTGTGACTTTAAGTTTTCTCACAAAGGCAGGGTAAACTCCGTCAGTTGTGTGGGGGAGAGTCAATCAAAAAGACGACCTACTTAATACCTTGAACAGAGCCATGATGACTAAAGTCCTTGCAAAAAGGAAGTTTGGGTCATGATAGTGTTCCTTTGTTAACTTGATTTAATTTTCAGAAAAATACAATGAAGACCTCTTAGTATGACAACTACAACTTGCTGTTTTTTCTGCTCAAATGGATTGTTAATTTTTTTGCTTTTTATTATCACAAACTTCTTGATGAAGGGTTATTTTCCACTTTTATCATCTACTTAACATGTTGAAAAAAGATGCTATAGAAAGAGATATTCCTTTTTTAATAAAAATGGCAACATATCCTAAAGAAGAAACACTGATTCAGTAAAATAACAGGCAAAATAAATTGTTAAAAATTTTGTTGCTCTAGTACTTAGAATTTGTAGGTGTTAGTCAATTAACAAAGTTTAGTTTTCTCTCATTTCTAGTCACTTCACCAGTCCCACTGCACTGTTAATTGATGTTCCCCATTTATATGTTTGTAACTATTTTTGTTTTGTTTTTACAGTTGATATTGACTATTGAAGTTCTCTGTTCTTTCCACAGAGTATGTCCTTTGCCACCAGATGACACAGATGATGAAAAAGAATAAAACTTTCTTATTCATCCTTGACTGTTTCCTATTTACTCTGTTATTGTAGGATGTAAATTTGCGTAAATGTATTTGTTCCAATTAGCTTTGTTGAATAGGCACTTAATTTAAATGAGGGTTACGTATAGTTCTTCAAAAGCAAGTAGTTACGGTACTGGAAAGTTTGTAAGATTAATAATGGTTACTTACCTTAGTATTCAATATAATGTAGCATTTGGTTTCTTTTACCTGTTATTGAGCTTCTTGTTCTTGCTAAAAACAAATCATTGTGTGGTGCTCTTAATTACAAATCTGCTGTGTTTGAAATTTGCTTAGATCTTTGTACTACTGCAGTTTTTATTGGCATTAGATTTTTGGAATGGTGCCATATTTTTGTTCCTTTTATTTGCTTTAAAAAGCAGATAGATTTCTGCACATATTAATTAAACTGAACCTACATCCCTTTAAAGAATGGGGACCAAAGATGCAATGTTGAAAAAATTTGGATTCCTGTCTTAGAAAAATGTAAGGCAAGGCTTTAAATGCTTGATAAAGCTTCTAACAACAACAAAAATAAAATACTAGCATCAAGTCAGGCAGAAGGATTTCATAGACTACATAAAAAGAGGAATTTTCATAGACTATGAATTTGGTTTAGTAACATAAAATATTATCCTCTGGGCCAATACATTTAGAATTGGAAATCAATAAAACATGAAAGGCAAATCATGCCATAAATTCAGAGCTATGTCTACAGTTTTTAGAGCTACCATTATATTTTTAAAAGATAATCAGGGGTATAATTAAAGAGGGGTTTAATATTACTTAGTAATAGTAATTCTTGTTTCCTCATACTTTTTGCTCACTGACATTTTTTGTCAATAATAACCATGTTTTAACAGGCATTTATTTTGAAGTTTGTTTTTAATAAACGATACTTATTTTCACAACCGACTGTATCCATTGGTGTGCTTCTTAAGATTATATTCTACTAGAGACTTCTATTTTATTCCTTCCAAATACAAATCAGTGCATTGACCTGATTTTATCAACTTCCTAACTGAATCCTGATGACCGTAGATTATATTTTTTGCTTTGTCTTTTAGAGGTGGATATTAAATATATTAAACAGAATGTTACTGAATTGTGAATAGAGTTTTTATCCTAAGTAGTTCTTTGATAATTAGGCTTCTTATTAAGGAGTAGCTCCAATCAATTCTATTAAAGTCAAGTTTTGATGAATCTGAAACCTGATTTGTTATTTTTCACTGGTGGAGAGAAACTTTTTGGTGGTATGTCTAATTTTGATATGTAATTGTTTCTAAAAAAATTTGACCTAAAGAAACTATAGTCTTTTCAAATATACAATATTTGATGATGTCTCACTTTTATTAGGTAGAGGTCCCATATAATCTATTTCCTTTGAAAATATAGATTGGCAATTTAGCCTCTTCTAAACATAAGGGAAGTGCAGACTCCCTGTTTCCATTAAAACTGAATCAAAAAATTTATACGTAATTAAGCTAAATTTGTAATTTTGTACCCTTCACAAAGTTGATCTGGTTTTCCTCTTTGAATGGATTATTCAAATTATTAATGCTAGTGATAAATTCCTGGCCAGACAATGGTTAAAGCTACTTTTCTGGAATTTTTGAATAATGGAACATTGTAAGGATCATACACATTTTGTGTTTATATAATTTCACAAAGGAAGAGCAATACTACAGCCAAAATTATAAAGTGTGCTTAAACTTATTTATGACAAATGCTTATTATTTTCTAAAAAGCAGAAAATAAAGCCTAAAATCACTGAGCCTTTCACATATGTATATATACACGGCTTACAAATCTCACTGTATTTAGAATCCTTTAGAGTAACTCTTGGAAAAATTGAAGGTTCAGCTTGGCCTTGGTCCAATCAACATTGTTATAATTGTTCCTTTTACCTTTGAGGACAGCATGTGGAAATTGGAGCGATTTTCACTGATGTGAAACTGGGAGGAGTGTTAGAAGTCATCTTGTTCAGTCCCAGTTACAGCTGTTCATTGGGGGAGACTAGTCGTTTTATGGTTGGTAACTCTAATTGTGAAAAATGTTATGAGTTAAAAATTTGATTTTTTCTAACTCCCCTCTTCATTTTTGGTTCTGTCCTTGATATAACACAGGACAAGTTATTCCTTCCACATGACAATTTTCAAGTATTTAAAGATAGCTGTTACATCTTTAGCCTTCTCTTCCTAAGGCTAAATGTTCTTTTGATGAAAAAATTTGGATGATTGTCGTCTTCTTGGAAAAATATAAGGCGATTTGGTCCTGAGGGTTTAAATCATTGATAAAGCCATTGTTTATGTCTATTGTTTATGTCACATGTATCCTAAGTTTTTCTAAGTCCCCGTGTAAGGGGCTATGTCTTTTGTGTTGTATATTGATTAGGCACATAAATGAAATTTAGCTACATTTCTTGTAACTGATCCCAAGTATTCACTAATTGTTTGACTCTAGTTTTGATATCGTATATTTGGAGATGCCAATGGAACTCTAAGAATATTTAGATATTAGTTACTGTAGGAATATTTAAATATTAATTGAGTAACAGTTTCCCAAAAATAAACATTAGATACCCTATGTCTTTCTTAAATGATTACAAAGGGCAATAAAAATGAAAAATAGAAGAACTGGGAAAAAAGGCTGGAGGTCATTGATCTACAGGATGAAGGTAGTGTACTGACTTTGAAGGCTTTTTGATATCTAGCCTAGATCTGAGAGCACTGTCTTAGTTTCATATGAAGAAAATGGATTCCTCTAGTACTGCTCACAAAATTCTAAAAGTGTAGTTAAACCCACATAGCTAGTTTTAGATATGATTGTGCGCTATACCTTTAGAGGTCTCAAAACAATGAGTATGTTGAAAATGATAGAATTACAGAACTCAAGTGAATATTTAGGAGTCAAGCCAGTTATTCATATACCTATACAAAAGTGAATAATAAAACTGTAGGAAGAGAGGATCTAAATGAATACTGGTTAAATTGTATTTCTTCAGACAGTGGGAAAAACGGATGAGGCATAGAATTTGCATTTCTATTATTGGCTTAAACTACCACATTTAATTATTAATTTTACCCAAGAAACCTTTCTATAGAACACATTTGCCATAATTGTGTCTTAAAGTTTTTAGAGACATCTAAGTCCACCAGTTTTAGATAAATCATTGTTCATTGGGTTCGTAGTTTTATTTTCTAATTAGAATATTTTTGATATTTAAACCTGTTGGCAATTGAAATACCAATCTATTTTGTCACGGTAACAATTTATCACTCGTCACAACCAGGAACAATTACCAGATGTTCTCATGTTCCATTTAAATTGTGTATGTGTGTATATGTATACTTCCACATGTATGCATGTCCGTAAGAAGGGTTTGAAATGTTTAAAACTTACTAAACAACCTACTACTAACATTTAAATCTGAAGGGATTTCCTAAAGGTTTTGTTGAACTGACTAGAGTAAATCAATTTAATGCTGTCCCATATGTACAGGAAACCAACAGATCTGCTGTTTTAAGTTACCAAAACTCATTTCCTCTGCACCAGCTGAGGTGGACCACAGTCCAATATTGATGACTAAGAGGTTATCGTGACCAATAAAATTAGAGCCAGCAGTTGCAAGTGCATTCACTTCCATAGAAAAAGAAATTCAGGGGCTCCTCTTTCTTAAACTTTAGTGCTTTTAAGCAGACCTATTCAAGATAGGAAAGTCAAGCCAAGATTTTCTACTCTTGTTTCTCTCAATGCCTAACTACATTTCTCTGAATATTGAACTGCCGTTACGATACGGGTGATTTTTCTAAAGAGGATTAGTTATATTGCTGGCTTTTACCCCAACCAGTTTTTCCAATATTTTCAAAGCCCAGATCACCCTGATACATACAGAAAATGAGGTTTTTCTTGCCCACAGTGTAGGTATGAAAGTTTTTTTCTGAGTGGAGGATTGAATTTCTTCCTTCTTCCCAAGCTTGATTATGGGTTTCCTTTGGCCTTTTCTCATTGCTTTTTAAGGATTAAAATCACTCTACTTAATTTATAGCGAATCTTTATTTTCTCCTTCCATTTAACTAGGTTATTTCCCGATCATATACAAACGTACAATCCTTACAAAAGATAGATGAAGACAAAACTTTTCTCACCATTCCCTTAGGGGCTGTCAAAGGAGAAAGAAGTGCATGAAAAAGCTTTCATGACATTGAATATTTTTATTTTTTTAATTAAAAAATCGTATTTACTTAGAAGCATTCAGAATGTCAACAAAACAGCTTCATTTTTATTTTCATTTTTTTTGCAATTATGGTCTTTTTGCAAAGAGTGGTATTCAGTTAACAGAACAATTATTCAACATTGAATATTTTTAAAACCCAGTTGAAACACAACTGAAAATCCACAAGAGGGAGATGCTTGCTAAACCGACAGAAAATAACTCTCACGAGGGAACAGAGACTTCGGTGGAGCCAAAGGGTTGGCCTGAGACTCAGGGCGGGAGGGAGCAGGTGTATATCGTGGTCGGAGGCAGATGGGGGGAGTACAGCTGAAGGGAAAAGCAAGATGAGCTTTGGGACCGGGTGCAAAGCGTGTGCTCTGTCTAAAACCAGGAGCCGAATAGGAGCACACGCGCCCAGCTACCTCCAGATAGTCCCACAAGAAATGGGGGTGGTTGTCTTTGAAGGCACTTCCGCTTAGCAACCCCACGCGGTTGCTAAGGAGTGGCTGTAGAGGGGGTGACCCGGAAGTGGTGGTGTCCGTTTCTCGCTGCTTGCTTTAACTTGGTCCTATCCAGAGCGCCCGGGTGCTCTGCACCGGGCCGAGGGTGGGGCCAGCGCTAGTGGTTCCGGTTCGGCTCCTGCCGCCTCTCGGCTCCTCGCCTTCCCCCTCCCCTCCCACACCTCTCCTCCCTCCCGTTCCTGGGAAAGAGAGAAGCCTCTTCTGCGGGTGGGTAGAGGAGCGCACGGCGCCTCGGGGCGGGGACCGCGCCCGCCCCTTCTGAGCCCCGGAGCACGGCCAGACTAGGTACTCGCTCCGGCTTCGACGGGGTCCGGGAGGCTGGAGCCAGAGGGTGTGTGTGTGTGTCTGTGGGGGTTGGTGGGGGGCCCTTCGCTCGGTCGGGGAGTGGGACGCCGAGATCCTGGGTGGGGCGCAGGCCGGCGTGTGTATCTATGGAGGGTTGCGGGGGTGGAGTGGAGGGGCTAGGAGACACCGCGGGCGAAGAGTTTCAGGTGGCCGGGTGAAGGTTGCGGGAGTCGCTCCCTCGGATGCAGAAGACTTTGGCCGGTGTGGACCGGGACTTTGCCACCTGGAGGGCTCGCTCTGAAAGGGGGAGCATCCTCCCGGGCCAAAAGGAGAGCATGGACCTTGGCGGGGTGGTTGGGGCAATCCAGTGCTTCCATTGCCCGTTTGCCTTGCCCACACCGCTGGGACAGTCGGATTCGAGGGTTGTGGGGGTTGTGAGTCGCCTGGGCACCGTGGGGAGCCGCCCTTGGCAGAGCTAGGACAGAAGAAGGGGTAAGGAGACCTCCCTCCACCCAACTTCCGTGCGCTTCCCCCACTTCTTCCTTTACTGCTTTGGCCCCAGCGTCCTATAGGAGCGATACCCCCCAAGTGGGCAGGCATCACAGCGTAAGAGAAAGAGGGTGGAACTGGGTTTGTTGTCTCTAGATGATACTTCAAATGTTTGGGAAGTGCCAGAATAGCTTATTCAACAAAGTCTCCCAGTTCGATATTAAATCTGGTGTAAATTATCTTAGGAAAGTGCAATTCTGAAAAGCCCCAAAGTATAGGCTAGTCTGGCATAGCCTTGTTTGGTAGATAATGCGTATTATAAAAAATAGACTAGGGGAACCGTATAGATAGAGAGGGTTATGGGAGACATGTTGAGGCAAGCCTTTTCCAACCTCTTTTTTACCTGCCAGTAAGCCTGCCCTAGTTTAAATGAAGCAGAAAGATCCTCTTCATTTATATTTCAATCAGTGACCGAATTATAGGTGTCGTGTGTTGATAGAAGTCTCGGAGTAGATATGTACGGAGAGACAAGATTGTCTGCTTTTGAGCCTGTCTCTTAATCTTTTAAGGAGATAATTGTGGTCAAGTGGAGTGTTGGCTTTCAGGTAGGTAAATCTGGGATTGAACCCTGCCAGGCTGCCACTGGCTAGTTGTTGACCTTCCGTAAGTCATGGAACCTACCAGAGATTCATTTTCTTCATAAGTGAAATGAGTTGAAATTCTTACCAGTATTGTTAAAGGGAGGTAATATATTTGAATAACAGCCCACTTTAAATGGAAGCACCTTCTACTTGAAAGATGAATTATCATTAATCTTACACAGTTAAGGTAGCCCAGTTTTGTGGAATGAGGGTTGAGATAGGAAGGGAATTGGATAATATTCCAAAACATGTGTATACAGCAGGACTTTCAGTGTTCACAGGAATTGATCATAAGTAGCATGTAATTCAGTTATCAGTAGTTTCTTAAAACTCTTAAAAATAAAGCGGAATATGTGCATTTATTGAAATGACCAATGATGTTTTAAAGGTTTTTCTCAGATTTGTGATGTGTGTGGTATGGATTGATAAAAACATTTTAAAAGTAATGTATGTAAATATTAGTTAACATCACGTGTCTCTGAAGAGAATTAAAATTGGGGTATAAAATAGAAAGTAGTTGTAATTTTAAGATTAAAATCAGCATCAGTAGCGTGACTCATCTTAATTAGATTTAAACTATTAGCAAAACTTGTATAATATTCTGTAAAATAAATGAAAATGGAATGAATTTCTGCCTTTATATTATTCATGATGAGAATATAGAAATCTCAGAAGCATGAAGTCTCTATAATGCATTTGTTTTATAGTTTTAAAATGATATTTATATGTAACCTATTGTATGTCAGATTTCTCAGCTGCTTTTTCATGTCACTTACAGTAATATTTAAGTGTACTTTATGCAAAGGATAAAAAAATCAAATAACTTGCTTTAATAATAGTTTTTGTGTGTGTGAAAAGTGGGAACAGTTTGTAATTCAGTATCACGTTTTAGAGGTTTACAGATTTTGCAGAATTTTGAGAGAAAATTTCAAATATATTTTTCCCCATGTCTTTGTCTTTTAAACAGGGATGAACTTTTTTTTTTAATGAAATACTGATAGAAGTCTCCAACTATATTGCATGCTCTTTGAGGTGGAAATACTATTTAAAATTTTTTCCACGACTGCAGCTAGGCAATAACTTGGTCAAATTGATATATGGATATATTTAAAATTAATGAAGTATCAATACTATGTTTTTAAATTGAAATTAGGTTTTTGCTACAGTTGTAATAAGGTTATTCAACCTTTTTGTAAGGTTATTCAACTTTCTAAATGGCTTTTTTGAGAGTGTGAAACCTTTAGTGTATCTATAAGCTTTTAGCTGTGTTTTCTGGGATCATTTTTTCATCATCCTTCAAATCTTAAATTTGAGGCCATATTTTCTTGCTTTGGTAAAGCTATTGGAAGCTCCTATTTTTTCCCCAAGTTTTTCATAAAACTTTTTAAACAATTTACTTTGGTATAAGAGGATACTAGCTGTTAGAGTAAAAATATCTATCAAAATTATAGGCAACTGTAGTGATTGTTAGAGATGATATTTTCTCAATGAACTTTTCCACCCAAAGTATGTGGCTGTTCCAAGGATCTTTCAGTTGTCAGTTATGGAATTTGCTTGTCATGAAATCTAAAAATGACTAAACCTTCCTTTAATATCCATCCTTTCATGATCTCAGAAACATTTAGGAAAGATGGGAAAGGTTTATATACCATATACTAGAATCAAATAATGAACAATGTTATTGGAGCTGCCAAATCAGGAGTGAAAAGTTACCGTGGAAATGTTTTAAAAATGGTAGGCAGTGCTTTACTCAAACCAAATGAGTATCTTCCAGTTTGTTTCTATTTTACAGCACATTTCTTTTTGGAGATATGGTGTAATCTCTAATAAGGGTAAATAATCATTGTATCCAGAAAAAAAGGTTGATACCATAGACAGATTTTAATATTATTAATCTTGATAGAAATTTCTCAGTGGATTCAGGGAAGTGGAAGTAGAGTTTCATGAAAGAATTTTAGAATTTGCGGAACGATAGTTTTTTAAACATCTAACATTTCTCTACTCATTTCTGCCTAATAACAAAAACTTTGAGAATCTGGGAGAAAAAAGAATGAATTTACTTCAGAATTATCATTTTCAGTTTTGTAGATTACTTGGAGAGCTAAATTAGATTTTGACATTGGGATTGTGTTCAAGATGGACTCAGGAAAAAAAATTAAGAGAGATGCCATCTGTTTCAGATTCTTTATTCTCTTACCCCTTCATATTTTGTGGCGCTGAATTCATCAGATTATTGTTCAAAAATAAGAATCCTCAGATTTAAGTTACATAATTTCAGCTGTATCAGTGAACGAACTTGCATCTTTGTATTCAGTTACACAGATCACAGACATCTGTTAAAAGTGTTTGTTATTTCAGACTATGTTAACATTAGGTAGGTTCATGTATCTTTGTCTTTATTCACTAAACAAACCATTTTTGTCGGTAATGCTTACGGTAGTCCACTCTTGGTGGAAGTTGCTAAAAAAAAAAAGAAATGGATTGTGGAAGATGCAGAATAAGACTTTTTCTCCCCTTTGATGTCACAACCAGAAGAAAAGCTTCTCCTGAGGATTTTCTATTTAGTGCTAAGTGCACTTAAACTTCGTCTTTCAGTAGTGAGTTTTGCCTTACTTTATGCCAGTTGCTATACTTTGCATCTAAATGGTACCATACAGTTCATAGGGCACATATTTGTCACTTTTCAGTTTGGATCTTAATAAATTCTGAGGTCAGGTTTTTGGGTTTACTGAGCTGGAAAAGCCCATAACTAGTGCAGGTTACAGTAGCTGGCACGTAACGTAGCATGGACCAGAAAGATCCAGGCATCTTTGAGAAACTGTAAGTAGAACTAGTGTGGTATCCCAGAAATGGCTTGAAGAGAGCCATCTGGATGGAAGAGAGCCATACTGTGCAGCAGGAGTGTCCTGGTGATATAGGAAGACAGACGGACTGCTGCTATCCCTCTCTGGTCTGTTAGTTACCCAGAAGCGCTAGGTGGGTAGTGTAGTTACGGCAGGGCTGGGGTGTCAGGGATGGGAATTGTTCTTCAATAATTGCTCAGCCGTCACAATGGAGGCATTGCCATACCGGGGAAAGAGATATTCTCTTGGATTTTGCCTTGGCCAGAGAAGCTGAGTGAACAGGTAGCCATTGCGCTTGCCATCAAAGAAGACTTGGTGCAACCAGTGGGTGCTGGGTAAGCCTGTCAGAATGCTGCAATTTGACGTCTCCATCAAAATGCCACATAAATTTCTAGGGAACCATAGCATTGGACCCACATTGATTTCTGTAGCTAATATTTTCTAACTCTTTAACCTACAAAGAGGGCCATTGAGGATTTTGGCGCCTCTGAATGAAAGTACTGTACATTTACATCCCTCTTGATACATTTATAAATACACTTTAGTTTGTTGGCATTAATGAATGATGTGAAAGGGTTTTAAGTTGTGTGTATTTGTGTGTGTGTGTGTGTGTGTGTGTGTGCGTGCTTAAGTGTCCATGATAATCACCAGATCTCATTTTAGTTCTTCAGGCTAAATTGCGAACCATAACTGTGGTCAGGCAGCTTCTCAGCTGCATATCTTCTCTACTTCCTACTGTGTTTCCCCAAAAATAAGACCTAGCCGGACCATCAGCTCTAATGTGTCTTTCGAAGCAAAAATTAAGACCCAATCTTATTTTAACAATATAAGACCAAGTCTTATATTAATTTTTGCTCTGAAAGATGCATTGGAGCTGATGGTCCGGCTGCGTCTTATTTTCGGGGAAACACGGGAGCTGTCACTCTGATGTAGGTGCTAGTGAGCAGGGATGTGATCAAAATGACCAATAGGACAAAGACAAGGGGACTAAAGCTGAATTATTTTATTTAAAGTTAATTTCTTTGTTTACTTACTAGAATTTCTGTAGGCTAAAGTAGCAGTATCTACTTTTTAAGATTGTGGATGTCCAATTTTTTAGAAAATTAAGACTTTTTTGAACAGTTTTAGATTTACAGAATAATTGAGCAGATAGAATCCATATCTCTCATCCACATAATTTTCCACCCACTCCCCCTATTATTAACATCTTACATTAGTGTGGTACATTAGTTAAAATTAATGAACCAATATTACCAATATTGATTAATTATTATTAACTATAATCCATTTATCCTTTTTATTAATCCTTTTTATTAAGGTTCACTCTTTGTGTTGTATAGTTCTGGATTTTAACAAAAGTGTAACAACATTTATCCACCATTACAGTTTCATACAGAATACTTTTACCATCCTAAAATTCCTGTTTTACCTATTCAGCCCTCCTGCTTTTTCCCCCAGAAAATCCCTGGCGACCACTGACCTTTTTACTATCTCTACAGGTTTGCCTTTTCCAAAATTTCATATAGTTGGAATCATGTAGTATGTAAACTTTTTAGACCGGTTTCTTTCACTTAGCAATATGTATTCCATGTCTCTTTGTGACTTGATAGCTCATTTCCTTTTATTGCTGAATAATTTTGCGTTATATGGATGTTGATCCCTTCACCTATTGAAGGACATCTTGGCCACTTCCATTTTGAGGCGATTGTGAATAAAGTTGCTGTAAACGTGCATATGCAGGCTTTTGTGTAGACATGCTTTGAACTCCTTTGGGTAAATACCGAGGAGCGGGATTGCTGGATCTTATGGTAAAACTACGTTTCATTTTGTAAGGAACTGCCAAATTGCAGTCCCGTCAGCAATGAGTGCGCGTTCCTGTTGCTCTGCATCCTTGTCAGCTTTCCTATTCTCAGTTGTAGCCAATTGAATAGGTGTTTTAACTTAGGATTCCCCAGTGGCGTACAGTGTTGAGCCCCTTTTCTTCCATGTGCTTATTTGCCATCTATGTGTCTTTGGTGAGGTGTTTGTTCAGATCTTCCTCCCGTTATTAAATTGGGATCTTTGTTTTCTTACTATTGAGCTTTAAGTGTTGTTTGCATATTTCAGATACAAATCCTTTATCAGATAAATAATGGGTTTCACAGATCTTTTCTTCCAAACTGTGGCTTGTGCCCTGTATTCTCTTAACAGTGTCTTTAATAGTACAAAAGTTTTTAATTTTAATAAAGTCCAACTTATTTTTTCTTTCACTGAGCATACTTTTGGTATTGTATCTAAAAACTCATTGCCAAACCCAGGATCACATAGATTTTTCTCCTGTGTGATCTTTGAGAATTTTTATAGTTTTGCATTTTACATTAAGTTCTAAGATCCGTTTTGAATTAATGCTTGTGAGAATTTTAAGGACTGTGTCTGTATTTGCGTTGTTGCACAGGGATGTGCATTGTTTTATAAAAATGTTTTCTATTCTAAAAATGTCAATGTGGTATTAAAAAAATACTTTATTATTTTGGAACAGTTTTGTGTTCACAGCAAAATTGAGAGGAAGGTACGTAGATTTCCCATATATCCCTTTCCCCCACACATGCGTAGCTTCTCCCACTATCAACATCCCCCACCAGAGTGGGACATTTGTTATAATTGATGAACCTACTATTGATACATCATAGTCACCCAAAGTTCATAATTTAATTTAGGGTTCATTCTTTGTGTTGTACATTCTGTGGAATTGGAGAAATGTGTAATAATATTTATCTATCATTATAATATACAGAATATTTTCACTGCCCTAAAAATCCTCTGGGCTCTGCCAGTTTATCCTTTACTTCCACCCCAACCCTGGGCATTTTTTTTAAAGAAACTAAAATGAATAAAATAATTTGTGGGGGTAGTTTTTTTCCCCCCCATACTTTCTGTCATCTTGTATCTTCTTCTGTGGGAGTAGTTTTTCCTTTTTTTTTTTAAAGGTGGGCGCAGCTCTCAGTGGCCCATGTGGGGATCGAACCGGCAACCTTGGTGTTATCAGCACCATGTTCTAACCAACTGAGCTAACCAGCCACCCCATATGGGGGTAGTTTCGAAAAGAGATTTTCCTAACATTCTCAGATGTAATTAGAAGCATTGTTCAGTGTGTTGAGTTTCCCTTTTTTAAAAAAATTGATATTGAGTCATTAGATGTTAATTGACAGGTGCCTAATTCTTTGTTTGAGATATCTAATTGGGCATTAGGATGGGTGAGCTAAATGTGACACTGGCCATATAACAGTTTCAGGTGGTAAAAGAGATCAAAATTCAGAATTTTTGAACCATCACTTAAGGTCCTTTGCCACTTGCATTTCATTATCACGCAGCATTTCAGCTATACAGATTTCTTGGCTGCCCTCTCTGGTGTTTGCTTCTTTTTACACTTGTTGAAGATTGCCCAGAAACTTGAGCTGGCAAAGATTGAGTAGGAGGAATGAGTAAGTACATGGGGACTGCTGTAGTTGCCTGATAATTTCCAATTCTGACTCAGAGTGTGAATATCTATTCTAAAAGTAATCAAATGCTGTCCTGAGACACTAGTGCGTACATAGCCTAAGTAGTCATTGTTAGCTAGAATCCTCTGTCAGTTGGCTTTGTAACTGCTCCGTCCTGGACTTCTAGGACACCCTTTGTATTCCTGAATATCTTAACCTTAATTGGTATTATGACATCCAGGTATTTTGGCCCTCTAGGGTGTGATGTAAAAATTGTTTGATAACTTCATGTTTAGTGGATTTTGTTTGCTTTTTCACCTAAATAACAACGGGCACAGGAACAGTCTGTTTGTGTGAAAGCACTTAGGTTTTCCAGAAATGGATGCTCTCCAAATCAATCAATATATAAACTCACTTTGTCTTTAATGGAATCCATCTGGTTTAATGCTTGTGTTTCTTGAGTTTTGTAGATTATGGAATCACAAACCTAAAAGAAAACTTGGAGAGGGTCTAGTTAGACTCTTTCATTTTATAGCTGAGACTACTTAAGTGCTAAGTGACTCACTCAAGACTGTACAGCTAATGAGTCAGGCTGGAACGTCGGTCTCCTGACTCCCAGTCCAGTCCTATTTATGATATAATACACTAATTGGTTCTAGTGAAGGCATGATTTCTTAAGAAGAAAACTTTCCAGGAAATTTAATTTGACTAATAAACCACTACAGTATTAGAATTCAAAAAAAAAAAATCATTATTAAAAAAAAAAGAATTCAACTATTCAGTTGAATTTCCTAGTTAATTGCTGAAGTGTTGAGTATGTTTTTCTTTAAGTACTACGTGTCGCTGGATCTTTAGTTAAGAGCAGATTTATTTTTCACATTCTAGATAGAAATCTGCCAATTCAAAAATAATGAAGATACTATATCCTGTATTTATTAGCAAGAACACATTTGGCTGCATTAAAATGAATTAAAGTATTTGTTTTTTGGCACAGAGAGAATTTGTTAATATTTAATGTCATAAGGCAACAATGGAATTCTGCTTTATGTGGCGGTGTATTTATAAAACTAGAGTGGAGTGTTATGTAAAAACTAAAAGTACAGATTAATTTAATATGCATCTGGTGAATTCAGGGCTTGAAGGATGCACATCTGTTGAGAAAACAAATCATAGAACTATTCAGAGTTTCAGCATCTTTAACTATGTGTGCTTTGATTCTCTTTAACTGTTTTGAAACAGTTTTAATGGATTTAGAAAATCCATTCTCAGGAAGCAACTATGAAACCATTTCTGATGCTATTAATCATTATTCTTCACAGTATTTTGATACATTAGTATTTTTCTTTCCAATTTATTTATTGGGGCAGGAAGGAGTTAAATGACTTGCCATAACAGTATTAATTTGTTGCAGAACTGTGTTTATAAAGTGGGAGTATAGTTTCCTGAATTGAATAGATTAGAAATATTTTAAAGTGCTGAATTCTATTTTGAATCCACAATCAACGAAGAAATAACCACAGAGCTATGCATTCATCATCATACTAGTGCTATAGGAACGTAGAAATTGAAGTTATGATCATCGACCAACTTGGAGAAACAAGATTTAAAATGAAAGGTAGAGTAATACAATCTGTAACTAAATGCCGACTTGGTGCTATAATCTGGGAATACTATAGGAAGTTAGAGGAGAGAAAATTCAGAGAGTGTACCTAGTCTTGATGGGAAGGAGACTGAATGTAACGTGGTGGGTCACAGCTCTGGCTGCTCATTCAGATCACTTGGGGAAACGTCCCAGGATCAGTTGAATCAGAACCTAAGGGTGGAGCATCCATAGTTTTTAAAAACTTTCTCAGGTAATTGTCATGTACAGAAAGTGTTAAGAGAACCGCAGCCTTGAAGGATGGGTGCGATTTGGGTAGGCAAGGAAGTGTTTTGGGGCAGCACAGTTAGGCGTGGAGGGAGCATTGGGCACAGCCCGTGAACACGCCCATAATCCAATCAAAGTAGTGCTGCCGGTTACAGAGTAGGGAGAAAGAAGCTTAGGGAGGCCAAATGGAGCCGTTTTGGACTAGTGCTTCTCAAAGTGTGGTCCCTTCACCAGTGTCACCTGGAAATGTATTACAAATGCATATTTTGAGGCTCTGCTCCAGACTTACTGAATTGGAAACTCTAGTGGCGGGGTCCAACAATCTGTTTTAACAGGACTCCAGACGATTCTGGTATACGCTGAAGTTTGAGAATAGCTATTAATAGAGGATAATTTAAGTTAGGCAGAGGAAGTTAGGTTTGATGTTGTTAAGTTAGAATTAATAAGTTCGATTTCATAAGTCGGGCAGAAGAAGTTAGATTTGATAAATAAGGACCCATTAATGATTTTTAAAAAATTTTTTTTATTGGGGAACAGTGTGCATCTCCAGGACCCATCAGCTCCAAGTGGCGGTCCTTCAATCTAGTTGTGGAGGGTGCAGCTCAGCTCCAAGTCCAGTTGCTGTTTTCAATCTTTAGTTGCATGGGCGCAGCCCACCATCCCATGGGGGAGTTGACCCAGCAACCTTGTTGTTGAGAGCTCGCGCTCTAACCAGCTGAGACATCTCTCTGCCCCCCATTAATGATTTTTTAAGCTGGCATGTAACAAGATGTATTTGTATGTATGAAAGGTAAATGTGATTGTGATGTGCAGAATCCTTTGGACTACTAAGATATAGGAACGAAGGAAGCCAGGTGAGGAGGTACAGACGTACTCTAGTCACAGTGAGGGCCTGTTCTAGGGAAATATTAGCGAAAACAGAATAGTAATAATAGTGATGGCAATTTTTTAAGTGTTTATGGAATGAGCAATATGCTAAATGCTTTGGACACATTATCTCATTTCACTTTCACAGCAAGTCACCGAGGTGGCTATTGTTCCCATTTTACAGATCAAGTAATGAGGCAAAGAAAGGAAGGTTACCTTCAAAGTTCACACTGCTGGTAAGTGGTAGACGCAGGATGTCAAGTATCTCTACTGTTAAAGCCTCTTTTGAAGAAACAGCTGATAATATCTGGAGACCAAGAGATAAAAGAGAAAACTAACTCAGAAAAGTTTTAATCCTAGGTGACAGATAGCAAGGGGAAGTTACTGTTAGAAGGGAAATAGTGCTTCCAGTGGGTAACAGCAAGTCATTTAGCTCCTTTGAAACTGTCTCATAAAAGTGACTGTGAGAAATAAGTAATGGGAACTTTTGTATTGTGCTTTTTAGGTGTAAAGTTCTTGTGATACCATAGATATGAAGTGACTTGTGATAGCTGTTTTCTGGGTTTTGTCCTTTTTGCTCATGATGACTGAATTAGAAGAACCACTTTGTCCAGCTTTTAAAAAATATCTTTTAGATTTTAGAGTAAGTCAGTCCATGAGTAAATTATGCCTGAGAAGCTTTCTATAATACCACTCTTCCCTCTCTAGAGAAATATTTGTTAATTTAGAAAAAAGGTCAGAAGCATCTTAAGACAGCTTAAGAAATATTTGTGTCATTTTGTTTTAGTGTGTACTGGAATCATCTAGAGTCCTGTTAAAACAGATAGTTTGGGTAATTGTTTTCTTAAGATGTTTTGAGTTCTGTTCTAGCGTCCTCTTATTAGGTAAAAAATTGACATCATAAAACTAACCATTTTAAAGTGCACAGTTTGGTGGTGTTTGGTACATGTTATGTAACCATAACCTTTATCTACTTCTAAAACATTTTCATCATCCCAAAAGGAAAAACCCCAAATCTTCCTTTCCATAGCCACTGGAAAACACTAATCTGTTGTCTGTCTCCATGAATTCTCCTATTCTGGATATTTCATATAAATGGAGTCCTATAATGTGACCTTTTGTGTCTGTTTTTTTGTCTGTGTATCTGCTTCTTTTACTTAGCATACTTTTCTCTAGGTCCATCCATGTTGTAGCATGTATCAGTACTTTATTTCTTTTTATGGCCAAGTAACATTCCATAGTATGGATAGACCGCGTTTATCCATTCATCAGTTGGTGGACAGCTTTGTTTGTTTCCTCCTTTTGGTTATTGTGAATAGTGCTGCTATGAGTGTTGATGTACAAATTTTTGTTTGAATATCTGTTTTCAGTTTTTTTTAGGGGTTTGTACCCAGGAATGGGATTGCTGGGTCATATGGTAATTCTACATTTTAGTTTTGGAAGAACTGCCAACTGTTTTCCACAGTAGCTACACCATTTTACATTTTACATTCTCACCAGCGATGTTCAAGGGTTCTAATTTCTTTCTGCCCTCAACAACATTTATTTTGTGACTTTTAAAAAATTACAGCCATCCTAGTGGGTGTAAGTGATACTTCCTGATTGTGCTTTGCATGTCCTTAATGAATAAATGTTGTTGAGCATCTTTTCGTGTGAAATGTTTGTTCAAGTCCTTTGCCAATTTATTTATTTATTTTTTTTGGGTAGAGAGTTTTCATGTTTTTTGTTGATAATTGGTCTGATTTCACATTTTAAGTAGATATTCATTAAATGTAGCTCTATCTTAAGCTGCCATACTTTATAAGTGATTATTGCACAGATTCACGCAATGGTTTCTTCTCTTCCTATAGTTGCTTTAAAAAAAAAATGTGGTAATAGCCAAGACATGGAAACAACCGAAATGCCCATCGGTAGATGACTGGATTAAGAAACTGTGGTACATTTATACAATGGAGTATTACGCGGCCATAAAGAAGAAAGAAATCTTACCATTTGCAACAACATGGATGGACCTAGAGAACATTATGTTAAGTGAAATAAGTCAGACGGAGAATGACAAATACCATATGATCTCACTTATATGTGGAATCTAAAAAGAATAAGTGAATGAACTAATCAGAAACAGTTTTGGAGACTTAGAGGAAAAACTGAGGGTTGCTAGATGGGGGCGGGGGACAAGGGGGAAGGTGAGGGGATTAGAAAACAGTCAGTAACCACAAGATGGCCACGGGGTTTTGAAAATCAATTTGGGGAATGTAATCAATAATGTTATAAAGATTTTGTAGGGTATCCGATGGACACTTTTCTCATTAGGGAGACCACCTCAGGGATGATGTAGATGCCTGATCACTGCACTGCACACCTGAAGAGGAAGCTGAACAATAATGAATGTCAACTACAATTTTATATATATATGTATATGTGTATACTTACAAGAAGCGGAGTACAGCATTAGGAATAGAGACAGTGGAAATGTAATGGCTCTGTGTGATATCAGAGGGATGGTGGATGGGGGGAGGGGAGTTCACACTGTGTGAGGGATATAAATTATAAACGTCTAAGTATTACTTTGTCTTGTGCACCTGAAACTAACAAAAAATGTGGTAAAATATAACATAAAAGTTACCGTTTAACAATTTTAAGTGTATCTATGGAATTAAGTACATTCACATTGTTGTGCAACTATCACCACTATCTCCAGACTTTTTTTATCTTCCACAACTGAAATGCTGTTGAACATGGGTGTACAAACATCTGTTTGGGTCCCTGCTTTCAATCTTTTTGGGTGTACGTATATACACAAGTACAGTTGCTGGATCATATGGTAGTTCTATGCCTAACTCTTCTGAAGACTCAATCGTACTGTTGACTGTAGATGCTGTATCACTTAACATTGCCATCAGCAGTGCATGAGGATTCCAGATTTCTCCACAATCTCGCCAACAGTCACTTTTCATTTTTTGATTATAACCATGCTAGTAGGTGTGAAGTGATATCTTGTGGTTTTGATTTGCATTTCTCTAGTCATTAGTGATACTGAGAATCTAGTCATGTGCTCATTGGACATTTGTGTATCTTCTTCTAAGAGCTTTACAGTTTTAGCTCTTATATTTAGGTTTTTGATCCTTTCTGAGTTATTACAATGTGAGGTTAAGGTCCAGCTTCATTCTTTTGCATGTGGGTATCCAGTTATTCCATTTCCATTTGTTGAAGAGACTGTTCTTTCCCCACTGAATGATCTTGGCATTCTTATTGAAAATCAGTTGGTCATAGATGTATGGGTTTATTTTTAGAGTCTCAGTTCTATGCCATGGAATGTAGCTTTGTGGTAATTTTGAAATCATGAAGTGGAAGCCTCCAGTTTTGTTTTTCAAGATTTTCTGAGATTGTACAAGGTATGATCAAAAAATGTGGTGAATGCTGCTGGCAAGTGCCATCCAATGGAAAGGCAGGAATCTTTAGTATGGGAAGCGGGCATCGATCCTTAGTAACAGTGTGTGACAAGTTTCCACTTGTTCAGTGCAGTCAGTTGGGTGTCCGCTACAGTTGAGAGAAGGTGTGTCTTAAAGTGTGCCGTAAATAGTGGATCATGAACAGCACATTAACTTGAAATGGGCAAACGGTTTCATCCTCCATCATGACAACACGCCATGTCACACATTGCTTCTGATAGGCAATTTCTGTCAAATAAAAACATTATGATGTGTCCTCATCCATTCTATTCACCGGATCTGGCACCGTGGGACTTCTCGCTTTCCCCAAAGTCAAAGTGACCATAAAATAAACGTTTTGAATTCATTCAGGACATTGAGCCAGCCGCGACAGAGCAACTAAAGACACTCATGAAAGAGGACTTCCAGAACTGCTTCAGAAAGTGGCAAGAATGATGAGATAAGTGTGTACAAAGAGGGGGAATACTTTGAAGGGTGATTAATGGCAATGTGTCTTTTACTAGAATAAATTTTTGTTTAAACATTCACCATAATTTTTGAGCATATCTCGTATTTTGGCTATTTATTGTCCCTTACAATTGCACATGAATTAAAAAATTTCTTTCATTGCCTTATGGTTTACATTGTACATTTACAACTCTTCCAAATAACACTTCCAAAATAGTCTACTTCCAAATAACACTGTACTGCTTCGTGGTTTGTGCAGGTACTTTATAACATGATTCCCAATTCCTTCCTTCTTTCAGTCTTTTTAAATTTATTGATGCTTGTCTTGTGGGTTAACAAGACATATTATCTATCCTAGAGAATGTTCCATGTACACTTGAGAAAAATGTATATCCTGCTGTTTAGTTAGTGGGGTGTTCTGTATATGTCTGTTAGGTTTAGTTGGTTTATAGTGTTGTACACATACTGTGCCTTATTGATATTCTGTCTGGTTGTTCTATCTATTGTTGAAAGTGGAGTGTTGACATCTCCAACTATTGTTGTAGAACTGTCAATTTCTCCCTTCAATTCTGTGTTTTACTTCATATATTTTTCTTTTTGTTTTTGTTTTTTAATTGGGGAATATTGGGGAACAGTGTGTTTTTCCAGGACCCATCAGCTCCGAGTCAAGTCATTGTTTTTCAGTCTAGTTGTGGAGGGCGCAGCTCACTGGCCCATGTGGGACTCGAATCGGCGACCTTGGTGTTATGAGCACCGTCCTCTAACCACTGAGCAAACGGTCTGCCCCTCATACATTTTTCAACTCTTTTCAGTGTGTATGTTTATAATTGCTATGTCTTGATGGATTGGCCCTTACTTGTAATAGTTTGTCTTGTAACAATTTTTATCTTAAATTCTATTTTGTCTGATGTTAGTATAGGCACCCTATTCTTTTGGTTACTCTTTTTTTTTTTTTTTAATAAATTTTATTGGGGAATATTGGAGAACAGGGTGTTTCTCCAGGGCCCATCAGTTCCAAGTTGTTTTTCTTCAGTCTAGTTGTAGAGGGCGCAGCTAAGCTCCAAGTCCAGTCGCCGTTTTCAGTCTTTAGTTGCAGGGGGTGCAGCCCACCATCCCATGCGGGAATTGAACCGGCAGCCTTGTTGAGAGCTCGTGCTCTAACCAACTGAGCCATCTGGCCGCCCCTTGGATTACTCTTTGCATGGACTGTCTCATTTTCATCCTTTTACTCTTAAGCTATTGTGTCTTTGGATAAAAATTGAATATGTTGTAGACAGCATTTAGTTCAATTGTTTTTAATCCATTATACCAATCTCTACCTTTTAATTGGAGAATTTAATCCATTTACATTTAAACATCTGTGTTAATGGGAACAGAACGTAATTTATAAGGAAGGACTTTTGCCATATAGCTATTTGCTTGTTATGTGTCTTATCGTTTTTCGATTCCTCCATCACTGCCTTTTGTGATCAGTTGATTTTGTCTAGTGTACTCTTTTATTCTCTTCTTGTTTCTTTTTCTGTTTATTTTTGTTTTGTTTTTTCTTAGTCTTCCTCTGGGGATTACAATTAACATCTCAACCTTATGACGATCAAGTTTGAATTAATACCAGCTTAGTTTCAATAGTACACAAAACTTTGCCCCCCCGTATGTTGTTATTGTCACAAATTATATATTTGTACATTCTGTTCCCATTAACAGAGATGTTTAGTTATAAGCATGTTGTTCTACACATTTTTATTTCAAATCACCTAAGTCAAAAAAAGAGTTACAAACCATTAATGCAATAATGGCTTGTATATGTACTATGTAGTCCTCTTTACTCTTATTTACTTCTTTGTATGACTTTTAGTTATTATATAGTGTCCTTTTGTTTCAGCCCAAAGATTTCTTACAGAGCAAGTCTACTAGTGATGAACACCCTCACCTTTTATTTACCTGGGGATGTCCTAATTTTCCTTCATTTTTTTAGCAGATTTTGCTGCGTATAGCATTCTTGGTTGATTGTTTTTTCCGCACTTGAAATATGTCATCCCACTGCTTTCTGGCCTTCATGATTTCTGATGAGAAATTGGCTGTTAAGCATACGAAGGACTCCTTGTAGGTGATGAGTTGGTTCTCACTTGCAGCTTTAAAAATTCTTTGTGTTTGACAATTTGATTATAATGTGTTTTCGTGTTGATGCCTTTAAGTTCACGTAGCTTAGGGTTAGCTGAAGTGCTTGGATGTATTGTTGTTTGGATGTGTAGATTCATGTTTTTTTTTTTTTTTTTATCAAATTTGGGAGGTTTATAGCCATTATTTCAGGTATTCTTCCCACCCCTTTCTCTCCTTTCCCTCTGCAACTCCTACTTATGCATTATGGTGGTGCACTGGATGATGTCCGACAGGTTCCTTGGGCTCTGTTCGTTTTTCTTCATTCTTTTCCCATTTTTCAGACTGGATAACCTTAGCTGACCCATCTTCAGATGTGTTAATTCTTTTTCCTACTCAAATCTGATGTTGAATTAATTTAGTTAATTTTTTAAAAGCTTCAGGTACTATTTAGCTCCAAAATTTCAATTTGATTCCTTTTTGTAATTCCTATTTCTTCGATATTCTCTACTTGGAAAGATACTGTTTTCTTGGTTTCCTTTGCCTGAACTTCACACACAGATTCTATATTAATTTATTTTTTTCCTGTGAATGGGCCACGCTTCCTTGTTTCTTTATATTCTTCCTAATTTTTTTGCTGAAAATCAGAGGTTTAAAATGTTACTATGTGTCAACTCTAGACAGTATTTCCATGGCCCCCCTAGGGTTTTTTGTTACTCTTTATTGTAGGTTGTTTGTTTTGTGGTTTGTTTAGTGTCTTTTTAAAACTATTTTTGTAAAGTGTGTATTCTTTGTCATGTGTAGTCATTGAAGTCTGTGTTCCATTAGCTTAGTAGTTAGCTAGTGTTTGACCAAGTTTTTTTGAACACCTGGAACCCAGAAAAGAAAAAAATGAAGAAAAAGAAACAAATACTCTCCTACTTTTGGCCGAATGGTTCTGTGTTTGGGTATTCTTTCAGTGCTTAGCCAGGCCATTTACAGTGCTGCCTTAGTTTTTACTTCCTGTTTGTGTGGAGTGTGAAGGTCAGGTAGAGGTGAAAGCTTAGGGTCTTCTTAGGCCTTTTCTAGACGGGTGTGTCTTTCTAGATTCCTTGTTATACATGAGAATTTACCAAGCCCATTTCTCCCCATATATCTTCTTTCTCACCTTCTCTCTTCCTAAAGGCTTTTAGTTCTATGCCTTATCCTTATTGTTTTCCCTTGCACCAGGCTGCTTGCCCTGGGAATGCTTAAAGTCAGGCAAAATAAAAGCTAAATCTTTGTGCCAGTCCTGAGGAAGCTGTCAGTGAGGTCAAAACTTTCAACCACAATTCTTTGAGACTAAGGTTTGTAGTGCACCTTTGGCCCTGTCAGCCTGTACCAGGATTATAGCTGCCATCCTCATTGCCTCTGCTGAGCTGGGGAATGGGAGCTGTAGGCAGTCAGTTTAAAACCAGTTTAAAACCATTTAGCACTCTTCTATTGCAATGTTTCTTTTGTGCAAAGTTGATTCTGACCATTTTTGCCAGCTTACTTGTATTTTGTGGAGGAGATGAAGCCCCGGAGTTCAGTACTCTGCCACTTTTGGTGATGTCCTTCCCCTGCTCTATCCCCCCTTTTTAAAAAAGTTTTCCTACTGAATCTTTTCAATTCACCCAACTTAATTTTTACAATATTTTTTCAGGAACGACAGTATACTTATAGTCATGTATAGTTTAAAGACTAAAAGTAAACACTGTGTACCCATCACTCAAGAACCAGAACATTACCAGTAGAAGGCTCTATGTGTCTCTTTCCTTTTCTGACCTCCTAGAAGGAACCAGTCTCCTAATTTTTGTGTTAATTAGACATGCAGATAAGTGGGAACGTGTCATCCATAACTAGGAGAAAAGTTAGTTAATAGAAATAGACCTAGAAATAATGAGAATTAGAATGCAAGAACTTTAAAAACAATAATTAAAAACCTTAAGGATATAAAGATATATATGAAAATACTGAAGAGAAAAGTAGATATAAGAAAAAAGAAAATAAAAATTTTTGAGCTTAAAAATATACCTGAATTGCTGTTTTTAATTCAGCATTTTCAGTTTTTAGTAGGCAGGTTGTTTGAGTAATCTGCCATATTTCCAGAAATTGAAGCTCCATTTTTTTCCCCCTACGAGCTTCTTTTCCATTGGTAATTCTCAAATCTTGCTGTTAGCTGGTTTCATCATTTTTCTTAATAAATTTACCCACATAAATTTAAATGGCATAAGTTTTAAAAATTGGGAACAAAATTATATTTAGTTTTAACTAGATGTTAATTTTAACATCTTAGTTTTAACTTACCAAGTGAAGAATGTCAGTAATATTGTTTTTTCGAGTAATAAAAGATAAAAGTACTAAGATCCAAAAATCAGACACATAACCAAGATGATTGCTGAATGAAGGAAATGAGGAGCTATGTATTTAATAGTTTAACATAGGAGCTACAGATATATTTGAGAATGATTAAATTATATTTCATGAAGTATATTCACACTTTTACTGTATATGTAATATAAAAAATACATATATATAGTTAACCATTATCTTTTTTGCTTGAACTGCACACTTTTAATCATTCTGTAGGCAAGGCTGTGCTGTATCCATGTTAGGACAATACTGACAGCATAAACCCCTTTATGCACTCAGCTGTGATTAAACTAAGCTTTCTATCCTTGGTATTAAAATACCACCTCCCAGTTACTAAACATACTTTAAATCTTTTTAAGATTTATCAGCCACACTTACCAGTACTGGTTTCAGGACCATTGGGATTTGTCTTCATGTGGACCAGATTAGGACAATGAATTCTTTTTCTTTGGTTAAAAATTTTGTTTTCATTCTTTTTTTCAGACATTTTCATGACTTATTTTTGAATGTCTCAATTTATGCTTGAGAAAGTTGAGGTAAGAACTATTAACTTGGGTCACTGGTTTATGTATGATTAGAATTCAGAATTTTTAGCCCTTGGTTCAATTCTTACATTCTGTTCCTCTATATGAGACATTCTTCTCTGTTCACAAGAGTGTGTGCCTTTGGCTTTCTTGCATTGGTTTTCTGTTGGTACTAAAATATATTAAGGTGTTGTTGGTTATTCAGAATCTTTTTTTTTTATTTGGGGGAGGTAAACATTAGTCCACTTAATTTTTATATGAAAATTACATTGATTCTGCTTGTTGTTGTAAAATCCTGTGTCCAGAGTGACCAATTAAGGGTTGAGAGAATTTAATTTTGTCTTCGAGTAGAGTGACTAGAGTGTTCAGACCTTTGTTTGACTTGAGAATGCATAGTCTCTGGTGTGCCCAATAAGAAGTAACGTATGCTGTGCACGAAAGTTTGCGTTTTTAAGTAATATAATACCTCTGCTGGAAGCAGGTGACTGTGGAACTTAATCTTTCAAGGACTAGAGTATATATAACTTTAGCATGCATATGACTGCTAGTTTTATAACATTCTGAATCGAATGTAATTTAATTACAATATTATAATAAGGTGTAAAAGATAAAGTATTATTAACTTTGACATCATTTGTACTTGTAACCAGTAACTGCTTGTTTTAGTGGTGGTCAGTGTTATTAAACTCTTGGGTTAATGTTTCCTTGCAAATGTCATTTTTTATTTAAACAGTATTAGTAAGATTTTCTGTTATTGTAAGCTGTGTACAGAGTAAAACAGTCATTGTAAAAAGTTTCAATGTTTTGCAAATTTTTAACAAAGTGCTTGTAAATTTATCTTCATTTAGAAATGTGACAGTTTGGTGTGTATTAAATTCTATTTCTTTATGCTAACATGCGTATATTTTCCTATCCTCTTGTTATAAAATACACTATGCACTATTTATTATTTTAATATTTAAAAGCACTGTTTTTCTTAGTAGTATCTCAGTATTTTGTCACTGTTTTGAAGACATGGACAAGGTGTTTAGTTTGGTTTCTTTTTCAAATAATTTATATGGTTATTTCATGAGAGCATCGTAGAAAAAATTTGAATAATATAGGAAAGTTACAAAGAACAAAATAAAACCATATGTAATACTTCCTGGAGAGTAATAATTATCAGTAGTTAAATTTTCTGTCCAGTTCTATATTTATTTATAAAATACATTTTAAGTAAATCTAAATTATACAGTTTAGTATCCTTTTTTCTCTTACCATTGAGAAAATATTCCATATCATTTTATAGTTACTTAATTGCTATATAACAAAAATTATTTAACTACATCTCTATTGTTAGTTTTTAGGTTATTTCTGATATTTGCTGCTATAAATCCTGAAATAAACATTTTGATTATTTCCTTAGGAAACATTCGCTTCGTGTATAATAGGCAAACATTACTGTTTATTCCATAAGGCTCAGTGAATGAGCGTTTTACCAGGGAGTCTTCCAGAGAGGTGGGACAGTCCCCTCAACAAGGCATGAGAGTGTATCTGGCCAACATTGGGCGTCACAGTTTTCTTTCATCTTTACCTATTTTGTAGATGAAAAATATTGTTTTTGTATGACATCTTTAATATGTACTGCAAATGTATGATACAACACAGTGCTGTGTGGACTTGGGATATCATATACATTTGGTAACTAAAGTAAAATTAAGTAAAATTTATGTAAAAATAAATTAGTGCAGTTTGAGTCACATCAAATTGTATTAATTTCTGAAATTTTAGGTGGTAGTGAAAATTACAAAGAGTCTGCGTTTTCTAGTTTGCGTTGTCATGTGGATAAAATTTGGTAGAGTCTGCTGACGACTCCGCCTTGAGTTTTGATGTGCGACAATTACGTGACCCTGAAGGTTGTTGGGGTATAGCTACTAAGAAGTAGCTCCACCGCTGACTGGAAAAAACATCTATGGAAAAGATGGTTTAATAAGAAAATTATTGGTGGAATCAGAATAATAGTGGCAGTGGCTAACCTAACAAAGAGCAAATTGCTTTAGAGGCATTTATGTTTGACATTTTAATAATAGACTCTTCCTATTTATTTGTATTAGGGATGTACCTAATGGATTCCTAATTAGAAGTTATTTTTTTATTATTTATTTGGTTTATTGTCTGTATTTGAACACATAAAACGTAAAATAACATATCCTTTTTTCTTTAGTGTTTTTAAATTATTTCAATTCATACGTTTAAAAGGACATTGGGCTGATCTTGAAACTAGTCTGCCCTTTCTAAAATGTAAGGCAGTCTCTTACGAATTATAGAGCAACGATCATTTCCCTACAAATCACATATCTTGACCCACTGCTCCTGCATCTCATCTCCTCTGTTTGACCCATTTGTGAAATGAACTGGCCTGTCTTTACCAAACCATAGGTTTACACCCATAGCAACTCTTGTAATAGTTTTATTTCCCTAGAAATTTCATATATCCACACAGCTGAGAACTTGAGTGTATGCTAGGAAATCTGTATTCTAAAAGTCTGAGTCCTAAAACTATGTGCTTTTTTTAAGAGTATACTTCTGAAGCTTCCAAGAGCATAGTCACCTGACTTTACTAAGTCTCCTAACTTTACTAACAGGTATGGTTATAGCTCAGCAAAGTAAAGGAGGCAGATTACAAACCAGGGAAGGAAGGTGCTGCTAGAGCTGAACACACCAACCGCTATAAGAAGTGACTTTTGATATAAAAGAAAGGAAAAAACAGTCTTAAAACTTAGTAGCCTGGGGCCATTTATTAATAGTATAATAATATTTGGCATTACACACTTTATTAGAACTAAATGATATAATTCTTCGCAGAAAACCAGCACTGGTTGTTCTCAGTTATCATAAAGGTTAAATTCACATAATTTCATGTGTTTGGCTGCCTAAGAGTCCATGTGTGAGATTATGCTCTAAAATTATGATCTCTCCCCTTTTTTCCTCTTCCTTTCCAATGTTTATATCTCATTTTCTTATTGAATTGGCTGGGATCATTGGTTAAGTTACTTTTACAGTGACTTCTATGTAAGTATAAAGTATGCACATCTTAAACTTAGTTTTAGGGTTTAAAAGTTTAAACTTCAATTTAGCAAATTCATCTGTTCAAGACATAATATCCTAATGACTAGACTAATATGATACTTAAAGGTATTTACATCTATGCACAAGTACAGTTTGGCATACTTGCATACATATACACATATATAGGTATATATATATTTAGAAGTATTTGGTTAGACAGAATTGTGGTTGGTAGAGGCATGAGTAAATTAGAAGGTGAGACAAGGTAAAGACTAATTATGGAAGAGTAGAAAGGTAAGATAGGTATGTGTGCTAGTTGGGAAAGAGAAAATCTGAAGGTAATATGCTAATAATTTTATTCTTGGAATATTCATTAAAAGGAAGTTTTTTCATTTTCTATTTTAATGTCACATTTTCCCTAGGCATTTTATAAATACCAGATACTGTCTTTTAGCCTTTAAGAGTAAAAATTTTACGTAACTGATTTAAATGAGTTATGATTATAAAAGGAAAAGGGGCAAACGAAATCCAGTTATCTTTTGAGTAACAGAGTTTTCCTGTTTTAGAATTGTAAAGCATTGTTTTAGACACAGCGTTTTATGCAGCCAAATGTACAAAATTATGTGTTTCACTACACTGTCTTGATAATTGAATTTGGCCCAGGCTCATGAGAATCCTGTGGGCGTGTGTATGTTTGACTTCTGAGCAAGCTTCTAGAGGAGGGTTGGTTTTAATTAATGTTTCACAAAGCAATGCTAAAATATGGATTTTGGGTGTTTTTGTTGTTGTTTGCTTCTTTGTAGTGGGCTTACCAGTTGTTTCTGTTCTCATGGGCCTTTCTTGGTTTTAAAGAAGAAACACAAATCTTACTCATTGCTTTTAATGTGTCAAACAGTAACTGATACACATCTCTTATTTTAATATGATGGTATTAAATACAGAATTATTGGTACTTTTCATCCTGGAGGCAATGGGAGGCTATTTCTTCTCTCAAACATTAGCTAGTTTTTTCACTGGATTTTTGTCTGAGGGGCTATTTCCCAGTCAGAGACTACTATGCATAGAGACCCAGAAGACTTCATGGATTCTTGGGAATTCAGTATGGAGTCACAGGATGGAAAGGAAAAATCTCTGGGTCTATGCAGTACTAATAAATACAAACTGTCAAACAAGCCAGGACAAATTCAGGTTCTTTTTAGGATTCTGTTTGTTGGGTGTGGACATACAAGAACAGGAGTCACTCCTTGGCGCTCTGTGTGGATATGAGGAAACGACCCTCTCCAGGGTATGGTTGTCTTTTGCCTGCTCATTTTGCTTACCTCCATATTTCCTCCTCCTGCTTTGTAGCTGTGTACTGGAAGAACAGGGATAATGGGAAAGAACATAATGGGAAAGACGTGGCTGCCCCACGTCTCTCATCCATTTTCTTTTTTTTCTTCTGTGGTAGTCATCCTTACTTTACCAGTAAAGAAATTGAGGCATAGTCAAAGGTTATTATCTCTCTACATTGCTTTACCTTTTGTGAACCTGTGTGTTTTCCCCACCTTTGAGCTGCGAAGCCATCCTAACTTCCTTCTTTAAAGAGGAGGTGCATTGAAATACTAGTAATATACTGGTTAGTGATTTCAGTCTGATTCCTTTTATTGGCAGATAGTGATATTGGGACTGAATCAGTTTTGATTAGGAAATGCACTTCTGGCTGATTTTTGACAGCCACAAAGAGTGGGATGTCTTTATATAGCTTTGAGATAAAAACTGCAGCATGACAGACTTTGTAATGACTGTTTCTTAAGTTTGGCGGCCCATAGAAATTTACCAACATCCTGAAACAATTACATGAGAGAATGGCTGACGGGGTTAAGAAACGTATTTGTATGAATAATTTTTCAACCAAGGGTGAAAAAGGGAAGCTAGCCAGCTGAAAATGGTGGTGGAGTTCATTTTATTATGTAAGGTAATGAAAATAATTAAAAATGAAAATTTCACCATCCTAACAAATTATTTTATTTTCCATTCTTATTTGCATGTGTGTTTGTCTAGAAGTATATTTAATTTTTATTATTTGGCAATAATGTTATAAATATATATTTATAGTCCGTACAGCCATATTTTCAAAAGGAGAGATATTGGGAAATTTTTAAGAGTCTTAGAAATAGGTGGCAAAGACTGGCAAGTAATACAGGTGATCCTTGAACAATACGGGGCTTAAGGAAGCTGACCACCCCTCCTGCACGCAGTCAAAAATCCACATGTAACTTTGATTCCCCAAAAACTTAACTTATAGCCTACTGTTGACCAGAAGGAACCCTTACTGATAACATAAACAGTCGATTAACACATATTTAGTATGTATTATATACTGTATTCTTAACAATAAAGTGAGCTAGAGAAAAATGTTATTAAGAAAATCATAAGGAAGAAAAATAAATTTACAGTATTGAAAAAAAATTACATATAAATGGACCAATACAGTTCAGATTCGTGTTGTTCAAAGGGTCAACTGTACCTGCTTATAGTTACTTGATAAAGGACACTTCCTTAGAAGGCAACTTGGAAGGGGTGAAGGAGGAGGAGAATTAAGAAATGAAATGTACAAGGAAGGTATAATTTCAGAACCACTGGTGTAACATAATCTTACATTTATTATCAGTTAAAAATAGGTATGTACCCTTCCTTCATTTCCTGTGATATGGGAAACTATCTTTAAAAGAAAAAAAAAGTCTTCATACTATTAAACATCTAAAAATAATGGATTTATTTTTTAAAAAAAAACACCCAAATTTTCAAATCACGGATGAGCTGGCAAAAAAGTAAGATAGGAAACAAAAAGAGAGACGAAATTGAGAGAGGTTTGCAAGCACCTAATGACGGCTGCCCTAAGGGCATCTGCTGGTTATAGATGACTTGTATTTTCAGTTTTTAAGAGGTGCACATGGGAACTCCGGAGACAAAAGAGTAGAAGCCACGCATTATAGGGAGTCAGCCTAGAGCTCCACCTTCCTAAAATCAGAACCCTCAAAAGATTATATACCTACTAAAAAGGAAGAAACAGAAAAACATCACCTACCCTAGCAAAGAGAAACAGTCTAAAACCTTATCCTTCTAAGCCTTGGCTGTGAATAGCAGGAGAAAGAAGTTTTCCCTGAATATTTATAATTATAAACTTGCCTCATAGAGCTTTGGGATCCTACTACATGTGTGTTTCAAAAATATCTCTAAGTTGAGACTTGTTTTGAGTGATTATAGCTTGGTGTTGTGCCCAAAGACAGAAGTGAATCCAGATCTTTTCTGGAGGAAGGTCCTCTCAAAGGCCTCAAAGAATTACCAAAGATAATATTCCAGAGAGCGTGAGCTCCTTATAAGAAACCGCAAAGCACATGAGGAAATAGGTCACCATGAACAAAACAAACACCGAAATTAGACCCACAGAGACTTCAGGTATTGTCATTACAGGATACTGAATATAAAAGTAAATGTGTTTAATATATCTGAAGAAACAAGTGGGAGAATTGAAAGAATGAGTAAGTACCAAGGAATTGTCCAAAATAATTAGACGGAATCCACAAACAAAAATCCTATAATTAAAATCAAGAGCAGGTTTTACAGCACATTAGATTGAAAAGAGACTTAGTGAAATAGATCTGAAGAAATAAGTAGGATTGCTGTACAGGGAGATAAAAGATAGAAAACACCAATATAAGATTATAACGTGGAAGAAGAATGAAAAGGTCTGATATACATTTGTGGTAAGCAGAACAATGACCCTTCCCCACAAAGACGTCCACATCCTAATCCCCAGAACCTCTGGATGTTACCTTAGATAGCAAGGGATTTTGCAAATGTGATTAAATTAATGGTCTTGAAATTGGGAGATTCTGCTGGATTATCCAGTAAATGCAATGTAATCACAAGGGTCCTTACAAGGGAATACAATAGGCAGGAGAGTCAGGGAGAGATTTGAAGATGCTCCATTCCTAGCTTTGAAAATGGAGGAACAAGCCATGAGCCAAGGAATACAAGAAGTCTTTAGAGGTAAAACAGACAACGAATTTCCCCTGGAGCCTCTGCAGGGAATGCAGTCTTTTGTCAACACCTTGAGTTTAGCCTAGTAAGACCCAGTTTAGACTTCTGACGTCCAGATTGTAAGATAACAGATTTCTGTTGGTTTAGGTCATGAAGTTTGTGGTGATTTGTTAACAGCAGCCATAGAAAACTAATATTCAGTCTAATCACAATTCCACCAGTAGGTGAGAGAAGATTAAGAGACATGTTACTTTAAACTTTAAATTAACTGTGCCTTTAAAAATTTCTAGAGTAGCCCCTAAAAGAATAAAAGTTGAACTGGAGACAGATGGGACTTGAGAGCAGAACCTCAAATAATGTGGAAAAAAGAGCGAAACAAAAGGGTATGACAAAGATTGGTAGAAATGAGGCCAAATATATCATTAATCATAATATAAATGGATTAAATGCTCTAGTTAAAAGACAAAGATTGTCAGACTGTGTGTAAACTTAAGCTAACTATGTGGTTTTTAAAAGATTAAAATACTAAGAGGCAAGTTGAGGGTAGGATGAAAAGTGTTATACCTGGTTAATTATATTAAAATAGACTTCAGGGCAAAGAGCTCCACTATACATAGTGTCAGTGTTTCAGATGAGAATTGATTTTTGCTGCTAGGTAGAGATGAAAATAATACTGCCTTAAAGAAGGCAGATATTTATTTTTCTCCCACATAAAAGAGTCTAGAAATGGACATTCTAGGGCCAATTGTGGAGGTTTCTTTTCATCAAGGTCTCAGGATACTTCTCTGAGTGGTTTCTGTAGCACCATCTTTTAGCATGTGGCTAACCTTATGGTCCAAGATTGGTGTTTCAGGCACCATCTCTCTCTGATTGCAATTAGGAGGAAGGATGGGAGGTGGGTGTGGAGTTATGTAAACTCTTAGGCCATCTCTTAAAGTGATTCATGGCAGTTGCACCTAGCAACTTCGTTGGCCCTTCACTGCAAGGCAGTTACGTATTTTAGAGAAGCATATTGCTGCCCAGAATAAAATTGGACTTTCTTTACTGAGGAAAGAGGAGAGATACAGTATTGGCAGAGGCCACCGGCAGTCTCTGCTACATGGTCTAATACAATAAAAGGTTCTGTTCCCCAGGAAGATACTGGAATCCTAACATTATTTGTACCAAAAAGAAACAAAAAAAACCCCACACAGGTTCAACATACATAAACCAAAATAACAACTACATGGAAAAGTTTACAAATTCAGTATAATAATAGTTTTTAACACAAAAAATTTAGCAAGGAGATAGAAGACTTGAACAACACAGTGAACATGCTTGAGCTGCTGGATGAATATAGAACATTGTATTCAAGTTTTAAAGAATCAGTACCATCGAGTTGCTACTATATGAATATATAGTGCTTTGTGGAATGCAAATTTTCTGATAATGCTGCAGAAATTTACTCATCCTTAAAAAGTGCCCCCTGATACAACAACATGGATGGACCTAGAGGGTATTCCACTAAGTGAAATAAGTCAGACAGAGAAAGACAAATACATTATGATCTCACTTATATGTGGAATCTAAAGAACAAAATAAAACAGAAACAGACTCATAGATGCAGAGAACCCTGATGATTGCCAGAGTGGAGGGGGTTTGGGAGCTGGGTGAAGAAGATAAAGGGATTAGGAAATAACAAATTGGTAGTTACAAAATAGTCATGGGGATGTAAAGTACAACATGGAGAATATAGTCAATAATGTTGCACCTATTTATAGTGCCAGGTGGATACAGGATTAACTGGGTGAAATCACTGCATAAATTATATAAATGTTTAACCACTATGCTGTGTACACCTGAAACTAATATAAAATAATATTGAATGTCAGCTGTAACTAAACATAATAATTTTTTTTAAAAACTCCTGAAAGTCGCAACAAATTTCAAAGAATATGTGTCATACAGACCGCCTTCTCTGATGACAGTGCAAACTAAATTAGGACTCAGTTTTTTTAAAGCAAACTTTAAAAAAAAGTTTGAAAATTAAAAAATACACTTCTAAATAACTGGTTGCAGAAGAAATGATGAAGGTTTAATAATACTTAAAACTCAGTGATAATCAAAATGTAACATCAAAATTTGTGGGTGAAGCTTGGCAGTTCTTGGGCATAGCACATACCGTATTTTGCCATGTATAATGTGTATAATGCACACCCACGTTTTTGGCCCAAACTTTCAGGGGGAAGTAAGTCTTTCGTTTTAATTTTTAAATTAAAATTTTTATTTGTTTACATTTAGGTACTTTTTTGTATTACAAAAGGAATTTTAGCATTTATTTTTTTAACATATTATGGTACAAGAAATTTTATGTAACAAATAATTACAAAACACAAGAACAGATACAAAGAAATTTTATGTGCTGGTAATAAAATTATGATATTTACAAAATTATGATATTTACGCATCAGAGAAGACCAAGAACTCTCTGTCATTGCAAGTTCGTCGTAAGTTCAACAAAACCGATTATTGTATTCCAGGGTATTATTTTGCATACTGATATCATTACTGATTTCTAAAGTTACACTTTTAACTTATAAGCATAAATACAAGAATTAAAAACATTTATACAGATAGGGAATTAGTACTACTCATGTGTAATACGTATCCTTAGTTTTCCCTCACAAATTTGGCCAAATAAGTGTGCATTGTACACGGCAAAATATGGTAATCAAATTTCGTTAATGTTCTGTGAGAGCTTGAAAATAATGTATTTTCTAGTTGTTGAGGGCAGTGGTAATTAAGAGAGGAAAAGAGCCTCAGACATTGGGAACTGTCAGTGGCTTCTTGGACTTAACATTCGAAGAATTGTGTGGTTTGGCCTCGGACAGTTGTCAGCGGGTACTATTGCCCCTTCACGCTCTCTTTTAATAACATAATTACAGTTCCCTGATCAGATCAATCGGTAGTTTTGAAACTTTAGCATATATCAGAATCATCTGGACAGTTTGTTTTAAAACATAGATTACTGGATTCCACCTCCAGAGTTTCTGATTCAGTGGTTTTGGGGTGGGGCCCCAAACTTTTAAACAAATTCCCAGGTGATGTTGATGCTGCTGCCCTAGGGACTATAGTTTGAGAAATGTGCCAGGCACTCTTCTCGCAAGGATTTTTTAACCACCACATTGTTAGCTGTCTCGTGTCTGTGCTTTCTTACACTCCGAAATACCTCTTGCACAGTGTTTTGTGTGTGTATCCCTGCGGTGTTAGCACTTGGTACATAGAAAGCAGTCAATAAATACTCGTTCCTAAATAAAGGGACTCTTTCCATCCATGTTTTGATTGTGTTATGTAGGAAGAAGTGATTATGGAAATTTATCCAAGATTTTGTATAGCACAGTGTTAAAAATTTTTTTACATTGTACATTCAGAATATATATGGTTAAAATACATTTTGGGAAGGTCACCTGGGTTTGGAAAGGTTCTTTTTGTCTTCCTGCCATTTCATGTCATTGGCTGGAACATTGGGGTATAGGAATAAAGATGATGAAGTGAGAAATGGACTCCACACTGGATTTAATAAGGATAATACCGGTGGTGCCAAAAAAATGTATACAAGTGGACACTTGGATCAATATTGCTCAAGCAGTAGTTTGCCATAATCAGAAGTGTCTGGACGCTGATGGTAACCACTTTGAGCATCTCTTGTAATTGCAGAAGTCAAACGGGACTTGTATTCATCTTTTGTTATTGGTATATATTGAGTATTACAATTTTCATACAGTCTTTCTTGAAATGTGTATACTTTTTTTTTGGCACCCTTTGTATATAAGAGCTAGGGCAGTGTTTCTTCCATAATTAATTGTATCAGAGTTCAACCTGAAAGTAGAAACACTAGGATCTGTATATTATTATTAAGGGATTTGACTGTGCAGTTGTGGGAGCTGGTTAAACAGTATGTACGTCTTTTGAGTCTGTTGCTAGAGCGTAAAGTTCGCAGGCAGGTAGTTGATAAGAGAAGATGGAAAATTGGAAGCCACGAGCACAAGCTAGAACTGACAAAGAGTGAAATGCTTATCAGTTGCCACTGCCTTCAAGTTTGCTGATGTAGGTTATCTTGCAGGTGAAACTGGGCATTCTTACTCCAATTGCCCAGGAGAAGCTGAAGGTAGATCCAAGGGGAGGTGGAGTCATTGCAGGCCTGGGCTACTTCCACACACCGACCAAGTGAGCTAGTGGCTCAGCAACAACATGCGTGAGCTATAAGAGCACCTATCCCTGCCTTCTGAGTATAAAATACTAACTGCTGCTTTCCTTCCATCCTCCAGATCTTACATGAAAATGTTTTGTGGCCCACCCTAACCAGAAACATACAAGAAAGGGAGTTCTGGGAACGTTTATTCTAAGTTGACACATTACAAAAGCCATCACACACATTTAGGGATATGTATTTACAAAGTAAAAATTTTAGAACTTTCCTTTTGCAGTGATTTTCCAACTTCAGTGCAAAAGAATCATCTGGGGAGCATGTTAAAATGTAGATTTATGAGCCGTGCACCAAGTTTCTAATTAAGTGGTTTAGGAGTTGGGGGCCAGACATATTTGTATTTATAAAACATAGCAAATGCATGGAATTTTTGGACCACTCTTAGAGAAATACTGATAACAAGTATTAGAGTAATAGTTCTCAATCCTAGCTGCATATTTAAAAAATACCAGTGTTCTACCCACCCTCATTTTATTAAATCATGATATTAAGAAAGGCATAGATACTGCTTTTGTATAGTTTTATGTTTCACTAGTGATTATCTGTGCAGCCACAACCGTGAACCACCGTTTTATAGTATAAGGGGTTCAAAGAACATATTCCAATAAAAGGGGTAGGGACCTAGTAAGTGGGTTTGAGATTGGTCCATATTTGTTTTTCATAGTGATGTTTGATGAATTAGTGAAGATTGTATTTGATGAGAGTAGCCTCTCTGCCATAGTCTCATGTGACTTTAGATGTAAACTAGATTATACTAGCTGTAGCAGCATCTCATGGAGAATGGAGGGGGCTTACCATATTCTGTCATTTAATTCCTTCAGTGACATCTGTGTGAGTTAACAACAATGGATGAGTAGAGCCATACATCTCACGGAGTGAAACTTTGTCCTATTTCATTCTGTTCTTTTAAAACTAGGAAACTGTGTCAGATTTTTTCTGAGACAAACTGATCATCTGCTATTACTGTTCAGACTTTTAGCCTTTATTTAAGTTTTAGACACTGTAGACTTAATGTTAACAGGTCTGATTTTAATAGCAATCCCAGTACAAAGTGGAGATTAAGGTTAGTTAGCCTGTTAGGCAATTTACAGATTCACACTTCTAATTTAATTTCAGATACTGGTTTTCATAAACTATGGAATTGTATTCAATATTATAGGGAATTTCTTAGAGATAGCTACATATACTCTACAATTGATTTTTTTAAAAATGAAATATACTGATAGGAAACAAGTCCAAGATGTATTGTTGCCAAAAACAAAGCAAGCTCCTAAACTTTGAATTCGTGTAGTAGTAACCCATTTCTTTTTTTTTTTTTCACTTCAAAAACTACATTTTAAACAATTTTGTGTGGTTAATTGATTTTCAACAAGGATGCCGATACCATTAATGGGGAAAGGACCATCTTTTTTAACAATGACGGTGGGAAAACTGGATATAAAATTAGGTTTATCAAAACTGAAAACTTTGTGCATCAAGAAAGTGAAAAGATGACCTACAAAATGGAAAAAAAAATTTGTAAGTCATATATGTGATAAAGAGATTAATATATAGGATATATACATAACTTCCAAAATTCAACAACAACAATTTTGCCCAATGCAAAAATGGGCAAAGAACTTGAATAGACATTTTTCCAAAGAAAATATACCAATAAGCACATGAAAAGATGCTCAATGTCGTCATTGCGGAAATACAAATCAAAACGAAAATGAGATTCCAAATCATACCCATTAGTATGGTTGTTACCAAAAAACCAAAGTAAGTGTTGGTGAGGATGTGGAGAAATTGGAAACTTCCTACGTTGCTGGTGGGAATATAAAATAGTGGTCAGCTGTTGTGGAAAACAGTTTGGTGGTTTCTCAAAAGGTTAAAGATAGAACTACCAAATAACCCAGCAATTCCACTCCAAAGAATTGAATTTAACCCAAAAGAATTGAAATCAGTCTTGAACAGATATTTGTAGTGTTAATGTTCATAGCAGCATTATTTATAATAACCAAACTGTGCAAGTAAACCAAGCATCGGTTTACAGGTGAATGGATAAACCAAGTGTGGTGTATACATGCAGTGGAATATTATTCCGTCTTAAAATGGAAGGAAATTCTGACACATGCTTGAACATGGATGGACCTTGAAAACATTACACTTAATGAAATAAGTCAGACACAGAAGGACAAATATTGTTTGACTCCACTTATATGGGATACTTAGAATAGGCAAATTCATAGATACAGAAAGTAGAGTAGAGGTTACCAGGGGCTGAGGGGAGGGAGAAAGAGGAAGTTACTGTTTAATGGGTGACTGTTTATGATGAGGGTGATGAAAAGATTTGGATTTAGATGGTGGTGATGGGAACACAGCATTGTGAATGTATTTAATTCCAATGAATTATGTATTTACAGATGGTTAAAATGATGAATATAGATATTTTCCACAATAAAAAACAAACAAAAAAGTTAATAGATGATTGAAAAAATTTTTGCAAAAGTCTTGTGGTGAGGCTTCATTTTTCACTTTTTGTATCATTTTTCTGTGAGTTCTGATTGTTTTTGCTAATAAGCGTGTGTTTCTATAATCAGAAAAAAAGCAAATATGTAACAGATATATATGGAAAATTTAATTTTGTCCAAATGTCTGAGTTCTAAAGATTGTTGATAATCTTGCTTATTAAATTGTTTGGATTAATTGATTAGATGATTTTCTATAAGACTAGAGTCAATTAAGTACTTTCAATAACATGTGAGTAAAACTTCCTCTTTAATAATAGTTATGTTTTTATTGGTTATAGACATTTTCTAGTTTGTTATTTCAATATAAGAGGTTATATCTTTAACCTCTTTCTGTCTTGAAAAATTATTTTATAATGTATCATTTAAGGTATATGTACTGTATACAATACCTAGTGGTCAGCTATACAGTAGAATTTTGTATAGAAATATGTTTTAAGTCAAAGATTATGTGACAGTATATTTTAGACTTTTTAAAAAATGCTTTTTGTACTCCCACAAAATAAAGGAGATCGTCTTGATTATTCAGTTTCAGCAGTATTTGTCCTACTTATTAGCCATTCTGAAATGCATCAACTAAACCTGAAAAGAAAGTTTGTGTTTAGTTTCGTCTTTTGTCTGATGTCTTCTGTACTATTGAAAATATTACGGCTGTCTAGATATAGATACAGTATTAATGAGGAAAACATGATGATTTCCATCATAGTTAAACAAATCTTTTTGTTCAACTACAGACTGTATATCCCAACCAGCTTCTGCATGCTTTTTGACACGGCCATAAGGAGGACTTGTTCAGCCTTTCTTAAAACCTGGATAAAAACTATTCAAAATATAATTTCTTGTGAAAGTAGAGCTTTTGTAAAGGAAGAGCGGCAATTATTAGCTCTTGCCCTAAAAAGGAGAACATGAGACAGTATATGCATAATAATTATTAATAATTCCACCTATTTTAAACTGTGTGTGTAACTGGTTTTAAGTTACTATTGTGACATGTAAGCATTATTCTTTATTTAATATAGTAGTAATTGAGTGGGGGACATAATCATTTTAATTAGTCGTTCAACAGTCAGAAAAGTATTTTCCTAAGACTCTTCCATGTCTTCTGAAAGTAGAGATCACAAATTCAAACTAGCCCTGGAACTTTGCATCTCGCTAGCTGTTTTCCCTTGGGAAATTACTAATTTTCATTTTGATTTCCCATGATATGGGGATGACCTGTCTTGTGATGGGAGAAATGACTGACACAAGAGAATTAACCCACTGATTGATTTACTGTTTTAGCTGTTTGAATAGCTGGGTTGTGTAAATTCTGAACCTCTTAGTGCTTTTATAATTTCTTATATTTCTTTTTAAAGCTCTTCACAGATTTTTAAAAATTTAATCCATTAGAACAAAGAAAACCTGGAATATCTGGATTTGGATAACAGGATTAATTTTTTTTTTTTAAAGATTTTATTGGGGACGGGGAACAGGACTTTATTGGGGAACAGTGTGTACTTCCAGGTCTTTTTTACAAGTCAAGTTGTTGTCAGTTGTTGTCCTTTCAGTCTTAGTTGTGGAGGGCGCAGCTTCACTCCAGGTCCAGTTGCTTTTTCTAGTTGCAGGGGGCGCAGCCCACCATCCCCTGCGGGAGTCGAGGAATCGAACTGCCAACCTTGTGGTTGAGAGGACGCCCTCCAACCAACTGAGACATCCGGGAGCTCAGCTCAGGGTACCGTGTTCAATCTTAGTTGCAGGGAGCAGAGCCCACCATCCCTTGCAGGAGTCGAGGAATCGAACTGCCAACCTTGTGGTTGAGAAGACGAGCCCCAACCAACTGAGCCATCTGGGAGCTCAGTGGCAGCTCAGCTCAAGGTGCCGTGTTCAATCTTAGTTGCAGGGGGCTCTGCCCACCATCCCTTGCGAGACTCAAGGAATTGAACTGGCAACCTTGTGGTTGAGAGCCCACTGGCCCACATGGGAATCTAACCGGCAGCCTTCGGAGTTAGGAGCATGGAGCTCTAACCACCTGAGCCACCGGGCCGGCCCTAGGATTAACTTTTTAATTGAAGGTTATGAATAATTTTTTTAAATTTTTAATGCTTGTTTTATTTTGAACATTTACTATGCTTAAAGTACTATGGGACATGATTAAGAAGAAATGGGTTTTTGCCCTTAAGAGGCCTACGGTATATTGGAAGAACTAGACTAGTATATGGTGGTCTTTTGTTTCTTGATCATTTAAAAATATACCACTGATATCCCTGATACTGTAGGGAATGGAGTGGACTCTTTCTCTGATGAACTTTATAAATCTTTTATTCTCTATAAGAATTCTGAGCATATTCAGTTACACAGATAAGTGCAGGTTGTATTTATACTGATTCCAGTAGACTTCCTGGCCTTAAAACAAATAAGAAAGAAGGCAGGAAAGAAAGGATGTGTGTAGAGTATGTGTTATGTATGGGTTTTGTGTATATTGTGGTTTTGTTGTTTTATAATCTTTTTGTTATTGGAATAAGGAGTGAAATGGAAGAATAGGATCTAGTTAATTGAGAGTGCTTGTTAAGTAAATTTTAGTTAATTGAAAACACTTGATTCAGTTAAAATATTTATTCACTTCTTTGTTCTGGGCACACTGCTTGACAGTACAGGCACATAAGACAGCAGTCTGTGGTTCCATAGAGTTCCACAATCTAGTTTAGTGGGCAGACAGGTGAAAAATAGCCACAAGCAGTTCAGTGATAGATGTATGCATGAACTAAGGATAGTATTATTCATTCACGTGTCATAAATTTATTGAGCTACTACTACTCTGTGTTAGGCCTAGTGTTGGCACTGGGACTATAGTGACAAACAAGACAGATTTGCTCCTGTACTGAAGGAGCTTACCGGCTGGTTTTAAGTAGGTTTTATTTTGTCCCTGTGATTAAGTATTTGAAATGAAGTAACTAAAACAAGACATAAAACAGCAGGAGTAAGTTGACTCTCTACACTGGAGGAACTCAAATCAGAATGGAGTTTGTATGACAGTCTAATATTACCTTGATCAACAGAAAAGGTTGGAATTCTATTTTTTCCCATCAATATTGGAGGCACTCTTTACTGATAGGATAGGGTGATTTTTTAAAAAGTAATAGTTAGGTAAAAAGTTACTTGAAAGCTTACAAGTTCAAATCCTCAGTCACAAAGTGTTGATGGAGGAGTCATACTAGTTCTTTGGATTGTAGATAGGGGTGAGGCAATCAGTGGAGAGAGCTCAATGCGGTAATTATGTGGGAAGGTCATCAAGGCTGCCTGTTGTTCTCTAGCCTGTTACGCTGACTATTCCTGTATTTCCAAGCTGTAGTCCTCAAAGCTTTTATTTAAAAATTTAAAAACTAATTGAAGGAAAATGAGGATCTGGGACCCTTCTGACTGCCAGGGAGAGGTGCTTGTGGCTCTTCCATCCTTGCGGTGTCGTGACCGTTTTATTGTTTAATTTTCTTGAGTAAGGAAGAAAAGCCATCTGCTTTGTAAAAGTTACTATGTTTTTGTTTTTATTATTTCAGTAGAAAAAAATCCTTTTACCAGGTACTGAAGATATTTTTCCTATATACCTTCTCACACAGGGTATGTTCTTAAATAGTAGGTAGAAGTATTTGAAAGAAATGTTTGTTTTCTTTATAGATTGTCTTAAAGCAATTCTTGTAAAACAAGACAATAATCTGAATCTTTGTATGAACTCTTCTGGAAGTATCATTAGGGAAACCAAAGATGAAAATAATATTGTGATCTCTAGGCTTACCCTAACTTAGAGAAAACCAGGTAATTCTAGGAGTTTTGGTGAAGATAGGTGTAATGTTGTCAATCTGTTAAAGCAGATAAAAGATTTCAGTAGTTGAAGCTTTGTTACTATCATTGCCTTAGTTTTGAATTTAAAGTGCCTCTTTCAGCTCCTTGAGTGAGATGCTCTTAGAAAATAGTACTCTTGTGTTTTACTCCTGAGATTATGCATGCTAGGATTTATTTATTCCCTTCTTCCCAAGTAATTTTAGCTCATATTTAAATTAAAGCTGAGTTGTGTGTGTGTGTGTGTGTGTAAAAATCTCTGAAAATAAAGATGTTTCTTAGTCCTCTAAATTTTATACTAAAATTTAAAGGTTTGATAAATTAGTATAAATTGTGTTTATTAGAAGAACTGGTTTTAATGCATATAAGTCCATGTATTTCTCAGTTGATAAATTTTACATAACTTTAAAAAATTAAACATAAAAGTAGAATCTTTTATGGCATTAAAAATATTTTCTTTTTGCAATCTATATCTTAAAACACAGTAAAATCAACTGAAAACTGAGGTGCAGATGTTTTCGTTCATGTTGAATGAGACGAGGTGTGATGTGACATGATGGAACATGACATGCTGTGGGTGAGAGCTTTGGGATCAGGTAGATCTGAATTTCAATTCTCTCTTTGTCATTTCTTAGCTATGGTAGTGGTAGGCTAATTATTTAACACCTCTAAATTTTATTCCTCCCATGGGTAAAGTAAGACTAATAATGCCTTTCCCAAAGGATAATTGTTAAATAACAAAACACATGTGAAGTAGGCATTCAGAAGATGCTCTTACTACCGTACAAATTCAGAGCTGTGAATTAAACCCTAAAGTTACGATAAGTAATAGAGCTTTTAAAACCTTTATTTAAAGTAGTTGTGAATCTAATTCTCCCAAATTTTAATTTTTCATATAAATGGTTAGGGTAATCCTTTATGATTCTAGGACTGTAGAGTTTTTCTTATGAGGTAACCCATTATAATATGAGTAATGTAGTACTAACAGCTGTCAGGCTATGTGAATTGTGTTTTAGGCTTGAACTCCCTGCTTCGACCTCATTCAGTTGATGGAGTTCAGTTATCTTTACAGAAAATAATGAAAGATAAAGCTTAAAGCTGGTTATATACACTTGTAGAATTCAAATGGAAGGCTGTTGTGCTGCTTTTGAGTGGTGTAACATAACTCTAGCCATATCCCAATGAAGGTAAAACATCATTGAAGACCACTTGTATTCATGTTATTCCATTCTCCTTAAAATACATAATATTGTTTTATTTTATTACCATTTAGCTGTAAAGAATGATTATAGGAAAAACAGTGTCACGAAAATTGAAAAGACCAAAAGATTTCTGTATTAAATTTTGGGGTTTTTTTTTTTTTTGGTATTTGGTATTCAGGTGTACAATTCTGTAATACATTATCTATATATCACATTGTGTGTTCACCACCCAGAGTCAGTTCTCTTTCCCTCACCATATATTGGTTAATCAAGTTCTTATGATTCAGGTATTTTTCTGTTACCCTACCTAACACATTGCAGAAAATTGGACTGTATAATAATAAAATTTACCTTACATGTTAATTCAGTAGCATCCTCTTGACAAAACTTGAATGTATTCATACCTGAAAATGTACTCATATTTCTTAAAAGAATAAATTTTCTTGTGATAATCTGCGCATTTGTTGCATAGTCAGCGATGAATCTTAAGAACCATTGAAGAAATTGGATAGGGTTCATTTCTACTCTGAGGCTACAAGAGTATGCTGTCTTAGGGCAACTATATACTTTTCTTCCTATAGGTTTTGATAATCAATGTAGTGTTTGTTAAAGCCACAGGAGTGTGCCACAGGCTCTTGAGTCAGGCTGCCAAGTATCCTGGCTCCACTGCTTCCTAGTTTTGTAATCTTAGGCACCTTACTTGGTTTTCTCATCTGTGAAATGAGGATGATAGTAAAAATATTACTGTCTCATAGGATTGTGCAAGGATTTAATGAATTATATTTAAATCACTTAAAGAGTACCTGGAACGTAAGGGCCCAATAAATAGATCTTACAGTTGTCACTGTTCTGCAGTGTGACAGATGTGACCTATTTCTTGTGTTTCATTCTGTCCTATGAAGTGTATACAGAGGATAATAAAATCTGCTGGGAAAGAGTGGCTTTGTGTTAAGAATACTAGAAGGAACCTTTCTTTTTGCACTACCATGTAAGCTATAAAATGAGAGAGTATGCAGATAATGGCCCTTTTTGAAGGAAAGACGGGAGTAAATATAACTTCAAACATTCTAATCAGATGGGTGAAGTTGCTTATGTGTTTAGCCAATGATTAATGATTAACAATTTTCTGAGACTACACAAAAGTTAAATACAAATAGAGTAATACTTGTATTTAATACCATAGCAGATTTTCAACAGCAGCCCTTCATGTTACCAGTAAATACAGTGGAACCGTGAAGACCCATTCATGACAAAAGCAAGAGAAGATAAAAATATAATGTGTTTTATATCGCTATGATTAGAGTAACTGAGTTTAAAAACTTGGTTTGCATGTGGCAAGTAATAAGAGTATATAGTATGTGCCTGAGATGAAAAGGGCTTAGCTGTTGGCACATTTGGAAGAAAGAACTGGATTTCTTTTTAGCTAGTTCATGCATAAAACTAAGAAACGAGAATCTCTGAACGTTCGTATTATAAGCCTTTATGCTCCATCAGTGGAAGAAAACATGTTACAGAATAAGGGTTTTAGAAGGTGAAAGATTTTTACTTCTTAAGGTAATTGAGTTGAGAAAAAGGAATAAAAATGCAGTGAAATGTTATATAAGGTTTAATGAGAGCCTAACAGGCACTTTTGTGAGATTTGATACTGCCTTGTGTAGCTTATCAATAAATTAGAGGGAAATACAAGAGAATTCAGGCTTTATGTACAGAATCATTACAGCCCTAAATCCGCCTCCTCCCTCCTCACCGTATTGGCTGTCTTGCTTACTCAAGGAACGTTTAATGATATGATCATTTCATAATGGGAAAACTTTATCAATATTAGTGTTAAGCCTTTGACTAGATGCTTTTAAATGAAATTTGCATGACTGAGCCTTAACCTAGCCCACTATCAGAAGCAGCTATATTCATCATCAACCCGTGGATTTATGGTAATTTTATGTGATAGATTATAGCCTTTTTCCTTTAGAAACCCATCTGTTCATCATATAGATGCTTGCATTATCTAATGTGGAAAACATTATCTAATGTTTTGAATGCTGCTCTTTTCCGTAGAATAATCCATTAAATTGTTCTCATTAGAATTTGAAATTGAGAAATGGGAATTCCCTTGAGTAAGAAACAGAAATGAATTAAATTTGTCTAGTTAACAGTACTAACCATCATATTCTGAACTTCTCTGTGGAAAGCATTTAGTTTATCATTATTTCAGACTCGCAGTTTTCATACTAAGACATTTTCATTGCTAGAGTAAACAAGGTATATACTTTTTATTTTAAACAGTATGCTTTTTCCTTGTTTTGTGAGTTTCCATCCTTGTTGTTGGCAACAGATTATTTATGCTAAAGACTTTAAAGCTGTATTTTGCTTTAACAACTTTAGACCAGAGGTTGCAAACTAGTGTCGACATTGTTTAAAATTTTTTTAAATTAATTGCCATCATATAAAAACTAGGAGATTTTATTGAAATTTCAGTGCTTAGCAACTCCTGAAAAATCAGAGCTGGCAACATTGGGCCTGTGTTTTTAAATGGCAAAGCTCAACAGGAGCTGAGAGGTAGCTGTGCTTTAGATAGTACACCCACTGTTCACCTCACCACTGTATACCTTTGCAGTAGTCCTCACTCATTGCATTCAGTATCTGGTCCTTTTCAGCATTGCAACTTCTTCATCAATGAATTTGTTTCCTGATGCATACCTGAAGAATTATAAAAAGCCCTGGTCTACTTAGGTCTCACTGTGTTGTTTTGGTTTTTTTGTGTTTTTTTTTTTTTTTAAGGAGGGTGCAGCTCACAGTGGCCCATGGGGCGATCGAACCAGCAACCTTGGTGTTATTTGTACCCACTCTAACCAACTGAGTAACCGGCCATCCCTTGTTTTGTTTTTTTAAGTCTCTTAGACAAGCATTATTTTCCTTTTATGATTTTAATTTATTCAAGGGAAAAGCATTATATTTTATGTCTACAATATAAATACAAGGAGATAAGCATGATAAATTAAGCTAACTTTGAAACAAATTTACTACAATAATTTAAAATCCAAGTAAGTATTGCTTTCTTAAAGTAATCATCTCAAGAGGCCAGGTATTCTACAAGTGCTTCTCAAAAGAATTTTTTTGGGAAAAAAAGAATGATGGTATTTCTTTTTAATATTCTCAGGGATGTCCAATTTTTATCATTTAGGGGTAGATACACTTTCATAATACTTGATAGGTATATGTAATTTGACAAGAAAATCGAATGTGACAAATTTTATGAAGTAGCAAGAAGTCAGCTCAAAGTCTAATGGGTGAGTATTTGGGTAAAAACAGATTTTAACCAGGTTCACAGTAAATTTGAACGTTTGTTCAAATTAAAATAGTTCTCCAGGAAAGAAGACATTATAAGTACAAGTTTATACCCTTTATTCCTCAATCTTAACTCCCCTCCTCACCAAAAGCATATAGTACTACTATTATGAATTAACAACAATAAAAAATAATACTAAAGCAAAAGTAATGAAGAAAAAACTTCAAGGTGATGAAAACACATAACAGCACTAATTTAATCCTACAAATTTCAGGGAATGTCTTCCAGGAATAATATACTTTGGACCACAAAGAAGTAAGTTAGGTACATGGTTCAATTGTGTCTTGAGGCGATAACTGACTGCAAAGTCATAAAGGAACTATATATGATTTATTTATATTGTATGTAAAAATATTTATATAAATATATATTTCCCCTTCTCTCTGATAAAAGCTTTTACTACCACAATTGGCTTATTTCTCCATGAAGAAGTCTTCACCAGATTTACATGAAGAAGATTTAGAGGTGAGGGCCAAAGGCAGGATAGACAGGCTCAGAAGATCCTTTTCTGAGCAGTATAGCAGTTGCTTAAGGACTTGGCCCCCTGTCCATCCCTGTTGTGAACTTAATGAACCAACTAGAGAAACTGGTTAAGTATTCACCAGGCAAACAAACTCAAGAAAAACCAATTGGACTAATTGTGGGCTAAAGAGAACACCCAGTTTGAGATCTCCAACTTCAAAAATTATTTTTAAAACAGAGATGTGCTTTGAACAGATGAATCGTATGGCATGTGAATTATATCTCAATAAAGTTGTTTTTTAAAAACACACAAATGAGATCCCATGGAGACATTCTACCACTAAAAATGGGCGCATAAATATAGTGTTCAAGTGATGGAGAACATTAATCAGTGTGGGAAATAAGGAACTTTAAGTTACTCGAGGGAAGGAGAATTATTATTCTGGCTCTCTAGCAAAAACATTGTCAACATATTTAAAAATCACTGCACACTTTGTTTTTTATTGTTTCAGGAGGACAGTTTTGAGGCCAGTGCACTTTTGACTCAATGGGGCTGAATGGGTGAGTGAGTGAGTGCAGGGTCTTTTGGTAAGTGTGGCACATGGGAAAGAGCTCAGGCTTTGGACTCCTGACTGGGTTTGACTGTGTGACCTAGCCAGTGCATATAACCTTCCTGAGCTTCAATTTCCTGGTCTATGGCAAGGAATAGTTTGCCTTTACCAAGGCAGGTAATTCCAAGTTAACTTCACTGAATAGATCACACAGCACCTGGGGCCAATCCTTTAAAAAAATATAAATGTCTTATAAACCTAAATCCCTTTGAGTATAAATGTCACTCCCCTGCTTTAAATGCTTAGAATGGCTTCTCATTGCAGTATCAGCTGACTTAATAAATCCTGAATGATGGACTCTTGCTACCTCTTCACCTTGCACACTAATCCCCAGCCTTGCTGGTCTTTCACCAAGAGCCTTTCTTTACAGGCTGTCCCTCTGTCTGGAAACTTTCTAGCTCTTGACAAGGTTGTTTCCTTCTCATCTTTGATGGCTCTGTTTAAATGTGGCTTCTAATAAAGACCTTTATTAGAACTCTATCTAAAACTCTCCTTTTTGACTTCCCCATAATCTTTATTTCAGTAGGTCTTTGTTTTCTTTGTAGCAGAGCCCAAATTTGTAGTTCTTTTATTCATGATTATTTTTGATGCCCCGTGTAGACCATAAGCTCTGAGCACAGGAACTACATGTATGTTGAGTTCACTGTTACATACTAAGTGACTCCTACTTTTACATACATAGGAGGCACTTACTGAATGTTTGTTGATTGAATTAAGAAATCCCCTTTGTGCTTGTACTTTTCTTTTTTGTCATCTGGAAATTAGCAAACTCCTTCAGTGATTGGTATAATTCCTATGGTCCTTTCATATAGAAATAATATTTAAAAATGTGTGTATATCTTTTTTTTTTAAGATGTCGTTTTTTCATTTTAGCAACATTAAGAGAAAGGTTCAGAGATTTCCCAAAGGTACAGAGATTGCCCTCACACATGCAGTCTTCCTATAACATCCCCACCAGTATGGTATATTTGTTAAAATTGATGAACCTACATTGACACATCATATCACCCAAAGCCTACAGTTGACATTAGGTTTCACTCTTAGTGTTGTACATTCAGTGGGTTTGGACAAATGTATAATGACATGTACCCAGCATTATATTAGGTTGGTGCAAAAGCAGTTGCGGTTTAAAAGGTTTAAAAAAAAAAAAATTGTGAAAACCCCAATTACTTTTGCACCAAACTAATGATATCATACAGAGTAGTTTCACTGCCTTTGAAATCCTCTGTGCTACGCCCCTTGATCCCCCTCCCCTCGGGGCAACCACTAATCTTTTTACTGCCTCCGTATTTTTACCATTTTAGAATGTCATATAGTTGGAATCATACAGTATGTATCATTTTCAGATTGGCCTCTTTCACTTGGTAATATGCATTAAGGTTCCTCCATGTCTTTTCATGTTTGATAGCTCATGTCTTTTTAAGTGTTGAGTAACATTCCATTATCTGGATGTATCACAGCTTATTTATCCGTTCACCTACTGAAGGACGTCAGAGCCTGTTAGCATATTAATAATAGTAATGTGCCACGTAACGATGTTTGGGTCAACAATGGACCACATATATGATTATGGCCCCATAAGATTAAAATGGAGCTGAATTTCCTGGAAGAAATGGAAGGATATGGATATGTGGGTTAGGAGGATTTTTTTTTTCTCTGACAGGAGCATTATCTTTGGGGCTTGGCAATAGATTGCTTTTCACTCACAGCCCCTCAGTTTTGAGTGCACAGATTATATCCCAGTTAGGTCAGCCACTGACCTGTTTCAGCCACAGAAGAGCCTGTCCCCCACCCCCACCCCAGTGCTACATATTCAGAAGGCGCTACACCCCTCCCAGATCTAGCTTGTGGTCTTCAGAGGACGGACGTTGCTGTACATTCTCTGTTGAGGATCTAAGATCTGTGCAAAGACGCGGGTCCACAGGAGCTACCTTAGCAAGGATTAAGGGCCACGGCCACTTTAGTCGGAGCTTTCTGTGGTGGTGTGGAGCCAGCCTGTCCCTGTCTTTGGAAATACCTGCAGGTCATAATGATGTAAAGCGTAGATAAGTTTTATTTCTTCCATCAACTCAACGCTAGAGAGAGCCCTTTGTTCTAGATAAGATCAATGGAACTAAAAACAAAATTCCAGAGTCAAAATACTGAGTCCTTAATTCTACACCCTCTCCATGTTAAACACCCTCTTTTTTTAAATCGAATACTAGAAAGTTCCTTAATTTGACCACTGCTCCAACATGCAATAACTAAAACCACATTGCCTTGACAATCCCTGTGTTCCTTTATTTCTCCATCTGGAGTTCTCATTCTTGCTGATCCTCCGCTGCCTTTCACGCACTCCTGACAGGCACTACTACGGTCATCTGTGGCCTCACCCAGCCAGTTCTTGATCATTCCAGTCATCCAGCCCACATCCCTGTGTATGAAGCAGCATTGACAGCTTTGATGTTCTAGTTCTGACCCTGTCAGAAGGAAGCAGTGGCAGGGGGCAGGGCGGGGGGGGGCTTCTGTGACGGTGTTATAAGGTCTACAGTAGTGGACAGTCATGTCCTCGGCCTTCACGCTCACTCAGCACTCACTCGCTGACTCACCCAGAGCAGCTTCCATTCATGCTAAGGACCCTATACAGGTGGACCATTTATCTTTTGTACTGTATTTTTACTGTACCTTTGCTATGTTTAGATATGTTTAATACACAAATACCATTGTGTTACAAAGCCTACAGTACTCAATACAGTAATACTGTACAGGCTTGTAGCCTAGGAGCAATAGGCTAGAACATCTATCTAGGTTTGTGCAAGTGCGCTCTGTGATGTTCTCAAAATGATGAAATAGTCTAATGACGCATTTCTCAGAACATATCCCTGTTACTAAGCGACATATGACAGTAGTTGGTCTAAATTCCTGGTCTAATAATTCCATCATCCTTGCCGTGTCTGGTTCTGATAATTGCTCTGTCTCTTCAAGTTGTGTTTTTTGCCTTTCAAATATGCCTTGTGATTTTTTCTTGATAGCTAGACATGATATATCTGGTTAAAGACAGGTTAGCATTCTTTAATCCCATGTCAGGTGTCAGTCTTTTAGTGAGCCTGTTCCTCTGGACTGTAAGTTTCTCCGTTTTTTCTCCTCCCTTTAGGTGGGACAGAAAGGCAATAGTGATTTGGGTTGGGCATTTCCCTTTTATCGTGTGGAAGGCTAGAGGGGGCTAAAGTTGAGTAGTTCCCATCTCCCAGGTCAGTGAGGCTCTGATAAATACCCCCTCTGGTTGGGGATGGTTAACTTGTTTCTCCATCGGGCAGGCCTTCTTAAGCACCAAGTCCTCTGGCGTATTTTAACATGGTTTGCCCGAGGTTTGCCCTACGTTCTTCCCTCTCTTATGGATCCAAGAGGAAAGTCAATTTTTCAGTCTTTTCAGCTTCTTACTTGTTAGAGTGGTGACTTCCAAGCTCCTTAAATGCAGAATAGAAACCAGAAATCCCCTGTATATCTTTCTCTTTTAAAAAAAAAATTATTTAAGTGTGTTTTTCCAAGACCCATCAGCTCCAAGTCAAGTAGTTGTTTCAATCTAGTTGTGGAGGGTGCAGCTCACAGTGGCCCATGTGGGGGTCGAACTGGCAACCTTGTTGTTAAGAGCTCCGCGCTCTAGAGCTCTGCGCTCTAACCAACTGAGCTGATCTAACCAACTGAGCTGATCCCTCTAACCAACTGAGCTGATCGGCTGTTCGCCCACCCCAGTCCCTTTTTTAACAGTTTTTTAAATCTTTTTGTTTCCTCCAGTAAAAGATACGATAAATTTCAGGTACGTCCTTTTTCTTAAAGGAAAAGGTGAATCAAATGGAGGGAAGTAAGTTGGTGTCAAGGTTGAAAATAAAAATGCCGATTTGTAGCCTTGATCTTCTACCTCGCCAACTGAGTGCCTATTTTAAATAAGCTGTTTCTGCATGGCCTAGAACAAACATAGGAGCTAAACACTGATAATGCCAGAGAAGCCCCCAGATGGGAATACTTAGAATTTGATTTAAAATGAAGCCAGTGTCTTTTTTTTTTTTTTAGTTTTAGGTATACAAAACAATGTAATAGACATTTATCATTTATATCCCTCACACAGTGATAACCCCCCTCCCCCCATCTACTACCTCTCTCACATCGTACACAGCCATTACATTTCCATTGTCTCGATTCTAATTCTGTACTCCGCTTCTTGTAACTATATCTATATCTATCTATTTATCTATCTATATATAAATATAATATTGTAGTTTGCATTATTGTTCAGCTTCAGCTTCAGGTATACAATGCAGTGATCAGGCTATATCATCCCTGAGGTGGTCTCCCTAATGAGAAAAGTGTCCATCGGATACCCTACAAAATCTTTACAACATTATTCATTACATTCCCCAAATTGACTTTTGTATCCCCGTGGCAATCCTGTGGTTACCAATTGTGCTTTCTAATCCCCTCACTTTCCCCCTTATATGCACCCCCACCCCCATCTAGCAACCTCAGTTTTTCCTCTATGTCTCTGAGACTGTTTCTGATTAGTTCATTCATTTATTCTTTTCTTTGGATTCCACATATAAGTGAGATCATATGGTATTTGTGTTTCTCTGTCTAACTTATTTCACTGAGCATAATATTTTCTAGGTCCATCCATATTGTTGCAAATGGTAAGATTTCATTCTTTATGGCTGCATAATACTCCATTGTATAAATGTACCACCGTTTCTTAATCCAGTCATCTACCGATGGGCATTTCGGATGTTTCCATGTTTTGGCTATTGTGTATAGTGCTGCAATAAACATTGGGGTGCATAAGTTTTTTCGAATTACAGTTTTGGATTTCTCTGGATAGATACCTAGGAGTGGAATTGCTGGGTCATAAGGTAGTTTCATTTTTTTGAGATACCTCCATACTATTTTCCATAGTAAAGCCAGTGTCTTCGTCATTAGTTTGTAATCTTCTGATGCTCTCTATGGCATCTAAGATGGGTAAAAATTTGAGTCATACTTTTTTTTAAAGATTTTTTTTATTAAAATACAGCTAACATACAATGTTATGTTAGTTTCAGGTGTGCATCATAGTTATTCAACAGTACCCACCTAGCACTATACATTGTTATTACCACATTATTGATTTTATTCTCTACGCTAAAGAAGTGATCACCATGATAAGTCCAGAAACCATCTGACATTGTACCGTGCTATCACAAGGTTTTGATCTTTCCCCCCTTAATCCCTTCTCCTTTTCACACATCCCTAACCCCCCCTCCCATCTTAAAGAAGTCCCTCTAAGATGCCTTGTAATAGTGGTTTGATGGTGATGAATTCCTTTAGCTTTTTCTTGTCTAGGAAACTCTTTATCTGTCCTTCAGTTCTAAATGATAGCTTTGCTGGGTGGAGTAATTTTGGTTGTAGTTCCTAGCTTTTCATCACTTTGAGTGTTTCCTGCCAGTCCCTTGGCCTGCAAAGTCTCTGTTGAGAAATCAGCTGACAATCTTATGGGGGCTCGCTTGTAAGAAACTAACTGCTTTTCTCTTGCTGCTTTGAAGATGCTCTCTGTGACTTTAACCTTTGGCATTTCAATTATAATGTGTGTTGTTGTGGGCCTCTTTTGGTTCATCTTGTTTGGGACTGTCTGCGCTTCCTGGGCTTGTATATCTATTTCCTTCACCAGGTTAGGGAAGTTTTCTGTCATTATTTTAAAAATAGGTTTTCATTTCCTTGCTCTCTCGTCTCCTTCTGGTACCCCTATAATATGAATGTTGATACACTTGATGTTGTCCCAGAGGCCCCTTAAATTCTTCTCAATTTTTTGTATTCTTTTTTTCTTTTTGTTCTTCTGGTTGGGTGTTTTCTGCTACCTTATCTTTTACATCGCTGGTTCCATCCTCTGCTTCATCTACTCTACTGTTGATTCCCTGTAATATATTCTTCATTTTTGTTACTGTGTTTTTTATTTCTGACCGGTTCTTTTTCATCTTTTCTATCTCCATTTTTATGTTTCCTATCTCTTTATTAAAGTTCTCCCTGAGATCAGTGAGCATCCTTATAACCAGTGTTTGGAACTCTGCATCTGGTAGATAACTTGTCTCCATTTTGTGTAGTTCTTTTTCTGGAGCTTTGTTCTGTTCTTTTATTTGGGACATGTTTCTTTGTCTCCTATTTTGGTTGTCTCCCTGTTTTTGTTTCTATGTATTAGGTAAGGCTACTGTGTCTTCCGGTCTTAGTAGACTGGCCTTGTGTAGTTGGTGTGCTGTGGGTCTCAGTGGCACAGTCTTTCTGGTCACCTGAACCACGCACTCCACGTGTGTCCCTTGTGTGTGTTGTGTGTGCCCTCCTCTTGTAGTTGAGCCTTGATTGATAATTGCACATCAATGTGAGGGACTCACCCTTGGGCTCACTGGTTGTGAGGATCTGCCTTGACTAGAGTGGAAGAGTTGTTGTGCAGGGGCTGATCCTACAGAGCAGGATCTGCCTCAGCAGGACTCTGGTGCCTGCCCAATCTGCCCCTTAGGTGTGTTGTTCTTGGAGGCAGCTGGGTGATGCTCCAGTTTGTTTTGAAGCTGGCCACCGGGGGGCGCCAGCCCCAGGATCACCTTGGAGGGGATCCGCTCTAGGTCAAGTACAGCCACAGCCCATGCCCCACCCAGAGCCAACCCAGCAGGAGCTACAAAGAGATTTGCAGATGGCTGCCGCCCGTGCTGTGCTTGGAAGCGCCTTGAGAGTCTGAGCCACAAACCAAGGTTGGCTGCCGCTACTGCCAAGCTTAGGGCAACTCAGCCAGAGGTACAGGACACGATGAAGCCAGATGCTGCTTGTCTGGGTTCTGCAAACCTTTGAGAGACCCTAGGAAAGTCTGTAGCTTGAGCTAAGGCAGGCGGGTTGTACGAAAAAGCCACTGGAAGCCGCTTGGGTGTGCTCAAAAGTTGAGCGGGGTGGGGTCTTGAATCACCAGGGCGTGGCAAACAAATGTCAGAGACTCAGATTTGGCGGCTGCTTAAGTTCTACGCCAGGAAGGGGGAGGGCTCAAAAAGAAACAATGGCCTCCACCAGCTCCTCCGTCCAGCAGAAAGCCGCCTTCCAGCCCCCATCCCAGGCCAGATAACTCAATTCCCCACCATTTGTCCCTGCCATCTTTCCAGCTGCTGCCTCAGCGCTAGAGCTCAGAGCGAGTGATTGTTCTGTTGGTGGGTAAGTCCACGCTCAGTCCCTTTAAGAGGAGCGCCTGTGAGTGCAGCCGCACTCAGTTTCCCTTGGTCACAATCTCCGCTCATTTTCAAACCAGAAATTATGGGGACTTCCCTCCCCGGCACTGGAACCCTGGGCTGGGACCTCTTGCTACTCAGGGGAGTTGCGGGGGACCTCCGCAGCCGAAATAACTTTCCCGATCTTTAATGGTCACACACGGGTGTGGGACCAGCCCGTTCTGCGTCTCTGACCCTCCTACCAGTCTTGAGGTGGCTTCACCTGCGCGTCCTTAGTTGAAGGGCTTTGATTCATAAGATTTTAGGCGATTCTCAGTGATAGTTGTTTTGTAGTTTAGTTGTAATTTTGATGTGGTCGTGAGAGAAGGTAAGCACAGCGTTTATCTACTGCACCATCTTGGTATGATCTGATCAAGAACTCTGGGTCATACCTTTCTAATGAGCAGTGCCTAGTAATGACCACAATAATCATTGAATATAATTAAGGCAGGATATAATTGTCATGGTACTGGAATTACTGATTTTCTTCACTTTAGAATGATGGCAGGAATTACGACCTGTTGGATTTGGATTTTTCAACTTTGTTAAATCTGTTCGTTGCTTGAAAACTAAAATTGAGAACCCATTCAGTCATTTATGTATTCCTTTTTTCATTAAATATTTGAGAACCTACTATGCCATGTCCTATGAATAAAATGGTGAATGAGGCAGTTCTTACCTTCACAGAACTAATACACAAGTGAACAAATAATTACAGTACAGTGTGATTAGTGCTATGGTGGGGTGCTAAGAGTACATAAGAGGGGCACATAATACAGAATTGAGGAGTCGGGAGTTTTCCAGCAAAAGAGACATTTAACATTTAAGGTAAAAGTAAAGGAGCGTAAGTTAACCTAAGGAGCAGAGATAAAAGGAGAGCCTGGCTGAGGAGCATTTGGAAGACATGAAGTAAATTTGGTGCTCATTAACAGTGAGGGGAGGATTTAACCGAAATGAAGCTGGAGAGGTAAACAAGTGCTGGATCAGGAAGGACTTTAAGCCACTTTAAAGGATTTTAACTTTTTTCCAAGGGCGTTGGGAAGCCATTACAGGCCTTTGAGTTGGAAGATGACATGCTCAGACTTGCAGTTTAGAAAGTTCCCTTCGGCTACTGTTGTGCACAGATTGGTATGGAGACGTAAGGGAGTCGAGAGGGCAAACTTGTAAACAAGGATATTGGTTAGGAGATTTTGTTCCATCCTGGGGGAGAATGGTTTCTTTGCCAGGGTAGTACTTTTGAGAAACCCATGTATTGCCTATAGATAAATCTAGTGCAGTCAGTGTTTCCTGCAACAGTGGATCTCAGATTGCTATTTCCTTAGATTTAGTGCATTCTGGAGCACTTTATACTGTATAAAGATACATATCTTCAAAGAGTAAAATTACATTCCATGTTGAGGGATTCACATACAATGAGAGCCCATATGAGGGAATAAGATTCATTTCTCTGATTTATTGCACCCTGAGCCATTTCTTTATTGAATGTAATGGTAGGTGGGATTGGGCTTTATTATTTTATCTTATTTTTCCTAAGGGCATAAAGTTTGTGTATATGATATGACTTCCTTATATATTTTAGCACACTTTTCATGAATTTCTATACTTATTTATGGATTTTTCAAAATGAGACTTAAAAATCAAAGGAATTACCATTAAATTTTATTTAAAATTTTAAATTGTATAATTATCCTCCGGTAATGCGGTGCCAACCCATACTTCTTCCAATTGTAGATGTGACTTCTACCGTGTTTCCCTGAAAATAAGACCTTACTGGAAAATAAGCCCTAGCATGATTTTTCAGGATGACATCCCCTGAACATAGGCCCTAATGCATCCTTTGGAGCAAAAATTAATCTAAGACCCAGTGTTATTTTTGGGGAAACACGGTATTTCTTATGTGAAGTAGAAGATCGTCTGCTAAGGATAAGGAGGCAGGTAGCAGGACTGCTTAGCATAGTTGAAGGTTCCAGTGAATTAGGAAGCCACATTTTTATATGCTATTAGTTGTGACATTTTTCTCTACCCGTGCTCAGCAGAGCCCAGGTTTGAGTATAGAGAAGGCCAATAATTAGATTCACATAAGATAGGAATTTTGGCATAGTAGTGATTGAAATGATAGATTATGGAACTAAGGCTGGAGGAGAAAGGAAAGAGTTGAGGGCTCGCAAAGGTTGATGGAATCACAGAACAAGTATGTAAAAATGGGAGGGCAGGAGAGAGAGCTGGAAGGCAAATAAAGTTAAAGTATCCCTGTGTTTAATCTCCTCACTTATTTTTACTTGAAGAATGGGCAGCTTTTCTAAAAATGTAAAGCTGATGGAACAAACTAATTTATGGAAATAAGATTATCTCTTTGAAAAATAAAGCAGAAGATGTAAACACAAAGAACACTCACTTCATTTTAACTTACTTTTTTAGTTGTAGGATCCTGTGATTCCCACAGATCTACAATAAAGAAACAACATAAAACAAAAAACTCCAAGTATTATAGATTAAGTAGATATTGTTTTCTGTGTCTTTTTGGGAAGTATAGTACAAAGAACATATTTTCCCCAAACTATTTGAGAGTAAATTGCTGATAAGATTTTTCATAAGTCCCGGTGTTTTAGTATATATTTCCTATATTATCAAAGTGTATCTGATCTTCAGATTCCAATTAAATTTGGCTAGTTGTCCCAATAATGTCCTTTATAATAAAAGGATCCCCTTCACAGTGATTTAGTATTTTAGGAATTATTTAAATACCTCTTCCTAAAATACTTAGACAGAAATACTTCAAGACTAAGTAAGTATCCCATTCTTAATCAGACTTTCAATTTATTCAGTTATATCTGTGTAAATTTCTACTTTACCATTTTATTCAGAGGATTATAATCTTTTACTGTAGTTTATTTTGATATTCAAATTTGACCAGTAGGAACTCATACAAGTTAGCTCCTTTGTCCTTTTGACATGTACCCATCATTCATTGATCACTTTACTTTCATGTTCTAGGCTCATCTTGTACTCCACTGCCTTGGCTGTAGAATCAGCCATTTCTGAACTCTGATTCTTTTTACTTGAGAATGGTTTTTAAAATAAAGATCTGGGTGCCAGATGTGTTCAGTGTTATTGGGTATTGTTCCTCTGAGGCCCTGTGGATAGAGAGAGTAATTATTTTATTTCTATATTTATCTGTCATATATATATATATGTGTGTGTAGAAAAACACACTCACATCTGTGTATGTATGTATGTAGTATATGTATATATAGGATCATGAGCTTACACTGATAATTCCAATGCCAATCCAACACCACATACGTAGTTCATGCTATTTTTTTCCCTTTTCATTCTTATAGTGGAACCTGACCATCACTGTCCTCAGTATATTAACTTATTTAACCAATCTGCCTGTACATACCTGATCTCCTATTGCTACCTCCATCCACTCCACACTCCGGTTCTGGTCATACTACCTCATCCACCAGGATGTCATCTTTACCCTGCCTGTGCTCCAGCATACCATACTGTCTTGCACTTTCCATGTGACCTCTATGCTGGGCGCCTCACCCCTTTCAGGGTCTGACACTCTACACTGGGACCCCCATTCCTTCCCCATTCAATAGACCTATGTGTTTTTTTAAACTATTGTTCTTTAAAAAATTTTTTAATTTTTCAAATATAGTTGACATCCAATATTATATTAATGTACTGCATAGTGGTTAGACATTTATATAATTTACAAAGTGATCTCCCTGAAAAGTCTGTCACCCACTTGACACCATATATAGTTATTATATTATTGACTGTATTTCTTATGCTGTACTTTACCTCCTCGTGACTATTTTGTAACTGCCAATTTGCACTTCTTAATCCCCTCACCTTTTTTAAACCCATACTACCAATACACCTTCCACCTGGCAACCATCAGTTTGTTCTCTGTATCCATGAGTTTCTTTGTTTTGTTTTTTCATTCATTTTGTTTTTTAGATTCCACATGTAAGTGAAATCATATGGTATTTGTCTTTCTCCGTCTGACTTATTTCACTTAGCATTATGCCCTCTAGGTCCATCCATGTTGTTGCAAATGGCAAGATACTGTTTTATGACTGAGTAATATTCCATTGTGTATATGTACTACATCTTTGGTCATCTGTTGATGGGCACATATCTTGGCTATTGTAAATAATGCTTCAATGAACATAGGGATGCGTAGACCTTTTCAAATTAATATTTTGGATTTCTTCAGATAAATATCCAGAAGTGGAATTGCTGGGTCATATGGTAGTTCTAGTTTTAATTTTTTGAGGAACCTCCGTATATGGTTTTCCATGGAGGCTGCACCAATTTACAATCCCACCAACAGTGCATGAGATAAGGGTTCCCTTTTCTGTACATTCTTGCCAACACTTATGTGTTGTCTTTTTGATGACAGCCATTTTAACAGGTGTGGCGTGGTATTTCAGTGTGGTTTTGACTTGCATTTTCCTAATGATTAGTGATGTTGAGCACCTTTTCATATACCTGTTGGTCATTTGTATGTCTTCTTTGAAAAAATGTCTATTCAGTTCCTCTGCCCATTTTTATTTGAATTGTTTGGTTTTTCCTATTGAGTTATGTGAGTTTTTTTGTTTTAAAATATATTTTAGATATTAACTTCTTATCAGATACATGATTGGCAAATATTTTCTCTTATTCTGTAGTTTGCCTTTTCATTTTATTGATGGTGTTAACAGTACTGTATTGTATATTTGAAAGTTGCTAAGAGAGTTGATCTTAAAAGTTCTCATTACAGTAAAAATTATGTATGTTGAAGGATCTTAATTCTGGCAATCATTTTGTAATATATACCTATATACAATCAGTATGTTGTACACCTTAAACTAATACTGTTAATATGTCATTTATGTATCAAAAAACTGGAGGAAAAATGGTCACATGGGAATAGACTGAGCAGTGAGGGGTGGGATCGTAAAAATTGGAGACATTAATAATTGAAATTTGTGGAAAAGAGAAACAGTAATAGTACCAGAATCTGTTCTTTAATAATAGCACTCCCGCAATGTATTTTGGCTAAAATAAATCAATTTTTATTATTTGTTAGGTTAAAGTGAGGTTTTTATTGTATCCTCTTTTTAAAAGCTAAAATGAGTTATGTGTCTTCTATTTGTACTTAAATTGTCCTATAGTTTTCTATTGCCCTATGATTTTTGATGAGTTTTTAGCATACACGTGCATATGCACACATGGAGATGTCATTTTTACTGAACATTTACGGAATACTTTCTTTAACTGCGATACTGCTCATGACGTTTATCCTGTGTTCTAAACATCAGGTTAGGCTTTGGTCTCATTCTTTGAGTTGCTTACAGTGGGAATTTCAGATACTGTTGCAGACACTTTGGTAGCAACTCAACATAGGGGGACTTTTGCTGGGGGCTCTGGAAAGAATTTTCACCCTTACCAAAAAACAGACACTGTTTTGCTATTGCCCTTTCATTTCTGTTTTGGACACTGGTGTCTGAAGCTGAAACTTGTGACCAAGAGGTTGTAAGCATTAGGACCAAAGCTAACATGTGGTAGATGAAGGAAAAGTAGAAGAGAGTCTGGTCACTTTGGAAATTCTTTAAAGTTAAACATACACTTACCCTGTTTTCCCGAAAATAAGACCTAGCCGGATAATCAGCTCTAATGCATCTTTTGGAGCAAAAATTATAGTAAAATAAGACCCGGTCTTATATTATATATATTATATTATATAAGACCCAATAATATAATATATATAATATAAGACCGGGTCTTATACTAATTTTTGTTCCAAGAGATGTATTAGAGCTGATTGTCCGGGTAGGTCTTATTTTCGGGAAAAACACGGTACCATATGATCCAGCCTTCCTACACCAATAAACAATTTCATCATAAGTTATATCAGAAGAGAGAGATTTAAAAGCCTGACAAACTTTTGTCTTGACTATCAACAAAGGGCAAGTGTGTTTTGACTTTAAAATTTAAATATTTATGTGCCTCATTTTTAACAATGCCAATATATGAGAATCTAAAGTATCAAACTGTAAATCAGTGATTTATTTTCAGTTAACAGATTTGCAGCTGTAATTTTTTAAGCATTTTCTTTGATGGTTCTATAATATGATTTAATTTTTTAGACTTCATGCCACTTCTCAAAATACAATGGCATGAAGCAATAAATATACTTCAGTCAGTTCATTAATGGTAGAAGACCATGCCTATCTCTCCCACAAAACATCCATTGCTGCCTTGCAGAGAGTGACTTGGGGCCAGATGAATTCTTGGCTTTGACCTATATCTTTTATGTGTTGGCTCAGGGTGGTAGTTACTAGAAACATGAATTTCTCCCATTTCTTTGTGATGGAATGCTGTATCTTCTAGAGCAGTCTGTGAAGGAAAACTTCTCACGGACACTGCTGAAGATAGTCGTGTTCCCCAACTCTAATACAAACACAGCAGACTGGGCATCAGTTGCCATCCACGATTCCCTGAATTGGATTTGTTGATTTTTATTATAGGTAGTAAATCTTTGATCTGCTAGAGAGCTCTTATAATTTCCCAGTCCTGAAAGCCATGGGTAAAAATCTGTTTTTATTCAGCACCTAAGTGGGGCTTGATTGATAGAGGGATGCCTTCTGGAAAGAGTAAAAACAGTTTCTGAAATAAATTACAATTTTTGATTACAAAGACTATGTGGGGGTCTCATGCTTTTAAAAATATTTTATCTTTTCTCTAATTCAGGCATGCCTAAATTGACATGAACTACTAGAATTAGACTTCTTAAAGACTTTGCTATCACTCTAAAAATTCAAATATGTATTAATCATAACATTAGACATGTTAAATAAAAAGTTACAAGTGATTGCCAATTCACCTAAAAAATAAACATCTACGTGTATTTATTGCATTTATGTAATATCTTTCCTTCCCCCCTTTTTTACTATTAAAAAAGGAGAAATAAGTATATAATCTGTCTTTTACTGCTATCCTTGAAAGCAATTTTCTAAAAATAAGGTTAAAGTATAACTTACCTTGGGTATTCTAGTTGATCTGGTTGTTGAGCTAACTTCTTCATATGTTATCTGCTAGTAACTGTAAATAAACCATTTAATATCCTTGTGAAATGGAAATCCTAACTAGGTCTTAGTACTATTGAATTTAAGTGAAATAATACTAGCTTCTCGCTAGAGGAATTCTAGTTCTTAGGGTAAATTAGGGTTCTCTTTTATTGTTTGGTATAAAATATTTGGTTGTGTCACTGGGAATCTGTTTTCTGTTAAGCAAGATTATCGTAGTTATTGTTTGGTATGTATTAAGTACCAATTATATGCAAGAAATTTAAGGAGATGTGACAAAATCTCTAACTTCAAAGGCTTGTAATCAAATTGAATATTAGAGTACATACCAGTATAACCTGGTATGTGGCAGGTGACAAATGAGTGGTGTAGATAGTGGTGCTCTTCACGTGTTAATGATAAATTGGTTATTAAAGGTTTCACACAGGATGTAGGATATGAGTCAGGCCTGTATAAGACAGAAGAGTTAAGACGCCATTCTAGGTGTATGGGCTAAGAATGGATGTTTCTTGTGTTTGTGAAGTAGCTTTTTAAAACACGAATTTAAATGAGGAGTTGATATTGGAGGCACTCAAATAACAAGCTAAAGAGTTTGTAATTGGGAAGTAGAAAATAGTTTTGAGCAGTGGGTGATAAAGAAATAGGATTTTAAAAATTTCTAGTGTTCAGTTAGTTTCTTAAATGAGAACTGCCACATAAAGTGGTATTGAATATTATTCATCTTTCATAATTATGGATTAGACTGCTAATGTCCCATGCATAGATTAGAAAATTGTTACCTTAAAATGTGTGTTTTTGCTATGTTTTTGTAGTTATTTCTGGTCTACAATCAGGTGTTAAAATCATCCTTTTCCCAGCTGAAAGCAATTTTTGGCATTTGGCTTTCTGCAGTTTTCTAGCCTTGCAAGTACTGTACGTTTGTTTGTTTTTTTTGTTCTAATTTTATTGGGGAATATTGGGAAACAGTGTGTTTCTCCAGGGCCCATCAGCTCCAAGTAGTTGTCCTTCAATCTAGTTGCAGGGGGTGCAGCCCACATCCATGCAGGAATTGAACCGGCCACCCTGTTGTTCAGAGCTCGCGCTCTAACCAACTGAGCCATCCGGCCGCCCCTGTATGTTTTTATTAATGCATACATCCAAGTATACATGGATAATGATTACTCCACTTAATGTTATGTGAGTCTAAGTGTAATGGAGAAAGTTAGTGACATGCATTATAAAAATAACCATCATCTCTTAGAAAAACGTAATGAACACAAATAAAAAAGGTGGAGAGTAATAGACAAAGTTTCCAAATCTTATAAATGAGACTATTATATGAGTAATTATTTATGAAGATTTGGGAGTTAGTTGAATGCTCAATATTGTCGGGATAAGTTAAGACACATACTTTTCCTGACCTCAAAAAAGCATAAGGGAAGAAAGTATAGCCTGACAGTTTCTCACACATAGACATCCTCGCGCCAGTTAAGATGAGATCATCTAAATAAAACGTCTTAAATTCTATTTCCCTTTTCTTACTAGTATTGTTTGAGGAAGCTTTGGTAAACAACAGATAATCACAGACTATTTGATATAATTGGAGATACGAGAAAGAAAGAGGAGAAATATAAATTCATAATGTTGCCCATGTAGGAAATCTAGTAATTGCTGACCTTTTCTCATTGCCCTGATTTTTTTCTTAACAGAATATACATTATGAATGTACATACATTGTTTTCTGAATTCAGAGAAACATATTTTGTTGATGATTATTTTCATGGAAGCCTATCGTCATTATACAGTTTTAATAATGCAAAGGAAACAGACAGAAAAAATGAAAATAAACAGTTTATTTTAACTACCATAAGGAAATAAACATTATATTTTTGGATCATGTGCCCATTTGTACAGTCAGCTAACAGGTTTGTGTCTGTCCCTGTACTAGGGAACTGAAAGTGTCCATAAGAAGTTGACAGTCTAGACAGTACTAGCTTTATTGTATACATTCAGTAAGAACCAAGTCGCTGTTCTAATTCTTTTCCTTAAAATTTTAAGGAAAATATTTAATGAAAGGGGCACATAAGTATGTGTTCAGTATGTGATTGGTGATAATTTTTTTTTTTAATTGATACTCACCTGGATTATCAAAACTAGTGTCAAAATGATCTCATTGTAAACTTTTGTCTTGGGCTTAGTCATGAATTGGGGCACCGGAGAATTCCTGTAGGGAATGAGTTTAGTTTAAGATTCCTTGTTTCTCAGCCTTATTTTCACTTTGGGATTATGCACAGGATCTGCTTCAGGCACTCTGTCTTTGTATACTCGGTCCACAATGAAAACTAGATCAAAAGTTGAGCTTTCCAAAGCTTTAGTCTAGGACTGCTTAGTACCCCTCAAGTTTCGCAAAGTCCTTCATAGAACTAGTCTGTGTCAATCAATAACTTGTCTTGGATTGTGTCATTGCTGTCAGTGCTTGATAAATAGTGGGGATGGAGGAGAGGGTTGAGTGTTAGCCTCATTTCTGCTAGGTTCTGTCCAAATTGAAAGGAGGAGCTTTTCATTGTCCTCAGTTTATTTCACTAGGCTTAACTCCATCGTATCTTTCTCTTAGCCAGTAACAAAAAGCCAACGAATTGCTTTCTTTTGGGTCATATGTACAGTACTAGAGGAGAGCATTTCCTATTAAAGGTTTGTGTGTACTTTAGTAACCATGGTCTGCAGCCTACTGAGCTTATGTTACCAGATGAGTAACTAGTCCAGATGGCTAAACTGTTGGAGGATATAAAGCCAAAACCCACTTCAGGAAGTGATCCACTTTGCTGATTTTTGGATAAGGTCCATTGTAATTAGTGGTAACTTTCTCAGTTTGTTTTTAAAATTAATTTTTAACTGTGTGTTTTCTTGATTTTTACCTAGGTGACAAAATACCCTATGCTTGAGACCTACAGTCTACATGTCCTACAAGAACTAATCAGTGCTTTTTCATCTCCTGGAGATACATTAGAAACATAAATATGGTGCCAAAAGAACTCCTTTCCTGTCTCTGACTACACTTTCTTTGGACATACTTTTGTATTGACGTGAGATACACAGACTGAGGCTGCTCATTGTGGAGAGACTCTGTCGTGTAGGATCATGGACCATCCTAATAGGGAGAAGGATGAAAGACAACGGACAACGAAACCCATGGCACAAAGGAGTACACACTGTTCCCGACCGTCTGGCACCTCGACATCCTCTGGGGTTCTTATGGTGGGACCCAACTTCAGGGTTGGCAAGAAGATAGGGTGTGGGAACTTCGGAGAGCTCAGATTAGGTAAGAACTGGGTTATATCAGTGGCTTTCACTAACAGCAGCAGCTGTAATAAGCTATGATGTGTTTCAAGACGAGGTTTATATTTTTATGGGAAATTCTCTTTAAAGAAGACCTGTTTTAAAAGAACTAAAGAATTTTTTGAATGAGACTATAGTCATTATTAGTTACAATTGTTACCCAAGGTTCATATCTATGTATGTGTAGGTTTTTAAATTTTCCACCAATTCTGAGATTTTTATGATGTAGAGAGATCTGCATACAGATATCACTACATGGAGATTCTGACTTAGTTGGTCTGAGAGGTAGAGTCCTAAATTCAGTCTTTTTTTTTTTTTTTTAAATTCTGTCTTTTTAACATTCCCTGGTACTCCAGAAGCTGCTAGTCCGTGAACCACACTTTGAGAAGGGAGAAAGGCCTTGTTTTAATTCAAACTCTGCCCTAGATAAGGAAGGAGTAAATTCTCATTCATTAATACTCCGATTTAGTCTGCAAGGTTCTACATCCTGTTTCCAGAGGCTTTCCAATTCATATTATGTTTGCATTTCTTCCTGAAGTCCCAGCATGGGGATTGAGCTAGAACTTCAGGGAGAAATTATGTAATTTTAATTTCCCAACCAAGAAAATGGATTTTTTTATTTCAAGTATAAATTTATGAGTGAGATGGTGAATAATGACAAAATTGACTAGTTTGAAGACATGATATTGGGAAGATGGTACATTGGGTAGTTATAAGCTTTTTTATGGCCATCCCTAGGTGAATGGGGAAGAAAAATGAAAGAGCTTATAAATGTATAAAGGTGGACATCAGCTTGAGGAATGTGAAGAGGTCCCCTTTTAGGCTAAAGTTTTTTCTTTTTTCCTCATCAACGTTGAGGCTATAGATTATTATGAAGACCCATTGTTGGAGACTTTGGCCCATGGGGGAATGGGAGTGTAGGAGCATAAGATGGTTATTGCTTGTTACCTCTGCTACTTCTGATGATTTTGCAAAAGCAGATGGATAAAGTCTTAATTTTTGATTCCCCCATAGAGAGATTCAGGGAAACATCGCTACACTAGCCAGAGATCACTGGGTGCAGAATTGAATTTAGGGTTGCTGAGAATGAATTTATTTTTACTGATCGAAGCCTGGCAGCCTGGAATTTTAACACCTGACTATGATAATGAAAGGTTCTTTATATTTAGTGATGTGTTCACGTCTGGGTTAACAAAACCAGAGAATACTGAGAATAGGAGTAAGATGTGTAATTTCACACTGCTTGAGTTCCTAGTAACTACTTAATTGCTTAGCAGCTAGTTTGGTGAATATTCATTTATGTAATGAATTAACTTTGCTCTAACATCACAATAGTACTTGAATTAAATAGATTATGACATAAATATCTACAAAATTACTGCTGTGAGGCAGTTTAAAATGCATATAAATTCATGTATTCTCAAAACATCATAAAATTGTTTAATTTTTATGAAGTTGAAGAAAATCCTTGGTCAATGAAAACTGGAAACTGTTTTATTCAGTTACTTACGTCTAGATTTGTCTTATATGATCTTTAAGTTTATATGAGAATGGAAGAAATCCATTCAGTGAAAAGGATAAATTTGTAGCCCATGTAGATTTTCAGAATAGTAAAGTATTGTGTTTTATTTCCATAAATTTAGGATAATTTTTTTAGTTCTTATTTTGACTTGCCTTATAGTCAGTAGAAAAAAACTTGTATTTCTTTTAGAATGGTTTTATTCTTAATGTGCTTATCAGATTTACATTAGCCCTGGGGCCATATTGTTACAGCATTCTACCTAGGAATACTTACCCTGTTGCCCCGAAAATAAGACCTAGCCGGACAATCAGCTCTAATGTGTCTTTTGGAGCAAAAATTAATGTAAGACCCGGTATTATATTATATTATATTATATTTATTATATTATATTATATTATATTATATTATATTATATTATATTATATTATATTATATTCCCGGTCTTATAGTAAAATAAGACCGGGTCTTATAGTAAAATAAGACCGGGTCTTATATTAATTTTTGCTCCAAAAGACGCATTAGAGCTGATTGTCCAGCTAGGTCTTATTTTCGGGGATACACGATATTATCAACAGAAACCAGAAAAGGTACTTTCAGAATCATTTGACATCTTTTTCACAAGAGGGTGTGCTTTGTACCCCATTCCAGTGTTCTCTTGCTCTGATATTCATAAGTAGAAGATTGTGCAGACAATGAAAGATGTAAACTAGGAAATTGCAAACTGAAGGCAGGGGTAGATAGGCCTCCACCAAGGCTGCCACCTACAGGGTCATGCTTTCTTCCCCAAACTCATTTCTTTCTCTAGCTACACTGTCTCTTCTGTCCCTCAAACAGCCAAGTGCTTTTCTGCCGCAGAGCTTTTATACTTAACAGTTCCTTCTGCTTGCAGAATTTCTTCCCCAAAATTTTGCTTAGCTGATTGCTTCTCATTTTTTAGGCCTCAGCTTTTTTTATGTTACCATCTCAGAAAAACCTGTGACTTATCCTCCACCTTCATTTTAAAATAGAATATTTCTCCCCAGCCACATTTTAGCCCATGAAACTGCTTTATTTTATTCATCGCATTATCACTGTCAGAAACGATTTTATATATTTGTGTACCTGTTAATTGTCTCTCCTTACTTGAATATAAGCCCCTTGGAGGATAGGGATTCTATCTGTATTATTTTCTGTTGTTATTTGTGGGATGGATGGATAAATAGCCAGATGAATAGGAAGAGGGGAGAAAAAAACATGGGCTCCTTTGGGCTCCTGATATGTGGGGGTGCTGGTAGGTAGTGGCCTTAATGTTTAGGCAGACCCCTGGATTCCAGACAGAACCAAAAAAGTAATGTAATGATTAGTACAATTTGGTTCTCTGAAAATCTGTTTCCACCCAATCATCCATTTAACAAACTGTTCTTAAATAGTTACTATCTTGCTAGACTTTGGGGAAGATACAAAGAATAAGAAAATGTAGTTTCTGTCCTTAATCTCACAGTCTAGTGTTAGAGAGAAAGAGAAAAATTGTAATATAAAGTGATACGTATTATAATAGATTGTGTAAAAACTACATTGACTGAGAAGATTACTGAAGGTATCAGAGAGGAAGTGTTATTTGATTAAGAGGAGGACAGGACTTCATTGGTGGGCACAGGAAGAAGGGCTCTCCAGCTGTGGGATGCACAAGCACTAGGTATTGTGAACACGCTCAGCGTTTGATCAGAGCAGCAACTATTATAGTTCTACATGGCTGGGTTAGGGGTGTGAAGTGAAAGAAAGTAATAGATGAGGCTATTAGGTTGGGACCAGATTGTGAAGTAGTTGTATAGTATTAAAGCATTTGGACTTTTTCTTATAGGCAGTGGAGTAGAATCATCAAGAATTTTGCAACAGAAAAGTGACATCATCTGGTTTGTATTCTAGAAGGATATTTCACTTAGTTACATGGTTAAATCACATAGGATAGATTGACATCTTGTGGATTTTGCTCTAATTGTAGTATTTGTCTCATTGTGTTATGTTCCTCCATCTCTCTACCTCCAGGGACGCTTGATGGTAGTACTTTGCTTTATTAATCTTTGTGTTCTTAACTCCTTTTGCTGTATGTGGCATATAATGGATACTTAAGAATGTTTGTTTGACTTTATATAGTCCAAGTCAGAAATGGCCAGGCTTGCCTTAGCTCTGAAAATGGCAGTGAGATGGGAAGAAAGGGATAAATTAGGGAGAAATTTCAGAAGTAGACTATAGGCAGGACTTGAGGGGAAGAGGTCAGAGATGACTGAGTTTGCCAACTCAGGGAGATCACCTTTAATGGAGATTGGAAACACAGCGTAGCAGTGGGGAAGACAGGTAGAATTTGTGAATATATATTAATAGATTTTGAGGAGTTGCAGCACATATGCAGAAACATGAATCTGAGACTGAGAAAAGTTGAGGCTTGAGATAGGGATTAAGAATTCATCACCAAATAGGTGTTAATGAACGTGCAGTTGTGGATGACGAGGTGATGCTCTGTGGAGCCTGTCTGCCTGGGAGAAACAGGGTCTTGTGAGGGATGCTCGATGAGGAAGCTCTGCAGGGGAGAGAGGGTGAAAAGTCAAAAGAGAAGAGTTTCTAGAACGGGTGGGCTATTAAGCAAAGCCTCGTGCCCTAAGGTTAATAAGCAGGAGAGAAACACTTATGGTCTTTGATTTTTCACTTCTGTTTATTTATTTCTGAGATTTTTCTTTCCCCCCCTCCCGTTTGTTCTTTTAAATTTTGTAATCAGAAAAAAAGCAATAAACAAAAAGCACAAAAATGTCCTTTATAGGAAAGTATTAAAAAAGAAAATAACACGCTTATTACTAAAAATTCTTTTAAATTCTACTTGAGAAGTGTTGCCAAAGATATCCACTAATTTTCTTTAATTATCCAGAATTTAAAATGTATATCAGGATATAGTTTAGAAATACAATTAAATTGTACTTAAACCCACTTTTATGTAATTTAATATAGCATGCACTTCTTATTTCAACTTAAATATAGATCGTTTATTTTTAACGTCTGTAGTTACTTAATAATTCATTTAACTAGTCTTTATACATTATACATATAAATTGTTTCTGTTTTTTAATATGAATAATACTATACTGAACATCCTGTAGTCCAAAGTTGGCTGGTTATTTTATTTTATTAGGATAAATTCTGGAAGTGTACTTTCTGAGTCAAAGGATATACATATTTGCAATTTTGTTATACACTGTCAATTTGCCCTCCAGAAAGATGGTTTCCACTTACTGTGAGTGGGGAGTGGGGAGGCTTATTTCCTTTCCTCTTCACAAACCTTGACTATTATCAGGAATCTTTTCATCTGTGCTAGTGTGACAGCGGGAAATGGTAACTTGTTGAATGTGTATGTGTTCATGGGTGAAGTTAAACATCTTTGCACATTTATATGTCTTCTGTTAAGCGTTGCTTCTTTGTGGGCTTTCTCTATTTTTTAATGAGCAAATTCTTTCTATGGAGTCTTACCTGTGTATATTGCCTCAATAGAAAGGAATTTTGAGTATTTAAGAAAGGAAGATTGATGAAGGGTGATCATGGATAAAAGGTAGGCGAACACAATGAACTGGAAACAGATCTGCAGGTTGTTTTTTATTAATTGAGAAACATGGGACATATTTTGAGGATTTTTTTTTAAGTTTTGAATTTTCTGCTGAAATGGGCCTGGAAAAAATTGTGTAAACATTAAGATACAAATGATTCTATTTCTCCAGAATTAAGACAGTATATACCCCTAGTCTACAAACAATGGCTTTTTTCCCTTTGTTGCAAGAATAAGTAAATAGATTATTTTTTCCCCACATCTAATGGGTAGGTACTTGTGTTTAATAATCTTCATATTATCCCTGTGAAATCGATATTATTAGAGAATGTTTTCGTTTACAAAGAAGAAAGTGGAGGCGTGAAGATTTGACTTTTTGCTTTTTTCCCTCTTTGGTATCTGGTGAAATATGCAAAAGTGCATTAGCACAGAAGGATGTTTCTGGCACAGGTAAATTGGTGAAGGGTAGCAACTTGTCCTGTGACACATTCCTCCCTGGCTGCTAAAATAAGACCCTTATTTTTATGACTAAAGTAGGGTATATATGATAATTTCTGTGCATATCCTTTACCTGAACTACTTAACTGTCACTACCGACCTTAAATTAGAATTTATAACTAAAGCTCCTGTCAGCCAGTTCTGTTTTTGGCAGTTGTGATCATTAACAGTTTACAGATACATATCAGTTGGTTTCATATTATGTCCCATAAAGTCTTGGAGCCCCTATTTCCCTTTCTTAACAGAAAGGGAAAGAGAAAGTGAGCTGGCAGGACTCTCTGTTACCTATATATTGAGTTCTCAGTAACATTTTGTTTGAAAGATACGGTTCTGCTACATTAAAATTTTTTGAAAATCATTCATCTGAATAGATACAGGCTTACAATAAAACATGAAATGTAACTGTATGTTCCCTAGTTGAAAGTGAAGTCATTATAAAATTAAATGTTACTTTATTCATGGGGTCTTAGCATCTTGAACAAATGGAACTGTATATTAGCCAAAACCCAAGCCATCCAACAAAACAGAAAAACATATTTTGTGCTTTATAAGATTGTTAAGATTTTTCTATAAATTTGGAAATTTTTAGTGTCTGTAGATGGAACAAGCTAAAACAAATTTTAGTAGTTATGTCATGACTCTCTTCCCCCAGTGGTTAAAAGTAAGAGTCCTGGAGTCAGATTGCTTTTCCAGGTTTCATGTTTTTTCCTGTCAGGTGAGAGTAATAGTATCTACCTTACAGATTTGTTATGAACATATAATTCAGATAATGTATAAAATCACCTAAGACAGTGGTTGATATATAGTGAGCACATGGTTATTTATATAATATAAAACGTTAGAAATTTTGTTTTAATTTTTCCCAACTTTGTACAAAGAATGTTTTCAAAATTTTACAAAAAGGTAAAAAAGTAAAAAGAATATGATGATTATATCCATAATATATTATTACCAGTTAATATTTTGTCCCACGTGCTTTATCTCTTCAGAGAGGTGTATATGTGTACATTTGTGTGTAGACCTGACAAAATATATTCCCCGCCCCCTGCAAGTGGTGTTTTTATGTTCTCGCTTCACAGGCATGTAAAAGATCATATTACTTGTTTTGGTTCCACAGTTTGGTGTAGAGTGGTTCAATTTAAAATTATGACTCCAGAAATAATGTATTTTAACTTCCTTGGAGAAAAACCATAAATCTATATACAATTCTTGTTCCTAGTAGTGTCACAGTGTAAATTTCTTTTGGAAACTTGATTCTATTTTAACTCAAGCACAATTTGTTGAGGTTAAACAACTTTAACAGATCTTGAGAAAGAATTCTTTCTGTCAATAGCATAATCTTAAAAATGATAGGAATAAACAGTTTTAACCACATTTGTTGATGCACAGTCTGTGTCATGTTCATATGGTAATTTTAGAAGTGCCATAGATATGGTACTTGCAGGGTTAAGCATTGAGATCTTGGCTAGTTAATGAGGAGAATTTAACAGTAAAGTTTCCAGGATTGCTAAACCGATTTGGAATTGTTGAGGAGGACTACAAAACTAGGATGATTATGGATTTGATTATGAAAAGAGTTTAGAATCCGTATTTACATGATATCATCATACATCCTAAGGAGAAAACTGTCTGAACTTATGGTTATATTTTTCAATAAAAGGTAAAGCTCTTATTAGAGGAAGGGGAGCTCACTGCCATCCACAAGATGTAGATCACGCTCATTTTCCTGAGTTGGGGTTACTAGGGCAAGAAAATGCTATAGATATATATTTTTTTATAATTTAATTTTTATGAAAATAACCAGGTGACATAGATTTTAAAGCCCTGATCCCTGCAAGCAAGCATTTCAACTCTTTAAATGTCTGCCTAGATACCTTTTTTCTAGACATTACTAATTTTTTCAATATTAAATATTGTTTATTGGTTTTTTCCTCATACATGCTATCCCCAATTACATACATCTACTCCTTGACTTATGGTGGGGTATGTCCCAGTAAACCCGTTGTAAGTTGAAAATACCATAAGTTGAAAATGCATTTGATCCATCTAACCTACTCAGCTTCATAGCTTAGCCTAGCCTGTTGAACACGCTCAGAAGGCTTACATTAGCCCACACTTAGGCACAATCATCTAACACAGTGAGCACCCTGTGGAGTGTTGGTTGTTTACCCTCGTGGTCATGTGGCCGACTGGGAGCTGCAGCTCACCGCCGTGGCCCAGCATCCCAAGGAGTATGGTACCACATATTACGCGCCTGGGAAAAGATCGAAATTCAAACTATCGTTTCTACTGCATGCTTATCGGTTTCGCACCTCTGTAAAGTTGAAAAATCATGAGTCGAGCCATTTAAGTTGGGGGTCGTCTGTACATACATTCCCTACATTTTTCCAGTATACTTATGTCATACTTTTTAGTTAAGCCATTTTTCTACATGTACAGTATAATGGTTGTGGAAATAGTTCACAGCTGAGCCAAGAAAGCATTATTATTGTGTTTCCTTTCTAGTACATCCCTAGCCCTCCTCCAGATAAAAATTACTGATACTTGATTTTTTTAAAATTCTCTTTGTTATCTACTTACACTTTATTAATTTTTCTTCTCAAGTTTACAACAAAGTTATAAATTTTCTGTCAGTATCATTAGGTACTCTTAACATTTAGGTTTCTCAGGTCTGCTAAGTCTGTCTTTTACCACTTGTCTCTTCACTTACCGTCCAAAATGTTGTATCTCTTGTCTGCTGTTTCCTTACCTATTTCATTTGTCCTTGTCTGTTTCTTTTGTCATTTCAGTGGGGTTTTGGAAAGTAATAGGGCTAAATGCTTAATTTTATCTGCCATATTAAACCAGATGTCTCAATGTACGTATTACGGTATATATATTTTTATTCAGCAAAGCATTGATTTGACAGACTTTTGTGATATCCTAGTAACATGAATAAAAATATAAGCCGGCGGATAGAAATTAAGTAGATTTGTAGTTCTTTGAAACACCTTTACCAGGGAGAATTAGTTAATGGATCACTATCATCACTGATGCTGAACATAGAGTTCTGATTTTGGTTCCATTTAGTTCAACTGTGAATTGGATGGAGACCTTTGAAGGACATATAGTAGCCCCCGCCCCCTTTTCTGCAGGGGATATAAAGACTCCCAGTGGATGCCTGATACTTTGGATAATACCAAATCCTATATATACACCATTTTTTCCTATACTGCATATCTAGGGTAAAGTTTAATTTCTAAATTAGGCATGGCAAGAGATTAATAATAATAACTAACAATCAAATAGAACAATTATAACAATATACTGTAATAAAATTTTTGAATATATGCCTTAGTAAGTAAAATAAGGGTTACTTGAAACTATGCATTGTGATACCGCTAGTCTCATCTCTCATAAGCGAGATGACTACGAAGTAACTAACAGGCGGGTAGCATACATACCACGGATACACTAGACAAAGAGATGATTCATGTCCAGGGCTGGACAGAGCAGGACAGCTTGAAATTTCATCATTAACTCAGAACAGCATGCAATTTAAAACTTATTAATTATTTATTTCTTGAATTTTCCATTTAATATTTTCAGACCGCGGTTGACCACAGGTAACTGAAACCGCAGAAAGTGAAACTGCAGATAAGGGGGATTACTGTCCTAATGAAATCCTCACATAATACAATGGTTAAAGTGGGGCAGCGCATACATTGACTGGTTAACATAATCAAGATTCAGCATTATCTTAAATAAGCAGTAAGTTGAACAAAAAACCAGACCATGGTTGAAGAACCGTACTATACAATTTCAGGTCTGACAACTAGATTAGCAAGAGTTACATGAAAAAGATGGCCTTGAGTTTATTTAGTATGACGCAAGAGAGGGACCTGGCTCCCAGAAATCTCATGGTAACTTACACTGATTTAATAGATATAGATCATCCAAATCAATAAAAGTAATAGTTACTTAAGTTTTAGACCTGTAAGGAACTTTGGCATTATCTAGTCCAGCCTTCATCATTTTAAAGATGAGAGAAATTAGAAATTAAATGACTTGGGTTAAAGTGTAATAAACTACTTACCATCAAGTTGGAACTAGAGCCTAGATCAGAGACATCCCAAACAGATAATAAATACCTAATTCCAAAGTTGATCGTCAGTGGCATTAAACATAATTACCTATTCCCAGGAAAAGAAATATAAAGTATAAAATGATAGCCAGTGATTCTTTCTTTAAGTAACACTATCTGGTTTCTATGATGGACTAGCTTTAATCTTCAGGGATTTTCTAGGAGGTGAGGAACAAAAGCATTAGCTAATTAATAATTAATATTTTTTATTTTGCAAAGCATATATTTTGAAATTTAGAGGAAAATTGGAGGATATTGTGAAGTGGAGGAAATTATAAACAGTGTATCTTATTCAACCCGTAGCTTTTTATTTGAATAAGACAGTGGGAAATGCGGCTAGAGATGTGAGCAGAGTCTGTTCTTGATTAGCTTTGGGCCATGATGTGAATTTTGGACTTTATTCTGTAGGCAATAAAAAATCTTGGAAGGAATTACATGGCATTTCCCTACCCAGAACATAAATTCATTAGAATTTCTGATGTGTCCTCTTTACCCCCAAAAGGTGTAATTTTTCTGTATTGTTAAAAATACATGGCAATCTTTTTTACCCAGTGGTGCTGATATCTAAAGAATAATAGTGGGAGTTTCTCTAGTTTGTCTGGATGGTAAAAAGCTTAAACAGTAAATGCTTTGTGAGTTCAAGTAATGCTAAATGTCTCTTTGATTAAAGGGGTCTCTTCTAGTTAGTTTAGGCTTTTATACTGTGAAACTAGAAATTAATATGCCTTTTTGAGATTGCAGTGCTACTTTATTCTACTTATCTTTATTTTATAAACTACTTCAGAGATGGATTAATCTAAATAATAATTAGATTGTTTGAATTTGAACATCCAGACTATAGAGAGGTTAAGGATAATTCCAATTCTTGAAGCTTGTTTTGTTTGGGATTTTTTTGTTTGTTGGTTGGTTTGTTTTGGTAGACAGAATTGTCACATCACAGAAAATTAGAGCAGTCTTTGTTCAGTTGTGTACACATATGTATATACATATACACACGTATATATGTACTTGTATTAATATAAACAAAGTTGGGTATGCTTTGAGATTCTGCTTTCTTATTTACTAAATTGCTATATGATTTTCATAAGTTAAATGTTTTCATTCTGTTTCTTCAAGCGGATTACCACAACTGTTACCATATAATTGGCCTTCCAGTTACTACTACCTTTTATTATTATAATAAATTAATAACACAGTAGACATTTACATGAAGGTAGTTATCAGAAATATAACATATCATCTTCATAGCTTACTAAATAAATTAGTTTTATTATATATGTATGGGCAGGAAATTTATACCATTACAAAAAATTTTTTCTTCTGATGAGGACTTACAAGATTTACTCTCAGCAACTTTCAAATATGTAATACAGTATTATTATCTATAGTCATCATGCTGTACATCCCCATGACTTATTTATTTTATAACTAGAAGTTTGTAAAAATATGTAACGCTTCATGAATTTGCATGTCATTCGTGTGCAGAGGTCATGCTAATGTTCTCTGTATTATTCCAGTTTTAGTATATGTGCTGCCAAAGCAAGCACCACATACGCTCTTTATTAAACCTGAAACTTTAGAAACATTTCCATTGTAAATGATTTTGCTTTTAAACTTTTATTGAAGGAGTGTCATTCATCTGGCAGATACTATTACTTTTCTAATTAAAAGATATAATGTGCTTCTGGAAATGGAGCATGAAGGGCAAGGTCTTGAATCATTAGTATACAAAAGTCTGTTTTATCCAAAAATGAAATTAAGAAAACAGTTCCATTTATAGTAGTAGTATTGAAAAAGAATAAATCTCAAAAACAGAATAAATTTAATAAAATGAGTGTAGAAGTTATACTCTGAAAACTACAAAATATTGTTGAAGGAAATTAAAGACCTAAATACATGGAAAGACATTAACATTCACGGACCAGTCTTAATACTGTTAGGATGGTAGTACTCCTCAAATTGATCTACAGATTCAACACAATTCCTGTCAGAATCCCAGCTGGCTCTTGATAGAAATTCACAAGCTGATCCTAAAATTGATATGGAGTTGCAAGTGACCCAGAGAGCCAAAACAATATTGACAAAGAAGAACAAAGTTGGATGACTCACACTTTTTGATTTCAAAATTTACTACAAAGCAACAGTGATCAAGGCACTGTGCTACTGACATTAGATTAGACATATAAATCAATGGAAACGAATTGAGAAACCAGGTATCAGTCTGTGGTCCATTGCTTTTTCACTAGTGTGCCAGGGCCATTTAATGGGGAAAGAATAATTTTTCAACCAATAATGCTGGGACAGCTGGATAATCACATACAAAAGATTGAAGTTGAACCTTTACTTCATACTGTATAAAAAAAATTAATCACATCGATCAAAGAACTAAATGTAAGAGCCCAAACTATAAAACTCATAGACAACATATGGGTGAATCTTCATGCCCTCAGAGTTGGCAGTGGATTCTTAGGTATGACACCAAAAGTACAAACAACAAAAGAAACAAATCGATAAATTGGACTTCACAATAATAAAAAATTTTGTGCTGCAAAGGACACCATAAAGAAAGTAAAAACAAACAAACAAACACATAATGGGAACACTTTGCGAATTATGCCTAATAATGGACTAGTATTCAGAGTATGTAAAGAACTCTTACAACTCAACAATTAGTCTGACATTTAAGTTCACGAACTTGCCATTGTGCGCTTAACATTGTCAGCACTGTACAAACAGCTTGGTAAGGTTTCATAAACTTGGTATATCAGTGTCTCACAGCTGTGTTCGTATCAACGTGTGCTGGTGTTTTGCTGAGTGGCATTCATTATTGTTGCATGTTTTTGTATGCTGTTGTGAGAATGTCTGAGCTTGAATTAGAGCAACAAACAAATACTAAGTTCCTTGTTAAACTTGGCAAGAGTGGAAGTGAAACCAGGGACATGTTAGTCCGAGTTTATGGGGATAATGCCATGAAGAAAATGGCAGTGTACAAATGGATTAAACGTTTTTCTGAGGGGAGGGAACATGTCACTGATGAAGTGAGGTCAGGGTGGCCAGTAATGAGCAGCACTGACAAAAACATTGCAAAAATTCATCGAATTGTGCATCAAAGTTGTTGGCTGACTGTTAGAAGCATAGCAGACCAAGTAAACATCCCTAAAGGAACAGGAAAATCTTAACGGAAAATCTTGGCATGAGAAAGGTGTGCAAAAATGGTCCCACAGGAGCTCACCGATGAACAAAAGTAAAAGAGAGTCGAAGTTTGCCAAGACCTTTGGAGAGGCAAGACGATGTTTTGAGCCGTGTTATCACTGGTAATGAAACATGGGTGCACCAATATGACCCTGAAACAAAGCGTCAAAGTGCACAATGGAAGTCAGCCAATTCTCCACGACCAAAAAAGTTCCGTCAGTTCAAATCAAGAGTCAAAATGATGTTGCTAACCTTTTTTGATATCACAGGGATTATTTGTTATGAATTTATACCAACTGGACAAACAGTTAACCAAGTTTACTATTTGGATGTGCTGAAAAGCCTGTGTGAAAAAGACAAAAATGACCTGAACTTCTTGCCAACAATTCATGGTTCTTGCATCACAACAATGCACCAGCTCACACGGCACTGTCTGTGAGGGAGTTTTTAGCCAGTAAAGAATAACTGTATTGGAAGACCTTCCCTACTCATCTGATCTGGGCCTCAATGACTTCTTTCTTTACCCGAAGATAAAGGAAATGTTGATAGGAAGACATTTTGATGACATTCAGGACATCAAGGGTAATACGATAGCTCTGATGGCCATCCTAGAAAAAGAGTTTCAAAATTGCTTTGAAGGGTGGAATAGGCACTGTCATCACTGCATAGCTTCCTAAGGGGAGTACTTCGAAGGTGACCGTAGTGATATTCAGCAATGAGGTATGTAGCACTTTTTCTAGGATGTGTTTGAAAACTTAATTGTCAGACCATCTAAAAAGACGAATAACCCAATTTAAAAATGTGCAAAGGATTTGATAGACATTTCTCCAGAGGTGACATAGAGATGGCCCTTAAGCATTTGAAATGATGTGTCAGCCAAGCACAAAAGAATCAAACGACTTTGGCTTGAAATAAATGGCAAAAATTTGTTCAAGGGTCTTAGGGTTTGCAAGTCATAAACACAACTAGGCAACACCCAGAGTGTTCCAAAGAAGAAAGAAAAGCTAAGAGTTCTTATAGTAAAAAGTACATTATTGAGAAGAATCAGTGCTGCATTCTTAGCCTCAGGGTTTGTCCCAGATGGTAATCTTCCAGATGTCCGGTGGTTTGAATAATGGATGTCAGGCGGTCTGAACACATGAACATTCTTTCCTGAGTACTTCAGGGGATAATCAGAGGGTTATCTGTATAATATATCTATATCTCCAGGCATAACTTAAGTTCCCAGGCTACTTAAAGCAAGAGTAACATCATTTCCTTATGCTTCAGTCTACTTCATTTTAATAATTTAGCAGCTTGACTCTAGAGACTCCATTTGATTTTTTCACTTTTTCCTCATATTTTCGCCATCATTAGTAATTGGGGAAATGCAAATCAAAACCACAGTAAGGTACCATATCATACCGCCGAGGCTGACTAGAATCAAATAGATAATAACAGGTATTGACTGGTGAGGATGTGTAGTATAAGTCAGAGACCTCATATGCTGCTGAAGGGAATGTAGAATAGTGCAGCCACTTTGGAAAACAACCAGGCAGTTTCTGACAAGTTAAATTTAAGAGTTACCATTTGTGCCAGCAATTCCACTCTTAGGTATATACCCAAGAGAAACGAAAACATGTATTTACACAAAAGCTTGTACATGAATATTCATAGCATTTTTCATAGCTTAGAAGTGGAAGCAAGCCAAATGTCTATGACCTGATTAATAAAGAAAACGTGGTATTTTTTCACCTTAAAAGGTATGAAGATACGTGGTACAACAATTGATGTACATTACGCCGAGTGGAAAAAGCCAGTCACAAAAGACCACATATTATATGATTCCATTTATATGAAATATCCAGAATAGGCAAATCTGTTGAGACAGAAACAGATTAATGGTTGCTAAGGACTGGTGTTGGGAGTTGAGGGAGGGTCAGAAAGACTGTTAAATGGGTAATAATTAAAGAGTATGAGTTTTCAAGCAGATGGAAATAGTCTAAAATTCATTGTGGAGATGGTTGCACAACTCTGAGCATACTAAAACCCATGAATTTACAATGTAAATGGGTGAATTGTATGGTATGTGAATTATATCTCAAAAGCTTTTACTGAAATATGTAGGTTTAGTCAAAATTGATACACAGACTTGCTAATATAATTATGTAACTTCATACAGTATTATTGGACTTAAAGTTTGTGTAATCACTTGGTATTGGTTGAAATTATTTTTCCCACCTGTGAAGCTACATTTATAGTTAGACTTGGGAAAGTTTCAAGTTTCTTCACATTTGATATATTTTTAATTTTTCAATAAGTTATTGATTGGCAATAAAACTACTATATCATTTATGGTCAGTCTTAAATTATACATTGTCGATCATGGTTTTGTATCCTTATACACTGTTTCATAATCACTTGAATAACCATGAACAAGATCGTCTTACTTGGTTTTCCTTACAAGGTTTTTAAGCTAATGTATAAAAGGCAATACTTGAGTAGAGATGGTGCTGCTTTGATGTTTATTATTCTCCACAAGGCAAGATTTTTTTGACTTTGAATGAGAATCTGATGGCCGTAGGTTAACGTTTCTGTTCTAGCCACTAAAGCAGAAGTTTTACTAAAGAACACTGCATTGCCTAAAATTCTACAGATTAGAGTTTAGCAAGTCCATTAAATTGTTGCCATTAAATTGTTCAGATTTCAGTGATTTACTTTTGAAGTACAAACTGATTTTTTTGTTATATTTTGACGTGGTCTCTTCAAAGACCACATTCTCCCATTATAAATTGGTAGTGACTGTGCTCAAAATGACAATAGTTATTCTTACACCGAGAAGGTAGGTCTTAGAATTTTTTACTTTCCTAAAAATGGCATTTATGGGTCTGAAACGGATTGCGCAGATTCGTTTTTTTTAACTTTGTGGTAAAAAATACAACATAAAATTTACGGTTTTAACCAATTTAAGTGTACAATCAATAGGGTTAAGTATATTCATATTGTTGTAAAACAGATCTCCAGAACTTTTTCATTTTCCCCAGCTGAAATTGGGGAAGGTGAAACAACATCCTCTTTTCCCTCTCTCCCCAGGCCCAGTTAACCATAATTCTATGTTCCTTTCTGTGAATTTCACTAATTTAGATACCATATAAAAGTGGAATTATATAGTATTTGCCTTTTTGTCGTTGGCTTATTTTATTTATCGTAATAGCCCCAAGGTCCACGTACATTGTAGCATGTGACAGGATATCTTTCCTTTTTAAGGCTGAATAAAATTCCACTGTTATGTGTCACAATATTCCATTGTAAAATTCCATGTACATACCACATTCTGTTTATTCATCTGTCCTCCATTCATCCATTGATGGACATTTGGGTTGTTTCTACCTCTTGGCTATTATGAATGGAATTAACTTGGTAGCTTCTTAATGCTTAGCTTAAGCTACCAAGAGATTAGAGTTTTGATGTGGAGGAAGAGGCTGCAGTTCCGAAAGAAGATACAAATATGAGGAAAGGTGGACCTCAGTAGGATGACTACCTTTTTGGCCTAGTTGTCCTTGGAGGCTAATGAGAGTAATTTATGATATCAACTCAACTTATACTTACCAAAGAATTCTTCCTGAGAAGGATTGTCTCTTATGTTTCAACATGCTATTAGATGAAAAACAAAGTAGATTTGATAAGTTTATTGTCCTTACTCAGCATATGACCCCGAAATTCCACTCTAGGTTCATGCCCAAGAAAATGCACATATACCATGTTTCCTTGAAAATAAGACCTCACCGGAAAATAAGTCCTAGCATGATTTTTCAGGATGACATCCCCTGAACATAAGCTCGAGTGTGTCTTTTGGAGCAAAAATTAATAGAAGACCCGGTCTTATTTTGGGGGAAACACAGTATGTGTACCAAAAATATGTTCAAGAATGTTCATAGCAGAATATCTAAGTCATTATCTAATAAACATGAACTAGAGAGAACTAACCCCCCCAATTAAAAAACGTAAAAAATCATGCACTACTAATTCATACAACAAAATGGATGAATCTGAAACATAATGTTGAGCAAAAGAAGGTAGACACAAAAGAGTGGTTATTGTATGATTACATCCACAGATGTTCAAAATAAGCAAAACTAGTTTCTTGGCTATTGCAGTTAAAACAGATTAGTTGGGGGGGTGGGAGATGAGGGTAAGGGGGATCAAATATATGGTGATGGAAGGAGAACTGACTCTGGGTGGTGAACACACAATGTAATTTATAGATGATGTGATACAGAATTGCACACCTGAAATCTATGTAATTTTACTAACAATTGTCACCCCAATAAATTTAAAAAATAATTAAAAAACAAACAAAAAAACAGATTAGTTTGGGGGGTGGTAGATGAGGATTATTGATCGGGAAGAGGCACAAGAAAGCCTACTAGAGTGCTGAAAATATTCTCTCCCCAGATGGTTATTTGGGTATATGTACAGATATGTAAACATTCACTGAGCTGTACACTTCACATTTGTGCTCTTTACTTCATGTAAGTTATACCTTAACATAAAAGAGAAATTAATGATAAAAAATTTTAAAGATACATGATTTGTACAAGAGGATTAAAGTTTGATTTTCAGACGTCAGCAGTATGTGTTGGTGACCCTCACACAGCTTTCCCCCTGTTCTCAGGAGGAGCTGCTTCCTAATCACTGACTGTAAACAAAGCGGAAAAATTATGTGCACACTCTCTAGGAAATTGTCCAAATAATTGATAATAAAACAAGACGTAATTAAAAAAAGAAAGTACGTTAGCATAGCTTCTGTTGATGTAAGTACTTTCATTAGGGCAAAAAGTAACAGATGTAGGTGTATCACTGGGATCCGTGAAGGTTTTAGAGACTGTGGTTTCTCCAATTTGTACATTAGTCCAGTGTCTAATTTTACATGTAAGTGTTCTTCTCTACCTCCTATCACTTCAATAATCGCACCTGTATTTCCTCTTAAAACTTGAGTTATCGTCTAGAATGGAGGTCTATAGTCTTGGCAGGAAAGTATTAATAAAACAGACTGTGTTTGCCTTATGATCAACTTCAAGTCATTGTCATTCCATGGCTTTAGTTCTTGTAAAATCTATTGCTTTGCCTTGAACTTTGATCATAATTGTGTTTTTTCACTTTCCACCCTTTTACTTTTCAAAGGACCACTTGGACTTTCCTTCCTGAATTGCTGAAATGTCGGACAGGGACTGTAACCTTCCCCGTATCTGTGGATCTCCATCTGGTCTTCTGATTTTCCCCATTTATATCGTAGAGGTCTCCAAATAACAAGGAATCCATCTGCTCTAAAAGGATACTTCAGATCTTTTAGATGTCTGTAATGAACTATCTACTGATTTGCTTTAAAATTGGGTGAGGTTTTTGGGGGAATCATATAACTTTGAAATTTTGCATAGTAAAATTTTAAAGGACACTTCAGTATTTTTCTGCTGCAGGGTATCATTCTTTTTGGGGTGATTTATTTTAATTTTTCTCACCACTATAATATAGAAGGTTTTACACATTTGCCTAAAACATAGGCCTCTATAAGTACTTCTCAGGCTCCCCCTCTTGAAATGGGGTGTGAGTCTTTCTTTGACCCCATTAATAAGTGACATCCCCCACCCTCTACTCAGTCTCACTCCAGACTTTAAGCTGCTAGAAAAACCCTCATTTTTCTTGCTAACAGATTGATCAGAATATCATAGTTAATAGTTAGGAAAGTCATAAAAGCTAGGCCAATCACTGACCTAAGCTTTTTATTCCAAAACGAGATAATTGAAACTGCTTTTCAGAAAGTTTTTATTGATGGCTTTTATTTATTTATTTTTTTACCATGATCCACACTAAAAAATAAATATTGTGATCAAATACATACACTAATATGTGTGTACCTGAAGCAAAAGTTTCATGAAATAACACCCTTTCTAAACACGAGGTACTCTATTTTTTATCATATACTATTTTTCTTTAAAGATCATGTTGGTTAAGACCCACTGAATTTATTTCGCACTCTGTTAATGGATCATGTCCTACAAATTCCAAAACACTTTAAATTGTCGAAAACAGATACATCTTACGGATTTAGCATGTTAATAGTAAACATGCACTATACCATTACCAGTGGTGTTAAGGAAGGTTTAATAAGATTTTTTACAATAAACTACTTACTGACATTAATAAGTAATCCCTTCAGAAAACGTGGCACAAAAAGAAATTATCCTTGCTGTTAACTGCTAACCATTTGGAAAATGTCTGCATAGTATACTAATATACCAGTAGAATCAGGCCAGTAAAAAGGAGGAAGACCTCTGGCGTTTTTCTTCAACGTTCTCGTGCCCTTTATTATCCTCTTACCCCTACACACCCTGCCCACTGAGAGATGCCCGCGTGGTGGAGGCAGTAGGCCAGCCTATCCTTTTTGCCCTAAGTAGACACGGTAACCAATCCGAATTACTTAAAAGTGGTTTCTTGGCTTAACTCCTAATTGCTTTAATCAAGTCCTTTGGCTGGATTTTTTTTTTTTTTTTTTACAAGTTCTAGGTAGTAATTTATAAATGCACTACTTTCACTTTAGGGCAAGAAAATGTGACAGCTGGAAATCTAACTAAAACTGGAAATCTGAGGCTGTTCCTTTATCAGGAACTGATATGTTCCTTTATCAGTGTGACTGAGAGCTAAGACCTGCTGTTTCCTTGAAATAAGGCTGTGCCTGATGAAGCTTACAGTAAATGTTGTGTCTGTAGGTGACTTACGGAAACAGGAAGTCTTCAAGCAGTGAGTTTTATGGGCAGCATCACCTCCAGGACTGCTGCTTCAAAAGGGCTGAGTTTAAATGTAAAGTTCCAAAAACGACTATGTAATGCAGTTTCTTTTCCATTAACAATACAAGAACCTATAGCCAGGAAGTGAGTTTGGGAACCATTGTGGATTTTGTGCCACAGATACTAAAAGCTTTGAGTGCTTGGCATTGTGCCATCTCACTGATGGCATTTTCTGTCCATTAAACTGCCTGCCTTCCTCAAACAGTTACTGATATATTACATATATCAGTATACATATATTCATATATATCAGTATTTAGCCGAGACAGTCATTCATTTTAAATGGGCAGGATTTTAACTCTCTATCTTTGTAATTAAATCCTTCCAGAGCCAAATGTTTGAGTACTGTATGTCACTGAGGAGAGTGGCTGAGTGATTGTCTAGCTTTCCACACGGTTGCGTTTTATGTTGGCCTATTCAGTCTTAATGATGCCCCCTGGCAAAGGAATTCATTCGAGTGCTCAAGAGAGGGCTCAAGAGAATGATCTAGCCACCTCCAGTGCCTCTTAGGAGTAAGGATAATTGTTTTGTAAGAGGGTGACATGTGTTCAGTTCTTTTGGTGCCCCTAGAGGAAATAAGCAAAGACAAGCAAGCTAGCATTTTGTGATGTATCAGCCATCATGTTTGGTGTTACACAGGCTGTCTCATTTATTACATTCTTTTATACAGATATGAAAATTGAAGGTGAGGGCCATTTCATCATTTGTCTATTACTTTTAGATGTAGTGAGAACTTGGAGGAAGGCATCATGGTGGAGTGGAAGGATCGTTGTCTACTCTCCTGATTCTTTTCTCCATTAGTTAAGAGCATCATTTTTTTTTAAGTGTTAAATATTTTTTTATTTGTATTATACATAAACCAAACTAAAATGCCTTTCGTTACATAAAAGGCAACGGTTTAGATACATGGGATTTTAATTAAATTGGCATAGTTAGGACCAAAAAGGTCAAGTGGGTACCTCCACCTTATTTTCAGCCCTTGCCTTTTAACAGGCTAATGAACACTTGAAACAGAATTGAGTCTGGCTGTTTTATAAGACAGCGAAGGGACTTCCTCAGTATGTAACATATTAATAAAATCAGTTATACAAATCTAAATATAAAACTCCATTTCAAAACTCCTGTATATTTGAAGATGGCATTTACCATCTCTGTGAAAAGTTGAACATGACTCATCACATCCCATCATAGTTTTAGAAGGGGGAAAACAGTAATAGGACTTGCTGACCTGAAATTACCATCACGTTCAAAAGCTGATCATATCCATTTAACCACAAGCCAATCTTACTTAAATTAGGACCGCCCAAAAGAAATGTAATATCAGCCATTCATGACCTGAATTCTGGTATATGAGATCAATTTAAATATGGTATACATAAAAAAAGTGTCACGAGACATTTCTGTATTGTAATAAATAAGGCAGTGGCCAACTATTATTCCTTAGTTGCGTTTTTGAGATACGCTATCAAGGCTGCCCTTTCTGCAGTCTTCTTAATGCCAGCGAAGATCATTTTTGTTACAGGGATGTACTTCTTGGGATTCTCCAAATACTCCATCAAGGTGTCATCTCCCCAAGTGATACCTTTGTTCTTGTTGGCATCCGTGTAAGAAAATCCAGGGGCCTGCTCAGTCTTTCGCCCAAACAGACAGACCATGGAGATTTGGCCCAGTCTTGTGCTTGCCTTCCTTTTCCACAGTATGGCACTGGGCACACTTCTGCACAAAAATCTTCTTGCCCTTCTCAACATCACCCATTTTTTCTTTTTTTCCAAAAAAGTTTTTATTTTTTTCTACCACATAATCATTGATTAAAAAAAGATAATACAGATGAGGAGAATGCCTGAGAAATAACTAAAAAACGTTTACCCTTCCAAGCATTTAAGGTATACTTTTGTAATTTAATTTCTTTCAATTCTTTTATGATTTTTTTTTACACTTTTTTTTTATTTTATTTTATTTTATTTTTTTATTAGCTTCAGGTGCACAAGACAACGTAATACTTAGACGTTTATCATTTATATCCCTCACACTGTGTGAACCCCCCTCCCCCATCCACTATCCCTCTGATATCACACAGAGCCGTTACATTTCCACTGTCTCTTCCTAATGCTGTACTCCGCTTCTTGTAAGTATACACATATACATATATATATAAAATTATAGTTGGCATTCATTATTGTTCAGCTTCAGGTGTGCAGTGCAGTGATCAGGCATCTACATCATCCCTGAGGTGGTCTCCCTAACGAGACAAATGTCCATCGGATACCCTACAAAATCTTTACAACATTATTGATTACATTCCCCAAATTGATTTTCAAAACCCCGTGGCCATCTTGTGGTTACTGACTGCTTTCTAATCCCCTCACCTTCCCCCTTATCCCCACCCCCCCCATCTAGCAACCCTCAGTTTTTCCTCTATGTCTCCAAAACTGTTTCTCATTAGTTCATTCACTTATTCTTTTCTTTAGATTCCACATATAAGTGAGATCATATGGAACATCACCCATTTTTAAATCGCTCTTTCGTTTGACACGAAATGCAGTTTCACACTCGCAAGCCGGACGTCCCGCTCTCTCAAGAGCATCATTTTTGATTCTTCTCTTTTCCTGATCCCTTATGTTTACATGTAATCCAAAGGTGGTCCGTTTGTTCTTCGAAATGCCTTGATTATAAACCCTATTTTTTAAGTCATTCTCTTTTAAAAATTATTGCTTCGTATCTACAATAATAATAGGAGTAATAAAAATTAGATTTATCTAGCAGCTTACAGTTTACAAAGTATTTTCACATATTCTAACTCATGTAATGTCTTCATAACCACACTGTATGTGGTAGATGTTATTCTTTTAGTGTTCTGCTATAAAAAGTTTCTATTCATTTTATTTCTAGTTATTCTCTTACACATTGGGACCAGGTTAGTATTTTTAAAACAAACTTTGTCTTAGCACCAGACGTTTGGTAGTTTCCCAGCAAGATGAATAATGAAGTTGAAATTCCTGTATTTCCATTTAGGATTATCCATGATCTGATTATAAACTAGCCTTTTTTGGCGGGGGGCCCTAGAACCTTCTCAGAACCTTCTCTGTATATCAAGTCAATTTGGTTCACTTCAGCAAGCATCTCTTACCTGCTATATATCTAATACTATGTTTGTTGCTAGGGATAAAAAGATGAGTTGAACATTCTTCTTGTCAGAAAATTCACTGCCTGGTGGAGGTAAAAAGATACATAACTAATTATAATATATATGGAAGTTTACGGAACTGGATGCTGCCTCAGTTTTATAAAGTATATTTAGAAAAGGGATTTTTTTTTTAAGGCATAAAAACACTAGGAACCAAAAAAATGGAAAAGAAGATAAAAACAGATGAGAAATGTTAGCAAAATTTTGGAAGCTGGAAAACATAGTTCAGTGGTAACTGACATAGCAGTCCAGAGAAAGTTGAATGATTGAAAGGGTAGGCCAGTTTGTAACATAAAATACATCAGAGAGGCTCAAGAATTGGAGACGCTGGGAACTTCAGAAAGTTGGGATGCAGACGGAGCTAAAAACAGGAAGCATAGTTGCAGGTCTGTATATGAAGCAGTGAATCGCTAAATCCCCCTCCTCCCTGGTATCGCCTCGCTGACAGCTACCCTTTCCCACCCTCATGGGAGATGGAAGGTTCACACTGTTGAAACTGAACTGCACTGTGAAAACTGGGCTGCCCAGCTGAACACCAGGAAAATGAGAATGTTATCTCTACTGATTTGTGAGACCTGACTATAAGGAAGAAGCAGATCCATAAGTGCCTGAGATTTCTTTGAACATTTTTTCTTCAAAAAAAAATTTATGCACAATTTCTGTACCATAGTAAATTTGTTTTACTCTATAAAGTTTTTCCCCAAGCCATTGAAGAAAAGTGATGACTTATTTGTCCTTTAGCTTGTGCCCTCGCACACCTCCATGTATCCTTGGTTGTGCATAACTTAGAGTAAGAAGCTGGCATTCCTGGTTGTTCATACTCTGTCCCTTTTGGATTTGTCTGGCTTTACTTCTCACCATTTCTCCCCATATACCTTGTGCTGTGTTCTTACTGGTCCACTCACAGTATGTCAAAATCTGTGCATTATGTCTCCATCTCACTGTTGAAATTAGTAGTTTTTGTAAGACAATCCCTTTATTTTCTCCTCTGTTTGTCCTTCAAGGCTCACCTCAAGGGCCACTTGTGTCCTTGTGCTTTACGCTCCCTCATCCAAGCTCCTCTACTGACTTGCTCTTATTTCTTTAACACTCATCACATTATGTGATTTATTTAACAAACTTTTTGCCACTATGTGCAAGGCCCTGCATGAGAAGCTAGAATACAGTCTCTGAGATGTGAGAACTGAGTGTCACTCTTCTTAAATGTCTGATATCTGCATATGATGGGTGTTAAAGTTTTTGAATGCTTTCCCCTACCTCTGGTGCCTTATTTTTCTAGTTAATCTTTTCTCCTTCCTCACAAATGGTTATTCAGACAGATCTGATCATGTCACTACCCTACTCAAAAACCTTTTGTTTTAAACTTTAAATGGCATTGAGGACTTTCTAATGTGAACTCAGTCTTACTTTTCTAGTCTCTTTTGTGGTGCAATTTATGATCCATCTACTCACAGACCACCCACCATTCTCAGCCTGCACCACATACTTTGTAATTTTTCGTTTGTTTGCTTCTGCAGTTTTTTCTCTCTGAGATGCCTTTCTCCCTTCTTCAACAGAAAATTTTCCTCATTTTTTAAGATTCTGGGGGGGGAGTGGCTGGGGCAAAAAAAGGAAGAAAAGAATTTCCTTCCTAAGACTCCTGTAATTACCTTCTCGTTTTCTTGCTCACAGATCAAAATCCAGGTTTATTACATTGCTTGCACTACCACTCAGTCCAGGGGATCTGTTACGTGAAGCATATACTTCAAGTATTAATTCTTTAACAGTGAAGGCATGCTGTATTCCAAATGAGTAAGGGGTGAATTTTGGTGTCCCTACTTCCCTACCCTCCACCAAGTAGTTCTTATTGCTAAAACTGGGGTGTGGGTGTCCAATTCAGAAAGATCTCCTAAACACATATACAATTTTAAACTTAACTGTTTTCCTTTAAGCGATACTAAGTTCTTAGGGTCAGCTGATGGTGCTAAAATTGGCTTTAGGTCACAATAACATTGCTTATACAGAGTCTGGAAGGGCTGTCCTGAAAAACCTTTATGCAATATTGTATCTGCTGTGGAAGAAGTCGGTGGCCAATTTGTTGTTTTAATCTCCCTGGGAGTAGTTTTAATCTGCTAGGTAGTTTTAATCTGCCTCATTTAATACTTCACCTATTTCTCTCCCAGTGGAACCCTTTTTAGAATTTCCTGAAATACATATTTTTTTAATTTTTTTATGCTAACATTAATTAGAAACACAAATTAACTTTTAGAAGCTAAATGCGGTTAATGTATAAAGAAAAAGTGCCTATTTTCTACTTTTGCTCCTTTAAAAAAAAAAGTTGTTCAGTCAGCTAGTGGCTCGGCTGGTTGGAGCGCTGTGCTCCTACCGAGGTCACCGGTTCGATTCCCATATGGGCCAGTGAGCTGCGTCCTCCACAACTAGACTGGGAACAACAGCTTGACTTAGAGTTGGGGGGGGGAAGGGAAGGAAAAAAGGAAGTTGTTCATTTTATAATGGTTTTTTAGGTGTTTGGCATCCTGTGAGTCCTCTTTATTATTTTATTGGCAGACAAAAGTTATTCCTAAATTAGAATACTCTTCAACACATAAGAGTATTCAGCAACCTTATAGCAGTATTAAAAGTACAATTGTGTAGTTTACAAAGGTTCATCTGTTGTCTAGAGCTTGGTAAAAATAAGAATTTATACTGCAAGCAGCTTTTGTTCCCAAATGAAGGTTTTTTTTGTTTAAATTATAAAAACTATTATATAAAAATCAGAAAATACTAAGAAACAGTCATTTAATACCTTCATATACACCTTTCTATATCTTTTTTCATGCATATATATTCAGCTATGTTACATAGATGTGTGTATTTGTATATATGTAAATAGAACATCTCTCTGTATTATTTAAAAAGTAGTCATACTATATATACCGATAAGTTTTACTCAGTTAAGGTTCGGGGTATCTGTGAAGTGGAGAGCATGGCCTTCCACAGTATAATACGGCACTGACAGAACTAGGAGATCAAATCTCTACCCTCAAGACAGTTGGAGGCTAGCTGACTAAGGCAGGACAAACACATAAGAAGCAGTGTGAATCCAGTGCAGTGGCTAAACTATGCGATACACTAAACACGCAGGAGGAATGAAAGCTCAGGAGTCACCGGCGGTGGGGAGGTGAAGGAGGCTGAGTGCCCCACACGTAGTACGGGCCTGGTAAGTGAGTGTTGTGGCTCTCATCTCATCCTCACTCCCAGGTTCTCAACTCAAGATGTCTAGGAGAATATCGATTCCATTAATACAAGTAGAAGAGTTGAGAGGAAAATTTGTTATTTCGGGAAGAACTTTGATATGGTGAAAAGTGTTGTCTAGGTGGAGAGTTGTTTCCAGCACTAGATGTAGCACTAGAGTTCCTGGTGAAGAGAGTCAAGAGCTCTGAGAATCATCTCCTTATATACAGTAGATATGTTTTCCAAAAGGTGAGTAGGGCAATAATTGCTTTTATTTCACAGTGTCCTTTATACTAACTAAAGTTGACACTAAATAACCATGACAAAAAAATATAAAATCTTCATTTGTCAGTGAGTTCGAAGAATGAAGGTTTGTGCTTATTGTGCTAAGAGTTAAAATCTCAGTGTCTTTGAAATTTTGGCAGTTTTTGTTCTTGATTTGCCTCACAGCTTAATACTTGGGAAATATTAAATAACATAACGTGCATATATGTCAGAGAAAAAGAGATTCGTGTTCTTTTCTTAAAAATTTCTCGTCTCTAAATTTCCAAATTCTCCAGCTGTTTTTGTCTTTGTCTGGCTGGGTCTCATTATCTCTGTTTACCTTTTCACTTATAAATCACGTTTCATGTATGTGAACAGCATTGGGAGTGGGACCTTTCTCATGACCTTGTACGCTAGGATTTTGCTTTGCATTTCCTGGGATAAATGTCACTAAAACATACATTTTGCTTTTTCCCTAGGTAAAAATCTCTACACCAATGAATATGTAGCTATCAAACTGGTGAGTAGAATCAATATTTGTGATCATTATATTTTGGTGCTCTCACCCCTCACATATCTTTTTACAGGAAGTAGTGAGCATTTACAAAAATACTAATGTTTCTTTTCCTTGCATATGATCCCACATAGTCATTTTCCTTCAACAATATATAGTGTTACAGTTATGAATCACTGTAGACTATGTAACATTAGATGATGCTAACTATAGTGTTAATGATGAATCAAAAAATAGTTACAAAATAGCTGGCAGCAAAAAAGTCACTGACAGGCTAACAATTTCTGCGAACTTGGTACCTTTCACAGTGCTATTTTAAAAGATAAAATCGTTTGAAAATTTTATCATTTTCTTGAATATGACTGATCCATTTTTTATATGTAAGGTATTTATTAATATACTTAATACAAATCTGAACATCTCATCATTGCCTTAAAAGGCTACCAAACACAAAAAACACATCATATGGTCAAATTTGAAGCAAAGGGTTTAATTGGTTTTGTTGGTACTAATCTTATAAATAACTAACCTAGTTATTGAAAATAGTATCCTAAGAGAGGTAATGCATATAACAATGCAGGCCAAATATTTTCTCAAAACAATGTATTATTTTTGAGGATTAACAATTTTAGGAGAAACAATTCTTATGTGTAAGGTTGATACAAAACCATTTGTAGTCCTACATGAAATGTTTCATGTGACTAGTTTCTATGAAACTGTATAAAAGTGTGTCCTACTAAATCCTAGTAAGTTTCCCAGGATTCACAGGTAGTTTTGGGCTTTATTAGTTGGAAGACAGAGGAGGTAATGGTTGAAGAACATACCTTGTTGACAATTGTGACAGTTCTAGTGAATTGCACTTAACCACATCCACACCTACCCTTCCTCTCATTCAGCTCATGGGCTTGTGGAGTAGTTAGAGTTGTCTTGTGAAAAAACTGACAGTTATCAGATTGTTTTCTCCACAAAGAGGTGGGCAGGGAGCAGGGCTTGGAGAGGTAGCTGCTAGGGAGCCAAGTGTTATCTTTTGTTTATTGACTCGGAACTCTGTTGGAGAAACGGAATCAAGAAGAGAGGTATGCATATAACAATACAGGCCAAATATTTTCTTAGAGTGACCATCAAAGAATTAACCATTTTTTAAATTTTTACAAATTGAGTTATTCTGTAAAAGTGTTTTCTAGTTCATCTGTTTTTTTTTCTTTTGTTTTTTTTTTTTTTAATTTTTTTCTGTTTTGTTACTTTGGTTAAGTTGGAATAATTTTGATTCTTTGGGGCTAAGTAACAAAAGAAGCAGCCCCTAAAAACACTTTAAAATATTTCCTCAATACTGTGTATTTGTTATTGTCCCTTTATTTATCAAAACTCCTTTTCAGGCTTTTTGTTAGGGTCAGTGCTTTCTCTTTAGATTTTCTTCTTCCAGATTCATACTAGTCGACCTATTTTAGATAAACTTGCATAGCAAATTGTTGACAGGGCTGACCATTGCATTTCACTTACATTTTATCAAATTTTTATTCTATTTTGTATGGCCAAGAGTTAAAGCTAAAAATAGACTTCATGTCATCTAGTATGGTGTCTCAGTACCACATTTCTGTTTCAAATAAATTTTAGATAAAGGTTTTTAAAGGATAACAATCTTGTCTGTGAGCCTCCTCTCTGGCCGTTGGCCTGTATTCTCCGGGGGAGATACAAGGACAGTAATTGAGCTCTTTTCATTGCAACAGCAAAATTGGCCTTAAACATTACAGTCCTACAAGGTAGCTGTCTGCTGTCCGTTTAGGATTTCAAGCAGGCATGTGTGTTCCAGAATAACTGTGATTCTGACAAAGAGCCAGCCCTCTATGGAAATGTAATCAGCATCTGGCACAGAAATACAAGGAAGCCCAGCTGGTACTATTTCAGTTCTACTTTGTTTGGATCTTCATTGTGAGCACGTGTTTCTTGGATATCTAGGAAGCTTTTTAAAAAATCATACACAATTTAAACAAAATAGTGTAATGAGCCCCCCCGTTTACCCCCACTGAGATTTCTGGGGTTATTTTTAATAGAGGTTTTCTACCAATTGTTAAAAAAAAACTACTCTCCCTGCTGCGAATGTTTCTGCCTTCCAAAGCTGTAGGCTGTTTGCAATGTCCTTCATCCATACTGCTGGCAGAACAGCACCTTGAAACTCCAACTGGCTGAGCGGGCTACAACTAGGTGCTGAAGGGGTTAGCTGAAGGGTGAAAGTCCTTCTGTCTTCCATAAAAAGCCCCCTCATGTCTCTTATATGTGGTGTGTATGCTCACTGTCAGCCTTATAAATCTGAAGAGCTTTTGCTCTTTTTATCTAACTTTGTTACCCAAGAACAGATTATTTCTTAGGAAGATTTCTAGTGTGAAGTTTCGAGAGTATTATGTTTGAAGAAGGATCTGTTACCCCTTGTGGTTTGTCACAATCCAAAGACTGTTTCTCTAGAAGGAACATTCCTCTTTGTAGTGTTTAGATCAACATCTGTCTGGTTCCATATTAATTTGTCACTACTATTTCTGTTTGGTTCCTTGTGAATTATTAATGATTTTGCTAAAGGACAAATTATATAATTACCTGCTTTGATGGTGATATAGTGGGAGATCTAAAACCAAGTGGAGACTCAGGAGTGATCCCTCTCTATCTGAAGAGATAAATGAATAAGGAAGTGACTACAGTATAATTTATCTTATGTATTTTCCTTTTGAATACAAGAATCTTAAGAAACTTGAAGTCCAACTCTAATGATTGCTGCTTTTACAATCAAAGAGGGGTATGAGTTCTTTTTGTATAGAGTTCCTTAAGGGCATATGAAATACAGTGGGTCATCAAAATAACTTTTCGTTCAATGTCATTTCGCTTATAACGTTGATGCATTGCTATAGGAACTTAACTCTTGTTTGTATCAGTTGGAGTATGGTAAAATTGATTGCATTATGCATTATTTTGCCACAATTCCAAGAACCTATCAGCAACACTAAGTGACGACTTAACTGTTTTCCAGTCTGCATGAATTGATTTAGATAAAACCTTCCTAGAAGCAAAGGGATAGACTAGATAACTTCAAGGAAACTTCTGAATTCAATGATTTATGGATTCTGTATCTTAAGAAAAATGCAGAAAACTTCAAGTGGGTTCAGAAAGAGCCTTCGAGGATTGTCAAAGAGCTAAAACAAGACCAATGAGTACAGGTTAAAGGAATTTGACTGAATAAATGAAGTCTAAGAAATGATTGAATAGTTTTGTTATTTGAAGATAGCTATTATAGTGTTTATGGGTTATTTTATCTTGTTATTGAGGACATAAGAAAATAGGCTTAAGTTTCAGTAGTGGAGATTTAAGTCACCTTGCAAACCATGAAATTTGTTAAACACCAGTGTGAATTATCAAGGGAAGCTGTGGGTATCTTTCCTTTGAACCTATCTTAAAAATAGGACAAGTAACCATTTAATGAGGAAAGGACAGTTTTTTTCAACAAATGGTGTTGGGAAAACTGGATATCCACATGCAATGTAGTTGGACCCTTAGGATATGTCATATACAAAATTTAATTCAAAATGGATCAAAGACCTAAACATACGAGCTAAAACTATAAATCTCTTAGAAGAAAACTTAGGGGGAAGGCTTCATGACATTGGATTTGGCAGTAATTTTTGGATATGACACAAAAAGCACAAGCAAGTAAAGAAAAGATAGATAAATTGGACTTTATCAAAATTAAAAACTTTTGTGTTTCAGAGGACTCTGAACAGAGTGAAACCCATGGAATGGAAGAAAGTATTTGGAAATCATATCTGATAAGGAATTGATATCTAGAATTTATCTTTTTTAACCATTTTTAAGTGAATTTAGTGGAATTAAGTACAGTCATTCACATTGTTGAGCAACCATCACCACCATCCATCTCCGGAACTTTTTCATCTTCCTCAACTGAAATTATGTACATTAAACACTATCTGTTCCCTTCTGCCTCCGGCTTCTGGCAGCCACCATTCAACTTTCTTTGTCTCTATGAATTTGACTACTGTACAAGTGGAATGACGCAGTATATGTCCTTTTGTGTCTAGCTTATTTCGCTTAGCATAATGTTTTCAAGATTCATGTTGTAGCATGTGTCAGAGTGTCCTTGTTATAGCTGATAATATTTCATCTTATATATACAACAGTGTGTACCCACATTTTGTGTATCTGTTCATTTATTGATAGATACTTGGGTTGCTTCCACCTTTTAGCTACGTATTGTGAATAATGCTGCTATGAACAGGAAAGTGGGATTGCTGGATCATATGGTAATATTTTGTGTTTTTTTGAGAAATTGCCATACTGTTTTCCACAATGGCTGCACCATTTTACATTCCCACCAGCAGCAATGCACAAGGATTCCAATTTCCCCACGTCCTTGCCAATATCTGTTATTTTCTGTGTGTTTGATAATAGCCACCCTAATGAGTATGCAGGTGTATCTTTTAGGGTAATGTTTGATTTTCTTGTTACTTAGTTGCCTGGTATACTGTCAATTCAGAAAAATTAAACAGCCAATTCTTGAAGTTTGGTGTAAAGCAAAGGGTGGTAGTTTGGCTGCTTTATCTCTGGGGTCTTGAGAAAATTTTGTTTTTTGAAAACTTACCCATATTGATTAAAGTTATATATTTTAATTGCGTTTACAATCTTTAATTATCTTAAATGTCAAATATACATAAGAATTTTCCTACAGAAGTATTGATAATATTGAAAACTGCAAATAGTCCAAATATACAAAAATTATGAGGGGTGTGTGTGTGTATACACATAAAGGGGAATACTACAGCCGTAGTAATATACGGCTTTACTTACTGCCATGGAAAGATGTTATCATCACATTATTGAATTTAAAGGCAGATTACAGAATAGCAGATATAGTATGATATCATTTATTTAATATAGTATATTTCTGAATCTATATTATATATAATTATATTTGTAAATAAATATTTGGAAGGACATTCACCAAAATGTTAATAATACTTCTTTTTAAAATGATAGGATCTCACATTGATTTTAGTTTTTTCCTAATTTTTGTGCATTTGAAATTTTCTTCCAGAGCATATATCGTTTTTCTAAAAAATATAAAACTGCATACACCCAAAATTCACAGTAAAACAAGCAGGAAATACATGCTGGTATTTAATTAAAAGGACTGGCATCTGGTTTCCAAAGAGAATACACTTCAGGAGAATACTTCACGAGAGAGCTATCCTTGGTGGCTCATACAGAGTATTTTTACCTATCGCTTCTTGGCCTTTTGGCTAAGATCAAGTGCAAAGTATTTTTACCTAAATATTAATGGAAGGCATTATATGTGATCCATCTTCATCTTCCCCCTAGCTGTGATTTTAAAGAGAAATTGAGGTAAGAAAATGCTATCATGTATGTATCGTCTCTAAAACATTAAGTGGCCTTGGCTCTGGTTTACTCTGAAAACCTAGGAATAAAACAATTGTTTGTCTAAATCTGATCACAATATCTCTTCTTGGATTTCAGGAACCAATAAAATCACGTGCCCCACAGCTTCATTTAGAGTACAGGTTTTACAAGCAGCTTGGCAGTGCGGGTAAGTGTCAAGTCTGTTTTCTCCATTTATTTAACATATCGCTTACTGGAAGCCCTAATATATGCAAACTCTTTTCTCCACTTTACCTTTTTGTATCTCTCCTGCTTCCTGGATAGGTAAATGAACACAGTCAACTTAAAAGCTACTTGCTCTTCGGCTCCTGGAGGGGCAGTTGAGTTGATTGGGTTTCTGCGATGCCGTTACTGTGCCTGCAAACCAACCTTTGAATGCTTTCACCCACCTGAAATACACGTGGTTTATTCATTCTCTTTTCATTGCTTTGTGTATACCAAAAGAAAGGAGGAGGGGTTGTAATTTGCAAGCTATATTTTACTACATTGAGACTATATCCGTTTCAAAGACGTACTAAAACACATGTTCCGAAATACCATTAACTGCCATTTTATCCATTGTTCTCATTAGTTTGGATTTTTAAAAAATGCCTATTTTTCACCTAAAAGCTCTAATTTTTGAAATATCTTACTGGCGTCCTGAAAAATACCTTGACTAAGCAAATGTTACCAACATTAAGGAGATTGTACCTATAGTATACCTCTTGCAGAAGATGAAATCCTTCAGTGCTAGTTTTATTATTTGACATTAGTAAACATTCCTCTGCTTTATGCTTTCTTCAGTGTGACAGTTTTGTATGAATGACTGAAACATGGTTTCTATTTCAAGTACCACTATTGAAGGTACTATTGAGGGAATTTGAATTTCACTTTCTAGATTATATAGAATTATTTAAGAGCCACTGGGTGTTATTCAAGTTGTCTTACATTCTGACCATGTCAGTAATCAGCCATAGTTATAACATAGGGAGGCCAGGTTGGACATTTGTCCTTCGTTGAATCTAACATGAGTTCTTGCTCACAGTAGCCTGTTAGTATATGCGTATATCTGTTCATTGACTGTATGCTTAAATATGGAGTGTTTCTAGCATAGGATTTAAGATTGGCAACTGAGTTCATAGGATGTATATATAACTTGAGATTTGTCTTTCCAGAACTAAATTTTAAATGGCTATTAAGTTGTTTCTGGTTTCATAAATTTCAGGGTGATAATTATCACAGCTCACTTAAAATAAACATGTTTGTACCTGTCTCACAAATCTAAAGCATAGTTAAAAACATTCTAGATCCAATCCAACTTAGAAGTTGAAGTGGTCTGAGGAAAGTGACCAGGCCATTTCACAGGATTTCCTCTGGAAGGTCTTCCAGAGAGACTCACCAGATCAGGCGAATGTTTACTTTTCAGTATGGAGCCACAAAACCTGTTAACATAGGAGTAACATCTGTGTTGCTGGGTTCAGACTGTCACCAAATATAGGAGAATGTTGCATGCAGATTCTTGAAGTTTCAGCATTCTCCGTGCACTGAAAACAAGATTAAATAGGTAGAGCATTGGAGGACTTAAGAAAATTGCCTTTCACTTACGGAAGCAAAGAAAACCTGGAACCTCTGAGACTGGTACATCCGTTGCAATCAGTGGGATTGGAAGGGCTCCTGTGTAGTGATCAGGCCAGCTGTTGGCTTGTACTCCAGTAGGTTGGCTGTCATTGGTCTCCCTGCCAGTGTCTCTTCTGACAATCCACCTGAAAGTCACAAAGCCTTCCAGGTCTTACTTGAAGTTCAGTGGTGATTCCTGACCTCAGTTTGATTTTTGAGATTGTCCACTGCTCTTAAAGTAATTGTGGTGCGTGTTGTCTGAATGTTCTTGCCTGCAGCTAACAAGATAACCACAGCTTTTCCAGGATAGGAGGAGCTTGAGAGATCTGTTACAAATTTCTACCCAGTGTAGGAATTGCTTCTTAACAACTGGTCATCCATCTCTGCTTGACTACTGCTAGCCATAGAGTTTATCTCTCTTCAAGGTAATTCAGTGTTGGAAATCCCACAGTATTGGAAGTTCTTCATATTGGGCCCAAATCTGCTTTTTCTTTCCATGGAGCATTGCTGAACCCTCTATTACCAGCTCCAGCTCAGAGGCATTCGTCACAATTGTTACATGCTGCCCCCTCCACCACTCAGCTGCAAGTCTCCTTGTAAGCCACGTGTCTTCAATTCCTTGTCTTTTTGCACAATGTGTTTTATAGATGCTTCACTATCATTGCTTCACTACCAGGCATGAATGTGTGTTTGAGGGACATACCCACACACTCACTCCCAGTTTTGTGATGTTCCTCTTAAAATGAGCCTGGTAAAACAGCACCGGTATCTCTGGATATGGAGACGGGGGGTTATTACCTTTTTTCGATCTGGATGCAATATTACCTTTAATTTAGATGAGCTGTTTTCTTTTTTTTGTTTGTTTTTTTGTTTTTTTCTGTTTTTTTTGTTTGTTTGTTTTTTGGATGAGCTGTTTTAAGAGCCATTTCACATAGTTAACTTTTATGCTTTTATGGAGTTTTACTCAGCTGAAACCTTTACATATTTTTTTATATAAGCCACCATTAATAAAAGCTTTCTGCATTTTGTGGTTATATAATTGATTTTGAGCACCTAAGCCTCTTAGGTGTCATGTTATTTTATCCTATTATTACTAAATATTCGGATATTTTTCAATCCTGATACTGTTACTTATGATTAAGTATTGACTGTTTTCTGAATTGTAATTGCATATCATGCCTCCGCACCCCCATAAGACTAAGCTCCTTGAGAACAAGGCATGTACCTTCTTTACCTGTGTCTCCAGTGTCGAGGCCCAGCAGAGTTCCTTCACAGAGTAGGCAGTTGGGAAGGATTTTCGTGACAGAAAGAAGTTAGGAAGGTTTGATAAGCATACCTTTTTAGATTTTTGCCAAGTTATTAATAAAAATATTCTCTGGGGGTGGCTAAAAAAGGAAATTTATTTTGAAAGTAGTTCAGTTGACAGGAAAGTAGACAAGATTTTACCATGTCTCATTATAAATGTGAACATGAACAGAGCTTGTTCCTAACTCACAAGCACAAGTATTTCTCCGTTTTTCTAGAGTGAGTTCCCAGCTGCAAATGTGACTCATCAGTAATGTTTCAGCAGCCAGAGCACATATGCCGCTCTCTCAGAACCAAGGTGATGTTGTGGCATTATAAACAACCTTTCATGCCAAAGGCACAACAACCAAAATAACGTGATCGTTTTAACTTACTAGTTAGTGCTCTGTGTGTCATTATACAGCACAGGCCAGTGATTTGCAGAATATTGGGTATCATGACAAGGAATACTTGTAAAAAGCCCATTATGACTTAGGTTTGCTCAAGGAATTAATCAGTGCTTACAATAAATGGATGAATTTTTTGGGGAGAAATGAGTGATAATGAATGTAAAGAATACTGCTGTTACTATCGTGACCAGAACTTGAGACTTTAAATTCCTAAAGTAGTAACTTTTGTGTTGGCTTGGGAATATGACCTTTAAGTACCCAGGTCTTAATCATTTCCTTGAGTTTTTGACTCTTACATTGTAGGCTCTGGAAATTCATACCCGTTTTGTACTCATGTGGAGAATAGAACAAAAATGGTAGCACTGGATGATTACAAATGTGGTTTAAGTTGGAGCTCTTCCTGATTGTCCCTTCTTTTCCTCGTTTGATCTCTAATTCCTTCCCTTCCATTCCACTCTGTTTTCTAGTGGGCAGTCACACTTCAAGCTTTGTTTGCTGATCGTAGCTTTGCCATCAAGAATTTCAAGACCTGATTATTTACTCTGAGGGTTGATATCTCCAAGGTGCTCAGGGAAGAAAGTAAAGGGGCTTTGAGGGCCTTGAAACTGAAAATGAGGATCCTGATCTTCCCGATAGCTGTCATTTTTCCTTTTTCTGTTTATTGTAGAAGCCAAATTATAAAAATTAAAGGATATTTTGAAAGGAAATGATGATGATCCATACTCTTATACCACCCTAACTCAGCTACATTTCATTTGAATATTTCTGTCCTTTTCATATGCAGATGTGTTTCATGGCTAATCTCAGGTCATGTACAACTGCATGTCTTCTTCCACTTAACATGATAACATTTGTCATGATGCTGCGGAGTCTTCATGTTTCTAATAATTGTATAATATCCTATTGGCTTCAGAGATCATAATTTAGGCATCAATTTTATGTTGTCAGATATTTAGATTGTTTTTATCTGAGGAAATCATTTCCCCTCTTGATTTCTGATACCTGAGTATTGTGACTTGAAACTTTTCTTTCATGTGTTCTCCCATTTACTCCCCATACGATATGTGATGATTTTCAAATGTTTAAAGAGCTATTAAATGATAAATTCAGTTTATTCCAAATGATTCTGGAACAAAAATTATTAAAAGAAATTACAAAGGGGGATCAAATATGTGGTGATAGAAGGAGAACTGACTCTGGATGGTGAACACATAATGTAATTTATAGATGATGTGATACAGAATTGCACACCTGAAATCTATGTAATTTTACTAACAATTGTCACCCCAATAAATTTTAAAAATAAATAAATTAATTAAAATAAAAAGAAATTACAAAAGACAAATTTTGTCTTTGTGTAACAGAACAGTGTGAGAGTAATCTATTGTCATCAGTATGCATCTGGATAAATGATAATATATTTATTTATACCATGGAATTAGCTATAAAAAAAAAAAGGTAGAGTCCTATATACTAATATGGAAAGATGTCCCGATGTATTTTTAAGTGAAAAGGTTTGCAGAATAGTATAACGTGATCGGTATTGTGTAATATAAGAAATATACACATATATAAAATACAGATATGTCCACATAAGCATAGAAACTATCTGAATGGAGATGCAAAAAATTTAATAGCGAATACCTTTGAAGAGTATGATGAGAAATGGGAAGCAGTGCCACTTTTAAGTTTCCACTTTAATTCTTTGTTACTATTTGCATTTTTTTGTCCTGAGCATTATTATTATAACTGAATTTTTATATTTAATACAAATTATTTGTTTTATTTTGAATTCATTGTTGTACAGTATTGTACTAATTTCTAAAAAGACTGCACAGTGGATTTATGGTCTCTCTCTTACCTCTGTCATCACCTAGCAACCTATTTCTGTCTCCATTTATCCTGCGCCATGTGTTAACAGTTTCAGGCAAAAGATCAACAAATGATAATAAAATGGTGCAATACCTCGTTTCCTTTCTTTCCAAATACTTCATAGGACCGAAAAAAGCAAATTGTGAAGTGAAATAAGCTGTTTTATGCAACAGGATTTCCTATCTCTTAGCGGGAGGGCAGTTTTTAAGGCAGAAGTTGAACAATTACACATTCTGGATGTTATGAGGGAGATTTGTGCACGGGGTAAAAAGAATACCTGACTTTTTAAGACTTATTTGAACTCTAAGATTATATAAAAAACTCTTAAAAACCACATGTTACTGTACAGGAAACATCCTGGCACAGCTATTTATTATACTTGTTATTTTCTTCAGTTTCAGAAGACAAACTTATTTTTAGAATTTATACATTATAAATATAACCCTGGCAAAATGGACATCCAATGGTCAGTGAACCGAAATGTGAACATTATCTAGTGTTTCACATAATTGGATAGCTGGGGGCAGGGTAAGTTTTTATTAATATTTGGAAATTATGGTTCAAGTTATTGAACCTGAGATTGCTGGAGAATTTCCAAATTTATTACAAAGCAAAACAGTAGTTTCAAATGTGAATGAAACTGCAACTATACATAATGACTATGAAAAAATATATTATTCTTTTCCTCACTGTTGTAAAGTCAGTTTTATTTATTTATGATTGTTTTTAAGGAGGGCGCTGCTCACAGTGGCCCATGTGGGGATCGAACCGACAACCTTGGTGATACTAGCACCACGCTCTGACCAACTGAGCTAACCGGTCACCCCGGAAAATCAGTTTTAGATTTTTCTCTGTGACTAAAGCAAATACATTCTTCAGTTTTATTTATGCTTCATTCCTGCTTATATCACTGTGTTTTGATTTTTCAAAGCATAAAAGGCTTTGGCATCGAGCACAATTATGTTTTTCAGATGTAGTTTCTATAGATTGTTCTGAATACACAAGATTAGGAGTCAGGGACTTAAAGATTAACTCCAGATTCCCTGCTTGCCCTCCTGGTAGCTTCAGTATTTGTTTGGTACAATTATCCAGCTTCATAAGAAAGAATAGCAGTATTTAATCATGGTAATTAAAGGCTATAAGCGTTGCAGACAGCAGATGAAAGCTCCCTATGAATTATAACCATTTTCCTTATTTTCTTATCATTTTCTTCACTCATCAGTGTTGTGTTAATTGTATTACAGTCGCCATGGGTAAGTCCCAAACTTATTTTTCTGTTATGGGATTGTTGTTAGGTTTCTCTATGCTCTCAGGGTCCTTTTACCTAGGAGAGTGTATACACTGTCAATTTTTAAATTTCCCAGACCACGTCTCTTTTATCCAGTACACCTCCCACTTTGGCTTGTATCTGACACACAGGACCAAGACTGGGTGGATGACACATTTGGGGCAGAGATCGGCAAAACCAGTGGTCTAAACAGACAGGCAGCCTAAACATAGTAGAGGGGCAATAGAAGTATGAAGGTTCGTAGTTAGATATGGGCTGGCCCCATGATAAGGGCCTCGTATAGTACGTTTTGGTAATTAAATAAAAGATGAATAAACCAGCGCCAAGCATGCAGCAGAAGTGGCAGGAGAAGGGAGGGAGAAAAAGGGACTGAGACCGCAAGGGCAGGAACGAATGAGAGGATGGGGAATAGGCAAATGGCCAGAAAATAAAACCACAGATACAGAAAGGAGAATGCAAGTTGATAAAATATGGTGGAGGCCTCTGACTTAGGTAGAAGGAGCCATAAAGCTGACCTCTATTACTGTTCTCAGAGTTACCTGTTTCTTAGGAATGGTGGTTTTGAATAATAGGTTTGACATTTTTAGTAAATGTACTAGAGTACTAGGTTATGGTAATAATTCCCACCACTTCACTTGGTGTTTAGAAAGGCCTAACTGTAATATAAACGGACGCTACAATGATCTCTTTTCTTCTGGACCCTTCTTAATTGTATTGAGAGGTCTTAAATGTAGTGGAGGAACTCATGTTGCTCTGCTTTAAACACTTAATTCCACTCCAACCTAGCAACGTGCCTGGGAAAAATTCTCAAGGGTTCTAGGAATAAATATCATATCATAGCTGATCTAAGCCTGAGCTGCCATGTCTTGGCTTTCTAGCAGCTCTTCTAATCTAATGGCCATTCTGCGTTGGCTCTCTTCTAAAGGAGATGCTAAACCTCAAGTTTACAAAGACAGCAAGATACTTATTGAAATTTCACAATGTGACAAAGTCCAGGCAAAATCTCATTGGTCAGAGAATGCAAGTGAACTTAAGTACCTAGTAGATACTTTATATGTTATTTTATTTTTCCCATTTTTGAGCTCAGGGAACTTTCCCAGGGTCACACAGTAAGCAAACCTGAGGTAGGACTCTGTTTGTCCCATGTTTTTGTACAGATTTTTGTCTTGTGTAAATACATATAAATATACCCATATGTATGCCTGGAGCCTTCCATCCATTATCCCTCGCCTAAATATGATAAAGTGTTTAATTGAAGCAAAGGCTCAGACCTTCCCACCAGAGAAAGACTAGGATTTCTTGTGTTACATAGTGCCCCAAATTTCAAGCCTTAGAGAAGGCTGCCTTTGTTACCTCCAAAACCTTTTATGGCCTTGGGCATCCTAGGTTTTGAAACATTTCTTTCCAAAGTAAATTAATCATTTATGTTGAATACATGTGCCATGTATATAACTGAGAAGCTCAGAACTACCCTATGCAAGCCATTTTCACCCACTGAAACATTTATTCTGTGAATAAAGAAAGTGTTCGTAGAGTTGATGGGGCTTTGCTATTTTGAAGTTTCTAGGAGGGAATGGTTTTATTTTATATGTCATCAAAAAAGATAGCAGGTGCTAGTTGGTACCAGAAAAAGCTTTGAATCTCGGCAACTGTGAAATTAACAAGAACATGGTTCTGCTTCAGCGGAGCATAGATCTGAAGAAAATCATAAGAAAGTCTGAGATTTACAAAACCTTTTTATAATGTGAACTTCCTGAGGAGTAGGTTGTAAACAAGCTGGGCAAACATAGGAAGCAGAAAACAGGAAAATTAAGAACATCTGAAGAGACACTGAAACGGTGGAAATTTTACTTAAAATAGAAGTGAATCATGTATCAAGTATAGTTGGGAACAAGTAATATATCTCAACTTAGATGTCTAATAGTTACTGTGTTTTCCCGAAAATAAGACCTAGCCAGACCATCAGCTCTAATGCAGCTCTTGGAGCAAACATTAATGTAACACACGGTCTTACTTTAATATAAGACCGGGTATAATATAATATAATATAATATAATATAATATAATATAATACAATACAATATATAATATAGTATAATGCCAGGTCTTATATTAATTTTTGCTCCAAAAGATGCATTAGAGCTGATGGCCTGGCTAGGTCTCATTTTCAGGGAAACACGGTAGGAGTGGTTAAGGAATTTAGAAGGAATGTTTTGGTCTCCAACTGGGTAGAAAGTTTTCATAACAAGAAAAGAAAGGATGAAAAAGTGATCTTGGTACAGAAAGTGAAATCTGGATCCTTCCTTGCTATGTATAAGTTTCCAGAAATCTTTCTGCCAGGGATATTATAGAGGGAGGAGACATAGACGACTAAATTCAGGGAAACTGATCTTAATTAGTATAAACAGGCAGCCTTGAAATTACATTGTAAGGACTGTGGAGACGTAGACACTTGCCATTTCTAATTACAGGCAATGTGAATAAGTGGAGATAGCCAAGAATTGGAGTGAGGAGAAAAGTTGAGCCTAATTTTTCCAGCTGTTTCTCCATGACTCAGTATTAACCATGTGCCCATGCTGTGCCTCAGTTTCCTTATTCAGACAACAGGAAAACCTGTTTCTTATCGAGCTTGCAGACCTGCTGGGGTTGAATGAGGTAATGTCTGTAAAGGCCTTGAATTCTTAGGGGAAAAGTGCTTTATAAACACAAGGCAGTATTGTTTTACTTTGAAGCTGAAGATCTAACTTTCCTGTAGAAATGGAAATATCCTATTTACATTTTTCATAGCTTTAAAGAATATCAGAATGAAGATATAACAGTTTCATTGTTGTAGACTTTCTGATGTTTGCTCAAGCAGTAGTCACTTGATTATTTCCCAGTCCTTTCTCTGAAATAGAGCAGAATTCCAGCTTTGGTGAACCCAAAACATCTGTCATCTTGAGGGAGGTGTGTGTTTCTTTCAGAGGAGCTGGATGTGGTCAGGTTGAAATACAGTTATGCTCATTCGCACCTCCTTAGTGAGAATGAACATTGTTACTTCCACAGCTCCACAGCCTTTAATGCCAGTTTGGAGGGTACACTTGGCCATAACTGTCTTTTAATACCTGGGAAAAGAACCCCAGGGAAAAAAAGACCAAATTGCCATACCTATTTTTGTTTTTTTGTAAAATGGAGTTGAAACCATTATGCAAGGACCAGGCCAACTGATTCACTTAATGTTTGGTCCTTATCATAACTGGATTCATTTATGAATCCTCAAAGAAAGTGGTGTTTCTAGTGCTGAACTACTGACACAGCACAAGTTTTGTTAGTGTTCTGTGGGAATGTTCGTGAATATCACTGCCCCCCAAAAGGAAGGATACACATATTGAGCTACCTCCTGCCTCCAGTGTGGAAGATGAGATTTTTTATGAAGCCAGATAGCGTAAAAGAACAGGTAGTAAATATTTCAGGCTTTGTGGGTCATTGGTCTCTAATGTAACTATTCAACTTTGTCCTTGAAGTACAACAACAGCTATAAACAATATCTAAACAAATGAGCTGTATTCCAAGAAAGCTTCAGTCATGGACACTGAAATTTGAACTTTATGTAATTTTCATGTATCAGGAAATCTTTTAAGTTTTCAAATGTTTTAAAATGTAGAACCCATTCTTAGTTTTCTAATCATACAAAAGTAGGGGGGCCAGATTTGACCTATGGGCTCTATCTAATTTGCTGACCCCTGCCCTAGTATGGCAGTGACCAAACTCCTTATTCCTTTTTATCACCCCATTTAGTCTGCAGAATAAGGAAATGACCTCAGAGAAGTATACGCCACCCTGGAGGCACTATAATGACAGCGCTCAGAGACAGAAAACTGTATCACTCTCACTATGGACTTTTCACAATGGAATATGCTACTGGTTGATGAGTTTTTTAAGGGCAAGAAGTGTCTTGTATTCATTATAGTATTACTTGCATATCACTTGATCCAAAGAAGAGGCTCAACAAATGTCTGGTAAATTGACATTTGAAAGACATTTGTTTACCAGACAACAAATGTCTGGTAAATTGACATGATGAAATCTCAGTATATAATCTCTTGGAGCAGTATCTCACTGGTAGTGAGATCACTAAGTTAAGTTGCAGCTTCTTTCTTTCATGAGTACACTCTCCAAACTCTCAGCCTCTTCTTTATTCGCTTGTGCCAACAATCTTTAATTAACTGTGTTAAGGAAGCAAAATACAGATATGAATGAATAATTTAAGGTATTAGAACAAAATCCCCCAAATTATTTCTATAAGGATTTGGTATACAAATAGAGACATGTATATTTACTAGTACCTGTAAACTTAGAGCATCCAAGAACTCGATGGTGAAAGGTCTGGAATTTAAGCCCTTTGAAGGTAGGAAATGAAATATGTGTGGTTCTCATCAATACCATGGCTATAGCATTGCAGATCTTCAGACATAAAGGACTCGTCAGCAGCTCGAGAATTATTTGGACACAATCATTGTCATACCTTGACAACTTTTTGCTTGGGTCCACTCTTAATAGTTACAGTTCAGAAAAGATAGCACACGAGATCTCTTACTCTGCTCCCTAAAAAAAGAGAGTAACTTTAGAGAAGGAATTTGCAATCATCTACGTGCAGCTTGCCCAAAGGAAAAAACAATTTTTCACTTAAAAGATTTCATTAAATTCTAGGGAAAACTAATATCAATGAATGTTTAGAAAAATATATGAAAAAAAATTAAACCTCTCCATTCAACAGCTACTATTACCATGTGTATTTATTTAGTCGTTTTTTTTTTTGATTTTTTTTTTTTTAAAGATTTTATTGGGGGAGGGGAACAGGACTTTATTGGGTGAACAATGTGTACTTCCAGGACTTTTTTTCCAAGTCAAGTTGTCCTTTCGGTCTTAGTTGTGGAGGGCGCAGCTCAGCTCCAGGTCCAGTTGCCATTGCTAGTTGCAGGGGGCGCAGCCTACCATCCCTTGCGGGAGTCGAACCAGCAACCTTGTGGTGAGAGGAGGCGCTCCAACCAACTCAGCCATCCGGGAGCTCAGTGGCAGCTCAGCTCAAGGTGCCCTGTTCAATCTTAGTTGCAGGGGGCGGGGCCCACCATCCCTTGCGGGATTTGAGGAATTGAACTGGCAACCTTGTGGTTGAGAGCCCACTGGCCCATGTGGGAATCGAACCGGCAGCCTTCTGTGTTAGGAGCATGGAGCTCTAACCGCCTGAGCCACCGGGCCGGCCCCTAGTCTTCTTTATTTATATATTTTTCATTAAATTTTTTTCTGGTTTAAATATAAGATGGGGGTCTGTTTATCAAATGGGAAGGTGTAAATTTTAAACACTGCTGAGGTTTTAGCTTTATTATCCAATACGGATTTAAGAGATGAGAATACTAAAGGAGTAAAATGAGTTAAATATCAAGTTGAATGTTATAATTGAAAAATAAAACATTGAAAATATTCTAGGAAGATAAAAATGTTACAGAATAAGTTGCTGGGGCCCATCTCTGTGATAATTTTTCATATTGAGTTACTGTCATTTTGGGGACTTAATTTGAGTCCAGAGGCTTCGTTCAAAATCTCAAGATACCTCCCAGAACACCATATTTTAGTTTCATTTGGTGTCTGGGATAATCTAATCAGTCAAATAACTAGACCACCAACAGCTGTCACAGCTCACACCTATCTACTAGTTTATAGGTATCTTTTTTAAAATGCTAGCATTTCAAGGGTGACAGTTTTTCTAAGGAAACTAACTGTTAAATACAGTGGAGTCAGTGACGTGAGGTTAGGAGCTAAAGTTAGCACACAGGTGAAAATCACAATCAAAGTTACCCTTGAAAAATCCCTTAAGTTGCCCAGGGTATAGAGCACAGTCTAACTGGATTTGTGTTCATGATCATTCATGTTCAGTAAATACGTAGTGCCTAGCATGGACTTATTGTATATACAGTGGTGTAGAATATGTGTAGTAAGGTGTATGTCAGCAAAATGTTTTATGGTCCTTTTTATTTTCTTGGGGAGCAGAACCTGAATTAAAAAAGTGTGCTTGAGTTGGTGAGTCAGTAGTAAGAACCTGAGATTGGTGTATGATGAGCTTCTCTGCCTTCCAGTGTATGAAACAAACTTCAGATGACAAAAAGTGTGGTGTGGTCATCAACTTTTCCTTTTGAAGAGTGTGTGTGCATGTGTGTTACGTTTCCAAATGTACCTACGTTGTCCAGAAAACATTTAAAAAAGACATTTAAATTCTTCTCTTGATTTTAAAACATCAGTCCGATCTGTGACTAATGCTTAATTTTGTGAGGAAAAATATAGAAAGGGTTGTTTCATTTACTGGGCTTGGAAAGGTGTGATTCACATACTCAGTACTAATAATTGCTAGTCTTTAATGGAGCTAGTTTAGTGGTGATAGTACCATGAATTTCTGTCTGTTCTTTCAAGGATGAAATATTATGACCTTAACCTTTATCAACTAGCGACACTAGATAGCCAAAAAAAGGAACCAATCTTTCTGAAGCCCAACACTCGGTACACTTCCAAACTAGGATAAATTCGATGGCTGTGTGTGCTTTATGTGTATTTTCCATAGTTTAGAGCAGTAAGACAACATTTCTCATATTATGGCAAATAAGGTACTTTATGGCACAGTGGAAAATAAGCAGTAAAAGTTCATATGTAATGCTATAAGAGACTTGCTTATCGGTTAGAGCCAAACCTCATGCGGCCCTTCTCAGCTTCTTAAAACTTGCAAATAGCTCTAAGTCGCATGAGACATATAGAGTAATTACCTTTAATCATATGCATAAAATTTGTCCCTCTCCCTCCTGGGGAAAAAAATTCTATTTTAAAGATTTTACTGGTGAAGACTTGTTGGACCAGTAATTTCTTTCATTGCAAATAGAGTGCTGTGAGTTTATTATAGAAATTGTTTGGCCTGCATACACCTCACAGTAACACAAAGTACTAACACCTTTTCAGTGCATTGTTTTGCAAAGTGCAGAACGCTAGAGATGTTTGCTCAGTGTGAAGGCAGAATTTGTTACTGGGATTTTGTCTTCTTTTAAGAAACTTTATAGAAAAATAAAAGGTAAGTTTCTAAAAATAGGCCTAGCTAACTTATATGTAAGTGGACTGTTGTAACTAGTTCCAGAAAACTGGTACCGTATACATAGTGCTTATACAGGCAGAGGTTCGGGAAGGTCGTCACCAAAGCCTGTTGGTGGGCGCTTGCTTATAAGGGACCCGACCCTCAGGGTTTTGACGCCATTTTTCTCCGTTTATTTCCAAGTCATAATTTTCTGTCTTTACTCACGTCTCTCTTACTGTGTCCCTGCATGTTTCTCTTCCTTTCGTATCCTCAGAGCCATTCTTCGGACTTTAAGAAGAGCTTCATGACTGCCTTTAGAGAATGCTTAAGGAGATCAAAGTCCGGACTGAGGGCTGGAGTAAGCCCAGTATCATAAGACTGAGTGCAGCCCTCAGTCACTACCCTTCCTAACTCACAGTTTGGCAAGGTTAATCAGCATCCCCAAAGCTATGGAATACCATGGAATGAAAGAGATGAGTCATTGAAATGAATTATTCCTATGGTTTATAAAAAGGTGAAAGCATGTATCCACTGTCTTGTATTAACACTTAGCAAATTTCTTTCTAATGTTTGTCAGTTATTGGCGAGAGAAAATATTTTTCTGAAGTTCCAGTAACAAACTACATGAGGACAGATAACACTGCACACCAACTATCAAAACAGTAATCTAGTTGCTGGTTAAGTCCTGTTGCATTTGTAGAATATGACTTGCATATAAGCATGCTTAAGACAAAACCCACAAAACGGTGAATTTTTTTATGACCAATTATATTGTCATCTTTCCACAACTCCTAAGCAAGTAATTTCTGTTCCACCCACTGAAAAGAGTTTGTCAGCTCTGTACACCTCTGCACTCTCTTGTGCTTTCAGCAGTCTGACGTCCTTTTAACTTTTCCCTACATTTTCCTCTGTGTTTATACTTCATGTTGCTTTAATTCATCATTGCTTACCATCCTGTGGCAATCTCTTACTAATAATGACTTCAGTCGTAATGCCGGAGGAGGGAGTTTTCACAAACAGAAACACTGAGCATCAGCTGTGGCCAGAGCGCTAAGCTGATTCATCTGAGGACCACAGAGTTATAAATAAGATGGTCTCTGACCTGCAGGACACTGAGCCTCATTGGAAAGAAAGTGTAATGTTTACTGATTGTAAGACACTGTCGTACAACTCTCAAGGGGCTCGCAAATGTGTCTAAGTAACCATAATGCAAACTGAAACAGAGGAATGTTGGCGGTTTTTTTGGGGACGTGATTTTCTTTTTAAAGGTACGTATAAAATGACATGGAAATGTTGGAAAATGGTGTCTAATTATTTGGAAACAAGGAGGCTTTATTGAGAGCTATGAGGCTGAACTTTCCAAAAGGGGTATGATTTACTTGGACACGTTCAAATAGAAGAGTAAGGAAAGCTGTCCAAGTACAAAATAAGCTCAGGTCCAGAGACAGGTATGTGTCTGTTCATGCATTTACTAAAGAGGTCTTCACTGAGCATTCCATTTGGGTTAAGTACTGTTTTAAGGTACACCCTGGGGATTCAGTGGTGAACAAGAAGACTCTGTGTCCCTAACTTACATATTTTCTAAGAGGCGACAACCTGTGATTGGCTCCAGATGAACAGAATCGGCACTTCTGGAGAGTTTAGAAGAAGGAGAGTTGTGGGCCGGAGGGGCTTCTTGGTTGGGGTCGTGCAGATTGCCAAGTATAGAACCTCTTTCCTGCTCCACTTTTGTACATAATGCAGCCTCATTTATACCTTTCATAACTCTTACGGAGCTGAGCCACTAGCCGCGTGCACCTCTCGAGCACCTGAAAGGTGGCCGATCCAATTGTGCTATGAGTATAAAATACACACTGAATTTCAAAGATGTAGTACCCTTCCAAAAGGATATAAAATATCTCAATAATTTTAAAATTAATTACATGTTGGGGTGATGGTGTTTTGAATATGAGTTAAATAAAATATTAAGCTTATTTCACCTGTTTCTTTTTACTTTTAAAATGTGACTTCTAGAAAATTTAAACTTAAATTCATGGTTCTCATTTGTGGCTTGCATTGTATTTGTTAGCTAGTGCTGCTATAATGCAACTGTTCCTAGTGTATGCTGAGAAGAAAATGTTTCCTGTGAAACTATTATTGAAGATGCACTGAAGCTATTATGGGTGTATAATTCTCAGGTTAATCCTTTTCCTCTTTATTCTTTTGATCTTCTTTTTATTTACTCAGATATCTTTGCCTTTTCAAGTTTATTAATGACCTCTGCCATAATTTTTAGAGACATTTGCTTAACCAGCCAGTGGTTCAGAATTAGAAGAAACTACAGGTGAGAACAAAACTGTCTTAGTTTTTCTAATTTCAGAGTTGTTAGCCTGCTTTTGCCTCTGGGCTTTTAGCTACCTACAGAGTATATGCTTGCTACTCCCTCAGCCTGCAAGATTCACTCTCCCCACTCCAGCCTAATCAGCTCTTACCCAGCCTGTGACCCCTGCTCTGCGAAGCCTTCTCTAGCCCGTCAGTCAAGGTTAGATGCCCCCCTTTACTGTTCCCATAGCACTGTATTCTCACTTGTGATATTTGATGAAGGGACAAACTGACCGCCAGACACTTTGATCTTCATTGAATTTGAAACTGGGAAACAGGGACATTGCAGCACTTATTCCTCAGACTACCTGAAAAATCAGCAAGATAAATGAGTTCACTTTGCTTCCTTGCAAGTCTTGCCTCCTCAGTGATGAGAGTAATAAAGTCATCTTGAATGTTCTATCAGGTCACATCTGTTCTGACTGGAGAGAGATTGGGGTGAAGGCTCAAATGAGAGAAAAAAAAGGCAGGCTGTAGCATCTGTTCCACCGGCCAGTTGCTGTTCTGTGGCAAGCCACTTAACCTCTCCTTTCCCATTCAGAAAATGAGGGTGACCCTTGGTGCTTTACTCTCCCAGGGCTACCTTTATGCTTAAGGAGGGATATTACAATATTAAAGGAGTTCAATAATAGGGGACACTGTTTCTGGGCTATGATGAGACTGTGTGCCTTAGTGGGCTTTGTTTTGTTTATTAATCAGGAGACTTCTGGGAACAATTTGTTAAATGGGCCCAAAGTTAGTGAAAACGTATGCTTATCCGCTTTTCATACTTTCTGTATTAATCTAAGCATATGCCAAGCTGCCTTCTGAATTCCTCATGATGTGTTTAATTTATTAGGCTTCATTCGACAATGAATTCCTTGGTAGTTATATTAGAAAAATACCACTAATGCACTCCTGATGTAATCTTACCTGTGCTTTTGTAAGGGAAATATTACTCTTTATTTACTTAAGTTCATCATCTATAAACATTATCAATATCTTGTGATTGTCCATTAGGTTCATAGACAGACCACGTTCTGCTGAATCTTTACAAAAATCAGTTCATCTCCTGTCAAAGTAATGTGACCCAGTAGTACTTGCTGTCACTGTAGGTGTCCTGGAATTTAGGGCACAGATCGGTACATGAGATGTAGCCAAAGAGCCGGAGACTTGGAGGCAGAAGTTGGGGTTTTAGGTCTTGGCTGTACCCCTCACGGTATGACCTGAGCAAGTCACTTCAGATCAATTACCTTACCTCTAAAATGGGAGTAGTAATACCTGCATGTACTTGTTAGGATTAAATGGGAGAACCTATATAAACACCTCTAGAAAAACACTCCATAAACTGTAGAGCAGTGTATGGCCAGTAGACTTTTGTGATAGGGGTATTCTTTGAGTGAAATTTTCTCATTGTAGCATTGAACAAATAATGGGGTGGGAAGGATTCTTCTGACTTTGAAATATCAGTGACAATTTGGATAAAAAGCTAAATTTCCTCCAAACACACTGTGGCTGGGGCTTTGGGAATAATGGGTCAAGACAGATTCTGAAAGCATTTTTAATACCCCATGGGCTTGGATACTTAAGTAATAGGACGGCAGTACTAAATTTTGAAAATTGGCCCAGGACTTGAAACAGGCCAGGGACCAAAGAGGATTTAGAACTCTGGCAATTTGTCAGTGTGTACTAAAATGTTAAATACGCATACTCCTTGACTCAGCATTTCCTCTTCAGGGAATTTACCCTCAAAACACATTTGCATTCTTGCCCTGAAACGTAGACACAAGGATTTTTTTGCAGTATTGTACACATAATCGTCTAAACACTTTCATTTTCAAGTGATAGAGTTTAAGCTCACTTCAGAGAGAGTGGGTGGGGCAAGAATTTCTTCATTCATGAGACTGAGAAGTCCAGCGATATTCTCACGTCTGGCCAGCCAGATCTAGGACCAACACTGTCCTTGGTCCTCAGGTTACGTGGTGTATTTGTCTGTCTCTCTGTTGCTCTCAACTCTGCTTTCTCTGTTAGTTTCATTCCCAGGCAGGTAGTTTACCTCTTCTCGTGTGGTGGTGCCGGGCAGCTCCAGGCTAACCCCTTTCATTTTAGCAGGCAGGGCAGGGGTGAGGGGAGGGGGATTGCTCCTCCCCTCCAGTTCCACAGAAGTCCTGGAGTTGACTGTCATTGTACTGACATTAGCCAAGCACCCATCTTTGACCCAATTCCCCAGGGCAGGGGGATAGAATACTCTGATTAACCTGGCTTTAGTCATATCCTTGGGGTGGCAGTGGGAAATGAGTTGAATCACTTTACCCACATCAAGTAACACTGAGGAAGAGGAAAGTGTTTTTATCAAAAGAAGAAAGAAGGATGCAAGCCAGGCAAAAACAATAGCTGTTCACTATAATATCTATTTCTAATAACAAATATATGGATACAACCTAAATGTCCATTGGTACAGGAAAACTTAAATATGATTCATCATAGAAAGGGATACCATGTAGTATATCCATGTGTTGACAAGAATAAACGTCCACTACATAGTATTAAATTAAAAATGAAGCTGCCGAAAAATATTCTTAGTTATGCATATGTGTTGTATGATCTGTTGTTATGGATATGGATACTTTTTCTTCATATATTTCTGTACTGCTTTTAGTTTGCTGTTATGTTTGTTGGAAATGAGTATATATCACTTTTATAATTTAAATAGGTAATACACCAGGTGGCGTGTGTTCCAGACCAGTGACTGGAATTCACAGAGCTCAAGAGCTATAGAGAGATGGACACATGATAGGAAATCTGGGAAGACAGTGTACATGGAGCTGATACAACACAGATGGGAACCACGGCGTGGCTAGAACAGGTTGAGCTGCCTGTGTAGTAAGGATGGGAGGTTTACATCTCGGAAGAGTGACAGAGAATTGCTGGAAAAAGTAAACATTAACTTAAAAGGCATGTGGTTTGGAAGAGGTGGGGTAGGGAATAACTTTGGCAACCACATGTATGAAAGGGAAGAAGAACAGAGGCAGAGAATCAGTGTAAATAAGAGAGGATCAGTGTAAAAGCAGAGAATCAGCTCAGTGTAAAGAAGAGAGCAGCGAGTCTGCAGTTAAGAGAGCTGGTTCTCTTACTTGGGCAACTCTGTTACCTAAGTAGGGTCAGGCACCATCTCTCAGGGTCTCTGTCTTCTACGTAAAATGGACTTACTACTAGAATTTCCCTTTTTCTTCATGGGATGACTAAGATTTAAGTAAGAAAGAAGAGGGCTACTTATGTAATATAAAGATCACATAATTCCAAGTTTGCTAGGACCAAAATAAAGAGTTTGTTTACATATAAATGGAGTGGGTGAAGAAAAAGAAAGGTGTCATTAGACTCCTTTGCACATTAGATGACTTAGATGACTAATTTTGTTAGTCATTTAAACTATTTGGATGGGCAGGTGGTTTTTTGAGAGCGGGGGAGACATTTACATTTATTTGTGTGTAACTTTCACTGCTGTTAACTTAAATGAGTAATTCTACATAGTTCATGTACATATAGGAACAGCAAGATGAAACTGCAGGTACCATAATTACCATCATGGAAGAAAACACACAGGATAAAATCACTGTAGAACTACAACTCTGAATTACTTGGAATCTTCTTACTGAGACTGCCCGACAGAACTTTTTTTTTTTTTTTAGTCATTCCCATGGAATTCAAACAAGAACTACTCAGAAATATCAACTGTGTTAGCATTCCCTGCTCATTTAAAATCTGATTAATTTGTTTTGCTTTGTATTACGTTTGTGAGCATTTTGAGGCAAGCATTGTACATTCCAAATAGAAAACTCAAGTGGCTTTTCACTGAGCTGTGTTTGTTTATTTGTTTAATTTGTGCTTATTCTACCCTTATCTACCATATGCTTGGACCAGTGCTAGCTAGTCACGGACACAAACTTACTTAACACATTGTAGTTAAGACAGCCTTCAGACAGCCTTCTGGAGGTGGTAGGCAAGATAGACGCGTGGATGGGGAAAGTGTAACAGGAGTGGGGCAGCATTGTCAGAAAGGGGCTCACTGTACTTGGAGTGACCTCTTTTTTTCCTTCTCATTCCTTCTAAATGCTTGCTAGATCTTCCTTGACTTTTTATTATTCAGATGTGTGTTAAGAAGAATTGGGCATCTCTTAGCTTTTGAAATTCTGTCTTCATAACTTAATCACAGGAACTGCCCTACTGAGGAAAGTGGAAAGCTTTCAGAGACATTGTTTTTATTCCTTAAATTTACCAGTTCTGAGCTGAGTTTGTCTTTCTGGAAGGAGAAAGAATCCCCCATCCCCAGCCCACCCTCCCACCCCCATTAAACAAAATACTTTTTAAATAGTGTTTATCTTACATGCTATCTACTACAGAACGAATCTGTCCTCCTATCTTGAGCTTTCTTTCTTGACTCCTTTGGATAAATAAAACTTTGAACCTGCTTCGAGGCACTTGGTAATTATGTGTGTGATAGAGAAACTAGAAAAGCTCAGTTTCTGTGTCTCACTGCACTTGCCTTTCCTCGCCTCCTCTTCCCCCACCACACAAATGTGAGCTTATGTTAGCAGCATATATGTCTAGAGATACTCCATTTCCCAAGAGGCCTGTGAATAAGATGATTGTAAAACATTTTTCATTATAGGATAGACAACATAATCCTGATGCTTTAATTCTGTGTCTAGCTGTTTTTGTTATTAAACCAGCATGTTGAGTATATTCGTATGTTGAACTGGTTCATATTGTAAAGAGGCATTTTTCAGAGTCAGAAAAATGAAAGGGATTTTGTTCTTAAAAGAGAAACACATGTATTGTCTTGTCTTTGTAATAATGCATTGTTTTGTAGTTATTTCCTGAGTTTTAAAAGCACTGCTTTCATTTTCCACTTTCAGTTCTTCCTATGAAATATCGACCTGTTTATCTGCCTATTCTTTCTTTTTTGTTAAGTGGGTTTATTTAATATTATTGATGATAATTCCCCATATGTAAGTAATTCCCTGATTGTCTCAAACAATAAAGAACATTCAGTAGTTGGAAGCCACTACCACTAATGGGACCAAGGACAGTTTAAGACTGGACAAAAATTATTGTATTCTCTTTACAAATTAAAAAACTGTATAAACAAATAAAAGAAGTGAATTGCCAAGGTCATTATGCCCTTAAAGGTTTTCTCCGGCCCTGACTTTAGAAGACAGTGATCACCGAGATACGCTTATTTTTTCATAGAGTATTTTCATATAGATGTTATTTTTTATATCTAGATATTAATGTAGGTATGGGACTTTGAAATTGCTTCACAGCTAGGTAATTTAGTTTTTCAAAAAGATGAAAGGCTAATTATTAGGCAATAATGTGATCAAATTACCAAAAGCTTCAAGGTGGTTCTATTTCAGTTCTCAGCCTGATGTGCATTTAAAAATATCTCTACTTAGAGTAGTTACTGTTCATAATGCATTGTGGAATCTTTTTAGGTAACAGCTTGGATGATAAAGAAGCCATTATCCTTGATTTTGTGTGTTTAACCCAAGTTAAATTTATGCCAGACTGAAACTTAGCTGTAGTGATGTTCACCTCACTTCCTGTTCTGTGCAACTTGATATGTGTGTGAATCACATGTCCAGCAGGATTTATAAGAACATGTTATTGGTGGATGGAAAAGCTGTTTCATACTACCCTACGAAAATATACAAGGTAACATGTGCAGTGTATATATAAACTTGCAGTTTTGGTTTATAAGAGATGTAACCTGTAGCTAAATGAAATCTATTGGAAATCCTTTAGAAGAGGAAAATTCAGGATTCACTTCTTTAATTTCTAGGCTTTTATGCAGCTGACCAAATTAGGAGGGAGACCTTACTAGTGCTTTATTTCCATCGCAGATGAGAGATTAGAAAACTACCTTAGTTTCTGAAATGCCACGGATCAGAGAATTCAGTGCATGTCCACCTTTCCTACCTCTCCCACTTCATTTCCAGTATCTCATATTTACGTGCAGGTAGCACCTTGTTTACCATGTGTGTAGCTTGTGTTGTATTTAAGGCTTTGCCCTCATACCCAGTCTTACTAAAGGATTTCACAGCATAATGTTGATTAATTGTAATTTTCCGAAGCAATGGAATTAGAGATGGCTCTGCAAAAGAAGAATAAAATGTAAAAGAGTTTCTTATGTAAATGAAGCCCAGGTGATAAAAAATTACTTGCAGTAATCTGTGACCAAAAAGACAAGACTTTCTCAGTGCGCCTCTCTGTGTCTTTCACCACCAGCACTGGCCAGTTAATGGGCAGTCATGCAAGAAACTAGGCACAGAATGGAACTTGCGTGGGCATCTTTCTGTACAAGTAGTTCTAACAAATTACGGCTACATCTCCCAAAGAGGCTTTTATACTCAGCAGCACATTTTCTGTAATATCTAAGAAGCTCTAAACAAGTCTTTTAAATAGCCTTAAAATGATTCCCTTCAAAAGGTATTTGAGTCTAATATTTCTGATGTGACAGAACTTCTGAAAGCAATTGCTCTGTCAATGTTTTCTGAGTCCTCATATGTTTTTAGTCATAAAACAAAGAAATGCCTTTTATTTTTGCCCTCTAGACACAGAGTTTTCCAGCTGAGGTTGCACTTCAGAATCACCTGTGGATCTGTGCTGACATCCACTATCAGAAATTTTGGTTTAGTAAGTTTGAAGGGAATCACTGCATCTGTTTTTTTCAAGTTTTAGAGATGTTTCCAACTGACACACTTCTAGTTGAGTACCGCTCTCTGCTTACATTTGTACGTGTACCACACACATTCTATGTGACATGGAGGCGAGTTGCTTTCATACTGGTTCTATGGCTTTACAAAGAGGAACTCAGAAAGTAGCTAGAAGGAGATGTCAGCTGTGGTCAGAATTTTGGATTTAAAAGGGAACTATTCTAAACCCCTCTTTTAGAATTGGTAGCAGAACCAACCAAATACTAGATCCAAGACTCTGACTTGAGCCCTTTTCATACTAGCATCTTGGACCTAGTCCATCTTTGAGAAAAGCTTTAAAGCCACGCAGTAACTGAGAAGTTGCCTTGAGCATCCCAAATCCTGCCAAGGTATTCTGAGGTCTTAGGGTATTTAATAAAAGGAGCAATAATGCAGCCAGCAGGAACTTCTCATATATCTGAAGTTAAAGGCAGGGGTTACGAGTAATGTAACTCACAGTTAGAAATTATAGGCATCACCCAGAATGCTTTTGTGACTTCTTTGTAAACATGGAAATTTCTAACAAGAGATACCTAGATTTGGTACTAAAGACTGTCAAGAACAGGATGTTCATTTGTCTCATTTAAACTGGTCCTTAAGTATTGGCAGCAAGTCTAGGAAGTTATACTAATATTACATTTCTAAGCAGGCCTGACTTTTAGCTTTACTTCAGAGGAGGATATTGTACCCAGATTTGCAATTTAACCGACTAAATGAATAAATTGCTTATTAATTAGTATTAGATTTAGCGTGGAAAAAAAATCCAAATAACAGTAGTTAAGTCAAGGCAAAGATTGATTTTTCTTTTGGATTAAAAAAGTCCAGAGGGAAGGGAAGTCCAACATTGGTATGGTTACTTCATAGCCATCAGGTACTCGGGTTCTTCTGTTGTTGTTTCATCCATTCTTGGCACTATCTTACATCCTGCAGGTGTCTTATGGTTCTGTTAGGTTGGTGCAAAAGTTATTGCGGTTTTTGCAATTATTTTTAACCTTTTAAACTGCAGTTACCAACATATATAGATGGCTTCTGGAGCTTCAGCCACCATCAAAGGGGCATAGCTCCAACTTGAGTCATCTCCCTTGAAAGAGCTTTTTTAGAACCATCCCATCCAGTGATTTCTGCCTCCATATTACTTGTTATTCCTATTATCAAGGGCGGCTGGAAAGTTATAACTGGGCAGGTTGCTGTTCACTATAATTAGAAGTTCTATTATTAAGAAAGAAGGAAGGGTGGCTATTAGGCAGGCAAACAACATATTTGCCTCAACCTGTTTTGAAGAATATATAATACTTACACTAGAAAAATCAAATTTTAGTGACATCAAAAACTATTATATAGGATATAAATGTAAAAGATCCCAAACTACAATTACCATGTGTCTGATTAATAAAAACAATGAATCTCCACGATAGTGTTCTACTTCGGATTCCTCAGCTGGACTCGCTGGGAACAGCTGTTAGGTTTTATATATTTTAAATACACTGAAAAATGAGTTCTTCAAAACAACGCGGGGCGGGGGAAAGACATTTCAAATTAAATTCTGTTTCCTTTTGGAGATAGGGAGAATCAAAATAACTACAAGGACAGTTCAATGGATATTTATGGAACTAGCAGGAGCAGAGTATAATATATTAGATGATATGAGCTAGGAATGAACTTATTAAAACACTCAGTTGTTTAGTCTTTAGATGGAACAAGATAGCCTGATGCAGCACATGAAATAGCTAAACACATATCTTAGCAATGAATCATACCAACTCCAGGTATGTAAGACCTATCCTGGAGAGAATGATTGGCACCTTAGGTTATTAGGTAGTGCATATGTCTTCGTCCATTCAGGCTGTTACAACAAAATACCACAACCTGGATGGCTTATAAGCATAGAAATTTATTTCTCACAGTTCCAGAGGCTGGAAGTCCAAGATCTGGGCACCAGCACGGTTGGGTTCTGATGAAGGCTCTCTTCTGGGTTGTAGCCGACTGACTTCCTACTGTGTCCTCACATGGTGGAAGCTCTCTGGGGGGCGGGGAGGGGCACTAATCTCTTTAATGAGGGCTCTGCCTCATGACCTAACGCCTCCCAAAGGCCCCAAGTCTTAGAACACATTAGGCCTTAGGTTTCAACTTTGGGGGTGGGGGGTGCAAACATTCAGATCATAGCAGATATAATGACCTCTGCCTGTATCCTAGCTGTACAAATAAAAAGAGATACGAAGATGCAGAGAATTTTGTTTTCGAAAAAACTTGTAAGCAGTAATCTGCAGCATATACAACTGTAAACCATGGTATACATTATTGTGTAAGATGGAAGTGTTTCTGCTCTATGACACCAGATTTTTTTCAATGTTCTGAGTCCTCATTCGTCACATTTACTGAGTGCCTCATATTTACAGTACATTTTAAGAAGGAAATTCATTCACAAGCTGCCACTTCGGTGAGAAAGTCTAGATTTTGGCTTCTTCTAGCGATGAATTTCAAATCAGAGGAAAACCCTGACTTGTATTTCCCCCCCCTATTTCTTTCATAATTACTTATCAGTAACCAAACCCTATCTGTTGACTTTGCTCCAAATAATAGAAAACAGGAAACTACCAAGACTCGCCGTGAGAAGAGGCCAGGCTGCACCCTCTGTGACCTCACCCCTGCAGACTGAGTTGTCCTTGGGGCAGCAGTTGCCAACAGCTCCATGTGTGGCTTTGGCAGTAAGCATAGGAAGTGCAAATGAAACCAGCGAATGCAACAGGGTCTGTTAGCTGGGCCTTTTGAGCTCAGCGAGAGCCATCTTTTGAACTGTTAATAATCATGCGATCTCTTGGGCCTCCTTGGGGGAGAGTAGTTTACACTCTGACCCAGTGAAGAATCAGGGACCATTCTCTGTCTTACATAGCAGTGGAAATGTCTTTGACTCTCTGGTATGAAATAACTGCTTATTTGAACCTACTGTGAAAGGACTTAGCCTTTCCCACTCATCATTAGTTCCCTTTGAAGCTGTTGTGCTCAGTTTAAGTTCTCCAGGAGGGACTAGGGAAGAAAATGGAAATCTCACAGACTGTACTTTCTTTACATCTACCCAGTGCTGCTGTGACTGTCTCATCTTTTGGTTTTTGTGCCCCCTATTCGCATCCCATGTCCCCTCTGCTTTCAGGTGAAGGTCTCCCACAGGTGTATTACTTTGGACCGTGTGGGAAGTACAATGCCATGGTGCTGGAGCTCCTCGGGCCTAGCTTGGAGGACTTGTTTGACCTCTGTGACAGGACTTTTACTCTGAAGACTGTGTTAATGATCGCCATCCAGCTGGTAAGTTGGCATTGCTATTCTGCAGGAGGACAGGCGGGTCCTGCAGCCACATCCTCATGTCCCTTTTGGTGGTTTACCAGCTGTAGTGACACCGAGTGAATGCACACGCATAGGCTTGATAGTGTTCTGACCAGGGCAGCAAGGGCCAATCCAGGTGAGTCCTCTGCCTCTGCCCTTTGCTCTGAGAGTTCGCACCTTGGAGCAATACTCTGCCCTTAGCTGAAGTGGAAGTATATCGTTTAGATTAGGGAAAAAGAAGATGACTAGGGGATGTTGTACAAATGCAAGTAATTTCTTAGATGTTTTATTTATAGGTTTTAAACACATGCCTGTTAGGTTTTGTCACATCCTCCCTCTCCCTTTACTGTTGCATCCAAGAAAAGACTGGAAATGTAACCCATTGCCCTGACAATCAGATTCCAAAATTGTGTGACCAAGAATCCTCCTTAATTCTCTGGCCTCCAGTTCTCAGACTGACACCGCTGAAGAGGCAGCTCTCTCAGCGCCTGCCAAATTGCATGTCATTACCAGTTTAAGGAGCAGTTAAGACAGTTCCTTTGAGAAGCTTGTCAGCCTCTCGGAAAGAATGCAAATGCATTTTTATTGGTCTGACGTGTTGATGTAGGTCTAAATTTACAGCAAAAACTTGGAAATGCTGAAAAATTGACCTTGACTTCTTAGTCTAAAATTCAAATATCTGAGCTTCCCTTTCTAAACTGAATAAGTAGAAAAGCTTTGTAGATAGAAATGAACTTAATGAACTTTGAAATAATTCTGATTGTTATTTTGGACTGTTTTTCCATTCACATATAAACTGCACTCCTAGCTCTGCTGATAATTAACTCCTTGATATCAGTCCAGTGTTAACTTTTATAGGCCTCACTTCCCTCATTTCTGCAACAAAGAGAGCTGGACTGGGGAGTCTATTCAACTGAGGACAGGCAGGTGTGGGCAGGAGGTGAATGTGGCGGCCACCTGTCTTCAAAGGCGGCCAGCATATTCCGATACCCTGTCTGGGAATACTTCTTGCCTCCCAAATGCTTACTCTCTGAAGTAGAATAAGAACACCTAATATTATTCATCATTTGCAAATTGTAACATGAGGTAAAACTGTATATTATCATCTTAGCTGAACTGTACTATCGCACTCTTCTATTGTGATATTTGTTATGTATATGTTCATATCAGAAAATGTTTTCTTGTTTACAAGAGTAAAGTGACTGGGTAGTGAAGAAGAAATGAGTTTTTTATTTTCATTTCAGTAATTAAAACTTAGGGCTGATAAAAGATAATGTTTTTATGTATTTTTTCAGTAGACTTCATTGGAGTATTTCCATCATGTGTTTTTCTTTCAGCTTTCTCGAATGGAGTACGTGCACTCAAAGAATCTCATTTACCGAGATGTCAAGCCAGAGAACTTCCTGATTGGCCGGCAAGGCAATAAGAAAGAACATGTTATACACATTATAGACTTTGGACTGGCCAAGGAATACATTGACCCTGAAACCAAAAAACATATACCTTATAGGGAGCACAAAAGTTTAACTGGAACTGCAAGATACATGTCTATCAACACGCATCTTGGCAAAGGTGTGTTTATTTTCTGCTCCTTGGAAGGGGCAGGTCGTTAAAACAACCTTTTGTTCTAATAGGAATTTTTACCCCATTGCGTATTACAACTTGTGATTCTTACTGCGTCACAGGTAAGTGAGTTTTATCCTTGAGAACTTATGATGGTAAGTTAGTGACTTTCCTGAGCATTCTGTTAACAATTTAAGGATTTTAATTCTTTATACCGTTGACCCTTGAATGACACAGGTTTGAACTGCACGATCCATTTACAGATTTTTTCAATGAATACTATAAATGTATTTTTTCTTTATGATTTTCTAAACATTTTCTTTTCTCTAGTTTATTGTGAGAATACATATATATATATATATAAGTATATAATATAACATACAAAATACATGTTAATTGGCTGTAGGCTGTTAGTTATGTCTGGCAGAGTCAGAAGTTATATGCGGGTTTTCAACGGTGTAGGCGGTCGGTACCCCAAACCCCTGTGTTGGTTGTTCAAAGGTCGACTATACTATGTTTCTAAATTCTTCATTTCTTAGCAGTGTGGGTACTTGAATTAGTGTATTAAAGTCATAGCATTTTATTTAGTTTGATACAAATAACCTTATGTAGGACATCAGGCTAGTACCTGTTTTGGGGAGGGAGCATTTCACTAACACACGGGCTAGGCTGCTGTTCACTGTGCACAGTTCCGTGATAGTTCTTCAAGGAAGAGCCTGTGTCTTATTCAGTGAAAATATATTTGCTTTTCCATGAGTCTTGCATTTTATTCAGGATTGACTGTGTGTGCAAATACTGCAGAAGCTCCGATCAAGGCAGAAGGCCTTACTTTAAATTAGAGGGACTAGTCCAGGAGAGAGAAGCCTTAAGAACGGAGGAAGGCAAAGTAGGCAGGCTCCTCGGCCCCTCACCAACATCTCCAGTAAAACTTCCCTTTTTATCTGTTTATATGTTGCTCTTTCATGGAAGATTCTACTTGGAGAAAAGTTTCCAAGGTGATTGAAAAAATATGTTTGAAAGATACCATCTACATTCTGTAAGCAGAATAGAACCAGATTCCATAATCCTAGACACATAGTTAATTACATCAGGTGTTTGAATATTAATCAACTTGTACACTAGTAAGTATTTTAAAGACTAAAATAAACAGCTACAGAGTTGCTTCATGGAGTGAACTGCACAGGTATTCAGATGGCGATTCTAGTATTAGTGAAGAGTAAAAACGACATTACGAAGTAGTGTGGTACAGCTTGAGTTGAAATCATGAATGCTGTCAGAATGTTGTCCATAACTACATGGAAATCCTCACTTAACTAAATGTAATACTTTAAAATTAGATTAGAAGCTCCTCCGCTTCTAATTATCTTTGTCACTTTTATCTCTAAAATGAGAGTAATATTTCACAAGGATGTTTTGAGGATTGAAGGGGTAACATATAACACAGGTCTCGCATAGTGCTCCGTATTCCCTTTTTACTTCCCTTTTACAAGGAGACAGACTGTGTTGTAAAGAATAAAGCCATAATTGCTTGGTTTAACTGACAGACTCTAGAAATTGTTCTTCCAAGTGCCTGCTTCCTGGGCTCAGCAGTTCGTGTTCTAATTTTATTGTTCTTGTCAGGAAAAACAAGGACAGACAGGGATGGGTACTCGAGTTGTGTTTGTATAAGATACAATGTAATCATTAAGAAAAAGAAATACAAATCTTATCTCTTTCGCTTAAAGCTATGTGATTTTGATCCAATAACCTTCCTCCCTCAGCCTCAGTTACCTCATCTATGAAATGGGCACGATACCTTATATCAGAGGGTTCTGTGACAATGCATCTAAAATGTTTAGTATAGTGCCTGGCTCTATAGTAAAGACTCTATAATAATAATTATCATTTATTCAACAGAATGTTTTAAGCATCTACTGTTGTCAGACTGAGTTCCTTCATCTCTTAGTGTGGATAGCCATTTCTGCTGGAACTTTTCCTGAGTTTATATCCAAACTTGGACTTCCTAGTTCCAGAGTTTTTCAGGTCAGATCCAACCAGTCACAATATTTTGTCAGTATTAGAGAGAATACATATAGATGGTTGTCAGATGTCCTTTAAACTCTGGCCAGAGTCTCAAACCAGCGAAGTTTACGTAGGAAGTCGAATCCTATTGGTTTTTAAATATGTAGCATCCTTTATGTTGTAATGAAGAAAAAGGGAAGTGTATCTTCAAATGACTTGGAAAGAATTGCCTATTAATTTTGCGAAGGAAGAGAACAAGGGAAGATGTCTTCTAAGCCCGAAATTACCACATCCAATTAGCCACCTTCCCCCATTGATTAAGACAACCCATTAAATGTTCTTTCATGGTTGAAGTTAGGGTGAGAACACTGGGTTACCTAGCCCTTTTACTATTAATACAACAAAATATATTTGACCCAAAATCAAGGATGTGATGTATGTAAACCATGCATGTCTTTCTAATTGGTTGAAAGCAAACCTATATGGTGTAGAAGAATTTTTTGTTCTACTGGTCTCATTGGTGTTGAAACCTTACCTTCTTTGAAAGTGAAAATGTCTTGCATGATGAAGTAACAAGGGTGTGTGGAAATACTGACTTTGATGAATGTGGAATGTTCAAAGAAATACGAAATAAAGCATGGCTCTGCTTTTCGCCCTCTGTTTTTTTCATAAAAGGCCTTAAATGGATTACATTATCATGGGTTAGTTTAGAGCTGGCTGGAAAACAACTTTTCAGACTATCTAAATCAACCACTTTATTTTCAGATGAGGAAACTTAGGCCAAAGTAGACTTAGCCATGCTTAATTTCACATAGATTAAATTAGTGGAAAGGATGAGCCAAGATCTAGATGACCTGACTCTAGAACCACTGTTATCCCATATTCCACAGCTATTTTTCATGGTTGTCAGTATTTGAAAGTTACTTTATTAATTATTCCTGTGGACTTAAAGGTGTTTACACACACACACACACACACACACACACACACACTTTTTTTTTTCTTTCTAAATTTCATTTTAATTGGCTTTGCTCTGAAGAGAGAAGTTGGCCTTTTTTCCTGCAGAGCTGATCAATATTGAAAATGTGGGAAATGTCGCCCTCTAGTCCTCAACTTACTAAATTGCAATCATTTGTCCAGTGAATTTTTTATTACCGAGGGGCCCTCCTTACAGGAAGTGAATATAAAAATGGAGAGGTGATGATGAGTAGGTGTGATGCAGTGTGAGAACCTACCTGCAGGGTGGTTTCTCTGTCTGCCCTGCTTTGTTGGAGGCCTCAGTTCACCTTGCTTGTTCTTTCTTTTTTTGTGTAACTTGAAGCTCTGTTAACAAACTGTTTTTGTCTAATGACTTTGTTTTCAGTTATGTATAAAATTTATTGCATCCTTCAGGCAAGCTATGTAGACAAAAGCTTCTGGTCTTCCTGTTCTATTTTATTTAAGATTATATCAACTGATGTGCATCAACTAATTTTATGTTATTTACATATTTTGTCAGAGTCTCAAACTCTGGGTGCCTCCCTTTCCCATTGGTGACCACTTTTTCAAAAATCTACTTAGGTGGCAATTTAGAAAGTTGCCTTTTTGTTCATCTACCCAGTAGAATACTTTTCACTCTTTTTCATGCAAATTGCCTAAAATTGGTGGCCACAGTTAAACCACGTTGTGCTTTTGTATTTTGAGTTGGCTAAGTAGCTTTCCCTGCCTTCTATATTCTCTTTGACTTTACTTTCTACACAATGAAAGCACAGCCAAGTTTAAGGTAGCCCCTTAGTCTTCTGTAATTTCTTTCGATAAAGCCCTAAGCTTGATTTGGAAAAATAAACATATAAAATGCCTGAAATGAACCATAATTGGCAAATCAGAAATGGAGGCATGTACTAATTATATTCAGTCTGACAACCAAAGAAGATATAGGGTGTTACTCTGCAATTCATTACCATTTTAATCTTTCCAATTGAAAGAAAGAAAAACCCAGCAACTTGTTTTATATGACAAGCTCCCAGAATTCAGGGATCCTGTTTCATTATTTTTTTTTATTTCTATTGAGGAATATTGGGGAACAGTGTGTTCTTCCAGGACCCATCAGCTCCAAGTCAAGTCATTGTCCTTTAGTTAGGTTGTGGAGGGCGCATCTCAGCTCCAAGTCCAGTTACCGTGTTCAGTCTTAGTTGCAGAAGGCACAGCCTATGTCGGAATTGAACCGGCAACCTTGTTATTAAGAGATCACGCTCTAAGCAACTGAACTATCCGGCCTCCCCACCAGCAGCTCAGCTACAGCTCGTTGTCTTCAATCTATCTGTGAAGGGCACAACTCACTGGCCCATGTGGGAATCGAACCAGCATTCCTGTTGTTAAGAGCTTGCCATCGGCCGCCCCCAGGGATCCTGTTTTATGTGCCCATAAAGGGCACCTTAGTAATAAACTTAAATTTTTTCTTAAGGTGGCCTTGGAATCTGGTATACATACAATGGAGCTGAGAGATTGTGCGTTGATGTTTGCTTACATCAAATCAAGTTTTGAAAATAGTTTTTTATTAATTTTTTATGGCAAATAAAAAGCACTAATGCATATGTGCTGGGCATTCTGCAGCTTGAGTCTTCACAGGCCTTTCCAGAATGGACTGTTTGAACAGCTTCAGCTGCTTGATCTGCTGCCCACTTTCCCTGATGGTAACCAAGGGTAATTGTAGCTCATATACTGAAAATAATCATTTCATTTAAATTAATCTTACTTTCGGGAATGTGACCGCATTGAGTGAGGGGTGGTTACTCACTGTTTAGTGATTTGGACTTAGTTTTAGTTTAGGATTTGCTCTTTTCGCTTGATACTTACTTGTCAGTGACAGCTAAGCAAAGGTGGTGCACATTGTTTTTTGGTTTTGACCTAAAATACTATCCCTGGTTTAGACATACAAAGAATTACTAAACCTTTCCAGAGCAGAAGGGTTTCTAAAGGGACTGCTTGGTTTTGAGCCCCTTTCTGCTTTAATAACTGCAAATGTAATGTGTGATCTATCTTCCCTTTTAGAGCAAAGCCGGCGGGATGATTTGGAAGCCCTAGGCCATATGTTCATGTATTTCCTTCGAGGCAGCCTGCCCTGGCAAGGACTCAAGGTATCCTTGAAATTGCTCAGTGGAGGGCTTTGTTTCAATACTCAGTTGTCAATGAAGGGGTTGCTGACTTGATGTCTGCGAGAAGCCCAATGAGGAAGATTGGCTACAGAGATGAGAAGCAGTGACCACTTACATTAGTCTATGTTGTAAATGCTCCCCTGGGCTTTGGAAGCTCTGTTTTGCTCACATTTGTCTTCTTCCCCTTCTGAATCCGTCTTCCGTGTTTTGGGATTTTCCATAATCTCTTCCCTCGTTCCCTCATAGCCTTGCCAGTACTACTTTTCCTGTCTATATTCCTCCTCCATTACCATTATGTAGCAGGATGAGTGTTCCCAGTGTGTTGGGGAATTTCTGGAACAAATTGATGTCAGCAGCTGCTGCACATTTTAGCAGCAAGGCCAGCAGGGCTGGTGTGCCCCTAAAGGGAAGCGGAAAATACTTCTTCATCCTGCATAGGCTAAGTGCCCACCTGAACTAAAATGAAAATCCAGGTTTAACACTGCTATTCAAGGGTTTTATTGGAAAAATGCCTGTGCGGACAATAACCATTCCTTATGAGACATGCAGTTTAAAATAGCCTTCTTTAGGTAGGTGTCACTGCAGTACATTTGTGTTACCGTTAACTATTAATTATAACTATTATAATTACTCTCTGCCTCTGGCTATAGATTAGGAAATAATAAGTTTCTAACCCATTCTAAGTTCCGTTAAATAGTTCAGTGTGAGACATATTTTTGAGTTGGAAGGAATTTATTTCAACGTGTTAGTACAAAAAGAAACTTATTCAGCATCTTTGGGTACTCCTACACCCCCTGCCCCTCCAGAAGGGAAAAATGATCGATTTTGCTGTGCTCTCTAGGACATTGGCCTGAAAAGTAAGGCTTCTACCCCTTCCCTTTGGAAAGATTTTATTTCTTTCCCCTTAAATTCCTCTCTTAACATCTCCTCAGTTGTCTTCTCCTGGTCATACATATCTCCTCATTGATACTGACAGTTATCAAATAGTCTCCTACCATATTTGCTCGTCATACAGCCAAACAGTGCATTCGTGTACGTATCATTAATTGCTTGAAACTTCTTCACAGTCCATGAATCATTTTTGTCGTAGTTGAAGACATAAAATTTCTCCAGCTTACTTTAGAACATTATTGCTTAAAGCTGGTGCAGCAGGCCAGCTCTGCCTCACGGTGATCCCTTGAGTCACATGGTCCAAGCTCCAGAAGCCCTTTGTCTACCATCCTGAGCAAACCAAACTTGGCTGCTTTGAGCCACTGACACACATCAAACCTGTCTGTTAGCCATGCCTGTATCATAGATAACATTTCTTCCTCTGGAACCACATTGGGGAAAGGCGTTTTTTTCTGACTTTTTGTTCTTTTTTAAAAAATTCAATTTCACAATAAGTATGCTGTGGAGCCACCTATCTTATCTGTCCCCACTTAGATTAGCAATATTTTCAGTCTTATCATAGAGCTGATCTAAGAAGGGGAAAGCTGAATCACTTTTGAACCCCAGTGGCCACAGGAGATTACTAAGCTTCTGCAATTTTGAAAATATTGCTACATGAGTTTTGTTTTCCTCCTAGCCACTCGTCACATTACGTTTGATGATGTTTATCTGAGACTACTAAATATATTTGCGAGTAAAACTTTCTGGGGCAGAGCAGATGTTTTGTACATATCTAAATACATCATCTCTATTATATTTCTAATTTGTTAGTGCTAGAAAAACAATTGAGACTGTCTAACTAAAGTCCTGCCAGTTTGAGTGAGACAACCATTGTGTCCCCAAACACTCTGGACCGCTCATACTTAGCACCCGTTTCCAGCTAACGTCTCTTTACTCTCTACAGGCTGACACATTAAAAGAGAGATATCAAAAAATTGGTGACACCAAAAGGAACACTCCCATTGAAGCGCTCTGTGAAAACTTTCCAGGTAGGATGCTAAAAGGACACTCTAGCCAATGTGATTAAGCTTTATAGCAGGTGAAGACTGACTTGGTATCTCTAGACAAAGGTCCAGAAAACTTCCCCATTTTCTTTATTGTTATTTAGACTAAGATAGGTTTTGTCACTTTCATTAGGTCCACAAAGAAAACTCCCGTGTCACATAGTCTGTACTATTCCTTGCGTGGCCCAGAGCTTCTCCCCATGGGAAGCATTCAGCTAACGAGCATGGCTTCTCACCTCTTCCCTCGCAGAGGAGATGGCAACCTACCTGCGGTATGTCAGACGATTAGACTTCTTTGAAAAACCTGACTATGAGTATTTACGGACCCTCTTCACTGACCTCTTTGAAAGGAAAGGCTACACCTTTGACTACGCCTACGACTGGGTCGGGAGGCCTATTGTGAGTATCCTCTTTGTACTGCTCACCTCACGCCAGCACTACCTCACCCCTTTGCTTGTCAGACTTTCTGCTTCGATCGATGGAAAACCATTCCTCTGACTGTAGACTTTACATTTACCAGCCTTTTCAGGGTGACGCCATCGATTGCTCTTACTAGAGTCAGGAAGTAGGTGTAAATCCCTTTACATTTTTAAGATTATGACCAGTATATTCTAAGATACCCGAATTTAAGCCAGTTTTTAAGAAGTTTCATTTGAATAATCCAGAAGCTGGTGCTACCTAAGCGGTTAAGGTGCTTGATTTCTGTAGGAGTGGAACCCAGCACCATAGGAGACTTCTGACTTTGCTCTTCTGGCCAAGCGTCCACAGGGCCTGAGAGCATGCTAACGAACATCACTGGTGGGTGTTTTGTTTTTGTTTTCAAAGGGAAGCTACTCTCCGATGAACTATTGAGGACCAAGCTGCCTGCTTTTTGCAGATAAGCAAACTGAGAAGACAAGAAGACTTGAAACTGCCCTTGGTGGCTGAAAATAATAATGACTTCTATTGTATTAGAATTAGAATGATGTCCTTTGCAGAGGTATTAAGTTGGACCTATTTTCCCCATGTGACTTTTTGTTATATTTTTCCAGCCTACTCCAGTAGGGTCGGTTCATGTAGACTCTGGTGCATCTGCAATAACTCGAGAAAGCCACACACACAGGGATCGGCCGTCACAACAACAGCCTCTACGAAATCAGGTATGCGTTGGCTCTTCATTGTTTCAGGCATTCCCTTTATGTGTGGCTAAACTCAGATTCTGTAGCTTCTCTGCTTACGTGTATATACTGAAATTAAAGACAGCGGGGTTGCCATTTCTTACTGGTGTGATGTGGCATTCTAGCATTTCTTAGGGTTTGTGTAATGGCACTGAGATGTAGCCAGGTGCCTTACATGAAGCATCTACTCTGGAGAACCTGAGCCTGTCAGAGTATGTTAGCCGAAAGGATCTGCCGGACATACAGAATGTATAGGCTAGCCCCCTTTGGGTCTCACCTGCAGTCTAGTGTGCAGCTCTTGCCAATGCTGGTTTTTCCTTGCTCATTAGAAAGGGTGCGTAATTTGGACTTGCAGTTAACCTGGGCATGAACTGGCACCTCCACTCCACCTCTGTCTCTATACCCAGGTGAACTGTAGAGCTAGTTCACATTTCTAGATCTGAGATGGACCTGCAGTGAAGACTCAGCTTTGCTTTAGGCCACTCCAGAGAAGGCCATGTCATCCATCCAGCATTGTCCATGATTTGGGAAACTAGCAATCTATATGAGAGGCTTCTCTCAGCCTAAAGACAGAGGAGGCAAACACGCACAACAATATCAAGTTTGACAACATTCAAAGAAAAGGGTAACTGATTGGGAAGTGAATTTGATGATTTTTATCTTTATATCGTAATAAAAGAGAAAAACGAGGACCCCAGTAGATAAATAAGCAAAGAGTAATAAACATATACATATATGCCGGTGTGCACACACACGGTCATTATCACCTATCAGATTAGCTGCTTGCTCCTCCTCACTTGTTTACATTCACAGGCATTTCTACAATAAAGTGCGACAACACTTACCTCGTAGACGCACATGTGAAAGTACATAGGTTAAAAATAGTATACAGAAGTACATATACACATGTACATACAGTGAAGTATGTGCACAAATATAGTTAGACTCACCAACAAGTACATACTCTTGGCAAAATGTGTGGCATGGCGGGTAAGAAAAATGTGTGTAAAGGAAGGAAATCTGTGTATTAGAAAGTAAATAAAACAGAGTGGGTAGGCAAAAAGATGGGGTTTAGCAAACTGTACACTAATTGGGTCCGTAGTTACATGCTTTAATCAGAGTAGTTGACTAAGAATTATAATTTGACTGACTTCTGATTTGACAACAGAATACTGTTGGCTTTTTGCACTTTTTCTCTACCTCCTTTTTAAAAAGTATAGTCGGGCCTACATACTGACACTCATACATTGCTCTTGACTTTGCAAATTGTTACACATTCTCTAGAAAGTAATTTGATAAATTACTTTCCTCTCTGATAGAATAATCTTACTTCTTGGAATCAATCATAGTAAAACAACCCAAGATACAGATTAAGTTATATGCATAAAACTGTCGCAATGTCATTTGTAGCGAAGTTTTAGAAATGACCCATCTATCCAGTTATAAGGGAATGCTTATGGATCCAGCTCAAATCCTTTAGAATAAACTGGGTTATAATAAAGTGAATTGTAATCCATTTATTCAGTGGAGTATTGTATAGCCACTTAAAAGATATTTAGAGAAAATTGTAGAAACATGAAAGTGCTTATGATTTTTATAGTGAGGAAACCAAAATGCAAATTTAGAAATACCTCATGATTTCCCCTCAGGAAAGAGAAGATGAGAAAATCAGTGTGAGGAAACATTGCCAAAATATTAACAGAAGTAGTGTTGGAAGAGGTAGTATGGGTAATATTTTTCCAAACTATTCTATAATGAGGTTATATCACCTTATAATGAAAAATGTATTTAAATAGAAAAGGCATGGAAAAAATAAACTAACTAGTCAGTGAAGTCTAATCAATATATCTGCCTGTTCATGTGTTTTGGAATATATTTAAACTAAAACATGTGTTTCCTTTTTTGGCCTTTGTTGCTTCAGTGAATTCATAATCAATGCTACTGTTTTGAATGGATTTTAAAAGTATGGAGAAAAAAGATGGTTGAAAACCTAAATTGCCAGGGTGGTAAATGATGTTATACCTAGTACCTAAGTAAAAGTACAATGAGTTTCAATGTACTTTTTAGTGCAAGGTCATTAAACCACTATATATAATTAGGAAATGTCATCTGAAAGGCAGTAAGCTTCCTTTTGAAGAGTTGAATCTTGAAGGTCTCTCTGATTTATCTTTTTTTTCCCTTTTAGTATTTTTAGTATCCCATGGCTGCTAAGGGATTGAAATTCTCCACATTAATGCAAGTTCTACACCTCCTTCCCAGCAGGATTCTGAATCCTTGCTGGGTAAAATTCTTTCTGCTCTGTGTGCGGTAGGGAAATGGATTTCTAGTGTCTGTTCAACCTTTACACTGTGTCTTAGTCTGTGATCTCATAGCTTTTGTTCCATCTTTAGGGTTGTTTGCTTATTTTTTTTTTAAGATAAAAAATTGCAGCTAAATATGTCCCTTTTATAACTTTAGGGATTGGAAGCAGTATGATTTTTTAGACCAATTTTCTTCAAGTTTTAAAATCAGCAAAAGAAAGTAAAATCTCTCCTTGAGCAAGAGTGAAAGATATTAACTATATTTTTTCAGGAACTTTGACTCAGTAAATCTAGCTGAGAACCTACTATGTGAAAGTATGTCCTGGGGATACCAAGATAAGTAAGGAGTCCTTGTTCTCAAGGAACTGACAAGCAGATAAGCCAGGTAGCCAGACTACTATAACACTTGCAGAACAAATAAGCCTCCCAAGTAACAAATTGTTAACATCAGGGATTATGAGACGGAGACATTACGTCTAGTCTGAACATGACAAAGAGTTTCACGAAAGAAGCTGTATTTGAAATGCTCTTGGAAGAATTAAGTGGAAACCAAAGAGGCATTCCAAGCAAAAATATGGGCAACAACAAGTTAGCTAGCTCCATTTTGCTAAAATACATGGTGTGAACAAAGGAGACAAGACTAGGAAAATAGGTTGGAGCCATTTAATGAAGCTCCTGGAATGCTGGGCTGGCGAATTGGTACTTTTAATTTCAGCAGGGAATAGGTATGAAAGGTTTTGAGCAGAGGGGTGATATGATCAAAACTTGGCTCTTGGCAGGCTCTTGCTGCCAGGTAAGTTCAAGCGATTGTATTAGTTCTCCATCATGATGAGAATTTTTAGGGAAAATTTGCTTTGCTGGTCTAGGTTGTAGGTATATTGAATTGAGTACTGTTTAGTTCCTAGATGTAGTAATAGATCCCAAATGTAGTTCCTATTTAAACTCACCTATGTTGAATCTGTCTTTAAAGCTATTTTTTTAAAACTATTTTAATACCAGAACAATATTTTTGAACATTAATTTTACCCAGCTAGAAAACTGTAAGTAAATCATGAATTTGGATCAAGTAAATATTCCTAAAAGCTAAATCCATTTAGAAAGATCCCAATAGGTTAGTCTTTTCTGTCGTTTTACCCCTTGGTATTTGTCCTTTCCCAATTCCAAAGATGGTAAGTCTTTCGGCTTTGGTTCCTCTCCAAAGAACTGCATTACCATCCCTCAGGAAGGGGATGAAAACTTTAATAGTTCTGCCTATTTCTACCTGCAAAGCTTTCCTTGCATTTTGTGATCACCTTCAGTCAGGAAGTACATTCTGCTGGTATCCAGAGACGTAATATTGGAGTGCAGTATGTGGTACTGTGGAAGGTTTTATTCAGTGTGGAAGGTTTTGTTCAATATGATAAATACAGAATATTGCATTGACTGGGATATGTATGCAGCAACACACTTCCTGCTCTTTCAGAACTGAGTCTACGCTTGTGACAATCCTTACTTGGGTAAATGCTACACAGGCATACGCTACCATGGCGGTTCAGCAATTTTGATAGTTGCCATTTTCTCCCCTTGATTCCTTTTATTAGGTTGGTGCAAAAGTAATGGCGGTTTTTGCAGTTATTTTTAACCTGTTAAACCACAATCACTTTTGCACCAATCTAATTGGTAGGTTTTCTGTGGGCATGTGAAGAAGAGGTACTTCGCCTAGAAGGTTAGAACCAATGGAGGGTCCCATTAGCCATCAGGAGCTATTAAACTCTACCAGACATGGTATCCTATCCCTGATAACACTGAATCCCAATATATTACTTACTTGTTTTTACATACGCTGCATATGTTTAAGGAAAGGAGTTTATTCTTTGTAGTTTTCTATTAGATGAACTGTTCACTTGCAAATTCTCCAGTTTGACTAGACAGGAAAATGTGAATCAAAGATCAGTAAAGCTGATCCCTCATCCTTCCAGAACCATATTTAAACTAACTCAGTACCTTATAAACACACAAGAAATAAACAACAATACCTAAAAGGGTCGAATCATATTGAGTTCTAAAGAAGATGTGCCCCCGGTAAAAGAGTGGTTCAGATTTATTTGTATATTTGTATCTAGACTCCAAGGGATTAGATTTAAGGAATATACAGCCTCAGAAAAATATGTTGTGGTTTAATGCTGTGGTGCTTACTGAATGAAGCTTGTTATAAGCATAGCGTTTCCAAAGGGGAGATTAGGCCAAATTACTAACCAAGATGGGCAGAGATCTTCATAAAATAAATGTCTTTATTACTTTTTTTCAAGTTCAGTAACCTTAAAAAAAAGCAAAAGCTGATTAATTCTTCATTCCCTTCCTTTTACAGAACAGTGCTTCATTTTCAGCGAGGTTCAGTGTACTAGTAGTTGAAAGGACAGATGAGATTGTTCAGAGATAATTTGCCTCCTTCTGACTGTGTGTAATTTCCTAACTTGCTCTCTGCTGTCTCGCAGGAGCTCAGGTGTAGAAATTACACACTTGCCCTGCCATCCTCCAGCGTAGAGCTCAGTGTAGAATGCGACTGGCTCTCATCATTTCTGGTATCTTAAATCCAAGGGGGACATTGAAACAAGCTAATGCAAAACTAAAGTACAAACTTTTTCTTAGTTTCTCCCATTCTGTCACCTAGTCACTGCTGCTCACCTTTGCTCTTAATTCTCTATTCTTTATTTAAAGTTTTCTTCTGTCTGCATGCATTCTTTTCTTTTTTAAAGCTGTTTATTTTTTATTTTTTTTATTTTATTGGGGAAGGGTAACAGAACTTTATTGGGGGAACACTGTGTACTTCCAGGACTTTTTTCTAAGTCAAGTTGTTGTCCGTTCAGTCTTAGTTGTGGAGGGCGCAGCTCAGCTCCAGGTCCAGTTGCCGTTGCTAGTTGCAGGGGGCACAGCCCACCATCCCCTGTGAGAGTCGAACCGGCAACCTTGTGGTTGAGAGGATGCGTTCCAACCAACTGAGCCATCCGGGAGCTCAGTGGCAGCTCAGCTCAAGGTGCCGTGTTCAGTCTTAGTTGCAGGGGGCGCTGCTCACCATCCCTTGCGGGACTCGAGGAGTTGAACTGGCAACCTTGTGGTTGAGAGCCCACTGGCCCATGTGGGAATCCAACCGGCAGCCTTCGGAGTTAGGAGCATGGAGCTCTAACTGCCTGAGCCACTGGGCCGGCCTCTGCGTGCGTCCTTTAATGTTTTGTATTTCAGCAGACACCCTTTGTTCTGAGGCACTTCTTGTAGGAAGGTGATTCTAGAGTAATCCTACCTAGATAAATTTTGATTCTCTAAGGGAAGTATCTTCTACCATTTTAAGTAAGAATATGGCAGGATCTGAGGAGAGAGTTTCAGACCTCTAGGACTGTTCTCGTGACTTTTCTCAGAGCGTCACAGAATTTATACTGTCATTTCTGCGGGCTCCATAGCATGGAGCTTGGTAATAATCCCTTCCATGTTGTTATCAGTGATTTTCAAACATCCCTGATACGTGATCAAGTATGTAGAGTACAGGAAGTCACTTGTAGCACATGTGACAGGTTGCATGGAGTAACCCCTGTCTGGCATAGGAAAATTGGTTCTATGTCATAAGCTTAATAGAAAGATGTCTTTAATTTTATTGAAGTATATATTTCAATAACTTTACCAGCTTTTTTTTATTTCATATTTAAGGTTCATTACACCCCTAAAGTTTTTTAAGATGCTTCCTTTACCATTCTGAGTGCCCCGTTCTTTCTTCTTCATTTATCCCCACTACATTAAGAAAAAATTTTGGGCTGGCCAGGTGGCTCAGGTGGTTGGAGCTCCATGCTCCTAACTCCGAAGGCTGCCTGTTCGATTCCCACATAGGCCAGTGGGCTCTCAGCCACAAGGTTGCCAGTTCGATTCCTCGAGTCCCGCAAAGGATGGTGGGCTGCGCCCCCTGCAACTAGCAACGGCAACTGTACCTGGAGCTGAGTTGCGACCGACACAACTAAGACTGAAAGGACAACAACTTGAAGCTGAACCACACCCTCCACAACTAAGATTGAAAGGACAACAACTGGACTTGGGAAAAAGTCCTGGAAATACACACTGTTCCCCAATAAAGTCCTGTTCCCCTTCCCCAATAAAATCTTTAAAAAAAAAAAAATTGTCTTGGAAGTGTGGTAAGACAACGTAATCTAGTGTGTTCATTGCTAACCTTTGGTACCATTCAGTCTCCATTCTTGTTAATTATATTATATGTGAGTCTAGAAGACTGACATGGGAGGCCAAAATGTTCTGTATAGATGGCAGGCAACTTTTAAAGTATTTTGGGAGCCATAAAGTGAAATAAAGTTCTTTGTGAATAATCGAAATTAATTTTTCAAAATAACTTTATATAAAGAATAGGATTTGATGATTTGTTTGTTACAACAGGAGAAAGACACCTGCCTACCTTTGCTTCAGAACAGTAGCTTTTTCTCCAATGAGAATTTGAAATCACCCCATAGATGGGGTGGCATCTGAGGGGCTTTCAGACTTCTTTTCTTGCCCTCTCATTGGTGTCATTCTCCCCACTGTCTGTCCATTGATCCCTGCCACGTGACTGCTGGAAGAGAGAAATTGGTTTCCTCTGCCCTAGGCACTGGTGGTGATTTTGACTTTTTATAACAGGCTTCTGTGTTTTCCCTGAAGTATTTTTTGGTTAGCTTTACCTTTGATTTATGCTATGCTGGGTTGCTTCTTCCTTGTTTCCACACCCACCTCCTGGATGGTAAACCAAGCATTTCCACGCAGGTAATACAATCACAACTGAAGATTTTAAAGCGTTCCCCCAAGGAAGTCCCACTGCTTGAGATTCCTGATTCTACCTTTGGGGATTTACACGCTCCATGTGGACCTTTGTCTTTCAAGTAATGCAGAGAGATTGATTTTGCTGAATGACTTTTCTACCCATGGATGCTCTTGATAGCTTCTTAGATAGACACGTGTGCATGAATGATCTTTAAGAGGGGAGGATTTACATGCCTATTTCCTCTACTGGTTTGCTTAGTATAACTAGCTCCTGTGCTGATACGCCTAATCATAACCCATATGTACCTACATTGCCGAGAATACGTTTCAGGGGCAGGAACACCAGCAGAATGCTGTAGTTGTCGGCATGCTGTGCTTTCATCTCGCTCCTAGGCACTCCGTTGCTCTCCAAAACTGGCAAATGACCCTTTCTACAACATCAACTTGTAGATACCAATCCAAGCCCTTAAATTCCAGAAAAGAATAGCCACAGAGTTTAGTGTTAATGATGGAAAGCAATTCCCAAATAAACCCAACAACCCCATGTTCACGTCTGTCACTCGGTTGGTTGCTTTCAGTGGGTATAGAAGGTACTGAGCAGCAGTCGTAAGGTGCGCTGTGTTCTTCCTGTTACAGCCGAAGCATTTCTGAAGCAGTCAGGAATTAACATTTTTCTCTGTTCAAAAGATAAGTAGTGCATTGCTTTGAGGACAGAGGTGGAGTGTGACTTTTAGGCCTTTGAATAATGTCTTACTATTTTTATTTAGACAGAAATCTTAATTCTTTCAGAGTTATTTATTTAGCTAGAAGGAATATAAACAAGTACACGTGAATCAGACAGTAGAATCAAACCAGACTTCTCATACATATTTCAGTAAAAATGAAAATAATAGCTGATCAGATGTCCAAGGTTTTGTTAAGCTTGACAGTACATGAGTGTTTTATGTACATTTCTTGCCATTTTCAATTTTGTCGGCTTTTAAAAACAGGCAAAACAGAGCATTCATGAAGGAAGTAATTGCATTGAACACATATCATAGAACTCAAAACACCACCAAATGGCCTATAAATGTCTGGATATTTTTTAAGCATTTAAAGTTTTTGAGAACTGACAGATCTGTATAGTAGTTTAGGAGCTTAAATATTCTACTTAAATGTCACAAAAAGTAAAAAAGTCCTAGAGAGAACTGAAGAGACTATCTCTAACAGATATTAGTTATAGATATAATATTAGAAGAACAGATTTATTCTCATTAAGTTCTCTGAGGATATGGATACTGTCAATAAATTATATAAAACAGTTAGGATTATGTTATAAACCACGGTCTTATTTTGTGAAATGAAACATCTGAACCTCTGTTGGCTGAAATAATTGGAGGGGCATATATTTGGAGTAGTTTTCATTCTCTCACATGTGACTAGCAGTTTAAAGTCAAACTCCTCTTTTGTAAGAGTATATAGCGAGCAAGTTAATACAGCTGCCTTCTTACGCAATGTGCTCATTCCTGAGGAGCATCAGAAAACATGGCCAGGATCCTTTGTAATGTGACTTCATATTCCATAAATAAAGAAGATGAGTAAGTTCTAGCTGGTGTATAAGGGATTTTTGTTTTGTTTTGTTTTTGGTAAGAAAAGCCTTTTTGGTTACTTACAGATGAGCTTTAAACAACTGTCGACAGATGGGGAAGAGTGAACATGGAGCCTGAGACCGCTACTTCTTCACTCTTCCTTTTCTTTTTTATAGAATACAACATTATTAGCTATGAACATTTCTAAGATTTATAGCCTCCTTACTGGTTTCATGCAGAGCAGCAATATCACATCCCAACCCCTGCTGCTGTTTATATCAGCAGCAATTAAAATTTGATTTACCAATCCCTCATGGCTGCCTCTGGAGCTCCTCATTTTTCATTTTTGTAGGGCCCTAGGACTGTTACAGCTGAGCACCATGATGCTAACACCTCCTCAGCCATCTGGCATAGGAGAAGAGGCACCTAAACAGATTCTTCAGAACAAAAATCACATATGAGCAAGATCAGAGTAGTGTGAGATCTAAAAAACATGTGAAGAAGGAATGAAGAGAGCCTGAGTGACAGCAGAACCCAAAAAGGATTTGAATTGAAAGCCCTCCTTTTGCTGAGAAAAGATCTGTGTTTTGCTTTCTAGAAGAAAATTCATAGTGGTCATAGCTAAATTTTTTTCTAATTCTAAACTAGAGGCTGTTAGCTAGAGGAATCAGGAAAATATTGTAGCCTTATTTTTCCCCCCATCTTTTCATATTCTTGATCTGTGAACTTGCTTTTGAAGAGATACTTTGTTCATTCTTGTAGCTAAGAAAGCATATTCCAGCCACTGCTTATTGTCTCTGAGTTGAAAGTCTGGTGGAGGTTTATATTGAGAGTAGTGGGCTCCCTATTTAAGGGAAAGGCATGTTATCTTGATTCCTAATGCTAGGAATTTTCTGTACTGACTACTGCCTATTTAGATAGACCTTTAATCCGAAATGATTTATAAGTATGATTGTTCCTTTGTCCAACAGTCTTAACATTCTGAATTTGGTCTGCCTCGTGGCTACTGAAATTTTACTAATACGGAAGCTAAAAGGTGATTTCAGCTTCTGAATTTTTTTCCCCCTCTTTTGGTGATTTTTTTTCTTCTGTATCTGGGTGAGGATGGTGTGCAGTAGACTGTCGTGTGTTGGCTTATTAGGCTGAAATGAAGGAGGCAAACTAACTTTTTCTCAGTGCTTTGCAGCGATTGTTAATTTAAAATCCAAAACAAATACAAAACCCTTGGGGACACTAATGTATTTGGTTTTGTTATTGCTTGCTGTTGCTTCACCTTTCCTTCCATTCTTGCTCTCATGCTTCCTAATGCCTGAGCAGACCACATCGTCAGAGCGCCGAGGAGAGTGGGAAATCCAGCCCAGCCGGCAGACCAATACCTCATACCTGACGTCTCACTTGGCTGCAGACCGCCATGGGGGATCAGTGCAGGTACTTACTGCCTTTATTGCCTTTTCCTGGCCTTCCCAACATGGCTGAGAGAATGTTGGCTTGCTTCTGAAGTTCAGGGTTTTTTAGAAGGGAAACTTTTATAGCAAGGTTGAAGTGCTTCTCTAGGTAACTGAATAACTGTGTGCTGATTTTTTGCCTACGTGGACTTAAAAAAATCGCTTGTTGAGAGGATTGCTGGTTGTTGTCACTGACTAAGAAATGTCTCTGATTTCTGATACTGATTTCTGCTGAAACCAGTCCTACAACCTTGATCCACTCACGATAAACTATAAAAATAACATCAAGGTTGAAGTTCGTTAGTGTCAAGTCTGTGAATTGTAAAGCTCTGAGATGTATAAAAAAAGTATTTTTTTAGATTAGAAGACAGCCTATGTAGCTCATTCCATGACGAGATGTACCTTAGCAAATAAGGTGAGAATGTGTCCGAGTGGGGAACTACGAAGTTAGGCTACTTCTTTTTTCTCCTGGAATAAGTTTGGTCTTGGAGAACTGTTTTCTGACTTCATTTGGACGGTTTTGAATCATTATTCTCTCTAGTACTTCAGTATGTATGTCTCTTAACTTTTCTTATATGTCACTGTCTTAATTCTTAACCTAAATATTTTTCTCATACTGGTAAGTGACGCCACCAGTTGGGGCACACAAGTGAACCCAGAGCTACGAAATACAAATTCTTATAAAGGGGTAGACAAACCTCTTGCATGTAGAAATGCATCTTGATGGCGTGGTTGTCTAGGATATGCTTTTACATGGAGTGATTCACTTAACACCATGTTATTCACAGGAAGTTAGGAGACAGCTTTGGCTCTGTAAAAACCTCATAGGCACATCTAGGTAAAAAGGGTGAATTGAACACACAGATGTACTCACACACCCTCCTGAAACAACACTAAAAGAATGATAAATGGATTTTTTTTTAAGGCCTTAATCCATACAATGATGGAGAAAACAGGCAACATCAACAAAGTGTTAGAAGCTGGAAAGCAGATGGGCAGTTATTAAATGAGGAGTCTCAAAAAAACTGAATCCTGAGCCATTAGAGGGGAAAGTAGAGAACGTGTTTAAACATGAATCCCCAAAAGGCTCAGAAGTTAGCCTTCTCTAAGGACAGGTGGGTGTGGAGGGGCATGTACTAAAATAAAGAAGATTGATCAAAAGTCATCTTTATTTTGATAAAAAGCCAGCGATCCTTAGGTGCTCTCCCCACTCTCCAGCAAAAGATTTATTCTTTGGATAAGGCAAAATATAGGATCTTCACTGGATGAGGGGGTACAAGGCACATTTGGGGGCAGAATACTAGCCTGAAAAAGGGAGACTGAATGAATGTATGCATGTTGACTGCCAGCTTTCCCCATTTAGTGCTTCAGAATGCTGATGGCCAGGTATGTACCTTCTAGGTGGGAGATTGAGTTGACCCTGGGGAATCTGACCAACCCAAAAGAAAACCTCTGCACATACTGACAACAGAGTCTCCCTAATGAAATGGCCCAGCCAAATCATTCTACAGTGAAATCCATGTTTCAAAAGTCCCAGCCCTGTACTCAAAGGGCCAATTAACTTTGCCATCTCCCACTTTGAAATACGAACAGACAATCAAGGATTATCAGATTTCTGAGGAAAGACTTTAATAAGATAAAGACCAAAGCAAACAACAACAGCAACAACAACCAAAAAAAGAAACCAAAACCTTGTTATATATCCTCAGGGACAGAAGATACTGCAACTCTGACGCAAGGACAGGAACACTCTAAGAACAAACAAAAAAGAGCTCTTAGAAAGTTAAAACATAAACAAAATTTTTAAACTCAATAGTTTGGAAGACAAATTTAGGAGGAAGTCTCCCAGAAAGTAGAGCAAAGACAGAGATGAAAATAGTAGAAAACAATACAAGATTTAAGGAGAGTACAGGAGTAATGGGAGTTCCAGAGAGAGAACAGAGCAAGTGGAGGGGAGGGAATCATTAATAAAGTAATTTCCCAGAACTCCTAAAGACTTCCTTCCAGATCAGAAGGGTCCACTGAGTGCCCACACCAAGGTACCTCATTGTGAAGTTTCAGAAAACTGACGATGAAGAGAAGATCATTAAAGCTTCCAGAAAGAGAAAACAGTCATCTACAGAGAAAGAAACAGGATTTATAGCTTCAGATTTCTGAACAGCCAGATTCCACCCTCTGCCTGTTTTTGTAAATAAAATTCACTCATTTATTTATATGTTATCTGTGGCTGCTTTCATGCTACAGTGGCAGAGTTGAGTAGCTTTGACACAGACTCTGTAGCCCACAAAACCTAATATATTTACTATTTGTCCTTTTATGTAAATGCTTTGCATACCCGGGCTCTCGGGGAACATACACCTAATTTCCCACTAGCTACTTCCATGTGATGATATCACTGGAAGCTTGTGCTTTTTTTTATGTTGTCTTTTTTAATATTCTAATTATTTCTTTTATGATAAACAGGCTTACTTTGTAATTACAAAAACAATAAAGATAAATAATAATTTTAAAAGGGAAACACTATCTAGTCAAGCATCTCAGCTTAGTTTACTAGATCTGTGCTCCTAGAACACAAGGGCACTCACTTGGACAGTGTTTCCTACTGTTCACTGTGAGGGGTTCTCTTTAGATTAGAATTGGAGTCAGTGAAAGTTTCTGGCAACACTTTTGACAAATGCACCCTCCCTCGACTCCCTATAAACTAAGTTCTACCAGCTTCTTTGACATAGGGGACAGGCAGTTGTGCCATTTCCCTAATATTATGTAAGCTCTGCTGCTCCTCACTGTATCTGCCTCTTTGATTTTAGCCCCAATTTGTATAAACTCATAAAGGTTATGCTTTTTGCAAACTAAATAACAGATGCCCACATATTTCTAAGTTGTCTTACTTTTCAAAGGTAATGTGGTCAAACCATGGTTTGGCCTGTTTGATGACCTGCAGATACCATGACAACCTGGTAGGAAGTGCAAAACTCCAAGATGAGAAGTGCGATCTGATAAGGCACATGGACACTCCCATTCCGACCTATTTAATGGGCAGACCCCTCCGGTTCCCATCCTTCCAGTGTTTCCACAGACCTTCCACATGTGGAAGGGTCAAATTCAAGAAGACAGACATCTCTAAAGTTGTTTAAATTAAAATGTAGGAAATATCTAGAAATATCTAGGACCACACAAGGGCATAAGACTTAAGAATGACATTTAACATTCAGCTAATATTTACATTGCTCAAATCTTTATAATTTTTAATTACCTAGTAGTGTTTCACCTTAATCTCTTTCATAAGGTAGTCCTGTAAGATACTAATTACTTGGTTTTCGTGTGATATAGACAGAAGAATATGGGATTAACTTTAGTAGTGATTACAGCAAAATAAATGTCAGTATTCCAGGTGTACAAAAAAGCTTATTTTTTAGTGAAGTTATACTAAAAAAATTTCAGTAGAAAACGCATAAGTGATGTTATTTAAAATACTAATAGTTCATTACATTCATAAGATTCTTTACAATTTTTCAAATTGCTTTCCTAGATACCATTTTCCTAGATATCTATTGCTAGATATCATTGTATTTAACTTAGTGATTATCAGGCTGCTAGGACCAAGGTGATTGCATATTCTGGCAGAATGAGAAACCAGGGCTCACAGAGGACGCTGTGGTGGAACTAAGCCAGGGATCTAGCTCTTCACTCACCTACACTAATGTTTGTCCCACTGCACATCGAGGCAGCAATTCAGTGGTACCTCAAACTATACCTCCATCCTGAAATAATTAAGTGGATGCTCGAGAGGCCCAGATTGATTGCCAAGTGTATTTAAGGTTAGACAACTGGTGTTAAGGTGTTAAGGTTCTCATTTGTGTCGGATTCATTTGCGACCAGAGTCTCATTGATACAGACAGGATGTCTAGTCTGTAAAATGAAGATAATCTCTTCCTTCTATTGCCCAAGGACATTGTTTGTGGGCCAAGTGGCAATTCATAGCAAGGAGAAATTAGAGAGTATGGGACACATGAAACGCTATGAGCAGGTACCAGGACCCAAAGTCACCAGGTAATTCGCAGCGGTGATGCTTACACCTGCTGTGGTCCTGTCAGCAGCTGTCAAGACATTCTATTGATCATCTCGTCTAGTTGCTCAGTTGTTCATTAAGAAACTTACTCTGATTTCTCCTGAACCCTTGTGCTCACAGGATGAATTTACAGCATTATCACTAGTGTGCAACCAGAACGTGCCCACAAGAAGCAAATGGAGGCTGAGGAAATTCACAGGACAGCATTAGCATAAGGAGCTGTATGGTTCTCCATTCTATAAACCCTCTCTCAACCTTGTGTGTTTGCTGTTTTTCCCCAACTTTTTATTTTCAAATTTTCAAATCTGTAGAAAAGTTAGCGGGGAGAATGCAATGAACTTGTATAAATCCTTAAATTAACGAATTGTTAAGATTTTTGCCATATTTGCCTTAACTCTGTGTAAAAGGTTGGAGGGGGTAGGGAAGTGTTTGCGAAATGATTTGAACGTAACTTACAGTCATCATTACATTTTATCTCAAAATGCTTCAGCCCACGTCTCCTAAGAACAGAAACGTTCTCTCATGTAACCAACAACACCATTGTCACATCTATGAAAGTTAATAATTCCATCATACCTAATACACAGTCCATACCACATGTCCCTCCCTTGTCCCCAAAATTAATTTTACAGTGTTCAAGATCTTACCAGGGTCCATTCATTGCATTTAGTTGTTACACCTCTTCAGTCTCTTTTCAGTCACTTGATTCTTAATCTCTTTTAATCTGTAACAGTCCCCCCATCTTAAAAGGAAAAAAAAGCCATTTTTAAGACTTGTCTCTCTTGAAGAGTCCAGTCTTATTGTCCGATAGAATGTCCCACATTTTGGATTTGTCAGTTTGTTTCCATCATCCTTAGATCCAAATGAAACCTTTTTTTTGACAAGAATACTACATAGATAATGTTATATAGTATTTACTATATCATGTCAGGAGATAAATAAGATCGGATGGTTCCATTAATCAGAGATGCTAAATCTGATCACAAGCAGAAATTTGGGTCTCCCTTGGGTAAGTCCAAATTTAATGTTGTAGTTTTCTTTAACCATATAGCATTGTTTTAATTTTTCTAAAGTACATATTAATAAGTACATATTAATAAGTACATATTAATAAGTACAATAAATATTTCTGGTTTAGAAATAATGTAGTATTCACCTCGTCTGCCCTTTCCTCTTTGAATAAATACCCAAACACTCCTTATACTAAGCATTTCCTCCCACCTTCCTCTTTATGGCTATGCAGGAAATTTTTGCAAATTAACTGCTGGTGAGGACCCCAGTTCTAGAGGGAGATCAGAGTAAACGTTTATGGAGGGAGAATAACAGTAATGTGAACACTTATCGAGCCATTGCCATGTACTTGGCACTGGGATAAGCACTTTTGTGGACTGACTGCACAGTAACCCGATTAGGTAAGCAGCATTGTCTCCCCATTTTACAGATTAGGAAACTCAGGCACAGAAAGATTGAGGATCTTGCCCAAGAACCCACAGCAAGTAAGTGGTGGAGCTAGGGTCCAAACCCAGGGCTGACTAAGTCTAGAGCCCATTCCTGGTTTACTGTGCTGTGCGGCCTCTGTGATTATGCACCAGGTATTGTACTAGGCACTGTCTCCTTCATTTTCTTGTATGATTCTCACATCGACTGCAAGAATCAGTCTCACATAGATGAAGTTACATACCCAAGGTCATATGCTATCTGAACCATTTATTCTATTTTGTGGTTCTCTCCCATGTTTCAGCCAAGATCTTTAACAGCAGAGTGGTTTGTCCAGCGGGGTCCCTTGTCCCACTTCCCAGCACCCACATAAACAGGAATCATGTGCTGGAAATGAAAGCAGGTGGCAGAAGCAGCTGCACAAGCAAGAGAAGCCTGATCGGGTCCACATTAACCAGATGACAGGAGTGAGAGCCTTCAGTTACAATTCGGGGACCATCAGTGAGACATGGGATAACACTGAACCTGAAATAAAGGTTGTTGAAATAAGACTGGTCTTCCAAGGAAAGCGTTTCCTTACTGTCTGCCCTCTCGCCAGAGAGGACGTGGCAGTCTTATTATTTGAGTAACTTCAAACCGATGGTTAAAGCCATGAAGAAATTTCTGAAGGAAAGTGTGATTGCTTATAATTTCTGATGCCCACTATTAATTTCCTTTTTAGAATTTTTTTTTAACATCTCACTGAGTCTAATCATCATCGTCATCGTCATCTAAGAGAAGTAGAGTTAAAGTAATGTGACCTGTTTCTTAGGATTTTTGTGAGAATTAAATGTCTCTCTCTCTCTCTCTCTCTCTCTCTTCTCTCTCTCTCTCTCTCTCTCTCTCTCTCTCTCTCTCTCTCTCTCTCTCTCTCTCTCTCTTTCAGTGTAGCAGAGAGCCTGACCTAGGCATTCAGTATGGACGTTGTTGTTCTTATATGATTACATCATTGAATGTTGTGTTCTCACATGATATAATAGGCTCTGGGGACCTTCCCTAACTTAGGACAGTTGGCCCGGGAAAGCAGACATTGCAGACACTGCCTGGCTCGTGCCTAACCTTGAGACCAGGTATCCCTTAGTGACCCTCTGTGCTGGCAGGAGGCTCCAATGGCCAGGGTGTCTATCACACTCTTTCTTTCTGTTTCAGGTGGTTAGCTCAACCAACGGAGAACTGAACGTCGATGATCCCACGGGAGCCCACTCCAATGCGCCAATCACTGCTCACGCTGAGGTGGAGGTAGTGGAGGAAGCTAAGTACGTTCATCTTTCAAGGGGGCTCTTCAGTCATAGGTTGAAAAATCTCTGTCTCTTCCTCCCTGTGTGCTGCTCATCTCAGACTGAATTCCTCATGCTTGTATCTACAGCTTTCTTCTTTTGACCATTTTATTTTTTGCATGGTACTGTAAAGCTGCTGTGCCCTTCTTTAGCTGTGATTTCTGGGAGGATAGTCACATATTTTTAGTCCACCTGGGGCAAAACACATCATGATACAAGAATCATGATAGAAGATGTACAGCAGATAATAGTAATGAGCTTCTTGGGGCCCTGGAGCTTCTTGCTCCCTGTGGGGCATAGAGAAAAATCTGCTTGTTTCAACCATGGGCTGTGCTAACAGCATTAAATTCTGGGTTCTTGGGTAATCAGTCTGCATCTATAGTCCTGGAGCAAGGGCTTCAGGGTCATTTTGTTCTCACTTAAATGTTTTGGACGCAGGGATACTCAGATAAGACAAGCAAGAAAAACAGTCTCTGCACCTATGAGTGGAAGGGTCTTGGCAAGGAAAGGAAATCGCACTAATCCCAGGGGGCTGAGGAGGTTCCCCCACTCCCTTTTCTGCTTTTCTTGCATGTGAATGTCGTGCCCTGCCCGTACCACCAGCCCCATCGTGCTCTCTGCATGGTCTGTGTTTAAACTCTTAGAATATGGGGTGGAAGGTGAAATTACTGCTGATTCTACTGCAAAAACAGCATTTCTAGCTCTTCTTTCCCTTTTTGCCCCACCCCAAATTCATATCCAGATGTAACCTCCAAGAACACACGTGGTAGGGAGAGAGAAGTCCTTTACAAATCAATAACTTCTGCCAAGCCCGATATGGATGATTTTTCTTGTATACCCTTTGTGAACATTCAGGCTATTCCAGTACCTCGTTCTCAGAAGCAGTCAACATATTTATAGTGATACTGTGTCCTAAGTAGTCTCTTGAGCCCCCAAATAACCTAAGTACAAGCCAGAACATGCTTATGCCTCTGGATACAAGGTAGTGAAAGGCCAGACAAAACCTGCATTCTTCTTCCTTCAGACACACTTTGCATGGTTGTCCCTCCTCCCCGCTCCTCTGCTCTGTGGCCTGTCTACATGATGGGCTCACTCTGCTTTCCAGAGGGCCTTTCCTTAGAAAGCGAGGACTTGAGGATTCCTCCCCAGTAGATAAAACAACCGAGGCTGACGTGGACTCTCGCCGGTCGAGTCCCTGCTGACTGTAGGCGGCTTCAGATGCTCCTCTCCCTGTTTATACAAGGCCCTGTTACAGTATAAGGCCCTCACACAGAGGGAGTTTTTAGTGCCAGGTGGACACCATTTTTATTAAGAAAACATGCTCCCTATGCTCAGGAACTTTAGAGATTTTAATGGTATTCACAATTTTTCAGTTTCTGTGACAAAACTTCATTCTCCCAAATAAATAGTGTGGTACTACTTCCCTATGGGTTCTTAACCTTCACTGCACTTTGGAGTCACCTGGGGTTTGTTAGAAAATACAAATTTCTGGGGGCAACCAGATGGCTCAGTTGGTTAGAACGCCAGCTCTCAATAAGGTTGCTGGTTCAATTCCCGCATGGGATGGTGGGCTGTGCCCCCTGCAACTAAAGATTGAAAACGGCAACTGGACTTGGAGCTGAGCTGCGCCCTCCACAACTAGATTGAAGGAGAATGACTTGGAGCTGATGGGCCCTGGAGAAACACACTGTTCCCCAATATTCCCCAATAAAAAAATAAAAAGCTTAAAAAATACATATATATAAATTTCTGAATTCTGGCCCCAGAGATTCTGATTTAATTTATCTAGGATATAGCCTGAGTTTCAGGAGTTTGTAAAGTTCAGGTGATTTGAATGTATAGCCAGGGTTGGGAACCACTGCACTAGGTGTGGTCTGATCTAAACATTGTCTGGACTTGGAAGATGGCTGTACCCACGTCACTCCCAGTTCACCATCACGGCTGTTACTTTGAAGGCTGGACGTTTAGCTCTGGCTATAATAGTATACTTGGAATACCAAGATTGAATGGGCTTTAATCTTATCATATGCCCTATGCAGGTTTATCTTTTGAACTTACTCATCTCATTTCATTTTGGTAACTGTGTGCACTACTTGTGTATGTGAATGTGGTGTTTGTGTCCTGTGTGTAAGATAGCAGGCTATTCACACAAAGAGATTTCAGTACGGTGTATTCTGTCCTGGTATAATCCAAACTCTAGGATGTAAAGAGAATTTAAAGTCTCCCCATTTAGCAGAAAGGAGCCGCTGTGCCTGTTTGCCACCAGTTCCAGGTGTGGGCCCTCTTAAAAATGTGGCAATCAGAGGGGAGCAATTGGATTTGACCCTCATGGCATCCCGAAGCCTGTACCGTAGGGCATTTTGTGTGCTGATTTCCCCTAGTGATTTCATGAGCTGCCCACCCATCGTGCCCAGGGAACTGTCAGGGCACAGCCAAGTGGTTTTCTTCTTGGCCTTCTGTGTGTGCGGGGGGAGTAAGACGGAGCCGTGTTTCCACCTGCTTGATCATGTTCATGGGAGGAAGTCACAGCTAGAGAAGCACGAGGCATCCCACACAACCTCTCTTACATGCAGCTGCGATGCCGTTTGTCCCTGCAGCCTGCTTGTGAGAAAAAAGGAGCTGTTGCCTTTATTAAGATTCAACTAGGTTACTGGGGAGACTTTGTGAAACCTTCACTTCCAAGCTTTTAATTTTGAGTCCTTCTCCCAGCTTGTTTTGTGTAAAGGAGGAGAGAAATAACGGGGTCTTGGTTTTTGTTCTATTTACAAAATGAACATCTAACTTCCCTTTTTCTCTAGCTATAGGACACATGTGGTTGTTTAAGTAGGATTGGAAGAGTAGTGAGGCAAGACAGGTTTTTGGTTGATTTTTGTTGTGGTGAGAATGCAAGAACTTTAGGTTATCCACTGACGTTAGCTATAAATTAGCAAATGTGGGCCTCATTTCTCCTGAAAATGAACAGGAATGGGATACAGGCCCTTCTCCGGCAGTTACACCTTAGTCCAGAGCAGTGACTCCTTGCTCTAAATCATCTCTCAGGTAAAATGTCTCTTAAGCGTTTTCCCCCTTTAGAGGAAAAGCTAACTGCTAGCTGCTTTGGTCAGGCAGTTTGGACTAGGCACTTCTCTTTCTCTCAGAATAGCTGGGAAGGGTAGCTTAAAAACTCGCGAAGTAAAACTTCCTGTGGGAACCAAAATGGCTTGGCCTTGCTGCTTGATTGAATTCTTATAAGCAGGGTCATGTGCTCTTTTCTCCTGCTGCCTTCCTGGAAGGTGCACAGGAAAACCCACCCTGGGGTGCCCACCAACTCTCTTTCTGTTTTGCCTTCCCCCTCCCTGAGATCCACCTCCCACCTTCATGCTTCTAGCAGGTACCTGCCCCTCCACTTGAGTGTGGGGACCCAGTGGCCTGGACCTACTCACCCTGCCTTGACGAGAGGAGGAAACTAAACACAGACAACATTCTGCATGTTTGCATGGCTCACAGGGAGTTGCTTCCATCTCACCTCTGTGGACTAATATCTCTCTCTTTCTCTCTTCCTTTCTGTGTTTTTCTCTTTATACACTCTGTAGCTGCCTGAAAATGCTCAACCTGTGGTGAGTCCCTCTCTCCGGTCCACATGCTAGGGGAGCGGACCAGACTAGACTGGGATTGGCAAAACCAAACAAAATGCCTTAGGAACACTGAATGCCTTCCATGTGCCACCTTGTGCCATAACCACCCAGACTGGGGAACTAGATCCACAAGGTGGGGATGAGGCAGGCCTGGACCTAGGAATTAATCTGTTCCTTCTTTCCTTTCAAACCCACCTCATCGCTGCCTCCTCCTGTCAAAACAATGTCCCACAGTATCAAAAAACAAAAATTTTTTTAACTGAGTAACTTTTTCCCAATACAACCAGATGTTATCAGAGGGTCAGAGGTAGGAGGACAAAGTTACAAAGTTACTATATATCAGTGGTTTAGATTATTAGGTTATCCTCACAACCCTAACCACAATTGTTACCAGATAATCTCACATTCTGCAGCTTGGTCTCTAACCTAGAAATCAACTGCTTTGGAAAAATCGGTGAGATTTCTTTTTGATTCAGCTGGTTCTTCTAGCTATAGAATATGAGTCTGAAAAAAAGACAGCTCCTACTTGGGGGAGAGATGGACACTTTGTTGTTGTTTGGAGTTTTATTGTTTGTTTTTTGTTTATTGTCTATTTACTTCCTATAAGAAAGTATAGTGGGCCAACGGCTAACTTGGTCAATGGGATATTGGAGCCTCTCTTTTCCAGGGGGTCTTGAATGCATTCTTAGGAACACCATGAGATATAGAGAAGGGGAAGTTTTAAAGAGTCCCTGTTCGGTGAGGCACATTCTTGCTATAAGACAGAGCCCCTTTCCAGCTCTCTTCCTGGTGCTCCTGAACTGGCTGGTCCATTGCAGACTGGACTTGTAACTCTCCCACACTGTCTGCATGCATGGGGTCATACTTTGCGTAGTGATACCAGCCTGCTGGCCTCTCAGACTACCTTGTTTCTATTTGTCTCAGTGACTAGGTTAAGCACGGTTTCTGAACCCTAAGCCACTAAGTTTCCTATGGGATTTCCCCAGGGACAGGGATGCACTGAAGTTAACAATTGGGTTTTATGGAGATAGAATCCATAGTCTTACAGTATCAAGGAGTATATTGGGCCTATTTGTTGAGCAAACGTGTGTGTAAAATCTGACATTGCTGTGGTCTCTTTTTTCCTGTGAGATGTCAGTCCTGTATGGTCCTGACTGCAAATCCAGGGCCTACTCTGTGCTCATCTAACTCAGTGCTTGGAACTCTAGGAGGCCCCACGGCCTTTCCCCAGAGAACTTAGGTATCATCTTGCTGGAGAGAGAAGACATACGTACTTGAAAAGACAAGTAGTTCTTTCCATGACACTTGTGTCATTGTCCCAGGACAGGTCACTGTGGACAGGATGGTCAAGGAAGAGTGCATGGCTACTGTGGCACTTGAGCCAGGTATTAGAGCAAGGGAAGCATGTGCAGTTAGAGCCAAGAAGAATAGCACAGCCAAGAACAGCTGAAGGACATAGTAAGCGAGCAGTGTGGGAAAGGCAAATAGATGGCACAGAGACCCGGGGTAGCAGTAGGTGGCTGGTGAGTAGGAAGACTGGATCCGTTTCACTGGAGCATGTTAAGAACTTCTGGTCATCCAATCAGAGAATCAATCAGCTGAAAGGAAACCTAAGGCACGAGAAGGGTTCATCACTTACCTTCATTCTCTCCTGATAGTAAGATATCTGTATGGAGTCTGTCAGTGGGCTTGGTCTGGGTTCGCCCGAGTTTAATGGATCCTGTTACTCGTAGTCCCCAGAGAAACCAAAGAGTTGAAGAGCAGATTGTGGGGTCTGTTTCCTCATGGGTATAAAAGCTTTCTGCTACTGCTGAAGCTTTAACTACAGTAATCAGCAAAAATTAATCTAGGGCTCTAAACCACAGCTCACACTCTCCTCCAGTCAACTGAATTCAGCCTTGCACATCAGCTTATGATACACTTGTATGCAGATGTTAATTCTTATGACTTGCCTCAGGAGATAAAAATGAAGTATTGTTTGAAATGGACTAAAACAGTATTTCAAACTTTTTTGTGATTGCTCTTTACTTAAAAACACAAAATCCTAATCCTCGCATCCTCCAAAAAGAATAAAAATCGAAATTGGCTTCAATATTATTTATCCCTCTGAAAGTCATGGCAAACAGGGAACAGGTAACTCTATTGAAATATTGGTGCTCCCATAAGATTTAATTTGCCTTGTTTAATATTAATTTCAGGAAAAAATATTAATTTCAGGACATTTAACCTGGAAAATGTCTGTTTTCTAAAGCATCTGTACAGAAAAATACATTTTTTTAATCCTTCCCCAGGGTTTCCATTGAGGACTATTTTAAATAACCAAAAGTGTTGGTCATTATTATTTAAAAGAATGTTTTCAAAAAAAGCTGAGAAAATTGTCTAAATACAACTACGACAAGATTTTTAGTACTTTTAAAAAAAACCATTCTCTAATAAATTGCTGCAAAAAAAGAGAATGTATTCAGTCTCCAAATACACATGACACATTGTTTAGTGACTATATTCACTCTCATTAGTAGTACTTTACAAATGTCATTGATACACTTAGAAAACTATGAGACCCTCTTAAGCTCCTATTTCCAAAATCTCCATGTTTGATTCATTCAGTTATGGTTAAAGCCCGTCACTGTCTGTGTAAGTGTCTATTTTTGCATTCTAAAAAACTTTCTTCACATTGTTAATAACTAGTTTGGTGGGTGTAGGAACACCAAGAGTCTGACTAAAAAAGGAGAGAACTTTAGCTACAGTGGAGGACTTAAGGGTAGAGGAAGTAAGCAACAGTTCTTTATTTCCATATGAATATTCCTGGCATTAAACCTGGAAGGACTGGGCAAGAGACCAAAAGATAGTTTTCTGAGAAAAGCTTTTCTTTCAAGGGTCCAGCAAGTGTGAGTCATACTTCCAACTTTACTCCCTTCCATCACCTGGCATCTTTGACTCATCTACCACCTTCTGTCCCTCGCATTCTCATTTCCCATGTGTCAGTTTCCTGGAAAGGACATACCTTTGGCACCAGCCATGCCACCGCCCTCACCACCCCCTCTGGACTAGTCACTGCCTGAGCAAGAGGTGCTTCCTATTCCAAAGGAAGGTGTGAGGAGGGGACAGTCAGGCTTAGGAGGTGCCAGAGCGGTGGCTGTTGCCCAGAAGGCAGCACTTGGAGGGCTCATGAAGGGAGCAGGCCCCAACTGCCACCCTAAACAGGGTTAGTCCTATAACCGTCTGGCACAGCAGCAGCAGTGTCAGGAAGCTAAGTTGAGGAGGACCCTGCCACCAGATGCCTCCTGGTGATCAGCTTTGATCCTCTCTGAATGAAGAGTGTGGGCTGTGCTGATTTCAGTCAGGAGGTCTGGACTCGCAGTTCTTACTACAGCCGGGGCTTCTGCCTACTCCAGGTAGCGAGGTGGGGGCAGGGGTGTGGGGTAGAGAGAATCCTTAATCCTTTGTTGGTAGCATCACGAGGTCCTCTTAGAGTTCTAAACATCAGACTTTTCATGCCTCACTTAGTTTAGCCTCCGTACCCACTGATCACTGAAGTTGCCTTAGATAATGTCGCCCTCTGCATCAAGGGCAGACAATGAACGCTATTCTTACGCAGCCTGGAGGGTCCCCACGCCTTGGTTCCAGATAAAGATGAAGTGTCTGGGTTGGCTGTTAGACTAGGAAATAAGCCTTCTTCATCTTCCTTCCAAAAATGCTGGTGTCAGCCCTGCTTGGCCTGCAGTGGTTTTCATAATTAGGTTTGATAGCTGCAGGTTGAAATGGTGCAGCTATTTCCCTTGGCTTTTCTGGCAAACACTGCCCACTGCCTCCAGTGTGTGCACTGTAGATGGTGGGCGGCCCTGGGGGTGAGCACCAGAGGGGAGTTTCTACCCCCTGCAGGAAGCAGAAGCAGGCAGAAGCGTGTTAGAAGCTGCAGGCCTCTCCGACTGACTTGCAATGTTCCTTGTGCTCCAGGTGCTGCTGTTTCTTTAAGAGGAAAAGGAAGAAGACTGCTCAGCGCCACAAGTGACCAGTGCCTCCCAGGAGTCCTCAGGCCCTGGGGACTCTGACTCAATTGCACCTGCAGCTCCTGCCATTTCTCATTGGAAAGGACTCCTCTGTGGGGGAGGGTGGAGATCCAAACCAAAAGGAAGAAAACATGCCCCCAGAAGGAGCCAGTGTGGGCAGCCAGGGCCTAGTGGGTCCATGGCTGTCCCCACCTGCCTAAGGCTCTGAGCAGGTCCCAGAGCTGCTGCTGCTCCACTGCTTGCCCTTGGGGCCGCCTGGTTGACTCTCCTTCCTATTGTTTACAGTGAAGGTGTCATTCACAAAAACTCAAGGACTACTAGTCTCTTCCCTCCCCTTAGTCTACTCCTGGTTCTTGCCCCACCCTCAGTCCTCTCCAGCATAAAAGCTATTGAGTTGAAGGCTTTGTTTGCTGAAGGAGCTCAAGAGGCTGGGAGTGCGGCCCAGGTAGGAGGAAGATGGCAGGCCTGCGCTGGAGGAGAATCTTCTCCACCTACCAGGTATATCTGGCGGGCGGTATGGCTCCCTCATCCTCTGTGCCTGCACAGCCTTCATCCCCCGCTGGCCACGGGCTGCAGGCTACTCCCTCCTTCCCTCCCTCCCTCCTGTGAAGAAGTTACACTGTAGGACACAAGCTGTGAGAAATCTGCAGTCTACTGTCCCCATGTGTTGGCGTTCCTAGCTTTTCTTGACAAGCGAACTCTGTTCTCCAGTCAGTAGTAGGACAATGCATTGTTCTGAGCAAAGGAAAAAAAACTGACTTTATTGCACTTTTAGTTTTTTGTTTTTGTTTTTTAACAGAAAACATGGCAGATGCATATTGTGTCTGGTTATATTGGGAGTTTTACCTTTTTTCTGTTTTGAGGGGAATGGGGCCAGCCAAGCCATTCAGAGAGAACATGGGTCCAGAGGACATTCTCAATGGAAAGAGTTGGGTATGCGGCACCCAGAAGAGAAGAAGCCAAACTCTATGTCATTCTGAGTGAACACTCAGGTTGGCAAGGAAACATACTTGAATTCTCATCATCTTCTCAGCTACTGAAGAATGTCCCTACAAGCCTCTTCACCTCATCAGCCTGCGATTTGGACAGCCTCGCTCTCCAGTGCATGGGATGAGCCGGCCAAGCCAGACTGACCAGAAGACAGTTTATCCCAGAGAAGGAGATGCTTAAAACAAATCTGAAACAACTGTTTTCTCCACTGCCGGGGACTTCCAACTAGATAGCCATGTGACTTCCTTAGTGATGTAGGGGACAAAATTAGTGATGAAACAGCCACCGTCATATTGCCACTAGTGAACACAAAGAGGAGGAAAGTGAACCTGCCTTCCAACTGCCAACGGAACCTCAGGATTTGGCATCATAGGGCCAGGAAATAAAATTGGTGTGTACTGTCTGCCCCAATAGCTTGAGTTCTAGCATTTGGGCTGGCCTCCCTTGTCAGAAACCAAGCACCTGCAGATTTTCTCCCAGCAGGTCCACAGCAGCAGGCTTAGGACTCAGTACATGGGGCTGTAGTGAACAGGAGGTAAGATTGGTTGGTGCTGGAAAGTTCCAGGGGAAAGGAGACTGAACTGAAAGCTCTGAAATTTTATCAATTGGACATAGATTCCTTCCAGATCAGATGGCCATGTATCTTCCAGAAGAGCATGTTCTTCCCAGTACACTATCTGTATCGCCTGCCATGGTGTAGTCACTGGACATACTGCCATGAGGAGTCTCGGTTCCTTATTCACTGCTTTAAAAATTATTAATGTATAGAGTTCATCTTCTCATGCTCAATTTTCATTTGAGTTCAGTGGCTTTTCCAGACAGTGACCTCTCATTCCAGATGTGATAGAAGAGAAAAGATTATTTACATCAGGGAATGAGTTTTTGTATTTGGGAGTAGAGAGAGCTAACTATAGAGGACAAAAACTGGTAACTTAGTCTGGTGGTTTTGGCAGTGAACACAAATCATTGCCCATCTTGAGGTGTATGGCTGTCTTTTGGACTGGAGGGTGTGGGGATACTTTCTGGTAGTTGACATTTCCTGACAGGTCCCTTGACATATCTTACATGGAGCAGAAATAGCAGCAGTAGCGTGAAACAGTTACTGGGCTTCACCTGTTCCATCCGGCCTTGGCTAGGCAATGTCACTTTACTGGCTTCACACCTTATGTAAAGGTTATAATCTTCCATATCTTTAAAAGAAATTTTCCTAAGTGGCTGGGAGACGCATTGTCATACCCCTTACCCGGAAGGATTTTGAACATTAATATTTGGATTTGTTTCCTTGACATTGCCTAGTAGTTAAGGCATAATCAGTGAAACTTACATAGTTTCTCAGTTGGTATTTGGGCAACTCTCATTTCCTGTATAAAAACTTTTATTTCCTCTTCCCTGAATAGAAAAAGCCTTCCTCTCAAGGGAGGGCAAGGGGACATGGTGGCAGAGCCTAGAGCCTCTTGGCACTCCATACCCCACTAAGTGCCTCCCTACTGCCCACCCCATTTCCATAAAAAGCAAAGGCAGTGGCCAGCTTGGCTGCAGGGCAAGCCCCCTTGCAGCTAGGTTTGACCTTTTTTTGGTCTTAAATATTTTTAAAGGCTAGCTGTGAAGGGGTTGAACCTGAGCAGTTTTGGGGGGGTCCTTCCTAATGCACTGGTTTTACTCTCTGCCCCCCCCACACACAGATGTCTTACTAGGTACTTGATTTTCATAACAAAAGTGAAAAGACCCAGGTCCCTCTGGCATGCAGGTAATGGTGATTCTTCTAGGGCGTTTGGCACTCCAGGGTGGTCCCAGACCCCTGAGAGAGCCTTTAAAGTTAAATTAAAAAAAAAAAAAAAAAAGTACCGAAGGAGTAGTTTGGCCATCAGTTCCACCCCCATCAGGGCTTCCTCCTCAGCTCTATTGCTATAGTTGCTTAGCTCTATGCCTTAGCCAGGTCCCTCCACCCACCACCTACCCAAGTCCACTTGCTGTGTAGTTTTTGAGCTTTCTTCATTTCACAACCAAGATGCCTAGGGATCTTTTTCTTTGGGATTGATGCAGTTGTTTCAGAGTTAGAATGAAGTGCTTACAGCACTTCATATTATATCATTAGGAGTTCTCCCAAGCCCGGGCTTTGCAGTCCTTCAGGCATTGCACCCTGAGCAGATTGAGGCAAGCAGGCCAGGAATCCACCAAGGCATAAAGGGTCCTTCCCACGTGACCAAAGCACGACTTGTGTCTGTGAAGCCCAGGCATGTGAGGACCACTTGCACGTATGCATGCCTGGGCGTTTCCCAGTGATCTCGCTCCAGACTGCTCTGCTGGGGTGGACAATGTGCCAGCAGCCCGTGTGCTTTCATGGCTGCCGTAATTAACACTCCTGCTATTTGGGGTCTGTCTAGGAAGGTACAAGTCAGGTGACTAGGTTGGTCTCCAGTTAAAGCTCCATTTTACTTTGGAATAGAGGGGCAACAGGAGCCAGCAGGATCCTGAGGTTTCCAGTCGAAGTGTTGAACACCTGTTAATTCTCAGTCAATTCCGAGTACATAGAAACAGCCCCTGCCGTTCGCCAGAAGAGGCGTCCATTGCCTCTAACTTCCAACTTAGTTCACTGGAAATGTACACTGGTTGGGAGTACATATTCAGTGTTGGTTCTCGGTGTTAGTGATCACTTTTAATGTTAGAAATATGCAGTGATGGCAATGTTATGTCAGAATGGTTACTAAAGATCATAGCCTTAACTTTTTTTATGCAAAAGATAGGACCCTGTGCCCGCTCCCGGTGAGCAAGCGTGGCCTGCGTTTTTCAAAAATAAGTACTTCCATGGCAGCCTAGAAAGCATCTTCTCAAAAGAACTTAACCTTCTGATGCATCTCTCCCAAGTCCACGTGCCTCCCGTGTCCTAGTCTCCTCTTCCATGTTCGTATTGAAACCAGTCTTCTGTTCCCAGGCACTTGCCCTGACAACGTTATATTCAGTGTCAGAGCCATCATGTTAGGGCCAGAGATTGTCACGTCGGGAGCTTGCAGCGCCATACAGCCGACATGGCCTTTGCCAGCCCACTGCCACCATGCCCCCCATTGCCCCAGGGTGGGCAGATGAATTCCAGAAACCCTTAGGGAGCCAGGATAACTAGGTACCCCATCTGGATTGGCTATGTGAGCAGCAGGCACTTGTCCCGGGGGTTCTTGGTTTTGCCGACTCCAGGGCTCCAGACAAGTCCCATCTAGAGGTTGCTGGACAGTGACTCCCAGTCTTCCCCATGATGGGTTGGTAGGAATCAAAGTGGGATTCCTATGGTTTTGTTTTCTTGGGGGTGGGGGTGGGTATCTGAAAAGAGGAAACCAGGCCCTTCTGAGCATTTGTAGAGTTTTAAGCAGTGTTTTAGCCACAAATAAGGAATCTTGGAAGTCTCTGATCAATTAAGCAGTCTTAAAAACATGTTTTCCCTAACTCCTTTTGCAGGTGGCTGAGTGCAAAAGAATAGGTTTCTTCATTGTATTCAACACAGTAAGTAGGTCCCCTGGATATAGACAGTAGTAGTTTACATGTTTCCTCACAAAGCAGCCAGGAAGTCCTCTCCAGTATTTGTAGATCAGCTTACAGAGGAGAAAGTGAATGTGTACTCCATCTATTTCTAGTTTGATTACGAAACTTGATGTTATAAAGAAACCTCAGTTCTGTGGACTGAATTTCTTTTGTTAGTTTTCTTCTTTATTCTTCACAATCATCTTTCTGGTGCCATCACCCCTTTCAGTCTCAGAGCAGAGGGTTATCCATGGTAATAAGGGTGCAGTGCAGTCATCCAGTAACACACACGAGAGATCAGCTGCCCTGACTGCCCCTTCTGCACAAAGCCCCTCTTTCAGGGCAGGTGAGACGTATTCAGTGTTCCCCTTCATGAGCTCCAGACCAAATCCCAGGCCAGCCCTTGTACCGAAAGCTTTTTTTAAGAGGCTTAATCAGTCTGTTGGAATGTCCCAGGAAAGATGAGCCATTTCTTTGGGGAGAAATACATTTACAGACGGGTGGGTTGCATTTGTATGCCTGTGTGTGTGCGTGCTCATCTGTGTGTATTTCACTTCCATAAAACCCAGTCCAGGCTGCTGGGACCATGTGTTCCTGAATATTCTAGGACATAAAGTGACTTCTCAAGGTAGTGTCACAGCAAGCTGGCTCTGGGAATGAGCCGCATTTATCAAGCAGAAGAGTAAACAGCAGGAAAGAGATGAAACCAAAAATATTATAATCCCCCCCAATGGAAAATAATGTTACCATTGGATATATACATCCTCTAATTTATTATATTATTATTTTGTCTGTTTCTTTAATCTTTGCCCATTATACTTTTAAAAAGATGTTGGGATGTTGATTGCAATTTTTAAAGACTAATGTATAAATCAGCTGTGGAAATCAGTTTTAATTGATGTGTGGATGTGTCTGATCATTGTTAAATGCCTTTTTCTTTTTTTTTTTTTACCTTTGGTTTTAGATACGTACTGTTGTTTCATAAATCCTGGCACTGGTCACAAAGCTCAGCTGTGAAAATGAAATTTGTAGTATTTTTAAACATGAATGTCAATTTCAAGTGTATCTGAAATGATTCCTCCAGGAGAGAGATTTGTAACACCATTAGGAAAAACTCCTCTGCAGAGGAAGTAGCCTTCTTTGGAGAAAATGGAAAATGGGTCTTGATATGTTATCTCAGAGTAGCCCATTTCCTAGGGCACCATGGAAAACACAAATGTGATCTTTAAGTATACCTCTTCCCCAATTTGGGGAGGAAAGGACTCAGTTTGCACCCTTTTTGTATGTAAAATAAAATGTCTTACCTTTCTTGGCTAAATGTGCTTGTGCCTTGGTTGGTTGGTTGATCTGATTTTAATCTCCCCTGGTTCATTTGTAACTAACAATCTGGCTAGGACTAATTTTGATGATTTAAGCCTCCAGTAAATGAAAATGCCTTGTATTTTGGCATTCTTGCTTCATTCCTTTGGGTTGAACATGGCCTTCCTTTTCTTGTGGGTCATTTTAAAGGTAAGTATTCCTGGCAGAATTTGGACATTCATCACTCACATACTAGCACCAGTATCTCCTGTGGTTCTTAGGTGGTAGAACCGGGGAGTTAGATCTGCTCTGTGGAACAACTTTGAAGTGGTAGCTTTATAATTCAGCTCTACTAATGAGGACCATCTATACAGACAAAGGATATAACTGATATGCAGTATAAAATCACAAAGGCATATATTGGCCACAAAAACAACTTTCCATCTGGGCATGATTGGCTGATTGCAATTTTTTCTTTTATTCCTCAATTACTACTTAATTATTTGTTTTTCACTGGTAGGCAAGTAAGAGCAGAAAAAAAAGTTCAAAATTATCATGAGAGAAAACATTCACATTGAGAGCATTCTATCCAAGATTAATTTTTTCTTTCAAAGGTGGGGAGGCAGGGAGAAAGCTGCTTTTATGCCATTTTAGCATTAGCTCCTTGTGGAGAAGGCTACTTTGAAAACATAGTTTGGTAAACACTTTTCTCAGTGGCTGTGGGCAACCTGGGAGACCAGTGAGTGGGGAAGGAGGCTTGACAGACCAAAAAAATTGAGGTGGGTTGTTTGGAAGATTATTTTTGTCAGGGCAACAACTTTATCTAAAAGAATATATGCACCTGATTGGTGGAGGTGGCCTGGATTGAGGTGTGAGGATTAGAAATAGCAGATGTCATTTGTGTTTATGTGAGAGAACTGCCTCTAGAAACTGCAGTCTGCCTGCAGTGACCTCAGCGTAAGGAAGGACGAGGTCATGCCAGTGGCCATGTTTAACCTCCAACTCAGGTCAGTACCTGCTCTAGAGACCAAGCTCCAGAGTTCAACTATAGAAATGGATTGGAGTCATGCCTACCTACAATCTGGGCTGTGAAGACCAGGAATTTCTATAACGTTAACTTTTGAAAATTAGTTTTAAAGACGTTTAATAACATCAGAATTCCAAATTTGGGGAATAAGATGGGAGTGTAATTTTTATTTGGGGAGGTGTGTACGACTCCCAGTACTGAAGTCTACGTGCTGTAGAGCAACATTGTGTGAAGACCTGAAACAGTGTGGGAGGCACCTGAAGACTATTCCTGCCCTTCCTGAAGGTGTCTAGAAAAGGGAAACTAAACCTCAGGCCCTTGCATGTATTTCCCACCTCAGTGCTAATGTGACGCTATCGCAACCAGTATTGGTCGAGCCCTTAGCCTTGCAGCATTGATCTGGGAGTTGTAAAAAATCAGTGCGACACAGTACACACCTCGCAAAAAATGTAGTTGCTTGGGAAAAAGAAATGATGAACCAGAGTATACACTAGAGTGTGCGTTGACTCACACAGTGGTAAGCACAGTAAGATTAGAGGAGAGAGAGGAAAATGAGTAGTAAAGTGATGGGCACTATGTCTAAAAAGTGGGTTTTGAAGCAAGTTTTGCAAGACAGCTGTATAAGGTCATACTCTGGGTAAGCATAAACGTGCCCTGAGTTTTTGGAAGCTACCACACTTAAACCCAATCTGGTGGTGACTAATACTTGACTGCTCGGATACGGACAATCACAAAAGTCTTCCGACCCTCTCTATAAACTTCCTCACCTAAAGTATCCGCTAAGACGTCCACTTCCGCAAAGGCAGGGACGTGCCGCTCTGCATGCTGGGGTTTGTAGTCTCTTCAGAAACCCAATCCCCATTCTCTTTGAGGGGGCACCGCCTTTCGCTGATCCCCCATCCTGTGGGTGGGCCCTTAGCGAGCGGGGAAGCCAATGAGGCCACAGTAACGTGGCAGCCCCCCACGAGCCCGCGTCTCCTCCCGCCCTGTTGACGAGCCGGGCTCCGCCCGCCAGAGGGACCTACTATCCGGCGCCGATCCAAAGGGGGGAAAAGAGGCCCTCCTGCTTCTAAGAGGCCTAATGGAGCCCTGGTTCCCCCCGCGATCGTGCTCAGTGGCGGCGCCGGTGCTCACACCGCCTTGCCGCCACCTTCTTCAGGCCTTCGCTGTCTAGGCAGAGCAAGCTGCTCCTGGTGGATGCTGCGCCTCTCTGAGCGGAACATGAAGGTGCTCTTCGCTGCTGCCCTGGTCGTGGGCTCCGTCTTCTTCCTGCTGTTGCCAGGACCCTCTACGGCTGATGAGAAGAAGAAGGGGCCCAAAGTCACCGTCAAGGTCCGGCCTTCCCCCTTCTGACCTGCCTGGCGAGGCCCGCCCTCCGCCGCCTGGGGTTGGCCTCGGCGCCGCTGGTCACTGATGTCCGAGGCAATTAGGGTTCAGGAGCTCGGGCCTGGGCGTCTGCGGCTTTGACTCAGCCCCTCCCTAGTCTCCTGGCTGTGGCCTCTTGACGCCTGGACGGTCCTCCCCCATTCAGACCAGAGAATGACCTGGACCCTCCCCAACACCCCTGGCCTGACCCAGGAGTTGGGGGCCCACCTGGGGCCAGCACTGTCGGCCTCATAGAATCCTTTGCAAATACCTCGCAGTGCTGGCGAAACGGTAAAAGTTCACGTCTGTCAAGTTGCGAATCCTTTCTCGACTTCGGTCAATTTGTAGCCACTTCCAATTACAAAGCACAGCAGTATAGTTTAAATTTGCGTGGTAAGGTTAGGCTCCCCACCTTATTTTTTTTATGTTAATTTCTAGAATCCGAACCCATTATTTAGAGCAAAGATTGTTACCTTGTCGTAGCCTAAGGAAAGTGTAAACGTATTTTCTGGGAAACAGGTTTGGAACTTTCGTTAGATTCTCATAGGGTTTTTGTAGCCACCAAAATCAGATACAAACACTGCTCTTAAAATACGGCTCTGATTTCTCTCCCATCTTCAGGATAGCTTCTTGGGCCCTCTCTTTCCTAGCAAGGCTCCTTTAAAGAGGCTAAACTTGAAATGCTCTTTTTCTCAGGTATACTTCGACTTGCGAATTGGAGATGAAGATATAGGCCGGGTGGTCATCGGTCTCTTCGGAAAGACTGTTCCAAAGACAGTGGATAATTTTGTGGCTTTAGCTACAGGAGAGGTAAGAGGCTAGAGCAGAGATAGTCACATTCAAATGAGGGCTGGCAGCAAACAACTGCAGAATGTGGCCCATCTGTGCCAGGAGCCCTCAGTACCAACTGTTGACATGTTGGCAAGGGCAACACAGTCTTGTCATGTCTTGAGTTTTTTAAACTGAATCCAGAAATCTGGATTTTTTTTTTTTTTTTGAGAAAACGTATCTTGAAGACATTGCAATAACTGAAGAAAACGTATCTGTGGAAACTAGTTTGTGGCCTCTGTACCAGAGCTTTCTCTTAAGAGTAAGGGGCCCAGAGTTTCCTAGGTTTTAAGAGAACAAGAAGGCCCCGTTTAAGAAAGTTTGTATTCCAACTTAACTTCCCATTGGGTCAGCAGATAACCTTTTTATTTGCCCAGTTTTCTTCCATCTGTTCTTATGATTAGAAAGAAAAACAAGAGGGAAAGGGCGGAGGCATTGTGTGAAGTAGAATTATATAAAGTCTGGGGATTGTATGAAGGCAGAGGAACGTGCAGTCTAGCCTTTCCTGGATCTGTGTGCTCCCAAGTCTGACCCGTGGTCACTGCTCACTCAGTAGCATGTGAAACAGTGACTCTGGCCAGCAGTCGTGTCTCTTCTTCGAGCGGGAGTTGTGGGCAGGGTTCCTACAGGGCCAGGAGGTCTGTCTGGTGCCTCATGCCACCTCTTCACCTTCTCATCCCTTTTTCTAGAAAGGATTTGGCTACAAAAACAGCAAATTCCATCGTGTGATCAAGGACTTCATGATCCAGGGTGGAGACTTCACTCGGGGAGATGGCACTGGAGGTAACTCAGGTCCTCTGGGCAGAGAGGCTGTCAGTGCAGACTCCTAGGTGGGAGGGCCAGGCTGTGTAGGGTGGACAAGACCTCTTCCCTCTATAGTTTCAGAGGCCGACCTGTCACCTGCTTTGAGACCAGCTGTACCCACCTTAGTACAGGGAATTCAGTACAAAGAAGAGGGACTAATTGGGAGGGTCGGGTGGAAATAAGAGGATCTCATCTAGCTGGCAGACCTGCTGATCCAGGCCTACAGCTTCGTCGACTTCTCACAATACCCCATGGGGGGAGCGGAGCAAAGAGAGACACATGAGTAGGTGATTCTAGGTCAGGCATGCAAAGCCTGTGTGAGCGACCTTGGAAGCCCCAGCAAGGTGGGAGCAGTTGCTTTCCTTGGCGGTATCTCACGTGAGGTCACTTGGCAAGAGCTGAGTGAGTCTCATTTCTGCATTATTTGTACACATAGAACAGACACATAGGACTAACCCACAGGTCTCACCATCCCACGCATCTGCAGCTCACTCAGGCTGTGGTGGATGCTGAGGATGCAAAAATCAGGGGGCAGCAACTGCCTTTCACTTCCAATACCTGCACACTCACCAGTTGGCCATCATACAGCCTTTAAGACTCACACTCTGCCCTCCACCGATCATCTCGGTGGGAAGATCCAGAAAACACTAGCAAAGCTCTGTAACAATACAAGATGTATGCAGTAGTTGGCGGCAGCAGTAGAGAGGAACAAAGCAGACATGACCACAGTGCTGTATTCAGGGAGTCAGACACAGTGGGTATGACCCAGTGTCTGCCACCTTCTTGCTTTGTGACCTCAGGCAAATGAATTCTCTGAGCTTCAGTTTCCTTTTGTGTAAAGTAAGAGTGGTAAGAGTTCTGGGTACTGTGAGGGTTGGGTGAGGTCTTGAGTGTTAAATGTCCAGTACATGGTAAGTAAAGTCAGCCATTGTCAAAGTGCTGACAAGCAAAGGAATCAGTTCAGGCCTAGATGCTCAGGAAAGGCCTTGTGAGTGTGAGGAAAGATTTGAGTGGGGTCCTGGCTAGGGAGAATTTGAATGAGCAAAGAGGCAGAATTAAGGTGTGAGCCCAGCTCTGTTCTGCAGCAGGAGCTTGCCCAAAGGTGGGGCCGGGGAATGGAAGTAGAGCACACTAGCTTTGTCCTATAGGGAGTGAGGCTCCATTGAAGACTTGAATGGGAGGAAGACCCACAAAGGCCTTTGAGGGAAAATAATGTGACAGCAGGATTCAGGATGTGAAGGCAGGAACAAACTGGTGAGGGTGTCACGTCCAGCGCAACACAGGCAGTGAGCGAACAAGAAGGGGCGACGAAGGATTAAGAAAGTAAGAAACAGAAATCAAGAAAGTTATGAAACAGGGGCCAAGGGTCTCACAGCCTCAAAGGACTGAGAACCCTGAATGGGGCCATCCTGTGGCTTTTATTGATGCATACACAAGAAAACAACATTGTTTTCTCCAAGGTCTGTGAATTTCACACATTATACTAAGAAACTGATTTGAACTAATTACCCCTGCAAGCAGCTAAACCTCAATTTCAGGATGTACCTTCTGCAAGCAGCTGAACCTTTATGCTTAAACTTACTGAAATGGATAGATGGAGAACTGATGTTATTATTACACCATTGAATCTCTTCCCAAGCAGGTTGTGGGAAGGAATACAGCCACAAAGGCAGAAGCTCTTAACTGGAGGAAGGTGGGGGTCTATGCCCACCTCTGTCAACCCCATGGGTTCTCCTGCTGGGCCCCACTCTACTATGCCTGGCTTGAGTTGTCCCCCCCGTGGGGAATCTTACTGGTCATTGACTAACCAGCCATCCTCCGGGGCCAAAGAGGGAGACATAAGGTGTAAGCACAAAGGTGAAGCAAAGTCCCTGAAAGGATTAGTCTCACAGACTCTCCTTTCTTTAGGGGTAGGTACGAGGGGACAGACGGGTAGGCTGCTGCTTGATAACAGAGGGGATTGGTGTTCCTGGGTAGGGCAGTGTGGGCTGGAACCCCAGGAGAGGATAGCCTAGTGGGTAAGAGCTGAGATTCGAAAGCTAGATCCCTTGGTTTGAATTCCAGCTCTGCTGCCTCCCAGCTTGGGTACCTTTAACCTCTCTCTACCTCAGTCTCTTCATCTTTGAAATAGAGTTATAAGCTACTGCTTCATCTGGTGGGAATTTTACGTGTAAAATGCTTGCACCAGTTCTCTGTCATGCATCTAATCATTAGCCGTTATTGCAGTAGGGCTGCAGGAATGGAAAGAATGACTAAGTGACGGGGGGTGGGGACATTGACAGTGCAGAGGAAAGTTGTCAAAAGAATAAGTGGAATCTGGAGGGACATGACAAAGTATGTTCAGTTTAACATGAAGAACTATCCCTTGAAACTTGGAACTGCTTGTATTTTGGGAAAGTGATTGGAGTGAAGGATATAGATTTGGATAGCAGCAGTAATTGAAATCCTGCAGTTGCTTGAGACTTACAAAGAGGATTCTCACATCGGGAGGCTTTTATCCAGCATCCTAGCCAGGAATCACTGCACAACGTTGGAAGAGACCAGTTTCTTTCCAATGTGGGAGTAAGAAGTGGGACACCTCCATCCCCACCAGCCAGAGTCTAGGAATTCTTGGTTTTCAGTCTTCCCACTTGCTACACAGTCAGAAATATCTCCCTGATTACCATCAGTCTGGGACAATTTCCCAACCTGGTTCCATTCTGTGGAACGATAGGAAGAAAATATGTGTATTAAGGGGGACAAAAGGTGGAGATGTGTTGGGTAAAACAAAATGCAAGTTCTTTATTGCTGGGTTTCTCGGGGCCTGTAGTATACTAGTACACAGTATGAATCTCTAGAAGGGGATGGGGGAAAAAGAGCGCAGTATTTCTCCTGAATCTTAGGATCTCTGAAACAGTGTGGAGATCTGCTCTCGGCTCCCTTTGTCATGGGCCCCAGACCCCTCATGGACAGACTCATTACACACATTAATAGCCACCTTTTTTCTGTTCATTTCTTGATAAGAGGCTCTTGACTTTCCAGAACCCAAATGGCAGCTACCTCAGTGCCTTCTATTCTCTTAAGAAGAAAAATTGGTCAGCCACAGCATTCCTCCTTTTCTGGAGAGTTCTTGCCTCCTCCCCTACCCCCTGCACAGCAGCTCTCCACCAGAGTCCCTCTATGGCACGCCTCTTGGGCCATAGCCAAGGCTAGTTAATATATGTGCCTTATTTAAAAGCCGTAAAACCATATTCTCAAAGTAATCGATTGTGTGAGCTGTTCACATTGACCTGGCCTCATGCTCTACTTGGTCTGTCACCACGGTTTGGCTCCAAGGTCAGAGGGTAAGAGGGGTTCAGCTTTGATGCCCTTACACTCCACTTGAGCTTGGCCTGGTACAGAGGACAGGTTGAGCCCCTGGAATCCTCACCGCAAAGATGTGCTTGGTTTGTGCCAGCTAAGCTCCATGACCCACTCTGTCTGTCTTCCCAGGTAAGAGCATCTACGGTGAGCGCTTTCCCGATGAGAACTTCAAGCTGAAACACTATGGGCCCGGCTGGGTGAGCATGGCTAATGCGGGCAAAGACACCAACGGCTCCCAGTTCTTTATCACAACAGTCAAGACAGCCTGGCTGGATGGCAAGCACGTTGTGTTTGGCAAAGTCCTAGAGGGCATGGTGAGTTTTCAAGGCACCGACCCTGGGCCGGGACGCCATGTATTTTATCGCTTTCCCAAAAGATTCAGACCAGCGTTGTGTCTGCGAACTGGGTGGCGGGGGGGAGGATAAGAATAAATAGCCTGCTGCTCTGTGCCCCAAAGTTCTGAATCCCTCCAGGCCCCAGGCAGGGTCCCACCAGGAGGCCTTAAGGGACCCCCATCCCTTCACTCAGGCACATGCTGGCACCACCCTGAGTTGTACAGGGCACAGCTGAACATGATGTCCACGAGAAGCCACGTGGTACCCACTCCCCAGCCACCCTTTTTCCTCCTCCTTACCCTTTGCACATCTGGGTTGTACTTTAGGATCACACGGCTGCCTCCTCTTGTCAGCGCTGGGTTCTCCCTGCCCTGGGCTAGCACTTAGCACCTAGCACCTAGCAGTGACTGTTAGGATTCTGGGACCTCGAGGTCTGTAGGCTGTTCATCACCTGGGGTCTCAGTCCTCCCCAGCCATACACTGGGCCTGTGTCTCCTGAGTGGCAGACCTCCTGACCCACCCTGCTTTCCCGCTTCTGCATTTCCCAGGAGGTGGTGCGGAAGGTGGAGAGCACCAAGACGGACGGCCGGGACAAGCCTCTGAAAGATGTGGTCATCGCAGACTGTGGCAAGATCGAGGTGGAGAAGCCCTTTGCCATTGCTAAGGAGTAGGGCCTCAGGGGCCTCTTTCCGTTGAGCAACTGTCTGTGCGGCCCTGGTACCCTCTTGAGGGGTGAAGACAGCCTGCCACAGGGCTCTGCTGCACTGGCCCTAGCGCTGGCATCTGATGGAGTGGACCCTTCCTCTCACATTCCACAGGCCCACAGGCCCAGTTTTGTAACAAATTCCTACCAACACTGACCAATAAAAAAAAGGTGGGTTTTGTTTTTTTATAACCTGTGTGTGAGTGGGTTGTTGGGCCTGCAGCACCTCCCCCAGGTCTACAATCCAGCCTATCTGGGCCTCCTGTGGCTGGGGTGCCTGTCCCCTCCCTGGGCTCCAGCCAGAACCCTTTCCCCAGATGCTACCCACAAAACTTCGAGCAGAAGCTTTTGTTCCTTGCTTCTAAACTTGGCCTACTACAGTGCCTTAACCTTTGCTTGCCCCCTTCTGGTGTTAGTGAGGAAGTACACCTGTACCCTTTCATAGCCTACCTCCTAAATTGACTTCTCCCTTAATCCTCACCCTGTCCTCCCTGCCCTGGCCCCAGGGTTCCAGGGGTACAGGAGTTCTAGCACCCCCAGCCACCAATGCAGCTGAGTTCTGAGCCTGAGGTGGGTAAGTCCTGGGTATGGAGCTCACAGGACTGAGGCACGTGACTGTCCTGGCAGGTGGTCCAGAGGCCTCTGGGCTGGTCAGGGCATCATCGATGGCAGGGGTGCAGGGTGACAAGGAGCCTCTGGCTGGACGTCAGCTGTGCTGGTGCCGAAGCCGTAGAAGCCCTGGAGCACGCCATTCACCACCACACTGGGCAATGGCTCTGTGGCAGAAGGAGAACAGGAGGAAGGTGTAGGGGGCTGCAGTGGAGGGCGCTGTGGGATGGTCCTGACCTCAGGCCTGCAGCTTCCGGAGCCTCTAGCCAGGCTTAGCCCCACTTGGGAGCAGGAGCCCCTGCCAAGGCAGCAGGTAACAGCTGGTCACCTAAAATGAGGCATGGGCATTCCCAGTTCACATTCTGTTCACATGAGCTTGGTAAAGCCAGGCTGGTAAGGAATGCAGACCAGGGGAGCCAAGCTAATTTCACCATGTCTGCTCCCTGGTGAATACAAAGCAGGCTATGGGGGCACAGGAGCAGCAGGGCAGGTATGGTCCCAAAGGAGGGCAATTAGGAGAGAAGCTGCCTGGAGGTCCTGGGAGCTGAGAAACGGCAAGTTCACCCCTACTCCCGCCCTGCTAACTGTGCCCTAAATATGGGTTATAGGTCAGAAGCACCACCTCACCTGGGGATGGGGTGCAAATGTAGGGATCCATGCAGAAGCGGACGACAGGCCGGTGGTGCAGCTGCACTCTAGGACAGAGGGTCAGGAGTATTGGAGAGGGACGTGGAGCAGTCTCCTATTAGGTGGAGACTAGGAATTGAGATCACCAAGGACCCAAAAAGAAACGAGGTGAGAGGGCAGTGGGCTCAGGAGGCACCAACAGGAAAACCTGGACCAGGACAGACAATACGAGCCATTTTGGCAGCAGGCCAGCCTCCTGACAAATGGCCACCAGGGGGCAGCAGGAGCGGGTAGGGGTAGGGGCTTTGACTTGCCTGCTGTTGCTAGGCAGGAACTCCCCCAGGGTTCTGAAAAGAGGATGTGAGCTGCTGGGGATGCCCGGGGGTTCAGATCTTCACCTCCCAGGGGCCACTGCCTCTTTTTGTAAAAAGCTAATTTCCAGAGGCAGCAGGGGTAACCAAGGCTATCCAGAAAACCACCTCCACCAGGGTCAAGAAAGCTGATGAGGGAGATCGTGTCTCAAAGTAAAAGAACCAGGCTCAGGCCTGGCAGGTGTAAGAAGGAACAGGGCTTGGCCTCTAAAATGTTCCTCTGCTTGCCGCAGAGAGCCCTGTCCTCCCAACGCTGGGGCCCCTCGCACGCCAAGCCATGGCCCCTAGAGGTTCTCACCCCCAGCTGCTGGCCTTGGGGCCGGTGGGAAAGTGCCGAAGACTCAGGAATTCAAGTAGCTCCTTGGGCACATCCTGGTTCAGGTACAGGACGCCCTGGAGAAGAGGACAGAGGAAACCTGTATCTGACCCAGCTATGTGCTGCAAAACACAGCCCAGTGCAAAATGAAAACGCGGAGGTTCTGCCAAAATGATTAAGAATTTCAAGACAGTCAGAGCAAAACATTCATTAACCAAGCTGGGGGCCCGTCTGACACTGGGCCGAGTGACTACACAGGTGTATGCCCATGAGCCAGCCTGGCCTATAATCTGGCATCACTTTGGGGGTCGGGGGGAGGGTACCCACTCTACATCCTCATGAAGGCAGCGCCAAGATCTCAGCCTGGAAGGGAAGAGAACTAGCTTCCAGTTCCATAATTAAGATTGAATGAGGTAACTAGGAGGCAAGTGGTCCCAGTTCCATGAAAGTTCAAGAATTAAACTAATTTCAATTAATTCCGAAATTACTGTTCAGAAAATTGAGGCTTGAGGTACTAAAAAACATGCCCAAGATGTGCACCCCTCTCCCCATGCCCCCACAGCTGGCTGGGTCCCACCTCTAGTCCAGCGGGCTAGAGAGCACGAGAGTCAGACCCACGCCCACCTGGATATAGGCCTCCAAACTCTGCCGCCGCTGCTCCAACCCTCTGGTCCTCCAGTGGGGCAGGCGTTTCGAGGGGAAGTCGGGCACTTTGTATAGTTTCTTGATCTGCGAGGAGGTTACCGCGGGGCGATCCCAGTGTCCCCACTGAGCCCTCAGGCTCACTCCATCCCTGCGAGAGCCTTCCCCAGCCTGTCTCCCCTCCCCTCACCCACAACTCCAGGCTCTACCCGGAACAGTCCCGGGTGAGTGGTGGCTGGGGCAGGGGACCCAGTCTCTCTACCCCAGCAGATGCCCGAGGGTGGGCCGGCCGCGCAGGGGCATGGGCAGTACCGGCCGGAACCTGCCCCTCTGTGTCCACCCCGCAGCCCGTGGGGAGTTCAGTGCCCAGGACCTGAATACCCTCCAGGGACTGGTGCAGTAACGGGGGTGGCAGAGGCTGAGGCCGCAGCTCGTCTGCCCTCCTCCCTGGGCTGGGCAGGAGCCGGGCCGGGGTCGGTCGGTCGGCGGTGCCGCCTCACCCGCTTGTGCAGCGCGTGGAACTCGCTGTAGCGCCTGGGCACCGTGTGTCTGCGTCCGCAGTACCGCACCTCCACTCGGAACACCTGGCAGGCGCGGGCCGGCAGGCGGATGCGCGTGAGGCTAGGCGCCCGCCCACCCTCCCGCGCTTAAAGGCACAAAGCAGCCTCGGAGCGCCGCCGCTCCCCGGGGACCCTCCCACGCTCCTCACACTTTATGTGGAAAGGACGAGAGAATCCGCCCTCCGCTCGGTGCAGTCCCTCATGAGCCCGCATCGTCGCCCGTGGGGCTGGCAAATTCTAGCGCCCCGAGATCTTCGGCTGGCTGTCCCCCGACGGCCTCGGCGGCAGCGCTCGGACGCCCCAGCCCGGGGCGCGGGGTCCCCACTGCGCTCGGCTCAGGGAAATCCGGCGGTCCCTGCACCCCTTCCCATCCAGTGCCCCCGCTCACCATGTGGCCTTTCTCTGGGCTCTGCTTGGGTGCCTCGGCCTCCGGCCCCACCGACGGGATGTGAACTTCCAGCATCCGCGCCCCCGCCCCCGCCCTCAGCTCCTCAAGCAGAGCTGAGAGCCCGAACTCTCCAAGAGCAGCGGAGAGACCCTGAAGGGGGCGGCCCCGCCCCTTCGGACTCAAAGGCCCCGCCCCCAGATGGCCAAGCCCCGGGCGTTCCCTCGCGCGCGGAGTCCTGCTAGGGGCAGATTAGGCAGCGCGCAGGGTGGCGGGAACTGAGAGCTGTCCCCTGAGCCTGGTGGGGCCGCAGTGCGGGTGGGGACCCTTCGGTGGAGAGGCATGTGTTTGTCAACATTAACTGAGCGCCCACTGACTGTGAGGAACGCGGGCGAGCCAAAATTTCCCCTGGTCTTTGTTGAGTGTCTACCAAAGACTAAAGCCCGTGCGCGCTAGGCATGGAGGATTCGGGGCCCAGACCTTGGCGCCTACCTTCAGAGCCAATCAGGAACGTTCCTTCTGTTCCTCACGCCCTTCCCCGGGACCAGGCTGCTTCCCACCCTTTTCCCTCCACCTTCAACCTGGACCCTGAGAGGGTGGCTGAGCCTGGGTAAGCCTTGGAACCCCGTCTGGTTATGATGTCTCCCCTCTCCCAGCATCCACAAGCCCCTTCATTCATTCATTCTTTTAATCCATTCCTTCATCTTTCAGCCCTAACCTGCTTCAGGCCCAGTTTGCCAGCAAGAGGCGGTTTCACAACCTAGGCTCTTCTTTGGGGGTCAGACAACTTGGATTTCCCAAATTGTAGACCTGTGCTCATCTGCAAAATTGGGATAATATACCTCTCTGGGGAGAGTGCCTGAAAATTAAGTGAGATGATCCCTGTTAAGCCCTCAGCAAAGTAGGTGTTAAGAAAATGGCAGCTTGTGGGCTTGTCCTAGAGGCACAGGTGGGTGGTATTGGTGTACAGGGCAATGGATGGGGAAGAGGGCCTGTGGAAGGTGGCACTAGGCTGTTCTTGCCCATCCCTTTGGGCAGGGTCTTCCTGGGTATGGGGCAGGACTCAATCTATAACTCTCTCACCCCCTGTTCTAGAAAGGGCCTCTGCTCCCACCCCTCAGCCATAAGGGAGTTGTCTCATTCAGCAGAGTCCACGCCACTGACTTCTCCCACAAAGGCCTAGGCAGGTGGTAAAGGGAAGGGAGGCCCTGCCTCCAAGAGCTCACACCTAGTGGGATGTCTGTGGTGAGAAGGAAGAAGCAGAGTACCTGTCTTAGGGGGTGAGGTTGGGGAACCACTCACTCCATGCATTGCTAGTGCAGCGGTGCTTCTGATCTGGAGCAGAAATTCTCCATTCCCATTCCCAGCCCTGCCCCCAAGAGAGGCTGAGAGAATGATCCCAAGAGGAGAAAAGGGGGGGCTGGCCCCGTGGCCCACGTGGTTGGAGCGCCATGCTCTTAACGCTGAGGTCTGTGGTTCAATTCCCACCTGAGCCAGTGAGCTGCGCCCTCTACAGCTAAGATTGTGAATAACAGCTCTCCGTGGAGCTGGGCTGCCGTGAGCAGCCGGAAGTTGGCATGAGCAGCCGGAAGTTGGCGTGAGCTGCTGTGTGCTGCCGTGTGCTGCCATGAGTGGTCGGCAGCCATCATGAGCGCCGGCAGCCAATGAGAGCTGCCGTGAGCTGCTGACCTACGACTGGTGACCGACTGCCTCAGCTGACGTGAGCGCAAAGCTCATAATACCAGGTGGGCCAGGGAGCTGTGTCCTACACAACTAGACTGAGAAACAACGGCTTGAACTGCAGTGTGTGGAGGGGAGGCGGAAGAAAGATGGGAAAAAGGAGAAAAGCAGGTCTTATCAATACTATGTCCCACACTTTCTTTCCTCCAATTCCATCCTCACAAGTGCCCTAGAATGAGGAAGCTGAACCTCTTTGGAAGGGAAATGACCCACCATGAGGAGAAGTGCTGGGGTTTCATTTCACCCCTTACACTCCAGGGCCTCCATCATTCAGGGACTTTGCTCTGCTTGTCTTACTGCCCAGGGAGTCCTCTCCTGGGACCCCCAGACTTCTAAACTTCTTGGTCATCCATGCTAACGACTGTCTGCCCCTTTGTCTCTATTCCTACCATCCAGAAAACTGCTAGTCTCCAAAGGGATCTCCCTGTCTTTCCAGGCCTCCCTCCTTCAGACAAAGTCCATTCTATCTAACAGCGGAAACTGTCATCAAGGCGTCTGCGTAACACCTTCCAAAGGCTTCCCACAGCACTTAGAACGAAACCCACTCTCCCTACCACACTCTACAGTACTCTAAATGACCCCGCCCAGCCTCCATTTCTCGTCTCACCTCCTGTCCTCCCCCTCCACGCACCAAGCTCCGGCCACAATGACCTTCTTCCAGTTCTTCAAACCTAATGAGCTTTTTCCCGTCTCAGGACCTTTGTATATGATGGTTCCTCTCCCTGGAACACTTTTCCGACTCTACCTGGTAAGCTTAGCCTAAAACTTCCAATTCTTAGCATAAATCTCAACTCCTCAAAGAGGCCTTCCTTTCTGACCACCCTATCATATCACCTCATTCCAATGTGTAGTTATGTCTGTTTATTGTGTCTCCTTGGTTTCCTTGACTCTGCCCCAGACTCTGAGCGACATCAGGCCAGGACCTGGTGTGTCTTCTCAGTGGCTACCGCCATGGTGCAGGGCATGTAGTAGACACAAAGAATACATTTGTGGTTGAAAGACTATATCAATGAATGGGGGAGGGAGGTGGGAAAAGGCTAGGGAGAGGAGGGAAGACTGGGAGAGAGGAAGGGAGCAGGGGTTGCCGGAGGGTTAGAGGAAGGCGGGATAACAACAGGAATACTCTTCCCACCTTCAGAGTTCCCTCTCTCTCTCTCTCTCTCTCTCTCTCTCTCTCTCTCTCTCTCTCTCTCTCTCCAGATTGTTCTTCACCTTACTCATTTGCTTAATTTTCCAGTGTTCCTGAGAAGCGTCAAATCAATAATGGATTTTCATCACCAGTTGTGGAGGGAAATTTGATGCAATTGACTTGAAAAATGCCACAGCATTCCATGATAAACGAGTGAAGATCAATGAAGAAAAACCAGATTCTTGACCTGGAGACATTTTAGATGTCTTTGGGGAGATAGAACAAGTTATGGAGAATACTTTCCTGAAAGGAGGAACACATGACATGGTGGATACCCCACAGCAGCGGTTACAGTCAGAGGTAAAGTTTATTTTCTATACACTTTAAGCATCGCCCCCCCATTCAGTATGTGAACACTGAGGTAAGTTCCAGGCTCTTCAAAGTGACTTCCATTTTCAGAATGAGTTGTTTTACTGTATAAATTCTTGTCTTTCCTCCATCACTCTTCAACATACAAATTTAACGTCCAGGCTTCTCGGTGAAAGTTGGTTAAAAGTACTGGTTGGTCACATTTTCTTGGCCAGGGTATATAAGGGTCGGATGATAGAACAGTGGTTCTTGAACTTCAGCAAGCAGCAGCATCACCAACATGGCCGGTTAAGTCTCGGAGGGTTAGAGGGCCCTGACCCATTTTCTGAATGTGGAGCCTCACATGTGTGCTTCTCACAAGTGCCCCAGTGATGCCAATGCCCCTAGTTGGGTACCACATTGTAGACGCAGGTCTCTCGACTCCCCAAACAGCCCCGCCAGGGAGTGGGGCCACTCTCGCCCCACTGTGCAGACTTGGCACCTAGAGATGAGAATCCTAAGAGAGAAGGCCTAAGCAGAGGGCAGGAAGGACTGGGGACGGTGTCCCCCTGACATACTCCCACTGGGGGTGGTGGCTGGTAGTGGGGTGGCAGGCCGGTGGGTTGGACCTTGGTTCCCACTCTGGCTTGGGCCCTCGCCCTCTGCCACCATCACACAAAGCCCCTTTCACACTAGAACCACTTCTGCTGGGCTGCGCAGCTGCTCAGGAGGTTTGGTTAACCCTGTTAAGAAAACAAACAGCTCCTGGGCCTTGGGCTGGCGGGCGCTGCTGGGCACAGAGGCTGGATTCTTTTCTCCAGGCGGGTGGCCAGAGGCAGACTGGCCCCAGAGGGAGCCCAGCCCCGCCTCCCCCCAGTAACTGGACTGCTGGGCCTGGACTGCTCCACCCAGGACTGCTCTGGTTACCTGGGCAACGTTGGACGACACCTTGTGCCTCAGGGTCCTTATCTGTACCGGGGAGAGTTGTGTGGATTAACTGACATCATGCTTTTAAAGTGTTTAGCATGGGACCTGGCTCGCAGTAAATGAATGTTAGCTATCATTATTTGACTGAATTCTATGAATTTGCTGTTTTGGAGGCCAAAACTGTGGGCTATTGGCAACTACATGTGATTCATCCTGTATATTGTTACTGGTTCAACTTTGAAACAAGAACAACTCTACTATTCCTCTTTCAGTATCCTGCGATCGCAAGGTTAGCTTAAAAAAAAAGAAAACTACTATTTCAACTACTAATTCTGTGATCAGGAGTTTCCTGATTTTCTCAATATTGTGCAACCAAAGTAAGGTAAAAGAATACATTGGAAGCAGAGGTTGGTGTAAATTAGCAGCTATCCTGTTCCTGTCAGCCCCGGAGTACTTACTGCTTGCCTTTTTAATAAGTGTATCTTATACATGTGAAATAATGGCATATTTTTGTTTTGACTATTGGACTTTGGCGTAGGTGTCTAAAAAAATAGTTTTGCTGCTAGAACATTTTAAATGACTGAGCCAGTCTAGATGCTTTATTTCCTAGATAAGGAACCTGAGGTGTGAGGAGAAGTGGGCCCTGGAGAGGCTGTGTTAGGAAGGCACCTGACAAGCGTATCCTGCCTGAGCCCCAAAAGCAAAATTTGGCTCATGGTAGGCTGGTCACCTGCTTCTCAGGGGACAGGCAGGCTCCAGCCCCAGGCTCCAGCCAGCACTGTCACTCCTAGGAGTCACCTGCCCCCTGCCCGGACAAGAGGCAGCCCAGCTGCCTCAGACGTGAGCCAGGGCTGCAGCAGAGGGAGCTGGCGGAGCCCCCAGCCACCTGGCATCTAAGGCAGTGCAGCTTCCCAGGGGGGTGGATTCTGGTGCTACAACAAGCACCCCTTTGCGTGATATGTCAGTGGACCAACCAATCAGCCCCTTTGGTGTGCTCAGCACTGGGGTTCAAGGAACAAAGACGCGTGCAGGTAGCCTCAAGTCCCGGGGGTTTATCATGCAGAGAGCTGAGGATAACAGGAAAGCCGTGGCAAAGGCCAGGAGGGGCTGCAGCCCCAGGGCTCAAAGTCTGGAATGGAAGTGCCCTGGGTGCTATCTGGTCTCTTGGCAAGCGGAATTTTCAGTCTTGGCCAGTAACGGTCCCCAGCTACTCACCCAAGCTGCTCCTGTCTTCCATCTTCTGCTCCTGCTACCAGATAAGAGAGAATATCTCAAGGGGTCAGAGAAGCTCAAATGCTTACAAGGGCAGGTGGGCAACTTGTCCTTAACAGGCCTGTTGCATGGACTTACTAAGGTCTTTAAGAAAACAGTTTACTGGGTTAATGTTCAGGGTCCCCCGTCCATCCTTGTGGATCGTGTCAAGCCGATTGGGTTCAAGTCTTAGCTCTGGGGTGTGACCTTGGGCAAGCTTTTTAAGGTCCCTAAGTCTCAGTTTTTGAATGTAGAGAATGATGCCCACCTGGCAGGGCCATGGTGACAGATGATATTTCCCAGCCCTGAGCACACAGGCACAGAGTAGGTGTTTAACATATGACAGGTCTTACTGTTAGGCCCTGGGGTAGGAAGGGGCCAGGGGGAAGTCTGGACCCGCCCCATACTTGTTCCTAGCCCCATACTTGTTTCTAGCCGCCAGGGGCCTTATCATTTCCTGGCGAAGATGCTGTGTAGAGACCTGCTGGCTGGGCCCCTGTGGTCATCACTGCTGTAACTCAAAATGGAAGAGGAAGCGGAGAGCTCGGAAGCTAGGGGGGGCAGTCATTTGGAAACAATTATCAATTACATCCCTGTTGGCAAAGGCCTTACCTCAGATTGGACAGGGTTTTTCTGGACCCAAAGTCCATCCTGTGGATGCTGAGCAGCTGGCTTCCTCTGAGCAGCCTTGCAGGGAGGGGCTCTCTGCCCCCGAGTCTGGTCCTCACCGTCAGAGGGGCGTTTCCACAACACACAAGGATGGCCAAGGGGAGGAGCCAGCAGGCCGCACTTGGGGACACCTGAGCACCAACCCGGCCAACCACAGCAATGCCTACTGAACCTGATTTTTTGATCTCTTGAAAAACCCAAGATCTGGGCCCACAGACTCATCAAACAATCATCAGAACTTAAGGGCACCACTGCCCTTCAGGATGCCTTTGGGGTTAGAGGAGGGCACCCAGAGGAGTAAGAACACACAGTCCATAATGTAAGGAGTTCAGAGACAGAAGGCTAATGAGGTCACCTCCGAGAACGTTACACACAAAGGTGAGAAAGACCAAGGGTGTAGGAGGATGACAGACACTGCCTTGCCACGAGGTACACAGGAGGCCGGGCTTCCATTCCAGTCTGGGGGTGGCATGGAAAGGAGATCAAAGGAAGCTTCCCAGAGAATTATGTATAAAGTAGGCCTCAAAGGATGCATGGGAGTTTTTTCCCTGTAATAGAAATAGCTTTATTTAATTTTTATGATTATAAAATACATAGAAATTCCAAGCAACATAAAATGTATAAAGATTATTAATCATGCAACGTTCCACCCCTAGAGGCAACCACAGTTAACAGTTCAATCAACATCCTTCCCATAAATATAATTTTACGTGTGGACCATACCATACATGTAATTCTATACCTATTTTTTTCACTTAAAAATGTTTTCTTTGTTAATGAATATAGCTATGTATCATATCCAATGACTGTATATATGTAATATCCAATTGTATTATGTACCATAATTCATTTAATCCCTTCCTGCTGTACATTTAAATTGATTTCAATTTTTTTTTATACTTTTTTTTTTGGCGGGGGGAAGGAGAACAGGACTTTATTGGGGAACAGTGTGTATTTCCAGGACTTTTTCCAAGTCAAGTTGTTGTCCTTTTCAATCTTAGTTGTGGAGGGCGCAGCTCAGCTCCAGGTCCAGTTGCTGTTGTTAGTTGCAGGAGGTGGAGCCCACCATCACTTGTGGGACTCAAGGATTTGAATCGTGGTGGTTGAGAGCCCACTGGCCCATGTGGGAATCGAACCGGCAGCCTTCAGCGTTAGTAGCACGGAGCTCCAACCGCCTGAGCCACCGGGCTGGCCGATTTCAATTTTTATAACTGTAAACAATGCTGTGATGGACATCTTTGCATAGTCATCTTTATGGACTTGTTTTCTAGAAGTGTCTATCGGAATCCCCATTGAATATCTGGACAAATTGGCCAATGCCTGCCATCTCTATCTACCTACACTCCTAGCCACAATATGCATGTTTCAAACAGGTGTAATTGTGAGACTGGAGAGAGGATGGGAGCTGAGACAAGGGGCTTCAGGTATAAAGCCCACTATTAATGAAGGTTCCTTCGGCCACACAGGAGAAAGGAAAGAGCTTATTTGGAATCAGTTTCCATGAGGTGTCGGCATGGTTACGAAGGACTAGGGGATACACAGGGGAAGGTGAACTGAGTCCCTCTCACAGAAGGCCATGAGTGCCAGGCGGCAGAGTTGCAATTGGAGAACATTGAACAGTTATGTACTTGGCACCTATTCTAAGCCCCAATCTATGCTCAGGCCATGGAATTATAAAGCTGTGCCACTTGGGAGTTTGTTTGGGGGAGAGAGCCAACATGAAACCACACAGCTGGGTCACAAGACATTAGCAGATGATGTACACACCGTTCCCAGGGCCAGAAGACGGGCTGAGTTGTTCTCACCCATTTCTAACTGAGCTCCAGCCTGACTCTACCCAAACATGGAGCAGACAGTCTTAGCCGGTGACTCAGAAGACAAAGTGTTCAGTTCGGGCTCGTGCTAACTGCAGCAAAAGTGTGTCTTTTGCTCCAGAAGTGATCACAATTCTCTTCCCCTTCCTTCTGGTTCCCCCAGGACTGGTGGGGAAAATCCCACCACCGGGGGGGGGGGGCCTGATGTCCCTCAAACTTCATGATCTTCAATCCATGTGGGCTCTAAGCTCACTCAGCAGAGGACACTCCTTCCATCACCATTCTCTCTCCTCAATCAGTTCCTGGCCCTGTTAGCAGGTTTCCATTATCTTCTCTCCCTTTTTAAAATTGAGCTGCAAAGGCATTTTTTTCTTTTCCTTAGGGTTTCCAGCTACAGGTGCATCCAGAATGAAAATCTGGAAAGAGTTCAAAGTTATAAATATTTATGTGTAAGTGACCCTTCCTATCTTTTTGACTTCTCTCACTTATACTCACTGAATACTTATATTAAATGGGGGGGGGGGTCCCTCCAGCTCTGAGTCCTCATCTACAGGACTCCGGAGCCCAGAGATCCTTAGGAGAAAAAACCCAAGGGGAAGCAGGGGAAGTGTAGACTCATCTCCATACCTCTTCTCTAAACCACTTGCCTCCAAATAGGTAAACGAGACCTCCCTATCTGAGAACAATTATTAAGCAGGAGACCTTTACTCTGTACCCCCCACCCTACCCCCCACCATCTATCTTTCCTGCTCCCTGCTCTGTGCATTTGTTCCCAGACATGGCTCTGAAGGTTCTTCCCTTTCTCTCTTCTGGATGTTATTAACGTGCTAAGTCTGATCCACCTTTAAATAAAACAAAGCCTTCTTTCATTCTGTCTCCCCCACCTATCACCACGGGTCTCCCTTCCCGTTCCTAAGAGCCTTTTATACCACAAAGTCAGCACTCACTGTCCCCACCACTTGCCTCCCATCTGCTCCAAACCTATTTGGCCTCCTGTGTCACCTTGTCATGAAGAGCTTCACCCTGAAATCCACACTACAAACTTGTGGGTCATCCTAGTTTCTGCTTCCTCCCTCAGAAGACAAGATCCCATGGCTCCATCTCCACCCATCGAACCTCTCTCCTGAGCTCCAACCCAAGCACTGTCCTCCCCAGCGCTCTGGCTGGCTGGGATGAGCCTGGCTGCTCAAACCTTCTGCTATGTCTAAATTACAAACATGACCATGTTATTTCCTGCTTAAATCCCTTCAGTAGCTTCCCACACTTCCAGGGTCATGTATGACTCGGTTCCTGCTCATCCCTTTCCATGGACCGCCCAGTGACCTACTCTGGCCACCCAGAGACACTGCATTTTACTAGATGGGCCCACCTTCCACTGGCAGGGAACAGGGAGGCAGCATGGTTCCAGCAGAAGGAGCAAACCCCTCTCCACCTTTAAGACGGTTCAAGCATCCCCTTCTCCACAGATCCCCTCCTGAGTCCCCGGGTGGAATGACTCCTTTTGTGCCACTATTCCCTGTACAGGCCTCTGGCTCAACACTCCTAACCCGTGAATGACCCTCTTGATGTCCATATCCGAGGCCTGCACAGAAATGCACAGGCCTTGTCAGCCTTGGATGCAGGAGGCTGAGGAGGAAGTTCTGACACCAGAGGAGAGTCCATCCCAAGGAAATAATAAAAAGAGACTTATATCAAGATGATCATTGGATGTACCATAACAAAGCATAACAAATCAAGGTAAAAAAGTAAGTTTCTGTGAAGAAGAGAGTCACAAATATGGAAAAGGAAGGAAACTAGAATAAACCCTATGGGGCTAGACTAGAAGTATCAGTGTGAATTCATGATTATAATAACTAATTCTTTATTTATGTTATCTATCTCTTCATATTTCTATATATCTTCATATTTATTTCCCTGATTTTTTGACCAAACGTAAAAGCAATGACACTCTAGCAGAAATGAGCACACTCAGCACCCACATCTTGGTTTGTAAATATAATTTCCCAGGAAAAGGAATCAAGACTCCTTGGAGAAATGGTTGATTCCAGGTCTGGGGCAGGAAAGATACAAGATAAGCCCAGAATATCTCGCTAAGTCAGAAAGTAAGAAAGTGTTCATAAAATGAAGAGGACATGTTACAAAGACACAGGAGCTTGCTAGAAATCTGAGATGGATGGAGAATCAAAATAAATCAAAGGAATGACTTGCAACTTTGAATAAAATAGGAATCTATTCATCCATATTGATAAATAAGCAGATTAATAAATAGGGAGAAAAGATGCTTTTCTTTAAAAGTAGAATGTCAACCAATAAACGAATAAATGATGGAGTTAGAAAATCACATTGGATAAGGAACAAAAAAATTATCTCCCCCCAAATTACTTGTTCATCACAAAGGGGAGAGTAGTAAATTTAAAATGAGGAAACCTGGCACACATCCACTTAACCAAACGATCAGAGTTAACGTCAGCATTCATGGGACCAACTGACATCACACGCCGACTTCAGATGCACCGGGACACTCACTTCTGTGATGTTCCTGCCCAACATGCAAAACCCTAATCTAGTCACGTGGAACCATGAGACAATCCACGCTGGGGAACATTCTACAAATCACCTGACCTGTATTCTTCAAAAATGCCAAGGTAATGAAAGGCTGAGGAACTCTTCTGGATTAAGACACACATGTCATCATGAGTTACAGCTACACGTAATACATGATTCTGTACCAGGAAAAAGGGAACTGTTATAAAGGACATTGCTGGGACAAATGACAAGATTTCAATATGGACCATGGATTAGGTAACAGTATTTATTATATCAGTGTTAACCGTCTTGATTTTGATAACTGTACTTATGGTTATAACTTAACGAAATATATATTGCAGTTTTGGTGGTAAAGGGATACAATGTCTGCAACTTACTCTCAAATGACTCAGAAAATACATGATAAATATAGATAAAGCAAATCGGGTAAAATGTAAACACTTGGGAAATTTGAGTCAAGGATCTATGAGAGTTCTTTGGGACAGTCCTGTAACTTTTCTGTAGGTTTGAAGTTATATTGAAATATAAAAAGTTACCAAACAAAGCAAGAATCCAACAAGGGATGAGTCAGAATTATGGTACAGTTCCTCTATGGCAGCCTTACAATGAATGACATAGCTTTAGAAATAAAGTTTGTGAAGATACGAAACAATACAGAAAAAATGCTTATAACATACGAATATACAGTGTTGAATGATAAAAGCAGGATACAAAATATTTTGTGTATATTATTACAACTATGCAAAAGCAACCATATAAAAGACTGGAAGGATAAAAATCAAAGGTGGTAATAAGGATATTGGGTGGTAGGAAGAGACTGTGACTTTTTTCAAAAAAAACAAACAAAAAACAACCAACCTGCTGACAATACTTGCTAGCACTGGCGCTCCCTCCTCTACCCCTCAGGTACTGGAAGTCAGTGCTATTTACTGCATTCTCTTGCCTTAGGCTGCCCCTCCCCAAACTTTAACCACCCAAGGAGAACTGACAGAGCAGGTCTGGAGGGCCTCAGGCAGAGGCATCTTTGGGGGTGGTGGGGCTGGGAGTGGCAAGGTTCCCCTGGTAGGCAGTCTGCCAGCCCTGCCCCCCAGAGCAGCTTGGCAGGCCCTCTGACCAGCGAGCTTAAGCAGCTGTAGACACAGCTACGGGGGAGTCCCAGGTCCCAGGCCGCCTGGCCAGGCCAGCACAGACCCCGCTGGAGGCCCTCAGCTTGTGCTGACAGCAGTCGGGGCCTCTCGAGGGCAGGCTCCCCTCCTGGGTGCAGAGTAAAGCTTCTTGGAACCTCAAACGGTTTAGAAACTCATGGATGACCTTATCTAGAAGCAGAGTGCCTGGATCTTGTCTATGGGGATAAAGACTTAAGTCCTTAGCCATCCTTTACACTTCTGAGGACATGTTTTGATAGGTGGCAAAAAGAAGTTGGGAACACAAGACTGCATTAGAAGCCAGGACTCAGCACCCTGGCAGCTCAGGGAAAGTCTGCCTCCTCTGCAGGACTGGTTTTGCACCTCTTATTATAAGAGACATCTTCAAAACACCTTCTCTAAAGAAGTAGGAATAAGAGTTAAACAGATTAAGACCCTCAGGACACGTAGCTGAGGTAGATAAGGAAAAAAGAAACTCCAGTTCCATAGGGCAACAGCAGCAAAAGGTTGTGAACTCCTGTGGAGAGAAACAGTCTAACTGGGCAGCACTTAGGAGTATTCCAGACCTTCCCAACTGCACAGCAGCCTAAAGCAAAAAGCACCACCATTCTGAGTCACGTGACCTGGTTTTAAAATATTTTATTACATAATCTTTCATGGCACCATCAGGAGTAACAGAAAACGTTATTCCCAGTTCCTAACCACATCCTGAAAAATATACATTTGTATTTATATATTTATATCAATACTCCACCCCTATCCCATAATTCCACCACCTATTATAGGTCTTTGCTTAAAGCAAGAAACTATTCTCTCAGGTAAGAAAATATATATGGAAGCTAAATGAAGTAATGCTTAGAATGATGGGGAAGCTTGGTCGTGGGTGCAGGGAGAAGGGGTCAAGTCCAGGCTAGGCAGGATGGCATCGCTGGGGTCCAGCAGAGATGGAGAAGGACAGTGTATAAAAAGGCAGCGTCAGGCGGGTGGCTCTGGTGTCCTCGGTCCATTAGGAGATGGCCTTTGCCTCGGGAAGGAAGGCTTCCCAGTACTTTGCCAGCTGCAAAGAAGCGGGGACAGTAAGTGAGTGCCCCCATCTAGTGGCAGAGCCTGAGGGGAGCAAGCACAGTGCCAAGGCACTTCCTCAAGCGCCTCCACCACCCAAAGGCAGATGTGAGCTGAGGAAATGGCTAGGCTAAGAGTGGACCTCAGGACAGATGGCCGGCTGGCCACCTTGCCCTTCCATCTCTCTAGACTTGGGGCCATCTCTGAACAGTCCTGGTTCTGCCCGAGAGGAAGTCCCCGTGGGGGCCACGGCTTTGCCTGGCTCAATTAGCTCCTCATAATTGGGGCCTCTGTCCCACATACTGACCAGGGCCTCCGCTTCAGGAGGGTCAGGTGGCGTCAAGGGGTTAAAGGAGAGGAGAGTTGGAGTTTGTTCTTAGAAACTACTCATTTTAGGATTAGGGCAATCCTGCTTAGCAAAAGACCCTACTGGATGCTCCATGTTAGAGCAACAGGGCCTACTTTCAATCACTGATCATAGCAGAGCCCCCCAAAGCAGGGCCAGCCCATCCTGTCACAAAGTCACAAGCAGGCAGCTGGCCTTTGGAGCAGGCAGTAGATGATGCAAGTCATGCATAACTTACATACCTGCTGCTGTGAGTACAGGAGTGTCTCAAGGTACTTGATCACGTGGTTTTTGAAGTCCTTGGATTTCTCTTTCTATAGGAGAGAGGATTCTACACTGACCACTCAGACACTTGCTTCTTCCCTTCTTGATAGGATGGTGGTGATTTATTGCTGACTGAGGCCGAACAGAGCCTCAGGAAGTAGAGACAGCAGCTGGAATCGCTGTAATTTCCAGCCACACAGCCTCTGCCAAGGGCGTGCAAGGACTCCTGGCAGAGCAGAGTGTGTGTGTGGGGGGAAGAGACAGGACAGGGGACCGGAGGGTATGTGACAGCTACAAGTTTTGTTCTGTGTCTGTTCTGGTCCAGCGACATGTGCAGGACAGCCACTGTGCCTTAGGAGCAATCACACACACACAGCCATGCCTGCTCACAACGGCAGCTCCATCCATCTCTACTCGATAGATTTGGACAAAACCACCACCACTAACTACTAAAGCAGGCACTGCACACTTGGGAGAAGTAAGATCTATCTCACCTCAAACCGTATCACTTCTTTTCGGACCACAGTTGAAATTCTTTCAAAGTCTCTTTCATACTGAGTCACCCGAGACTCCCACTGGGAAGAAAGAAAGGATCACGTAATGTTAAGGTACCATTAAGTCTTTGCCTTTGGACAGCAATTCTATATATGACCTCAATTGGTCATTATGTCTGCCTGTCCCTCTGGGTCCTATGGAGACTTAGCATGTAAGTCCAAGTCCAGCAAAGGCCACCTTCGGCACTGGCTGGGCAAGAGATGCCGGGTCCCCCAGGCCACACCTGGTCTCTCGGAAAGCTCGGGTACTCCCGAGCCCCTGGTTTAGCTACTCACCAGAAAGGTTGGGAGCCCCAGAGAACTGAATTTGGTTCTCACCAGGGAGGAATATCTGAATCACCTTGGAGCTTTTCAAAGACCCAGCCAGGACCCCTCCGGCAGAGATCCTGATTTGGCAAGTCTGGTGAAATGGGAAGAGAGGGGGGCCGGGCCTCGAGGCAAGCCTGGACCCCTAGACTCATTCTCAGCTTCCCCAGCAGCCACCGTCCTTTACAGTCAGTCAGCTCTCTCGACCTCTGTGGAGTTCTGGAGAAGCTGGGTGGGACAGGACCCAGGTTCATTCAGGAACCAGTGCACCCCCCGCAGAGCTGCCTCAGGGGCCTCACCTCTACGATCTCATCCTTGGCCTGCTGCAGCTTGTCAGGCTTGTTGGCCCACAGAAGCCGAGCCTCAGCCTCCCGCTTCTTCTGCAGTGTGGCCTGAGCATCCTGCCAGCGCTGCCATGTCTTCATGCGCTGGTCAAAAGCAGCCTGTGGAGGTGGGGGTGGGGGAAGAGCACAAGCATCCTTCAGGAGCCCCGCTGGGTCTGCCTCGGGGGGCTCTCCCCGCAGCTGGGATAGGGAAGGACCGAGCAGGGGCAGGTTCTGCAGCCGAGTGTTAGTGCCCAGCTGGAGCTGAAGGTCAGAAAGCACAAGCCTGGGTGAGACTCCTCTCCAAGCCTCCAGTGGGCCAGCGCCATGCTGCTTCATGCTCTTCCCAAGACTGGATGGCTGGGAGCACAGAGGTGACCTGATGCCAGTGCTCAGTACTATGGCTTCGGACGGCCTCCCTCAGATCAGTCAGTCACGAATCTACACACATTTCCTGAGACCTGCCATGTGCCAGGAACTAAGAACACAGCGGGGAATGAAACACATGGCTCTGCTTTCATGAAGATTAAAATCTAATAGAAAAGGCCAAGATTACATTAATGATTACCAATAAATAATTACAAGTATGCAGAGCACAGAGAAAACAAGCAGGGTACTATAATAAAACTGGGGACCTGGCTTAGCCTGGGAGATATATCAAGAAGGTCAACCTAGGGAAGCAACCTTTAAGCTGACACCCACATTACATACAGGGTTAGCTTAACACATCTTTAAACTCTTAAACACACCGCTTTCATCTCATCTACACACTCAATTGCTCTAGGCTATCAAGGCCCCCAAAAAGCTCCCCCAAATCTACTTGCTGGTTTTCCCTGGTTCCAGTCCCTTGACCACAATCGACATTTCCAGAGGACAGCTGTTGGCCTAAGCAAACCACTCTCCATCCCCCTGGCTTTGCAGGCTTCCAGAGAGCCTGGGTGAAGATCTGTGCCTGTGGCCCGTCCCACAGCCCGATTCCGTTGGCTCCTCTTCCCTGGGTGTTTTCTAGGCCTCCTTAGTACAGGTCTTTGCCAAAACGTGCACCTTAGGAAGTGAAATGCCATCAAATTCACTTTCCCCAGTAGTGTCACTACTGCTCACCTGACACTTCTTAACAGCTCGATGTCAAAGGATTAGGTAAAGGGTGACCTCATATCCAAGTAAGTCAGGCTCAAGCCTAAACCTCTGGACTAACAGTGCTGCAAATCCACGTTCAGGGCACAATGGAAAAGAAACATCTGCTCACCTCTCCACGCCCACCACAGCTCATGATCATGAGGGCAGGTATGGGTCTCAGAGCAAAGCCCAGCCTGGCAGTTCTACGCGCTAAGGTGTGCAGCTCCAGCACCTGGGGCTCGGGCGAGGCCTCCATCCCCCCAGTCCACAGGGGCTCACCCCACCCAGGGCTCACAGCCAAGAGCTCTGGGATCCAGCGATCCCAAACAGTGCTTCTCTCTGAAGGCTTCCCCGGAGTGCCCTTCCCGGGGATGGTTCTCCGGTCTAAGCAGCCTGACCAGTTCTAAGAATTCCAAAGCAGGTTATTTTTCCAGCCTTTTATCACTCTGGAGTCAGCAGCAAACCAAACAGCAAAGGGCGAGGGCACTGAGCAATCCCACAGGCTATATTAAGCATCTCTGCTACGGACGAAATGAGAATCCTGGGAGCAGCTCAGCTTTTGACAACACAGAGCTGTCTGGTCAGGGAGGTGTTGGGGATGGGAGTGGGGGTGGTATGGCTCTGTTCCAACTCAAGAGGCTCATACATCCTGGTCCCAAGTGGACCAAGGGCAGACTCAGGCTCTTACAGGACAGGCGCCAGGCTCCCTCTTGGCTCTTCCTGTCTCAGGGAGGTCATGCGAGAGCTAACACCACTGCCCAGTGAAGCTTCCTTGGCCACTCTGAAAGGTCCTGGTCACCGGGGGGAAAGGTGAGGTGCTTGACCTGAGGGGCAGGCTGCGGTGTGGTTATCAGAGTGGACAGCCCAGCACACGAAGGGCTCTGGTGACAAGCTTCCAGCCCCCTGGCCACACTCCTCCATGCAATGCCAAACTGGACCCGTGTAGTTACCTGACTGTCACACTGGAGGACAAGTGGAGGACAAGTGGAAGCCAGCAAGAGCGCTTACAGGGTAAAGCCACCGCTTACTGTTAAGGAGGCAAAGACCAAGACTGAGGAAGTCACGGCTCCCGGGGCCCAGACAGCAGGTCTGTCATGAGCCGCTTGAAGAAAGGAGCACAGGACGCTGTCCGGCTTCAACACTACGGAGGGACCCACGTGGACACTTAGGAGTGGTCTTTTCTCCTCATGCATTTAAAAACTGGCTGTGGGGCCTCAAAGGACTTAGTGGTAACTAGCTAAGTTAAATGGGGTTTTGGGTTCACAGGAGACCTTCTCTCTGAGAATGGAAAAACTTACACCTATTTTGAGGTATAATGGATGAAACTTTCTTGGGAAGGGGAAGAGCAAAGGAAAGACAAATGAAGGGGAAGAGAAAGAGGAAAGGAAACAGAAGCTTACTCGGACGATGGCCAGGAGGCGAATGTAGTCACTCAGGAGCTCAGCCAGGAGGAAGAAGTCGTTGTTGGCCTGTTCCTGGTGGAGCTGCTCAATTTTTTCTTCCACCTCAGCCAGCTGGGAGAGAGCCCGTGACAATGCTGTGTTGTCCTCTGAGCTCCCGAGCATGGCCAGACTCTTTGCGAACTGGGCTGTGTTCAGCGCTAGCTCTGGAATGAGGAAGACAGGAGAGGCCGCTCATCTCACCAAGAAAAGGGACCAGTCAGCTGGCACTGCATGGCATGTCTCAGCCCTGCTGCCCCCTGCATCTGCAGCAACTGTGGGCTCTGGAACCCAGTCACCTGCACCACAGCCAACTGTATTCAGAAAGGGAGGGCATGCAGCTTGGTCACACGAGCAGGAGAGGCACCTGCTGTCCTAAGTTTCAAGGTTAGGACTCCCTGGAAGCAGCAGCTCCAATATTCCTGGAGAGCCAGGGGCCAGTTAATACAAACGGGACAAAGGAACGATTCTGATTTTTATGTCCAAGCTCAGGGTGAGCAGCCTATCTGCATGGCACACTACACAGTCTTGCATGTTCTAGAGCAGGTCAAACTTTTTATGAAGGGCCCGATAGTTTAAGGTTTGCAGGCCACATAAGGTCTTACTTGCTCTCTCTTGCTCGCTCTCTCTCTTTTTGTTCCACTCATCCCTTTAAAAATGTAAAAACCATTCCGAGCTCACAGCAACAGGCCCGGGACCAGATTTGGCCCAGGGGCCGGGCCGCATTTTGCTAGCCCTCACTGGCCTCTTTCTAATGTCTTTTTGCCTGTTTAGATTTCCAATGATCAGCATGTTTAAGGCAGAGAAGGAAAGCATTCAAACCTGGCAAGTTTCACTAGATCTTATGCAAATCTCACCAAAGCAAAGTAAGGATGGGTTAGGAGATATATCTCATTTCCCTACATTTACAAATTGCTTGTTTGACCATGTAGCCAAAGTGTGTGACATCATTTTATGGATATAAGCCACCAACTCAAATCACATCAACAGAAGCCCAGGTCTCAGTTCAACTGTATCTGGAACAGCTTCCCGCACCCCTTCCAGGGAGAAAGTACAATGTCCACAGTGGCCGAGGAAAGACAATGAAATCAAGGGGGAGGAGGGCTTTCCTGTCAGGAGACACAGGAGATATCTTTTTGATCAGAACATCAAGCACCAGGTGGGCTGAGAATTTCAACTTGAACAGCTGAGAGGCTTGGGAACAGCACGCCTTCCCCTCTCCAGCTCGCTGCACACATCAGTTTTGGTCACACGAGCTTGGTCACAGGAGCAGGAGAGGCACCTGCTGTCCTAAGTTTCAAGGTTAGGCTCCAAGGGAACTTCAGAGCTTGTTACCTTTCCTGTGGCTGACCAGAGTTTCTACAACGGCATGCAGTTTCCGCAAGCGCTGCTCTTCACATTCTACCTCCTGGAGCTTCTCCTCAAACCACTGAAACACACAAGGCCAGAGCTTTAATGGAGGCTACTCACATAGGCATAGAGCAGTCGTTCCTTAGCCATTTGTAAAAAAAAGGGACTGAATTATCTTAAAAAGAAAGTCCTTTATCTCAGAAATTTCAGGACCCTCAGGGCTCCTGACCCAGGAGCCTGAGGGGGCAGGGAAGCCGAGAGGCACAGGGCTACTCACAATATCTGATTCATTCATCTTGATGGTCATTTTGCTGACTGCATCTGTGGCTTTGTTGAACATCTTGAGGAGACCAGCGCCACTCAATGCCTGAGTACCCACGGCGCGGGGCAGCTACAAGACCAAGAAGGCGGGGATGGCAAGTTATCTGCTGCCCCTATTTTAGGTTCGGAAGAATTAGTATTCATCAGATGTCATGCCTAAAACTTGCCAAACAAATTATTTGAACTGTCGATTGTTGTTTTCAAAGTCACTTACACAAATCCACCACCAGCATGTACAGAAAGAAAAACCAAAGGACCACGTTAAACAGAATCAGCAAACTTTCCAGCTTTGGATATTGTGTGCAGAAGGAGAGTGTGAATGTTATGTGGCCAGGTGACTTCACGACGTGATTGTCTGCACACCCAGGCATGAACTACTTCAATACCAAGCATGCTTTTATTAAAAGTCAGAAGTTCTTTTGGATTACCACATGCTGCACAAAGCTGGACTTAAGGTCTTGAAAGACTTTGAAGTTGTGCTGTGATTCCATTAGGATTTTCCCCAGTGAACAAAGATCCAAGGACAGGAGCATTATTTATTTAGATTAAGGCTACATTGAGGAATAATCTAATTAAGCCAAGCATGCCAAATATTTAGAAATAATCTGATTGGTTCGGTCTTACCACTATTTTCCTAAGGCATGGAAGGGATGCTGAAGAACCTACAGTATATATAGTATAGCATGCTGAGAAACTGGATTTAGTGCTCAGGGCAGCAGTTCTCAACTTGGGCCGACTGTGCCTCCCAGGGGACATTTGGCCATGTCTGGAGATAAGGGGTTGCTCCTGGGATCTAGTGGACACAGGCCAGGAATACTGCTAACCTACAATGCATAGCACAGCCTCTATAACAAAGAAGGATCCAGCCCCAAGTGTCAGTGGTACTACTGCCCACAAACCCTGTTCTAGGGGCATGAAGTGGGGATAAGTGGGTGCAAAGGAAGAATGGACTTAGGAATCGCAGAAGAGGAATGAAAAGATTTAAAGCATTAGACAGAGAATCTGTAATAAATAAAATTCCAGTTTGAGGGAAAAAAATACCCATATACTTAGTAGTATTTTCTTCATTAGAATACTATGTACTTTAGGTAAATTTAAAAAAATAAAAAACACAAAAAAACTACAAAATGATAATCCTACCCTGTGATTTATTTCCCTCTAGTTTTCTTTCCTATGATAGATACAACGTTGTTTTATTCCAGTGTTTCTTTTGATCCTGAATGACTAACGTGTTTCTACAGCTACATTTTCATGCTGTTTCATGTTCACTTTTTATAATTCTTTTAATATATGCTACTAGCAAACATTATGAACATTTCTGTATACTTTGTTTATGAGAATAACGTATTTGTTGTATTGATATATTTTACTTAATTCTTCAATTGTTAGCAATTGGGCTGGCTCCAATTTTTCAAAATCATGAATAGCCTACACATAGCCTGTAGAAAAAGACTATCCACTTGAATCAACACTTTTACTACATGGCAGTTCTGTGGTTTGTGGTAACTGGTTTTGAACCAACGCCCCTCAGCTCCTGGCACAAAAAAAAGTATTGAATTTGAGCCTAGTAACTTATGAAAGATGCTGAGGACTTGCCAAATAGATCATTGTGTTAATCCAGTAAGACAAAACTAGGCTGCAGTGTGACCTCTACAACTAGTTGCTTTTGACTACAGGCAGAGCTGCTTTTATTTCAAAGGCCGAAAAATACTTGTCACTATTAGGGGGTTTACAAACTAGGCTAGAGTCTGGTACTAAATGCCCTATGTGCATGTTAAGTGTTCAAGTATTTGTTGACTGAAGGTTTCATTTCACTAGGGACAGATACAAATTATGAAATTCAGTTTGTACAATACTAACCTCTTCTTTTTCCAAGAACTCCCTGACATCAGGGTCCTGTAACATGGTAGGATGACTCACAATCCTCTGAAGGTACCTACAGAGTAAGCGGTCATCTGGTTAGTCAAGCTGGCCTCACTGGGTCTGGGTGTCATATAGCGCTGGCAGAGGTACAAGGTTTTTCATTACTTTACAATGTCCTCAGATAAGGCACTTAAATATGACTCTGCTTGTAGTAAGCACATTCAAGTTCATGTTATTCACATTTCTAAAAAGGGAAGAAAAATAACTGGTCAGAAAGAGACCTCAGAGCCTTTCATATCTTATTGTCCACTCCGGGCAGAGACAGAAAAGAAGATGGTGTGTTCCCAAGGTGGGAAGATAAGAGACCTAGGAAAAGTTAAGAGATAACATGGAAGTGTGAATCTTTCATTCATTCAACTTTCTCATCTCTATTAACTCTACTGAATGTCTCATAATTGAGTCTCGGGTTTCAGCTCCTCCCTAGTTCTCGTTATTCAGAAAAATGGTTAAATGGCACTTACCTTTCTAGAGCGGCCCTCCGTTTTTCAAGAAATTCTGCAGAAGAAGAATCTTCCTTCCCAACTTTTACTTTTGTCATTCCTGGAATGGAATTTAAAAAGCAAAAATAACCAATAACCATCATGAATAGGATAAACCTATAAAAAACTCTAGAAGGAAAGACAGTAAAAACAGTACAAAACACAACCAAAGGCCACTTCTATGCCACGAGCAGGCAAGAACAAAAGGTTCTTTACATGAGAGTCATTTGTTAAACAAGTCTCGAAGTGCTGGAGGTTCTAAACTCTGGGACTTGCAGAGCCTGTTTTCTAAAAGGGGCCAGTGGGACTCTGCGTATAGATCAAACATCAAATGATGGTAGTGGGAAGGTTCCTTGCCCCTCACCCCATCCAATTTACTACATTCCAATCTGGAAGGAATAGCAATCACTTACCACTCTAGGATACCAACCAACCAACACACACACCCCCCCCACACCCCCCACACCCCCCGTGGAAGCTAAAACCAGAACTTCCTACTATACCCAAAGAAAGAGAACATGTCAAAACTTGCTGTCTATTTCTCTAGACCTCCTGCAATTTACAGGAAAACACGAGAAATTTTTGTAACCACAAGACTACACTGTTAATAGAAATCGTTTCATATACTAAGTAGAAAGTATACTGCAGAAGAATGCAAAGGAAAAAAATCCAAGCAAAATTAAAGACCACAGCCTTACCTATTAGGCTCTTCTCAGGCGGAGGAGGGACAATGAAGCCATTCTGAGAGTGCTTCTCGGAAAGCTTCTCATAAAGACCCAGAAAGTCACTAAATCTTCTTTTCACTGCAAACTGTTTACTTCTGAACATTGGTAAACTCGTCTTGGGAACAGAAAAAACAAGGTGATTTTATTCCAAATAGGGGATGCAGGAGTATCTTGCAAGTCGCCCAGCTGACATCAAAGGAATCTACTGCCCAGATCCCTGTTGCTTAGCCACACGTAAGTAAATTTAACGTTTTCCAAGGCTGAAAATCTTAAATTTTTTGAGCTATTGTACCCTCTGGCTGTGTGGCAGCCTATGGAGCCCTTCTCAGAATAATTACTTGAAATGCATAAAATAAAATATATAGGATTACAAAAGGCAATGAATTACATTCAAATACAGTTTCATTCCCTGGTTAATAACGCTCACTCTAAGGAAACAAATGTGGAAGTCTAGGAAGCTAGAATTCTATGGTCACCTATAACCATTCATCCTGCACTGACTTAAGGTTATTAGCTACTGGAATTAAAGCAACCAAACTGAAAAAAAGAAACTAAACAGTGCTTCTAAGTGGGGGGGATCAGATGAAATGTCCACACTGCAAACACTTTAACCCCTCCAGGGTCACAGGATCGAGAACTTACAGGAGGCAGGCCAACAAGTAGCAGAGAGACAACATAAAGGAGACTTCTAGTAAAAAAGACTAGGCCTAGGTCACAACGAGATCATTTAATATTCAGCAGACAGGCAAAATTTAAGGAGACTGGCCTTGCCAGTTGTTGGCAAGGAAGTGTATCAATGAGAACTTTTACACACTGCCTATGGGAGTATAAATTGGTGCAAAGACTTTTAAAAAGTTTGCATTCCTTTTCTTCAACATGGGCACGACCCAGGGGAACTACTCCTGGTTATATACCCTAGAGAAACTCTTCTCCGTGTACCCTAGGAGACGTGCAAAAATGTTCATAGTCATAATCATAAAAAACTGGAAACATGTCAAATATTCACAACAGGAAAACGGATAAATATATTATGCTACAATCACACAGTGGACTGACTACAGCTACACACAACATGGATGGGTCTGAGAAACAATGCTAGTAAAGAGAGCACTATTTTCAGCATGATACCACTGTTACGAAACTCAAGAACAAAAGCAAAACAGTATATTGTTTAGAGATACATATATGAAGACTTTTTATAAAGGAAATAAGACACAACTCAGGACAGTGGTCACCTCTAAGGTGTGAGGCAGGGGATGTGACAGGGAGAAACACACAGGTCAACAGTACTCATCTGAAGACTGGTGGTAGGTTTGGGGCTTCATTTTGTATGCTTCATAACCTGCATACAACATTGTGTAAGTGGTGTATGCATTAAATAGGAAAAAGGAAGACCAGACCTGAGGGGCAAAAGGTTAGGGAAAGTATTAAAAGAAGCTCAGTACAGAAAAGCTCAGAACTGACAATTTTTAAACAGCTGATAATAGTTCGGGGCAATCCACCAAACTAGCTGTTAAGCCACATAGTTCCTAAGAGGGACAAGACTATATCAGATACACGGCACGTCTTCAAAAAAACTGATAAAGTTTCACACTGACGTGTTAGCTCTCTGGAAGAAACGTGGAAAGGTGTGGATGAGTTTACCAAGGGGATGCAGGCTTGCTCCATCTTGAGTAAACTTGAAGGAAGATGTTGGCAAAGAAACTAAAGAAATACCCAGAAATAATCTGAATGATGACCTTCTTCGTAGAAGCACCCAAGCCCGTTAAGGTTCATCAGCAAGGTCACACGGGCTCACCTGTGTTGTGACTTTGTAGGCTACGTAGGCGTTCATACCGTCCCCTGTGGGAGAATAACAAAGCAGGAAAGGATTGAGCATTCTGTTCACCAAAGCAGTGCTCACCTTGTTCACATGTAGCCAGGAATCATAAGCCTCAGGAGCCCTGTACAAGTTGGGATACTTGTTTCATCACCAAACTTTAGACACTACCCTACAATTCAATTCTGACTTTGCCTCATGGCCTCTGGTGCTTATCATGCCCCATGGATGCTGGCTGGGCCCCAATTTGAGTTAGACAAGAGAGTCCGTCCTCTGTTCTAAAGCCAGCTCCATTCATGCCCTTCACAAAGCAGCACTGGATGCTGACAATCCATCAGTTGTTACCATGCCAATATTTGAGCTGTTTGCACACATCTGTCTAAAACCACACAATTCTCTTGCTGTATAAAGCAGGAGGAGGAGAAGGAAGCAAATGATGTAAAAGGAAACAAGTAGTTCTACCCTAAGCTAGCTCTGGGCTTGGTTTGCTCTTTTAGAAATACTGTCACGGCCCCTCCATCAGTGCTGGGGGACACTGACCTCTGTCATCTAGCATGTTCACCCAGAGCAAAGGGCCTGGCCGGAAGAGACTTCGGCTGCCTGATGTCACACAAATCTATTTTTCCTGGAGGGATTGTTTTTCTGAAACAGCCTTTGACTGTTCAGTAATTTGGGATTCAAGCAATTGTTTTTCTCTGTATCAGTGTCCTGACCTAGGCCACTTAGGGGCATAAAGACACCACTGACTCTCTGAGCACTGAAAAGACACACACTACACTCTAGACAGATACAGCTTCAGGGCTGGACTCTGGTGTTTGGGGTTCGTTTTGTTCCTTTTCTCCCCACCCCTTGATTCTTCCTTACACCAAACAGGAAACCTAGGTCAACAATTACTACTTGCTTAAACTTCTGAACTGGTGGTGGGATGAGGGCCCAGGGGAAGAAGGTGCAGTACTGTCATAAGCAGGCTCATATACTGCAATTTGGTTTCCGTGAGATGGCTGGGAAAGCACACAAAGAAGCTGGAGATTATACAGGAATAGAGGGCTTGCCTTCTCTGCCTCTCCAGTCTGTACCAAAAGAGTATGTGTAAAATGAAAATCATAGACTAAGCTTTAGAAATTATTTTATACTGATTAGTAGTGTTTGTTCTCTTCTAACCAACTTACACCGCATTGCCTAATGCTACGAAGGATGCTTACCATTGATAAAAGGAAAAAGTAATCTAAATTTACTTTAAGGAAAAGTACTCAAAATTTCATTCTCAGTTGAATAGTCATGGTTAGATGTCCAGAAGGTCAACCCCATAATCTAGCGCCTGCAATTAAGGAACGTGTAAGTGCACATGTACATACAACAGTAGCAAAGCAGGGTCTTCAGACACTTCGCCTGCATATCAGCTGCTTTTACTGAGGACATGTGTGAGAACAGAGAACTACTTGCACGTACATACACAGCTCATAAGATACAGAAATGGGCTAGTAATACAGCACTTTTAAATTCAGGTTAATTTCTAAATAATTTCAGAAAGTTGAAGAGGGCATTCAGAAAGTTGAAGAGGGCATATGCAAATTACCAAGACTAAAAAGCATATCCTGGTAGAAGTAGGATTCTAATTTATTTAGATGTGTGTGGAAATGAGAAGCACATGTTGATAAATAGCCCACCCAAACAGGTGTTCTTAAAAAGATCAGGCCTTGGGGCAGCCAGTTAGCGCAGGTGGTTAGAGCGCCGTGCTCTTAACAAGGTTGCTGGTTCGATCCCCACATGGGCCACTGTGAGCTGGGCCCTCCACAACTAGACTGAAACCACTGCTTGACTTGGAGCTGATGGGTCCTGGAAAAACACACTTAAAATAAGTGAAAGATTAAAAAAAAAAAAAATCAGATCTTGAATATGAAAATGTTTTAAGAGGCTGGTTTCTTGGCATCAACATGACTAAGAATCTAGACTACAGTGCAAGGGGAAGAAGGCTTATCACCAAAAGTGATCTGTGTTTAAATAAATCTGGTCCATGTGGTGTTTAAATTACTGTTATGGGTTGAACTGTGTCCTAGTTGAGCTGTGTCCTCCTAAGAAAGTTATGTTGCAAGTCTAAGCCCCAGTACCTCAGAATGTGACCTTATTAGGAAACAGGTTTTTACAGATGTAACCAAGTCCTAATTCAGTGTGACTGGTGTCCTTATAAAAAAGGGAAATTTGGACACAGAGAGACACACATAAAAGAAAAATGATGTGAAAACACCCAGGGAGAATGCCATGTGACAATAAAGGCAAAAAGCGGAGTAATGTATTTACTAGCCAAGGAAAGTGTGAGGCTACCAAAAGGGAACAGGCACAGAATGGTCCTCCCCAAGTGCCTGCACAGGGGGCATGGCCCTGCTGGCACTACGGCCTCGGACTTTTGACCTCCGGTAGGAACTCTGAGGGAATATATTTGGTTGTTTTAAGCCACCCTATCTGTGGTACTTGGTTACAGAAGCCCTAGGAAACTGATATATAGGATATTCATAAACATTAGAGAAGCAAGAGAATCCTAAACATGTAATTCCAAGTTCTAGTCCAGGCTCTACCAGGGACCACACTGTGACCTGACCGGAAAGCTGTATTTCACTTACTGGTCCTCAATTTCCTCTGTTGTTGGATGAGGGAATCGTATAAGATGCTCATAAATATCCTACCAGTACAACAGTATAGGAAAAGTAAAACTCGACATTTTAACAACAAAGCATTTGGGCATAAAGTCTAACTAAATTAGACTTCAGAAATTCCTGTTCCTAGTTCAGAAGAGACAAAAGACGGGAAATTTTCTTTTTCCTTTTACCATATAACCACCATCCTCATTTAGGAGCACAGGGCTCTGTACAGCCTTTACTGTCACGGGCTGTGTCTGAAACAAGGACAGCTGAGACCTGTTGCTCTCTGCTTACCAACAGCTTTCACAAGCCTGGGACACGGAAAGGCTAGCCGAGAAATTCAAGTCCTGGCCAAAGTTAAGTATTGTGCTTTTTGAATATCTAATGTCAATCTGACCAAGATTCCACCTGGGTCTTTTAGTCTTTACCTATGAAAGAGAGATGCAGACTGTCCCACTTCAGTAGGTATCAAGACTATATAAGAAACGGTACGTAACAAGAATTCTAAACTTCCTGAGGGAAAAATAAATTCGGTATCCCCAAATTATAGAACATGTGGGGTTTTCTGTTTTGTTTTTGTATTTAAATGGAATTTATGATCTGAAAAGGGAATAAAATGGTCTCATCAACTCTGTGAGAGAAGGCAATGTTTGGGTTTTTAAAAAGGGATTATAATAGTACTTGATATCTCTGAGTTTTCTGCCTAAAGCCAAGAAAAGTCTAAATAAAGTACTGGTTGACTGTTGATTCTGGCCTTAGAAGCACAGTAAGCAGTATAATTCTACAGGAAAGATAATGATGAAGTATTTACATTGGCTAGTTCAGCTCTGGAGGTAACCATCTGGAAATTAGCTAACTATGCTTTCCACAGCCACATCCTAACAGCAGAAGGGGTCCCAAGTACACTTACCTATCTTCTCTGGATCAGTTATACCAACTGTCAGATCAAATTGGTCTTCCTGTTCTTCTTCCTCTAGCTTTTAAAGAGAAGACAATCATGAGAGTTGATATAGAAAGAAACAATTTTACTCTGTCTTAATCTTATATCAATATAACATCAAGATATATTCTTCTATGTATCAGTGTTCAGCTCTATCCATTCCCAACATTGCTAATGAACCAACTTCCACCATTTTAAGTTGAAGTCTGTTTAAAGGTCTTTTGTTGTATCTATTCTCGTAAAACCTTATTTTGGTAATAATGAATAATTATTAGGCTTTGTAAGACCTGCCTCTGTCAGGCTAAGGAGGGAATGAATAGAGACTACACTCTTGAATATGGGAGAATCAGACACTAAATATCATTAGTGACCATGGAAAGCCTTTGTGCTATCCTCAGGGTAACAGTTACTCTGCACAAGAAAGAGTCCTTTATTGGATTCTGGCTGTCCGTTAACTGTAAAGGTCTTCTCCAAAAGTCAGAAATATTTTCTCAAGGTTCATACTCAAGTGAACTTTTGACTGGTAGCACAGTCCTAAAAATCCAAAATAAATAAGACCAATAGCACAGACTCTCACCTCCTCATAGGTTGGCTGGGGCTTAGAAGAATTTGTGGCTTCCTGTGGAGGAAGAGATATGAGCGTTTTGGCTGGCACCTTCTTCTGATTATTCTGTGTGCTGTCCAGGGATAACTCCACTGTGGCATCTAAAAATAGTTGATTATTTTATAATGAAGGTCAAAAATGTGTCTTTGATGGCTCAACTTCAGTTCTCTAGGCTAAGAGACAAGAACAACAGCAACCACTCTCAATACTTAGAGGTTCTCCGACTAAGAGAACAAGAATCAAGAAATTTTTACATGGATAAAAGGGGAGGGCAGTAAGGGTGGTATTCTCCTAGCACAAGCTTTGTACAGCAACCGCTCTCATTTCTAAATACAACTACTTGGCTACTCTCTCCTATATAGAATTTAGGCAAGAACCAGTTATCAAGCAAAAAGACTACACAGCCAAAGGAAATGTACCAATTTATTTTAGTCTAAGGAGTATTCATTTAAAACCTTATATGAATTCTATTTGTTCTAGTTATAATTATTGTAAAAGAAGTTTGGTTATCTGTTTTATAAGCCAATATGATAGAAGAGGCAGGTATACTGAGAGTATAAAGAGACATCAAAGGAAGGGTCAGAAAGACTGCAAACTAGAAAAAAAGATATGTGTAATACCTGAAAATCTTTCTCATCAAAATTACTTTAAAAAAAATTAGTGCTTAAGAGCTCCCTTTATCTATCTAGGAAAATCTCAGTTGAGCAGAACAATTCATTCCCTAAGTATTCTAGAGGGGGTACTTTCAAAAGAGCGTTATGTACCATTTTTAGGCATTAAAATTTTTTAGGCAAATAAAAAGAATGTACTTTCAATTCAAAGCAGTGGAACTAAAAGTTCAAAACCTAAACAGCTCAGCTTTTTCTTTTCTTTTTAATAAAGGAAAACAAATAACCATTTAGGTTTGGCCTGATCGGTAGGTATTCAATTTTAGCCTCAGGGAAATCAAAGAGAGAGGTTTCTTTCTCTTTTCTAGACTTTCATTTGGAGCTAAAATGAAACCCTGAGATGGGGGTCTACAGGGCATAACCAAGTCCTAGATCAATGTTCTGATCATTAAGTGTGAATCGTATCTACAAACTAGTTGCCACACCGTTAGAATGCGTTTCCTATCAGGAAAAAGGGAGAGGTGGTAATGTAATCTGCCTCTGGTGTGGGAGTCCAAAACAGAAAAAGTATACATAACAAACATCTCGGGATGATAGGATTCTTTGAAGCAAGCAACCAGCTGCAGTATGTTTATGATATTCCCATCATGAAGTCCCCACATAAATAATTAAGTTAATAAATATGTTTGGAAGTGAAACACAAGGTGCTTCTCATTTAAAACCTTTGACTTATTAGAGTGCTACTAAAAGCCTTTTGAAGAGCTGTGCATTTTCTATTGAAATTCATGTGACAAAGATGCTAAAACTTACATTAAAAACTTTTTTTTTCTCTGTACTCTTGATAAGAGTAATGGAAAAGCCCGTGGGCTCCACCACCACTAAACTAATCATGTGGAAAATAAAATCAAAGCCTTTAAATTTCCAGTCAGTATATAAAATATCGGAGAAGCTAAGAGTGCTAAAGTAAACATCTCATTGTAAGCATTACTTTCTGTAGATATCTTATGTTCCTTTCTTAGTGAGGCAGGTATTGGCTGCTTAGGAAAACAGTAGGGGAATGAAGTTAATCAGAACCCTCATTAGTAATAAGTATAAGCCTCTAATAAAGTTCTACATATTCATGCATATAAAACCCAACCACGGAAATGACTCAAGTCACACTAAGATTTCAGGTCCCCTTATAAGGAAAGATCACAAACATTAAGTCCCAAAGATAGAAAAACCTTTTCAACCTGCCATATTAACTAAAGATAACTCATTATTTGCATTTCTCCTCCAGAAACTTTATCCAAAAAATAATCACTCCCAGAATGAACAGTGTGTACTTTAAGTTCAGAGATGAAAGGAACTGGAAAATCTTCTAAATCTTTATAGACCTTCTAATTTCTTCCCTTTCATGTCTTCTAAATTTCCTACCAGAGTTCTAATGTGAATCTTCCCAAGCTCTTACCCTCCACCCGCCCTTTCATCCCTTCCTTTCCTCACCCTTCACTCCTTTGAGGATCTCATTCACAGGGCAGTTTTAACCTCTAAGAAGATCCCCTATCTCCAGTTCTTCCGTCTTTCCCCACATAGAGCACCACAGTTCAAATCACCTCCTGGGCATTGCCACTTGCATTTAAATTATCTAAAACCCAAACTCACTCTTCTCCCAAAGCCAGTTTCTTCTTCAGAATGTAGGCCTCAAAATGTTACCGTTGTCTTCTTAATCCTTGGACTTGAGACTTATTTTAACTCTGTTTTCAATCCCCATTTTTGGACACTCATTACATCTAATCACTAATACCTGGATTTGTTGATTTCTCTTTTGAAAAGTTTTCACCTTCCCCTTCCTTCATCACCTTACTTTCGGTCTTTGCCATTTCATTCTTGAACTAATTTGTGAATGACTTCTGCAGCCTCTAGTCTTTGTCCACTGCAATCTATTTTATAGAATAATTCCTTAGATCAGTTTTCCTAAAACATTACTTTGCCCACATCACTTTCCTTTTTCAAAACTGCCAATGGCTCTTAATTGGCACTAGGATGAAAAAAAAATTTTTTTTAAATAAAAGTTTATTGGGGTGACAATGGTTAGCAAAGTCACACAGGTTTCAGGTATACAATTCTGTACTATATCATCTATATGTCACATTGCGTGTTCATCGCCCAGAGTCAGTTCTCCTTCCATCACCATATATTTGATCCCTTTTACCCTCATCTACCACCCCCCTCCCCGCTTATGATGAAAATTTAAACTAATTAATACTGACATCGGAAATCCTCCTAAACTACATTTCCAGCCCTATCTTCCGTGGTTTCTCTAAGAACCCCGCTCTGGCCCACCAGGTTTACTGACTGTCCCTCATTGCACCTTGTACTTCCTGCCCAACCATTTGTACTCTTTCTCCTTTTTCCGATATAAATCCTGCTTCTTTCAGGGAGCCTTTCAAGGCCACTCTAGACCAGTTTCTCAGTGTGGGCACCACCGATGTTTTGGGCTGATAATTCTTTGTTGGGAGGGGCTGTCCGGTGTACTGCAGGCTGCTGAGTAGCATACGTGGCCTCTACCCACCAGACACTGACAGTTCTCCCAGCTGTGACGACTAAAAACGTCTCCAACCGTTGCCCAGTGTCTTAGGGGGCAGTACAAAAATCACCCCATTGAGAAGTGGGCAGTCCCTCTCAACAAAAAATTATGGGGCACCAAATGTTAACATTGCCAAGACTGATAAACTCTGCTCTACACTTGTGTTTTTCAAACTGCAGATTGTAGCTCATTGGGGAATTGTGAAATCTATTCAATGGGTTGCAAATAAGATTTAAAAAAAAGAGAAACAATAGGAAATTTCAGATTGCATTGAAAGTAGTAAGGGCAAGTCATTTAATAAAACTTGTTTCAGTTTTATCCAAGTATGTATATATTTTGGATTATGACACAAAATGTATTTCTTACCATGAGTCTTGGTCAAAAAGTTTAAAGCCACTGCTTTAGTCTGATCTCAGGTCCCTCTGAGCTCCCATGACTTAGTATTTCTAGCATTCCTCTGGCCACAGTTATATTATTGTTTAAAAGTTTGTCTAACTCACCTTCTCAAATAACTGTATATGTACGTCTTACTCCCTACACTTGTAAGGATCTTGATGGCAGGGACTGCATTTTCCAGGTTTGGGAATCCTCCACAATTGTATTTCACATAGAATTACGTTTCCAATACACACAGAAGGAGGTTACTTTAATACAGCAATTTAGAAGCTCCCTAGTGTAAGTTTTGAGTCCATACTTGCCTGCAAAGAGATCCTGTGGCTCTTGGTCTTGTTCCTCATGGATCCCATTTTCTTTGGAGCCACTGTTGATGGGAAGGGAAGTAATTCTCTTTGGAGACTGGGGCTTACTCTGAAAACAAAGAGATACTCTTGAATAAAACAGTACCATTAAAAACAAACCTGGAAAGTGACTTTGAATGCATCCCTCAGTCGCTCCCACAGGTGTTTAGGGGAAGACAGTTCAATAAGCAGCGAGTCACTATGAGTAAGCGCTGCCCCAGTGATTACAGAGCTCAAATAAATGCATACATTTTAGAGTTAATTTCTAACACCAAAACCCTGCTGAAATGCCCTGCCCCAAAGCACATGATACCGATGTGGGTATGTGTACACGCAGATCATTTTCAAAAGAACCTGCCCAAATGCATTCCTCCTTCTCAGCTCATGACCTTTATTCTTTCAAATGCTGATGGGACACATTCTAGTGACCGGGACTCCACACTGGAGTCCAGATTTTAAGTTCTGATTCTGGTTTAAACTGTTCACTGAAGCCCAGTTGTATGGGTATTACTGACCCCTCTGACAGGCAAAAGAAGGTAGAACACTTTATATGAAATGCTGTTTATAAACATAACTTTCATTCTTAACTTACACACACACGATTTTCAACTACACCCGTGTCAGGCTAGCAGAATAAAAACCAGTCCTGCTTAGACTAGTGGGCACATAGTGAAAACAGTCAGTCCATGGCCTTTATCAAAAGCTCAGTGATCAGCCACCAACAGGGTGGGGAGGAACCCCAACGAGGACCAGAACGAACAAAGCTGGATTGTGCAGATGGACAGAAAGCTGGGAATCTGGCTTCAAAAGCTATGGTGTGGTGTTGCAGGGTTTTGAAGTCAGACCCCAAGGCCAAATCAGTTCAAGACCTGACTTAAGGAAGCTTTTAGGAAACATTTCCCAACAAATCTGAGTGATTTTGTTCCTCAGAAACCAGCATTTTCTGACCCAACAGAACAAGGTGAAATGACAGATCTATTGGGTACTCTGAATATGCCGTGCAAACAATTCCATACAAATATTGGGGCCACCCTCAGGGAAAGAAACTGTTACCAATATTTAATTTTATATTAACAAACACTGCTTCCACTGGAACTTTTCTATGCTAATGAAGTTTAATGAGCACTTAGTTATACATGCTAAAATGTTACACCAATTCTGTTAGTGATTTTTTCTTCTAGGTGCTTCCATAATCTTAAAAAATAACAACAAAATCAATGTAGAGACAGACAATAATAGGGCAAAAACAAAATCCACGTTTCCTTTTGCCTCACACATTGCAGTCACTGCCCTACATACACACTGCCTCCCTACACACTCTGTGCTCTTGTATAGTATAGGGAGCTCATAAAAAGCCATTTGATTTCTTTTCAATTCAGTTCCCAATACCAGTCATCTGTAGATGGAGATACAGGAGAGATTAAAACCCAAGCTACATTAAGGAGATATATATATATATATATATATATATATATATATATATATATATATATATATATATATATTACTAGTAGCTCACTAGAGAGAGACTAAAGCAACAGGAAAGACACAGGTGAGAATTTAGCCATTTTAAAAAAACACTTAGAAGAACCCATTCCTGTGATAAGGAGATGAATAAAGCCAGCTCTGTATTTTTCTGATTTACCATCTAAACTTGCACGTTTTAAGACTTAAGAGCATTTTCTGGTGTAACACTAGAATAGCAGTCTGTCTAACCACGACTAATCAGGAGAGACAGACCCAGATGGAGGGGATACTATAGTGATAACTAGAGCACATTACCCGTCTTTCTTCCTCCACCCAACCACCTTCAAGCCCAAATCCTAATAAGTTGCTTGACTAGAACTGTGATGAAAACAAAGACTTGTGTTTCCTTAGTAGCTAGGTAACAACTACCTGTGAGAACCGAAAACTGTTCCTCAGATGAACTCTCTGGGGCTCCATCCCAAAACCACTCAAGGCTGAGTTCTAAGAAAGTTGAAGATAGACTGATTACTATATTTACTACCCAAATCTTTCCTCTGTAAGTCTTTACAAAATTAATCCTCTATGTAGGTAAAACTTTGTATTCTGTATTCCCCCTCTACCATCTGAGCATTTGTACATGTCATTAAGAGCTGTAGGAAAATTCCACCAGTGACTTAACTCTCCATAGTCATTTCTCTAAGGATGGACATACCAAGTTTCCAGGTTCTTTATCATCACAAGTATTGATGTGCTATCCACCCCTATATGTAAATCCACATCTGATTATTTCCTTGGGATAGATTCTTAAGTAGAATGACTGGACATAAAATTTTCAAAGGCTCTGCTAATCTGCCTTTCAGAAAGACCAGCAGTTTACTCCCCCCATCCCCCAGCAGTATATGAGCGCTGCGCGCACAGCAACATTAAGCATTCTCTCTTTAAAAAAACATCTTTGCCAGGCTGACTGCTGAAAAGACATTGTTTCCACATGTTTATGGCCATAGGAACACCGCTGTGACTTGTCTTGATGTCCTTGCCCATTTTTCTATGCTAAGTTAGCATTTCTTAGTTAGATGTATGCACTTTTCTTACAAAGGTGTTAACCCTCTCTCTGGCATATAGTACAGTGCCCCTCTCCAACTTTATCTCTGTTCACTTTTTATTTTTTACTTTGTCGACGTAAGAAACACCCAAACTTGTAGGGAATTTTTATAAGAGTTTATTTGAGCCAAAACTGACGACAATATGCTGGGGAACATGATCTCAAATGCTCGGGAGAATAACAGTCTGCAGTTTCTTTTGGAATTAAGGAGGGAAAGTAAGGGAGATTACAGGAAGGTGGGAGAAAGCAAGGTGGGGAATGGATTACAGATTAGTCAAGATTCTGTGGTCTTGAGGGTGGTCATGCCTTCCAGGAGTCTTACTCTGGCGTTTCAAAGGTGTTAACCCAGATGCACAAGAACAAAGGACAGGGCTGGCTTAAAACACTTCACTAAATTGGTGATAGGTCTGGGGCGTGATTACCAACCAGTACCTGCTCAGTTAGGAATTTATGATTACAACACCCTTTTTTCTTCCACAACCATACCAAATTTCTTTTATGTTGATTGACTTGGACTGGCATTGGATAAACTAACTTATTTCTTCGGGACTGTTAAAAAACAAAACTCAACCAAGTAAATTTAAAAATCGAATTGGTTTTATCGAACCATTCATGAATCGGGCAGCACCCTACCTCCTAAACAGAAAGGTGCTCTGGGGCACCTGTACAAAATGGCAGGGTTTTAATGGCAGGAGGGTGGGGCAAGGAAGTCATTAGCAAAAGAAAAGAGGATTGTTTAAGGCCAGGTCATCTTCTTTTGGGGGAAGGAAGCAACAGTGATTTTATGAAGCAGATTACCCTCACTAGTGCTACTCAGGAAATTTCAGATTGACTGTTTAAAGGTCACATTTCTGGGAGAGGTTGAATTTGAAATTAAGTTTTGGTGTGCTGTTGCGAGGGCAAATGACTCCATTTGGGGCCTATTATTTCTTTTTTTAACAGACTGAAGAGTATCGAGCACACAGATGGCCTTTGAGGCATAATATTCTCAAATTTTAATTAAAATCAGATTCAAAAGAAGCTGAGCAGAGCTATTTTTAAGGATAAGAAGAACTGGCCCCCTATTGGTGGTATCTGACATTCATATAGGACGGTTAATAGAAAACAAGTCTTCCATGAGACTGTAGAGTCTATAATAAATAATAGCTTACTTATGTGGACAAAAAGAGGGTTCTACAGAAGGTAACCTCACAGGGTGATCTGATCATAAATTCCTAACTGGGCAGGTCATGGTGGGTAGTCACGCTCCAAGCATGTAACTTTTTTAGTAAAAGGTTTATCTTTTTATCTTTGCTGTAAGCAAGCTCCGTCCATTGCTTTTGTGCGTCAAGGTTAACACAATTTGAAATAAGCATAACGACCCTCCAGGGCACATAATCCTATGAACCATCTGGTTATCCAATCCCTACCTTGCTTTCTCCCATCTTCAGGTAATCTTCCAGAAGATTCCCCTCCTTAATAATTTCAAATGCATAAAAGAAACTGCAAAACTGTCATTCTCCGGAGCATTTGCAACCTTAATTCCTGGGGTCAGTTTGGCTCAAATAAACACTTATAAAAAATTCTCCACAGGTTTGGACGTTTCTTATGTCGATACTTGTCATCAAAATAAATACCCACCTGGGCATTATAGCATAACACATTTCATATGCTATGCTTAAAGTTAAAAGGCTAATTTCTAATCAGTATTAAGGTATAATTTATATTAAAAAGCTAATTTTGAATCAACAATCACAATTTGGGGAAGGACTCATTTTGAGGGAAAGGAGGCACACTGATTACACTGAGTGGCAAAATCAATACTAAAAATAAACTTTGCTTTATAATTCATATTTAAAAAAACTTTTAATAATCAATAAGTCACAAAACTATACATCATGTGTTTGAAGGGGGCTAAATTTCTAGGCAACAGATAAAATTATATTCTGATGAAAACAGTATGTTTGTAATGTAGCTAATAAGCTAAAGCCCTGCCTACTCCCCCCTGGCCTCCCACATTTTTAAAAAATAAAGGAAGCATTCTTTCTGTTAGGGACAGGATCCTAGGCTAGGATATCCAACACTTGCTGACTCCCTTTGACTGTTAATTCTAGCAGGTGGTTCCACTGATAAGCCTGTTTGAAAAAAAGTTGAAGTGCTTCTCTTTATAAGAGCACACAGACAGGCCTAAAGCTAATTCTCAGAGAGGAACTAGAAAGATCTGCCAACACGAGAGCACTTGTGTTAAGAGCAAACAGGTATTCCTCACCAATTACCAGCCTCAAACCGTGAGGCCTGGGCTCCTAACGCAACTTTCTTAGCTCAGAGAAGGACAGGGTGGACTTGCTGTCCCCTCAGAGCTGACACACCCATTCAGTTCGGAAAAGTCTTACTGGGATTCCGGGTAACTTCCCTTTAGGTAACCAGTTGTGATTCTTCCTCCTGCCGCTCAAACTGCTCTTTGCTCCACGCAGAACCCTTGCATGATGTTCAAGCAACCTCAAAGAGTAGTACAGGCATTTTAGTGTAATTGGTTTCCTTTGTAATCTTACGTATCTTACACATTCAGACATTATTCTGGGAATAGGTCCAGAAGCGTCACTGGACTGCTAACAGGTCCACAACACAAAAAAAGATAAAGAAACTCTGAGCTAAGAGGGTAGAAGAACTAATGAAAATGGTAAAAGGGGAGCTGGAACAGCGGGGAAAATGAGCCCAGAGCTGACCTTTCAGCTAGGTAAGGAAAACCATGAGCAAGCCCATTAGAGGTCTCAAAGTGAAAGGGCAAACCACAAAGAATTAAAAGAAAACAAAAAAGGAGAAAAAAAGAAAAAGAATGGGCACACTATGATCTACCAAAATTCAGCTACTGACATTCTACTGGATTCCCTGGTGAAATTTCCCTACTAACCAATATAAGTTGGAAGGGCCAGAAAACTGCAGAAGGATCAGAGCACTAATGGGCACATTAACTTCTAAACTGAAATGCAAACCCAGTTCAAATCTGCTCTGAAAGCAGAATGAAGCCCCAGCTGTCCATCTGACTAAGCAAAAGGCCAGAAAAATTGAGCAACAAACAGGCTTTTCCTGGAGATGAGATACTTATGGCTACTTGCTCTAGTAACTGTCCACTACTCATAATTTATTTATGCCCACAGTTACTCAAGAGTGCTGAGAAGCATTAAGGACCAAGGAAGAGAAATCAGAGTGTTCCTGTTCCTCTCTCCCCTCTCAACCAAACACATCACAAATGGCCAAGTCATCAGAGCTACCTTAACACCTTAGTAAGCAAAGGGGCATCAACTCCCTACAGAAATCAGAAGTCCCACTTCAACCTTTGCTGCTTCTCTCATAAATTCCAAGCTTGAATTTTAAATAATTTTTAAGTTGGGTTCTTATTCGTCATCTTTAAAAGTTTTCACTCAGCCCCCTTCCTCCAAAAGGGTCTTTAACTACTTTTTTTAGCTTCTCCTCCGTTATCTTGAAAGCTAGTACAATTCTATGATCAAGAAATCAATGAAGCTATGCACTTCAGGCAAATTGAAACTTATTATAAGTAAAACTTGTCTATAATTTGAGCTGAGCATTAAAATAAATCTTTGGACATAACACCAGTTACTGACTTTTTCATGAACATTTGTATTAGACCCGTGTGAAAAAAAAGTGGAATTTTAACTTCTGATCTTTTCACCAGATCTGACACGTGTGATGATGGTAGCTCCAAAAACAAGTGTTTGAGACAATATACCTACAGAAAATACTACACACTGGAGGGACACTCATCCATGGCTATTTATTAATATACGAGTAAGTTGTAAATGACTACACCATTAACTAAAGAACCTAAGCAATAAATCTTTGTTTAAAATTACCGTTATGTAGATTAACTTTCAACTGGTTAAAAATAGAGAAGGGACAGTAACAAGAAACTTACTGAGTATGCAGAACACGTTTGAGAACAGCCATCATATATTTTGTAGAACAGAGAATTAAGATATGAACCAACTAAATTATCAATCTCCTTAGAGCTTTTAATGAAATTACCAAATTTCTGTCCAGTTCTAAAGAAGTTATCCTACAATCACTCAAAAGGAAATGAACTAGTCTTTAAAAAGAGCTCAGATGGGATTGCAAAATGGTGTGACTGCTATGGAAAATAGTATGCAGGTTCTTCAAAACAATTAAAACTAGAACTACCATATGATCCAGCAATCCTACTTCTGGGTACACATTCAAAAGAATTGGAAGGCAAGGTCTCAGAGGTGATACCTGAACAGTCATGTTCATAGCAGCACTATTTACAAGAGCGAAGAGATCGAGGCAACTCAAATGTCCATTGAGAGATAAATAAATACACATAATGTGTTATATAATATATACAAATGATAGAATATTGTTCAGCCTTAAAAAGGAAGGAAATTCTGACACATGCTACATACAACTTGGATGAACCCTGAGGACATTATGCTAAGTGAAATAAGCCAGTCACAAAAAGACAAATACTTCATGATTCCACTTATACAAGGTTATCTAACGTAGTCAAATTCATAGAAAGAGAAGACAGAATGGTGGTTACCAGCAGCTGGAGAGTGGGGAAAAGGGGACTTGTTTAATGGGTATAGTTTCAGAAATTCAAGATGAAAAAGTTCTGGAGATGTGTTTCACAAAAATGTGAATATACTTAACACTATTGAACTGTACAATTAAAAATGGTTACGATAGCAATTTTTTTTTTTTAAGATTTTATTGGGGAAGGGGAACAGGACTTTATTGGGGAACGGTGTGTACTTCCAGGACTTTTTCCAAGTCAAGTTTTTGTTCTTTCAATCTTAGTTGTGGAGGGCGCAGCTCAGCCAGGTCCAGTTGCCGTTGTTAGTTGCAGGGGGCACAGCCCACCATCCCTTGCGGGAGTTGAGGAGTCGAACCGGCAACCTTGTGGTTGAGAGCCCACTGGGCCATGTGGGAATCGAACCAGCAGCCTACGGCATTAGGAGCACGAAGCTCCAACCGCCTGAGCCACTGGGCCAGCCCTCGATAGCAAATTTTATTGTGTGATTTTTCCACCACAATTTTTTTTAAAAAGCTCGTTTGTTCCCCCTCAGGATACATGTTATATTGATCACAGATGAAGGCTGGATTCTAAAAATACCATGCCCTTTCCTGGCTAAATGTTAACACATAACTTCCATTTATGTAATTCTCTTAGTCTATAAAACACTGTCAATCAGAAGCCAATTGCTATCCAAAGACTTTTGAATATCAATAAAAGTTATAGTGTTCTTTAGTCTTAAACACCAGTGGGAACATGTAAATAATTCTTGATTAATCATTATTCTAAATATTCAATATATGACTTTTCAAGCCCCCTGCTATTATTTCTTTATTTTCTTTCTTTTTTTGGCCATTTCTTTAATTAGGGTTTCAATTCAAGAACAAGACCAGTGGGAAAAAAATTCTAACTGGTCTGATAATATCATCAAAAGAAGTCACCAGATTTGGCCAAAATCTGAACTGAAGACATCACTTATCTGTTTTCCTCTTTCCTCTCAGCAATGAAAGGCTTCCACAGTTCTCCCCTTTTATTTACACAGCAAATCTAATTGTGATCCTGCCATACTGCTAACAAGAGTCGGGTATATAAGGATTCCTGGGGGGTGGCTGGTTAGCTCAGTTGGTTAGAGCGCGGTGCTCTTAACAACATTGCTGATTCGATCCCCGCATGGGCCACTGTGAGCTGTGCCCCCCACAACTACACTGAAACAACTACTTGACTTGAAGCTGATGGGTCCTGGAAAAACACACTTAAAAAAAAAAAAAGAACTCCTGGGAAGGCAAATAAAGAACTAGCTTCAATTTTCATTCAGGTTTAGAAGTACACAAATAAGACCGGTGAGATCAAATGAGGTGTAAAAGTATGTATGTCATTTTGTAGTCTTTTTAATGCAGTAATTTTAAGAATTAGGAGAGCCGAAAGAAAGGCTCTAATTTAGTCTCTAGTTTTGTTTTTTTGTTGTTCTTTTCTTCTTCTTTTTCTTTTGTTTTTTATATACTTTTATTTTTATTATTTTTATTTCTTTTTATTTAGTCTCTAGTTTTATTAAGGAAAAAATCAATGCTATCCCAGAACTGAGAAAGTTTTAACTAAAAAGATACATATCTGGATTTAAGCCTACATCAAAGATTCAGATAATATATTTAGAATTTTAGAACTTTTTCTTTATAGGCTCACAAAGTAAGAGGCAGAAAGATAAAGTCTGAAGTATTTTTAAGAATCAGACCTTCCACAAGCTGGTTTTCAGTCTTAAAGCAATGACTTCAGGTTTATTTTAATAATTTGTGTACCTCCAGTCTCTCCTTGTAGATTCTGAGATGCATTATTATCAAGAGCTGCCGTTTCAATTGTAAATCAAATGACTTTTATTATTGTATTAACAAAGTCTCTTGGGCTGTAAAAGAGAGCAGATGGGTGATTAACAGCAGCAGCTGTTACATCGATGCCCAGGAAATTACATGCATACCATAAATGAGTTTTAAATTTTACATGCCTCAGCTCCCCAATTCTTTAGTGCTCCTCTACCTCCAACATGCAACAAAAAACGATATGAAGATAAACTTAAATCAGTAAAATGCTACTGAAATTCTGTCTACTTTGATGACTTCTAACTAATCAAATCAATTTTCCCAGTTTGATTTTGATAAATTGTATTAACCATTTTTTTAAAATTAAAGTTTATTGGGGTGACAATTGATAGTAACATAAATTTCAGGTAGACAATTCTATATTACATCTTCTATAAATCACATTGTGTGTTCACCACCCCGAGTCAGTTCTCGTTCCATCACCATATATTTGATCCCCTTTACCCTCATCTACCACCCCTCCTCCCCCCTTACCCTCTGGTAACCACTAACCTATTGTCTGTGACTACGAGTTTTTGTTTCTCATTTGCTTGTCTTGTTCTTTTGTTGTTTTGGTTGTATTAACCATTTTTAGGGTTAATTTAAAATTTGTAATCCATTATTAGATTTTGTGGGTTTTTTTGATCCTTTTAAGTAATTTCAGTTTACAGAACACTCAACTGTTCTAAGTGTTTTATAGGTATGTATTCTAATTCAATCCTTATAAAAACGGTGGAGGTAAATACTATTATTATTATTCACATTTTAGAGGTGAGGAAACTGTACAAAGTAATTAAGTACCTTGCCCAAGCGTAAGCTAGCAAATAATGGAGCCTGGATTTAAATCAGACTTCAAAGCCCATGCTCTTAATTACTTTATTCTTCATGCTGTTCATTAGGATACAGAAGCAATGCAATCCCCTACCTTCTCACATTGGCTCACAATTAAAGCATGTAGTGGAATATAATTTGTATTTAATGGCTCTTTAACAAGAAATTCACAGCTTAACTAGTGAGGGATCTTGGGGTCTTGGATTGCTGAAGATTAACAGCTAGGTAGGCAGCTCAAAAAATGGCTTACAGGAGGCATTTCAGTTTCCTCAGCAATTCATTTTTTTCAAATCAAAATCTAAAAAATAATTATGCTTTCTATGGTAGAACAAAGTCATTGTAACCTCCTCCTCCTCCCCCCTTTAGCTGGACATTAGGCAAATTATTTTTACAGTCTTACAAGAGAAAAGTATTGATGTATCTGTACAGTAATCTGGTGCAATCAATCAAATCATAGCCTCTTGAACTGTTTTACTAGTTAACTCTAGAAAATAACTCCTCACCCTTCCAGGATCCTTTTTGAAAATAAATCATCATTTGCCCATGTGACCAATCACTTTCATTACCAGAGTTTCTATTTTCAGATATTCAGTCTGAATATCTACCTTCCCAGCAGTTATCAACAGTAGCTGTTTTCCATGAATATGGGAGAATTACCAAAGGAATAGACTCAAGATTTGTTTTAATGGAATACAAAGACTAAATTAGCAGCAAGTTATTTCTCAGAGTAACAGAGACTTCACTAGACAGTTTGAGCTGTTATACTATCATGAGCAAGTGCTTTGTGAGTTGGGATTATGGACTCAATTTCAGAATACAGCACAGGGCAAATTCTAATGATTGCCATAGAAGATATTTCCAAGAATCTTAATCTTTTCCTGACATAAGTGAGACAAACGTCCAACTTTTTCAGACACATACTGCATAAAGAATTTAAAGCTGTCTTATTTAATCACATGTGGCTACTATGAAGAGAAGCATTATCCAAGACAGAGATATACATAAATTCACAGACCTACCCTAGCACTAAAGAAGTTTTCAACCTGGAACCAACTGTACCAAGTGGTATTTGTCAATATTCTTACAAAACAACCTCAAACATCTCCACTGGTTCCAGAACTGATTACTGATTTCCACATTCCACATACAAAATTTAGTTTTTCCCAATACCAAACTCATTAGAAACCTGGAAATTACTATGGGAAACACCATTTCCTCCTCACATTTACTTATAGATTTGCTCCAACTAAGATACTTAAGCACTTTAACATATCCCTTTAAAAGCGACAACAAAGCTTTTGGTTTCTGTAGTGCTTTATTTGGCAGGGCTTTTTTTCAGCCTATCTCTGGCAGGATTTTCCTAGAGATCAGAGTCAATCTAACTCTTATAAACTATGGTAAGATCCAGAAAGGGCCTTTGGTAATTACCAGTTAGTGTTGAGCTAACGAAAGCATTTGTGGACGGGTCACTATCCTGGGCCACTTCATATAACATTATTCATCCTAGAAGCAGTAAGGCAAAAAAATCTGCACCCCATCCCCTCAACTTGACCTATTAAATCAGCCCTGTGGGAAACGACCAACAAAACAGACCCATGAGTCTGTGGGGTCACCACACCGCCGGTCCGAATGCCGGCCTCGGGGGATCTTCGCAATCAGAGATCCAGGCGGAGAAGCCACCACACCCCTCCTTACTGTCCTCCCAGGGGCCAGGAAACCAGGCCCTACGTCTCGGCGTTCGTCCAGCGCCCCCAAGCCACGACTACTGTCACCAATGCAAGGTCTCGCCGGGCCCACTCCGCTCAGCCTTTCTTCCCTTTTGGGGCGATCGCCCGCCCTCTGGCCGCCCCAAAGGGTGCGAACTCACGGCCGCCGCGGTGCCGGTGAAAATATCCTCCCCCTCGGTGTCGCTGTCCCCAGCCTCGGGTTCTGACCCCCCGGCCGCTCCCTCGGAGTCCGGCTCCAGGACCGGGAAAGGCGGAGGGAATCTTTCCGAAGCGCTACAGCCACCACCACCAGACGCCATCTTCCTCCACCCGCGGCGGAAGCCGCAACAACAACTTTATAAAGAGATAGCGCCACGAGCAAATAGTTACAGCCGGGCGAGGAATGGGATGGCTGCGGCCGACCCGCGGAACGCGCCGTGCAGGGGAGCAGGGGCGGGGCCTAGGCCCTGGGTGCGGGGCGGGGCCAGCTCGCGGCTTCTGCCCAGCAAATCCGAGCCCTGGATCGCGACGCTATCTTAACCAACGGGGCAAAGGGGCAAAGGAGGAGGAGCCAGGAAGGCTCAGGTTGCTAAGGCTCTTTGTGCTCTGGATAGTTTTATCAAACGGGATTCTTAAAGAGATGTCATTTGAGTAAAGGAGTGTGGAAACCTCTACGTGCCAAAACCTACCCATGCCAAGCACAGTGCCCTCATAGCAATTCAATAAATATTTTTGATTGAGGTCTCTCAACAAATTGCAGTAACGTTTCGCCATTTATTCTTTGGACAACATTTAGTTATTTCATTCAAAAATATATATTGAGCATCGAATGTGTGCCTGGCACCCCGCTACGCATCTGAGATATAAAAATAAAGGAGCTCCTGACCCATTAGGTGCTTGAGGTACAGTCATGTAAGAGTAACAACTCAACACTTTCAGTGCTATAATGTGCTGTGTGAGCCCAGTTAAAAGAAATCATCGATTCTGTTTGTTGAAGTTGGGAGGCCTCACAAAGGAGGTGAAACCTCAGTGTCCTAAATGTGGTTGCAAGGAAGTTAGGATTATCCTTTCAATTGCTGTGGAGTAAGTGAAGTTGAACAGATGGCAGGGAAATTATTAAACTCTGAACAAAATTTTCCTGGGACCTAAATGATTCTTTGGTTGTCTGGCAAGCCTCAAGTATAAATCAGCTAGATAAAACTTTATCTTTAAACAAGAGTTTAAAGATAAAACTTTATCTTTAAACAAGAGTTTAAAGATAAATGGGACATGGGATAATTCTGTAAGATAATCCTGACTTTCTTCTCAATAGAGATAAAACTTGGCCATCAACTTTGACAAAAGAATTAGTTTGTTTTTAACTGCAAATTCCTCAGCATCAGGAGTTGGCTCCCTCACCGTTCCGTGAGCCGCTGGAGGAGAGGGGCCGTGTCCTATCTTTGTATCTTTGGGGTCTATAGACTAAGTCTGGCAAATTAAGTACCCAATAAATGTTTGAGAATCGATTGGAGGGATGGATAAAAAAAACTAACACCATCAACCTTGTTATTGGCATCCATTACGGCCATGAACACTAGAGGACTTAAGGCATTCTTTTTAGGATTGCTTTTTAGGATTTTTAGGAATCCTACCAGTATGTCACAGTAGGATTCACCGGACACAGGGAAAACTCTCTCGTTCTAAGTTGTCTTTGAGGGCGATTGGCAGAAATATTCAGCCTTTACTGGGGCGTTGTGGTGGCCTGAGTCCCTGTGAGACGAGGAAACCAAAAAACCCTCCCCTCCCCTGCCAGCCTAACTATCCTTACTGGGCTACCAAGACATCCCGTTTTATCTCCACGGAAACTCACTTCCGGCCTGACTAAGAAGAAAACTGTGTGGAAGCAGCTTGGTGCACGCTCCTCCAGGACTAAAAATCAAGATCTCCTTTCCCCTACCTCTTCAAGATTCATCTTTAGCTCATCGAGGGCGCTGAGGCCATCAGTGGCGGGTAACAGACCGTTACAGTACCGCCCCCCTCTCCCCCGCGGAAACTACAAGTCCCAGAATATAGTTCCCTGTCTTCGGAAGAAAACCTCCTACATATCCCAGCATGCAATGAGCCTCACGTTCCGCGAGGAATCTTTTTCTCTAGTCCCGCCGAAACCAAGCAAAGCATGCTGGGACTTGTGGTCCTTGCGGCGTCCTTCCCTAAATCCTCCGCGCTACTGCGTCCGGATCCGCCTATTTTCTGCTCCCCTGGACCTTTAGGCTTGTGTTGGCCCCCTATGAAGACCAGGAAGTTGATAAATCGCGAGGCCCGCTGCTGAAAGACGGTGGCTCGGGTGGGACAGTCGCCAGGGATGGCGGAGCGTGAGCATGGAGTGGATGTCGGGGCTGCTGTCCTGGATGCTGAGCAGAGTCGTGTGGCTCTCGGGCCTTTTTGAGCGGGGAGCTGCCCGGCAGCCCCGGATCATGGAAGAGAAAGCGCTAGAAGTTTATGGTAATTAATTTTACCCTGGGCAGTATTTGGCGTTATACGTGGAGGCGGGGGGCAACGAGTGCCTCACCTCCGGGCTGTGAGTAGCCACTCCGGTTTTTGCCGGATCTCGTCGGGAACGTGGGAAGCGTTTTCTCCAGGATCCTAAGTTACGCGGCATTGTGGGTCTTTCTAGGACCCAGGCTCTTCCTTAACCTGGGTCAAGCCAAGTCTGGAAGTTTTAAACCCTGCTTTTCCCTTGTCTGCCCCACGTTCTAGTGGCAGAGGTGGTGTGTAGGGTGCTTGGTTAGGAAGCAAAGCTGGCCGGCTTGCGCTACTTGAGCCTCTTTCTTTCCTGTCGGTGGACACGCGCGCTCCTCCTGCCGCGGTTGAGGGCACTGCTGTGTGACTGCCAAGTTGAGGACTGGTCCAGGGTCACAACCACTTGCTTCTGCTGCAAAGTTAATAGGCAGAGATCCCGGAGAGAAGACAACGAGATAGACTCCTCATAGCCGGCCCTGGAACTTAGGGCTTCTTAACAGAGCCAAGCTCGGAGTGCAAAAAAGGAACACACACACACACACACACACACACACACACACACTATTCTCTCTTTACCCCCTGGGACCATCTTCATTGTACAGATGAGGAAACAAAAAGTTTAGAATGGTTACACAACTACCTGGAGGTCACAGTGCCAGTAAGGAAACAGCAAATACGGAAGCCCATGTCTTCTGATTCCAAACGTAGTGCATTTTCCACTGCTTCACAATTGCCTTATGACTGTCCTTTTTTGGACTTAATGTAGTATTGTTTTTGAAAACTAAAAAGAATGGATCTAAGTAACGTTCAGAGATTCCTGCTGACTGAGGGTAAGAGATATAACCATAAGAATACAAGTATAATACAGGTAAGGATAATAGGCCAGGAGAAGGAAGCCAGGGATGGAAAAGACCTTTGGAGCTGATGTAGTTTACCTCTCTGGCTAGAGGCAGGACGTAGTCAACCCCAGCCAAATGATTGTTATGACTGGAATGATCTCCACGAAGCAGATAGATGCGTTCCTGTCCTGTCACACCTCTGTCTACAGCATCTAGTGACAGCAGGGCACTGGCGATACAACTTTGGAAGAGAGATGAGTCTTGCCTTCAAACTTACATTGAGGAGGACCTATATGTACAAATACATAACATTTCTTTATTATATGCAGTAGAAGACCGTAGACTTGAAAGATACAGAAATTCAGAGGAAGGAGAAATACAAATTCTGATTGAGGGATCTGGAAAGACTTTAGGAGAAGGAATCACTTGAGTTTGGTCTTGATGAATTAGTAGGATCTGGACAGATAGAGGGTAGAGGGCATACTAAAGAGAAAAGTAGAGCAGAAGTATGGAGGTGAGAAAATAGCATCTTTAGGGAATGGCAGTAGGCAGGCCTGCTGGACAAGGTTTGTGGTTAAAAGTGGTATGATCAAAAATTGTTTTAGAAAGCAGGTTGGAATTGGATACTGAAGGTTTAAATATAAATGAAGAATTTAATATCAGTGCAGAGCCATAGAAGAATTTTATTCAGGGGAGTAATGTGAGAAGAGCAACAGCAACATTGCTTTCTTTCTAAAAGCCAAATCTCAAATCTCTAGAAGACTAGAGAAGTTGAATAATGGGTGAGATTTTTCTGGCTTAAGTAGCATATAAAGAATATAATGCAGCCTGTATAAATGAGCCTTACAGAGAAAAAGCCTAGGATGAGGGGCAGCGAATTCCTTTTCAAAAACCCGTTTCCCTGAACTCCATGATGACACAGCCTTGTGAAGGAGAAGCTATGTCCTCTTTTTCCTGCCTCCGTTTTCAAGTTGTTTCTAATCAAGCGATAAGCCCAGCAGTTGCTGGACAGAAGGTAAATTTGATTGATTTGTTTTTCCAAGCTGCATTTCTAATTGAAGGGGTGCTATAAATAATAGAACAAAATCTCAGGCTTCAGCACAGCAAGCCCATCCTGTGTGGACTCCCTCTGCTTCTCTCCTTTCTACTTCACCATTTCTCTGCCATTCTCCTTCTGCATCTTTTTCTATAACCTCGGAGTAAGAGGAAATCTTTCCTCTCCAAGGCCAACCCAGGTTCCCACATTCTTGGCCTCATTCCTTTCTGCTTAGTTTGACAGTCTCCCCTCCTTAAATTTTCCACCTCTCTTTCTCTATCTGATCCTTTCCCTTGGGCTATACAACATACCCAAGCTTCCCTTAACCTTGTCATTGTAGCTTTTTCTAAACCCACTGTCCTTTCTCTCTCTGCCCTGCCCTTTCCTGACAAAGTCCGAGGACTACATTTTCAGGTCCCACTCCTGCAAGCTGGCTTCTGTCTTCACCTTTCTACCAGAACTGCTTTCTTACAGGTGACCTCCTGGGTGACTGGTTAAAGACCTATTGTAGTTCTTGTCATCCTGAATTTTTCTGCAGCATTGGAAGTCGTTAACCACTCCTGTCTTCCCTTCCCTGCTTTTTTTTTTCCTCCTCCCGATTCCTAAATTAGGTGCTTTCCACAGAGCTATCCTTGGGTCTCTTTCCCTTTACATCTGTGATTTTCACACTGGGCTACACGTAAGAATAACCTGAGAAAATTCTTAAAGTCTTAATGCCCAGGCCACACTCACATCGAATCAGAATCCCTGGGTGTAGGGCTCAGATATCAGTTTTTGTTTTAAGGAGTCCTGGTGATTCCATTGTTCAGCCAAGGTTGAAAACCACTGTTCTACTCATTCTTTTTTATGATGCGCAGGGGTGCAGCCCCTACTCTAGCTTTGGTACTCTTAAGCCTAATGCCGCAGTACAAAATCATCACGTATAAAATTGAACCCATTTGTTCCAGCTCCCACTCAAATTTATTCCTGTGTTCTCTTTTTTTTTTTTCATTCTGTCAGTGTTCTCCCAGACACACTTGGAATCTGAGTCATGTTCCATTTCTCCCCTTCCTTGTCTTCTACACTTAAACCGTTGTCAAAATCTCTTGATTCTGCTTCTGACATTACTTATTCCTGTATCCCCTCCTCTCTGTTACCATTGTCAAAGGCTCAGCTTTTCTTCTTTCTCTCTTTCTCCCTTCCTTCTTTCCTTTCTTCCTTCTTTCCTTCCTTCCTTCCTTCCTTCTCCACTCAATGAAAGGGAAACTGTTGAAGCCCCAGGGCCAAGGGGTTGAGACAGGAGGCCACCTGTGGGTGGAGCAGGTGGTAGAGGGGCCTTATTTGACCTTCTTGGGGCATAGGTTGTTGGTGTGGCCACACTTCTTGCGGAGGTTGACAGCATGGGGATGTAGGTGAGAGTAACACTTGTGGCAAATCATCTTGTCACTGTTGTACTTCTGGGCGAGCTGGTGGAGGGAAGGCTCAATGATACTGCCCCACAGACAAAGCACCAAGTGCAGAGTGGACTCTTTCTGGATATTATAATCTAAGAGAGTGGCCATCCTCCAGCTGTTTGCCCTCAAAAAGCAGTCGCTGCTGGTCAGATGGGATGCCCTCCTTGTCTTGGATTTTAGGGTTGACGTTCTCAGTGGTGTCACTGGGCTCGACCTCGAGTATGGTCTTGCCCATCAGGGTCTTCACAAAGATCTGCGTCTCTGCATTTGCTGGGGAAGCTGCTTTGCCGTCTCGTTGAAAAGAACGCTAGGCCCAGCTTTTTCAGCTGGTATCCCTGGCTCTGCTCTTTAGTCCTGAGTCTACCAGCTGGTGGATGAGTTACCAGATGACAGTGTAATGCTGTCCACGTTACTCCTTTTCCAAAACCTCTTGAGGGACATCCTGTTGCCTGCAGCTGACTGTAAAAGACCCTTCCTTGGTGGTCTGCACCAAAGCCTTATATTCTTCATTTATGCTGGGTTCCAGGCAAACTAAACTTCTAGTTCTTCACTTTCTTTGACCTTAAATGTTAAATATTGAAATGTTGCCCATCTTGAAAGGTTTGATTCAGATTCCACTTCCATAAATCCTGATACCACGTTCTCTCAAGCTAAAAGTTATGTCTTCCTCTTGAGCTTCTATGACACTTTCCCCATTCTTATATTCTCCCTGCAATGTTGCATCTAAGAAAGTGGACATGATCTAATGATCATCCAAAAAAACAATTTTCTCAAAAGGAATTTTTTGAGTAGTAGAAATTTCTGTCAGAAATCTGGAGAGTTGCTATAGTATTTGCTTAAACAAAAAGAAGTACTAGCTATTTGGATTAGGGCTGGCAGAATCATCCGTATTTAGAATTTTCATGTTTTCATATAATACCTTGTCTGTGATTTTTTTAGATTTGATTCGAACTATCCGGGACCCGGAGAAGCCCAATACTTTAGAAGAACTGGAAGTGGTAACGGAAAGTTGTGTGGAGGTTCAGGAGATAAATGAAGAGGACTATTTGGTTATTATCAGGTTCACGCCAACAGTACCTCATTGCTCTTTGGCAACTCTTATTGGTAAAGTTTTATATCTACATACATATATTTAATTCTAAATTATTCCAGCTGATATTGATCCAAAATTACAATTCGTATCGTGTGTCACACTTTGTGGTTTATAGCATATTTTCATGTACACTCGGCCTGTATTCGTGGGTTCTGCATTGCGGAGTCAACCAACCAGGGATCAAAAATATATGGGGAAAGAAAAGTGACATTGTTCTGAAGTGTACTGCATAGTTAGGTCTAAGATGGTTGTGTCTGTACTGAACATGTACAGACATTTTTTCCTGTCATTATTCCCTAAATAATACAGTATAACAACTGTTTACAGCATAGCATTTACATTGTATTATTGTAAGTCATCTAGAAATGGTTTCAATTAAACGGGATGATGTGCGTAGGTTATATGCAGATACCGTGCTATTTGATGTAAGGGACTTGAACATCCACGGGGGACCTGGAACCAACTCCCTGCAGATACTCAGGGACGACTGCATTCATCTTCTGTAGTCCTCACAAGTAGCCTAGGAGAGGGTTAGTATTATCTTCATTTTACAGATAAGGAACCTGAGGCTCAGAGAGTTTAAGCCAAGAATTGAATCGCCAGGAAATGGTGAAGCTGAGGCTCAAACCTAGGTCTCCTGACCCCAAATGTGTTTCTCCCTCAGTTACATCATGCTGCTTCTCCTAGGTGGACGTGCCTACAATTAATGGAGAGTGGGTGTGGGCCGTCTTCTCAGTTCTGGGGATTGGAATGAATGCTGGCAGACTAGCACTATTGCCATCACCATCTTCCCTTTTTAGCTGTTCTGTTGATATCTGTGTAGTATGGGCACAAGTCCTGGTGAGAGGGTATTTTTTGAGGTAGTTTTCTATTTGAGAGGCTGCATTCCCAGTATTTTGGATTAGTTAGCAATAAGATATACAATAGACGTCTATAGGTATATATCTGTTATATACTTTGTTATAAAGAAGATAAAGGAAGTTTATTTCAAATCAAATGTTCATCAGTAGGAGATGGATGAAATATCAGTGACGGTGTATGTTAGCCATGGAATACTATGCAACTATAAAAAAGAATGGAGAAGCTCTCCATGTACTAATATGGAAAGAGCTCTTTAACATACTGTTAGGAAATAAAAAGCAAGTATAATATTGCTAATTTATGTAACCTAAGGCAAAAATATACATTTGTATTTGATTGCATACGCATAAAGAACACCTGAAGAAAGTCGCGGTGATGGGGGGTGAGTGGTAGTGGCTGTGGGAACTGGTGAGATGGAGACCAGGGTAGGAGGCAGACTTTACTGTATATCTTTTTAAGTTTTTTGTTTGTTTGTTTGTTTTTTTTAAAGATTTTATTGGGGAAAGAAAACAGGACTTTATTGGGGAACAGTGTGTACTTCCAGGATTATTTTTCCAAGTCAAGTTGTTGTCCTTTCAATCTTAGTTGTGGAGGGTGCCATTCAGCTTCAAGTTGTTGTCCTTTCAGTCTTAGTTGTGGAGGGCGCAGCTCAGCCCCAGGTCCAGTTGCCGTTGCTAGTTGCAGGGGGCGCAGCCCACCATCTCCCGCGGGAGTCGAACCAGCAACCTTGTGGTTGAGAGGAGGCACTCCAACCAACTGAGCCATCCGGGAGGCAGCTCAGCTCAAGGTGCCGTGTTCAATCTTAGTTGCAGGGGGCGCCGCCCACCATCCTTTGCAGGACTCGAGGAATTGAACCGGCAACCTTGTGGTTGAGAGCCCACTGGCCCATGTGGGGATCGAACCGGCAGCCTTCGGAGTCAGGAGCATGGAGCTCTAACCGCCTGAGCCACTGGGCCGGCCCTCTTTTTAAGTTTTTGAACCATGGGAATATACTCCCTATTTTAAATAGACAAGTTTATAAAAAGGATTGAAAAGGCAAATATTATATTATTGCTCCCACTATTGTTGTGATTTCTGTCTTTCTCTTCTCACTTGTTCACCTGGCATCCCTCTTTTAGTGGTTTCCAGCATATGGACCATGTCTCGAGGGTCCATTAATCCATAGATAACTACTGTAGTTATTAAAACTGCAATGCTAGAGAAAGCATTGTTGAATTCATATTTATTTTTTGTCATTGAACAATTTCTGAATCAGCAGATATCAAAAATACTGCTACTATCCTAATATAAAGGAGGAGTCTTAACATATTTTGATCTATAAAAATACTTAAATAGACGGTCCATTACCCTCCTCTAAGAGCCTATATATAGCAAATTGATTTTTCAAAAAAGTAAAATTTATTTTGTATTTTTTCAATCACAAAAGTAACATGTTTGTTGGCAAGAATTTTGAAACTCCACAAAAGCATAAAGTAGAAAATAAAAATCAGCTGCTGTCATAAAAGATTGTGTGCTCTGGGCTAAAATTCCAGTTCTGTCAGCCTGCCATTTTGGGGTCTTGGGCATGTTACTTAATCTTTCTGAGCCTCAGTTTCCTTATCTGTAAAATAGAGATAATAGGGTATCTACAAAGTTGTAACGGTTAAGTAATAGAAAGCATGAAATAGAGGAAGAATGTTTTTTATTTCTCATTAAATATTCTTCAGTTATATAGTCATATAGATTACGTGCTAATCTCATCGATATAGCATATTTTTATAACCATTTAGATTACCTCTGGTCTTTCACAATTATAAATAATACTGTGATAAACAACTTTGTTTCTAATTTTTGCCTCAGGATAAATTCCTATAAGTGGAATTATTAGGTCATAATGTGTAAATATTTTTAAGCCTTTGGGTGGGTACATATTAGCAAATCTTAATAAAAAGTTTTTACTCTTTGACCCAGGAATTAAGGAAATAATCCCATAGAAGAAAATAGTAGCATGTACAAAACGTTTACGGTAAATTTATAGTAATGAAACCTGGAAGAAACTATAGTATCCATCAATAAGGAAATGACACCAATCTGACGGGATTTCATAATTCTATTGAAAACGATTAATTTAATCAAGGAAGCAAAGTGTCTGTGAGAAATGTATGAAAACGCTTGAATGATAAATTCAATTTACATATTATGATTGCAGTTATTGAAAAACTGTTTATGTGGACAGAGATTGAGCACATGAAATAAAAGTAAATGTATGTAATGGTGCCAAAATTAGGTTATGGTTGATGTTTCAGATCTGTACACTTGAACAAAGTTTTGTCACTTTTTTTTGGCCCTTTTGATACGGGTTTCAGTTAAGACCCTTGGCTTTTTACATGGTAGTATAGTAGTGTACCGTAGTACTTGTGTTCAATCACCATGACTGGAAAAGTCAAAGAGCAGAGCCCTCTTTCTGGCCGATGTATTAGGAGGCATCTCCTATGAGCAAGTAGACCTAAGCAAGGAAAGGCACCTGAGTAATAGTGCCACCCTGACTGCTTAGGTTGTCACCTACTCAGAGTTACCCTGGGGAATAATTACAAAGGCAAGGAAGACTCAAAGGGGACGAGTGGGCAAGGCAGAGAAATCAGCTGATAGTTATTTGTGTTGACTTAGTGCAGACAAGAACGGCTGAAGGCAGGTGTGGTCCAATGTGAAGGGCATAGGATTTGGAATGATAAGTTCTAGATTCAACTCCCAGCTCTGCTGCTTGTTAGCTATGTGATATTGAACAAATCACTTATCTTGGTTCCTGGCTGTAAAATGAAAATGACAAAATAGCAATAGCTGATGTTTACTGGATACTTATTGTGTGCCAAGTACTGTTTTGAGTACATTGCATAGTAATTTATTTGTTCCTCATAACAGCCTTACATATAGTGGTACTATTATAATACTTGTTTTTACTCTTTGACCCAGGAATTAAGGAAATAATTCCATAGAAGAAAATAGTAGCATGTACAAAACATTTGTGGTAAATTTTCAGTAATGAAACCTGAAAAAAACTATAGTATCTATTAATAAGGAAATGGCTTCAATATGATGAGATTTCATACTTCTATTGAAAATTACTAATTTTAATTAAGGAGTCAAAGTATCTGTGATAGGAAACTAAAGCCCAGAAAGGTTAAGTAACTTGCCCAGCTAGTGACACTAGTCACACAGCTAGTGTGCAGTGGAGCCACTTTTGAACCCAAAGTATCTCAATTATGCTACACTGCTTCTCTTTAGGATGCTTAAGAAAGTGGTTCGTGAATTATAAAAGTTACTATTTACTTAATGGGTAAAACACCTACCAACAATGACTAGGACACATGAGGATACTCAGATGGTACACAAGCAACAAATTAAGGAGACAATGTGAGGGCAGAGGGGAGAGAAAAACTCTCTAGACATTAAGGCAGATCCTCTAAAGGAAGACCCTCTGAAAGAAATTACATATTTTCTTTAGCGTTCCCTAATATGTATTACGGAATTACTGTGTTCTAGACTCTTAAGTCAGACCCAGTCTCGTAGCTTATCTAATCCTTTTTCCTATTCTGGGATTTTTCAAACGATTCTTGTAGAAAACCTGGTGGTACTTAGAAGACCAAAAGAAAATTAATTTCATACCTCCCGTAAAGATAGGTAGTCTAATAATTATATTTTGCTGTTTTGGGATGGTTTGGGGTTTTGTTATTATTATTTGTTTTTAATCAAACCAAAATACTAAGAAAATGTTCCTTATAACATAACAGGTCCTTAAGTATTAGTTGGGAAAGGAAATAAATTGCTCTAAATCAAAGCCTGCAAAGCCAAAACTCATTATTGAAACACTTTCTCTTCATAATAAGAGCAGTTTGATTTATTTTCTGCATCTAGGGTGTAGATTTCGTTTAAAATTCGTTCCTTATTTTGAGGTGGGGGAGAAGTGGAACATTGGTGTGGAGGGTCTGTTCCAAGCCCAGTTCTAATTTCTCTTACAAGTCTCAACTGGAAAAAAAGTTACTGAACTGTGACCTGGCATTGCAGTGATAAACTGAACTTCAGAAGAGCTTGTTTTAGGGAAATAACTTTGTGCCTTGCAGGTATAGACGATTCCAACTTTGAGAAGTTTCTTGTGGTCCTTTTGAAGTGACTCTTACTTGGTTTTAAATTTTTGCATGGCCTGTTGTGGACATTCAGTAAAGTTGAATGAGTGAATTAACCTTTGTTGAAGGTAAATTGATGTAGTAGAAAGGACCTGGCTTTGCAGTGGTCTTGTGTTCCATTCCCTACTCTGCCACTTTACAAGCTCAGTGACCTTGGGCAAGTCACATTGTGCCTTTGTTTCATAATTTGTAGAGTGGGGTTGATAATACCTAGCTCACTGGGTTATCATGAGGAATATGTAAGACTCTAGCTATATTAAAGTTGTTAGTATGGTGTGAGGCTCAAAGGAGACATACTATGGATTGAGCCAAAGCTGTTTTCAGCTACTATACTGTATAGAGATGCCTAGACACAGCTGTATACTTTTTCAAGAACCAATAAGAAGGGATAATTGAGGCTTTTTTTTTCTTCCATAGGACTATGCTTAAGAGTGAAACTTCAGCGGTGTTTACCATTTAAACATAAGGTAAGGAAGATGTTTTTTGTTGTTTTATAACAGCTTTATTGAGATGTAATTCACATATCATACAATTCACCTATTTAAAGTATATAATTTAATGATTTTTAGTATAGTCACCAAATTGTGCAAAATCACTACTATTAATTTTGGAACATTTTTATCATCCCAATAAGAAACCCCATATGGATAGCATTCATTCCCCGTCTCTCCCAAACCCTCCCCCATTCCTAGGCAACCACTGATCTACTTTTTGTCTTTGTAGATTTGCCTAGTCTGGATGTTTTACTTACTTATTTTATGTTTTAGAATTAGTTTTAGGTGTACAAAACAACATAGTGATTAGACATTTACACCCCTCACAGTGAAACCCCAACAAGTCTACTATTACCCATCTGACACCTTACATAGCTATTACAATACCATTGATTACATTCCTTATGCTGTATTTTACATCGTGACTATATATATATTTTTAATTATAGTTGACATTAGTATTATTTTATATTAGTTTCAGGTGTACAGCACAATGGTTTGGCATTTATATAATTTATGAAGTGATCCCACCGTAAGTCTAGTACCCATTTGACACCATACGTAGTTTTTACATTATTGGCTACATTTTCCATACTATATTTCACAACCCTGTGACTATTTTATGGCTTACCAATTTGTACTTCCTAATGGATATTTCATTTAAATGGAATTGTACAATTTGTGGTCTTTTACAACTGATTCTCTTAGAATAACATTTTCAGAATTTATCCTTGTTGTAACATATATCAGTGTTTCATTCCTTTCCATTGTGTGGGTATACCATATTTTATTTATACATTTATCAGTTGATAGACATTTGGGTTATTTCTACTTTTTATCTGTTACGAATACTGCTATGAACATTTGTGTACAAATTTTTGTGTGGGCATGAGTTTCTATTTATCTTCCACCTAGGAGTAAAATTGCTGGATCGTATGGTAACTATATTTAACCTTTTGAGCAACTCATAGACTGTTTTCCACAGCTATTCCACCATTTTACATTCCCACCAGCAATGTATGAGTTCTGATTTCTCCACATCCTCGCCAACACTTATTATTGTCTATCTTTTTCATTATAGCCATCCTAATGGGTTTGAAGTGATATCTCATTGTGGTTTTGATTTGCATTTCCCTGATGGCTAATAATGTTGAGCATTTTTCATGTGCAAAATCTTAAAACCAAGTAAGAACCATCTAAAAAGGGCCATAAGAAACCTCTCAAATTAGCATCTTTTATGCCTTCAAGGTACCGAACCAACTGTTTGGTTACCCTGAGGCAGAGTTCTCATAGGAATAACAGGGTAAATGCTTGACTCTTCCGCTTTATTCACCATTTTTCAGAATTATGAGTCATGCATAATTTTAAACCAAAGTAAATGAATATGGAGTGATTTTATACTTGTTACTTTGTTGTCTAGAGAAAGAGTTAGAGCTGTGCCACTAGGGGAATTGATATGGTGTTTTATCTTTTAAAAAAGACAGGACTAGATGATCTCTAAGGTCTCTTTTAACCATAATAGGCTATGATTTTTCCTCTCATGAAGAACATTTATCTCAGTAGTGAATAAGTATATAAGAATTAGTTCCTATGCTCCAATGTTCTCTGGAAAGTAAACATTTCTTTATCATATAGCATGATTTATTTACCACAGGATTTGCAATAATTTTGTAGGTTTGTCTCAAAAGCTCTGTTCTTCTAGGGTAGCTAATCTGAGGGACCGTGTGCTACAGGGCCAAGGGGCTAGCTTAACCAACGTTACACCTGAGCATAAATTTATCAAGATAAAAGTGGATGAGAAAAGGAAGATACTGAAAACTATACTGTGATCTCACTTTTGTAAAACAGGCATCCAATCTTGGGGTGTGTGTGTATGTGAAATTTGTGTTAGATTATGGGAGTATAGAGAAAAATATGGAAGAAACTACACTACATTATTTATGTAGCTTTCTTGCGTGGTGGATCAGGGAAGAAGTTTAGATACTGATTTAGGAGGAAGCAATAGAGTACAGGGGAGAGATATGCATGAGTAAAACATGTATGAGATCGTATTTCTGTAAAATTGTATTAGTTTGTAGTCATAAAAGAATAATAGAATGCCCGCCATAGAAGTTTCCCAGGTGACCACAATTAAAAATCCTACTTATTTCAGCATTTGTTTTAGAGAAGAATCCAAGGGATTTGTCCCGAAGTCTTTGATGGTACAAGCAGGATCTTTGGGCTTTCATCCGTAGGCCCCTGAATCCATGGTACATTTCTACTCACTCATCATCTTAGAATACTCTAAATGTTTCGCTTTTAATATTTTTTCTTTCTAGTTGGAAATCTACATTTCTGAAGGAACCCACTCAACAGAGGAAGACAGTAAGTGAATTGTGAACTTTTATTTAAGAACAACTTCAGATAACACTTTATCTTGGAGACCAGGTTATTCTGCCAGCCAAATAACTACTGGATCATTTGCAAAAAAATGCAAAATCAGTTATTAACTCTTCCTTGAGGTGGGGAAACCTAGGCATTTCAAGGAAATAATTTTTTCAGTAGGACTCTAGGTGAATTAGAGTTAGACTTTGTGGATGTTGACTGGTTTAGGCCAGTGGCTACACATCGATAAAGAATATCCAGCTCAAAGAACTTTGATTTATAAGCTCTAACGAGGACTCAATTCTTTTCCTTGGTGGTGGAATAGAGAACTGTGTACTTGAAATTGAAATTGAAGGTCTAGCAAGTAAAACTTTAGGGAATTTTGGGGTAGGTGTTGTCTTTGTGAATTAATGTATTAAAATAGGAGTGGGAAACCTTTTTTATACAGAGGCTCTCTGGCCTACAGAGAGAAGTCAATTAGAAGCCACTTAAAACTAGCAGAGAGGTGGAGTTTGGGAAAAGCAAAAGACAAATGTTCCACATAACCTATGTGTTACATTAAAAACAATAGCATTTTATCTACAAATGATAGAGTGCAAATAACGAGAAATCCATTCAAAGTGCATGTTGTACTTAGCTTTCATTGCTAGGTAATTGAAAACTTGGAAAAAGTCAGCAGATGAGGGGAAGAAAGGGACAGTAATAGAGTCAGAGTAACAATAAGAGACACACACAGGAAAACAGTGACTCAGAAAAACACACAAAGGAAGAGATGCACGAAAACACGAACATAGAAAAGAGCTGCAGAGAGCGAAGTCCATTGCTTTCAGAGGAACAGCCCATCCAGAACACTTTTTAGATATTGTCATGTAAACTACCAAAACCATGTCCTATTTTCACAATTCCCAATATGTAGATTATTTTACTTATAGGTTAAATTTATTCAAATCCCATAAACTCATGACTTCTACCTCTTAATTTAAAGAATATAAGAGTTTAGGTACCCTGAATCCACTCTTGTTATATTTTTGAAACTCCTCTTAATTATAGGATTGTATAACACCATAGTATTAATATTAAGCCTTATCATTCTGGATTTTTCATTTACTAAGTATTTATTGAGTGCTTTTTTAGTGTAGGCAATTTGACCTTTGAGATGCATCCTTGCCCTTGTGGAGCCTACATCGTAGTAGGAAGAAACAAAGAATTAAAATTGTTTATGTCGGAATATATATGTTTTCTACATGTGACATTTTAGCAGGATCCCAGAAAAGTTAGCCCACATTAAAAACATGGACATCTCTCTTTTGAACTTTTCCATCAGGAGTGCTTTTAGCAAATTATAGGCAACAGATATGGGCCAATACCTTCATTATGTGAAGATCCATGCAAACTGGTTTTAAAAAAAAAGACCCAGCAGATTAATAGAAAGAGACGTGAACAGAAAATTCACAGAAGAAGAACTAATAAATAAACATGGGAAAATGTTACCTGACTGAATAAATTGCAAATTACAACAATAATTGGAGCCATTTTTCACTTCCTCTTTTATGTGTGTGTATGTGTATTTGTTTCTATTTAATACCGGGTATTTTTGGCAAACCAATAGCTCATATATTGCTGTTGAGAATATAAATTGGTAAAAAATATTAAGAAGTAATTCAATGATATGAATCAAACCATAAAGATACTTATACCCTCTAATAATCCCACTTTTAAGAATGTTTCAAAAAAAGAAGGCTATATGTTTAAAGGTACTCACTGTGACATAGCCTTCATAATTAATTTAGAACACTTATAATTTTTGCTGTGTTAAATAACCCTACTGTTTAAAAAATAGGCTTAAGAGGAAAAAAGAATAGTTTTCAAAATTGTATTTACTCTGAATGTAACTATATGGAAATATGTATATGGCCAGACTGAAAAGAAAGAAATGAAAATAGTTGTGGTAGAGTAGTAGAATTATAGGGAATATTTTTCTCTTTATGTCTCCCTTCCAGAACTTACAAATAATTAGCCAAAACTAGCTTTAAGTTCTCAAGGAGTTAAATTTTCTGTTTTAACAGGCTAATAAAACAGTGTCTGTTGCCATATACTGAGGCAGTTTTTTCTGCTAACTTTTTTCTGTGTTTTGCAGTCAACAAGCAGATAAATGACAAAGAGCGAGTGGCAGCTGCAATGGAGAACCCCAACTTACGGGAAATTGTGGAACAGTGTGTCCTTGAACCTGACTAATAGCTGTTTTAAGAGCCACTGAACTGTAATTGTTTGCTGTAGTTGTTTAAGCTCTTTATAAAATATGAAAGACTCATGTTTAATACATAGGGGATTTGTACTTCAAAGCATTTTTTTAAAGGATGATTTCCAAGCAAGATTTAATTATAAGGTAGTACCTAGAATGTTCAGTGTATAACATTCTCAGGATTTATAACACTTAAATGATTAGACAAGAAAATATTTTCTAGTTGTTACATGTAATATGAGTTGCTATTTTTCTGATGCCCATTCTGATACAACTACTTTTCATGTCAAATATTTACTGTGCCCAAATGTATTCAATTTAAATCATTACTCTGTAAAATAAATAAAACAGAGATGATTCTTATAATGACACACCTTAGAATGTTTCTTATTGAATTGTAAATTTCAGTGTAAATGTCAACTCTGAAATATATTTCTAAAACTTTATTTTCTAGTTATTTAGAATTAGAGATCTGAGAACCAAAAAGAACCCTTAAGGTTAGCCCTAGGCCATGCCTTCCTTCAAGGAGAGTCCTGGACCCATTTATAGATAAGGAACAGATGTACAGAGGGCCAGATGATATATATAATTTTGAAGATCAAGAAGTCCCCAAAGAAGTTTTGATTAAAACAATCTAAATGGTCTCTTTATGTGTACTTTGTTCAGTTTGTTTGATCATTTGAAGTGTAACAGCGTGTGGTAGGCAGCCTCCACAATGACCCTTGATAATCCTCAATTCATGCCTTTACATAGGTTTCTTCCATATTGAATTTGAGCTGGTTGGTATGACTATTAAAGAATCAGAGGTGACAGTGTGTGATTTCTGAGGCTGGATCATAAAAGGTGTTGCTGCTTTCACCTTGATCTATTGGATTGCTCATTCTGTGGAAATCCAGCTGCCATGTCATGAGAACACTTGAGCAGCTCTCTGGAGAATTCCACATGGAGAAGAATTGAGGCCTTCCACCAACAACCAGCACCAACTTATAAACTGTGAGTGAACCATTTTGGAACCATGTTGGAAGTGAACCAGGTTGGAACCATGTTGGAAGCAATCCTCTATCTTGGACTGGAATCTCATGAGACCCTGAGCCAGAATTGCCTAGCTAAGCCACTCTTGAATTTCTGACCCAGAGAAGCTGTGACCAATAATAAATGTTTATTGTTTACACCACTAGGTTTTGGGGTAATTTGTTACGCAGCAATAAGTAACTAATATACAGGTTATAAAAATGGAACTCTTCTGCCTCAAATTTTATTAAGGATACAAAGGGGGAAACAGGAAATCTTGTTTTATAGCTCCTGAATTCCTTTACTACTTAAAGAATATAAGTTTTGAGAGAACAGAGGATTTGGTAAGATTGATGAAGAGATTTCTTTGGATAAAGCTATTGCTGTGCTGAGTTCCAACCCCCTTTTGGCAGAAGGGTACGGAAGTGACACCTTCACCACTGTCTGCTGAGGGGAATTTCAAGGGGACAACTCAAGAGAGTTTGGAAATGTGTTCTCTGCAGTTGGAAGACCCAGAAAACTGGTGCCTGACCCAGGCCTGAGAAAGACAGCAGGAGTGGGCTAGCGAAGGCTGTTATCTGACTCCTGCCTAAGAAATCTAGAGGGCAAAAGAAAGGCAAAGCTAACTGCGTCCTCATGGCAAGGGATGCATGAATTTTTCTCACGGACATGCTGTGGGATCTGTAGACTTTGTCCAACAGACCATCAGCAGAGCCAAAGACACCTCAGCAGAAAGGTCTGGACATGAACTGCCTGGTGCCCGAGGACTGATTAGAGGACAGCAAGTGAGCAGACAGGATGGAGAGGCGTCTAACGGGCAAGGGGCACAGTGGGAACCTCTGGTTAGCTCATGAAACTGTCAACCCAAGAGAAAGCCAGCTTTCACACCAGGCAGGCCCAGAGCACAGGGCCAACCAGGTAAGAACTGCTCTGTCTCCAGAGCTTCTCCCTCAGCTTCTGAGGCCGTAGTAGAATAGCTAGCATGTGGGTGAGTTGAGGAAAGGAGAGAGCAAAGGACTCCATCCCATTGCTCAGCTGTAGGTTTCAGGCCTAAAGCAAGCTCAAATTAGCAAAAGATTTAATGCCAAGTTTGTAGTGTTGGCTAATAGATGTGACTAGGTACTTTGACTTGATGAGATTACATAATTAAAAGTGACAGGAAGACTATCTGACAGAAATCATGTCTTTACCAATGGACAGAGGAAGATCATATCTCTATAACAAAGTTTCAAATGATAGTGGGGGACAAAAACAAAACTACGAGGTGTGATAAAAAAAACTATGGTGAATGTTTAACTAAAAACTATTACAGTAGAAGACACGTTGCCATTAATCCTCCTCAAAACACTCCCCTTCACATTGAACACACTTATCCCATTGTTCTTGCCACTTTCTAAAGCAGTTCTGGAAGTCCCCTTTAGTGAGTATCTTTAGTTGCGTTGTCATGGCTGCCTCTGTCCTGAATCATTTTGACTATGGGGAAGAGCCAGAAATCACACGGTGCCAGATCCAGTGAATAAGGTAGATGAGGACACAGTAATGTTTTTATTTGACAGATATTGCTGTACCAGAAGTGATGTGTGACATGGAGCGTTGTCATGATGGAGGATAAAACTGCCCATTTCTCAGGCCGTTTTCTACGAGTATGTCTTTCTACATCAAAGTCATGTTAATTGTGTTTCTTGACCTCGATGGAACTGTGCAAGCTGAGTTTCTACCCAGGAAAGGTGAACTCTGAATGTTGTAAGGGCTTATTGGAGTTTAAGAAACAATGTAGAAATAGAAAATGGCCTCAGAAATGGGCAAACGGTTTCATCCTCCATCATGACAATGCTCCATGTCACACATCGCTTCTGGTACAGCAATTTCTGTCAAATAAAAACATTACGGTGTGTCCTCATCCACCTTATTCACCGGATCGGGCACCATGCGACTTCTGGCTCTTCCCCAGTCAAAATAATTCAGGACATCGAGGCAGCCATGACAATGCAACTAAAGACACGAAAGAGGACTTCCAGAACTGCCTTAGAAAGTGGCAAGAACGATGGGATAAGTGTGTTTAAAGTGAAGGGGAATATTTTGAGGAGGATTAATGACAATGTGTCTTTTACTGTAACAAATTTTTTTTAATTTAAGCATTCACCGTATTGTTTGATCACACCTTGTAATTCTTATACCACATAGTGGTTATAAAAATCCTGTTAAGACTAAGACTGAAAGGACAACAACTTGAAGCTGAACGGCACCCTCCACAACTAAGATTGAAAGGACAACAACTTGACTTGGAAAAAAAAAAGTCCTGGAAGTACACACTGTTCCCCAATAAAGTCCTGTTCCCCTTCCCCAATAAAAATCTTAAAAAAAAAAAATCCTATTAAGCCATCTTGACTTCTGCTAAGGCTCTGCACTGTGGGAATGTCTCAGCACAGCTTTATCCCCGTCTTCTCCCTCACTGGAGATGATTAAAAATTCTGCTATCAGAAACCACAGACGTTGTGGCATTGGAGCACTAGCTTTGTGGAAATGTCACTATTGATTCCTGATCTTCTGCTTTAAAAGTTCCGTGTTTCCCCGAAAATAAGACCTAGCCAGACAATCATCTCTAAAGGTTCTTTTGGAGCAAAAATTAATATAAGACCTGGTGTTATATTTTATATTACATTATATATTATGTTATTATATTTATTATATTAAAGACCCAGTTTTATAGTGAAATAAGACTGGGTCTTAAATTAATTTTTGCTCCAAAAAATGCGTTAGAGCTGATTATCCGGTTAGGTCTTATTTTTGGGGAAACAGGGTTCTCATTGACTCCTCTCTTTCCTCCAGATCTTAAAAATCTGTCACCTACCATACATAAATAGACCCAGAAGTAATGAGATGTTGCTGATCTTTAGTTACCATGGTAAGCACTTCTTTCTACATTACAAACCCATCCAACAAGGTCCTTAGCGCCAACACTAAGTTTCTTACTTTACAGCTGTCTGCAATCCAGGGCCAGGGCAAGAGCTAGTGAACCTGGTGTGCGCACTGTTCCATATTCTCCCACCCAGTGCACACGTGCATACACACATGCTTTTTGACCAGCTGCCCTCTAAGATATGAATGAAGGCGTTATCTGAGGGGGCACTGGCGTTCATAGCCCAAGGTCAAATTCACACTAATCCTCAAGTTCTGACCATTTCTCATCACTGGAGCCCTGATGGTTTAGGATACCCAGGAAGCTATATATAGGACTTGAAGAGCAGGGCTGTCTTTACATCCCCTTCTCATGAAACCCTGATACTTGAGACTCTCATTACCAGTTTCAGGTAGCCGGAGTCTATTGAAATCAGAAATCCCTAGTGGATGCTTTCTCCAAGTCATGTGCTTACTCACTGGTGTGCTCATCAACAGATACTCATTGAGCACTGTTGTGCGGGGGACCCTGCGGGGTCTCTGGTACCACTCCCCACACAAGAACGCAGGACACGGTGAGGCCAAAAAGGAACACCCATGGAGCCATAGGTAGGGGAGTCATACCACTATATTCTCGCTGGCCGCTGGGTTGGAGACACAGGAACCAGGAGCAACACAATTCTCAACCCTCACTGCGCCGCTTGCAGGCTCAGCCACCATCTCCTTGCTAGCCCCCATTTGCTGCTAGTGTAGCCACAGCAGTTATATTCGTGGCCAGTGGCTCACTGGTTACAGCTGACGGCCAACTAGCCACAGCTGATGGCCATTTGATCACAGTCGATGGCCATTTACTACCTGAGCCAGCACCTTTCTATGTGAGGCCGAGAGCCTGGAAACTGCTTTTTGGGGCTCTGTCCCCACAAGCACCTTTCAAGTATCAGGCATTATCTTAGGGGCTGAGGATACAAAGATGGATCAGCCACCGTCTTCCTGGAGTTCGTACTTAGGGCCCTCTGTTTTCAGCCCCTCTCTTGCTGCAGGCAGTGAGTGATGCAGGCTCAGTCTCATCTAGTGCCTGAACTTGTCCTGGCCAGGTAAACATGGAAGCTAGACAGCCAGGACCGAAGACAAAACCATACCCGATACTCACGAAACCATACCCGAGGGACTGTCTAGTGAGGAGACCACTGATGTGCAACCTGAAACAGGTCACTGCTGCACGTGCTCCCATCCTGCTGGCCCTGCTGCACTTGGAAGTTAGATGTAATGCCGCGGTCTCCACTGCTGCCAGAACGATCTCAATCCCTACTGCTTTGTGTGACTCACTCCAGCTTCAAAGTCCTAGGTGGGGTCTCTAATGGGCTGATCCCAGGTAACATCTCCATGTCCTGGCTGCCAGGGAGAAGGGACAAAGAACCTGGCCTTCTGTATGGGGAGGCCGACTCTCCCAGCAAGACTCAAGTGGTGGGAATTCCCCACATGCAGTAAGAGGGTTCCAATGACTAATGTGCACCACATTAATAATACATTTAAAAGAATGTTGTGGGTACGGAGTCCCGGAGAGCAGTTTCCAGGCTCTCGGCCTCGCATGGGGAGGTGCTGGCTGGGGTAGTGAATGACCATCAGCTGTGATTGGTTGACCATCAGCTGTAACCGGTTAGCCAATTGGCTACTGATGTAACTGCAGGGCTGCGTTGATTGGTTGGTTGGCAGGCAGAGAAGTGAATGGCAGACTGTGGATCGTGTGGCTATTACTGCGTGTGTCTCGCCCGGCCACCAGAGAGAATATAGTGGTATGACTCCCCTATCTATGGCTGCATGGGGGTTCCTTTTTGGCCTCACCATATCCTGCGTTCTTATGTGGGGAGTGGGACCAGAGGCCCTGCAGGCCGCCCTGCATGAAAATGTGTACTTTATGAATCATGATAGCATCTACATACAAGTGAAAACTAGAGATATACAAGATGTATTATCTACTCCCATCTAGTCAGCAAACTTTTTCAGAAAAGGGCCAGATAGTAAATATTTTAGGTTTTGCATCTCTGTTGCACCCATTCAACTCTGTTCTTACAGTGTCAAGGCAGCCATGACAATATATAAATGAATGAGAGTGCTTGTGATCCAACAAAATTTATTTATGGACACAAGTTTGAATTTCATATAATTTTCACATGTCATGAAATATTTTTTTTTTTTTTAACCATGTGAAATATAAAAATTCCATTCTTATAGCTTGTGGGTTGTACAAAAGCAAGCACTGCTTAATTTGGCCTGTAGGCCATTTGGCAACCCCTCTTCTATAGGAAAGATTCTTAACCCTTTTGGGAGGTCTCAGACCTCTTTGAGACTGACAAAAGAGATGGAATGGATCCTTTCCCTAGAGGAAAAAGGCACTCACATAAAGCTTTGCATGTGACTCCAGAACTTGCATGGATTTGCTAAGGAGTCAGTGGGTCTGAGGTGAATAACGGGTGTACAAAGAATGCTAGCTAAGCACGTGGGCTTCCCATTCCTTCCATAACTCCTCAGAGACGGGGGCTCACAGCTTTGGTTGGGAGCCACTACTTTCCTAGACCATAACCAATAATGAAGAAGCTTTCTCAGCTCCACTGTGAAGCAACTGCTGTGTTACCTAAACTGCAGATGTCTCCAGCAGGATACAGTCAACTGTAATCAGGGGAGAACTGTTTATTAGGAAGGAAAAGAATTGCTGTAAGAGTCGCATTGCATTTATAGCCCAGATGGTATCCCGCATGTGTTAATTCAATGGCAAAAAACAAGCCATCGAACTGTGAGGATGGAAACTCGTCACTGATGCACCATTACGGTAAACACTATTTTTTTCTTTTTCCTCTATTTTACTTTATTTTTTCCTTTTTGTTTATTTTTATTATTAGTTTCAGATATACAAAACAATGTACTAGTTAGATGTTTCACCCCTCACAAAGTGATAACCCCTCCCCCAATCTATTGCCCCTCTGACATCGTATATATCTATTACAAAATTCCATTGACTCTATTCCCTATGCTGTACTCCATATCCTGTGACTATATATATATTAAATTGTAGTTGACATAGAATGTAAACACTATTTTTAAAGCTGCTGGTGGGTGCTGAGTATTTGTTATGTTATTCCTTATATCTTGGTGGATATAGTATGAAATATTTTACAAATAAGAATTTTAAAAAAAATCCACTGGATCTAGCCTGGCCCAATGTTTGTCCCAACTCAGGTTAGACTGCCTATAAGGCAGAGGTGAACTCAGTCTCTTTGTGAACTTATTTGGGTCAGATGTGCTGGGGGTAAGGGGGAAGCAGTCGTGTGGGCTGTGAGGTTGTCTCTGAGCGCCGTCAGTGTCACACAGACCTTTGACTCTCACGAAGGAGGTGGCTCAGAGCACAGACGCTGGTGCCAGTCTGCCACTTGTTCTAATCCTGGACTTAGCCAGTAGTAGCTGTGTGACCTTGGACAAGTCACCTAATGTCTACCTGAGTTCCCTCCTTTGTAAAATGAGAATGATCAAACTACCTATTTCGTAGGACTGTTACGAGGATTCAGAGGGAATGCTAGTAAATGCTGAGTACAATGCCTGGAACATAGTAAATGCTTTATTACTGTTTGTTAAATAAAAATAGAGAAGAGGGCCCCTTGGTGCTAAGTTACTACTTCATGGAGGCGACAGTTTTCTTCCCCCAGCTGGGTGCGATTACCTGGGGAGCACTAGATGGCAGCAAAGCATGATTCCTCAGTGCTAGCTTCCTGGTTTCCAGGCTCATCCACAAACGAGACAGCACTGACTGCTTAGTGTCAGCTGTCCTGGGTGTTCCCAGCGCCTGCCGAGGGACCCCCCCCCACCTGCTCAGGGCACACTCACCCCCACTGGTGAGCCTGTTCAGAGGCTCACTAAACGGTGCCAGATCACACAGGGTGCATTGCAGTCTGCACCTTTGTTCTGATTGGGGTGATTATTACAAAAAACTTTCTTAGATATGGATTACTTTGCCAAAGTTTATGAGTAATTTGGAGGCTTTTGATATGTATTGCTGAATTGCTCTCTGAAGAAATTGTGCTAATTGCTGTACCACTAAGAATGCTGGGTTTTGTCCCTGTTCCATACTACTATTGGGTATTATCATTTAAAAAAAACTTTACCCAACATGGGGGGTTAAAAATGCTATCTTTTTTCATTTGTGTGTGTTTGCTAAAATTAAATATTGAAAAACATGTCTATTGGGGTGTGGGGACAGAGTCCCAGAGAGCAGTTTCCAGGCTCTCGGCCTCACTTGGGAAGGTGCTGGCTCGGTTATTAAATGGCCATCAGCTGTAATCAGATGGCTGTCTGCTATGGCTGGGTGGCCATCAGCTGTTACCGGTTAGCCATTAGCCACTAATATAATTGCCGTGGCTACGCTAGGGGGTGGTTGGTTGGCAGAGGAGTAGACAGCAGGCTGCGGATCGTGTGGCTCCTGCTTCCTGTGTCTCCAACCCAGCTGCCAGTGAGAATATAGTGGTATGAACCCCATATCCATGGCTCCGTTGGTGTTCCTTTTTGGCCTCACCATATCCTGAGTTCTTGTGCGGGGAGCGGGACCAGAGACCCTGCATGACATGGGGTTTTTAAAAAATCTTATAAGTTTTATTCTTTGCTCATTTTTCTGTTGAGATGTTCACTATTTAGAAAACTATTTATAAAATATGGATATTAGCATTTTCTGTCATATAAATATATATTTATATATTTAAATATATAATATATTTATATATATATAAATATATATATATATAAAATCTCCCAGTTTTTTGGGGTTGCATAGACCTGTTAACAATTATTTATTCTGTTTTTGAATGAGTAATAAATACCTTCAGGTGGTTCAAACACCAAAAAGCATAGAACAGTTTACGATGAAAAGATTCCTTTCCAACCCTATTCACCCAGTTATCACCCTTCCCAATAGGTTTCATGGTTAATAGTTTCTTACTGCTCCAGAGAGTTTTTATGCCTGTAAAATCCCATACAAATATACATATGCTTTTGGCACAAATTTTAGCACATATCTTGCCAGACCTGCCTTGCTTTATTTTTTGTTTTTACTTAACAATGTATTCTTGAGATATTTCCATATCAATCTATAAAGAGCTTCCTCATTACTTTTTACAGTGTTAGAGTGTTTCGTTGTATTTATATTTGTTAACAAGCCTCCGATTAATGGACGTTTAGGTTTTTACCGTTATTTTGCTATTACCAACAATGTTATAATGAGCAACCTTATATATAGCTCATGTTATACATGTACAAGTGTATCTCTAGGGTAAATCCCTCAAAATGGGATTGTAGGGTAAAGGACCTATGCATTTATGATTAAATAGATACTGACCAATTGCCCTTTATAGAGATTGTGCCATTTTACCTTCCTGTTATCAATGTATGAAAGCGCCCATTTCACCGCAGCCACATAGGGAATTATCAAACTTTTAGATTTTCGTCAAACTGATAGGTAAAGAATTATACCTCAGTGGAGTTTTAGTTAGTATTTCTCTCATTATGAGCAAGGTTGAACATCTCTTTTATGCGTTAGAGACATTTGTATTTCCTTTTCTGTGAACTATCTGTTTATATCATTTGTCCATTTTTTCCTGTTAGTCTTTTTCTTCATGATTTTCAGGAGGTCTTTACAGAGTAGGGAGGGAGTAGCCCTTCGTGATGTGTGTCGCAGGTATTCTTTTTCCCAGTTTGTCATTTGTTTTTTACTTTATTGCCATGAAGATTTTCTTTATTTTTATGTGATGTAATTTATCTGTCTTAAATTTTGTGTATCCTGGATTTTTTGGTCATAATTAGACAGGTCTCCTCTCCAAGGTTATAAAATGTTTTCTGTTTCCCTTTAACTTTTGTGATTCAACATTTTAATATTTCAATATTTGCACCATTTAGAATTGATGCTGGTATACAGTGAGGAATGGAGCCAACTCCGTTTTCACCCAGATGGTTAATTATTGTTTTGATACCAATTGTTGAATAATCCATCTTGTCCATGACCATTATTTTCAAATCCTTTATGAACCACATGATCACAGAATTATTTTTTATAATGAAAAGTGTACAATTTAATGTCCAACGTTGGTAAAATGTTAAATAATTTATACTATATTCATTTAATGGAATCTTAATGTTTTCTTTTCTTTTTTAAAGATTTTATTGGGGAAGGGGAACAGGACTTTATTGGGGAACAGTGTGTACTTCCAGGACTTTTTTCCAAGTCAAGTTGTTGTCCTTTAAATCTTAGTTGTGGAGGACACAGCTCAGCTCCAGGTCCAGTTGCCGTTGCTAGTTGCAGGCGCAGCCCACCAACCCTTGCGGGAGTTGAACCGGCAACCTTGTGGTTGAGAGCCCACTGGGCCATGTGGGAATCAAACCGGCAGCCTTCGGAGTTAGGAGCACGGAGCTCCAACCACCTGAGCCACTGGGCTGGCCCCCTTAATGTTTTCAAAGACTCTAATTACATGGGAGAATTCTCAAGATAAAATTAAAAAAGAAGAGAAAAACACAAAACAATATATGCCAAGTGATTCCAATGAAAAACGAGAGTACATTTACATATAAAATGGATAGAAGAAAATTATAAAAAATTAAGAATAGTTATCTCTGCCTTAAAAGTAGTTTATTTGCAATGAACACGTGGTATAAGTGCATGGTGGAAAATTTGCCAACTTAATTGTCCGGCCTTCGGTCTGTTTCTTTTTAGTAATTTCTAATCTCTAATAAGTGTTATTTGGGTCAGGGAGCCTGACCTTTAATCCTGGCTCTGTCCCCAGACAAGTGTGAACTAAGTCACTTCCCCTCTTTGGGCCTCCTTCTTCCTTCTATAAAATGAAGGTGTTAGATAATCTCTAAGGTTCCTTCCAGTTTTAAATTTCTACCTACTAGAAGCCACAGTGGATTCTGGCTTTCTGGGGCTTTCAAGGATTCATTAGCATTATTAACAACCACAGGAGTGATTAATATTGAGTTTGATCCACAGTTGCTAATCCATTGATTCATGCAGATTAAAGATGATTATGACCCTTTACTAAAGCTTACTAGTTGTTCTTTTTCTTTTTTCTTTTTTTTAAAGGAATGTTACACTTCTTAGGTTTTGTTGTTGTTGTTGTGGTGGTGGTGGTGGTGGTGGTGGTGAAGCTAATTAAGCTAAACTGGGTCATATCAGCTGACTTTCCTTGTTGCTGAATTCCTGAGTCTGTCATATCAGTGTTTTGGCTACATTACGGTGAGGTCTGTTCAGATGAGTCAGAATACAGTAGCCCCCCGTTATCTGTGGGGAATATGTTCCAAGATCCCCAGTGGATGCCTGAAACCACAGATGGTACCAAACCCTATGTATACTATGTTTTTTCCTATACATACATACCTATGATAAAGTTTAATTTATAAATTAGGCACAGTAAGAGACTAACAACAGCTAATAATAAAATAGAACAATTATAATAATATACTGTAGTAACAGGTATGTGACTGGTCTCTCTCTCTCTCTCAAAATATCTTATTGTACTGTACTCACCCATCTTGTGATGATATGAGATGATAAAATGCCTATGTGATGAGACGAAGTGAGATCAATGACTTAGGCATCGTGATGCAGGGTTAGGCTACTACTGACCTTTTGAAGAACCATCTGCTTTGGGTGATGGTGGATCATTGAGCCGTGATGATGTCAATGGTTTGATGTCAGGAGCAGATGATGTCACTGGTTGGGGAAATTTCATATTTTCAGACCACAGTCGACTGCGGGTAACAAACTGTGAAAAGTGAAACCGTGGATAAGGGGGACTACTGTATACATAAAATGAATACATGTGCAGAGATCAAGGTTGCCTTGCAGGGTGAATCTTACCAAGTTGCAGAGCCTTGATGGACCTTCATTTCTCCAACTGAAATACATGGCCATCATCAGGAACTATGGGGGTTGATTTTGTGTTAATCTAATCCTGCTACCTCATTTTATAGGTAAGAAAATGGGGCCAGGTGATGCTAAGTGACCTGTCCAAACTCACACAGCGTGGAAGAATCAGGATCAAGACTGTGGGGTTAGGATGTACAGAAAGAGGCCTGGTTTCCAGTTGAGTATTTGCCAATAATAAGCAGTATGATTTGGGCAAGTCATTTCTCCCCACTGATTGAAGTGAATTAAAAGATAGAAAAAATGTAAAATTTTCTAGGTTCCTTAATTATTTTGTAGACTAAAATAGGGGCTAGGTAAGTTGACTGAGAAGTTACTGACGAAAAAACACACAACATAATAGGATATAAAAATCAAGATATAATTCTACTCATTTTGTCATTTTCATCAGTATGCAAGGCTATTTACATCTTTATATGTCTCCACATTAATGATATTAAGTGTTCTTCACGATATTTTTTTTCTTTTAGCAAAATTTAGCAAAAGAATACAATGTTCTTCAATAAGTGCTATTGTTGAGTAGAGATGAGGATGAGGAAAACTGAGCTCGAAAGGCCTCAGCACTCATTAATAAGCCTAAAAGCTTAACGAGCATTAATGGGCACAACACATGATATTTATGAATTCTCTTCTGGAATGAAGAGGCCTCCATGGATACAAGCTTACTATCCTCAGACCAACCTCTGTTGTACATATTGTTTTATTAATTAACCTGTTGTTTTAATCACAGAAGTAATATAGAAAAAGCAAAACCAAAAAAAGTTCAAAAAATAGAAAATGAACACTACAAGTTTCTTTTTCTACCCACCTCAGTGTGACTCCCCAAAGGCAACCACTTTCAACAATTTTTATTTTTAGTTTTTCTACTAATTAGCGTAATAAATGTTATGTTTTACTTTCCCTAACTTTTGATTTTGAAAAACTTCAAACTTACAGAGAAGTTGCAAGAATTCACCTAGACTTATCAGCTGTCACAGCTTGCCATATTTAGTTTTCTCTCACTCTACAATATACATATTCTTGTTTGCTGAGCTATTTGAGGAATACTTGTAGATACAATGCCATTGCTCCCAAAATACCTCAACGTTCATTTCCCAAGAATAAGGACATTCTCCATAACCAAAATTCTCCCACTTAACAAAATGTAGCATTGATAGGATTATGTATTCCGTAATTCAAATGTTCACAGTTGTCCAATAATGTCCCTTTTAACCTTTTTTTTCAATCTAGGATCCAATCACTCATCACATATTTCACGGATTTGTTATGTCTCTTCCGTGTCCTTTAATTTAGAACAGCAAAGTTTTCTTTCATGACATATTTTTAAAGAGTACAGATCAGTTTTGCAGAATGCCTTTCAGTTTGGATTTGTCTGATTGTTTCCTCATGATTAGAATCAGCTTCTATATTTTTGGCAGGAGTACTACAGAGAGGATGTTGTATCTTTCTCAATGCAGCACATCAGCAGGCAGAGGATGTCAGTTTGCCCCATTATTATTGATGCTAAATTTGGACATTTTATTTAGGGGGTATCTGCTGGAATCCTCCATTGTAAAAGTACTGTATGGTGGCCCATCTTGGCGGGTCCCTGGTGAAAGAGCTTTTAATACTCATTTTAAACAAATGTTGGGCTTCCTAGATCTATTCTCTCTCTCTGCTTCTGAACATTTCTCTGTATTTCCCATTTTTCTGTTCTGGCCTGGCAGATGTCTATTTTTTCCAATTTACAAACTGTGTAAGTGGGTTGGGTGTGTTGTTAGTGTAGCTTTCCTGTTGGGGACAGGGTGGGGAGCGTGCAGGCTGGGGACAAACTGATAAAAAAGTAGAGTGTTACTCTGAGTGTGGTGCACCATGGTATATTTCACTTCTAGATGGAGCCAGCTTCCCTTTTCCACCCTCTGCCCCTCATGGAGGACCAGAGTTACCTCTGCTCTGCTTCTCCCACGGTGCTCCCTTCCCCCCAGGAGGCCTCCCTAGGCAGATGTTCTCTTCTTCACAGAGGTATTCTTACTTAGGCTTTATGCCAAATCCAAAGTGGTGGCCACTGTTAGGTGGAAGAGCAGGGGGAGGAGTCTACTTTCTCTGCTGTGCCTGGGGTCCCTTAGCCTGGAGAGCAGGTCTGGAGCTGAAGGAACAGGTCCCAGTCCTGTTTAGGGCAGAAGTCACTGTAGACGGCTAGACTTGGCCTTTTGTGTCTTTTTTTCCTGGATGTAGGTGCTCAGAACTGGGTCAGGATCTGGGCTTAGCTGAGATGGAGTCAGCATGCAGACCAGGGAGGGCAGAGCAGGGGCCCTCAGTGGAAAAGCCAACTACGTAGAAGTCAGGGATCAACCAGGGGTGTGGAAGGATCTGCCTGCAGAGTGCCCAGGTCTGACCATGAAGTTTCTCTTCAGAGGAAGATGGGGAGGAAATGCTGTCCTACCCAGCCTTCCCTCATGGATCCACCAAAGGCCTCTGATAGGTCCAACCACATTATCAACGAAGTATGGAGAAGGTGACAGGAGTCACTCAGAGGGTCCACTAACAAACACAGGAAAGTGGAACCATAACTTCAGCTCCTCAGGCATGACTGTGACATCTAGGAAGTGTTCTCTCCTTAGAGTGTTCTCTCCCTGCCTCTGCCTCGTCACTCAGGGACCATCCCTTCCCCCCCACCCCCCAGGGCTCCCTGGGGGCTCTGCCCAGCCTCTGACCTGGCTCCAGAACATGGGATACCGAGCATTTGTTCCCAGGGTCTTCCCTCTGCTTGGCTTTGAGCTCCTGAAGGGCAGGCCTGGTCCTCATTTCTGTCAGAGCCTGGCTCAGGATGGGCACCAGGAAATGTTTGAAAAGTGAATGAGGTTGGAATTGAGCTGAGTCTTAGATAAACGAAGAGCAAAGGAAGAAAGTGTTTCAGAGACAGTGGTAAGAACAACATGGTGGGGAGATATGGCACCAGTGAGAGACTGTCTTGAGAGAAGGAAACATCTGTTTTGGGAGAGAAACTGACATATGTGCTGGTGCTTTCTGAAATATTTTGTCTGGTGTTCACCTCAGTCCTGAGAGAGAAGTGTAATTATTCCCATTTTACAGATGAGGCAACTAAGGCTCAGAGAGGGGAAGTGAATTGCTCAGATAGTGGCTGAAAACAGGAATATAAATAGTCCAATCTGATTCCTGAGCCTAGAGAAGGAGGTGGTTTGAATTTATAACCCTAAATGTGGGCATAACTTGGGGGCTCTAGCCGAGCGCCCAGTGCTTGTGTCACCAACCTCTGCTCCAGACAGAAGGTGACAGCATCACACACTGTGACCCCCATGCTGGCTCAAGTGTTGAGGTAGTAAATGGCAGGTGGTTTTATACTAGGCTTTTGTACACACAGCTGCTCCCACCTATTGTGTGTTCCCTCCCTCCCCCACCTCCGACTCTCCCTGGTCCTCTTTCATGTTTGAATCAAGCCTCTCCTTCCCCTCAAGCCCCTCAATGATGCCCGCTGGAGTAGACCTGACCCTTCTGGGCATTGAGCCTATACTTCCCACTACCTGCACTGGGCCCCAGGAGGTGCCCTTGACTGTTTGTGGAGTGAATGAGTGTGCACGCATGCCCAGGAATCCCCACCCTTCAGGGCTTCCAGGGAAAGGCAAGCCTTCCCAGGCTCCAGCTCCTTTCTATTTTTTTCTTCCTCCCTTCTCCACCCTACCCGAGTGGTAGGGTCAAGGCCTTACTGAGTTCAGCAAGGCTAGAGATTGAAGCAGCCTACATCCTGAGGGAGGAAGCGGGAAGGACTGACAGGCCTGTTCCATCCCCCCACCCCTGCCTGGCTGGGTGTGGGAGAGCAGAGGGCACAGGGCAAGGTGGGCAGGGCAGGGAAGGGCTGAGATGCCAGACCACCAGGCCACCTTTGGGAGGAGGAGGCTTCTTGCCTGCCTTCCACCCAGGCGGTGAGCCAGCCGGGGAGGTACCTCCTGGCCTGCCTTGATAACCTAAGAAAGAAGTCAGCACTGGACCCATTCATTGTCAAGAAGCCTGCGTTCCAGGTTTCATTTGACACTTGCTTAGAACCTGCTCTGGGTCAGGATGAGGATGGGTGGGGTACAAAGATGGGTGAGATCCATTTACTCTTCTAGAGGAACTCACACCAGACATTTAAGGAATAATAAACATAACTAATATTCACTGAGCACGTTATCATGAGCCAGACATTAATCTAAGTCCTTCACACATATCCATAACTAACTGAGTGTTCACACAGCCTATGAGATAAATGCTATTCTTGTTTCCATTTGACCAGTGGAGATAATGAGGCACAGAGAGGTCAAGAAGCTTGCCCTAGATCACACAGTAAGTTGTGTGCTGCGATCCACACTCAAGCATCTGACGTCCCTGCATGTAGCCCTCACACATGCATCCTCTAGGCCAACTCCAGTACCAGCTGCCCTGGCTGACACATGCAGCTACTTCATCTAGGCTCTGTCTCTTCATCAGCAGGTGGTTAAGCTCTGTAAACTTGCCAGGTACCAAAGTGTGCTTTAGGATATCACCACTTTCATTGAACTTGACTGCCTGCCATGGTTACGTCTTTCCCTGTGGGCTTGTCTTTTCATCCTGTGCAAGCTTCAAGCTCCTGTGACACACCTATCTCACAGTCCCTTGGACTGTCTTGCACAAAGCAGGTGCTCGGATGTGTCTGCAGTTTGGTGGGTTGATGGAGGATGCCTTCATTTCCCCAGATCTCCGTGACATAGACAAAGTGGTTCTCAATCTGTATGTTGAAATCACCTTGGGAGTTTCAACCATTACTGATGCCCAGACCCCACTCCCAGGGGTTCTGATGTAATTGGTTTGGGGTGCAGTCTGAGCATGGGGAATTTCAAACCCTCCCAGGGAACATCTGATGGGCAGCCAGGGCTGAGAACCCCACCATTTTAGAATACTTGAAGTTTCAATTGAGGCTGGCAGAACTCGGGCTTTGGAGATGGGCAGGCAAGATTCACATCACAGCTCAGCCACTTACAGGTTGGGTGAGCTTGGGCAAGTCAACTTCCCGAAGTCTCAGTTACCTCAATTACCTGTAAAGGGGATAACGACATCTACCTTGAAGTAAAGCCCCTGGCACTAGGATGGCATCTGCTAAATGAAATGTGGTATGTGGCAGCTATTAAGATTAATTATACATCTCTTCATCTAACACGACATTACCAAGTGCCAGGCATGTGGGTACTCTTGGGAAACAATAGGAAACAAGACAGGTATGGTCTCTTACTTTGTGGCATTTACATTCTAGTAATTCAATTTAAAAAATTTGTTAGCTTTGGGATATCAGGCACTGTATGTGTACAAAGATCAACAAGACATTGTGCTTGCCCTTGAGGAAAAGAGAAGTGAACATTAATCATAACTGAAATAGAGGAAAGGAAATACCGATTAGGTACAAACCAAGAGTGATAGGTGTCAGGAACAAAGCCATCTAAAGGGCAGATCAAGGAAGTTTCCATGGAAGATATGATACCTCGAAGGCCCTTGAAGGATGGATAGGATTTTGTGGGATGAGATGAGGGTGGTGGTGGTCGAATGGCTTAAAAAAAAGCAAGTATGCAGGAACAGTCAATAATCCAACCTGGCAAAAAAGCTGGATGTGCATGCACAAAAGAGCAAATGATGTGTGCGCAGAGTGGGGAAACGCGGACTGGAGCCTTAACGGCCAGGGTGAGGCATTTGGACTCGATTTGGTCAACTGTGGGAACCAGGCAAGAATTGGAGCCGAGTTGCATAATTCTTAGCTCTTAATACCTGGACCTTCTCCTGTCTTCATTCTGGAGTCTGCATCCTTCTTTCCACCACATTTCTGCCCACTATTGCCGTGGTCCCACATTCAATGCTCAGTGTCCTGTCACTGTTCGCAGGTGATGGTCTGAAAAACTCACTCGACCTTGAGCATAAAATGCATTTCCAGATGGTACCTCTCCAGGTACCTGCATTTGGCAGGTACAGTGGAAAGAGCACCAAATTGAGAATCTGGAGGAGGCCTGGTTTTAGTCTTTGTTCTGCCTCTCACCAGCTGTATGACCTTGGGCAAGTTGTTTCTCTTCTTTGATCCACAGTTTCCTCATTTAAAAAATAATCAGGCTGGATGGGATGATGGATGACGCCCCTTCCAAGTGCAATGTTCTCTGACTAATTTGCCAAGTACCACATCCAGAAAGGGCTGTTTGGCCTCGTGCAAGGGGATGCTGTTGCTGCGAATCGGGTATTAAGCATGAGGCTCGGAGGGACTGGATGGAGAGGCCACACGTAGGTGCTCCAGCAGTGTTGGCTGAGCTCAGCCTTGGATTCATCACGGCTCAGGTACAGACCATGGGCATGAAGAAGCCTCCACAATAGTCCCTTTTCCAGCCATTCCGGTCTCCCCAGTGGATGCCTCAGCTTTGTAGAGCAGAGATAAGCCACACGTGCTATTCCTGACCTTCAGAATTTGTGAGCCTAACAAAGTTGTTGTTTCAAGCCACCAAAGGTGGTTTCTTATACATGGAATGGAGGGGAGTGTTTTGAGGGTGGTCTGAGGAGGAAGGGTGAAGCCTTAGTGGATGTCCTTTGCCTGCTGAATTTCGGAAGCCGCCTCTGGGCTTGGATAATTGCTCCAGGGAGCCTGGTGCTCTTGGGGGAGGAAGCTAGGAGCCTGCACTGACCTGAGAGGTTGTAAAGTTTATAAACAAGGAAGCTCTGGGGTATTTCCCCAGGCTGTACCAGACCCTGAAGTACTGGTCAGCTGGAAGGTGGGTTCACTCAGTACCCCAGTGTGGGAAAGGCTGAAGGGCGGAAGGAGGGCTGCTCACTCAGACAGAGGTCCCATAGGTGCATCTTACACACGGTCTCATTCAGTCTCACAATAGCACCATTACATGCTGTATGAGGGGGTGTTTCCCCCATTTTACTGATGAAGGAAAAGCTCAGGTGCCATGCGGAAGACCATACATGGCGAATGTCAGAGCAGGGCTTTGACACCAATGGCAGGACTCTGAAAACGCTCTTTCCTCTATGACTGTCTTGAGAAGCTCCGTGGGTGACCTAGGGATGGAAGCTCTGGGAAGGCGGCTTCCATTTCCTTTTGCTAAACTGCCTCTCGTCTTGAAGTAAGAACACTGAACTCGGCTGAAGTTCCGTTTCTGTTTCCTTCCTCCCCCACCCCCCTCATTCCCTTTTTCCTCCCGGGATTTGGGGGTAAGGAAGAGAGGAGGAATCCACTCGCAAGTTCTTTATTAGGGAAGGCTTGACGAAGATGAGGGGCTTCACTCACCACTCGTGCCAGGGCTGGGGTAGAGAGGGCGAACGAAGCCAGGCCACTCCCAAGCTTGGGGTGGTAGGGAGGCGCGGAGTATCCTTCCCCATCACAGCCCCCGCCGCACCGTGAAACATGGGTGGTGAGGTTCCCAGAAGAATCCGTGCGGTGTCAGGGAGCGTGCTGGCTGGCAGGGAGGAAGCGGCCTATTCCCTAGTGGTACTTCCTCTCTCACGGTGTGTGTCGGGGGATAAGGGCAATGGAAATACCATTTTCTGAGCGATGTTATGTCTCATGCATCAGTTCATTTGAATCAATTTCCAGACCAGGCTTGGAGACGTTAGCTGACTTGCGCAAGGCCACACAGCACGCGAGGGGCACAGCGGGTAAGGAAGCCTGGAGGATCTTGCTAGAACTCTGGAAGTGACCGCCGGGACCTGGCAGGCTGGCTCTGGGCCCCCACCCCGGGGCTGTCCGGAGGGGCTTCCAGCAGGGGGCGCCCTGAGCCCCGTCCCGGGCCACGGGGCGCGCCTCCAGCCGGCGCCCTGGCTGGCCGCTCCGCCCCCTCGGCTCCGCGGTGGTTCGGCGGGCGGGCGCCCGGCGGCTGGGAGGAGAGCCGAGCGGAGCGCCGCGCACCCCACTGCGCACCCGGTGCCCACGGGCCCACGGCGCCCACCGCAGCGGAGCCTTCTGCAGTGAGTAGTGCCGGTGTGCGGGCTCGACGGGCCGGGCGGATGGGGCGCGTAGCCAGACGGCAGCGGCGTCCCGGGGCTGGGGATCGCGGGGCAAATTGCTCCGGGCGCACTCTCGAGTTCCCTATGCCCGCCGTCCCAGTCCCTGACGCCGCTCCCCGGGTAGGGCCCGCCGTGACTTTGGGCGCTGTGGCCGGCACTGGAACGTCAGGACCTGGCCGCTGCGCCCCCAGTGCACGCTCTTTGATCTGAGGGCCGGCACTTTGATCTGAGGGACGGGGCGGCGGGCAGAGGCCTCGCACCCAGGGAGGAGATGGGACACAGGCTTCCATCACGTTAAGGCCCCCTGACAGGGAAGAGCACCTCACATTTCTTGGAGGAGAGGGACCAGGTTTTCTTAGCATCAGGCTCCTCACACACCTCCTTCTCCCCGCTTGTTCCAGGAGGTGATGCTAGGAGGCCGCTCCCTGCCCAGTGCGCTTCCTACGTTGCAGAATGAAGCTGTGAGCCCCGTGGTCAGGAGCTCGGCCTGGGGAAGAGCTAGGGTGGGCACAAGGGCAGTCAAGCAGGTCTGTGCAGGGTAGGGGAGAAAGCATAGAAGGTTGTTGTCAACAGTTGACCCCGACTCTGGGCCAGGCATTGTGGATGTCTCATGGCATGTGTGGGTCTGGCTAATCCTCACTGTAACTCTGCAAGGCGGAAGTTAGTATTCTCACTTTAGGAAGGAGAAAAACGAGACCCAGAGAGGTGAGCGTGGAGGCCATGCAGGTAGTGGTAGATTAGGAGTGTACACCGGAAGAGAGGGCGCCATAGCTGGCTGCCTCAGAAACAGGTGGGAAAGTCGCTCTGGACAGGTGGAGTGAGCACAGCCCCTGATACCTCTTACTCTAGAATCCAGGAGGGCAGCTGGGGGCTGTTGCTGTGGTTTCTGACTCTCATTTCCTAACTGCCTCTGTGAGGTATTCCTGGGAGAGTCCTGGTGACGGAGGGATGCTGCCTTGGCCCCTTCACAAATACCTTGAGTCCTAGTCTTCCCAAACCACCCATCTCCCAGGATGTGTTTTTAGTACCTAAAGTGGCCCCACCAATAATTCATCAGCTTTGGGAAAGGCTTGGGCACAGGGCATAGGAGTTTGTGGACGTGGTGGTGTGCGCTGGTCTGGGGCAAGTTTCTGGCTGGCAGGAATGAGATCTGCACTGAGCCTGACCACTACCCCAAGGCCTCCCTACTTGTTAGATGTGAGGGTGAACAAGCAGGCTGCCCTGTAGAGCAGGACTTTCACTAAAAGAGATGGAGTTTCCTCGTGTCAGCTTAGGCAGGTGGCTGATCTTTTGGGAGCCCCAGCTTCCTCATCACAGATTAGGGTGGGTCAAAGCCACGAATGCCTGGAGGGGCTTTGTAATGCCAGAGCCTGCTCTCTCCTGCTGGCAGCCTCCTCTGAGCCTGAGTGTGATTCCTAATTGCAGGGCTGGGGTGGGAGGCAGAAGAGGACAATCATGCCTGCTCTTTGTGATGGTCCCATTTCACTGACTTGCACCGTGTGAAATGGCGTGAGGATCTCAGAGGTCAGCAGAGTGAGCTGGGGACAGTGGGGGAGAGGTCTCTGTAGGACCAAGAGTCCCCTATGGGGTGATCCTCCAGGAGGCCACTGATTTCCCCCACCCTGGTGCCACCATTGGAGGGTTGGGAAAAACAGAACCCCAGGAAAAACAGCTGGAATGGGCTGGAGGTGTGACTTTTAGTAAGTCCCTTCCCCTGTCTGGACCTCAATTTCCTCCTTTTGTAAAACAAGTGGGTTAGACCCGATAGCAGTGGTTTTCAGATCCCCCTCCCAATGAGTTCTTACACAGAACCCCAACATATAGTATGGTTAAAGTGGAACTGCTCTGGCTCCCCTTTCTCACACTGGTGGCTCTGGAAGCAGAGTCAAAAAAATCCCCTACATGATCTTTGAGGCCCCTTTCTGTGAGGTTCTAGGAAATCTGGGTTAAACCTCAGAAGAGTCGCCTAGTGTTAGGGTTGGGGGCAGGAATATGATTTCTGGAGACTCCATTAAGAGAAATGTGGGCATTAAATGGGGCCTCATCCTTGGAATGCCTGGAGCCAGTGGCCTGTGCCTCTGGCCAAAAGTTGTAGCTGTGTCCCTCCCCTGGGCCGTGTGGTTTCATCTCTGTAGAGCCAGAAAGGTACCTATGCCTCTGGGTCCTCCTGTGGGTCCTGATTGGTGACTATGTGTCCACCTCAGAGTTTCTCCCCTTTAGCTTCATGTTTCTAAACTGGTAAAATGCAAGTTCACTTTGAGGAGAGATGTAAGGACAGGGCTTTAAGTTGTTATCAGTTGTTTTTATCTAATGAGGTATCATCACTTATGGCGTTCATGTTGTACAGAAGCGACTGCAAGGGACAGAGGTGAGACTGTCACAACCCCTGCCCTTAGGAGGCTCCAAGACAATAGGTAGGAGGTAAGGAACTCACATTTGTTGTGATCATCCAAGCACTATTGTACACATTTTACATATGATATCTCATTTTTCCCATAAATTAGATATAAGATTCATTTTGTAGTATGTAAAACTTTGCATAAAAAAGAAGTATATGTCCCATACACCCATGTAACCACTACCCAGATCAGGAAGCAGCAGTGCTAGCACCCTGAAACCCCCTGCTGTTCCCTTCCAGGCATGCTCTCCCATCCAGGGGTAACCACTATTCTGATTTCTAGCACCACAAGTTTTGCCTAAGTGGAATCACACAGTATGAAGTCTTCTGTGTTTGGCTTCTTTTATTCAATATTATGTTTGTGAGTTTCATCTAGGTAGTGTCACGTAGCAGTTGTTTATTCTCATCGTTGTGTAATAATTCCATTGCATGGGTATAACTCTATCCATTCATCTATTGAAGGCCATTTGGTTGTTTCCAATTTCTGGTTATTACTAATAATGCTGCTGTGAGCATTCTGACATGAACCATTGAGAAGACATCTGCATGCAGCTTCTTAGGTACGTCCATAGGAACTGCCCAGCAGTTTTCCAAAGTGGTTGTCCCAGTGTTTGAGAGTTCTAGTTTCTCCCCATGCTCACCAACGCTAGGCATTGTCTAGACTCATTTTCCATGTAAGTAATTTGAAATTCAACAATGTTATCCTGTGCTCATGGTGTGCTGGTCAGTGGCAGAGCTCGGATTTGAACCCAAGCCCTTGTGACTATGGAATTTGTGCTCCTTTCCTCTGGGTTAGACGTGGCTATAGATTATGATGAGCCAGATGATGATACAAGTTCTCACCCTAAAAATGTATGAGGAGCCCTCTCTGGGAATTTAAAGAGGGGGAGAATTTTCATCTGTATGGGTGAGAAAAAAGGCCATGGAGCCTCACAGAGATGTAGCAGTGGAGCCACTAGGAGGGCTCTCCAAGTGGGCCTTTCATGGAAAGGACGCTGCTTGAACTGAGGCATGGCAAGGGTAAAAGTTTTGGGGGAGTGGGAAAAGTCTACTTTGGCTGTAATAGAGGTTATGTGGGGGGAGGGGCCCAAGGCTGAGAAAATGAACTGGGGCCAAACTCGTGGGTCTAGTTTGTCTTTGGGGCTCCCTGCCCCCACCCCAGCCACCCAGGATGTAGAACCCAAGGATGGGTTTGTTTTGCTGGGGAGCTGGATTGCTTCAAATCCAGCTCAGCTCCTGGTAACAAATGGCCCTGGCCTTGTGCCAAAGGAGGATCTTAGCTGTTCCTGGGACCACTCTCACAGTATCTGCCAACAGAACTTTCTGGCGTTTTCTGCTCCCATCTAGCTGTGTAAAATTAGTAAACTACCTCTGACCCCCACAGGATCTGACCAAATAGTTTATTTGGAATGATTTTTTTCAGCACAAAGAAGATGGTGGGTAGCAGGGCTGCCACCCTCTGGGTTTATCTCAGGAGATTTGCTAGGATGGGGGTAGGGTTGGGGTGAGCGTGTCAAGCTTCTGACTCTGGTCAAGCCACCTTTGCCAGGAGGATCTCCAAACCCTTTCTCAGAAAGGAACGGAATTGGTTGTCTCAATGGCTGTGGGAAGCAGAAACACAAACATTAGCCTGCGATGAGTCAAATAATAATGGTAACAATCATCCTGTTATTTGCCCAGCAGTTTATGTGCTTTAGCACAATGGATCCTCACACAGATGTGGGAAGTAGGTGATATAGATGTTATCACCCCTGTTTACCGATGAGGGGAACTGAGGCCCAGAGAGGGTGCCAACCTGCTGTGAGTAGCACACCTGTATCATCTACACCCAGACTAGTCTAGAACTGGGGCTCCTAGAGCCTGCTCTTTTCGGTGTCCCATGCTCTCTGGGCCCTGGTTGAGTACAGAGGGAAGACCAAGTGGGGAAGGGGAATGTGTGATGGACCGTGAGTGCCGACAGGCAGGAGGTCAGCAGGTGACCCTGAGAGTAAGGCCTGGAGGTCTTCAGGGATGTATGTGCTTCAGTGGAAGGGAGGGTGGCGGGTGGCATCTTGGTAACAGAACTCTGGTTTGCAGAGGGCAAAGATAGAGGAAAGAGGGTGAAATGTACACATCACCAGAATGTTAGAACAGCTCAGCCACTTGGCATTGATGAGTTGTGTCCTTATGTAATGGCGCCTCCACCCAGCCTGGTGAAAACAGTCTTTTGGGGCTCATGGAGCCTGGGTGTGGTTGGTATCTGATTGGCAGGCAGAAGAAAAGCTGCCAACACTAGCCAAAATGAGCTCTGAGAGGACTGTGCTAATGATTCTTGAAAGACACATCAACAGGCAACTGGTGTTATATTTGTGGTTTGCAGATGGTATCTTGGGCCCTGCCCTCAGGGTGCTGTCCAGGGTGGCAAGAAAGGGTGAGCTCCTTGGGGCAGAGGGATCCCAGGGCAGGATGCAAACAGTCTCTTCTGGTGGATTGGTGAGCACTCCGCAGGACCCAGAGTTGTCCTGTGGTTCTCACGGAGGTGCCCTCGGCAGGCAGAGTTAGCTCCATTTTTCAGATGAGGAAACTGAGGCTCCTCTGACATGAGATGAGGTCACAGAGCTAGCTGTGGGTGAAACTGGAACTAGAACCTCAGGCTTCTGGTGCCTCTTGTAATTTGTCACACCACTCCCAACCATCTTTCCCTTGGGGTGATGACTGAGAGTTTACACATAGTTCAGACTCGCATTCTGGTGGCACAGCCCCTCAGGGAGCTGAGGTCATGAAATCCCTTACCTTTTGACTACATTTTATAATTTACAAAATAATTTCATGATTTGCAGTTGGTTTTTATAGCATCAGCCCCTTTTACAAATAGGGAAGCTGAGTCTTCCGCAGTTTAAATGACTTACTCAAGTAAAACTGAGCCTTGAACCCGGATCTTCTAACTCGAAAACGAGTGTTCTTTCTCCTCCATCACAACTGCCTCTTTTCTCAGTGCACCGGAATTTCCTGAGAACAAGTTGCTGAAGTTGCCACGGCTCTGTTTCTCTGATTGTTCAGAGCAGATCTGAAGACGTCAGGAGTGCTCTTTTTCTGTCTCCTTCACACATTTGAATTCATCTAAATCAAATAAGAACCATACAGTGTCATTTGGTCACAGGTGAGGAAAGGCTTGAGCAGGGCAGTTCTTGAGGAACCAGGGCTATGGATTATTGTCAAATTACCAACTCCCTCGCAGCTGATTAATTTTAGACCCAGACTCTTAGGCTTGTGCCGATTTACACATCTGTCCTAATCTCAGGTTTCTTCAGTTTCAGGGCTGTATGCTCCAGGTCTCAATGAGGAGCCCAAACATGGAGACGTTCAAGCAACAGAAGGTAGAGGACTTTTATGACATCGGAGAGGAGCTGGGAAGGTAAGAGGCTGTGAGAGGCAGAGGGGGTGCGAGATGGAGCCAAGAATACACTTCTCTTGGTACATTTGTCACTTGACCTTGTAGGGCACAAGCTTGTCACATGTCACAGGACTCATGGGAAGCTTTAAAAACAATCCTGAGGTTTATTCATCTCCATGCGTGGCTCTGCGAATAGTCATGTCTCTGGAAATAAAGACTTGCTGGCAGAAGGGGCTAGCACTGTTGAGTTCTGTGTTTTCAATATATTCTGGCTGAGAGTTATGGTGGATCTCAGGGAATCTTGGTTTATCTGTTATTTTTCTCACAAAGCTCTCCTTAGGCTCTGGACTGAGACCTGACCTGCTGGTTTTCTTCACCAAGTCCCTCTTGGCATTCTCCATGGCTCCCAGGATTTTGTTTCATAAGCTCAGAGCCCAAATGGGAGGTGAAGTAATCCTCCTGAAAGTGGATTTGCATTGAGTAACAAGCCACATGAACCTAGTCGTGAAGGTTCCTGGGATGTGAGTTACCGGGTGCATTTCCAGTTTTGCTAAACCCAGAATGCAGCCAAGGCTAACCTCTGAGGGACGAAAGTAGTTACTATTTGGGAGAAATGAAGGTTTTCCCAAAGCTCTCTTGTTGCCTTCCATTTCTAACAACTGTTTATTCTTAGATGGTGTTTTAATGATTATAGAACACTCGTCCTGAAGGTTCATTCTCACAACAATGCATGAAAGGAGAATTATTTTTACTCTCATTTTTCAGATGAGGAAACTGTGGTCCAAAGTGTTCCAGCAAGTTGCCCAAAGTTGCTCAGCCAGCAAGTGACATAGCCAAGGTCTGGCCAGTCCAGTCTGTAACTGCACACCTGTTGCCTCTCCCCTTTGTACATGGCACTTGTACACTCACACGTGTTCACCAGTACACCCAGACTCACCCTTTCACACACCCAGCAGAGCAAAAACATGGGGGCTTAGGGCCTCCACTGTATCCAAGAGGCAAAACAGGAGGCCTTTCCCCTTCGTAGAGCTCTTGGGTCAGGACTAATTCTTTACTTGCTTTTATTTTTAAAAGACAGAGCTTGAAAACTAGAGCCCGACTCTGAGAAGAAGGGGAGGTGAAGCTGCTTCACGTTCAGGCAGTGCTTGTCTTGGGTGACTGCTTGGCTGGCTGAGTGGGGGAGGAAGTGATGCAGAGACCCCGGAGAGGGGTGACTCTTCTGCGTTGTGTCCGAGACCGCCTGACACTGGCAATCCGGGGCCTGGTTGAAGGGGTGGGAGGAGGACAGGCTGGGGGTAGTCAGTCTGCCTTTGAATGGGAAGTCAGGTTCTCTTCTCCTCATGTGCTTCTCCTGACCTGGGTGACTCCAGGGGGCAAGTGGCATCCTCAGCAGCAGACCCCGCCAATGGCATGAGATTCAGTGGCCTCACCTCAGCCATATCCTGTGTGTAGGAGTCTGTGTGAAATGCTGTGGGTACAAAGACGAGGAGGACACAGAGCTCCCCCTGGTAGTGGGGGCAGCTGTGCGCAAGGGCAGAGTTGGATGGGACTAGGATTGGGGGGGGCTAAGAACTGAGAAGTTGGAGGGGGGACTCTGAAAAAGGAAGAAAGGAAGCAGATAGTTTCCTGGGGGATTCATCTGTGATTCCTGCCTCGTTCTGTCTCTCCCCCACCCCACACATCAGAGCGATGAGAGCCAGAAGAGATCTCATGTTTTCTCGTCCTCCCCTGTACAGGGTGCCTTCATGGACTTCGCCCACTTTTCTAAAGTGCTAACTGGACGTAGGGTGGTGAAGAGGCAGCGGAGGCCTGAGGCCTTTGCAATGGCTTGACATCCTAGGATTTGTGGTCTAGAGGTCAGACAAGCTGGAAGGCCGTTGGAGGTCCTTTCTAACAGGCCCTTCATCTGATAGTTGAGGCAACTGAGGCTCAGCGAGGGGAAGGTCTCGCCAGGGGCCATAAACAGGCTGGAACTAGAGCTGCCTCCAGATAACGGCTTAGCTTCTGAAGGGACAGTTCTATCTTTCTCTCCTCCCCTTCTTTTCTTCACTTAGCATACTATTGAGGACCTACTGTGTGCTAGGCACTGTCCAAGGCTGTGGTAAATAAACAGACATTTCTGCCCTCTTGCAACTTATGATCCATTGGTGGAGAAAGGCACTAAACAAGTGGCTAAGGGAACACAAAAGGACACATCATCATAGCATGTGTTAAGGGCTACAGAAGGAGACAGCAGGATGCTCTGAGAGAGAATAGGGGATGGAGGTTAGACTAGCTGGTCAGGGAAGCCTGGGTGCTCTGAGAACTGAGAACTGAGGGGTCAATATACAGGTAGAGGCAACAGCATGCAGATAAACCCCATGGGGGAGGGCCTGGGGTCTGAGCTGCTGGCAGGAGGCCCGTGTGGCCTTAGAATTGGAGCTGTGGGTCAGTCGTACTCAATGAGGTTGGATACATAGGTGGGGGCCAGATGCAGCTGGCGAGCTCCCTGTCAACACAGAGTGGTGGAGAGGTTTGGCCCTAGGGGTCACACAGATTGGGGTTGTGGATCCCTTCCTGATTGTGCAACCTTAGGACAGCTTACGCAACCTCTCTGAGTCTCAGTTTTCTTGCCTGTAAGACAGGAATGACAACAGTACTTACCTCATGGTTATGGGGACTAAATGAGATGCTGAGTCAGAGCTGGGCACACGGTAAGTGTTCAGTGAGCAAGAGCTTCTGGCCTTTGAAGTAAGTTTGGGGCATCAGGGTCCTGCCTCCCACCTGTGGAGCCCATAGGAGGAAGGTGTGGGACTCTGCAGGAAGAACAGCAATGGAAAGTGGTCACTGTTATTTTGGGGAGAGCTGTATGTCAACCTGCTTTCTTGGCTGTCAGTGAGTACCCTAGCCTACACTCAGGGCTAGCTCCTTGATATTTAGCTCCTCATTAAATCCTTACTATGCAAAAATGAAAATGAATGACAGTCATTTTTCATTTTTACCTGTGCTGACAGGTGTAGCTCACAAACATGTTGGGCGAAGGAAGCCAGAGTTAAATAGCCCACACCGTATAATTCCATTTGTGTGAAGTTCAAAACAGGCAAAATGAACCAGATGTGTTAGAAGTCAGAATAGTGGTTATTTGGGGGACTAGTGACTGGAAGGGGTCACAAAGGGGATTTCTGGGTATTGTTCTGTTTTTTGATCTGAGTGCCTGTTTCACTCATTTCATGAAAATACATCAAACTGTGCCTGTTCACGTACATTTTCCTGTAGGTATGTTACACCTTAGCTAAAACCACATGTTAACAGACAAGGAATCTTGTCTCCCTCCACTCCCTGCCCTGGTCTGGTCCCTGAAGCACATGTTTCTAATTCCTTTGGGGGGGTCTTCTCTGTCCTTGTCCTGTGAGTAAGACAACATCTGTCAGAAAAGCTGCAGTGTCCAGCTTTGGATGGGGACACATGCCCTGGCTGGAGAGGCCTGTGCTCGGCAGGGACCTGGCCCTTTGTATCTCGCCTGATTTCTGGCTCCCCGCTCTAAGTGCAGACACTTGGCTGCACTCACATTTTGGCACCAGCCTGCTGGGGATGCTGGAGCAGTTGGAGAAATGCAGGCCTGCAGAGTCTGGCTGCTCCCAGCCTGGGTAGCCACCGTAGGGCAGAGCAGGGGAATATTAGGGTAGGGCTCATAAAGAGAAACTCACCCAAGCCTTCGTTTTATAGACTAGGAAGGCTCTCTATAAGAGAGAGAGGTTAAGTGACTCTCTCTAAGAGTCAGAGACTCCAAGAGTCTCTCTAAGACCAGAGAGGTTAAGTGACTTGTCCAAGACTACATAGTGAACTGGTGATAGACCAGGGTAGGGACAGGTGGTCTAGGGCTTTGGCCACCACACCGTGGGGACCCACAAAGCACCAACTCATTTTTTTTTCTTTAAATTGAATGCTTCTGAGGAGTGGGGGAGAATATATGGTCGGATGGTCTTTCCTGTTTGACCTTGAGGGTGGAGTAGCAGGGTCAGAAGCAGGAGGATACTAGGTAATTGAATGTAAGCAGCATGGAATAATCAGTGGTTTCTTCTTTCCTGTGTTACTTTCCTTTACTTAGATTATCAAATTATCATATTAACTTAAAATCAAAAAGTGTCACTGTTAAACTGGATCTCAACAAGAATTTGTCCAAGTCTCCATTTTATAGACAACGAAAAGTGATGCCCAGAGAAGAGAGGTGATTTGTCCAAGGTCACAGCAAGCAATATAGGAGGTGGAACTGAAAGAACTTTTCAGCTACACTGTGCTAGTTTAAACAAACAGACAAAAGCATTTATATGTACCTTCAACTTTTACCCACAGTCCCCACCCCTCTCAGGGAGCTTCCCTCATCATGACCACATCCATCCTCTTACCCTCTCCTCTCTCCCTGGTGAAGACAGAGGCCATAAGCCCTGCTACTTACTCACAGGGTGCGAGGTACCCTGCTAGGTACTTAACCTGCCGAATCTCCTTTTGTAGGGACAGGAGCCTTGGGCCAGGGAGGAATCCACTGCTGTCAGACTTCACCCTTCTTGGGAGCTGAGGAATTCCCTGGAATGGCCGTGTTAATAGGGCCGCCTGCCAGACCTGTCTCCCAGTGGGGTCCTCTGTGGTTAACAATCACCCACTACATACTCAGCTTAGCCAGGGCAACCTCTTTTGGGAGAGAAATGAAAACCTACAGGAAATGTGTAGGGATCAGATTTACCCCGGCTGGGTGCTACGGCCCAGTCCAGCCACAAAGCGCTATAGAACGCAACAATAATAGGTGTTTGGGTTTACCAGTCTCAGTGCTTGGGAAAAGGGTTTCCAAGATGAACTCTGAAGCGGAGGGGCTTTTACTATTTCTTTTTAAATTAAAAAAAAATTATTATAGAAGTGATGCATGGCAAATATCATGAAGTTATGAAGAGTTAAAGCAAGAAGCAGAACTCCCTCTGCCTTTTCTCCACGTCTCACACCTACAGGTAGTCTTTAATGATAATTTTCTTCTGTTGACTTTTAGAGCTTTTCTAAGTAAAGAAAGTGTGTCCGTGGACCCAGATGGGATCACATGACCGTAATAATCTATAATTTGCTTTTTTCCTAAAATACGTTGAATGTCTTTTTATAGACATGTATATACATCTATGAGATGTGTATAATTTGGATGAAAGTTTTTTATTTTAATAAAAAATTTAAGAAGATAGTTTAAGCCAATAAAAGATGAGCAGCCTTGGGGTGGCCGGTTACCTCTGATGGTTAGAGCGTGGTGCTAATAACCGGTTTATTCCCCGCATAGGTTGCCGGTTTAATCCTCGCATTGGCCTCTGTGAGCTGCGCCCTCCTTAAAAACAAACAAACAAATAAATAAATAATATAAATAAAAAAGACAAAACATAAAATGCAAGAAACAAAAAACAAAAAAAGATTAGCAGCCTTAACACAACAGCTATTTTTATTTCTGTCTTCTAATCTTTCCATGGCTATTTCTCATGTCCATGCTTCCCGTCCTCTTTTGTGTCTACTTGAGGGACACATATGCTCATTGTTCACATCCCCCCAAGTGCTAAGCTACTGGGGCAGGTCGGGGAGGCCACGGGAAGCAGGAGTAGTGCCCATGGCCCTGGGATTGCCCAGGGATGAGATTAGGCCTATCCTGTCTCACCTTTGTTTGTACTGGGCTGTCAGCTCTTTGAGGGCAGGTCCACGTCTGTCCTCCTGTTTTGAGCATCACTACAGCTCTGAGACAGAGGCGAGAGGTCCCCCAAACTTCTGTCACTTCTCTCTGCGCTTGCTGGGAAAAATTAAACTTTTCTTTCAAGGTCCAGATCAAATGCTGTCTTTCTGGCAAAGCCTATCATGACCCACCCCATCCTACCCCACCCCCTTCTGTGGATTTAATTACCTCTTATTCTGGACCCACATCTCTATCAAGTGCTAAACTCATCGTGCCTCATGTTACACCAAAGGGTTCACCTGGTCATCTTCCCTGCTGGAATGGAGGTTCCTCCAGGCTGGACTCTTGCATACTTCATCTTTTATCCATCCATTCACCGTCCCTGCCGCCACAGTGTCCAGCCCAGGCCTTTTATACTTGATAAGTGCTCGGCTTCCACAGATACCCATCAGTTAAGTGCAGAGCTGTCTGGAACATGCCTGGAGTTAAATCCCAGGCAGAAAACCTCAGCCAAACCCCCAGCTTCCATAGGCGTTGGAATCCATGAACCTCCAGGATTCTCCAAACACATAGTGGGAAATAAAACAAAAATTACCTCTATTTCCTGGACGCACAGTTTTGTATTTAATCCTTGTAATACCCTGTGAAGCAGTTATTATTCCCATGAAGCAGTTATTATTCCCATTTTAGGGATGAAGAAACTTGGTCTCTAAAATGTTAGGTAACTGGCTCAAGAAATATAGACAGACCTACCTTATCCAGAAGGAGCCGTGTGAGAAAATTCCATTTTGTGCAACACAGCAAATCTTAGAGAAAGTCAGAAATAACAGCCAGAAATTTCTCTGGTCAGAGCCCTGTTTGCACTAGGCTGGGATTTTGTGCCTCTCTGACACACATGCTTCTATTTCCTGCTTCTGGGAAAGGGAAAGTGACCGACATGTGTGAGGAATCCTGCCCTCATATCAGTGTGTGTTGAGTACATTCCATCCTTCCAGAACAATGAGCTGGATCACATTCCTGCTTCCCAGACAAGGAAACCGAAGCTCAGAGAAGTTACACAGTGGTCTCCTGTCACTCAAATGCAAAAGGCTTCCTTGCCACTAACACGAAGCTTGTCTGTGTCAGGCCCAGGAAGCTCTCAGCTTGGTATTAGTGGCAAGGAAACCTTTTGGACCACAGCTGTGCCCTAGACGAGCCAGTGGTTTCCAAAAGATGAGTGAGTGTGTGTGAATGAGTATGTGCACGTCTGGACTCTAGGTCATTTTCACAATCCGATGACTCTTCCCAGGCACCCACTGTGTGATACAGGACACTTAGGGCTCAGGCCTGGCCCCAGAAGAGCTTAAGGCTAAGTGGGGCACAGGGATACTCTCTTCAAAAGCTAATGAAATGAGAAGATGGAACAGTCCACGAGAACATAGAGGGACTCCCAAAACATGTGGTGTTTGTTCAGAGGAGGAAGCTATGACCCTGGGTAAAGCAGCACCTCACAGGCTAATTTGGGAAATGGCAGGTAACCATCTTGAGGTAAGGTTTCTGCCAAGGACGGGGAAGCATCAGGCCTGGGCGTGGGCAAGAGGGCCCGTGGAGAGGGTCTTCGGGATGGGGCTGCCAGGAGGATAGGCGACTGCAGAGGACCCTGGGTGTCAGAGGCTGTGGGTGAGGGAGAGAGGCCTTGTTATCATCCTTTGTTAGGAAAACAAAGCACAAAGCCACTCAAAGTGGCTGCATTGCAGGCTTCAGTCAGAAGCTGGCACGCAGAGCAAATCACTTGCCCTGAGGGGTCGGTCTCATTGAGCTCAGTTTGCATTATGAAAACTCTAAGAGCTGGAAGGAGGTACTTATGTGGGTAATTGAAACCATTATATACCTATTATCTACTGTATACACTTTCTTTTCTAATTTGTCACCAGCATATACATTTTGTGTTGTTGTTTTTTTGACTCAGTATTGTTTTATTTATATCTTTCATGTATCCAGAGTCAATACAACTTAAAACATTTTTTTTTGTTTCAAAATAACGTCAAATATAACAGAAGAGTTTTCAGAATAACAACTCCTGTACACCTTTTATCCAGATACACCAATTTTTAACATTTTGTCACTTCCTCCCTCTCTCCCTCCCTCCCTCTATCTCCTCCTCCTCCTCCTGGCTCCTCTTTCATCTTCTTCCTTCTTCCCTGCCTCCTTTCCTCGTTCCTTGCTTTCTGTCTATCTGACTATTATTGTTTCTGAACCATTTGAGAGTCAGTTGCAGACACTAATGTCTCTTTATCCCTAAATACTTCATTATTACATCTACTAAGGACATTGATGACATAGATACTCTCTTTTGTAACCACGGTACAGTTTTCAAATTCAGGACATTCAACTCTGATATAATATTTTTGTTCCAGTTTTGCCAATTTTCCCATTAGTGTGCTTTATAGCAGAACATGATCCAGGGCAGGTCATATATTGCATTTTGTTGTCATATCTCTTTAGTCTCCTTCTATCTGGACAGTTCCTTAGCCTTTCTTTGACTTTTATGACATTGATATTTTTGAAGACTACTGGCCTTTTTTTTCTTTTTAATAAATATGGACATAGTCCATATACTTTTGTTAGCTTCATAATATTTTGCTGTGTAGACATTCCCAATTTACTTAACTTTCCCCTATTGTTTCTCACTACTAAAAATAAATGTTTCTTTGAATACAGTTGTTTAATTTCCTCTCTCTGCATTATTGCCCAGATGTGGAATACCAGGTCAAAGGTTATGAGTGATTTGCATAATGGTTGAAACTAGAAGTATTAAACCAGTTTACCAGGTCACCAGCATGCACTTATTCCCTTATGGCTTTGCCAACACTCTTTCATTGTTTTTGTGTATTTTTGATAGTTTAAGAGTTTTGTAAAGGTATATTACTGTTTTTGCTGTGCAGAAATTTTTTTTTTTAAAGATTTTGTTTGGGAAGGGGAACAGGACTTTATTGGGGAACAGTGTGTACTTCCAGGACTTTTTCCAAGTCAAGTTGTTGTCCTTTCAGCCTTAGTTGTGGAGGGCGCAGCTCAGCTCCAGGTCCAGTTGCCGTTGCTAGTTGCAGGGGGCACAGCCCACCATCCCCTGCAGGAGTTGTACCGGCAACCTTGTGGTTGAGAGGACGCGCTTCAACCAACTGAGCTATCGGGGAGCTCAGCGGCAGCTCAGCTCAAGGTGCCGTGTTCAATCTTAGTTGCTCTGGGCAGAGCCCACCATCCCCCACCATCCCTTGTGGAAATTGAGGAATCGAACCGGCAACCTTATGGTTGAGAGCCCACTGGCCCATGTGGGAATCGAACCGGCAGCCTTCGGAGTTAGGAGCATGGAGCTCTAACCGCCTGCCTCCTGAGCCACCCCTGCTGTGCAGAAATTTAAAGTGGGTTTTTTGTGCTTCTCTCTTAATTCCAATCTTTATGCTTTCTGCTACTTTACCTTTTTCATGGTGTTTACATTTCATTTTCATTTAATTACCTTTCCACCCATTTTCATGGATAATTTGAAGTTCCGACGGCAACATAAGGCAAATATATATAATTCTTCTCATTTTGTAAAAGATGAAAATGAGGCCCAAGAAAACTTACCTGACCTGTCAGGACCAGAGACAGAGCTCTTCCCTGTAGACAGATGGTGTTGCCTCCCTCCCCTCACAGGTAGAGGGGATTCAGGATCTCTGGGGGACTCTGGAACTCCAGCGAAGGGTCCTACTTCTTTGTCTCTACTTTTAGAAGTTGGCGGGAAGGGTTCTATAAGAAAGCTTTCTGAGAGAGTGTTACTGGGAGAGGCTGCTTGGGGAGGGGTGTGCTTTGAGGGCAAAGGAGAGAGCTGTTCCCCTGATCTCCCCCTTGCTAGGGAGAACAAAATGAGGGGTAAGAGCCGAGGACAGTGGTAGGAGTTAGGCCTCGAGGTACACCTCACCTCAGCTGTAGTAAATCACCCCAGGGCTCTGGCAGTGCGGGAGGGAGGTCGTGGGAGACCCTGCAGCTTCCAGGGCCTCCCGCAGAGGTGATGACAGCATCCTTCAGAGTCTCTCTTCTTTGATTGCCCCAGACCCCAAAGCAGCCTTCAACAGGCTTCAGAGCCCAAAACCTTTAGCCTGCGAGAGCTCCTACAATGCCTAATCTAGGAGACGGAAAACTATAGCCCTATGGCCAAATCTGTCTGCCACCTGTTTGGGAATGGCTCTGGAGCTAATAATGGGCTTTACAGAGGAACAGTTCCAATAGCGTTGATAGGGAACACTAACTTTGGATCCCAACTAAGCAAAATGTTTTCCTCCCCACCAAAGGAAATTCTGTAGGAAATTCTGTTCTTCTTATTGGGAGGCGTATATTACAAAAAATAGACAAAACAAAATAAAACAAAACTCAATTCTTATTATATATTATATACATATATATATATTTTATTTTTTTAGACTCTCTTTTTATTTTATTTATTATCAGTTCCAGGTATATAAAATAACAGAGTGATTAGACATTTACACTTATTATATTTTTAATATCATTAATTAAGGATGTGTTGAAATTTTGTTTTCTCCTTTGTTATATAAGTACCTCCATAATATCCTTGTTGAATATCCTTCCTGGTCCATGATGCCTGAAATATTTATCATCTGGCCTTTGCAGGAAAAGGGTGCCTACTCCTGAGCTACTTTGATAGAGTTTACTACTTGGGCAGTGAAACTTTTGAAAAGTCGATTACTATGTGGTGGGAGACTGGATATAAACCGATCAAAGTGAAGGGGTAGTTATGGAAAAGGAGGAAGAAGGGGTGAGCAGAGGTCCACCTGCCCCCCTTCCCCGCCCTCCCTCACACAGCCCATGGGGAACCTCTGCGAAGGCCAGTTTCAGAACCATTGACCACCGAGGGCAGTCCCGTCCTCTTCAGGGAGTGCTGGGGTGGGAAGAAGGGAAAGGAGCTCTTTGAGTATTAGGGATTGAGTATCTTGCACTAGCCACGGGGAATTTGGCTTTATCCTCTTGCAGCCCTATGGGGTGGTAGGTATTTCTCCCATTTTGCAGAGGAAGAAGCTGAAGCTTAGAGAACTTAACTTGCCAGTGTACGTGTCAGAGCTGGGCTTTAAACCACGACTTCTGACTTCTTTGAGGTGTCAAACTGCCTAGGATTTTCTTTCTGCCTGTGACCCTCCAGCACTATTTTTTAGTGCTCTTGGTAGTTTGCTGGACAATATACTGAGAGCCCAGTTGTCCTGTGTCTAATCCACTTCCGCTGGCACTTCCTTGCCGTCCCCCACCCACTTGCTGCCAGCATGTAACTCTGAGGCCTCCACTCAGGACCCTGATCTTGAATCCTGAGCTGCTGGCCCCTGGTAGCTTGGCCACAAGGCCTGGAAGGTGCTGAAATATACTTTCCTCTTTAGGATGAGGTTCATATGGCCCCCAGGACGCGGCCCACCAGCAAGCAGGAGAACTGAGCTGCTGAGGGGCTGCAGTGTGGTTCTAGGAGGCAGAGTGTTCTCACCAGTCCTTTGGAGGAGCGTCTGCTGACTGAGAGAGGAGACGGGGCAGGGAGAAGGGCGGCTGAGGGAGGAGGCAGGGAAGGGCACCTGAGCTGCTCCTGGCAGGAGGAGCGGCTCAGGGCAGGAGGCTGACAAGCCGAAGCCTGGCCGTGACCTCTCTGGGCACTCAGAGCCACCAGACCCAGGTTTGACCCTTGCTCTGCTACTATGAACTTTTGGACCTCTGGGGCAGCTTTGCTCTTGTAGGCTCTGTTTCTTTGTTGTAATGGTCCCTGTCTCACGGGGTTGTTGAAATACCACATGCGAACTCTGTCTCTTCATGTTTTTCAGCCTTCTGGGGTCCCACTGGTTAATGTCCAAATAAGAATAATTAGCATTCCATTCCAGGGTAACAGGAAATCCTGTTCCCAACCCAGCCTTTCTGATTCTCCCCAGGGAGTACTCACATTCTCCTCAATGCTTCAGGTCCTTGAACTCAAGGACCCCTTTCTCCTTCAAGACAAGGCTGCACTGCCTCTGTGACCCTGTCTCCGGTGTGAACTCAGGCCCATTTCTGAGTGCCTCCCTCTCCTCTGAGACTGGTTGCAGGGTAGACTGAGTTTCATGTAAGGCTTGGGGTCAGTGGGAGAAACTTTTGCACAGAGAAGGAAACGACTTAAAGTGGGATGATAGATACCTCTGCTTCTTTGACCCCTGACCTCTGCCATGATGCTGGGGCCTTCCCCAAACCTGCTACCATTCTTTCTTTTACATATAGGCTGTTTGTTGTTGTTGCCACCTCTTCCTCAGTGGACTCTGGGTTTCTCTTTTCCACAATCAAAGGCTCTTTAAAGTTTCTCTCTTCCTTTCCCCTTATCCCTGCCACAGACGTAAGGGGCATGTGGGAAGGGCCCAGAAAACGGTCACAGATATGGATATCATTGTGCTAAAAGCCCAGCGGTCAGTGGTTTTGAAGAGCTCAGGGAGGAACTGGTTTGGGCAGCTTCTCCTCTGTTACTTCATTTAATCAGTGAGATTCGCCATGTGGGATAGGCAGACAGGTGGGAAGTCATTTTCCCCATTTTACAAATAAGGAAACAAGCACAAGGACCCCGTCCCAAACTTTGAGAGCAGAGAGGCCAGATAGAGGGGAGATAAGGCTGTGTGTCCACAGGGGTTTGTAAACACAGGTCCAAGTAGCCATCTTGAAAGAGATTTCTTAGAGAAAGAAATTTTATAAAGCATCTTCAGAGCCCCGAACTCTGCAGCATTTCCAGAGTTTGGGGTTGTAAAATTTTTGCTGATGTCTCATCTGAACCCTGGCATAGGATCCTTCTTGCGATCCACACACATCTCTGAGAAAATGTCAGCTAGCTCCCTGCTGGTCAGGAAGTCCTGCCAGACCCTGGCTAAGCCGGCCTGGCTCCACTGCACCTCCCCCTGCCCCACAAGCCTTCTAGTTCCTAGTGCTGCTACCCTCTAGGAAGGTCTGTGGTTGGGCATTCTCTTTAGGCAGCTGAACCACTCCTCTCCAGTACAAAGCCTAGAATTTGTCCCTCAAGCTCAGGGGTCAAACCTGGGTTCAGATCCCAGCTTGACTATTGACTGCCTGTGGGACCTTGGGCTGGTTACTTTACCTGTCTGAGCCTTGATTTTCTCATCTGTGAAATGGAGAACATACCACCTACCTTATCAGGCCAGGATTTAAACTTAGATCTCTCCTGACTCTAGAGGACTGAATGAGATTATGACTGAAACATATAGCACAGTGGTTCTCATCCTGGGCAGTACATCTGAGTCACAGAAGAGGTTTAAAACAAACACACACACCTGCCTACGTGCCAGGCATTCAGATGTAGAAGATCTAAGGTGGAGCTCTGGCATCTGTATTTTTTAAAGTATCCCTATTTGTGTAGAATGGACAACTGGACCGAAGATCACTTCTTCAAAATGGTACTTGAGACACATAGTAGTAAGCTCTCAGAGATGTTATGTTGGTTTGTTCCTTTCTTCCCTAATAACAAGTCTCTTTCTTATCCTCTTTCTGGTCATATATTTTTTTTTGTAATGCAAAACAGATTTATTGGTATGCACGACAATGAGCATGAGGATACTAGATAAGAAGGAAAGCATTCTGTCGAATGAAAAGATCAAGATTCTTAAGTAGCTGACTTTGGGACCTACTACAGTGGGAAGACTTGCTATGCTGCCTTCAGATGTTAAGTCTTTTTAGACCTGACACTTCAGCAAGCATTCTTTTTTTTTTTTTTCAATTGGGGAATATTGGGGAATCGTGTGTTTTTCCAGGACCCATCAACTCCATGTCAAGTTGTTGTTTTCAATCTTGTTGTGGAGGGCTCAGCTCAGCTCCAGGTCAAATTGTTATCTTCAGTCTAGTTGTGGAGGGCGCAGCCCACTGGCCCATGTGGGAATTGAACCGGCGACCTTGGTGTTATGAGCACTGTGCTCTAACCACTGAGCAAACCGACTACCCTCAGCAAACTGTCTAAGTGGGTCTTCTGGGCCTGCTTTTCTAATTCCTTATGGTATACAAGCTGGTGTTTCATATAGCCTCTGTTCCTCTTTTGTTTATCCAGGTACTTTCCATGAAGCTTAAGAGATCTGTTTCACTGCTCTCAGAAGCCAAAGTCTTCAAGTCTTACAGGAGCTTGGTTAACATGTTCTCCAACTCCAGAGCAGACTCTGGAGCTTGTATGCCAGTTCTCCAGTTATTTATATCAGGCTTAATTACCGGAAGGCAGATGTTACCCTTGTGTTTTCTTAGATATCTTAGGAGCTGTTTTGTATATGCCCTCTTCACCTCAGCTTGGTCTTCAAAGAATGAAGCAAAAAAGAGGTGCTCCTGTGTCTTTATTGTAATAACAGGCCATAGAGAAATAAGTATCACTGATGTGTAGCTCATAAGATGCCACTTGATTAATAGCAACTCTACACTCTTCAGACCTGGGATGCTATCTCAGCTTTAGAGAAAACCAGGTATGAAAAGTGCTACCCAGCCCATTATGTTATTTATACCTCTTTTTCCTTTTCTCACACTAGACTCCTGCTGGGATTCTCCCAGCCCACCCCCACTCTTGCATGGTGTCTACCACGCTCAGTATTCCTTGCTTCCTAAAACTACCCTCTTTCCCATACCCTTTGAGCCCCTCACAGCCCCCTCCCACATAGAATGAAGCTGAGTTGGTCCTTGTGCAGGGTTGGCCCCTGATTGGAACAGGGATGGTCACTTGATCCAAGAGTGACCCATTCATTGGCTAGTTGGTAACCTATGAAATGGCTGGGCTGAAAAAGCTCTGCCCACTAGGAGCAGTGCTAATTAGCTAGAAGCCAATTAAATGACTTCTCTCCAAGACTTGACGCAGAGTGTGAGGAGGCAATGGAGCTGCCCCAGAAGATACAGTGATCCATCAGCTAATTCCTGCATGGCCTCTAGGTTCACTTCCCGTTCCTGTGTGTATCCTTCCAGTGACCACCTTTCCCTTGAAGAGCCCGGGTAGCATGCTTTCCCTGATAACTGGTGTCTCCAGTTACCTGTGGAGCCTCCAGGTCTACATGTGTTCAACTTCTGCTTCTTCCCGAAGCCTGCCTGACTGCTGCAAGCATGTTGACTGCAGGCAGGGTTGGGTGCACCTGTCCTGCATTCCACAGTCTGTTGTGGATTTCCTAGTTGGCATTATTTGCCTTGAGTCTGCTCCCACCCTCTTCCGCACCACCCCTGATGAAAAGCTACCCTAAAGCAGCTCACAGTCCAATGAGCTTTCTGATCATAGGATCTCAAAGTCATTCTGTTCTATCTCCCAGTGCCTTACACAGTGATAGGCACATTGTAGGTGCGCCATAAATGTTCGAATGAATTCTTGTTGCAGTTGTCTCCTCTTCTGGGGTCTCTATTCTGGCTTTGCACTGTGACCTTTGTCAAGTTTCTCCTCCTCTCTGGTCCTCACCATTTCCCCCCCGTGGAGCTCTAAAATCTCATGAGTCTATGAAATACCCATCAGCTATGTACTAGGTAGGAGATGTGTTGATGGGTGCCAGGGTGAGGAGGGGGGTACAAAGATGTAGTTTATGTTTCTAGGAGCTTACAGAGAGGTTACAGAGGTAAATAAGCCATCAAGCAAGCAAACCAAAACAGCCCATGAGAGTATCAGTCTCAGCAGCAATTCCAGAGCTGTCAGAACACAGTGCAGCCGAAGGAACATTCAGACAATAAATGTGATCCCAGTTCAGGACATGGCTACCTCGCTGGCATAGCCAGAGAAGGTTTTGGGAGGTGGGAGCTGAGTGGGGCACTGAAGGTTGGCTGGAATTTGGATAGGCTGAGCTGGGAAGGTGGGCATTCCAGGTACAGATGGACTTGAGCTGCCTAAATGGGCAGGAAAAGGCAAGGTATGTTTTGGGGGGTGGGTCCCCAGAAACTGGAATGAGAGGTTATTGCAGGGAAACATCGAACAAGCCCAGAGTAGCAAGCAGAGGCTGGACAAAAGCCTGAGCCAGCGATTAAAGTTTTAATAGTATTGGTCACAGGGGTAGTGGGGAGCGGTAGGGAGGTGAGATAATAGATGATTTGTTTTTTACTTACACTTTTCTGTATCTTCTAAATTTAAGATGTTTAACATAGTTCTTATGTTATATAGGACAAATTGCTGTTTAAACATTTCATGCTCAGGAGTTTGGACTTTACACTAGGATTGAGCTGGAAGAAAGGTTAATGGGATTGGATGGAGAAAGGGGCAAGGGAGGTGGGCCAGGGGGAGTGAATCGATGTAGAGAATGTGAGGTGATGAGAACATGGAAGCTCCTCAAGGGAGGGAAGGAGGCTTCACTGCCTTGTATCCTTCTCCCAGAAAGAAAAGACTCAGTGAATCCTTGCTGAAGGATTAGTATATTGGGATGTCAGCAGCTGAAAGGGAAGGTAAAGAGATGGAATCGATACTGGGATTTATAGTGAGTCTCCCATCACTTTCATGAGCTAAATTCTGGCAGAGGTACCCAAGGGGTTTGGAAACAGCCATTTGTCATCACACCATTAGAATGTAGACTGGAAGGGCCCCAAGGTACCACCTCTCTAACCCCTTCATTGCACTGTGAGCTCTTTAGAGTCATTTTTAAATGTTAATAGTCTGCTCTTCACAGAAGTATTCAGCATGCACATGTCCTTCTTTAAAAAAAAAAAAAGACGTGACTTTCAAAACATCCACTCATTAGAGACCTTGTCTGTTGGGTGAAGTGAAGTATACCTGTATGTATTATGGCTCAAGTCCTAATTCCAGCTAATGCTGGCCTTAGGGAGCTCTTCCTCAATAAGAGCTTCCAAAAATAAGTCGGGTTGCCTAATGCTTTGAAGAACATGACCATTAAATGAGAACAGAACTTCAATTATTTAAATGTTAATATTGCAGGTCCCCATTTAGTAATAACGGTGTCGTATGTTTTCTCTCTGCAAGGTTGCCCGTTAGCCAGCGCCTAGAGCATTGCCAAGGTTAGCTCATCCTTGCTGATATTGACCGGCATTGGGATGGTTACTCTTATAAAACTGTACTCTGTGCCCACAGGCGTACAGGTGTCTCTCCTGTGTTTACTTTCCCTTTTTGTTACCACGTTAGTTTCCTCTTTGCAGGGTGTTTCCAGGCCAGTGTCTAAGCCATGTTTTCCCTATATTCTGTCTGATACAGAATCAGGAATAAGTGGTTGGCTAATTACACTGGAAGGTGTGGCTAACTGAGTCCCATTATTTTGTCCACTCTACCTGTCCACCCTTCCCTCCCAATACTTTCTAACCTTTCTCCGCTCTAGCCAGTCTGTCCAAGTGTTTCAATGAGATGTTCTTTTCCTTCTTTTGAACACCTTCTTTCTCATCTCCCTTCCTCTCTTATACTAGTTCTATTCAGCCCTCAGGTCCAATGGAAATACCGCCTTTCCCTTTGAAACCTTCCATGGGTATTTCCCCCAGCTTCAGCCATCTCTCCAGCTTCAGGCATTCATAGCTCTTATAGTCTGTGCCTCATCTATAATTCTTCTGAAGTAGAAGGTTTTCTGGAGGTTTTTTCTCTATTCCTAGCCAGGCTGCGAGACCCTGGGGACAGGAGTCAAGATTTAAGTTTTCTAGCGTTTCCACCACCTCTAGCATAGGGCAGGATACGCAGTAGGCATTCAGCAAACACAGGGGCCAGTGTAACCATAAACTGTGCTCAGAGAGCTGAGCCACCAGGGCTTGAGTTTGCGTCTACAAGCCCAGGAGATGGTAGAAATGCAGCAGCATCCTTTTCATCACAGTCCTGCTCTCACGATCTTTGTGTTCTTGCCTGGAGGGGTGGAGCAGGGTAACAGGCCAAGTGTGCAGAGCTCTGTGACATCCCAGCAGCTGTACAGAATGCTCACTTGTTCTCCCTCTCAGGTATCAGAATTGCCCCACATCACAACTTCTTCGTGTGCTGGATTAGCCTACTGACCTCCGTCTTGCTCCTGCTTCTCTAGGAAGTGGCTGAGCCTGGTTCTGCAAACCCAAGTGAAACCTCTAGTCCCAGGGAGAGAAGGAGCTAAGGCTAACCCTTGTAGGCAGGGCCTGATCTCAACTGAGGAGATGGAAGGAAGTCCTACTGCCATGGAACCCCAGATCAGGGTTGTGGCTTTCTTGGGGCTGTCTGAGGACTAGAAAAACTCATCAGTGGTATCATAGCTATCAGCTATGGATTTGGAGTAAAGAAATTGATTCAAGTTTCACTTCGGCCACCATTATGTTGTGTGGCCTTGGGCAAGACACTTTCCCTCTCTGGGCCATGTAACATTTTGGTGGTGCAAGTGGGCCCTGAAGGTAGGTCCCCTCACTCCATGTCCATTGCTCTTTCTACGACAACACAGAAACACTACAGGCATTTGGTATCGCACCAAGTCACGTATCCTTTCCCTTTTGACTCAGTTCCTTTTAAATAGTACCTGAGGTGCTCTTAGGAATAGAGACTATCTTCTAGAGGCCTGCTGTCAGAGGTCTACCCCCAAACCATCATTCTCCTGTATTTCCTTCCTATGGATATTTTTCTTTAAGTCTTAGACTTCTCTGGGGCTACCCGACGAGTCTGTCTCTTGACAACTACAAAGAGATCCTTCCTAGAAGAGGGGTGAGGCAAGTAATGCCTGCCCATAGTTGGGCTCAATAAGAATGAGTCACACAAATAGATGAATGAATGCATGAACTCCAGCAAGAGGCAAGATAATTGATGATGTCAGAGACTAGGCCAATCTTGGGGAGACGCCTCTGTGAAATTGACCATCTCAGAGCAGCGCTTGCCCAATTTCCAGGCCTGATGAAATGGATTCTGACCCCAACTGTTATCTCAGCCGTTTCTCCACGTTGATGCATTCAACGAGACCGTACAATGAGAACGTGCTGGCGTGGGAGTGCAGGGGTCCAGCCTTTGATTCTGGAGCTACACGTGCTTAGACAAGTCCTTGTCCCCACAGGGCCTCCGTTTCTCCATCTGTTAACATTTATGTGCCTTCCAGCACTAGCCTCCTGGACTTGATGACGTGAAGCATCCTTGCTGGGCCGGAGTCTGTCTGCTCAGTCGGGGCAGGAATCATTCACCTGGTGGCACAGTAAAGCCTCTGGTGCCACTGCGACTGCTGCTGCTGACGATCGGCAGGGACACTTAGCTCTGAGTCCGTGCCCAGGGCCTGTTTTAGCAACACAGCCGGTAAATATTGACTCTGTGGCACGAAAATGGAAAGCAGAGATGACTACGTTAGCTCACTCAAAGGGTAGAAGTTCATCAAGCCCTGATAAGACAAGATGTAGTTATGTAACGTGTAGGTGTGTCACTAACTAATAAGTTGTTTAGGGCTGGGGAGAATGGAAAACAGGACTGCCACGGGTGGGCACTGGATGGCCAGCTTATGCTTCTGTTGGTTTTTAAACAAATGGATACTTACACCCTTGAGGCATATAGAAAAAAGACTGGAAGGAAACAACACCAAAACATTCTCTAGAGATGGTGAAATTGCCACTAATTTGATTTTTTCATCCTATTTTTTCTTTTTTTTACTGTCTACAATGATCACAAATTACTTTTGTAATCAGAAAAGGGCAATGCATGAGAAATAAAATAGTTTTCTTTGAAGAGTCTCAACTTCCAGAACCTTCCAGGTCCCTCAGATCATAGTGTTTTTCCTACTGGACATTGCATAGTAACATAACTGTTAGGAGAAGAGAATAGTTCATATGAGAAGTTACTCTTCTGCATAAACCCTGATCTAAGTGTGTTTACTTATTGATTTGTATTCATGAAAGCAGAATGTTGTGTGAAAAATTCCAATCACTTGAGATTTCAGGATTTTTTTTCTAAATAAACAAACACTTACTTCTTTGAGTGCTTTCTGTTTGCCAATCTTGTACTCCGCTTTGGCCAGGCCCGGCTTGGCCTAGACTGGGCAGGTCTGAGAATGAGGCACTCTGATAAGTGTTTACAGGTGAGCAAAGGTAGGAGGAGCCAGGCATGGAGGAGGGCCTGGGCCTTAGAATTTGTGCGTGGGAGTGGGAGTGCCGCTATAATAATAATTACCGCTGATTAAGCACCAACCATATACCAGGCGCCTTCCATATGTTATTACGAATCCTTACAAAACTTTGTGAGATAGGTATTAGCTATGTTTTCGGGATGAGGAATCCAGGGCCAGGAGAGCCATCTGTCCAACAAAGCTCCAGAGCCAGTCAGCAGCAGGCCCTGGGTTCAAACCCACATCTGCCTGCGTGCAAAGTATTTGCTCTTCCCACTACACCAGGCTGCCTCTCACGTGACTTAGGGTTTGTCACTAGAGAACAGAAACCTCCGAAGGGAGGCTGAGCTGACAAACAGTGTGCAGCCTCCATCCGGGACCGATGGTCTTTGGAGGAAGAGGCAGCCCTAAGTGGGAAACATGGACAAGTCTCAGCTGCAGGTAGGATCCCTGTATATCAGCCCCGAACCTAGGACTGGGTGTATCTGCTCTCCTGGGGCGACCCAGCAGGCCCAGAGGGGCCATGAGAACCATGGGACAGGAGGGCCTCCTTTGAGCCTCCTTCTGGCCAGTCTGGAGGGTCCTTCATCCTTGCACTGCTTGTGCCATGAGGGAGGCCCTTTGTTGGGGAGCAGGGAGTTGGAGTGTGGGTTGTTGTATCAAGGCCTGTGGATGAGGAGAAATTGGTCTGTAGGCCTTCTTTGTACTTGGTTAATTAAAACGACCACTAGAGGACTCTTAGGGTTTTTTAGCGGGATTAGTAGAGCAGATTTCTGAGTTTGAGGCAGCGATTGCCTCTCTGGGCTCACAGGTCCAGTGTTCACAGCCCTTGGAACAGACCAGAAGACTCACTTCCTTACCCACTTCCAGTGGAACTCTCCCTACTTGCAAACTGTAGTTGGAGAATGCTGTGTCCGCCCCCATCACAGGGAAGACCTGCCTTCCGAGAACGAATGCCTCAGAGTTGGAGTTCTTCAAAGTTGGTTTCTATTTATTTTATTTTCTTACGAGAAGGGAGGTGTGTTTTGGGGGGAGTGGCTGAGTTGTGGTGTGTGGTGTTTTTAAAACACTTTTTTTTTTTGGCCAAGCAGCTGAGTTGATTGAAGCCCAGCAGCACATATTATGGAAATGGCTTATCTTGTGGTTCTACAGAGTTGTGGCTAGAATATTTTTGGTTTCCTGGCAAAGCCACCTAGGATTTTGAAATCTGATGGAGAGGGTTTCAAAGTTACCAAAATTGAAAGGAGCAGTGGTATTTGTACGCTCCCCTCCTGGCCCAGTCTGTGTTCCTCGGACGCTCACACCAATGTGTCTTTTGTTTCTGACATAGTAATGATAATTATAATAATCACTTATGTTTGCATAGAACTTTACAGTCTACAAAGCACTTTCATATACATTATCTTACTAGATTTTTTGCAGCTGCATTTCTAGATAGACAGTGGCAATTAACCCTCTTTTACAGAAGAGAACTGAGGCTCAGAGAGGTTAAGTGACCTGGTTACACACTTAGGAAGAGGCAGCGTGAGAAGTTAAGCCAAGCTTTTCTGGCTCCAGACCAGGAAAGGCAGGGAGGTTTACACCTAGTTTAAGATGTGGACTGACCCATGTCCTGGAATGAAGGCTCTCTGGGCACAGGGAGATGTGAGCATCGCAAGACCTCACTGTGACTGTCCTGGACCCAGCTTTGTGTGGGGCTTGCGCCTCTGGCCTTCTCAGGCTACTCTCTCTATTTGGCCTTTACAATTGCCTGTGAGGCATCGGGGTAGGTAGGTGCTATTAGCCCCATTTTACAGATGAGAAAACTGATATTTCAAGAGGTTGAGAGACTCACTCAGCATAATTATTCACAAAACAAATATTTATTGGGTGCCCATTGGAGGTACATAGGGGACTGAGGTTACAGCTAGTGACCAGGAAGAAGGGACTTGAAGGCGAGTAAGGAGAGGGAACACAGTAGGTGCTCAGCAACTCTGCGGAGTCAGAGCCCTTGGGGATAGCCACAGGTTGTCGATCTCTTTGTATCCACCACAGCAATGAAAACAAGGTGGGCTCAGGCCAATTTCCAGGAAAATTTTGTTATTTATGTAAATAATGGTGATGATAATTACTAACATTTGTTGCCCTCCTGTTATATAGCAGACCGTAGGCTGGTCATTTTACAGTGCTTTTTCTAATTGCCATGGTAACGCTATGCGGTAGCGATTATTGCCCCCCACTTTACAGATGAGAAAACCGAGGCTCAGAGAGGTCAAATCACTCGTATCCCAAGTCACCCTGGGATTAAAATCCAGGTCTGTTTGACTCTAAAGCCAGACACTTTCCACTGAATTACACTGCTTCTCTATGATAATGGACTCAGAAACTTGCTGGAGAAGGATGGCCCAGTTACTTTGGGCAGCTCATGCATAAAGAGGGTCAGGTGTGGAGGGTGCTGGGGTGGGTGGACAGGACTGTAGCTCTGGACGGAGCATCTTTAAGAGGCTGAGGCAGCTGGTGTCTGATGAGAGAGCAGGGTGGGGTGGGGCGGGCTTCTGTTCACGGCCCTGCATCCAGCTGGCATGAAGTCCTCAGGCCAGAGGCCGCTTTGTCCTCTCGGATACCCTCCTGGGAGGGTTCCACTACCACAGGCCTCGTGACCCCTGTTACTCAAAGATGACTGACCCCTTCTCCCACAACTCCTGAAAACCTCAAGCCTGCTTTTCCATTTTCCTTCCCTGCTGTATTAGTTTCCTGGGGCAGCCATCACAAATTATCACAAATGAGGTGGTTTAAATCAACCAACATTTATTCCCTCACGGTTGTGGAGACCAGAAGTTCAAAATCAAGGTGTTGGCAGGGTTGGTTTCCTCTGGATGCTCTGAGGAGGAGTGGGTTTCATGCCGCTAACTTAGTTTCTGGTGGTTGTGGTAATCCCTGGCATTCCTTGGCTGGAAGAAGCATCCCTCCAATCTCTGCTTCTGTTTTCATATCGCTTTCTCCCCTGTGTGTCTGTGTGTCCTCCTCTTCTATCTAATCTCCTTCTGCCTCACTCTTATGACACCTGCCCACCCAGGTAATCCAGGATGATCTCATCTCAAGATCCTTAAATTAGGTACCTCTCCAAAGACACTTTTTTCAAATAAGGTCACATTCATAGGTTGTGGGGGTCAGGATATGAACATATCGTTTTGGGGACCACTATTCAACCCATACACCTGCCACCCCCATTTTCCTCCTGGAGTTGCCTGAGACCTTTGAGGTCAGTGCTCTCACTGCAGGCTGGGCCCTGTGCCAATGCAGCTGCTTCTCCTCCCCAACAAGGGCCCCTGAGCCTTATGGCCAAGTGGGCCTTCACCCCCATAGACTGGCAATGGGAGGCTCTTACATGAAGAGCTTGTGGAGCCCTGGGGTTAGCTGCTTGTGAACTTCAGAGCAGTAATTCCCACCGGGAACAGGCTGTCCTTGTCCCACGTGGGCACAGGCAGGAAAGAGTGTGACCTTGTAATGGCAGGGCCCTGGTTGGTCAGCCAAGCTGTTTGTCTCCTGCCAGACTGCAGCTGTCACAGGTCCCTGACCATGCAATACCCTCTCCTGCCACCTGACCCTGACTTACCACCCTGCAAAGATCTGCTGTGCAACTCAAGCCAGATCTCCCCATCCTTCCCTGCCCACCTCCTCTTAGGATTCTCCCTTACTCTGTGCCTCTTGCTTCTTTGGTAATTTCTCTTCTCCCTCAACTGTGATGTGTCTTGTTTTTATTTAATAGTACTACTAACATTTCTGTGGGATCAGGTCTGTTTTTTTCAATTAGATGTAAGCTCCCCTGTGGTACTTGCATGTGGTCTTTGATAAATACCTGGTGGTCTCCCCTTGGCTACTCACCTGGCATAGGAAAGTGTTTGTGGACTCCTTGTCTCCTCCTGAGGTCTCCTTCACAGCCCCGAGAGCTGTTGGGACAATCACACAAGCTTCAACCTAAAAGAGACCTTTGAGAATATCTAATAGTCCAACGTTCTGGTTTTCCAGAGGGAAAAAATGAAAACCCAAAAAGTAGGTGACTTATTCCTAAATTATCAGGTGGCTTTGAACAAGTCCCTCACTTTCTGGGTACTTATTTTTGCCTCCGGAAAACCAGAACATTGGACTATTAGGTACTCTGTCGGGTGAACTCAAAAAGAAAGAAATGATAAAGATTTATTCAAGGATCTTAGAATTTGTAAACTGGGAACACAGTAGGCAAAACCCGAAAAGTGTTCTGAAGAAGAAAGAAAAGTTAAGAATTCTTTTAGTGAAAAGTGCATTCTTGAGAATAATGAGTGCTGCATTCTTAGCCCTAGGATTGGTCCAGGATGGTTATCAGTCGATGTCAGGCAATCTGGATAATGGATGTCAGGTGGTCTGGATACGTGAGTCCTTCAGTGGGTAATCAGAGGGTTGTTTGATGTATATTTAGGCATTGACACAAGACTGAAAAGTTCAAAAAGTGTAAGTTCCCAGGCTAGTTAGAATACGAATAGTCTTTCTTCATGCCTTACCTTCATAGTATTAATTTTAGCAGCTTGGTTAAAGTGACTCCATTTTATATATTCCCTATCTTCACTCTTTCCTCATCTCAAAGCTCCCTTTCAGGTTGAACATTGTGTAATTGTTCCCATCAGCCCTCAGGTCTCTGAAGGATCCCATCTGATAATGACAGGGGTTGAACCAACATAAAGTTACCCACTCTTAACATGAAGTTACCAGCACTGCTGCCTCCTCAGGCAGTATTCTTAAAAAAACAAAACAAAACTGCGGGGTGGATCACACTTTTCTCTGTTAGTCTAAGGGATAATGAGGGTCAGGTTCTCTGGGATGGGAGCAGGTCATCTGGGAACCCAGTTAGAGGACAATGAAGTGAATAAGCATTTGATCCGTGTCCTACAACCTCAGGGAGGACTCAGGCAGCCAAACTTCCAGGCGCAGAACCCTAGCCGGAAGGTGTTTCTGTCTGGCTAAGCTGCCAGCCACACCCAAAGAAGGCTGAAGATTTGCTAAATGACTAATTAGTCCTGAAGCGGAGATTTCTATCTGCTCACGATGGCATCATGATTTATTCATGTGAGGCTGGAACACTTACAGGGACGGGGCCCTTGTTTCCTGTGGCTTCCATGTGCTGGGCAGCCAACTGTATTTTTCCAGAATGGATAATTTCTCAAATCTAGCCTGCTTTTCCAGTTGCAGCCAGGAAACCAAGAACGCTGTCACTTAATAGCAGCCGTCTTCCTGGGTCTGTAGTCATTTTAGAAGGAGTACACTCTTATCTGGACCTTCGTTCCTGGCAATGTGGGGGTTGGGGCTCGATGGTATCTCAGTGCCTTCTAGCCCTCAGGTTCTTTACCTTTAAATTCTTGCTCCTTTCCCCAGCCAACCCTTCTGTTTTCTTAAGGTATTTGCTTCCATAGGGCTGCAGCAAGGTAATCAGAGACCTCGCAGCTGCTTGGAGGACTCCCGCTTGGTTTCATTTTTCTGCCCAATTACCAAGTCTTAAAGGCACCCAGGGTAGTTTAAGCTGTTAGAGTCTGGCCTTTTGAGATTGCACAGATTCACCTCATGTCTCCCGACTTGTGGCTCCCAGCCTAAAATCGTGGTAACCAAGAACAAGGTGTCAGCCCTTAGGCAGAGTTAGGCAGGCTTACTCCATCTCCGAATGCCGTCAAGGTGAGGGAGTGGGACCTGTCTGTCACTTTATAGGACATTTGCACTGTTACTGTGACTGCTTCTTAAACTCTGGTTTTGGAATGAGTCAGGTCCTTAAAAGCTGTGGTTGCCACCGTGTGGATTGTCTAGGGATGGGGGTGGCAGGGGCCTCAGATCTCCTTGGAAGGACTAGACTGTTAGGGGCTGTGTCATCGTTTTGCTTCTGTGCGTTGTCCTTTTTTGTCCGTTTGATATTATGATCACACTGAAAATACCATTTGTATCTTGTTTGCCCCAGTTACATTACAGTGTAAACATTTTTCTCTGTTATTCCCTCGGTAAATCTATTTATCGGCTGTGTGATGTTCCAGATTGAATTTTTAGCATGATCGTGTTTAACTTTTAAGTTGGGGAAGAAAACTAGTTAATAAAAAAACCCAATAGTGCATTTAAAAGTTCCTGCCCTTCTCATCCTGAACTTCACAAGGCCCAGTCCTCAGAAGTGACCATTGTTAAATTTCTGTGTATGCTTCCAGAGGTTTTCTATGCATATACAACGATATATGCATATGCTGTATTTTTAAAAACGTAGATGGGATTGGACTGTACGTGTAGACGTGTTCAGAATTTGATTTTTTTAATCTTGTGCATTTTCACAGATCAGTGTGTGTGTGTGTGTGTGTGTGTGTGTGTGTGTGTGTTTAACAGCTGCGTAGACCACCTATTATGGATGGACTGTAATAAACTTAATCAGTGCCCTTGTTGATAGACATTTTGGTTGTTACTGCCATGAGCGTCCTTGTACATACATTTGAATACCTCATTTACTCACCTTCCAGCTGCCAAGTATGATTCTAGGCACTGAGACTTCTGCAGTAAACAAGACGCACTTTTGCACCACACTCGTGCCAGTATAATTGTCAGATCAATTCTGGGAAGTGGGATTGTTGGCAGATTGCTGTATCACATTGACGGAATGCATCTAAGCCACGTAGCATATTTGATTGAGTGTTTGGTAAATCAGTGGCTGCCTGAAACGTTCTCCCCTCCCTTTGCCCCTGGCCACATTATGATCACCTCCTCCCCAGCCCCCTGGAGATTAAAGAGCCATTAGGCTTCAGGCAGGTCACTAGAGCAGCGATGGATGGTGATAGTAATGTGTTTGCTGGCACTTTTAGGGTTCCTAAGGCACCTCTCTGCTGTGTGTCTTCACAACTATGTGGGGAAGTCAGAGTGGCTGGTTTACACGTTGCAGAAGGAACTGGGGCACAGAGAGGTCAGGTGGGTGAGCTAAGGTTGTTGAAGGGACTCCTAGCTCCCAACAAAGCTGGCTGTGGCAAGGTGGGAATGAGGACGCAGGAAGAGGGTCTTTGTTTCCTGGGACTTCTTCCAAGGGTGCTTACAGTTTCTGCCATTTAAACTAAAACATTTGAAAACCAGAAGATCGAGTTCATTTTTTCTTTTCACTTAGTACATGGAGATAGGGTTCTAAAAGACTTGCATTTCATGCGTTCTTTTAGAGCTAGGCAATGCAGTAGCCACCAGCCAGCCATGCATGACTATTTCAATTTAAATGTAAAATAGTCAAAATTAAATGAAATTACAAATAAGTTCCTCAGTCATGGTCGCCATATTTCAAGTGCTCAGTAGCCACATGTGGCTAGCGGCTACTACCCTGGACAGCGCCTCACAGACTGTCTCCGTCCTCCCGGCACTGCCTTAGTGTCCATGAGGCTGTAGCATTGTTGGAGGTCACCTTCCCTTCTCACTTTATAAGTAGGGAAAAGCAGGCTCACAGAAGGAGGTGATGAGCGGCCTGTGGTCATGCAGCGGAGGGTGCAAAGCAACAGTTAGAGCCAGCTCTTGCGTGTCCTCTACTCCAACCTGCCTCCTTTATCCTGAGGACCCCTTCGCGTGGCTGCTTCTGTTCCCTTGCCCTGACCACTTCCTGATGGGAAGGGCCCAGATCAAGCGCCCACTGTGAGAAGCACTGGTTTATACCATCAGATGCTAGAGAGCACTCAGCCTGAGTTTTAGTGGCATACATTTATATTTGCAAGTCCCTTTTACAAACCCTCCTACCCATGCCTCAACTGTGCTGGGTGCCTGGAACAGGCCTCTGTACCACCTGGAAAACACTTTTGTTGTTAACCGTGGCTGGGTGTGGGATTTTCAGGCCTAACCACCTGTAAGTCTTGAGCGTCTCCAATGTGCCTGTCTTACAGTGGGTGCGGTGGGTTACACTGATGAAGTGTAAGACATTGCCCTGCCCTTACGATTAATCTAGTTTTGGGGTGGGGAAAAAGACAAACACAGGGGAAAAACGGTACGAAAAGAGAAGTAGGTGTACTCAAGTTTGGAAGCTGACACATTCAGAGGCGAGGATTGCTGAGGGGTTGGCATGGTCAGGGAGGGCTTCCAGGAGGAGTTGGAACTTGAACTGAAGCAGAGGTAGCATTTGAGAGGGCAGAAGGTATCTCAGGAGAGGCAGTCAGGGCTAATAGAAGCCCGGAGGTGGGAATGAGTGTGTTGGGCTGTGCCTGCTGGGAAGCCAGAGGACAATTGGGAAAGTAGCACAGGGCCAGGTGTTGAAAGGGCCCTGGGGCCTAGCCAAGGCTCTCGGGCTTGATGGGAAGAGGAAAACAGGTCTTGAGCAGAGGAGAATGTAATGACATCAGTGTTTCAGGAAGATGGACTTGGGGATGTGTGGGCTGGATGAGAGTGTGGGTGGAGGACTTGGGGCAAGAATGCTGATCAGGAGGTGGTGCTAAGTGTATTATTCGCCTGTAAACGTCTAGCCCAACAGTGGCAGGTATGACGAGTCGAGCCAATCCTATTCAGAAAACATATACTGCACACCTGTTGTGTCCAGCACTGTATTAGATGCCTGAGGGTTCAAGGGTGGGTGATTGTGGGCTCTGCCTGAGGACCTCACAGTCTAGTGAGGAAGAGAAATGTATAAAGAGAGCATTTTAGTCAAATGTGCTCAATGCCACGATGCAGGTGTGCACCAGAGGTGAAAACAGAGGAGGGCCTCGTGTCCAGGACACAGCATTGCAAAGGAAAGATCAGAAGTGACTGAAAAATTCGGGCCAACTTTCTAGTGCTCCTTTTGACAAAGAGGAGGTCTTATTTGGCAGACTGAAAAAGAGGTCCTGCCTTTCTTCCCCCTTGACTCGAAGGCCCTTGGTTACCTGCAGTCCAGTGGCCTGTGTTGTGGACACTACTGACCCTCCTTTGAGTTCATCCCGATTGGATAATTACAGTGCTCTGCTGAGCTGGTTGGGAGTGTCCATTCCAGTGTTTATTTCTCTCTCTCTCTCTTTCTCTCTCTTTTTTTTTACTGTTAAAACAACATGGGACATTTTAAAAGGAAAGCTTTCACTCAACTATTCATTATCCTAACACATGTTTGCGTCTGTGCTCTCTACTATTTTTTGGCCACATGAATATATTTAAAACAAAACAAAAACTAATCATACTGTATGTACCATTTGTGCATGTTCACTGAGCATTGTTTTATAACACATGGCGCTCCTGTTTATCATTTTAATGTTTGTGTCATCTTCCATTGCATCTGGAACAACGAATGGCCACCACAGTTCCCCAGTGGAGAATGTTTACTTCGTTTCCAGCTTTTCCTTATCTATGGATCTGTGTTCTTTCTTTTGAAGTCTCACCATAGGTTACATTCTCAAAGAACTCTGCACTCAGAGTCAGATTATCTGATTTTAAGTTCTAGATCTGTGGCTAGTTATCTATGTGACCTTAACTCTCTGAGTCTCAACTTCCTGGTCTGTAAAATGGTGATAATATTAACTGTGCAGGGTGCTGAGCTATGACCCAGGGCCAGTATATACAGAAGTGTTTCCTAAAGGACCCACACAGTCAGGCACAGCTGACATCTCCCAGGAAAAGCATGTGAGTCAGCTTTTTTCTTTTAATACATATTTTTTTCTTTCTTTCTTTTTCTCTCTCTCTCTCTCTCTGTCTCTCTCTGTCTCTCTCTCTCTCCCTTTCCTTCCTTCTTTCTTTCCTTCTTTTTCTTTCTTTCTTTCTTTCTTTCTTCTTTCTTTCTTTCTTCTTTCTTCTTTCTTTCTTTCTTTCTTTCTCTCTCTCTCTCTCTCTCTCTCTCTCTCTCTCTCTCTCTCCTTCCTTCCTTCCTTCCTTCCTTCCTTCCTTCCTTCCTTCCTTCCTTCCTTCCTTCCTTCCTTCCTTCCTTCCTTCCTTCCTTCCTTTCATTTTTTATCAGGGAGTATTGGGGAACAGTGTGTTTCTCCAGGGCCCATCAGCTCCAAGTCGTTGTCCTTCAATCTAGTTGTAGAGGGCGCAGCTCAGCTCCCAGTCCAGTCACCGTTTTCAGTCTTTAGTTGTAGGGGGCACAGCCCGCCATCCCATGGGGGAATTGAACCGGCAACTTTGTTGTTCAGAGCTCGCGTTTTAACCAACTGAGCCATCCGGCCGCCACTGAAGAGGATTTTTATGGTTATTCTTTTTTTATCTTGTTAAGTAGAGATATAATTCACATACCATACAATTTACCCGTTTACAATGTACAATTCAGTGGCTTGTAGTATATTCAGAATGTGCGTCATCGCTGTGATCAATTTTAGAACATTTCATCACCCCCAGAAAGAAACTCCATACCCATTAACAGTCACTTCCCATTTCCCCCAAGCCCTCTAACTCTAGGTATCCACTAATCTACTTTTGTCTCCATGGATTTGTCATTTTACATAAATGGAATCATACAACAGATGGTGTTTGATGACTGGCATCTTCACTTAGCATAATGTTTCCAAGGCTTGTTCATAGTGTGGCACGTATCCGTACATCATTCCTTATAATTGCCAAATAATATTCCATCGTATGGACATAACACGTTTGTCCATGCATCAATTGGTGGACATTTGGGTTGTATAGTTCTTGATATGTAGTGCTAAATGGCATCTATCAAACATTGTTGCATGCCCTAAACTGTTTGATGTGCCAAAAAGTAGAATTCTTGGTCCCTTTTTCAGTAGCAATCAACCTGCATACATTAGGTGACGATAGGTGACTGTCCGCTGTCCCAGTGAGGAATCCCACTGCTAAGTAAGCACCGGCCCTCCAGGAGGGGAACTCTGCCTTCCTTCCCAGTGCTAACTTTCTCCAGGGCTGGCAGAGCAGAGGAGGGGCTTCAGGAGGCAGAGAAGGCTTCCTGGAGGAGGGGGGCTTCCAACTGGCCCATGGAGGATAGAGAAGTCTGGCTGGAGAAGAGGTAGACATCTTAGGCAGTGTGAGCAAGGGAGAGGTTGCCGTGGTAGGAGAGGAGAGGAAAGATTTGGGGCACTGAAACCAGGGGCCAGATTCCAACCTGAGGGGATCTTATACTTTCCCACCATTTGGGGGTAATGTGAGGCAGGGTTTGTGGTGATGAGCATGATGAGGGCCCACCACTGTCTTTTAGCTTCCTCCCATCCCTGTAGCTGGTGGAGGTTTTTCTGAGTGAGATTAGCCTCCCTGCATGTTCAGTGGCTTCCTGGAGCAGGGCTACCTGTGAGTGGGAGGGGAAAATAGTCTCCACTTCCTTCTTGGCTACCTGTGAGATTGATGTAATCTGGACTTGGCTTTCTCCTGTCCTCGCTGCCAGGCCTTCCTCACGTAGGCGCCAAGTCTGAGCTGTCTGAAACATGAGGCGGGGTGGAGAGAAAAGAGGCCTGGGCCGCCTGTCAGGAGACTTGTCTGGTCCTGGGTCTGTCATTGCCTGGGAGAACAGGGAACGTGGGCAAGTCCATTCCCTTTGCTGGGCCTCAGTTTCCCCCTCTGTCAAGTGAAGGTGTTGGTGAGAAGTTCCCTTTACTTGCACGGTTCCCTGAGGTTTGCTGAGTTGTGTTATGTACTGGGAGATCTCGGACGACTTGCCTTGGTCGGTTCTGCCCTGCTAGGGGGAGTTTATGGCTTCTGTTCAGGGTCCTGGTATAGGTGCTGGCCCTGCACATCCTTCGCTGGAGGTGGCAGGAGCTGACATACATTATATAGACCACAACGTAATATGAGATGTTCTGGTGTCCTCTGCTCCCTGACCGGTCAGCCTGGAGACCTGTGGCCCTGATGGCAAAGGTGGATTTTCTGACTCTGGCATGTTTGTGGTAAACTAGCAAAAGTTACACATGTCATGATTCAGGTGGTTACAAATCTCGGTGGCAGGTGCTGCTGTGGCAGCAGAGGGGTCAGGGCTGGCCTGGGGAAGCTGGGTGGACCAGTGTGGTGTGCTGGGACCACTCGGTGGGGGTCGGTCCTGAAGCCTTCTTGGGAATGATGGGTTGCCAGGAGATGATGCAGTCAGGGCGGTTGTGGGCAGACTGGTTTTGCCCATGTGAGTTGGATCTGGTTCTGGTCCCGCATCCAGTCCTTGTGCTACTTTCCCTCCTTTGTGGGCAACATAGTTTGTTGTTTTTTTCCCTTGCCGCCCCCACCTTGGCCATCTGTCTCCTGGTATTTGCTGTTGGCCTCAAGCTTGAGGGATTCTGGGCAGATTGGTACAAGCCCGTTCTCATCTTGGGAGGGCACATGGCTGTCTTCCCACCTTCTGGATCGTTTCAGGCATCCCTTTCCACACCTTCTTCAGCACCTGGCCATCTTTCCTGAACTGCATGTGGTATTCCTGGACCATCAGCTGGGATTTAGGTCAAAGGAGGATCCAGTTTCTTCTCTTGTTTTCAGTATCTATGGTGACTGTATCTACTGAGCCCCTAATCAGAACACATGGCCTCGTACACATAGCCTGAGAGTGGGTCCAAGTGTTTGAAATTGCTGCTGTTCAGGAAAATCTAGACAGGATGATTTGCCATGAGCTGGGTGGATCCCCCTCCTGCCGAGAGCCTCCTGGGGTCCCCAGCAGTTCAGGTGGAAGTTGCCTCAGGGGTGGTTACTGGACTTACTCAGAAGGCTCATCTTCGTCTTGTTCAAGACAAGCACACCTTTAAGATCTTGCACCTTTACGTGCAGGCCTGAGGCCGGAGCAGGACAGCAGGCTGACCAGCCAAGCTCTTTGGGCTCCACTTCCCTGGCTGGGGAGTGGGGCTCTCTGCTAATCACCTTCCTCACTCACTTAACATTAGGAGGATTAGGTAAGAGTGTTTTGAAAGCTCATGAAAACCCTAATCTAAAAGGAGCTATGGGAGTAGAAGGAATTAATGTTTCAAAGGAAAGAAAGAGAAGTCGTCACTGGCCCTGAAACCAAGAATGTGAGGTTAAAGAACAACCTGTGGCTGCTGAAAGGGAGGGTGTGGCTCTCAGAGTTATAGGATCCTCAGGTTGTGTCCCTGGCTGACTCAGGAGGCAGTTCTGCACATGCTCAGTGTGTTTGTGTGTGTGCCCCAGAACCTGTGAGAAAGCCCACGGCCAAACCTTGGGGCCCACCATGTGGCTGTTGTGACGAAAGCGGAGGGGGAGACGCCACCAAACTAGCCAGCAGATTTTATGGAGGCCTAACAGAGACCCCGCTCCCCCCAAGCAAATGGGGCAACAACAGTTTTGAAAGTCTGTATCCTGCTAAGGAGCTCAAAATCTTCAACACTCTACTGGTCCAAACAAAGCTGTCCCATCCAGGCAAAGGGATCCGCATGAGGCAAGTCATGCGTGATGACGATGACTTAAAAAAATGAACCCCCCCATTGAATTAATGGATCTAGGCGTTGATTATAAAAGCTGCTATTATCACAAAGAGATACAGCCAGACTGTATGTACCTCCTGATAGAAGCTACACAGCACCACCTGTGGAGTTTTGCCACCAAGTCGAACATGAAGCTGATCAGTCTCTACATCCAACCACCAATTTACATGAAATAGAGGGAACAGAGGGACATGTTAAACTACACGGGGGGGGGGGGGTGCAGTCAGCAAAATCGGATTGTGGGAAACTATAGGTCAAAACACCTAGTATTTTCAGCAAATGAATTGTAGGGGAGAAGGAGGGAGGGGGGAGGAGGGAGGGAGTTAGAGAGAGAGGAAGAGGAGGGAGAGAGAGAGAAAGAGAGAGAGAGGAGGAGGGAGAGAGGGGAGCAAAACCTGTGGATTAAAAGAGACCTATGTAATGTATGGAATTTATTTGGATTTTGATTTGGCAAAACAAACTGTAAAAACCTTTTATGGCACAATAGGGTAGATATTAACACCAATTGGATATTGTTGGGTATTGATGCTATTAAAGAATTATTGTTATTTTTAAAAATATGATAGGTTACTGTGGCTATAGTTTTTTTTAAAAAAAGAGCCCTTATCTTTTAGACATACCTGCTGAAATATTTACAGATGATTTGTTTCGAAATAACCCAGTGAAGGGGAGATTAGATAGGAGTATAGCTGGAATAAGATGGCTGTGAGTTGATAATTGGTGAAGTGGAAAAAAAAAAGATTTTTAATGAGATTTGACAAAAAACTTTTATGGGACTGCGTGATCCCAGGTTGATTCAGACATGAATCATGTCTTATTGTTTAGACATGTTTCTCAGTCTCAGTGTCACAGGCATTTTTAAAATATTTGTAAACCAAATGAACTTTAATACATTAAAACATAGAATATATTGGACTATTTTCTGGATTGGCACAAAGTAGTAGTAATAATAATAGTAATTAGTATCTATGGAGAATCTACTGTATATTGGATGCTGTTCTTAGCCCCTTTTATCAGTTCATTTATTTCTCCTAACAACTCTGTAAGGTAAATACTATTACCAACCTCAGTTTTTATAATGTACTTTTATTTTGGAATAATTTTAGATTTATGGAAAAGTTGCAGAGATAGTACAGAGAATTCCGGTGTATCCTTCACTCAGTTTCCCCAAATGTTAATAACATCTCACATACCCCTGGTACATTTTTCAAAACTAAGGAACCGACATTAGTGCGTTATGGTTAACTAAACTCCAGACTTTACGTGAATTTCACCAGTTTTCCATTAATGTCCCTTTTTCTGTTCCAGGATCCCATTAAGGATACCGCGTTGCATTTAGTTTTCATGTCTCCTTAGTCTTCTCTGGTCTGTGACTGTTTCTTAGTCTTTGTTTTGCATGATTTTAAGGGATTTGAGGAGTACTGGACATGTATTTTGTAGAGTGTCCCTCACGTTGGCTTTGTCTGACGTTTTTCTCTTGAGGTTATGGATATGAGGGAAGAATACCATGAAGTGCCCTTTTCGTCGCGTCCTAACAAGGGGTACCTGATCTCAACATGACTTATCACTGGCGATGTTAACCTTGATCACCTGCCTAAGTTGGTGTTGGCCAGTTTTCCCCACTGGAAAGTTACTGTTTTTCCCCACTGGAAAGATACTATTTGTTAGAAGTGCGTCACTAAATAAAAAAAAAAAAAAAAAAAAAAAAAAAGTGAGTCACTAAGTCTAACCCACACTCAAGGGAGGGGGAATTAAGCTGCACCCCTTGGAGGGGTATTTACATACATTATTTGGGGTGCTTCCATAAGGAAGATTTAATAACCTCATTTTAAAGGTGAAGAAACAGGCATAGCAGCAAATTAACTTACCCAAGGGACAAATTCTTCACGGGCAACAGCAAGCGGTGTCTCCTTAACTTTGTGAATATCCCTCTCTAAGCTTGGGCAGTTTCCTAGGGAGCCTGGTCCCCTGACTTGGCTATAAGAATAACTTTGGACCCCAATTCACCCTGACGTTCTTCACCAGCTCCCAGGACGAAGCATGGAATCCCATAGGTTAGACAGAAGGGAACATGGAATGCATTTGACCCAGTGATTTATAAGCCATGTGCCTTAGAGTCCAGGGTCTCCCAGGGCCACCAAAAGGGGAAGGGGAAAAGGGACTTGAGCACATGGCTCTTCCACCCCTAGCATTTCTGTTTGCACGGTTTTACATATTAGGCTTTCCTACTTAAGAAGTTTGAAGACTATGGATCTACTCCAGTTGTCTAAGGCCTGGAGCGGATGACCGATTTGCTGTTGATCATGCAGCCTTAACTACACGATTCTGTTAAAAAGGCCCAGACCTCTAAGAAATGATGCTGAGAGATGAGATAATAGGCATTGTGTTTATTCTTGGGCAAAGGCCCCTGAACTCTTGCCAGATAGCTAGCTGCCTAGTGAGTCTACAAGTAAGACCGATGGCACTCACCATATCATTCCCTGCGTTTGTGTGGCCTTTTGCTGCTTACAGAGTGTGTTCCCTTCCATTGTCACATTTGGGTTTCACTGCAACCTCATGTAAGCAGGGATCACCTTCATTTTACAGACGGGGAAACGGAGGCTGAGAGAGTTCATGACTTATCTCAAGCATACCAGTTGTTTTGAGGGAGCTGGTCCCAGATCTCAGGTCACCTGACTCCGGGGATCACACATCCTGGCAGTATATGATTGACTCTAGGGACACAGGATGGGGGCAGATCTATTCTAAAAGTCCACCATCACCTGTGACTGAGGTAAAAAGGAGCATTCAGAGGTCAGCTGGAGACCTTTCTCTGGGTGGAACAAATAATACGGAGAAACTCAGGTTGATTTCTCCCTCATGGCCAAGTTCCCAGCAAACTCTGGGGATGTTCAGGATGGATCAAACTTAACCCTGCTTGGCTTCCAAAGTGAGCAGATCCCGACCTTCTATCTTGTCCCCTCTCTCCAGACTTCCAACTTCGTTTCCCACCACTCTTGGAGATGCAATCAGGATTAAGAAGAAGGCTCTAGAGCCAGTCCTTTTGGGTTCAAATCCCAGCTTTGCTTTTCTTAGCTGTGTGACTGGAGAATTATGTCCCCTCTCTGCACTCCAATAACCTCATGTGCCAGTAGCGGGCAATCATGATGCCTCCCTTACATGGTTGTTAAGAGGACTAAGTTAATACATTTTATTTTATTTATTTACTAATGTTTGCCTACAATATTTTTAAAATAAGATATAGTTAACATATTATATTAGTTTTGAGTACCCAACATAGTTATTCAGCATTAATATACCTAATGAAATGATCACCATGTTAAGTCTGGTAACCATCTGTCATCGGAGGAGGTTATTATGACATTGTTGACTATATTCCCTATGCTGTACATTACAACCTTCTGACTTGTTTGTTTTACAATGGGAAATTTGTACCTTGTATTCCCCTTCACCTTTTTTTTACCTTTCCCCCCACCACCCCCTTACCCTCTGGCAACCATCTGTTTGTTCTCTGTGTCTGTTTCTGTTTTGTATTGTTTGTTCATTTGTTTTGTTTTAGAGATTCCATATATAAGTAAAATCATAAGGTATTTGTCCTTCTTTGTCTGACTTATTTCTTTCTTTCTTTTTCTTTTTTACTTTTTTTGTTATAAAACTTCTATTATTTTAACATAATGTGTGTACATTCTAGGGATAAGGAAAAATACAAATAAATAGAATTTTAAAAATCACTCATAATCCTGCCACTGGCTGTACTTTTTGTCTTTCATCCTTCACACGTTTTTCTATGCATACATGTAATATACCAGTGTACTCTTCCCTTTTAAAAATACGATATTCATCTATTACTTAGTGATTTTTTTTTTTTCATTTTATATCCTGTCAGGAACTTCTTTTTGTGCAAATGAGTAAAGCTCTCCTATTAAAAGGCAGAGACTTGGACATTGGCTCAAAATATGATAAATAATGACAATGCAGATAAGAAGAGATGCATCTAAAACCACTAATAGCAAGTTAAAAGTAGAAAAATGGACAAAGGTTTATCAGGAAAATGCAAATCAAAAGAAAGCTATATGGCAATGTTAGTATCAGAAAGAATAAAAATCAAGGTAAACTACATTCAATAGGGATAAGGATGGTTTCCATTAACCTTCCAACGCATCACTGTAAGTTTGTTTCTTACTCTCCTTATCTCGTTTCTTTCATTCACCTCTCTAAACATATCATCCTTGCTTAAATGCCTGTTGTGTATATCTTCTTTAAATTCCTGGAGAGACTGAATCAGCCTTTCTTTAAAAGTTCCTCCTGGTTTTTTACTCCTCCTCTGTTCTTCCTCCTCCTCTGGCTTTTTCTCAGGCTTTGGCTCTTCCTCAAGCTTTGGTTCACTCTCATTTTCTGGTTTTCCTTTGTTTGATAGGGTTTCATCTCGTGTCTCTCTTCCTTCCTTTCTTCCTTCTTTTTCTCTGCTTATTCCTCTTTGAATACAATTACATCAGTATCGATCTGGTCAGTTTCTTCCTCGTCTTTTCTAGCCTTGTTCAGTGCGGTGGAGAGCAGACCTGCAAAATTCCCGCAAATTGGCTTTCCCCTTTCCCTGGCCTCAGGCCCCGTAGTCGCACTGCAGATGGAAGCTGGTACCCAGGCGAGAACAAGGACCAGACTAGCAGGACTTCTGATATATATACATATATATATGTATGGGGGTGCAAAAAAGGTATACACATAACTTGTATTCATCTTTTGTTATAGGTATATGAGTATTATAATTTTAATACAGGTTTGTCCTTTCTTAAAATGTGTATACATTTTTTTGGCACCCTCTGTATATATATCACATTTTCTTTATCCATTTGTCTATTGATGGACATTTAGGTTGCTTTCATATCTTGGCTATTATAAATAATGCTGCAATGAACAAAGGGGTGCATATATCTTTTTAAATTAGTGTTTTGTTTTCTTCTACCTAGAGGTAGAATTGCTGGGTAATATGGTATTTTTCGTTTTTTGTTTTTTGAGGAACCGCCATACTGTTTTCCACAGTGGCTCCACCAGTTTGCAATCCCACCAATAATACACAAATGTTCCCTTTTCTCCTCAGCCTCACCAACACTTGTTATTTGTTGTCTTTTTGATGATAGCCAATCAGAAAGGTGTGGGGTGATATCTTATTGTAGTTTTGATTTGCATTTCCCTGATGATTAGTGATATTGAACATCTTTTCATGTGTCTATTGGCCATCTGTATGTCTGCTTTGGAAAAATGTCTGTTCAGGCCCTCTGCCTATTTTTTAATCAGATTGTTTGTTTTTTGATGTGTTAACACATTTTAGAATGGTGCCTAGAATATGGAAAGAAAGAAATGTTAGCTATTTAAAAAATAGTGAAACGTCTTTGTGATTAGAATGAGGTATGACTGCAAAATAATGAGTGATTGGCTGTTGCTGTTTTTAAATAAACCAGAGACTCTCCCAAGGAGAGATGTCAATGCTGAAAATAATTCTGAAACTGCTTCCTGAGAATTGCCTTCTGTGCCAGACTGCAAATCATAGGAGACAACCAGACACATTATGGTTTCATTCTGTGAAACTTGAGTTAACTATAATCCTTTATTAAATGGAATTATGTATGTGTATATACAGGATGTTTTAAATTGAGGAGAGAGGCAGATTAAAAGAAAACAAGGTGCTATCAGGAATCTAGTTTACATTTTAGGGGTAGGACCCCAATGAATCATACCTCTAGCTCAGTTTACAGGCCTCTCCAATGAGAGAGAAAAAGACATGTTCGGATAAATCTGTCAGTTGGTCATCTATCAATTAACTAATTAAAAAATATTTATTGACTGTCATGTGCAAATTACTGTGACAGATGCTGTGGAAGACACAGTGATAAACAGGAGAAACTTTAAGACCTTTCAAGATTTGTTATCTTCAAAAAAAAATTTGATCAAAGCACATATACAGGATATTGTTTGTTACTAGGGTGGGTAAAGCTGATTTGTGTTCCCAACAAGAAAGCCCAAATGAAAAAGGAATTTCTGATGAATTTCTGTTTAATTACAAACATTAAAAATCAAATCGTGTCATCCTTTCCTCCAACACTATGTTTAATCCTCGAGCAGCGCCATTCCCATCAGATAGGAATTCAGATGGTGCTACTCTCTCTACGGCCCCTGAGCTTGGCTCCGCCTCCGTAATGGGAGTCAGTGATACCTGTCCCCAAGGGCCTCCCAGGGTTTGGTGAGTATGAAACAAGAGAACGCATGTGAAAGGATTTTGTAAATCATAAAGCTCCTCTTTAAGTTACTTATTATTCATGGAAAGAGTCATTTGATAGATATTTATTAATTTGTATTTGCTCATTATACTGCCTTTTCCAAGGTATGAAAATAGCCTTCTAGGTACAGATTTTCAACAAGAAGGGTGAAGAAGAGTGATTTTTTTTGGTATCCAGCATTCTATTAAGTAATGGGTTGGGGGATTGCTACCTGTAATACTTGCTAAAACAATGCTTCTCAAATGTTACTATGTATATGAATCAGCTGAGTGTTGTCTTAACATGCAGATTCCCACTCAGTAGTGTTGGGGTGGGGCCTGAGATTCTGCTTTTCTAACAAGTTTCCAGGTGAAGTCAATGCTGCTGGTTCAAGGACCACATTTTGAGGAGCAACATTCTCAGGGGTGCAATGTCCAGTGGTGAGGAGAGGAAAGGAAGAGCAGCGCAAGGCTCCGGCAGGAAGGAAGAATTCCAGGAAGGTTGTGTTGGGAGCTGTGATTGCAACGCAATGCCCCCACTTCCTTCCCCGTCACCATCTGGTGGGAAGAGGCTGTTATCTTCCTGGGCTGTGTATTTGCTCTAAATTTTGGGGGGAGAAAAATGTACATTGTGAGTGCTTGGGGGAAGGAGGAGGAAGGAAGGCGATTGCACTATCATGTATTGTAACTGTCCTCACTAGGTGGCAAGCTGCATTTCCCCATGGTTGGACAATGATCTAGAGATAGCAGAAAGAGTCAGTTCCCGCCTTCAGCATCCGATGGGGCAGCATAGCAGAATCCGGTTCAGACCAGAACTTTTTTCCCCCCGAGTAGTGGAGGTGGTTGAAGAGTATTGACTTAAGTGTTTCAAAGAAGGGAAGGACTGCAAAGTAAGCAATCAGAGGGTGCTTTCCCCCCTTTCTTTTTGCATTCTGACACCTTTGTCATCCCCTATTCCCAGCTTGCCCATGCTGGGTGCCCTCAGGCTGCCCTGTAGCACCCAAAGACTTCCACTGCAGGGCCCGTCTTGTTCTGCCTTCTCCCTAAGTACCTCCGTTCTCCCTAATCCAACACTATCCCTTCTTCTCTTCTTATACCAATATTTCCTTTTTTTCTCCAGCAGAGCTGAATTTTGCCAGTTGGTAGGAAAGCAGTCTAATTCAACTAATTCATATTAAGGTACACATAACTGCCAACCTAATTAGCTATTAGTTATTCGTGTTTTAATGGGACTGTGACATCCATGGACTCCTCCCTACTTCTCTCTCACTAGTCAGTGCCTACACCTTAGGGAAACCCGAGGCTTCGTAGGGGTCTCTTTTGCTATAGGTAGTGATACCTCAGGTGTCTGGATGTGAGGATAAAATCCAGGTATACCTGGTGCACGTGTGTCTGTTCAGGGAGAAAATTTCCCTCTGCCTCCACAGCTGGTCCCCAGTAAAAGCAGGAGGCTGTGATGTCAGGGGAAGTTTGCTGTAGTGCTGTCGTTTTCACGAGTCGTATGGTATAGACTTAGGTATGAGCTGTCGTGTGTGTGTGGAGTCATCAAATAAGTGCTTTGTGTTGCTTCCCTTTCAACCAAAGCATTTTTGCTTTGCAATATTTTGTACATTACACTTCTATGTAGGATTTATTTGAAACAAGCGTTCTTAAACACAACAAGACTTGAAAGTGATTGCCTCTAGCCAGCAGAGCTGGGGCAGGGGGCTCGTGACTCTGCTGAAAGGACTTCTGTGCAATTTCGTTTCTATTTAGCCACGTTCGTGTCTATTACTTGGCTGAAAATGTAAAAGTAAATAACTAATGAAAAGAAAAAGAGCCCGGCTACTAGAAAAAGTGCGGAAATCCTTGCCATTGCAGAAAGACACAGAATAGGTGTTGAGTGACTTGGGGTCGTGCGCTGCTCTGCTGTAGTCTGCCCTGTGACCTTGGGCAAGCTGCGCTGAGTGTTTCTTCAACTGTGAAAAGGGTCCTTCCTCTTGCCTGCGGTTTGACCCTGTAGTTCCGTGAGAAGCAGCTGTTGGCTGCTCCCTCCTGCTCCTTGCTGTGCCTGCAAAGGCTGGGGCCTGACACCTAGTCTGTGGATCGTCCTGACCTCCAGCCCCAGTGTGGTTAGATAATTCCTGGGTGGGAGAGGAAGGGGAATTTTGACCAAATAACTTCGTGTTCTATTCGCAGTTGGGTTCCATGGGAAAATTCCTCCTGGGACAGCGGGCCTGGGCAGGTCTCCAGCAGAGTGTATGCGCAGTGCTCTCGAGTTGAGTTTAGTCTGTGTCAGAGTGCCAGCTGTGTACCCTGGGTGAGCTCAGGTGTCCTGGGGGTAAAGAGAAGTTCCACAACACAGCTCCGCCCTCAAAGAACATGGGAGAGAAGGTACACGGAATGACGAGTTTAGAAAAGAGATTTGCGAGGGTGCCCTCTTCAAGTGCTTGGTGGTTTTTGTCTGACTTGGGAACTGCCTCTTCACGTCTGTGTTCCCCATGCCTACACTCCTGACTCATGTATTCAGCTGCCACTCACTGAGCGCTTCGAGATGCCAGAAGCACCACAGGGAGCAAGACAGTGCTGACCCTGCCTTTTGGGACTTTCATCCCCGGGCGGTGGACAGGTGTGGGCAAGCAGACTGTCAGAAGAGTCTAGGGCAGTAAGAACTGTGATGGATGTGGAGCTCAGACAGCACCTGTTGTATGGTCGTGGCCATCTCAGCTGCTTCTGGCTGGGCTTCCTGGCAATTCCTCTGGGTCTGCTCTGCGGGTGGGCCCAGCAGAGGCGGAGGGACTCAGGCAGAGATCTCTGCTCATCTGGGGACCCTTCCCTGTGTGTATATGAGCCTTGCCAGCCAGATCCCGCCTCTGTCTGGAGTCCCTGACCTGGAGGAAATGGTGTGATGGCAGGAGGCCCAAGGAGACAGTTTGTCCCCTGGCTGTCCCGGGCCCTGACATGTTGAGACACAGCCCGGCTTCTCACTCTGCTCTGAAAGGAAAGCTGGGATCTGCCAGCTCTCAAGATAAGGCAGGAATGTGTGGGGGCCAGTGACTGCTCTGTGGGCCTGTTTCTCTGAGGGTGGAGGTGATTTTCTGAGTTATTGAGTGGCAGGAAAGGGCAGCCTGCAGACATGTGTGAAAATGTCTGTTCTGAACCATGATATGCATTGTCTGATTTATTCACCCTTCATCATTCAGAAACTATTCACTGAGCACCAAGGATATGCCAGGCTATGTGCTAAGTGTGCTCACATTTCTCTAACTAACATTTCTCTACAGTCCTATGATTGAAGTGTATTATTTTCATTTCACCACTGAGGAAACTGAAGTCCAGAGCGCTAAAACTAAAATCATGCTTGTCGGTGTTTATCATGTACCAGATGCTGTTCTGGGTACTTACATGTGTCAATTCATTTAATTCTCATCACGGCCTCTGAGGAGGTTGTCATCCCCATCTTAGTGATGAAGAAACAGAGGCTCAGAAAAGTTAAGACACTCACTCAAGGTCCTAGCGCCAGCCAGTAACAGAACTGCGCTAGGGTTATTCTGGGGTCCTGCCCAGATCTGAGTCCCCTTGGACCCCCAAAGAGCTGTCGATTAACCTCTGTCCCCACTGTGAACCACATGGGCAAGGACAAGGCCACCCTGAGGCATCTAGTGAGGGAGGCCAGGCCAGAGGCTTTTGGGAAGAGGCCATGGCAGAGGCCAGGGTCCATTCTATGTTACAGATCGAGGAAAAATAAGTCGTGTTGGATGTGACACATACCTCTCCTGCGTCCTGACAATTAGGCGCGAAGGAAACATGTCAGGCAGTGCCAGATCTTGTAATGACTTAGAGGAACTGGGAAGGACTGGCGGCCCCGAGGGCTCCTGGTAGCTGCTAATTGGGGCTGGTGATGACAGAGGAGGTGGCACAGCTGCAACTCCGAGCCATTTGCCCAACCAAGGCTCTGGCTTCGGCTGCGGAGACGGGGCTGGGTAGGAGGAGAGTTAGAAGAGAAATCGGCTTCTAGGAGGACTTGGACCTGTTCCCTCCACCCCTCACCCTGCCCTCCAGGCTTGTGGGCATAAGGAAGCTGGATGTAGATCTGAAGCGAAGGCCCTTTCAGGGCAGGGATGAGGGGATTGGCCACCTGTGAGTGTGGGGAAGGAGGGAGATGGGGTTGGCACCACTTTATTCCTATGGGAAATGCCTTCTGCTCTACAGTCAATCAATTTGGCCATCGGGATGGTCTGTGAAGGGGTGTCTGGGTGGTCCTGCCCTGGGCTGCACCTTTACCAGTTTGGGGCCTCCTTTAGCCATCTGTGAAATGGACTGAGTTCTGTCTTGCAGGTGTGCTCTGCAGCTCACTATCTTTCTTTGTGCTGTAGTGCTAGCCACACAGACTCACTTACAGTTAGTTCTTCCTGCTCATGTATGTTAAGGATTTGAGGCAACATACAATGAGAGGCACAGAGAATTTGAAAGCAAAGATAGAAGATGAGAAGCCGCATGCCCTCCAAAAGATTATTATGATTTCTCAAATCTGTGGTAAGGCCTGGACACCTGCATTTTTAACAAGCTCCCCAGTTGATTCTGTTACATCCCCAAGTGTGAGAACCACCGGTGTGAAGGAAGGAGGCAGGAAATACACCCAAGATCTAGGCCATCATAGCTGTTGTCACTGACCACCAAGATGACAAAAGGGAAATAAGATAGAGTGTGTCCTTTTCATTATCTGAAACGAGGAGGAGGGATATCAGGGACATCTTCATGGTCCTGATTTCCAAAAGAAAGCCATCATGTGCGTCCTGTTACAAAGGATACTTAACAACACAATGGATACTTTGGGACTTGGGGGATGCTTTGCATCCCTAAAGGGGTCTGTGGTGCTGTTCACCCCCATAGCTGCCGCCCACCATGGGGGCACCAGGCCTACTCTGCAGCAAGGCCTGCTCACCCTCAGATGCCATCCCTTCCTGCAGTCAGCCAGCAGGAGGGACATTGTCAGGAGGAAGAGTGAGGTGACTTTGAGGAAGGGATCAGGAATGGGGACTGAGGGATGGCGGTGGTTCCCGTGGGCCCTGTGCAGTAAGTTTGAAAGCATAACCTGTGTGAGTGTCCAGGTGACCGATAATGTCACCAAGCCACAAGACACTCCCCTTCAGAGTGCCCAGAGTGTCCTAAGGCACAGAAGTCGGGTGATTAAAGTGATAGGCCGGAGGAAAGAGAAGTAAAGGGAAAAAGACTGGTCAGTACCACGTAATGCTGGAAAGACCTAAAGCTCCTTTACGAAACAATCAGGGCAAATATTTGTAATATACGTGACAAAGGTTAATATGACAAATATGTAAAGAGCTTTTACAAATAGTAAGAAAAAGATAAACACCCCAAGAAAAAAATGAGCAAAGCATATATTTGTAGGCAGTTCATATTACCAGTAAACATAGGAAAAGATGTTCATTCTTACTAGTAATCAACTACAAGTTAATAATTTAATTCAAGTTAAAGCAACAATGAGCTTTCTACATCTTGATACATCTTTCAAGTATCAATATGGGAAAGCTAAAAAAAGTAATGAGCCAGTATTTGGTGACATGTGTGGGATGGGGAGTACGGGTGCTGATGGTGCTTATGGCTGTTAGAAGGATTAATGGGACAATTAATTATCCTCTTTCTGGAGGATAATTTGTCAAGTATCAAAAATCTTTAAAATGTACATAATCTTTGACCAAGGATTCTTATTTCCTGGAATTTATCTTAAGGAAAGATAATCAGGGATGTGCACAGAGATTTATACATAAGGCTTTCTATAACAGTGTTACTAATTATATTAAAATAGAAGTAAGATGAATGTCCAAAATTAAGAATTTGTTTTAATAATCATGGTTTATCTGTATGGTGGGGCATTCTTTAAAATCAGGTAGTAAAATAATTTTTAATTATGTGGGAAAATGTTCATGATACATTGTTAAGTAAAGTATTAAAAAAAAAAGGCAGTTTTCAAAATAGTATATGTGATATCATCCCAATTACATTAAAAAAATGAACAAGCAAACAAAAACAGACTATAGTATGTACCGAAAGACACCCAAATGATAGCAATGGTTATCTCAGGAAGTTTCCTCTTTGTGCTTTTCTATGTTTTCTTTCTTTTGTTCTTTTAAATAACGAACATGCTCCTTTTGCAATTAAAAAAATTTCACAACCATGTTCTTTTTAAAGCAAATCTGCCAGTGACATTCTCCTGCTGCACTGAGGGCCAGCTGTGGGTGACAGTCCCTTCACCACACTTCCTGCTGTCTCAGTTTAGATCTTTATTTTTACAAACACTGGCTGAATACCTGCCTACTGCTTAGTGCTGAGCGGGCCCTGTGAAAGTTATAAAGATGACAAAGAAGTACTTACTATCCAGGCTCTTATGAGCTGGTTGGTGGTTCAGGGCTAAGGTGACCACCCAGGTCATTTGTTATAGCAATACCTTTGGCATTTGGTGTGTTCAGCATTTTGCTGGTGTGAAGATGGTACAGGGGCATCTTGTTGTGAGTGCCTGAGATCTGCTTTCCTTGCCTGAAGCCCTGATCCCTCTCTCTCGTTGGAAATTTAGTCGGTTAACATGTAACTGATAAAGCTCAGTAACCGGAACACAAGGCTGGGCCCTGTACAGTGAAAACCCACAAATGACCCTGTATGAGTATGTCTCATGCTGATAGATACATGTGACATACTGACCTGCATCAGAGACTCCTAAGAGGGTGAGCTTGGATGGGGACCTGAAAGAGACATCTTGATCCGACCCTGAGGCCCCAAGAAAGAAGGGGACTTGGAAGTTGGTGTCAAACCCAGGGTTCCTATCCTTGTGCCCTGCCCACCGTGTATCGTCCTCTCTGTTCACAGCCCTTGGTGTTTGAGACAGGTGAGCGGGCCATTGGCAAGTAATGGCGAGGAAACCACCTTGGGATAAAAAATGCTCACAGAAATTCTGAGAAATAGAGCTTTTCACCCTAGGTGGCTAAGAGTGGAGTGTATTAATGACAAAGTTGCAGTAAGAATCCCTCAGACATTAAGATGCAGGTGTGCAGAGGAGAATCGACAAGAAATAATAGTTTATGATTTGTACACACACCCACATTCACATACACAAACACACATAGTCCTACCTACCGTGTTTCCCCAAAAATAAGACTAGGTCTTATACCGTATTTCCCCGAAAATAAGACTGGGTCTTATATGAATTTTTGCTCTAAAAGACACATTAGGGCGTATTTTCAGGGGATGTCTTATTTTTTCATGTACAATAATCTACACTTATTCAAATACAGTCATGTCATCTTCTTCTGGAACATCGTCATAACACACTAAATGCGTCCGTCTGGCTGGCGATCTTAACTGGGACTTATTTTCCAGGAAACATGGCATTTAGTGTGAGTTTTAGGACAGTGGAAAGACCTTTTTATCTCTATGTAGTTCCTCTACTTGCCCGACATGTGCCTAAACTTGCTACCATTAAAGCCCCTCTTGGTCAAAGATGCTGTTAAAATGTGAATGTGTCACTTTGGAATGAGGCCAGGTTAACCCTTGGGAACCAAGGAGTCACTTTATGTGAATTATGGAAAACACCACATAATATGGAAAGGGGGTGTGGGCCAAGGAATATGCAAAGCTCAGAGGAGACGGGCTGGTACAGAACTGTGCACCGGCGGGGAGGACGCGGGCAAGTTGGGAGGGAGGTATTATATTAATGGAAGATAAACGGTTTCCGTCCCCGTTTTACAAGGCATGAGCCTGTACCCCACAGTAGTAGCAGAACGTCAGCCATCCTGGATTTTTCTGTCTTCTCTCTGCAGTCCCTCTCTTGCTGTGCACCATGAGCTGATGTTTAAGGTCTCAGCCATATGGTCCAGCCTCCCAGGCTTTGCCCAGGCCGCAAAAGGCCAATTGGCTTCACAATGGGGGTGGTGAGAAGGCTGTCTGACCCGACTGGGAGTCATTGGCTACTTGACCTCTTGCTCTGTCCTTCCCTCCACCCCACAGAGAGGAGGGGATAGGGCAAGCTCAGCTTCCTGGTGTATTTCCTCAAGAAAGTGACTATGTGACAGGGAGGAAGTGAGGCCGAGAGGTGGTAACTTGGGGCCTCCACAGAACAGAGCGTTTGTGTATCACACTCTACCTCTCCTGCTATAGAGGGCTGTTTCCCTTTGCCTGTCAGAATCCAGCTTTTTCTTCCAGGCCTGGTTCAAATCCCATTAGACTCCATAACATGTCCCCTGATTCCAATCAGTCAGTACTTTTCCTTCCTGCCGCTGAACTGCTTGCTGTAGCCCACTCACTTGGCCCTGAGGCAGATATTTCTACACATCTAGGCCATATTTCTTTTTCCACTAGTGTTTGTCCGATCTCCGCATTTGACTTTTTTGACTGTAAGTCCTTCAAATTGTGGGGTGGGTCCTGTTTAATAGTACTCAAGACACTGATTTATAAATGAAGGACGGAGGAGAAATTAGTGAATGAATGGATTGGCGAATGGACAGTTAGGTGGATGGTGAGTGGGGGGATGGTCGTCTCCAAGCCCAGCGCTGCCACCGTCACTTACATCATATTAATGTCTGGACTCAAGACTAGGGAATACCAGAGGACTCTCAGCTGTACTTTTAGTGAAAACCTGTCTCTGTACATATAGCCAATCCAACTTAAATCGAGCCTAATTTATTTCAGGTCTTGGACATGTGGGCTAATGTTCATTTGACAACAACATCAAAATGTGCTTATACTTAAAAATAGACTCCAAAAAGTAATCATACCTCAGCCCTACTTGGCTCTGCTCAATGATTCCTTCCGTTTTGTGCTTTAGGGTTTTTTTTTCTGACTGAAAAAAAAAAAAATGGGGGGTGTCAGAGGAAGGAAGTTAGTCTGCGGGACCAGGGAATTCAATGAGCTAACCTGTGAAAGCAGCTGCCACAGGCCAGCATAGGCAGACACCTGTGACTTTGTGAACAGGGACCCTTTACAGGTCAGGGTTCAGCTCCCTGGAGATTTCTGGTTCCTGATGCTTATCCTACATGTATTCCTGACTGTTGACCCTGAGCTTCGCTTGGTCAAAGTAACTTCTTGAAAGACTAGATAGTAATTTTGAGAAGCATCAGTGTTTTCTGGTTTTCTTTCTTTTTTTTTTTTCCCATATATAGTGTGAAACTGCTTTGGGATCATCAAAGAGTGTGCTTCCACCCTATAGAGCGTACTTCTCCAACTGTGTCCCCTAGAGCTCTTGGGGTTCCACGAAGCCCCTTTAGGCATCATGGGGGTGGGCTTTGCGTAGGTGGGCTCTGAGTACTCCTCCCCCAAAAGTGGCACTGCTTTTTTTATTATGTAAAACAGCCCAATACTGTTTTACATATTGGGCTTCCGTATAACATTTGTTGGACAGAGGGTTCCACACCTCCAGTAAATGTAAAAGACCATTGTCAGGAGACCAGAGAGGCATTGCAACGTGGTCAGAGGGGAAACGGGTCATTAGATAGTGTGTTTGGCTCACTGGCCAAACACTGGCCATTGGAACAGCTCTGGGCCTTCTTGGTTTTCAGGTCTTGTGCTGATATTTCTGTCTTGGCTGCTGCTCCTGCGTGCCTCTCTCTCCTTTGCTGGCCCACCTAGTTCCTGATAAACTGTGCACTTGGCTTTTCGTAAATTTTCTTTTTGGCCTGGAATACTGACCCATTTCCCCTTCCGACTTCTGGTAACTTTACATGTCTTCACCCTATTTTGGCTTCTTCCTGGATATCTAGTCCCTTGTTTGCCCTACCCTCAGGTAACCGTGTCCCGAAGTGTTTTCTGCCTTCTGGATCCTGGCACCACCGGGGGACCCCGCTTTCCATCTGCCACAGTCCTCCCCAGCACTGTGTGTTTTTAAGCTGAGACCTGAGGGTGGAGATCATTGGGGCTGAATGAGGTTCAAGAATATGCTTGGACTGGAGAATGGAGAGCAGGATCCAGATGTGATCCAGGGGATGGAAGGAAAGAATAATCACATTCATGGAGAAATTGTAATTTACATAATGCTTTCACATACTTGTCTCATTTCATTCTCATCCCAGTCTGGTGAGGCTGTGATATTCTTATGTCTGTGCTAAACACAGGGAACCAAGGCTCAGAATTAGGCGATTTGCTAAAAGTATCAGAGCTGGAAATCTGGGATGTTGACTCTAAATCCTGCACTTGGATCCTGGTCAGAAATAGGTTGTCGGCTAAGGGAAGCGGCGGAAGGATCTTGTTTATGGGAACTAGGAGTGGTCTGCCTAGAGGATGGATGTGTTGGAAAGGGGAAGGGGATAAGGGGCAGGGTCAGCCACCAAGGCCCCCCAGTCAAGCCTGGCCAGGCGGAGGAGTGAGGAGTCGGCTTGGTGACACCATCCCCAGACAGTCTGTTGCTGTGGGATTGGGGTCTGGGTCCTTTGGGATTAGGCTGATCTGTTTCCTGTAGGCCTTAGATTCGAGTGGCTCCTGCCCATGACTTTGAAACATGTTAGCTGCAAGTCCCATCCCCCCACCCGTTGGGCTGCATTTGCGTGGCCTTGACTGGAAGCTTCTAAGCATTATCTCTGCGTGTGGCCCTGAAAAATTGCAGGGTAATTCCAGAGGAATCGACTCATTGTTCTCCAGGGTGGGAAAGTGGAACTGCAGTGACCCCTTGGCGGAGAAGCAGGAGGAGGAATCTGGTCTCCACATCCTTCTGCCTTGGAACACTTCCCATTTGATACTTCTCCCCTCACATGGTATCTCGTCCCTGGGTTTGCATTCTGTGCAGCTCTGCCTCATCTCCACCTTGATAAACTGGTGACTTTGGGGCAAGTTACTAAAGTCGTGGCCTCTAGAGATGACTGAGGAAGAGAATGAACTAGGCCCACCTTATTCTGACACCTTACAAAACACCTGTAGTAACCAGCTCCTGGGGCTTCCAGAACACATCTGATTGGCTGTGGCTTCCCATGGCAGGTGAGGGTGGGCAGGCAGTAGGTGGAATCTGATCAATGCAGACCATGGGCGTGCATTGTCTTTTGAGAATTCAAAACCAATGATAAAATCAAATAAAGATCAGTCTGCTGTTTATTATCACTGTGCACCAGCAAATCTACACAATGTCAGTGATAAAATGCTCCTCCCTTATGGAGTGGGCCCCTCTCCTCACTGCTTGATACACCACCACTAGTTAGTTATCTCAACACTCTCACTGGAGCTAGAGTCAGTAGACATGGTTTAGGTCCTAGCCTTGCTCTCAGGGCCAACTACCAAGTCACTTGCCTTCCCTAAACCTCAGTTTTCTGTTCTGTAAAATGGAACTATCTTCAAATATTAATAAAATAAATATAATTTTAGCGTATAAAGAGAAAAGCTGGGTGTAAATGTTGTAATGTCCATATTGCTATGCAAAATCTAAGTGGTGTGAGATTTGGATCATCTCTAAGTTATTCCCCTTTGGCAGTGAATAATTTGGGGGCAATTGAATTTTCCATGAAGCTTTTCCATGAAGCTTAGGAGCTGGTGTTGGAGACACCAACACCATTTTCGGCGCTGAGAAGCTGTTCTAGGGTTACTCCTTATCAGGTGATTCTGGGGCAGACAACAGGAGACGCTCATGGGGTGCCACCCTGGGCTCTGCCGAGTTTTGGAATGAGGTCCATCTGTCTCATTCTCTCTACAGCTTGCTCTGTCCTCCCAGGGTGCTGAGTGAGTGAGGAGCTTAGCTCTCTGCCTCGAAGAGGGGTGTGTTCCTTTCATAATTGCAGGAGAGCGTGCTGGCAGAAGCAGGGAAGGTAGTTTCTGTGACTTTCAGATTAACTGTCACTCACTAAACCTGCCTACGTGACTTTTGCAAGCCAACCTTGGGCATGGAGTTCCACCCACCCATGCCTCCTGCCTTTGTACAGCTCTCGATGGTAAAGTCCTTTCTCAGGCATTATCTCGTGATTTCCCCACCAGCCCTGTGAGGGGGGCAGACGTGGTGTTTCTCCCCCCATTTGACAGGTAGGACACTGAGGCCTGGGGCGTTGAATAGGCTACCTAGGATCATGGCCAGTTAGTGGTAGGGCTCTGACTAGAACACAAGTCTCCGGACACCAGCCTAGAGATAGGAATTTGGAGAGTGAAGCGAAAGCCCTCCTTTCTGTTCAGTTGTCTCAGGCTTTTTGAGCTAACAGAAAGCTTTCTGAGATGAGACCTCAGGTGGCGGGGAGAGAAACAGGGCCTGAGAAGGCAGTTCCTTGTCGAAAGCCACGAAGCTTTGATGGCAGGTCAGGATCAGGAATCTGGTGTCCCGACCACCAGCCCTTTGCTGAATAAGACGTGGGTTAGGTATGAAGGGGGTTCGGGGGATGGGGGATGAAATTGGAATATGCGTGCATTGCCTATGAGTGTATATCAATGTTTCAGCATTCCCATAATTTTTGAATTAGTGTTGGCAGTGACCTCTGTTAGAGAGAGATTGGATGGCTCCCCTCTGTTCCCTCCTTGGGTGCCTCCCTGGGTGGCTCTGTCCTAACCTTAGAGTGGCCCGCCCTCACTGTCCACCCCTTACCCGCATAGCGAAGCCAGGTGACCTCTGCACCACGGAGTCTGAACTGGCTTTGGAGCCTATCTCATGGGCAGACAAGGGCCCATCACTGTCACTGTTTTCAACCTACCCTTGGGTCTGCTTGTGCCATTTGTTGGGCATGATAGAGCCACCTCAGGTCTGGCTTTTGTGCATCTGCTCTGGGTACAGTGACCAAGGGGTGCCTGAATGCAAACTCCCACTCCTGTTATCCCCCAAAGCCCAGGGTAATCTGTCTTGATTTGCAAATGAATACTGGGGCAGTTAGATTGCAGACCCCTCAAGCAGAAGCTATGCTGGAGGGATACACTGCACTCCCCTCCCTCTTCCCTTTCTCCCTCTCTTGTCAGATCAAAGAACTAAGGGAGAGGGTCATGCTGAAAAGGACAAGGAATAATATGAGTAACATCTGTAGTTTCTTCACTTGTAAAGTGGAGGTAATCAGAGAACTGTGGTCCGTTGTTGGTGTCTCTTAGTGCTGACTGCCCATCGGAGTCCCTGGGGAGCTGTTAAGTACAGAAAGTCCTTACTTAACGTCATTCGACAACTTTAAGCAAAATAACATATAATGGAGCCGATTTTACCATAGGCTCCATTGATATAAACTAGAGTTAAGTTCAAATGGCGTCTCATCGTTCATCATAATGAAATGACGTTATTTAAGAACCTGCTCTATCTTGATTCCCAGGCTGCCACGCAGACCCAGAAGATCAGAATCTCTGGAGATGGGGGACCTAGTGCCTGGGTACATGATTCCAGTGTACAGCCAGAGCTGAGAACCTCTGCTCTAAGGGTTAAGAGTTGGCCGATTGCTTAGAATAGAGAGATTCCCACAGCTGGCTGTGTGCTGGAATCATCAGGGGGGCTTTTAAAATCACACTGATTTCCTGGCCACACATTGCAGACCATTTAAATCAGGGACTTCCATGTCTAGTACCTCTTGCTCAGCCTTCACATGAGCCACAAACTTGTAGTCATGAAAGCTACCATTTATCAGTGATGACTGTGGGCCAACGTAACAGATATTTCTAGTCTTCATAGTTTCCATTTCACAGATGATGAAACTGACGCTCAGATCAGATAGCCTCTTGCCCTGGGTGACTAGATAAGTTTCTGAACCAGATCTTGAAGCCTGCTCTCACTGTCCAAAGCCTCATGGCCTGGGGGCTGGCCCTGGTGGGGCATATTCTCCACTCTTCCCAGTAACAGCCCAAGGAAAGAGGAAAGCCAGCAAGTGGCCTGGCTTTCCTGAGGCTCCCCAGGGCTGGTCGAGTGGAGGACCCCCACCCCTGTGCAGAGAGGGGAGATGAGTGTGTTGCCTGGTATTTGGCTCCGCGTTAGTCACCCCCGCTCAAAATACCTCCTTTTGGCGGGAGGAAGATGCCTGACCCCCAGTCACTTCTTAGTGCCACAGCTGCTCTCACAAAGAGAAAACTCAACCAGGAAAAGCAAACACTCATTTGCTTTTGGAGAGTTGGAAGAATTTTTTAGGCATGCGATATAGGAAAATGCCTCCGTTTCTCTCATAAGAATAGGGGAAGCTCTGTCAAGGTCACCTGAAATATTTAGTTCTGCTTTACAAAAACCCTGTGCTTTCACCTCTGTGCTCTGTAAGCTTAAACAAATGGCTCAGAATCCTTAAGTTTTGGTTTCCCCACAGTTCAACTGTTTGCCTTCAGGACTGCCGATGGATGCCAGGCCCCTTGAGGTATCAGAGAGAGGGAGCGGAGTGTGGGCATTCTGACGCTGACACTCCCAGCTGCCTGGGCTGGAAGCTTCGTCAAGTGTTTGCTGGCACCCACTAAAGGACCCGATGTCCCTGAGGCCCATAGTGATTCCAAGTCGCCAGTGTGTTAGAGATCTCGCTGAATGGATTCACTCCAGCTTTGGGAGGCCTGGCTTCACTCCACCTGCGTCAGACCCTAGTGTGTGGACAGCTGAGAGCCAATACTGGGGCATAAATAGCTGAAACTTTAATGTTAGTGGACAGTGTAATTTAATTTGGCTCCATCACGCCTTCCCTGCCCAGCCCAGCCCCCAGGGCCCTCTCCCTCCCCAGAGCGCCCTCTGTACCTGTTCCCCGGGTCTTTGGTCCCTGCCCCTTTCCGCCCAGCATGGAGCCTGCCACAGAGCAGGTACTCAGCTAGCATCGAGTGAATGGAGAAAAAAGGGATGGACAGGCGCATGAATGTGTGTCTGGTGACATCTTTAAGATGGTTGGCATAGAATGCTGTTTACGTGTTGGCATATTTATTTCTCGCTTGTTCTACTTGACTCTTTTAGTGTGTGTGTATCTCACTTAGGTTTATGTTGAAGGCTGCCTCATTGAGTATGATTCTAGTAATGGAATGATTCAGATGCGATGCTATTTTCTGAGGTTGAGGCAAATCTCCAAAGCATTTCATTGTGTGGCTCTCACCCCAGAGCCACTAATAGAGTATATCCTCAGTGTGGCGTCTGGTGACCCCTAATTAAGCCATTAAGCTGAACCTTAAAACTTTCTAAGTTCTGTCTCAAGCAGTGGGTATTGTGGGTGGCAAGAAAACACGGGGTAATGGTGGAAAACACTGTAAGGAGAGTGGGAGGGGGGCCCCTGGGCAGTCTTCAGAGACTTAGAACCGCTTGCACTCAGTGCCTGAATTGAGATGGTGAAATGGGGGCTGCTGTCCTTCCTGTGTGGTGGGCTGCCCTGGGAGCACTTGGGGAAGCTGGCTCAGGGCTGCCCACCGCTCTGGCATGGACGCCACTTAGGCCTGCTGTCTTGGTCCCCAGCGCGGAGAACTTCCAGGCCCAGCCCTGACTCCTGTATCTTAGAGGCTTTGTGGACAGTGGGCTCTGGAGTCTGGCTCTGCCATTAACTGTGATGACCTCAGGTGAGTCACTTGACCTCTCTTGTGCCTCAGTTTCCAAACAGTTTACAACTCTGTGCTCCCATCAGCCCTCTTGAACCCCACTATAGTATTGACAGTGTCAGGCTGCCTCCACCCCCACCAGGATCCCCACCATCCCAGCCTGCATAGCTTCTGGCCCTGTGTTTATATTAAGTGCCTCATCCTCATAATTGTTTGGTCCCCCTATTGTCTAGCTGCTTGGCTCATATCAGGTAATTGAGATTTTATTTGTTGGGGGGGGGGGGGCGTTGGGAGCAAAGGTACAAACATGAGAAGTTCGAGGTGCTTGTCACCTCGTTATTCCAAATGGACGAATATGTACTTATATCCAGATATGGGAGACTCAAATGGATGATTGCTTACCGTTAGTATTTTGACTATGTCTATCTTTTTTGTTTTTCCTTTTTAATCTTTTCCATTACATAGTATAAGCCTGTGGACATTATGATTTCATCTGTCGAATACTAGACTTGGGTTCTAGCTGAGGCTTTGGAATGACAAGGCTATGTCATTCTGATCAAATCAATAACCTTTCAGAGCCTCAGTGTTGACATCTGTCCACTGGGAACGACAATACTCACATTCCTTCAGGATTCATATGAACAGAAGGGAAGCCCAGTACCTGCCCCATCTCAGCCACTGGTTGATGGCCAGGTGGGGATGCTGGCTGGTGACATGATTTGTCTTGCCCTGGCAGAGTGACTCTGAATTAGTGTGGCCTGGGGGCCAACAGTCAGGTCACTTCCCCAATGGCCACAGTGACACCCTAACTGTGAGAGTCTGTGTCCCCACAGCGGCCAGTTTGCCATTGTGAAGAAGTGCCGGGAGAAGAGCACCGGGCTGGAGTACGCAGCCAAGTTCATCAAGAAGCGCCAGAGCCGGGCCAGCCGGCGGGGCGTGAGTCGCGAGGAGATCCAGCGGGAGGTGAGCATCCTGCGGCAGGTGCTGCACCCCAACGTCATCACGCTGCACGATGTCTTCGAGAACCGCACCGACGTGGTGCTCATCCTGGAGCTGTGAGTGGGCTGCCGGGGCCCATAGTGGGCAGCAGGGGCAGGCAGGGCAGCGGAAGCTCCAGCCACAGGCCCCAGAGGGCAGCAGCAACCAGACCTAAGCTCCGCCCAGAGGGGGATGAAGTCAGTGGTGGGTGGTTTCGCTCAGTTACCCCCATTCTCCTTTCTGAATCTGGGCCAAAGCAGGGGTGGACTTGCCAGGGCCGAGGGACAGAGGGTGACACTCTAGGTCTGGCTTTCATTGGAACCTGGGGATCAAAGGGAAGACATGATTGACACTGGGGTCATTTCTACAGGCTGGCAAGCATGCGGGAGGATGGGGGGGAGGGGTGGGTATGGGGAGCAGGGGAGAATATCAGGGAGGGGTCTGTTCTATGACCCAGGGAAGAACAAGCATCCTGCCGGCTTTGCAAAGCCCATCGCCAGCCCTTTCCTGAGAAAAATCCACTGCATTGGTGCTGTGGTGCCTTTATTGTCGTAATTATTATTTAGAGAACATTTGCCAGACGCTCCATGTTTGTCATCTGTTCAGTCCTCACAGGGACTGCCATGAGGGAAATGTCCAAACAGAGGCGTTGCTTTGCATTCCCTGTGCCAAGCACGTCTCTTACCTCATTTACTCCTCATACTAATCCTATCCCACAGGGACTCTGCTTATCCCCATTTTACTACAAGAACACTGAAAGGCCAGACCCACTAGCCAGGAAGTGGAGGGACCAGTGTTACTGGACTGAACCGGGTCCAAACTTTTCAGTAGTTGCCAGCCAAAAGATAACTCTGAGAGGGTTTTATGAGAAGGAACTTGACCATGAGCCTGCAAGAAAGGAACACACCGGGAATCGCTCCCAGAGCAGTGGGTTTCTCAAACGAAACATCTGATCCATCTTTTTTTTTTCGTATACCAGATTTGTGTGGTTTTTTAATTTTAAAAAAAATTTATTTATTTATTTTTTATTTTTCAACTACAGTTGACATTCATTATTATATTAGTTTCAGGTGTACAGCATAGTAGTTAGATACAACTTACAAAGTAATCCCCCTGATAAGTCTAGTACCCATCTGACGTCATACATAGTTATTATATTATTCACTATAATCCCTATGGTTTATATCCCTGTGACTGTTTTGTAACTGCCAATGTACACGTCTTAATCCCTTCACCTTTTCTTTTTTTTTACTGGGGAATATTAGGGAACAGTGTGTTTCTCCAGGGCCCATCAGCTCCAAGTCATTGTCCGTCAATCTAGTTGTGGAGGGCGCAACTCAACTCCAAGTCCAGTCGCCGTTTTCAATCTTTAATTGCAGGGGGCACTGCCCACCATCCCCTGCGGGAATTGAACCGGCAACATTGTTGAGAGCTCGCGCTCTAACCAACTGAGCCATCCGGCCCCCCCTCCTTTCACATTTTCACTTAGCCCCCCAACTCGCCAACCCCCCTCCCACCTGGCAACCATCAGTTTATTCTCTGTATCTGTGAATTTGTGTCTGTTTTGTTTGTTTATTTTGTTTTTTAGATTTCACATATACCGTGTTTCCCTGAAAATAAGACCTAACCGGAAAATAAGTCCTAGCATGAATTTTCAGGATGACATCCCCTGAACATAAGCCCTAGTGTGTCTTTTGGAGCAAAAGTTAATATAAGACCTGGTCTTATTTTCATGGAAACGCAGTAAGTGAAATCATATGATATTTATCTTTCTCAGTCTGACTTTTTCACTTAGCATAATACCCTTTAGGTCCGTCCATGGTGTTGCAAATGGCAAAATTTCATTATTTTTTATGGCCGAATAATATTCCATTGTACATATATGTACCACATCTTTTTTCCCAATCATCTATCAACGGACACTTGGGTCTTGTTTTCTTATCTATTTAGCTACCCTATGTCTTTTGATTGGAGCATTAAATCCATTTACATGTAAAGTACCATGTTTCCCCCAAAATAAGACCTACCCAGACAATCAGCTCTAACGTGTCTTTTGGAGCAAAAATTAATATAAGACCTGGTCTTATTTTACTGTAATATAAGACCGGGTCTTATATAATATAGACCCGGTCTTATATTAATTTTTGCTCCAAAAGATGCATTAGAACTGATTGCCTGGCTAGGTCTTATTTTGGGGGAAACACGGTAATTATTGATAGGTATGAAGTTATTGCCACTTTATTATTCGTATTTTTTTTTTTTAATTTTTCTTCTTCAAGAAGTTCTTTTAACATTTCTTGTAATACTGGTTTGGTGGTGATGAGCTGTAGCTTTTTCTTGTCTGGGAGTATCTGATCCATTTTCACTGGGGGAAATCATGCATAGACATTAAGGTGGGCTTTGTCGTTACATATATAGGTGGTCATTCTACAACATGCATAGTTAGAAAACATAGCTATAAATACATTGCATGTTCAAAAATGGTGGAAAATCTCCACCTCTGGGTAGAGATTTTAGTATTATAATGAGGAGTAAGTATATAATACTACATATATATATGTGTGTGTGTGTGTGTGTGTGTGTATAGTTTATTTATATAACTATAAATTTAGTATTATAATGAGGAAAATTCATGAAGAGGTCACTAGAGTGTCCTTCAAGCTGTTTTAGCCAGTCTCAGGCGATTTCAGCCAGTTCACCCCCTGGTCCTGCAAAATATCCTACGCTTGTTCCTGAAAAACAGTTCTGGCAATCATCAATGTCAGAGATTGTGGTTATAGAAGGAATTTTAGCTGATTACATTTTGGTCTTTCTGTGAAACTTTTAGCAAATTAAAAGATATGCATCACACAAACCTTATAAATTCTTGGATGATCTAAGTGGGCTTACAGGTTAATCAAGGCAAAGTTATAAATTCTAAACACAAAGTTAGTCTGTGCTGCTCTACCTGCTGGGAGATATATAGCGGAGGTGCCAAAAAAATGTGTACACGTGACTTATATTCATCTTTTGTTATTGGTATAGGAGGTCTGATAATTAAGTTCGCAAACTTGTTGCGACGATGTTGCTAACCTTTTTTTGATATCGGGGATTATTCATTATGAATCTGTACCAACTGGACAAATAGTTAACCAAGTTTACTACTTGGAAGTACTGAAAAGGCCGCATGAAAATATTAGACGAAAACAACCTGAAATTTTCGCCAACAGTTCATGGCTCTTGTATCACAACAATGCACCAGCTCACACGGCACTGTCTGTGAGGGAGTTTTTAGGCAGTAAATAAATAAGTGTATTGGAACATCCCCCCTACTCACCTGATCTGGCCCCCAGTGACTTCTTTCTTTACCTGAAGATAAATGAAATATTGAAAGGAAGACATTTTGATGACATACATGACATCAAGGGTAATATGACGACAGCTCTGATGGCCATTCCAGAAAAAGAGCTCCAAAATTACTTTGAAGGGTGGAGTAGGAGCTGGCATTGGTGCATAGTTTCCCAAGGGGAGTACTTCGAAGGTGACCGAGTGATATTCAGCAATGAGGTCTGTAGCACTTTTTCTAGGATGAGTTTGCGGACTTAATTGTCCGACCTCATATATTGAGTATTACAATTTTAATACAGTTTTTTCCTTTCTTAAAGTATGTATACTTTTTTTTGTCACCCTCTGTATATATTATGTAGTTTAGTTTACACCAGGACTTGAGTCCACACTGCTTGTGCAGACAGCTGTGACCACGAGGCAGGATGGCCTTATGCTGTCCCAGCCTGGTGGAATTTGGATAGGTGACACCAAGTGTTCAGGGATTGTCCCTCCTGGAGGTATCTCCATGGAATGGGGAGGTGGGGTTCTGGCAGACAAGACAGTCTGAGTTGGGCTGTGGCGCAAATCACAATGGCTGTGTGGTCAAGCCCCAAGATACCATGCTGCGCACGCTCTGTGCCTCACAGACATGTATGCATCTGCCGGTTAGCAGAGGAGTGGTGGCATCTGTCTCCACAGTCCTTGATTTTGTGACCTTTGGCAAGTCACCTCATCCTTCTGAGCTTCAGATCTCATCTGTAAACCAGGCGGCCATACTTAACCTGCCTATAGGTGGGATGGACCACCTGGAATTTCAGATCATTCTAATTTGAGAATTATGCTCTGGTGTTGCCAGGATATAGATTTACGTGGCAGATGGTCATTTGCATGCTCTTGCATTTGATGCTTAAATGAGCCATCTCAATGTTTAAATGTGTAGAGTTGCCCTTGCTCTCTCCTTTTCCGACTCCCAGTGTCCTCTGTGTTTCTCCTATGCACTTCTCAGCTAGTTGGACTGGTTGGTGCACCTGCCTGGCCCAGACGAGCCTCGTGGGCTCCCACAGTGTGACCAGCCATGTCAACAGCCTGAGGTCTGACATGCCTCAAGGTTAAGGGTCAGGAGTTGGCACACTGATTCCCGGCAGAGAGTGACAAGCTCACCTTCACTGGGGAGACCAAGCCATTTATTTAAAAAGTCTATTATCACAAAAATGTTACACTAACTGAAAAGAAATGACATTCGTAATCCTACCACCCAAACACAGCTATTTATGTATTTTGTGGTTCCTCTTAGTCTTTATCTATTTGTATACAGTCATTGTACTTGTAAAATTTCCTGCTCTACTTTTCCCCCAGGTAACATAATTTCATAAATGGCTTTTTTTTCTTTTAACTAACTGTATTATGTTTCACTGAGTTACATACCTGTCTTTCCCTCTTGTTGGACATTTGGTTTTTATTTTCCAGCTTTTTAACCATTACAGATTTTACTGCCATAAAACAACTTTCTTCCCATAAATTTCCCCTTTTCTTCTGAATGAATTCTTTCAGATACATCCTCAGGAATGGGATGACTAGGCTGACATTTTTAGGGCTCCCAATACCCTCACTTTCATTGAATAGTGTTAATTAACCAGTACCACCTGCAACATAGTAGCAGCGTTCCTATTTGCCTGCAGTGTTGCCAGCCCTGGGTCATTTGTTTTAAAACAGGGTTCATTATTTATTGAATTGTATAGTTATAAAATGATACTTTGTTGTCATTTTAATTGGCGTTTCTGTCATTGCTGGGGAAATTGTCTGTTTCTCTCTGTAGAACCCTAGGAGTTGGGGTCTGGGATGCTCTTGAGATGTCCCTGTTTTTCCCAGCAGGGCTCATGGTCAACCAACAGCTCTGTGCCCTCTTCTTGTGAGCTGTCACCACCCATAGCGTCAGTGTTCACACTGGTGCTCCCATGACTTGCTTGAGCTGCTGTGTTTGTTGAGTTCTGTCTGTTCCTCGTTTTTCTGTCTCCTCCTTTACTTTCAAGCTGTCTCACTGCTCTCACGGTGCTTGTCTGTGCGTGGAGTGTTACAAGCTGCGGAGACTGTGCCTAAATCATGCGTGACCGGGATCTGAAGGGAGGACCTCCTGGGAAAGAAGGACTTGTCATGGGCTTTTGTGTTTGGACTTGGTGATTCCTGCTGGGCTGATCAAGAGCCTTTGGCCTCCTGCTCCTCACGGGGCCCTAATAGATTAGTGGGTTTGCCTGATACTTAAACATGAGTAGCAGTGCCCACTTGCTCAGTTGAATTTGTAGGTTTTGCTGATCAGTTTATGCCAGTCAGCACCTGTCGTCTGGTGTGGGCCTTCCTCTTGCTTTCTGCTAAAGTGGCCGGTACTAGGACATTTTAATATTATTAAATTTAAAATATTTTGAATATTTTAAAGCAAACCTCAGACATCACATCATTTTATATTTAAATGCTTTAATATGCATCTCTAACTGATGATGGTTTTTTTAAATGTGGCCATCATGTATTTATTACACCTGACAGAAGTGTCCAGGTAGGCCTCGGGCCGTCAAGACTGTCTGTGCTCTAGTTCATAGTGACATTCCTTGATGGACCCATCGCTATTTTTACAGTTGTTTTTATTTGAATTAGCATCCAAGTGAGGTCCCCATACTGCATTTGGTTCTTTTGTGTCTTACTCGTTTGTCTCCTTTATTCTATAGCAGTTCTCCTTACCCCTCTTTCTTGATGACTATGATTTATTGGAAAAACTAGGTCATTTGTCCCATTGATTGTCTCACAGTCAGGTTTTGGCTTAGGCTTTCCTTGTGTTATTTAACTCATCCTTCTATCTCCGATATTTCCTGTAAAGCAATCATTAGATCTAAACAAGATACCCTTTCTATTGGCACTGTTCAACAGAAATATAATACAAACCACATATGCAATTTTAGATTTTCTAGAAGCCACATTGAATAAGAAGTAAAAAGAAATAGGTGAATTAATTTTAATAATATTTTATTTAACCCAACAATACAAAAAAAATTCTCATGTAATATGTAATCAATATAAAAATCATTAGTGAGGTAATTTACATTCTTTTTTCATATTACAGCTTCAAAACCCAAAGTATAAGGATTTTATGCTTCCATTAACACAATGGTTAGAATGAAATGCAATCCTACCATAGCAATAAAGTTGTGTTTAGAGGAAACTAATCTCACATCACTTCAGTTTTGAATTAAAATGAAATAAAATTGCAAATTCAGTTCCTCAGTTGCACCAGCCCTATTTCAGCAGCCACATGTGACTAATGCCCGCTATGTGACAAACAGAGAACATGTCCCTCCCAGCAGGAGTTCTGTTGGACAGCGCCAAAATATGCTTCGATGGCAGTGCTTTATAGGTATTGCTGGGTACTTCCTATTATACCACATCAAGTCCAGTTGTTCTATTTTTCATGATGCCAAGATTGATTAGTTGGTCCAGGTGTGCTTCCAGACATTTTTAAGGAAAAGCGGAAAGAAAATTTTGATGCTCTTTATTTAGGATGGACTAGGTGGCATGAAGTGATTTGCAGAACTGGCACAGAAGCTATTGTGGCTATAGAAAAATCATCTGGGGACACTCAGTATGACATGGTGGTTGAGAGTCATTCTGCCGGGGTTTGAATCCTGACTCTACCACTTACTAGCTATGTGACCTTGGGCAAGTCACTTAACCTCTTAGAGCCTCTGTTCCTTAAACTCTAAAACAGAAAAATAATAATATTTAGCTCATAGGGTATGGTGATGATTAAATGAGAAAATGTGCATATAGTCTGCATTATGTATCGAGTAAGTATTCAGTGAATATTAATTAATGTTATTATGTCGCTGTAAAAATGCAGGTTCCAAGGCCTTGCTGCTAGAGAATCTAATTTGGTAGGATCTCCGGTGGGACCTGGGAATCTGCATTTAAATAAGTTCTCTAGGTGATCTTGTGTTCCTAGACTGCCTGGCCAGATCCCTTCCTGAGATCTTTCCCTGGGGTGACCCTTGGCTCTGTCCCAGCCCCAGAGGAACACATGCTGGCTGGATACCCCAGCATCTGTCAAAGGGCAAATGCCCGGTAGAATTGCCAGATTTGGCAAATACAAATCTCCTAATTTATCTGGCAACCCTAAATCCCTAATTCAGATAAAATTGTAAGCTAGTATTTGCAGGAGAGATTGTTTTTGCTCTGTAGGTCTCCATTCCTGTCACAACAATCATACAGTGACAGAGTGTGGAATGTGAGGACAAAAGGATTACTTCAGCATTTGAGAGATACGTATAATTAATGGGTCTTTATGTTTAAATTAGGGACCATGCCTAGATTTTCTTGAGCCTTTGAAGAGGCCATCTTGTATAAAATCAAAGGAAGGGGTTTTCGGAGCCATCTTGTTCAGTCTGCTCTTTTTGCAGGTAAAGAAACTGAGGCTCGCCTGGAGTGGGGGAAGTGAATTGTCCACAGTCAGGGGCAGGGCTGGACTGGATCCTAGCTCTGCAGTTTCTGGCCCAGCATATGTTCCCCTTTGTCATCCCGCAACACTTGTTTCCGTCCTCTGCCACCTTAGTCGTATGTTGGCGGGGAGTGACACCCAGGGTAATCAGGAACCCGGGCCTAGAGTGTGAAGAGAGGCTCTTCTAGTAACACTTAAGGGTGGTTCCTGCCCTTGTGATCCAAAAGGATGAACATAGCCAATAGAAGCAAAGCCAGTCCCTGGTGCTGGCTGGACAAAGCCCCAGAGATTGGCGTGGGGATTCTGCCACACAGGGGAGCTGAGGGTCAGGTTCAGGAGCTGCACACAGTGGCCTGGCCTCATGACACACAGGGCTGACTGGGCCCTCCTGCCGGTGTCTTGCAGAGTGTCCGGAGGAGAGCTGTTTGACTTCCTGGCCCAGAAGGAGTCGCTGAGTGAGGAGGAAGCCACCAGCTTCATCAAGCAGATCCTGGATGGGGTGAACTACCTTCACGCCAAGAAAATTGCTCACTTTGATCTCAAGGTCAGTGAGGGGGTGAGGGGACAGAATCTGTTTAGGAAGAATGGACCTCGTCTCTCCTGGTGTCATTGCCAGGAGGGGTCAGCACCCACGTGGCCCTGCTCCCTCATCTTACAGTTGAAAACTCTGAGCTCCTGGGAAGGAAGCAAGGCTATGGAAAGTGTCCACCTGCCCCGTTTCATCTCACATATCAGGTTTTTTTCACATAGGGCTGACTGCAAGAAGCTTCTTCATCAGACCACAGGCACCTTATTTCTTTCAGGAGCAGATGGGGTATAATTTTTAAATAACTAGACCAATGGCCAGAAACTCGAAAACAAACACATTTCACAAGACTGAACTTTTCAGTAAGCAAGAGCGAACTCCTGAGCAGGCAGAGCTAGAAGCATTCAGAGGGCACGGCTGAGGTTGGCTGGCTCTCCGGGCCGGGCACAGCACGTTCTCCGGCATCCCTTGAGCAGAGGTTGCAAATCTTGGAGCGCAGGGCTGCTGACTACCCTTCCTCACCTCGCCCCATACTGCGGCTGTCAAACTCCTTGCAGGGGCCACTGACCTTCAGGGCCGAGAAAGTTCACCATGACCACATAGGACTTCATAAAGCAAGAGTGTGGTCAAAGTAGAAGCATCACATCCCATAGTAAGTGAGCTCTGTTGTATAAATGGATGAGTCTGTACAAACACCCAAAACATAAAGATCTCTAACCTGTGATCAGAGGGACCTGTTTGCCAGGGAGGAGACCCTCTCATTTTTTCAACCCATAAATCCCTATTGTGTTTGAAGTCTTATACCGGGTGCCTGGGCACAGATACAGATACAGAATCAACTGAGGACCTGTCTAGGCTTAGTTCTTCTTTTCCCGGGTCACTTAGTGCATGAGAAAAGAAAGATCAACAACTCTAAGTGCTGTGATCGGGGCAAGTACATGAGGGGCTGGGGAGCCTACAGGAGGGGGCATCTAAGTCAGACTGGGGTATCTGAGAGAGCTTCCTGGAAGAGGTGGTATTTGAATTAAATTTTGAAGGACAGACAGGCATTATCAGAGGGGAAGGGCCTTCTTAGGAAGAGAGGCCAGCAGTGTACGTGGTCCCAAAATAGCACAATGCATTCAGGGAAGTACAGGCAAAGGGTGAATGCACCGAATGGCTGGAGAAGAAGCTAGGAGAGCAGGAGGCAGACCCAAGGGTGTGGGAACTAAGCAAAGGGGGTGGAACTTTACCCTGAGGGATAGAGGGGCTAGGTGAGCAGGGAGGTGAAGTGAGCATGTGTGTGTTTCAGAAGGATCCCTCTGGCTGGGAGGATGGATAGAATGGGGACAGCCTGGAGGCAGTAACCCAGGTGAGATGTGGCAAATACCAAACTAATTTGAGAAGGGGTGGATTCAAGACCTATCTTAGAGGTTGAGCTGAGTATTGATCAGGTACCTAATTAGATGTGGGAGAGGAAAAGTCCAGGATGGCACTCAGGGTCTGGCTTGGGGGACTGGTTCATAGAGGGTGTAGCATGCCCACGGTCTCACAGAGACTGCACCAGGGCGTGGGCTTAGCTCCCGCACGTGAATCTCACTCTGCCCTCACTTTGCCTCATGCGGTGACTTGCTGTGAGTCCTCTCAGTATGTTCCCCCCCTCTTTCTGATACTTGTCATTTCTCATTTGAGTTCCTCCAACAGAAGGCCTTTTGAAGAGTTTCACTCAGGTGTCACAGCGTAAAAATCGGGGTCACCGAGGAGGGTGTGGCCTGGGCAGGCCTTTGGACCTCAAGGTGGTAACACACCAAGCAGGAAAGGGTCTACCAGGATTGTACCTGTGTCTCCTTTCTGGTAATACTCTGGACGGTAATTTGTTTTCATGTCTTTCCTGGATGGTAGGCCAGCTTCAAAATGAGCTCTTTTGTCTGTTCTCCAACAGGTCTGGGAGAGGTGGGAGGAGGTGTGGAGGCCCTCGGGCCCTATGACTAATTACAGCAGGTTAGTGCTGTTTAGTTTGCTTTTTGGCAGCTTGCTGTGGTAGGGATATGCTGGCTGGGAGTTAGCCAGGTCAGGGTTTGGGCCTCACTCGACCGTGTACCAGGATCCAACTGAACCTCAGTTTTCAGCTTCAACACGAATAATAATACCTGCCTGGCAGAGTTGTTGTAAAGGTTACAGAGAAGCAGCATGAAGTGCTGAATACAGAAGAGGTGTTCTGTAGTAGTAGCTGGTGTTGTTATTTCCCTTCCCAGAATAGAGGAAAAGAAAACACAACTCTTGTTACAGTGTTTGGGGCCCCAATAGACTAGGAAAACAAAGCCTGTTAGTGCAATTCTAAATTGCTCAGCAGAGAGCTGAGATAGGTGGCTAGGTGGGGTTGCTAGTGGGGGATCTTGTCTGGCTCCTGGGCTCAATCTGGACATTTTCCCTGACCTGGAGACAGTCTGGATTTCTCCTGGATGCGCGTAGGGTGAGGACGTTGCTAACGCCCACCCCAGCCTCGTATCCTTAGAGTTGTGTAGACTCCGAGCCTTCTGGCTCCCCCACCAGGGGGTCCATTGGCCGGGGCCCAGCTGGACAACTTCAGGAAGTGATGAGTAGCTGGAACTCAGTGAGATTCCCTCATGATTGGGTGTACTTCGTGGAGCCAGAATGTGTGTATGTGTGCCCCGGGGTGGGAACTTTCTGCCAGCTGGAGGGGGTCATGCCGAAGTTCCAACTAACAGCTTAGAGGAGGCTTCTTAGTTTCATATCGTCTCCCACTGTATAAAATTCTTTTTATATGAATACATTTTTGTTCCTGGTTTTCATTCTCGATGAAGGGCCTGTTTTCCTCTCCTCAGTCAGGCTAGCTTTGCTGCCCCATAAACACAGCCATCATGTCTCCACTCCCTTCCCTCTGACCTGTTCTCCGCACTCACTTTCCACCTTGAAGGGGCAGGTGATGGAGAGGGTCAGCTCTCTGGCCTGCCTTTGGAATAGGAATGACCTCTCCTCCTATGTTCAGTCATTGTGTTAGGGATGGTGAGCCTGTGTCCCTGCTTATGACATGCTTCCAGCCTTGTGGCAGAAGGCAGATCAATGGACAAATTCATGTCGAGAAGGAGTCTTGGTAAACAGGTCATGGCGTGCTGTTGCCCAGAGATCTGTGACGGATCCTTGTCACCCGTAGGCTAAATGAACCCATTCTCAGCGTGGCATTCAGGCCTTGCCTACCCTGCCTCAGCCTTGAGTCTGGCCTCATCCATCTTTCCCCACTCTTGTTGCCCCAGGCAACAAGACAACATATACTGCTCTGGCTTCTCTCTTCTTCTGTGCATGCTGTTCCCATCCAGGAAGCTGCTGCTCTTCCTTTTCTCCCCCCGTGGACATCCTGCTCATCCTTTGAGGTCCAGCAGAAACGCCATTTCCTCTGGGAATCCTTTCCCTTCCGTGTCACCTCCCAAGGCGTAACAGAACTAACCTGCCTCTCTGCTCTGTTGCCCTTTGTACAGACTGCTGCTGACAGCATTTATTACTGTAAATCACCTTCTGCTGTTGAGTCTAGCACAGTGTCTGTCACATGACATGTTACTCAGTGTTGAGAAAATGAGTAAATGAATGAATGAATGAATGCCTTAGTAAGACCAAATACACACATGGATGGCAAAAGCCCTTTCACGTGCAAAAGAAGTTGCAGGAAGATTTCAGTTCAGTGATGTGAGCATTTATTGAGGGATTATCTTATGCCAGAGAGTAGAGTGACGAACACCAATGTGATTTGGTACCTGCTTTCCAAGGGCTCACCCTCTCCCTGGAGATGGCCACAGTGGGACTCGGTGGGGAGGCCACCTGAAATAAAAGCAAGCCCGAGAGATGTTCACTTCTCAGGGGTAAGCCGTTTGCCTAGCAGAGTGAATGCCATCCTGGTATGTGGTGTAAATTCACCACAAAAAGGCCTGCTGGTGTGGGTAGGTAGGACTGGTAAAGGCAGTGATGTTGCCCTGTGTATACGTAAATGGAAGGGACACTGGGGCTGGCTACCCCTCAGCACTGGTAGCTCCAGAAGGGCCTTCAGGCACGCCTTCCACAGGACGGATTACCAGGGATGGTACCAACGCTACCCGCGGACCTCACCCTGGTATGCTATCCCAACACAAATAAAGGCCTTGTAGAGGGCGTTTTTGTGTGGTTTTGTGTTTATTTTGGATTTGGGAGTTTCCTCCCTGAGTAAGGGTGTGTCCCCACGCTCCCCACAGCCCTAACCTGAGCCAACTTGAGAATTCAGAAATGGAGCGTAGTCTGTGGGCCTGACTAGTGTTTTAAACAAAAACAATAAGACATGACAATTGAATCAAATTGTTTGCAAGCCAAGAACCCAGAACTCGGAAGGGGCTTTTTGATTTATAACAGTGTTAAGAGGAGTGAATTCTTGAGCAAGATACTCCAAAAATCCAAATTCCTTCATGCCTTGATCATCCTTTGAGCTGTTCTTATGTTCATGATGTGATGGGGTCTGCACATCAAGCTTTCGTAAGAATGACGCTAATAATACTTTAAATACAGATGGTACGTTCTGGAGTACAGCATGTTTACATCTGTTCTCTCATTCTATCCTCATGGCTGCCCACTGAGGTACAAGGTATGGTCATCTTTTTACACACGAGGCAGTTGAAATTCAGAGAGGTTAAGTAACTTGTCCAAGAGCACGTCGGTATTAAATGACAGGGCTGGGACTTGAACTTCGTGAGGAAACATTAATCAAAGCTGCGTGTTAGCTTTTATTTCACCAGATTCTAACAGTGCCGATTTCTTACTTCCTTGGGTCGTGCCTGTTACACACAGTTAATCCCAAACTTTGTACTGTGCCCTAAATTTACACAGTTAATTTATCATCCGGTTATATATTGTTTTCTCTAGTAAGTTATTGCTCATACTTAAATAAATTTGTATTTTATTAGTTGCCATAAAATATGCATGCATTTGAAAGTAGAATTTACAAGAATGAGACTATTTCCACACTCCCACCTAGGGGGCACGGAGTGGAGGTGAGACTTGGCAGAGATTTAACTGTCAAGCTAGTTTAGGGTGAGACTGGAAAGGTTTAGGGCAGACCAAGGGCTTTGTATGTGCAGTCAGAGCCATGGAAGGTTTTTTCCCCTTAAAATTTTGTATTATGAAAACTTTTCAAAATATTTGAAGAAATTGGAAAATACGATAGACACCATTACATCCTTCTCCTAAATTGAACATTTGGTCACATTTGTTGTACCTCTTTCTGTCTTTAAAAAAACAACAAAAAAATATATTTATGTAAAGAGTAATACACACACACACACACACACACACACACACATATGATTTTTTAAATTTTTGGTATCATTTGAAAGAAAATTGTAGCCATCCTGACACTTCACTCTAAACACTTTAGTATACATCTCCCAAGATTAAGGTCTGTCTCCTAACAATCCACAGTGCTATTGTCACACTTAAGAAAATTAACAGTAATTTATGGAAGACCTTTAATTGGTGGAGAAACATGATTCAGTTTTTATTTAAAAAGAAAGTTCTCCTAGTAGGGGAAAGGATGGATGGGAGAGAATAGACTAGTTGGAGATATGATAACAATGTGGGAAAGAGATGAGCCAAAGATACCCCATAAACATTTTTAAAAAATGAAGTTGATGGTCTTTTATGCTATTATAAAAAAATAATAACTCATAGAAAATACAGAAATGTACATAGAAGTTACCCATAGACTCTCTACTCCAAACAACCATTAATAACATTTGGTGTATTTTCTCCAGCTTTTTATGAACAGGGGTGTGTGTGTGTGTGTGTGTGTGTGTGTGTGTGTGTGTGTTTTCAGGTGCTTATAAGTTATACTACTTTCATGATATTCTCTCCTGTTTTTTTCATTTTGTATTCTCACCCAAGCAGACCACGTGTGCTCTGGAGTATTTTACTTTGCTGTAGAATCTTTTATACAAGTCTTTCCTGATTTCCTTACCATCATGGTATGTTTTGAGAAGCAGATCCTATGTCCGGTTCCTTTGTGCCCCAGCTTCATACTGCACCCCCTGGGTACATCCTCTCAGCCCTGCATCAGACTGTGAGCTGGAGCCCTAGAAATGCATGCATGCTGGCTGCTTTACCAGCTACTGCAAAACCACCCTGGGGTAACCTGAGGACAAGTGAAGTGAGGACACTGAACTCCTGAATGGTTGAGGGAAAGAACAAAATGTGGCAAAAATTAAACTATGGAGAGCCATTATTAAAAGAACTGAAATGTAGATGCTTTGAAATGGGGAGCATTAAACCAACTAGCTGATTCTCACAAGATACAGCAGAGGCCACATGGCAAAGTGGAAAGAAGAGAGGATTGGGGTTGAGCCTGCATTTGAGTCTGACCTTTGCTGTGGGATTTGGGGGAGGTCACATCTTTGACCTTTCCTGACCTTGAAAGTGAGGATAATACTGCCTTTCCTTCCTATCCCACAGGAGTGGAGTGAGGGACCAGGAAGATATCAGTGTTTACGAAAGGGCCCTGCAAACTCTAAAACTCCTTGCAAGTGCTAACTAGCCTCCCTATTAGGCCACATTTCTCCCTGTTCCTCTCTTGCCTCTAATAGAATTCTGAAAGAATGGTGGGCATGGAAAAATCCAAAGGGTGGATGAATACGGTGGCATTTCCCGGCCAGCAGGCTGGGCAGATTTCCAGGGTGGTAGGACACTGTGTAAGGCTGATATCGGTTGGAGTAGAGGAATCATGATCCCCATTTTACAGATGAGGCACCTAAGACAAAAATGCCATGCCCCTGTCCTCTTTTGTCCTTATTGCCTTTGCCAGAAAGAGTACGTGCTCAGAGGCCTCATGCTGCTCCCAGCCGCCCAAAGCCCTCCACTCTAGACCCCTGGCAGGTCTGACCTCCACTGAAGTATCATGTGTTCAAACAGTGCCTTTTAAGTTCTATTCACAGCTCTACCATCAGCCCTCCCACTGCAGCTGATCTCAGTAGGAGTGAAAGAATCTGATTCTGGAAGCAGTGAAGGGTGGTAGAAAGAGCAGGTACCTTGGCACTAAGGAGAGCTGGGCTCAAACCTGCCTCCACCACTTATTGGTTGTGTGGCCTTAAATAAGTTGCTTAACTTCTCTGTTTCTCAGGTCCTCATCTGGAAAACAGAGACAGTAACCAACTTCACTGAGTTTCTGTGCAGTGCTGTTTTGGTAACAGCCAGACCTCTGGAAAACAAATGTGGCTACACACACACATGTACGCACATACACACATATAAATACACACACTTACTATACACTTTATGATGTAAAGATTTATAATACAATTTACAAATAATAAAAACATCATTTTTATTGTGAATTCTCTAGAATACTTTCCTTGGTTTTTGCCAAACTCTTGTATCAGTAGCCAACCTGTGGATGCAGTTGACAAATGAGTATAGGCCCAACAAGAATGTTGGGTGCTATTTTTGTTTACATTAACAAGTAAGGTGAAAATGAAGCCATGAAGATATGTGTCGGAACTTCATTCAAAATGCAACCACGAAGATCCGCGTTGGAAGTTTATTCGTTTACCAGTGACATGAGTGTCGTCTTTGCTGAATAGGTTAATAGTTTCTGCATATTGAAAAAAAATTTCCTGAATTTTCTGTGCTATTCACAAAATAATGGCTACAGACACAGCACCTTTTTAAGTTTTAGCTGCTTTATTCAGTGATCTTTTCTAGCACTTTTTTTTTTTAAAGATTTTATTGGGGAAGGGGAACAGGACTTTATTGGGGAACAGTGTGTACTTTCAAGGCTTTTTTCCAAGTCAAGTTGTTGTCCTTTCAATCTTAGTTTCAATCTTAGTTGTGGAGGGTGCCATTCAGCTTCAAGTTGTTGTCATTTCAGTTTTAGTTGTGGAGGGCGCAGCTCAGCTCCAGGTACAGTTGCCATTACTAGTTGCAGGGGGCGCAGCCCACCATCCCTTGCGGGAGTCGAACCAGCAACTTTGTGGTTAAGAGCCCGCGCTCCAACCGGCAGCCTTCGGATTTAGGAGCATGGAGCTCTAACCGCCTGAGCCACCGGGCCGGCCCATTTAGCACTTCTTAAGTCTAGAGTCAAGAAGACAATAAATCAAGTCTTGATTTGTAGTATCTGCCAATTTCGGTGGTGTAAATACACTCACTGTGGCCAATTTCAAGGTATTAACGTGACATCACTGACTAGAGCTGGGAAAACGGGTGCAGGAGCACACCATTATATAGTATTTCCCCAATACAGAGCTAAAAGGCAGAAATAGCCTCAAAAGCATAGATGATACTAAATATAATTAAAAATTAGGAAGCGATACATTTTAAGTATTGTTTTTAATTTACTTAAGTTTATAACTAAACTTAGGTTAATATAATTATATAAGTAATATTTATATAAGTTTGTATAATTTAATTTTTAATATTAAAATAATATTACATTAGCGCTTTAGCAAGTGGCTGGCAAAATTCCTGCAAATGGAGCCATCGGCTGTCATGAGCCAGTAGGCATCAGCTCTAGCACAGTCCTGGTTCTCTGAGATCCTCTAGGTGAAAGCGTTTGTCACCAGGATAGCGCTACATGCAGGCTGACTGTTGTGGGCAGCAGTGGTGTGATAATAATGGCAGCCAACATTTATTGAGCACAATAAACATGCAGGTTCTTCTCAGAGTGCTCTGCATTTGTCTCTTCATTTTATCCACACAAACCTGTGAAGGAGGTTCCGTGGTGGTACCCATTTTACAGATCGGGGAGGCTCCTAGGGCTTCATCATGCCTCCTCAGAATCCATTACCATATTAATATTCCCATTTTGCAGATATTGGGCCAAGGCTCAGAGAGGTGAATGACTTGCTGAGGTCACACAGCTAGCACGGGGCAGAAGTGGGATTTCAAATCGTGTCTGTCTGGTGGCAGGGTCCTCTTTAGTGCTGGTTTCCCAAACCCTGGGCCCTGCCTACTCTGGACTTCCATGGAGAGCTTGCTTTACAAAACCAATTTTGGGGCCTCACTCCTGGTGAGTGGATTTAATCAGTTTGGTATTTTTAACACCATCCCCAGGGGATTCCAATGGGCAACTAGCTCAGATGGGGCCCCCAAAGCAGAGCAGAATACCTGGAACCAGGCCCAGGTTCCTCACTGCTTAGATGAGGGCACTGGCCATCCACAGCTTGGCAGCTGTGATGATTTAATAAAGTCGTGTGTGGGGAGAGCCCATGGCAAATGCTAGTTGGTGTGTGGCACAGACCACAAAGGCAGCTTTGCTGATTGGCTCAAGGCTGAAAGCCAGTGGTCCTGGGATGGCCTTGAAGTTGAATTTTTGTTTCCCTTTCTCTACCCCACAAGAGCATAGAGAGGGGAGGTAGTAGTTTTCTGCTTTCCCTGGCAGGGCAGCGGGAGGTCACAGCCATGCAGTGGCCTCCCCCAGAGGAGGTCGTGAGTGAAGGGAGGGAGGCTGTGGTTTAACAAATCCAGTACGACTGAGTTAGGGCCCTTCCCTAAGCCACAGCTGAGTTTTCTGGGAAACACATACAGCTGCGTGGCAAGCTGACTAGGCACCAGAGCTGAGATGGAATTGCCCACTTTGGCAGTAGGCAGGGTGATTCCAGTGGGCACTGTACATCAACTAGAGGAAGGGAGGCAGCATGGGAGAGGTGAGAGCACACAGGATTTGGAGTCAGCCAGAGCTTGAGTCTTAGCTCCATTGCTTATTAGCTGAGGCACCTCGGGCAAGCACGTCACCTCTGTGAGCCTCTGTTTAGTCATCTGTAAAATGGGGGTGATGACAGTACCTGCATCAGAGAGTGAGAATCAAATGAGATGTGTGTGAATACTTTGCAAACGAACTGCGATAGGTTTTGCTATATATGAAGCCCTGTGCTTTCAGGTAACACAGGAAAAATATGAGAAGCTGGCCCTGGCCTCAGCAAGTGTGCCATCTGTGGGGCAGGCAAGACTGACACACAGAGCTCTTGGCAAACTTAATGCTGCAGGTCAAGATTGCGGCACGAGCGTGGAGCTGGGAGAAGGAAGAAGTGCTGGGCTGGATATTCAGATGATACTTTCTGGAGGAGTTAGAATTTTAGCTGGGCCTGGAAGGATAGGTAGGATTTCAATAGGCAGATGATAAAATAAAAACTATCATTCTGGGAAGGAGAGACATGATCAAGGAAATAATGACAGATGACGCTAACGGCTACAGGACACTTGTTTGATCCTCTTAGTAACCCTCTTAAGGTAGGTTGTATTATTATTCTTAATTTATGGGGGAGAAACTGAGGTCAACAGAGGCTAAGTATCTTGCCCAGTGTCAGACTGCTGGTAAATGTCACACATGGATTCAAACCCAGGTTCTAAGGCTTTGAGCCATTATCTGTATTGATTGCCTGGAAGCAGGATGTGCAGGAGATGCGTCTGATTACATCGATTCATTAATTCATATATGCAGTGAACAATTCCTGAGCACCTACGACAGTGCCAGCCACTCTTGGGTTCTAGGGATGGAAATGAGAGGAAGGCCCCTGTCCCCCCTCGTGGGGCTTCAGTATAATGGGGAGAAGACATGTAAGGAAGTAATTCTAGTGCAGTTGATTCTCTGCCAGAGGCGTATCAGGGTACCATGCAGGCCCATGGGTGGAAACAACCATGCAGGCCCCTGGGTGTTGTAGGGGAGAGTCACAGAAGGTGTTCCAGAGTGAAAGAGCTGGAGCTGGGTGGTGAGCAGGGAGAAGGAGCTTGTCAGGAAGGCATTTCACAGAGTGAGCTGCAGGTTGGGGTAGCGGTGATGAGGAGGTCAGCCTGGCTGTGGCCGACGGTGAGCTGGCCAGAGGCGGGGGGCCTTGAAAGCTAGATGGAGGTGGGCATGGGGCTTGGGCCACCCTGGGGGCTGGTGGGGAGGGGCTGCGTGTGGTCTCATCTACAGTGTGCCGGGAGGAGAGTGAGCTGCAGCACCAGGGAAACCTGCCCGCAGAGGCCTGGCACGGAACGGCCTTGCTTTCTCAGATTGCCCGGCACTTCCTAAATAATCTGGAGCTGTGCTTGACATTTCCAGTGAAGGTTCCTTGTCCTATGGCCGGGCTCCTGCTCTGCTGAGATGAGCAGCCTTATCCAGTGACAGGCAGGCCACACAGACACCTGGAGAGGGCACTGGGCTGGGGGTCAGCAGACTTGGGCTCTGCTCCTTGTTCAGTAGACTTGGCCGTTTCTTGACCTCTCTGGCTTGTTCTGAAACGTGAAGGGACTAAATGATCTCTGAGGTTCCTTGCAGCCCCAACACTGTGAGTCTGGGGGTGAAACGGGGTGGGAAGAGGGAAGCAGAAGATGACTGGGGGAGGAGGTGGGTCTGTGCAGGTCACATTCCTCAGCCATGTGCAGGTGATTCAGTAGGGATTCAGGAAAGTTCTCAGGCGTGACTGTTGTCAGTCAATTCTGCATCCCAGAAGGGAGTGAACAAATGGTGCTGGGTATCACTCCTTACGTGGAGCAACTCAGAATCCTCAGAACAACTCTGTGCCTTGGTAGATGTTGTCCCATTTTACAGATGGGACACCAAGGCTCTAAAAGATCCAATGTCTGCCCAGGTTTCATTGTGAGAGCTAGGAGTTGAACCCAGAACTGCCTGACTCTAAGCTCTGGTCATTTACACCTCACTACATAGTCCCCGCACCCTGGTTGCCTTCATCAGCAGGGGCTCCTGGACATGCTGTGCTAGGGATCACCCATAGACATGGATCCCACCTAGAGGACCAGCTTCTGGTTATCACCAGAGCAGGTACCTCTGGCCAGAGCCACCAGAACACGAAGGGGCATGTTGGCCTCTTCCACAGCTGCCTGCCTGGTGGGCTGAGCTGGGTGGGTTTATTTTGATTGGTGAGGTCCATCTCCTGGTGGCCGTTCCATGAGACCTGGGTAGTGGCAGCACCTATGAGAACATGATCCCTCCCTCCAGTCGTGCTTTTGAGATGATGTCAGGCACGTAGGTGAACTATTTAGCTGATGTAAATAAAACTGGAGGAGCGTGACAGGAGCGAGGGAGCAGAGATAGGATCATACTACCCCCGAGGCCAGTTTGGCTTTGGCCCAGAGGCCTGTGGTTGCAGCTGCCTGTTCTTTTTTCCTGACCTGGGGCCTGGAGACCTGAGCCTTTGTACGTCATACCTTGGGGAATTGGCCCCGCCAGCTCGGGAGGTTGTGCCACCTTGCCGTTGCAGAGCGTGGAGCTCAAAGGGACTTGGGATATCATCCCTTGTCTATTTTAGAGTTGGGGGACTGAGGCCCAGAGAGAGGACCTGGACTGCTTCAGTTCACAGCCTTGGGTGAAGCTGAAAGTGGAGTTTCCCAGTACGGGGCCTGGGCCCTTTTCTAGTACCCCTCCACTACCCTGTTTGGGGAGTGGGGAAGCAAAGAAGCTTACACTAAACACTTGGGGGGACTGCTGCTGTGCTGGCCCTCAGGCTACCCTTGGGGTCCTCCCTGACCTTTTCCTTCCTGACCCGTCCCTCTAGCACCCCTGTGGGGAGGAGTGCACTCGGGTCCACTAGTGGTGGTGGGAGACTTCCACGGGGCAGACAGGGAAGGACCACTGACACCCAATTCTTTCAATTCATGTCAGCAAATATTAATGAAACGTGCAGGATGCAACACACTACAGGGGATGCCAGAATCCTTGAAACTGATTGAAATTTTCTCAGGGAGGTCACCACCCAGAAAAGCGGCGTGACAATATGAGAGACAGCCTGCAACTCGGACTGCTCGGGCAGCACTGAGTGGATTAGAACACAAGGTCAGGGAATATTTCATTGAAAAGTAAAGGAGCAAAAGGAGGCAGGGATGGGGGGATATGCTCTTAGAGTGTGAAGAAGAGTAGGAAAGGCATTCTAGGCAAGGGGAAGAGCCGGGGCAAAGGAGGAAACAGAGACATTGTTCTGGGGTGGTAATACCACCCTGAGGGGATATGGGGCAGGTACAGGCAAGTGAGGCTGGAACGGCAGCGTGGGGCAGCCAGTGCAGAGCCCTGGAGGCCTTAAACATCAGGTGGGGCATTGGGCTTTCTCTGAGGGTCAGTGGGACCGCTGAAGATGTTTAACCAAACTGGGTCATGTGATGAAGAGAGTCAGGGCTGGACTGCCCAGGAAGCATCCCCTGACTCTGCCATTATGAGCTGTTGCACCTCGGAGAACTAAATGCTTTAGTTCTCTGAGCCTCTGTTTTCCTCATCTGTGAAATGGGGTTGATAACAGTACCTACCACTCAGGTGCCTGCAAGGATGACTAGTGTAGAACACTGGTGCCCTGCTTGTCTTGGTAAATGTTTGGTAAATGTCAGTCCCTGCGTTACCTCCTGGGTATCATCAGGCCATTAGTGGAGGTTAGAATAGCAAGAAGAAAGCCTTTCTGAAAGCAGAAGGAGCTACAGATGTGGAGTCCAAATCCTCTGACTGGCTGAAATCGCCTTAGTGGCCTGGGAAGGAAGCATGCAGCACTGGTTCCCATGGCCTCTGTGTTCTCGCAGTCAGGGCAGGTCTAAGCCTGAAGGTACATCTGGTCCAAATGGCCCAGTGGTGAGGTGGGGACAAGAACCCACGTCCTGACCACCCGTCAGAACAGTCTTGCTGTCCCAGGGCAAGCCCCCAGTCTGAAACTCCCAGGTCACATCACTTCATCCAGACCCACCCTGGGACTCTCTTTGCCAGGATCCCTGTCTTCTCACTGAGATGAGGAAATCCAGCTCTGGAGTTCTTTCTGCGTCTCTGGACACTCACTGCACAAGGGCCAGGCCAAGGGCGAGGGTGGGGGCCCCTGACCTGGGTAAAATCATCACTGGAAGGAAAGGCGTTCTGGGACAGGAGGCAGGTGCCAGAGCAGGAAAGGTGCCAGGCCCTGAGGCCGCCCCTGGGTGCCAGGCCAAGCGACACTCCCACTTCTTCCTGCGATAGTTTCCCAGGACCCTTGAGAGGCAGGGAAGGGGGATCATTTAGTCTGGTGGTGAGGAGCACAAGCCCAGGAGCCCGTCAGGTGGAGGTTAAAGCCAGTACTTCAGTCGTGGTTTCTCTTCTGAAACAGAGGAATGATAATACCCACCGCATAAGCTGAGAGGGTTCATTTCAGTGAGGTATAAAATATGTCACGTGCTCAGTGAACACATGGCTGCAGCTTACTAAATGGCTCCTGAATTCACTCAGGGATCATTTTCATTTATTGAGCACGGATTCCAGGCTCTATACCAAGCTTTGGGTAGATGATAGGTCTCAGGAAGCTTGCAGCCCAGTGCAGAGAGACAGGTAAGCCACCACCCTGAGACAGTGGAAGAAGCACTGCAATCGGTGGCGTGTGTGTGCGCGAAGGCCTTCTAGAGGAGGTACTATTTTTACTGAAATGTGAATAGGAATTAGCCAAGTTTGGGATAGGAACTACAGGGAGAGTGTTCCAAGCAGGGGAGAAGCCATCTGCTGTGTGTTAGGTTCTTAGAACGGGGTTGGGGGCAGGCGGGACTCAGGTGAGAAAACGTGGCCTTCCCGCGAGGTTCTCACAAGCCGATGGAGAGGCTATTTCCCCTGTACTGTGGGTCACTGAGAAGAGAGGATGCGAAGCAAGGACGCTTCTCACCTCTCAGGGCTGTGCTACCTGGGAAAATTGTTCTTCCTTCCTCCCTGTCTTTCCCCACCCCTGTCCCTGCTGCCCCATGGTCCCGGGGTTCACAGGTCTGGTGTGTCTGCCTCTGTCCACTACGGCTCCTATCCTCATTCAGAGTGTTGTGTGGTAGTGCCCAGACCTCAAGCACCCTGTGATGCTCAGAAGGATCTGGGCCTTGGCCCCTTGGCCCCAGAGACAAGCCTCAAGGTCATTCCCTGGAAGAGAAGTTCCCAATAAGGTGGCTGAGGAATGTGCTGGAATGGAGGGAGGAAAAGCCACCTTCCCAGGATGTGGTGTGCAGTGGGGAGCATGCAGCTGACTGCATGGACCCTTGTGGGGTCCGTGGGCAGCTGCTGGACAGCGGGGTTGGAGGCACTGGAGTAGGGCCACCTGCCTGGGTCCTGTCTCCTGACCTTACCCTGTCCTCACTCTCCTTTCTGCAGAGCCAAAAACTCGCCTCTGCCTTGGAAAAGGACTTGGACACATTTCAAAATAAAGTTGAGAGAAATCTCCAGGGGGGAAGAAAGAATAAACAAGCCTGAAAAATGCTAAAGGAAATGTATCATTTATTTTTCTGAAAAGGGCCCTCAGCCAGCTCACTTGAGTGAAAGTTTTCAGCCACTGTGATGTGAGGTCACAGAGACATCGTGGTGCCGGGAAGTTTGGGGTGGGGGTTCCTGGGGTGTCTTTAGTCCAGATTCAGAATCCGTTCAGCTAACAAATAGGGCCACCCTCGGCCTGCCAGCCTCTGTGCTCTGCGCTGTGGGGACCAAGATGCAAAGACCTGAATCTCCCCTCCTGCCGAGGATCCCGTAGGGGAGTTAGGACAAAGGCAGCAAGGACACTTGGACAAGGGAAAGCGTGATGAGTGTCATAACAAAAAGGTTCAGATAAGCTCGGAGGAGCCTAGGGGAGGGAGAGTTCACCTCGGGTGGTAGCGATGGTTAGTGCTGCTGAGGAGGGTTTTCAGGATGAGGTGGGTGGGTTAGACTTTGAAGCCCAGCTAGGATCTTGGCGGGCAGAGACTGCGCAGAAGGCGTGCCGGGTGGAGCAAGTGATCTGAGCAAAGGTGCAAGGCTGGAAATTCTTCAGTAGCTTGAGAAATAGGGACATTCAGTTTTCTTAAACATACAGATACCTGTTTCTTTGTTTGTTTATTGTTTTAAAACTGCTTTCTTGAGAGATGTCCTATACCATGCACTTCACTCATTTAAAGTGTACAATTTACAAAGTTGTACAACTAACACCATAATCAACTTTAGAAATTTTTCATTACCCCAAAAGGAGCCCTGTACCTGTTAGCAGTCACTCCCCATTCCCCCATTCTTAGGCAACTACTAATCTACTTTATGTCTCTATGGATCTGCCTATTCAGGATATTTCGTATAAATGGAATCATGTAATACATGGTCTTTTGTAATTGATTCTCCTACTTGGCATAATGTTTTCTACATTCATTTGTGCTGTGACATGTTTCGGTACTTCATTCCTTTTTTTTTTTTTTTGTCTTTGCCTTCATTCGTTTTCATGGCTGGACTTCACTGTATGGATACACCACATTTTGTTTATCTAGTCATCAGTTGGTAGACACTTGCATAGTAAATGTATAGTAAACAGAATTATTCAGGTTTGGCCAGGGGGGAGGGAAGCAAGGAGAAGAAAACCTTTTAAAAAGTCCCAAGACAAACCACACTGTCAAATCAAATGATTAACAGATCAGAGGTTTAAATCTCAAAATAGAAGATATGTCACTGTTACATTATGAATATCCTCCTGTGACATTTGTGTACACGGCTTTGTGTGGTTGTATGTTGTCAGGACATTCCACTTTGAATGGAGTCTAGGACAGTCATGGTGGGAGTGGGAGGAAAGAGGGTGCAACAGAGGGACCTGCTCACGCAGTGCATACTCTGAGAGGTTGGGTGGGGGTGAGAAGGACTTAGGATTCTGCTCTGGCCTCACGGGGTGCCCAGGGTGTATGAGGCCAGGGCAGGGGCTGTCCCGCCACCAACACACACGTGCATTGTTATGTCAGATTTGGCAGCTGTTTGCTCGGCTGGAAATAGCCGGGGCAGCTGGTATTTTCCCTGGAAATCAGGTACATTTTCCCCTGTGTCCTGCTGAGGGACAAAATTAGTTAAACACATCGAGAAGTGTGAGCCACACCATTTGTCTAGAGGAGAAGAGTGTTGTCAACAGGAAGCTGGCTGGCCTGGGGAAAGACGTGGTCAGGAAGATGAAGGTCAATAAGCCAAGTGTAAACCGAGGAGGCTTGGCTGCGATGCCTCTGCCCCCATCACATTTACAAAGAGGCGGTGGTTTTGTTTACAGGAAATGGCTGCAGGTATCTGTCTCCCTGGTTGCATCTGACAGATAGAGAAACAGAGGCACTGCACTGAAGGGACCTGCCATTCAGAGACAGAAAGGGTGATGAAAGCCACCATCTCCGTTTCTGCCATGAGCAGTGGGTTTGGTAAAACCGAGACGTTGCCCTCAGTGCTTGCCCGTTTTAGCGTTCCCAGAAGAAGAGTGAGGACACAAAACCAAGAAAGAGTTCATGTGGTCTTCGTCTCCTAAAAAAAGAACACCAAACCCCACCCCAGCCCAAAGCAAAATCGCAAAACGGGGCTTTAATTACCGTCTTTTCTTCCTTTCCTTTTCTTGTTCTCCAGCCAGAAAACATTATGTTGTTGGACAAGAATATTCCCATTCCACACATCAAGCTGATTGACTTTGGCCTGGCTCACGAAATAGAAGATGGAGTTGAATTTAAGAATATTTTTGGCACGCCAGAATTTGTTGGTGAGTCCTAGGCCTATTTCTCTCCCAGCAAAGAACCTGGGATCAAAAGGTAAAGAAATCCCAGGAGCAAACCCCGCGTCGGGGACTACAGCCTCTGTGCTGAGAGGTGATGCCTGGGAAACCCCCTCGACACCTAATGGGTGGGGAAGGAGAAGTCTTGCTCAGCCTCTGGGTGAGGGTCCAGGGCTGGCTTTGAGTGCCTAGTGGGACCTAGGAAGGCCAGCTGTGGCTAGAGGCCACTGCAGAGATAAACCCTCCCAGAGCTGGCCCCACCACCAGCTCTTCGATGAGTTTGTTGTGAAGATTTAAAATTACCTCACCCTCTTGCATTGCTGTAAATTCAACTCTCTGGAGTAGCATTTGATTTCCAGAAAAAAAAAAGGGGAATCATTTGCCAGATGCCAGTTCCACATACTCACCTGTCCTGGGTGCCTTTATTCACACACGGGGGGCCCTGGAGGCTCCTCTTCCCTCTGTTTCTCTCACCCGTGGCCCAGCCCCAGAAACTCCCTCATGGGGCTGGGGCTGCAGGTTGGGGGTCATAACGAAACAGCCCTGCAAAGGGGAAAGGAAAGAGAGTTGAGAACCACTGTCTCTCTGCTTTGGGAGTTGGAGTGGTCTTGGAAATGGAGGGAATGTATGGTCTCCTTAAAACCGGGGCGCTGAAACTTCTGACCACATTCTAATAAAAAACGAAGACAGAATGTGTCACAGCATCCACTCTGATGGATTTTCAGGCCACATGTACACGCTCTGCAGATACTATGGCCCTGCAGAGCGCCCACAGACCCCCTCGATAGGGGAATCTTGCTATGTGCCAAGTACTACTGTGTTTCCCCGAAAATAAGACCTAGCCGGACAATCAGCTGTAATGCATCTTTTGGAGCAAAAATTAATATAAGACCCGGTCTTATTTTACTATAAGACCCGGTAATATAATATAACATAACATAACATAACATAACATAACATAACATAATATAAGGTAATAATATAATTCTGGGGCTTATATTAATTTTTGCTCCCAAAGATGCATTAGAGCTGATTGTCTGGCTAGGTCTTATTTTTGGGGAAACAAGGCATGCGTGGTGCTCCACAGACATTATCTCAGTTAATCCTCAAAGCACCTCATGAAGCAGATTTAATGATTTTCTCTATCAACTGCTTTGTTCCGGGCAAAACAGCCAGTAGGTGGTGGAGTTGAGACTCAAATACAGATACATCCATGCGAAAGCCTGTGCTCTTTCCATCATACTGGGTTGTCTCTCTAAGAAGACCCTGACTCCAAGTGCCTTACCATTTGTAGAAGCACGACATCAAGCCACCGCATAGGAGTGCTGGAAAGCTCTTTTCACATCATCTGGTCTAGTTTAACAAATGTGGACTTAGAGGGCTGGAAGAGTTGTTAAGGTCACCCAGTGGTGATTCTTCACCTACTGTATGACAGCTATCACGTGAGGTACTAGGGACAGATACAGTGATGGTAAGGAGCCACATTCAGAATGATATACCCAACGCCACCCAGTGAGTTGGTGGCAGAGCCAGCTTGAGGCTGGGGCACAAGACATCTATTCTTGTACTTTTTCTGAGATAGCAGTCATTGCCCACCATTCACATATATGGTAAAAATGTATATGTTAATTTAGTTAAGTCATACCAAGTATTAAATAACAATAAAAGGTTCAACTAAAAATTCAGGGCAATAATGGAAGAGGTGCCACAAGACAGGATGTGATTAATTGTAAAGCGAGTGATGTCAACAGCTCTCAAAGACTGTTCAAACAAGCTATCTGTTCTCGCAGTCGAAGGTATCCCTTATGGCTTTGAATCAGTGAGGGACAGGGCTCTTGTGGGTGGGAGAAGCATCTGAAGAGGAATGGGGAGGGAGCCAGGGTAGAGGAGGAGCATATTCCAGGTTCAGTCATCCATAGCAGGGGGATAGGGCCAGAATGAGCGCATTTATCAGGAAAAATTCACTATCCACTCTGGATGAAGCAGAGAATTCACACAGACTATTTGTGTGAGTGGGATATTAATGGGTGAAGCCAGACTGTGGAGGGTTTTGCCCAGTGGCATGCTGGTAAATGTCCTAATAACTGGGTCTCAAAACAAAACCAAACCTTAATTTATAACGTTTGCCAATTTCAAGCTACTAATGTATCGCTGAATTCAGAGTTGGGAAGAATTGCTCACAGTTGACTCTTATTAGCCAGTATGAGTCAGCTCCAGCCCCAAACTGGTTTTGTTTGTACCTTAGAGATATATAGGGTATCTTTTCTAAGCCCCTGTCCAAACTATGATGACTTTCTTTGCCCAAGATCCCCGAGAAATAGGTTATAACCACTTTCCCTACTCCCTCCATTCCTTTGAAATGTCAACCTGAGATCCAGGGTTAAAAATTTAGTATCAGCCTCCCGGAGGGTGGTGGACCTGGTCTTCCACAAGCCCTCCCATTACAAAACTGGATTCTTGAGGAAAATATACTTTTTAATGACATTCTGGACTCCTGGGAAATCAGAGACATCTTTAAGGGTAGTAACGCCTTCAGCATCACCTCCTACTCCCAAAAGCCAATGAAATGAACTTAGAAATGGAGCAAGAAAATTCAGTAGGAAGCCCTCTCCCAAAGGCAAGGGCACGTATCAGTATTTCAATCAGAGACGAACAAGACTTAGATGTTCAAAGACATAAGATATTGAAATTGTCAGATATTGACTGTAAAATAAATGGATTGTACAGAGAAATAAAAGATAGAATCACCAGAATGAGCAAGCAGCAAAAAGAGTGCCAAAAATGACCAGGCAAATTCTAAAAACAACCAGATAGAACTTTAAGAAATTCGATATGTAGTCATAGAAATTTAAAACTCAACGGGCTACCCAGCAGATTACACACTGCTGAGGTGAGAGTTGAAGAATTGGAAGACCGAGCTGGAAAAAAATTAGCTAGAGTACCACAGAGTGACAAAGACAAAGATATGAAAGAGAGGATAAGCAAAAGAGGATAAGTGAAAGAAAGAAAGCCTAACATAGGTGTATTTGGAATCTCAGAGGAAAGAATAGAGACACTAGAGGAGCAATACTTGAAGAAAATTGCTGAGAATTTTTAGAATTAATGTAAAAACATGTATCCCCAGATAAAGAAAGGACGATGTACTTGTATATCAAACAGAAAAGAATAATCCGTACCTAGACACATTATAGTTAGACTCTAGGGTAGCAAAGACAGAGAAGATCTTAAAAGCAGCTAGAAAGAAAAGACAGAGGACCTACAGAACAAACAAACAAACAGTAATTAGACTGACAACATGCTTCTCAAAACAAATGTCCAGTAGAATAGTACCTTCAAAGAGCTGAGAAAAATTTAAAAAACCCATAATTGTGTACCCAGGAAAATTACATGTCAAGAATGAGGATAAAAGATTCAGGTAAAACAAAGCAAAAAATAAAAAGAACAACAACAAGAAAACAAAACAATTAACCACCAACAGAACTCTATGAACAGACCTTCTAAAAGATGTACATCTGAATTAAAGAAAATGACCTCTAAAGGGAGGTCTCAATGTAAGAAGCAATAGGAGCAAAGATATCAGTAAACATTAGGCAAATATAACCATTTTCTGTTTAAAACAATGATGAGGGTAGCCATCGCAAAAGTATAGGTTGGGGGAAGAAACAATGAAAAAAAAACTAAAAAAAGAAGAAGGAGAAAGAAGGGAAGGGGGAGAAGAAGAAGAAGAAGAAAGAAGAAAGAAGAAAAGCACAGGGAAAAAGGGAATAAAGGGACAAACAAAAGCACGTAGAGGACAGAAATGAGTGTATAAGTATATAGAGCAGATAAGCACTGGAAAGTGACTTGTGCCTCTCAAACTCTATGGTGAAAGAAACAAAAATTCTTCAATCTGTCTTGGACTGCTTCTTAGGTAAGCTACAAGAAAAATTAATTCCCAGAAAAATTATCATAGTTTGAATGTCAAGACAATGTCAAATTGCTGTATATGAGTCTCTAATGCTTACTTTCTGTTTCTGTACCTATCTTGTCTGGACCAGTGACAATCTGCAGACTCTTTTTCTGTGGACCACACTTTGAATATCACTGTAATAGAGAAAGTATTTCATGTGTGTGCCAGGAGACAAAAAAAGTGCTACGTACAAAAAAAGTTCATAGCATTGTTGTTCCAATATTAAAAGAAGTAGAAACCATCCAGAGGATCACTGGGAGGAGAATGCGTGAAAAATAGAATTCTATCTCCACACAATGGACTATTTATTATATAGCAGTGAAAATGAAAGATCACTCAATGGATGAACCTTCAATGAACGCTAGAACTAGAATGTTGAGTGGGGAGAAAAATCAAGTGACAGTAGATCACGTGCAGTATGACATCATTTTTATGAAGCTAAAAATTAAGCAAAACCAGGAAGGGGTTCCCTGTATCTGGAAGTAGGGGAGAGGTTGGGAGCGTGGGATGGTGGGTACACCTTAGAGATGAGGTGGATTCGATACTGGTCCAGATGAACAAACAGCCTTTCCCGCTCTCCATCTTTTTCCATTAGTGGTTAAACAGGCTCAGTCCTTCTCCCTTCTCTAGCTACTGCCCTTCTTATTCTCCTCCATTCCATCACCAAGCTTTTTAAGAGTCGTCTGCACTCTTATTTCCCTTTCCACACTCTGGGCACTGCAGTGAGTGTGGAATTCAACACTCATTTTCTAGTGCTTGTCTGCTTGATCTCTGGGCCCCATTAGGTCTCTTTTCCTCAGTAGAGCCTTCTTTCCTAGACTCTGCACTCTCTCCTGCTCACGGCATCATTTGCACAACTCCTGTTTCTACCTGTACAATGACTGTAAATTTGATGGCTCTGGCCCACTCCCCAATACCCAGCTTCTTCCTGGACGTCTTTCCCTGGGTGCCCCTCCAGCACCTCAAATTCATCATCTCAGTAGCTCCCAGAGTGGCCTCCTGTCCCTCAGGTGGGAGGTGCCCTCTTTCAGACCAGACTCGAGGAATGTGGATTCCCTCTCTGTCTTCTCCTCCATCACTTTCCAGTGCTGACCTGACTGGTTTCCACTAGAGCGTTCTAAGACGGGCCTTGTGGTTAGGCCCCCTTTCCCCTTCCTACGTCTTCCTCTTCTCATCCTCCTCTTCCTTTTCCAGATGTTCCTATGTGCTTTCTCTCTTCCTCACTGTCAAGAGCTCTTTGTAAAGGATAACAGGAAGCTAACTTCCTCAAAATTCTTAGATCCGGATTATCTCCTTCCTTTGCTCTGGTTTTCCTCAGTGGGGATTCAGGGTGGAGACATTTGGCACCAAATTCCTTAAAATACCCTACAGCCATTTCTTCTCATTTTCATACTCTGCTGACTCTTTAACATGGCTTCTTTCAGCTCCAGAAATTGTGAACTATGAGCCCCTGGGCCTGGAGGCTGACATGTGGTAAGTTGTGTAGGCCATCCAGGTAGTCTAGGGATCCTTCCAAAGACAGAAGGGCTCAGACCCTGGCTCTGGCTGAGATCCCCCTTGATCATGAAAACCCCTTTCTCCACATTCACCTTTTAGAGCCCCTGGCTACTCCAGGTGTGCTGGGCCTACAGTCTGGGCAGGTGGAGGCATCTAGGCTTGGACCTGAGGCCAGTCAGAACATGACTGAGGTGGAGAACAAGGGGAGAAGTGAGACTGGAGGTGCAGGCTCACCGCGGAGGCCTGCCACAGCCCTGAGCGAGATAATAGTAACACTAGCTCGTTCAGCCAGTCAACCGGTGACTGCTGAGAGCCTCTCCTATTCTGGACTCTGTTTCGAGCCTGGGGATGCCACAGTGAGTGATTCTCTGCACGGACAGGACTCGTTTCTTTTCAACAGTGCTTTATAGTTGTCTGGGCACCGTCTCCAATCTTCCCAGCAGTTCTGTTGAGTAGTTATCATTATCCTCATTGTAGGAGGAGAAGGATTCTCCGCGTTGATCAGGGACTTGCCCCAATCACAGCCTGTAAGCACAGGAGTCCGATCTTGAACTTGGGTCCTCGGACTCCATGTCCAGAGCTTGATGACTCCGCACGCTTCCCGGGGTGCTGCTGAAGAGTGGGATGAAGAGGGGTGTGGGGCCTGAGATGGCATCCAGAGGCCTCCGTGGAGGGGCTAGTGAGTGGGGGTTAGAGTCTAGTCTGGGGTTAGAGTCAGGAGGTCCTGATTTGATTGTTCTTTATTTTGCAGGAGCATAGGCGTCATCACCTACATCCTGTGAGTATCCCTGATCCCGAGGCTCCCACCCAGCTTAGTCCTGGGGAAAACAAGAGGAAGGAGAGAGGGGCAGGCAGACAGACAGACTGACGTTTCCTGAGCACCCACCACGAACCAGATGTGTTCAATCCATACAGCAAACCTGAAGCTAAGCACTCTTAGCTCCATTTCACACCTTTAGCCCTGGGTTGGGGTTGGGCAGGACCCCAGGGCCCTCCATCCTGCTCACACTGTGTCTGCACCCTCGCCCTGGCCAGGAATCCACTGCTCAGCCTTACCCAGACCGAGGTTTCCTGTGGGAATGGCAGCTTCCACTCAGAAGCCTTGGGAGAGCCCTCAAGCTACCCTGCCTACCCTCCTCTTCTTTCTCGCCCTTTTGCCTTCCTTTCCCAGCTCTCACTCCCTCTTCCTTTCTCCCCAGAGTCTCTCTTTCCTGTCCCTGAAGTATTAAGTTGCTTAAGTAGAGATTTCCTGCATAGCTCTGTGTGCAGTGGATCTGGCACTTTCCATCTCTGTGGCCTCGAGCAGATTCTTAACCTCTCTCTGGGCCTCATCAGAAAAATGATAGAAATCACAAACTTCCCACCATGGGTGTGTATAAATAAGGGATAAACAAGCCGGCGCGTGCAAATTTCCTAGCACTGCTCTGGCACGTAGGACATGGCCGATTAGGTGTTCATTCCTCACTGTTTCCCAACCGGTGTCCCCTCACAGTACACCTGGAAAATGCTATTTCTATGGCACACTGGGTGAGAGTCAGCCCACAGCCAGAGAGGGGCCACGGGGGGTGGGGGGCGGGGGGAACCAACGCTCAGCAGCTGAGGGGGTCATTCTCTCAACAACCCCGTAAACCAGTTCTCTGACTCTTCCAGCAGCACTTGGACTGAGAGCTCTGTGTGATGTCGGGGACCCTCCCCTCAAGCTGTGGTGCCGGGTCTCAATCCTGGCTGCACATCAAGTCTTTAAATATCAGCCACAGTCCAGGCCCCACTCCAGACCTATTAAATAAGAACTGCTGGGGGTGGGGTCTGGGCACCAGTATTTAAAAAAAAAAAAAAAAAACAGAGGAATTTGATGCAAAGAGAGAGAATTTGATATATTGCTCTATAGTTTCAGATCAGAGCCAGAATATTCAGGTATTGGCTCTTGAAACCTTGATCTCTTCAGAACTCTGGTTCCCATACTGAAATATTAAATAATTCCAGGGTGTACAGGGCGCATAGTCTTCTTGTATCTCGTTTGACTTCCACACAGTGTACTGAGTGCCTGCTCCATGGCGGGCATTGTGCCAGCCACGGGGGATGGTGACATAATGAGGGTCGGCCCTGCTTCTCTGGAGCTCCTGGATCGGGGGGGACACAAGATAGCTAACTCTCACCTGGTGGGACCAAGTCTGTGGGCGGGGGTATGAACACGCCTCTGTGAGAGCCAGACAGGAGAGCTGTGGAAGGTTTAACGAGGGGTGTTGAGGACAGAGGGCGGGAGTTAGAGAAAGAGGAAGGAGGGAGAGAGATAGCTATTGATTGATTTGAACTGGGTCCTATGGAATGATGTTAATTCTCCAGGTAGAAGGGGAGGGAAGGGCTTCCCTGCTGAGGAAGAAAGGGAACAGTGAGTGTGTGACGTGTACTGAGCATGTTATAGGGACCCACTTCTGAGGCCTTGCTCAGGAGTTTAGATGCCATCCTTTAGAAAATGGGGAGTCATCGAAGGTTCTTTGTGTCCTAGCAATGACAATAATAATGACCATCAATTCCAGAGCTTTAGGCTGGGGCAGGATTGCATGGAGTATTTTATATGTATTTCTTGTCCACAACAGAAATGTGAGGTGGAGACTTTTATTTTCATCATTTTACAGAGGAGGAACCTGCAGCTCAGAGAGGTTGAGTAACTTCTCTAGGTTCACACAGCTAACGAATGACAGAGCTGGGATTCAAACTCAGAACTGAAATACCAAATTTTTCCAGTGCACCTTGCAGCCATTATGGCAGTGGGAATGGGGATGGCCTTTAAGAGACATTTAGTAAATGGAACCAACAAGACTTTTTGGCCAGTGAGATGAAGTGAGGGAATGAAAGGCAGAGTCAGACGTAATCCTTATGTTTCTAGCTTGGGTACACTTGTGAAGTGACATCATTAATCAAGGTGAGGAGCTCATGGAGGGAGATTTGGGCACAGTGACTTCTAGGACAATGGCACATCTGAGTAGAGGTTTTCCGTAAGCAATGAGAATATGAGTCAGAAGACAGTAAATTCAGGAGTCACTATTGAATGACATCTCCTTGACAAACCCTGCAGGGGAACCTCACACACCCTTCCCGTCTCTAATGGCCTATCGACTTCCACCTATTATGCTTTGCTCAGCTGCTCCCTGAGCCTAGAAGACCTTCCATCTCCTTCTCTGACTGCTGACAACATCTTCATTTTTCAAGACACAACTGATGCAAATGTCGACTCTGCCATGCATGCAGCCTGCACCGGGCCTCCCCTGCGTCCTGTGCTCCCCAGCCCTTTGTCTGGCATTCGCTTATATTCTGCGTTGTTCTCCTGTGCCTCTCTCCCCGCCACTTTTGATTCCCTGGAAGACACAATTTCTCTCTGTCAAGCTCTTGGTATGAGCTCCATGAAGTGTATTGACTTGGACTCACTTGAAAAGGCTGCTGACTGGCTGCCCAGGGTGGGTGGGCAGTGCTGCTGGGAGCCGCCCCTCCCCATGCGACAGTCGAGTCAGGGTTCCCTGAGCCCATCACCCCCACTTCCGTCTACTTTCCTAGAATCACATGTTCCCTCTCTGTGTGTTCAGCCTAAGTGGAGCATCCCCTTTCCTGGGAGACACGAAGCAGGAAACGCTGGCAAACATCACAGCAGTGAGTTATGACTTTGACGAGGAATTTTTCAGCCAGACCAGCGAGCTGGCCAAAGACTTCATTCGGAAGCTTCTGGTTAAAGACACCCGGTAAGAGGACAGAGAGAGGCATGGGTTTCTCAGGTACTGACCCTCTCCTGTTGCCTCTCCCCAAGACGTGTCAATCTGTCCCCACTTTGCCACGGGCTGTCATCTGCACCATTGTGGTCTAATCTGGGCAGGTGCTGAGAAGTGTGGACTGGCCGAGACTTGGCATGGATCTTATTTGCTCAAGTCTTTCTGCTTTTTTTCCTGTTGAAATGTAAATAACTGTGTGTGTGTGTGTGTGTGTATGTGCGCAGTGTGTGTTTGGAAGTCAGCCTGGGTTTCTCTAGGGTTTATTGTTTTGTGCAGTCTCTCCTAAAGGCAGCTGGAACTAGGATTTGAAAAGGAATGTGATGGAGTTTTCAAGCCAGTTCAGTTGGGAGTTGGGGGAGATAAGCTGAGAGAGGCCAGTAAGTGGCAGAGTAGGAGACACGATAATCCTACCCCTTCTTCAGGTCCCAGGGTGAACCCCCTGGCTGTGGGATCAAAGCAGGAGATGGGGAGGGAACTGTAGGGTCGTGGGTGCCCAGAGCATGGCCTTGATGGGTTAGGAGTAGGGTCCATAGACTCTAGAAAGTCATGTCTTCTTGGTCCCACAGACTTCAGAGAGTGTCCGAGTGGGGTCCTGTAAAGTACAGGGCCTTCATTTCCCTGTCAAAGGGCAGTGCTAGGTAGGATCACCCTACCTGGGTGCAGAGCAGGGCAGAGCAGAAAAGGGATCTGGGAGACAAATAGAAAAACAGAGACCAAAGATTTAGCGATGGAAAGCTGGAAACTCAAAAGAGCACTTAGGACTCCCTGTAGTGTGACATTAGGGCCTTCAAGTTTGGGACCAAAGAGAATGGTTTATGTAATGTCACCTTATTGTGGAGTCTTCCCAGACCACTTTCTCTGGAGTGCTTGGAATTCAGCCAGCTCCCATCCATCTGTGTGTCCCCCATGATTCTGATTGGATGCCAGTGGTCAAAGAATGCCAAAGTGCAGGTCTAAGAAGCGTAAGAATGAAGACTTTGCCCTCCGCTTCTGTCCTCATGAATCATGGCTGTTTTTGATCCTTGTTGCAGGAAACGGCTCACAATCCAAGAGGCTCTCAGACACCCCTGGATCATGGTAAGGGCATGGTGATGAGTTCCAGTGAGCAGGCAGGTCCCTGCTCTGTCGCCAGGGCTGGCTGGATAGCATGATGCAGAGGGCCCTGGAAAGGCCTTGCTTGAAACACTGACCCTTGGGCGTGGATGAAAGCTAGTCGGGGGCTCTGAAGGGTCCGGGGCTTGTTCAACTAGGTTTATAGGTTTAAGTTTATATTTCACGGGTTCAGGTGACTTATGAAATGCAACCCTCACAAACTAGGTTGAAACCCTTTTGTCTTTGAAACCCTTTTGTAACACCATCTTACAAAGTGTTCTCTATGTGAGATGACATGTCACCATCATTCTCAAAGCAGAAATCAGGACTCCCCAGTTGTAGAGAGATCAGTGACAATGAAAAACATCAACTTTGGAACCAGGGCTCCTTCTTTCTGACTTTCCGGGCTCTGATATGCAAAGCAGTCCCCCCCCCCCCCACTTTCTCAGGCTCCTCAAGACCTCAGGAAATAGGGATACGGAGATGGAGGCCTGTTGGGGAGGAGAGGCAGCCATTCTCTTAGGGCAATTTCTTCGCGCTGGGGACGGGCGGGGCACAAAGGTGACGCCTTGCCTAACCCGCTTTGTAGTTGCGCTTCTAGCTGCTGGTTTTTCGGAGGGTCTTATGGTCTAGTCACGACAGAGTAAGGTGCTAGTGAAAAGCCCTTTGGGAGGGTGGGAATCAGAAGATGGGGATTCTGGCCCTAGTTCTGTTGACCGCCCAGATGTGCGGTCCCAGGGACGTCGTCTGACTTCCAGTTCACCTGAACAGTTAAATGAGAGGGCTGAGGAGGATGTCTGAGGGTGCAGATGAGAAGGGGTAGAAGCCTGTGGAAGGTGGAACGTGGGGAGGGCTGGAGTGCTCTGGAGAAGGTCGGGTTCCTCTGCTCGTTGAAGGATGGGGAAGGCCAAGGGCCCTCCAGGTCTGGAGTGGGCCCAGGGCACAGAGCCAACAAGTCTCTCGGGCTGCCTCCCTGCTCAGCCTGCTGAGTGCTGCTGAGGCACAGGGAGCTGACTGGCCCAGAAGGTGGGGGGCCCCTCAGCCTCCTGCTGTCAGCCATGGCCTTGTGTGCTCCTGTCCTTGTGTGGATACCTGCAGAGTCCTGCTGTAGGCTGCTTGTGTGCGAGCGCCCTAAATGCTACGCGTGTGAAGACCCTCTAATGGCCGTGGACCACCCTACCCTGACGTGAGTGTGCAGGCAGGACCTCTGTCCTCCTCAACCTTGCTTATGGTTTGTGGGGGTCCTCATCCCAGCCTGGCCCTCCCCATGGCCTGATGCATGCAGTGAATGCCAAAGAGACCGCTCGTGTGCCTTCCGCCTGCACCTCCAATTGCCCTTTGGAGCAGGCATCAAATTAACTCTGGCTCTTCTGTCTAAATACCCACCAGTCCAAAGGGGAAGTCAGAGCCCCGGAACAACGGAAGGCAGAGCCCACCCAGCTGAAGACCAAGCGCCTGAGAGAGTACACCCTCAAATGCCACTCAAGCATGCCCCCCAATAACACCTATGTCAACTTCGAGCGTTTTGCTCGTGCGGTAGAGGACGTGGCTCGGGTAGACCAGGGATGCTGTGCCCTGTCAGGGGCCCATGACACCCTCCAGGATGATGTAGAGGCCCTGGTCTCCATCTTCAACGAGAAGGAAGCTTGGTACCGAGAGGAGAGCGAGAGTGCCCGGCACGACCTGTCGCAGCTGAGGTATGAGTTCCGCAAAGTGGAGTCCTTGAAGAAGCTCCTGGGAGAAGACATCCAGGCTACAGGGTCCAGCCTCGGAAGCATGGCCAGGAAATTGGACCATCTGCAGGCGCAATTTGAAGCCCTGAGGCAGGAGCTGTCAGCAGACCTACAGTGGATCCAGGAACTGGTGGGCAGCTTCCAGCTGGAGAGTGGGAGCACAGATGGCCGGGGCTCCGTGTTCCGCTGGGACGCCAGTGAGTCCCTAGTGGAGCTGCTCAACAGATCAGGCAGCAAGGAAGTCTTGGCTGGCTTGAAGCTCTGAGCCCTGGAATCTAGTCAGTAATGCATCCTGGGTGGCTTGCAGAAGCATGTTCCCAATTGCCCTGCTGGGCATCGGCTCGAATGATCCTGCAGGAATGTGTGTCCGTAGCATAGCCTTGTACCACCTGCACAGAATCCAGCATCACGGAGGTGCTAGCTAGCTATTCATTCTGCACCTCCTCTCTCCAACCTGTTTTTTTTGGGAGGGTGGAGCTGGCAGGGCAGCCAAGCTGTTAAAACGATTGAGGGTGAATACCTTTTACGGATCCTTCTCCTGAGGGAGGATGACTGGTCCCGAGGAGATGCTTGATAACTGATTTGTGATGATGGACTTGTGCATATCTCACCCCACCTACATGCCTTATGGATTGCAGATCTTGGGCAATATTTGAGCTAACTAGGGATAACAGTAAGTCAGTTTGGTGCTTTCCTTCTGCAAAAGGAGGGATTTAAAACGCACAGAGAAAATATTACTTTTCATTTGCATGGACATCACTTACCAAGCAATTGTCTTTGATCCTTAAAAGAACTCTGTGAGACAGGAAGGTGGGAGGTGTTACTATTGTTGTTAGTGTTGTTTTCATTCATGTAACTGATGAGGAAATTGACTCTGAGAGAGAAAATGACTTACCCAGGGTCATTTATAGCTAGTTGACACAGATGAAACAGAAACTGAGGATGCCCCACTCTAAGATGAGACACCTGGGAAGAAATCGTGAGGCTTTGCTGTAAATATCCACCTTAATATTCAGAGGCAAAGTAAGCAGCTTCACGTATTCTGCCAGGTATAGGTGGAATGCCTCACACCTTCACACGATGGTCCCTAGAAGTGTGTCCTAGAAGCACAGCCCAGTGCCTGTCTGAAGATCAGCCCGCAGAGCAGGAGGGGAGAGGCAACATCTCACCTGTCTCCAGCTTTCTGGCTAAGGGCTCCGACCTTGTGTTGGGAATGAAAACCAAAAGGGACTCAATAAGAAGGTTCCTTTTCTTATGCATCGAGGGCACAGGGCCCTGAAATTCCGAGAAACTCCATGAGAGTTTATGAAGAGGGTGGACGTTAAGACTGGGAAGCACAAGGCTCGGTGGTCACTTCATAACCCCAGGCTTTGCGTACCCCTCCTGGGGACTGGAGGATCTCATCATCCTTTCCCTGGAGGAGGGGCCAGTCGACCAGCTCACATAGACAGAGCCTGGAGTGTGGCTGCAGCGCTGCGCTAGAATCACGGGGGTGGGGGAACAGATGTATCATTTCAAAGTGTCTTCACAGACTCACAAAACACCCTTGTCAGATAGGCGGGGTAAACGTCATTCACAATTTGGAGATGAGGAAACAGGATGTGATTTGCCCAAGGTCATAATGGCAAAATTGGAGGTCTCCTGATGATAAGTCTGTTGTTCTTTCTGCTTCTCCTAACTGCCCCAGGCTCCAGGAGTTTACTCTCTGCTGCTGGGGCAGGTTATACCCAGATTCATCCATCCATCCATCCATCCATCCATCCATCCATCCATCCATCCATCCACAAATAATTTCTAAACAACTACCGACTGTCAGGTACTCGGCTTGGCACTGGGGGTACAAAGTTGAGTGAAAACAGCCATGTTTCCTGCTTTAATGGAGTTCTCAGTCCAGTGAAGGATTCCAGCATTAATTAAGAACAATCTAGAAATGTAGAAGTGCAGCTGGGACATACGCTATGAAAGAGAAGTATGCAGTACTGCAAGAGCATGATCTAGTCAGGAATGAGGTCCCTGCGGTGATGACGCTAGAGCTGAGATCAGCTAGGCAAATGGGGAGAAATAATTGCTCCCTACAAAGCTGTCATGCCAGGGCTCTGTGGGCAGGGGAATGGGAGGCTGACCCTGTACAGATAGAAGGAAAGCTGGAGGGGAGAGAAGAAGAGTGTGGTGTAGATGTGGCTGGAGAGGAGGCAGGACCGGCAGGGCTTTACCATATTAAAGAGCTCTGCCTTTATCCCAAGAGTCATGGGAGCCATGACGAATGACAGGTGCTGGGGCTGGGGGGTGGTGGTGGTGAGGGGTTTTGCCCAGTGAGCAGCACAGACAGGAAGTGGTTTAGGATGAGACATGAGATTTTGATCCCATGAAACCATTTCTACCTCCTTTTAGCATGCTGGATCATTTCAAATATCATATATAATATTTGTAACAGAATTTTTTCTCATCAAATATAAGAAACCATATTTTCATCAAATATAAGAAGCATCATTATTTTATGTATGAAAAATAAGAAAGATAAAAAGCCCAAGATGGGAAGTTCAATAGGAGATGCCACACACAAAGCTGGGACATTTTCACTGAGAGGATAAGTGAGAAATAAAGCCACCAGGAGAAAAGGAAGACAAGGGAACATGCATATACCAACCTTGACACTAGGTGGCAGGATGAAAAATCATCCCCTGAGAATAGGAGCCCCAGGTTAGTGGTCCTCATGCGGGTTTGCCTTCTGAATTTGCACAATCAGCGTGACCCAAAAGAACCTCAAGCAGAGGATCTAATGTCAAACAGTCTGAGGCTGGCTGGTCCCTGGTGGCTGGCAGAAGCAGTGGGTCCTCTCTCGGAACACCTGCCTTCTCTTCAGACCTATAGTAAGGATATGATGTCATCGATTGGGAGACAAGTCCTGACTTCAGAGATCCAAAAAAATGTGCATCTTGGAATCGGTGGAAGATGGCAAAGCTGTTTCCTATGCCCTGCCTGGGAGAATTGACCCAAATGACCCATCTATGATCTCCAAGAACCTACCGCTTTGTCATGGGACACAATGTACTCATTTGGCAGGAGAAACGGCAAATACGAGTAGACCTTGACCTCATACAGCCAGATTTCCTACGGAAAGGGAACGTCCCGATTGAGCAACTCAGGGGAAACTTTCTTGTGAAGGTCGAAATAAAATGCAATATAGGAGTAAGGTGTGGATGATGATTTGAATTAGGGAGACTGAGAAGAGGGAGGGAGAAGTGCTTATTTTAGGATTGTGGACATCAGCCACACACTGTCTGTGCTGGGAGGTCCTCAGAGGTAAACCACCAGACACCCTCACTTTGTAGCATTTGATGGGACAGGATTTGTCTAAAGGCACCAAGCTAGCGGGAACCATAAGAGACTTTCAATGGACTCATCCTCTCTGTGTTCACATCCAGTTGTTAATGACTTGTCATTTAGCTGTTTTATAAACAGATCGTTTTCTGTACTGAATTTCCAAAGACAAATTGAAGTGAACTGAAAAAGGCCCTCAAGTCTTTCAGGGAAACCAGAGAAGACTGTGGCCTTCCTCTGTCACCTGGCCAGTCCAATTCCTGTCACCCTTTGGCATCAGAACCTGGTGCTGAGGGGAGCCCAAGGAGGCCTTTGAGAGCTCAGCCAGAGGCCTGCAGAACTCCTCTCCACATGCCCACCACTGGCATTTTAACAGCAGGCTCAAGGCAGGCAGTGAGGCTGATGGTCCCAGGTGTCCATGGCACTGGTCCCTACAGGGAGGTAGGCCTGGGGGCACTGCTTTGTGGGCAGGCCCACCTGCTGTCAGAGTTTTCATTCACCAGCCTGTGAATGAAAGGTCGGCCTCTGGGCCCTATGCAAACACCATCCTGAGCTGTTGGGAAAGGGAGGGTGAGTGTGTGACATCTTCCTGAATAATGCTTCCCAAGGAAGCTGGAGAGTTGGTGCCTGGGGAAGGCAGCAGCCTGTCCCTTCTCTGAAGCACGTGCACATGATGACTCCGCTTTGCTTTGGGAATCATGGCGATGGCATGGTACCTGGTGGGGCAGATCAACAAGGACAGGAGAAGCCAGAGTCTCCTCCATGCACCCCCTCCCCACACCACCCACCCTCCCCCTCAGGTGGTGACGAACATGGTGTCTTCCCACCTCACTCCATCCATCACCCAGCGCAGTCGGCCCATGTGGGAGGTGGCTGTGTGCCCAGGTACCACCCCCGCTGTCGGCCTCTGTAAATGCCTGTGGAGCTGAATGGCCTTTTCTCCTTTGTCTGCAAAACTTGGCCTTTGGAGAAGACTCTGCCTTGAAAGGAGACTCTGCAATGAGCATATTTGAGGAGCAGAAGGGGCCAGTTCAGTTGACCAAACACTGATTGTGCTCTGGCTCTGGAGAGGTGACAGATAAGGACAAGACAACCCCTAAATAAAAGACTCAGTGTCTGGGGCAGAGACGGACCCGACCAAGTGAGAGATGGGAAAGGCTGTGGTAAGTGGTAAAATAAGGGTACCTAATAGTCCCGACAACAGGAGAGAGAGGAATTTGGATGGAGAAAGAGTAAGAGGGGTGCAGAGGGCAGAACCATTCTCAGGGAAGGTCTCCCCTCAACACCCCACCCCAAATGTAGCTTTGTGGAGAAAGTGCCACATAGAATTTGGAGGGATAAACCCAGATTTGGGTCAGAAACCTGGACTGTTGAGTGGAGATTAAAGAGAAGATGATAGAGATTAGAAAGAGAGAGTTTTTGTTTTTAATTTTTTGTCATAGGAAATTTTCAAAACTTGCACAAAAGTATGGAGAATTGTATAGTGAATTCCCCACTTTCAACAGTGAGCAAGTCATGGCCAGTCCTCTCTCATTCATCACCACTACTTTTTCTGGGATATTTTAAAGCAGACTTCAGACATGGTTAATTCATAAATTCTTCAGCATGAATCTCTGATAAGGACTTTCTTTTTAATATTACCACTGTGCCATGATCACCCCTGACAAAATCAAGAGTAATTCCTTAATATCCTCTGGAAACACATTCAATGCTCACATGTCCCCACTTTTCTCAATGGTGTCCTGTTACAGTTGGTTTGTTCAAATCAGGATCCAAACACAGTCCACACGCGGCATTGATTGTTACGTCTCTCAAGTCACCTGTCTTCTGTAACAGTACAGGAGGGAGAGCTTTTGAAGCTTTTCCTGGGGGTGAAAAATTGCTCAGAAAAATGAAGGTCTCAGAGAGATGATTAAAAGTGAGAGTGTGTCCTTGCCAAGACCTAACTTGGAAAAGTGAGACCAACTCAGGCGAGGCAAAGGGCATTCCTACCTCTTTCCATTGGCTTGTTTGATACAGGGACAACCTGCAGGGACACATCCTCTGTACAGCTCTTCCCCGCCATTTATAAGGAGGCAGAGACTCAGGCACCTGTAAGCCTACGTGCTCCTCTGAGGAGGGGAGGTAAAGCCTGCAGGGCCCAGGCTCCAGCCAGTGAAACAACCAGCAAAAGGGAGAGATGGAGGGGCCACCTCTATTAAAGGAGATTGGGGTGGAGGAGGAGCCAAGTGACAGACCTGGGCAGGAGGCGGTAGTGGGTGTTCAGGTGTTCCTGGCTTTCAGTGGAGGTTGGGGCTGGAGAAATGGCACAGATGGAGGTTTGAAAAATTGCAATCTATTTGTAGTTTCTAAAGGAGGCCTGGTATTTAGAGAAAATCTTCTGGAGTGCCTCTTCTGAAAAGCCAGGGTTCCTTTTTTTTTCACGCCTGGGAGGATGGCTGCTGCTTCATCTCCTGGCTCTGTGGGTGTGCGTGCTGACCTAGCACACCCTGCTGGACTTTTTCAAAGGCATTTAAATCTGAAAACAAAACCTGAGTTCAGCCACAGCATTCTGTCTTCTTGCCTACCTTCCTGACATTTTTCTGAGACACCACACATGCTCCTAGGAGCTTGGTCAGAATTGCCCAGACTCTGTGGTGTTGCTGAAGGACCACAGACTGGAAGGTGGGCACTGTTTGTGTGCAGAAAGGTGGGGCTGGGGGTCAAGACAAGGCATAACCTAGCTCCACCCCCCCTCACACTCCCAATTTAATCAAAAGTGTTAGTGCCACATGCCTCCTGGGGACAGATTTCACTGCACAATTTACATCTCTCTGACTTTCCAGGCTTCGATGAGAACGTCAGCATTTGGGGAGCCCTCTTAGCAACCAAGGAAGCCCATCGATTAGGAAAGGGCAGCCTGACAGATTTATAGCCTGGATGACCTCTTCAGAGTTCATGCTGCTTTGGGCAGCAGAGAGATAGGGCCCTAGAAGTAATTGCATGAATGGCCTCTGGGAATGGTCCCACCTGATATTTCATTTGGGCCTCTCTGCTCAGTGGCCGACACGGCTGGACCAGTTGGAAGGTGGGATTCTCATGAACCGACTCCCCTAGCCTGCATGTCGACCTTCCACCCACAGGGTTTAGGCCAGGGTGCCAATCAGTAAGTGGATAAAAAGAGGTCCCTTTCCTCTCAGCGTCTTCTGATTCAGCCTCATCAAACTCTCCAAGAGAAGTGTAAGTGTCTCCTGCAAGGGTTAGACTCAAAGGTAAATTGCAAACATTAGTGAAGTTCAAAATGTTCTGTGGGTTGGGGAGGCAGAATATCACCTTGGAAAGGAGATACTAGTTGCTGGGAGAGGGAACTAACAAAAACCAAATAAAAGCAGAATAAAATGTCAATGACATGCTGTGAAGAAGTAGGGTACAGGCACAGTGAGTTGTGTGGGGTAGTTGGAGAGCTATTTTATATAAGGTGGTCAAGGAAGGCCTCTCTGAGGAGGTGACATTTAAGCAAAGATGTGAACAAAGTAACAAAGTGAATATGTGAAGGAGCAAGGCAAATCCCTGAGACCGTGGGTAGGATCAGCAAGCAGACCCACGACAGGAAGGAGAAAGGAAGGAAATTAAGTTGGAGAAGGACTCAGATGATACAGGCCTTGGGGGTCTTGGTGGGCTTGTTGGGTTCCATCACGAGTGCCAGGAAGCTGCTGGAAGGCACGGGCAGGCTCTGCCTTCTTTTGCGTCTCCCTTTGTGTAAGACCTGGACCCAGACCTGGGCTTGCAGTTGTGGCAGAGGAGGTGAGACCAATTGAGGAAAGAACGGGGAGAGCTTGGCCTGGTGGTCCCCTCAGCACCCTCATCCTTTTCTCTTCCCTCTCTGTCTTCCTCTTTCCCCTCTCCTCTTTCGTCCTGCACTCTTTGGACGAAACCATTGTGTTCCAGTTTGGGATGGTGAATTGCCCCCTTGCTTTCTTAACTTCCGTCCATGTCAAGGTTGTGTGCACTCTCTTCCCTGTTCCCTGACCCCTAGAACTCTGCTGACCCCCAGGCAGAGCCCTGGGGAGTCATGCTGACACCCTTTCATGGTATCACGGTGGCTGGTCCAGGTGCCTGGCCTCTCTGGGAAGAGCGAGCAGGTCCCAGGTCCTAGGATTTCATTCCAGTTTGTCTCTTCAGCAGTCCAGGGAAACAATTTAACCATACAACTATTAAGCACCCACTGTTGTGTGCTCTGGGTGGGGAGGAGGTGGGGCAGGGGACATTGAAGACACGTGAAGGAAATTCTTTCTGTGACCTCAAGTTGTTTTCTGCTAGTGAGACGACTCCACTGCAGAGCGGACCGAAATAGGTGATATGTATAATAAGGGTTCTCACATGTGTTTTGGTCTTGTCGGGGAGGGAGATATTATTTCTTGGACATTGTCCTGGAGGAGATCACATTTGAATTGGGCTTTGAAACACAGAGAGGCTTTCCAAGGAGGAGGGGGGTTGGGTGGACATGGAAAGGGCATCCTGCGAGAACATTGTAAGTCCAGAACAGGGTGGGCCAGCAATGCACACTGGTTTCGCCTGGTGCCTGGCACCATGGTGAAAAATAAACAAAAATGGAGGTGTGCTCCAAGTGTGGGGAAGAGACAAGACCAGCACCCAGGAACCGAGCTACCTCACTTAGCATTCCCTGAGGTGCCACATGAGGTGCCACATTGCTGTGCGGAGGCTGTCAGCGTGGAGAGAAAAATAGAGCTGGATGGGACCTTATAGACCGTCCTGGGCAGTTCATTTTCTTGAGGTCGTGGAGTCCTTTGAGAATCGGTGAAAGCTATCGCCTCAGAAGAAATGTATATCTGTACATATATACAATTTTTTTATTGAGATATAATTCACATCCCATAAATGTACCATTTCAAAGTGTGCAATTCAGTGGGTTTTAGTATATTCACAAGATTGTGCAACGATCGTCACTGTCTAATTTCAGGACATTTCATCACTCCAGAAAGAAACTTCACACCCCGTAGTAGGCGTTTCCCATTCTCCCTCCTCTCTGTGCCCTGGCAGCTACTAATCTTTCTGTCTCAATGGATCTACCTATTCTGGACATTTTATGTAAACAGAATCATACAGTATGTAGCCTTTTGTGTTTGCCGTCTTTCACTTAACGTGTTTTCAAGGTTCATCCATGGTGTAGCATGTATCAGTGTTTCATTCCTTTTTATGAATGACATTCCATTGTGTGGATAGAGCACATTTTGTTTATCCATGTGTCAATTAATGCACCTTTCAGTTCTTTCTACTTTATTATGTACAATGCTGCTCTGAACATTCATGCACAAGTTTACACACTAAAATTTACAAACCATTTCAGGAAGTTAATAGAACCCCTGAAATTCATTTCTTGATCTCTTGATCTCGGATAACCTTGTTTTACAAAAGGGGAGGAATTCAAGAGGGAATGGACTCATCAAACTATACATTAAATATGTTCAGTCTTTTTGGTATACCACTCATACATACCTCAATAAAGCTATTTTTCAAATAAAATAAAGTCAATTCTTAAAAAGAGTATGGAGAAGGCATTGAGCTTCTCTAGGTTAAGCACTTTATACACCCACATGCATTTAATCCTAAACAACCCTGTGACCCAATGTGGTTTATTATCCCCATATTACAAATGGGAAAACTGAGGCTCAGAGAAGCCTGGCATGGCTTCTTGGAGAAGTCAGGATTTAAGCTGAGCCTTAACTGCCAGGTTGTGAAAGGCAACTATACATCTTGTCTCCTCCCGACCCCCATCAAAGCCCCTATTTCCCTCCATTTATTTTTGAATGGAGTATGTGCTAATGTCCTCTATGCCCACAAAGCATCCATTTTGCTAGGCCATCGGGCCCAGTACACAGTGGGCATCCTAGACTGCTGTACAATGATCCTTCCCCAATGTGACCCGTGATTGAAAGCCCTGCCTCCCACCCTTCTGTGGAGGAGCCGAGCCTCCAGCCCAGTCGGCTTCAGTGTGTCTGGCTGTGTAACAGTAGCTCAGGGGTACCCAGGGCATCTCCTGAATAGCTGAGACATCTGTAAACATTGCCCTCAGTACCACGTCCCTCTGCGCACCCTGCCCAGCAAGGAGGTGCCAGGGTCAGGCTAAGGATGGTATGTGGAAGAGGGGCTCTGCAGGGAGGGGGTGGCTGCCATCCGAAGCCCAGTGTCAGCTGCCATGCTCTGCTTTGTCTCCCAGCCAGTGGACAAGCATCAAGCCCTGGTGCGCAGGGAGTCCGTGGTCAATCTGGAGAACTTCAAGAAGCAGTATGTCCGCAGGCGGTGGAAGGTGTGTCAGGGCTTAGGGGCGGGAGGCCGGGGGTGTAAGGGGTGCAGGTAGGTTCCTGGGTCCCTCCAAGATCTCTGTGCACATTCTCATGGCAGTTCCTTTTCTCTCCCTCCCTCAGCTCTCTTTCAGCATCGTATCCTTGTGTAACCACCTCACCCGCTCACTGATGAAGAAGGTGCACCTGAGGCCGGATGAAACCCTGGTGGGTAAATGCAGTGCCCCCTTCTGCGGTGGGATTCTGGGGTGGCCTGGAGCTTGGGGCTGAGAGGGAGCAGATGGGTCTTAACTGTTTCCAGCCAGTTCTGCTGGTCCTGTCCTCTATACTGTGTGATTAGTGGAGAACTTGTGTTCCGGGGGGCCACTGGGGGTGTCAGGAGAATTGTGAGCTTCTGAGGATCTTAAATCCTCTCCTGGTGGGCCTTCCAAGAGATTGTGGCTGCTGCTTCACTGCCCCGGCCTTTCCCTGAGGACCTGTCGCCTGCTGGGGACCCTCAGGACTCTGGATAGCAGACCACCGCAGGCAACCCAGAATTTATTCCTGACAATCCAAAGACCTGCTGGAGAAGGGGGGTTTTTATTCATGTTCCAATTGTTCCATTTCTGTTTTGTTTGAGATTAATAACGATAATGATAATAATAACAATAATAGTTAGATGCTAACTTATATTTGATTAGCTTGTTACTGTTTTGTGTCCAGTTAAATTGAGGGACTTACATATTGGTCAAGAGTGTGGCCTCTGGAGCCAGACTTCACATCTGCCACCTACTAGCTGTGTGACTATGAGGAAATTGCTTTAATTTCTTTATGTCAAAATGTTATCATTTGTGAAATGAGATTAACAGTAGTTCCTATCTCACAGGGTAGTCATAAGGATGAAATGAGGACATATTCTTAGAACCTGGCCTGATAAGGGCTCAATACGTATGCGCAGCTAATATTGTTGTCGAAAATACTCCTGTAGACTTTAAAATGCAGTGCCAGTGCTTCAGAATGCAGTGTAACTACTTCAGCCATTAGAGGTTCTCTGAACAGATGCTCCCCACTGCTCCCGGAGTGTGATGAGGGCCCCAGGAGTGTCTGGGATGGCACAGGTCAGGGTGGAAGGTGACTCGCGCTCAGGAAGGGGCTGGAAGGCAGCTGCCTGAGCCAGATGGGCAATCAGCTGTGAGCAGCCTCAGGACCCAGAGCACGCACGCTGCATCCCAGGACGCTGCACGGTCCCTGCGTGCCTCCCCCACCACACACACATCCTGGGGTCCTCTTTCTTCAGCCCAAACTCTTGTATAGTCTTACTCTATACAAGAGTAAGAGGGATGGCTCAGGACTTGAGGATTTATGGCTCCAGAAGTCCGAAACAACTGTGTGGCTTTGGCCAAGCCATGTCTCTTCCCTGGCCTCTTTCTTCATTTGCTATTAATGGGGATAGGCCTCTCTGCCTCTGAAAATCCCTGGGAATGATAGGCAGACTTCCCCCCCAGCTTACTTTTTTATTGTTCAGCTCTGACGCATGCTAAAACGTTGCTGTTCAGCAGAGTTTGAGTTATTTTTATTGTTATAGCTGGGCTTGGTCCAGGATGTAGTTGGCTAAAGTTGCTCTTGACCTTGGATTTCCAGGTGGCTTAGGCCAGTGGAAGGAGAAAGGGCCCCGGGAAGGCACATGGCAGATAGCAGGCACGCCTGAGTTGCCCTGATATAATGCAGGCCATCGGGAAAGAGGACCAGAAAATATCAAGAAGACAGTAAATTTCTATCCTAGTTTTTGTTCTTGTGCAAACATTTAAAAATAGCCCTCTTTTCACTTGAACACTCAGCACCATAAACTCAATGGCTCACCCTGCAAGTGGAAAAGGGTTGGGTCCCAGGCCTCTATTATAGAGTTTTCCCAAAGGGCTTTTTCTTTAAAAAAAAAAAAAAAAATAGGTCTGTTTGTTTAGAACCTGGCCTGCTAAGGGCTCAATACGTATTCGCAGCTAATATTGTGGTCGAAAATACTCCTGTAGACTTTAAAATGCAGTGCCAGTGCTTTGCAATTTTAATGCTTAGTAAAATTGAACCTCTTACAAATGATTCTATGACTTGCTTAAGTCTTTCTGAATTAGTACTTCTTTTAATAACTTTAATAATTTGATTAGATCGATGTAGCCTGCATGAAAAAGGCACCATGACCTCCAGGGTGGCTGCCTCAGCTCTGGTTTAGCCACGGAATGTACTTTACTCTTTTTTTCTTTCATATAAGTGGAGCACAGAAGCTGTGTCCCTGGAAAAAATGCATGGCAAGACTTCTCAAGATGCAGCCTAAGCCAGTCAAAGAAGACGGGGTGTGGAGTGGTGGCCCTCAGAGCCTGGGGAGGTCCTGGTGCCTCCCCGCCCCCCTCTTTTCTCTAGTCTGAGTTCAGGAGACCCATCAGCCCACAGACCACATATCAAAGTGGTCGTGATTATGTGGCAGCCACCAGATATCATTTTCATGATTGTTATCATTTGGTTTCTCCTGGTGCCTGGTTTCCCCTACACGCTCTCTGCCTGTTTTCCTTTCTCCTGGGAAGGAGGCCTCATGGCAGTTGGCGTGGCACCACTTGGGATCCCTTCCCCCCCCCCCCCGCACCCCACATCCAGCCTCAGGACAGAACAACAACCTTGCCCTCAACGTCCAGCTCCCTGGCTTGCTGGCCCCTGTCCCAGGTGTACCAGGCTCGGTTGCCCTGCACAACCCTACTCCTGGCATCTCATGACCCTCTTGCCCTGGCCCTGTTTTTCTTCCCCCAGAGGAATTGTGAGAGTGACACAGAGGAGGACATTGCCAAGAGGAAAGCCCTCCACCCCCGGAGGAGGAGCAGTACCTCCTAACTGGCCTGCCAATCGGTGGCCACCAGGGAGGCCCAGGCCCCGCGGGGCTCCCTCTGTACAGACTCTTGGTCCGCGCTCATCACCACATCCCAGGCATTCTACTTTCCCGAACATTTTGCAAGAGATTTGGGCCTGCAGGATTCAGAAGAGTTTGCAGGGAGCCTGGAGACCCCGGGAGCTGTGGCTGTTTCCTGTGGAGGAGGCCCCAGCATCCCCAAAGAGAACAAGAATTCTCCATAAAATGGCCTCTCACCTGTCTGCCAACCTCAGAACCTGGGGTGTGGGTGTGGACTTAAGAAAACAATGTAAATCAGCAGCAGCAGCATCGTGGGGGAAGGTCCGAATCAGGCAGATTTCCTCACAGGATGAGGCAGTTCAGAAGCAGCCTGGTCAAAAATTATACCAGGAAGACAGAGGCCTCTCCCACGGGAACAAGACAAGTGAGTGAAATGAATCTTGAGGTGGGAGGGGCCATTCCTGTGACCTCCCAGAATGCACCTGGAGTTAGGCTGACCAACGTATCAGACCTTCCAAAGCAGCTCATTGCCAGCCCACTGTATTGTAACTTGTTTTTCATTTTTATTAAACTTCTGGTTTACCTGATGCTTGGCTTCTTTTAGGGTTATCGCCATCTGATTTTCTTCAGCTCAGGTGCCTGTGACTCTGGGGGAGCACCCAGGGATGGGGTGCTGAGTGGACAGTGTCTCAGAAGTATATCATACTGAACCACCCCCTCTGGACTCCGAGGCACCTACCTTCAGCATCCTTCCCTAAAGATTTCCAGCCCGAGGAAATCAGCCCAGATATGGCACATGTGCCTGCTCTCTTCTACCACTGTGACCATCACCCCTGCTGGTATGGGCAGCGTCGTGTCTCCTAAACCCTAGTATCAAACCTCCAAAAGCACAGAATATGACTGTATTTGGAGATAGGGTCTTTAAAGAGGTAATCAGGTTAAAATGAGATCGCTGGGGTGGGCCCGAATTCCGATATGACTAGTATCTCTATAAGAAGAGATTAGGGGGCGGGCCCCGGTGGCTCAGGCGGTTAGAGCTCCATGCTCCTAACTCTGAAGGCTGCTGGTTCAATTCCCATATGGGCCAGTGGGCTCTCAACCACAAGGTTGCCAGTTCAAATCCTCGAGTCCCCCAAGGGATGGTGGGCAGCGCCCCCTGCAACTAGCAATGGCAACTGGTCCTGGAGCTGAGCTGCGCCCTCCACAACTAAGACTGAAAGGACAACAACTTGACTTGAAAAAAAAAGGCCTGGAAGTACACACTGTTCCCCAATAAAGTCCTGTTCCCCTTCCCCAATAAAATCTTTAAAAAAAAAAAAAAGAGAGATTAGGACACAAGTAAAGACCGTGTAAAGACACAGGGAGAAGACAGCCATCTATAAGCCAAGGCGAGAGCCTCAGAAGAAACCGACCCTGTTGATACCTCCATCTCAAACTCCTGGCCTCTAGAACTGTGAGAAAATAAATTTCTGTTGTTTAAACCATCAGTCTGTGCTGCTTTGTTAAGGCAGTCCTAGAAAACTAATATACCTGCCAATATACTATTGCCAAAATAGGGGCAGCGACTTTTTAAAGATGTGGATGGAGAAGGACAAAGAAGGATCCACGGGGAGAAAAAGAGATGGACTGCCCAGCCCCTTGAATGAATATGGTAGGGGAACCTTAATGGCATAGAGATCTGAGCCCTGTTTTCCAGACCAGAAGAATGGTGCTGCTGACCAGAAACCCAAGACGAGACCCTTGGAAGCCAGAAATAAAAAGGGCCAGGGTGAGGCCTGACACTGAGAAAGCATATGGTAAGAAGTGGAAAGAAAAGGAAAGTTTTGGAAGGTTAGTGGGAGAAAGTGAGCCAGGAAGGAGAAAGGGGGGGAAAAAGTAAAAAGGGCAGAAAGGAAAGGGCCTAGGGATAAAGGGGAGGCATCCCTTCCCTTTATCAGCAGTAAGTTTTAAGCACATCCTGTGAGAGAGCTGGCCAGGCTGTTTTCATTCAAGTATATGGATCCAGAGCGAAAGGGCCCCATAGGAACAGAAAGGCAATATGGTTTTGGAAACGCTTCCAGTCAGAAATGGAGTGGACCTGCAAGCTTGGTGAATAAAACTCTGTTGTAGTTGTTGGGCATCCCCAGTTCTCAGGCAGAACCAGCTGTGTGCCTCACTGCAGCCTCTGGAGGACAGCTGGGGCTGGGAACTGTGTTACAAACCTGGCCGGTGAGGGGCTCTTGGCTGTGGCTGGTTACATCAATCAGCAGGGAATGTTCTGGAACAGGGGCTCACTGGGAGCTCCTAGGAAGTAAAGTGTGGTAGTGGGTAGGGAACTGCCCTTCTGCTAGGAGGGATAGCAGTAAATGGTTTTGACAAACCCAGTCTTGAGTTTCTGATCATGACCATAAGGTTAGTGTTTTAGAATTTGGCCCAACTACTGAAACTGAGCGTCCTTATGACTTTGATTAAATTTGGTATTAAATCCTAGCTCTAGAAATCATATCTCTCTGTTTCTGTCTCTCTCTGTCTCTGTCTCTGTCTCTCTCTCTATATGTGTGTATATATATATATATATATATATATATATATGTATGTATATATACACTCGCATATACATATATATGTGTATGTCTGTGTGTATACATATATATATATAGCCACACACCCCTTGGAGACGTAGCCTTTCCCCAGGATAATCAACAACCCTGAGGCAATAGAAGACAGTAACCTGGACCTCTGGTAGGCTAAAGAGAACATCTTGACCTAAGTAATGTTTCAGTTCCTGAGCCCTAAGGTGGAACTGACTACTTTCCCATGAGATTGGACAGAGGGATGCCAGAAAAGACCTCAGTGCTGTCCTCCAGACCTGAAGGTATGATTTATGACCCTTAGCTCCAACCAATCAGTTCCCAGCACGATCCATACTACTAACCCACAGTGTCTTATGATTTTGCCCTATGTAATCTGTAACCTACACACCATCGGGGAGTTGGATTTTTAGAAGCATAAGCTCCCCACTTCCGAATCGACCAAGTCAATATTAAACTATTTTTTCTTTTTATACTGCAAACTCCTGCTCACGCATTTCTTTGGGCCAGTGTGTGCAGGAAGGTGGACTCAACCTAAAACACTGGGGTTCTGGTAACACTACTACATTTTACTGAAGAGGAAACTGAAGCCTAGAGAGAGGAAGTGCCTAGTTCTGCATCACAGCAAATTTGTGAAAATGTCTGATGAAAGCCCCGACTTCCTGACTCCTAGTACAGTGCTCATTTCTTCAGCTTCATAAACTATGGTAGACCTTTTAGGAAATGGATGGACCATTCACTTTGCCTCATTTTAAATAAGCTCTCTTCTATCCTTTACTGTTCCCTGCCTCATTCTTCATTCCTGAAAATGGAAGAAATGGTCACACTTGCTGCTGTCTATCTTTGCAGGAAAGGACACCGCCTCCAGGTGAGGGCATGTCAGTAGCCAACTGCCACACACTGCGAGTCAGTGGACCAGTATGTGCCTGGCACTGGTCTAGATGTGGGGTTAGGACAGTAAACAGGACAGACATGGGCCCTGTCCTAAAGAGTCCCCGTTCTGTAAGTTCTGGTAATCCAGGACTCTGTGCTGCCCACAGACTGTTCCTCCTAGCCTTCTTCTCATTCAGGTTATAGAAAGCCCTGTTGACCAAGTGCCCTCAGCCCAGCTCTCTGGTGTTTGATGGCATCTGCTGGGCTTCCCAGAATCTTTTGGGAAGCGCAGGGCCAGACAGTGGGCAGAGGTGGGCCTTTGAAGATGCACATCCATTGAGCTTGTCTTTGAGGCCTGGCAGCCAGAACCAAGCGCCCATGCCACTCCCAGGGCTCAGTCCTTGTGGCCTCTCTGCTGGCAGATGGCTGGTGCCCTCCAGGTGTGAGGATGAGTGGAGCAGCTGGCCCATGGGAACCAAGTGTGTTCGGTTGACTCTGAAGAGGATGTGTTGACCAGCTGACACTTCAAGGCCGAATGAACCACAGTGTGCTGGGAGGCAAATGGAACATTTCCAGTGATGAAAGCTGTGTTTGGTTAAAAGGGAAGTCTTTAAAGAGGTCTGAGGGTGCCCTGCCTTGGAGTGTTTGTGTGTTTTTTTTCAGGATGCTGCATTAATATTTCACAAATGCGCAGATAAATATTTTAATGTGCTGCATTTTAATGTCAACCTCACTAGATCTTCGATTGCATTTGTCTTTTCCGCTCACATATTTATTTGCTGAAAACCTTATTTTGGCAGCAAATGAAAGCCATACCATAAAAGGTGAACCACAAAATCTCCATGAAAGAAAAGTCAAACCCTGTGCTCTACAGACAAAGTAGGTTCATGTGAGAAGAGCTAAATTGAGGCTGGGATATCACAAGAAATTTTATCTGGCGCAGGCTTGTAGAACTTTATTTCCATCTGGGTCCCAGCTCGATGTCACCCTGACAGTGTTTTGTTCACTGTTGCTGCCCCCCAAAGAATGTCTTTCTTGGTGGTCTGCTGAGAGGATCCCATTCTAAACAAACCTTAATAGGTTGAGGGATTGGACCAGTTGAAGAACGATAAGCAGTGGTTAATTGACATTTGAAAAAGCAGAAACACGGGTGGTGACCTCCCATTAATAGTTTCTTTCTTCCTGATTTTCCCTCTCTCCCACTAGTTCTCTTTTTCACTCCTCTTCCATATATATATATATATATATATATATATATATATATATATATATATATATATAGCTGAAGTACATATTTTAATGATGCCTTATTGAATAAAATTTGTGTTCCCAGTTCTTAATCTAAAAAAAAAAAAAAGTTGATTATGTTATCTAGGGAGAAATAATTTTTGTAAGTATATTTTTTCCCTGCGGATCAGTGATCCTCCCCTGAGCTGGAAGAAAAATGAAAAGAAAAACAAAGAAACAAAAAAACCCCACAATAATTTTTGAAAACCTATTCTGCAATAGGAACATTTCATATACGGCATCTCGCTTAATCCTCATCATCTTGAAAGGAAATGAGAGCCCCATTTATATAAATGAGGAAGCTGAGACTCAGCAGAGTTAAGAAATTTATATGCAATCGCACAGCTAAAGGACTTGGAATCTAGCTAGATTCCAGCCCAATTTTGCCCACCCCCAAATCCAATTTCTTCTCTACTTTTCTTGGAGAAACACTGTTGAGTGAAAAAAGCCTCCCAGAGAACCACATACAGTATAATACTATTTTTATTAAGCTCAGAAACTATACCATATGTTGTTTAGGGATACATGCAAGTATAATAAAATGAAATTTTAAAAGCAAGGCATTGACTGGCCTCAGAGTTCAAGGTGAAGCTTGCCTTTGGGCAGCTGGGATGGTGAGTGCTGGCTGTGGCGGTGTTTTCTCGCCAACACTAAGTTCACGGGTGGCTCACGGGAGTTCATGTTATTGTCGTGCTTTCTTACATATTAGTTATCCATTCTTTTTCATATCAAGCATTACATTAAAATAATAAAGGGAGGAAGTGAGGTGAAAGAAATCAACCCCGCTGGTCCTTACAGACAGGACGTGGAGGCTGTGTGGTGACTATCCCTGAGGGTGCTGTTCCCCTCATGACTCAATGGCAGGCCTTCCTCTGTGTTCTTTTACCAGCACCTTGATCAGAGGTCATCCTGCCAGCCTGTGAGAATCCCTGGGCTGGGTGATTATTCCCATTTTAAAGAGAAGGGGTAGAACATACCCCCTGTGGATCCCAGCTTCGCCTCCCCAGTCATCGCTTCCCCTTGGAGTTTGCCTGAGGACTCTGAGATGCCTGCGGACATCAGAGTCCAACGAGGCTGTTTACCAACGCACTCTGCGTTGCCTTCATGTCTCTGAGTTGAAACCCAGAGGCTCGTTGGGATTTGAAAAGCCATGTGGGCCATACCCCTGCTCCTGGGTGGGCTGCACTTCGGTTTCTTCATCTCATCTTGAATTGAGAAAAGGTGATCCTATGTCTTCCCTCAATTCCCTTTTCTAGTTCTTAACAGTCTGTATTGTAGTTCACCACTCAGAGCCCAATGGCCTGAGCCAAGTCCTGCTACTTTTCAACTGCTGGATCTTGGCCGTGTCCTTCAATCTTTCTGGACCTCGATTTTCTCATCTGTGAAATGGGGATCATAATACCAATATTACTTTTCATGAGTACCTCGTTGAGACCAATTTTGTAAAGGAGATTTGCCGCCTTCGAAGACCTTGGCAAACATAAGGGATTTGTTATTTCCATAATTTAATTGCCCTCTGAGACCACAGGCAACTCTCAGAAATGTCAAAGAAAAACAACCATGGCCCATAGTGGCAGTCAACGCTGGTGGTCTAGATTCTGAATGGACGGCTCCTGGGGCCGGGGGGGTGACTCTCACTAACCTCTTCTGCTCCAACACACCTGTTTGATGCCAGATTCAGCACAGACATGTGGCAATGGTTTATTAAACACCATTGGAGAAGGCATGGAGGGCTTTCCTCCCACACTGATGCTGGAGGGTGTCTGCTGGGGAGGCCAGAGGCTGAAACAGAGCCTTGCTGGAGTCAGGGCACAGAGAGGGTGCTTAGTGCTGCTTCGTCTTTTCATTCAGGACCTGTGTAGTTCACCTCAATGGGTGTAACAACTCTTTAAAGAAGTAAATGCAGGACTCAGACTATTTGCGCCGCCCCACCCCGTTTTTTTGTTTTATTGTTTTTGATGTATTAGTTTGTTAGGGCTGCCATCACAAAATACCACAGGTTGTGTGGCTTAAACAACAGAAATTTATTTTCTCACAGCTCTGAAGGCTGGAAGTCCAAGATCAAGGTGCCGGCAGGGTTGGTTTCCTCAGGCCTCTCTCCTTGGCTTGCAGATGGCCACCCTCTTGCTGCCTCTTCACATGGTTTTTCCTCTGGGCACACATGTGCCTGCTGTCTCTGTGTCTCTGTGTATCCAAATTTCCTCTTCTAAGGACACCAGTCTTACTGGATTAGGGCCCACCCTAGTGGCCTTGTGTTAATTTAATCACCTCTTTAATGGCCCTATCTCCAAAGACAGTCACATTCTGAGGTATTGGGGGTTAGGACTTCAACATATATATTTGGGGGGAGAGTAAGGAGACATAATTCAGCCCACAACAAATACTTACTTTAAGAATTCCTTGGGGGGAATAAAAGGATTACTTGAGTTTTTATGTCTGTTTCCTCTGATGGGCCATAAACTCCCGTGAGAGCAGGACTGGGGCTCTCTGTTTGCTGTTTTCTGTACAGTACCTGGGGGTGCTCAGTAGGTTTTTATGAAATGAATTAATCAATGAGTTATCTTCCCTTGGTTGATCCAAAATGACAAGGATAGCTGCAGGACCTCAGACTGGCAAGAAGCCAAAGAGAGCCCTTGGACCCACACAGTAGGCAGTCACCCTCTCCTGGCATGGCCATCCCTCATAGATGGACTCAGTTCAGTACGAATTGGTGTTGAAGGCCTACTGTGCATCAGACTTTTGTCTGGCCTTACAAGATGGGTAAGCTTCTGATAAGAGAAGGGGAAAGAGATATGAGTTAGTGTCCTGATTTCTTGCCCTTATGCCTTCCCTTGACTTTGGAAAGTCACCAAATAAATGAAAGAGTGACACTTCTTTTCTAGGAGCTGAGTTAGTAGTGTGATAAATTAGTCATTCTACCACTTTCCCCTTTTCTAGCCATTGTGACCCTGGTTCCAGGTCAGAGACTCAGAGGGCCCTGCTAGAGAGCCAGCAGCGACATGTTGGGTTGGAAGAGGTGTTCCAGGTCAGGCATACAGGACAGGTCTGATTCTGGCTGAGTCCTTTGGAGGAGGGAGAGAGAGAGAAAGAGAGAGAGAGAGAGAGAGAGAGATAGAGAGAGTATATGTGTTTCTGGCTGTTCCTAGGTATCTGTGTGGGTATATTTGTGTGTGTGTGTGTGTGTGTGTGTGTGTGTGTGTGTGTGCGTGCTTGCATGTGTGTTTATCACTGAATATGTCTGAGTTTTCTGTGTGTCTGTCATTGTTTCTATATGTATGCGTCTGACTGTGTCTGGTATGTCTGGGTGTCTGGGTGTGTGCATCTGTCTCTGTGGGTCCAAGAGCCTTGCTGGAGTCGGGTGCCTGGGTGCCTGGGTATTATCCAAAAGGTCTCATGGGGGAAGTGCCTCTGAGCCCAGGCTCTGCAGCATCTATTCTAACGTTGTCAGACCTCTGAGGCTCGTCTATTTGACATTCTAGGGGACAGGGTTGAGGACAGCGCATCTGCTGAGTCATAGGGATGTGGACTCAATGTGTTCACAGTTGGACATATCTCCTTTCACACACACAGAGAGGAAATTTCAGACAGGCTGGCTGACCCTGCGTTCTTTCAGAAGGTCATGAACTCAGCCAGCCCCAGGAAGGAGTGGAAACAAGAATGCTCATGAGTCCTAGAGGTTGGCAGAAGGCAAGCTGAGACCCGGGTGTTCTCCAGCTGGTTCCCCCAGGTCATGGCTTTCTCAGGCTGTTCCAGTAACCAAGCTGCTGGCTTTGAAACTGACGGATGGGCACTTCCTGGTGAGAGAGGAAGCCAGGGCAGATTGTCTTCAATGGTACAAACTGCAGTCCTCACCAGACTTACAATCAGTGCTGACCCTGGGGGCCCCACCAAGTTATGAGTCCAGACTCTGGAAAATCCTTCTCTTCTCTCTCCAAACCGACCCACCAACAAATAAACAAAAAAGCACCGCAATGGTATGCATAGCCACAATGCAATCAAGTGAGTCTTTCAAGTTTGTCTGATTTAAACAGTACCATTTCCCCCGGGACGGTGGGGCAGGGCACCTCAGTCACTGCCCCTTGATTGGAATGGGTTTCGCAGGTTCGTCCCAAGAGCAGACGGGGAAGGGCATGATGGCACTGGCTCACTGGTGTGTACCTGGTAGGGCACCAGGGATGAGGAAAGGGTTTGGGCAGGGCACGGGGAGAAAACACGCAGCTTCTGAGCATTGATGTGTGCCTGGCGTGGTACCAGATACTGTTCCCAAACTGTAGGCGAATCTGTAGACTTCAGCTGCTCCACAGATAAGCTGCTTCCTCTAGCTGTGAGGCTAGAGTCACAGGTGTGGATGAGGCGAAGGAAAGGATTGTGGGTGCCTCAAGGAGGGGTTGGTCCTTCTGAGGAGGTGGGAGGTAGGCTGGCCTGGAGCAGGGAGGCCTCACCACCGGTTGCTTCTCTAATTCAGACAGTGAAGGTCACTGGCAACTCGTGTTTGCCTGCCATCACAAGCCTCTGGTGAGGTCCAGCTAGCCTGTGGGGCAAGTGGGTCTGGGATGCAGGGCCGTGGATATGGTGGGGGTCCGGTTCTTCTGGGGAGAGAAGGGCCTGAGAAGGAGGTTGGAATGGTCACAACCTGCCTAACCAGAGACTTCAGTGACCTGTAGATGCCCGTCCGACCCCACCGAAGATGCCCAGAGGTGATGGAGCTCGTGACCTCCTGGCAGGACCCTTAAGGGCTGATGTCGAGTGTTCATGTTGTTGTAAGTTTTTTCTCAGGTTGAGTTCAAAGCTGCCTCCCAAAGAGCCATCTGTCATCCTGGTTCTGTTTCCTGAGGTCACATCCATTTAACAAATACCATGTTTCCCCAAAAATAAGACCTCACCAGAAAATAAGTCCTAGCATGATTTTTCAGGATGACATCCCCTGAACATAAGTCCTAAGGCGTCTTTTGGAGCAAAAATGAATAGAAGACCCAGTCTTCTGTTTGGGGAAACACAGTATGTAAACAAAAATGAAAGAGACTGCCCTTGTCCTCAAGGAATCACAGACCAGTGACAGGGTAGCTACTACACAATGTGGGATGAAATAGGGGCTCAGCTGCATGCTGAGGGAAGAGTCCTTCGTCCTGACTGGTGGGGCCCCAGCGGGCCATCCAGAGGAGGTGGCATTTGAGATGGGCTTAAAGTATAAGGGGATTAGTGTATATGGAGGGGGTTGTGGTGTCCAGCCCAGGAAGAGCTAGAGTAAAGGCACAGAGGCAGGAGCGAGCAGAGCATCTCCTGAGGATGCTGGAGTAGCCTGGCCAGGGGAGGGCCTGGTGTGAACAGGCAGGGAGCTGTGGGGGTGATGGGGGCTGGAAAGCAGTGGGTCTTGAAGTCAGGCCTGGGCCTTTATCCAGTGAGCCATGGGAGGTCCAGAGGTTTGGGGAGACTGTCAGAGCTATGGTGCACATCAGTGGTCCTCAAAGCATCGTCCTCAGCCAGCAGCATCAGCAGCCCCTGGGACCTTGTTAGAAATGCAGGTTCTCAGGCCCCACTCCAGACCTGCCAACTCAGAAACTCTGGTGCTGGGACCTAACGATCTGCTTTAACAAGGCTCCAGGTGATTCTGATGCACTGGTTTAGAAAAATATCCCTCAGAGCTGAGACGGAGATAGATGAGAGGGGGAAGTCCTAGGAAGGGAGCTCCGTAGGGGCTATTAGAATCATCTGAATGAGGCATCAGGCCTGACCTGGGGAGGGAGGCAGGAAGTTAGAGAGATTTGAGCCAGCCCCTCACCTTCTAGCTTCAGGAACATGGGCAAGGGACTTGCCTTTCCTGGTCCTCAGTTTCTGCATCTTCAAAAAGGAGTCACAACTGGAGAATGGTAGGAGATATCACCAACAACAGCCGAGCTTGCCCAGGACTTTCAGTGCTAAAACCAGGAGCATCCAGGGCAAACTGGGATGTTGGTCACCCTACCTCCTATGTGGGCTCCGAGAGGAGCACTGCTCAGGATATTATGGAGGAATGGCTGGAAGGCGGGGTTGCTGAGGGGCTCAGAGTCCATTCTCGAGCGCTTTGGTGGCAGTGAAAATTGCTAGTCCCTCTGGCCACCTGTTTTTGGTGATTTCTAGGTCTGGAAGGAGCCCTTTCCATATGCTTCCGTCCTGGTCTGGCTCTGGGAACCAGCACAAAGGGAGATGGGGCCCAGGTCAGTGGTAAGGGTGCAAGGTGGGCTCCTCATGGCCACGTCGCTGGCCCGGTGCCTGGGTCACATGAAATACAATATGGCTGATGCCTCTCAGGCCCTGCTGATGCTGCTGAAGGCTGAAAATACCCAGCGTCCTTGTCTGGGCACTAGGTTGACTCTTCTGGGTCAGGAGTGGGGGGAGCTGCTGTGGTGTCTGTTACCCCACTAGTCTGGTCTCACTGGGTTCTCACCACTTCAGCCACAGGGAGAGGGCAGGGGGGAGGGGGAGGATTGCAGAGCCCTGTGACTTCCCACCTTTCCAACAGGTTGAGTGGTTTTCAACAGGGACCTGAGGTATAAACACCAGATGGAAAGGTTACCCATAGAAGCTTTCTCAGAAAAGTGGGGTGGCTTTTTTCTGAAGACACCAAGGAACCTCTCCGTGTGTCTTGCTGGTCCATGCGCTCATCCATGGACCAATAATGAGGATTGGGGATGGATTGGGGTAATTTGTTTAGGCCTGAGACCCAGGGCCTTAGAGCCTGGGGTGGAGTCATCTTCCTCCAAAACTGATAACGGGGACCTGAGGTGATTACCAAGAGAAGGGGAACAGACGCTGGGAGAAGCCTAATGTCGCTCTTCATTCTCTTCCCCTTTCCTGCTGCGCCCTGCTTTTTACCTGCTCTGAGGCTGGATCACCTTCCGCTCAGTCAGGGTTTCCTCGTGAGCAAGCTCTCGGGGATTCAAATGAGGTTCCCCCCTCCCAACATTGCACCTACACGGGGCCAGGAGCCAGGCCTGCGGCAGCCTCTAAAACCTGCAGGCCCTGCCTCTATCTATCCCTCTTCCCTGGAAAGCAGCTTCAATCCCAGCCGGAGGTGCTGGCCTCAGGTGTGGAAACACCGGATTTGAAGTCAGGCGGGGCCTCCAGGTTTGAATCCCAGTTCTGGCACCTACATGACCCAGTGACTTAAGGAACTGAGCCTCAGTTTTCCCTCTCATAATATGGGGATGGCAATATGTTCCTTGCAGGGCTGCTGTGAGGATTAAATGGAATGAACAAATGCATGTAAGCTAAGTGCCCAGTACACTGCACTCAGAGTGGTGTTGCTGCAATAGCCAAGCTTCTTGTTGACGTACAATAAATTAATAATAATAAATACATAAATGAAACTGGAGCAAAAGGAAGAGGAGAATAGAGACTCCTTGTAGTATTTCTGCCCCTGGCAACCACTCTGGTGCCTGCAAAACATATGGTTGGCAGGTGCCTTAATTGGAATAAGAGGCCATGCCTCTTATTATTGGTCTTATTATTAAGAGGCCAAGTGTTCTCGGCCACTCCACACTGTGCGCTGGGTGTGACCCCAATAGCCTGCACACTCTGCAAGCTGGGGTTAGTTAGGAAGCCCCACTGCCCAGCCACAAGACACATTCTGCTTTCCACATATCTGGCCTCACCACGCACAACCTCTTGCCCCTGCCATCACCCCCACCAAGTGCAAAGCAGTCCTGCTGCAGCAGCCAGCCCCTTTCCTACCTTTTCGTGCCAGGGGCAGTTTGGGTAGGCAAAGCAATAATAATAGTGGTCCCACTTGTCATGTGCCTGCCATGTGCCAGGTGATTTGCATATTTTATCTTGAGTCTCCACAACAGTCCTGAGAAAGAGCTATTGTCTCTTTTACAAATGAGAAAAACCAAGGCTGAGGGAGGTGAAGGACCTTTCCATGACCACAAAGCTAGCACACTAACGGGAGAGTTTGGGTTCAGATCCAGTTCCATCCGGCTCCAAAGCCTAAGTGCTTTTCACCACGGGATGGGGAGAAGACCCAAGGGCCAGGTCGGGCTCACGCACTGTCTCATGTGGGACTGGGCAAGCACCTCCCCTTGCTGGTCCTATTTCCTCACCTGTGAATCAGGTGATGCCTAAGGTCAGGATTCTGTTCTCCTGGAGTCTGACTTCTTGGCAGTCCTCTGCTGCCATGGGTACAGTCACAGCCAGGGCAGAATTGTGACACAGGTGATCTTGATATTTCCCAATTTCCTCTTGTGAGGCTTTTCTGCCGACCAGGCTGGTATCGTCCCACTGACAGACAGCTTTGAACCCAGGAGTCACCCTTCTCAGGCTGCTTTGTCCTGTCCTCTGAGCATTCCTGCTCACAGCCTCAAATGAAAACTTTTTAGGCTAGTGTCTTTATCTCCCTTGGGTTCTGCCATCTTTAAGAAAGCCTAGGAGGGAAGCTGTGATGCTAATCGGAAGTGAGCGGTGAGGGACTAATGGGCTCTTTAGTTGTATTTTATCAGGAGCTTCTAGAAGCAGTGTCATAAGCCAGAAAAGCAAGTGGCCAACTCAGTAACTTCGTCAATGCCTCTCTGAGTCTCCTCAACCCCCTGCAGGTTCACTGTGATGTCGGCCCCATTTGGCTCTCTCCCCACACTATGCACTCCCTGAGGACAGGGGTTGGGCCATGCTCCCTGGCTAAAGGAAGTACTTGACGGAATACCCAGGCCTACTGGGGAATGATGGGAACTGGATATGACCCTGACTGTGGGAACTGCAGCCACTTCCTGAGCTTCCTCCCCACCTCAGCTAGGCCTAGCATATTCTTCAATAGCTAAAGAAGAAGCAAGAAGGTGGAAGGAAGGAGGGAGAGTGTTTAGAAATACCAGAAGCATACAGATTTCTTTTTCCTCAGTCTTCCCAATGCTGAACCCTCCCAGCACTGTGGCCACAGAAAGCTCCCAGGAGCCAGGTTACTCTCTTTTGGGCAGGAGAACAAAGTTATCAAGAGTAACGAAAGGGAAGAGAATTAACATTTATCAAATTCCTGCTATGCACAGACATTGTTCTAAATTTCTGTGGAGATTTTATCTGACTTATACCTGCACCCATTTGGCAGATGAGAAAACTGAGGACCTGAGAGGTTAAGCTACATGAGATAACAAGGCTAGTAGATGGTGGAGCCAGGGGTTGAATTCAGGTCTGACTTTCAAGTGCATGTATTTTGTGCTCCTGCAGGCTGCCTCTAGGTGGCTCCTTGGGACACAGAGGCTATGGAACTCCAGGAGCCATGCCTCGTTCCAAGTTGGACCCAGACAAGCAGCCCTGGAGGTCGACTGTGTGTCACTGGAGCCACCCCCATGTGGCCTTGGGCATAGTGCCATGTTATCTTCCATCCTTGTTGTCTGTATCTGCTGAGTTATCCCCACAGATTTTTCAGAGGGATGCTTGGAATCTTGTCTGACTCAGGCCACCAGGTGGCACAATATAGCTCATGGGATCTTGACTCCTGGATCTGAGGCTCCCCAGGTTCTTAGGGATCTTCTGTCACAGGCCAGGATCCCCCTAAGAGGTTCCCGGCAGAATTCTAAAAATATAGGCCCAATCCCTGAGAGCCTGGTCTGATATTCTAGATTGGGTTTCTGGAGTCTGCCATTTTAAAATTGTTTTTTAATTTTCTGAATTGGTGAAGTATCATTCATATGGTTCAAAACTTTTAAAGTATGAAAAGCTACATAGAGAAAAATCTCCTTCTACTCCCCAGCAAGATTTCACTAGTATTGGTCACTTGTGAACCCTTCTAGAGATTATACATATGTATATAATATTAAATATAGTAATCTATATATAAAAGCATATATATAATAATACATAATAATAAGGATATGTATTCTTTCCCATTTTTTACACAAATGCTTACATATCTTTGTATTAAATATTTATTTTGTCATATTCAATTTCAGAATTATGTATAAACAAAATTTTTGTTATAAGGAAAAATAAGACTAGTTGACATTTTAAATCAATAAAGTGACTGACCTAAGCCATATTTTATTTGATCACATACAGATAAGATACGAAATGCATACATGCAACAAAAGAAGCAAAATGAATAGATTTTAATTAAAATAACAAAATAACATATTCTAGCAAAACATAGGTTATCACAAGTGAAAATATTAACAAGAATAGCTATTGATTTGGTAGGACTATGGCTATCTCAGCCATGATCCTTACTATACAAATTCATTTGATTGTAAGCCAATCTCACTTTGTGGTTTTAGGAGTGTTTCCTAGCCTAGGTCACCAGGTTTGTGAGCCTTACTTATTTTGTCTTTCTTCAGTGTTAATGATAAACCCTTGCATGGCATCCTTGATCCTTGTTTGCACAGGGCTGTCCAAAAACTTACAATCCATATGCTGACCCCACCCAACTTTCAAGCGATCCCGCTCATTTGACTTAAAAGAAGCCAAAATAGCATAATGCTTCTGATGGCTCTGTTGGAATCTTTCTAGGTGTCACTGAGCCAGCCTCTTGGCTTTTGGGAGGCTTGGTTTTCATGACCATCACTTTGGGATTTGGGCTCTTAACCTCGGGCTGCATGATGCCAAACCACTGGCTATACATTTTAAAGTACCCTTGGGCTAGAGCCGCACTCTCCCAGTTCCCCAGCCACAGCAACCTGTGGGCCCTGCTTCCATGATGTGGAGATCTGCTAGACTCTAGTGGTGAGAGTGTTGCGTGTTATACGTAATAGTGTTCTGCTCCTTGCTTTTTTCACATAATAGTATGAGATATTTTCCATAGTAGTTTATAAAAAGCTTCCTGTTTATTACAGCTATATAGCAGCCGACTGCATGGATGAAACATATTTTTAACAGTTCCCCAATTGCAGATATTTATGTTGTTTCTTTTGCTGTTACAAACAAGGCTATAATGTACATATGTCACTTGACACATGTGTAATATCTGAGGATAAATTCCTAGAAGTAGAATTGATAGATCCAATGGTATGTGCATTTTTAATTTTTACAAATATAGCAAAATTGCCCTTGATAAGGGTTGTACCAATTTATGCTTCACCAGGAAAGTATACAAGTAACTTGTTCTTCATCAGCTTCACCAATTCAATGTGTTATCAAATTTTAGGATCTTTTCTAATCTGATAATATAAAACTGGTATCTCAGCATTTCTTTTATTATGAGAGAATTTGTGGTATTTTTTCATATTTTAAAGATCTATTTATAGTTCCTTTTCTGTGATTTGTCTGGGAGAATCTGTCATTGGTAAAATGTTCACTTATAATTTTGGCAATTCACAAAAACAAAACCTTAAAGAAAAAGATGGATATGTTTAACTACATTCAAACCACAAACTTCTATATAATAAGCAATAAATACCATGAAAAACTTAAAAGACATAACAGGAAAAAAAATATTTGCAACACGTATTCCCAACGTAACTTGCAGATGAACTTTCAAAGGAAAAGGCCAGAGTTCTGACTGTCCACCACATTTCACCATCTTTATAGCTTGCAAGGAAAGTGCTTATACCACATGACTCTTCAGAAACAAAAACAAAAAACAAACCCTGAGGTGGATGTTATCATTTCACAAACGAAGACTCTAGGCTGAGAGGTTAGGTAACTGGCCCAAGGTCACACAGTTGGGGAGAGGAGATGAGATGTTGTGTCCCCACTGCACACAGCTGCCTGAGCCACATAGAGACTTGAGCTTCCACTCTGGCTTGGCCACTAGCCCTCTCCTCTCTCTACTTCAGTCTTCTTGTCTATAAAATAGCTAGGCTTTAAAGGTCCTTGCCAGCTCTAGACTTCTGTGTGGTGGGGATGGTGGAGGAGGGTAGGAATAAAGGGTGGGGTGGGGTTTGCCGGGACTCACTGTAGAGACGTGTCTACGATGCGGAGGTGGTGAATACAACTGTGTGTGGGGTGTGTACAGTAAGGGCATTTCTTCAGACTCAGCCCCTTCCAGGGAGTTCATGGGCTCTTCCATGAAGAGGTGCTTCCATCCAGAGCTGCCTCTGACCCCAAGCCTGTCAGCAAGGCAGACCTCTGGCGGGGGTGGTGGACATTGAACCACTACCCTCCTTCTGCGCTTCCTTATTGTCCAGAGCTTTTTCAGGCTCTTCTTTCCTGATTTTACAGGAAAGGGAAGGCAGTAAGCTCACCCTTTTGAGAGGGGTGCATCCTGTAAGGAGAGGATAGTGCTTAACCCTGAAGGAAGACAGCCAATAGCAGCGGCTGTAGATGAGGCCGATATTCTCATAGATACTCAAATAATGGCTCAAGTCCCGTAGATTCTGATCCAGGACCCCTGCCCTGTCAGGACTCACCTTTCTACCTGCTCAGCCCAGGGAGCAATTTGGACAATTGACCTTAGCACAGACTGGAGGGCAGTGAGCTTTGATGGGACCCCTGAGATCCGCCACTTAGCCTGCTGGGCTGATGTCCCCATGTCCAGGCTGTGGCAGGGGCAAGACTAGGAAAATACCAGCCCCACCCCTACTCTCCCCACACAGCACTACAAAGGACAAAAAGGACCTAGTTTGCCCAGCATGGACACATAACTTGACTAATGGCCAACCAACATTCACTTTGAGAAAAAGAAGAAGGGGAGAGGGGGAAGGAAGGAGGGAGGGAAGGAAGGAAAGCACTAGATAAACAAACTTTGAAAGTTAAAATCTAAAATAAAACATAACAAAATACAGATGATATCTATAAATAGAATATAACATTCCAGAGTTTTAAGCAGACTTACGCATGTCCATGTTTGCATGGGGCGCCTGGAGGATTGGTATCTCCTGGGGCATCATGTGGCTGGGGGAGAGTCAGAGGCAGGCCAGCAGGGACCTGCCCCAAGCCTGCATCCAGGCTTTCTGGATGACAAGAGCTGACCCCAGAATAGGACCTGACCCTGCATCTGCCAGGAGGCCTTACCCATAACCCCAACCCCCCTGCTCAAACTAACTTCAAATCGGAATACCCCACGCCCGGCGCCAGTCTGTGGAAGAGCAGCTGGGGCAGCTTTCCCAGGCTTCCTGCCCAGGGCCTGACCCTCAGAGGAGGTGCTGACATAGTGTCTTCGAAGGCCTGGCCCCAGGGGGGAGGAAGTCACCCAAAGGAAAGAAGTGGAGCAAGAGTCAAAAAGAGGAAAAGGGAGATGCATCCTTTGAGAAACCCCAGAGGCCTAGAGAGGGTGAGTTCCCCTCCCAGTGAATAAAGACTTGTTTTTCTCAGCATGGGGTTAGGGGCCAGGAAAACTCACCAACAATTGTGGACCCTTTGCCTTCTCCGTCTTCTTGAATCCTGTGAGTGTGAGAGGCACGGAGGGTAATAAGGGCAATAAGCCTCCGCTCCTGACTTCAGGGAGCCCACAAAATAGTCTGTGTCAAATAGAGGTTTAGAAGCAGTGCTCTGGGAGCGTGGAGATGGGAGGCTCCTTAAGAGTGTAAGAGGTGTGGTAGTGTAAGATCCCATTTATATAAGTACAAACCAGGCAACCCTCTTCTGTGGTGTCAGGACAGTGGTCACCCTTGGTCAGAGGTCAGGGAGGTGATGGTAGAGACTGGAAGGAACCCAAAGGGACGTTGGCGGCTTGATCTGGAATTGGTTATGCACTTGTGTTCTGTTTTTAAAAATTAATTGAACTATATGCTTATGATTGGTGTATTTTTATGCAGATATTTCAGTAAAAGATGTTTTGTTTTTAAATGAGGATAGCTCAGATATTTCCTCAGAAAATCCCAAATTTAACAGGGAAAGGATTGAAACCACTGAATGCCTACCAGTTCGAGCACTTCACATAGGTCAGCTTCAATGCTTGGTACAACCCACATGAGATACCTACTGGTAGCCCTGCTTTACAGATGAGGAAGCTGAGATCCAGAGAAGTTTAAAAACTTGTCTGAGGTTGCAGGTACTAAATGACCAAGTTGGGAATCAAATACAGGCCCTCACACTTTCCATTTGGCCAGGCTTCCTCCCCATCTGGTAGGTCTGCAATGAGCCACAGTATAAGTCTTAAGGGAGAATGACAGAGGAGCATTCCAGACAAGGGCATGGTCTGAGCAAAGGCCTGAGGTTCCTTGTTCAGGAAGCCGGGAGAAGGCCCTATGACCTGAAAAGTGGAGTTATACCTGAGACAAAGCTAACCACTGCTGAGGGCACCCTACCTGCTGGAAAGTTTTAGAGTCAGGCCAAGAATTCGAGCTCAATCCTTTGTTAACAATGAGCCATCAAAGTTTGTGGGGCAGAACGTGCCAGTGTCTTGGATGTTGCACACCCTATTCCTGGCAAATCCAGTGTCAGTTTGAACAGTCCCCCTGCCTATTCACTGTCATGGCCCATAGAGGACATGAAAGGGAACCCCTAGGAACAATTCGCCCCAAAGTCCCAGAGGGGAATCCAACGGGTGTTTGAGTGCTTAGCAATGTTCTGAGCACTGAGGGGGAAGGGAGTGGGGAGGTAGAAAAGCAACAGAAAAGGTGGCCCTGACCTCAAGGCATTTATAGCCCAGCCAGAGAAAGAAGACATTCACATATGTAAAAGAGATTCCCATGACTTGGGTGCAACTTGAAAACATGATACTAAGTAAAAAGAGCCAGACACAAAATACCACATATTCTATGATTTCATTTATATGAAATGTCTGGAATAGACAAATCTAGGGAGATAGAAAAGTGATCGCTTTGGGGTTGGGGGATGGGAGAGTGTACAGGGTTTCTCTCTGTGGTGACAAATGTAAAATTGACTGTGGTGATGGTTACACATATCACTGAATATGCTAAGACCCATTAAATCACATACTTAAAGTGGGTGAACTGTATGGTATATAAATTGTATTTCAATGAAGCTGTTAGAGATAGGGTCTTCAGGAGCAGTTGGAGCAGGCCCTATTGGGGAGGGGGTGTAGAGGTAGAGAAAAGTCTAGTGGCGACAGGGAAAGCTGAAGGGAAGAAGGGGGACTTGAATTGGGTCTAAAGAATGGGAAGGATTTTCAATGCCTTCCCAAGAGGAAGTAGAAGCCTCCTTTTTTTCCCCTTTTCTCAAGCCATGGGTATCCTGTCAAAAGAGCCATAAGTCCAGATCTTAGAGGAAAATCTAGGAGCTCATCTCAGGAGCCTGATGGGGGTCCCAGCTCTACTCTCTGTAGCAAGAGTGGAGAGGCAGCACTTCCTGTGGCCAAGGGAGGGAGTCTGGATGTGATTGGCAGCTCTCCAGCTGGTGGCCTCATAGGTCCTTGAGAGAGTGAGTGCTTTACAGCAGACTCTCATCAAATGTTCACTAAATATCTACCATCTTCTGCCTGTCAAACACAAGATACAGAAAGACACAGGCCATGGCCACAAGGAACTTTCAAAGTTGAGTCTGCCAAGAGGTCTGAAATTTACCACAAAACCTTTTAGAGGGATTATAGAATCTTAGATCCTAAGTATAGCCTCCATTTTGTGTGAGAATTCAGTTCAAGTTTTATTAGCTGTGTGACCTTCAGCCAGGCATATGACCTGTCTGAACCTCAATAAAATGTGATAAGGAAATCTATTCTGCCTTCAAATGTAAATAAATATGCTGTGTAAATTGGAAAATGCTATGCACATATTAGCTATAAAATTAATGAACTGCACAGCATGATTCCCAAGAGCCAAAAGGTGGGAACAACCCAAATGTTCATCAACAAATGCATGAATAAACAAAAAGTGGTACATATGAGTGTGCATATATGCATATAATGGAATATTATTTAGCCTAAAAAAGGAATGAAATTCTGAGACATGGATGAACCTTGAAAATGTTATGCAAGTGAAACATGCCAGACAAAAAAAGACAAATGTGTGAGTCCTCTTATATGGGGTACCTAGAATATCAAATTTATACAGACTAAAAGTAGAGAGCGGTTATTAGGGCCTGAGGGAAGGGGGCAACAGGAATACTGTTTAAACGGTACAGAATTTCATCCGTGGGATCCTAGTACTGTTGCCCATTCCACCCCCTCCCTATCATAGTAAGAGTGAAATAACAGCCTAGTAACCCTTCATTCCCATTTTTCCACTTCAATTGGGATACTGAAAAAGTTCTGGAGATGGATAGTGGTGATGACCACAGGACAATGTGAATGTACTTAATGCCACTGAATTGTCCACTGAAAAATGGTAAATTTTATGTATGTGTTACCACAATAGAAAATTAATAAACTAAGACCACAAGAGATCAGGATGATACATCGTAGCTTGTGGCCTCGCTGGACCCTGCCACCACCACCTTCTCACCTCCCACCTTCCCCAGAAGAACCACTACCATGAGTATAGTGTAAATCTTCCCCTTACATGATTTTATGCTTTTGCTAGTATTTATGTATCCATAAAAACTATATAGTATCGTTTTACAGATTTCTAAACTTTTGTACACTGTCATAGTATATCTCCTTCTGCAATATTCTTTTAAAATTTGGGGGTTAATTCATATTGATATGTGTGGCTCTAGTCCATTGATTTTAATTGCGATCTACTATTCTATTATCTGAACTTAAGCACAATTCAGCCCTACTCTGGTTGATGGACATTTTTATTACAAACATTGTCACACTGTGCCTTCTGCTTCATGTCTCAATGTGCCAGGTGTGAATGTTTTTTTGGAGTGTGTACTCAGAAGTGGAATTGATCCGCCCAAGGCTAAGGCCCTCTCCAATTTACTAGATATTGCTAAATTGCCCTCCCAACTAGCTCTATCAATTGAAGCTCACCCCCAGCAGTGTTGAGCTTGTCGTTAACGCCCTAGTGAGAATCAGTGTATCTAATCTCTTTCCTTTGGTCTGCCAGCTGGTCGCTGAGAAATTTTATTTGACCTGAAATACTTTTCTCCTGGAGCATTTCATGGGATGAAAGGGCTGAGCAACACACAGGGGGCCACTGCGGCCCCTCCCAGCACCTGCCAATTGTCACACAGAGAGCGAAATGGCAGCCTAGGAGCCCTTCATTCCCAGTTTCCATTTTAATTCAACATGTATTGGGCACCTGCTGTGCGCAAGCATTGGGGAAACTCAGTGCCAAACAAGGGTCATTTCTGGCCCTAGAAGGGATTACAGTCTAGTGGGCAAGACAGACCCAAGTATGCAAACCAGTATTCAAACCACTTAAAATCATCAGGAGTTTCTAACAAGGCTCTGTGGGTACTTCACAGCAGAAGTGAGTTTATTTTCTTTTAAAGGAAAATTTTTGATTCTAAAAGGAAAGAGTTTTGCTTGGTTGGTTTTTTCTGCATGTATTTTTTTTTTTTTTAAGGGAGAAAATTGGCAATCCTAACACCCAGAGACAATAGATGTATTTTTCTGTCAATACTAGCGTGACTTGTTCTGAATGGGAATGTGGTCAGGAGGTTCCTCGTGAACTGTGAAGAAGACGAGGGTACAGCAGGAGCAGTGCAGGACGCTTGTTACCTAAAATCTGACACCCTTGAGCTGTTATAGTGCCTCCCCTCCTGGAGTGGAAATTATAGTGTGTGTGTGGGGAGTGGAGATTCCTGGTCCAGCAAGTCAAGCTAGTCCTGTCACCTCTGTGGGCTGCAGTTTCTCCGTCTTTAGAATGATTACCTTAAGGTTTTTTCTAGGTTTCACACGTGGACAGTCTGGCCTACAGCTGGCATACTGGATTTGTTTGTTCAAAGTCAGATTATTCCATGGTGTTTTCTTTAATAACAAACAGAGGGTAGCAAAGCCAAACCTCTGTCCCTCTCGGACAACGGCTCCTATTCTCCACACCTTCCTGTCCCCGCTGGCTCTGGGGCAGCCCTAACCAGTGGGAAATTCTACCTTGGAGTTGCCTCACCATCCTGGTCCTGATAACTCTGAAACAGAAGGTCTGTCTGCCTCTGGGGACCCACAGAGAGCACCAGGAAGTGCTGACGAGCCTGGCCTGTGACCGGTACTCAGTAGAGGGTCGGGTTATCATGGTTATTGTACCAGCCCTCCAGGCCCTGGTAGGAAAGTCCCTAAATGCCAGGCTGTTTTCTGGAGGCCTAGGGGCTTTGGCCACTACTGCCTTTTTCTCACTTGCAGGACCCCCCCTCCACCCCCCCCCGCCACCCCACAACAAGGGTATGTAGTAGCCCCTGAGGGGAGTGTCTTATCCAAAGGAGGCAAAGCTGGGGCAACACCTGAGGGATTCCAGATCCCTGGCTTTCCCCAGATAGTGTCGGAGGCCTGTCCCCTCAGCCCCACGGAGCCCATCCTCTCCTCACTGTGGGCAGAGCACAGGCCCCTCCCCACAGGGTCAGGTCTCACACCTCGCGATGCACTCTGCTGGTTGGGGCCTCTTGCCTTGACCCCTCAGGACTGAGCAATGTGAGGAAGTCTCTGCAGTATTATTTCAGGGGTATGGCTATCCTCTAAACTGCTTACTGACACCCACAAATCCCAGAATTAGAAATTCTGCTCTTGGATATGCTCCTAAACAGGAAAACATTTTGTCTTCTCAGTCACAGGGAGTAAGATGGGAATGAATTCAGGAAGTCTCGTTCCCAAGAGCAAGATTCTGTGGGGAAGGGGAGAAAGACATGTATCTGGGAAGAGCGCAGAGCGGGTTGGGAGGGAGCTGTAGTGAACAAAATGGCACAGAAAGGGCTTCCCGGGACCCTCTCTCTCACAGTTGAACCCAGAGCCAGAGCTGAGTGTGCTCTTCAGATTTTGAAAGAGAAAGATAGAATACATTTTAACGCTTCTCCTTTGTCAATTAGAAAATGAGCAATGTGCCACAGGAAGGAAATTGCCTCAGATGGCGGTGAGAGCATGAACTTTGTGATGGAACAAACTTGGGTTTGGCCCGTCTCAATATGCGATGCTGCGACTTTACTCCTCTAGGCCTCAGTTTCCTCCTCTGTTAGAATGGGCCTAATAATACGCACCTCAAAAGGCTATGATCAGAATAGAATGAAAGAATATATCGAAGGTACCTGGCCCAATGCCTGTACGTAGTAGGCCTGCACTACAAACAGGCTTCCTTTCTTCCTTCCCTCTCCCCTGTTCTCTAATCTGTTTGAATGGTGAATCAGATGGTTCTTTGACTGAAAGCTACAGAAGTTGGCTGGGGCTAGAAACCAGCCTTGAGAGGATAGGAACCAGGGATGGGTGAGGAGCTCAGTCATTTGGGATGCTGGCATTGAAATAGTCACCACTTTCCCATCAGTGGTTCCCTCTGCACAAGATTCCCGAGAGAGAGCATCTGATTGGCTAAGCTTGGGTCGGACACCCATCCTTGGCCCTGGGGCACTGAGATGGACAGTTACTCTAGGGCAGAGAGAATTGGGAAGAAGCAGTTCTCCAGAAGGAAGCAGAGAGAAGAGATTCTGGCTGGGAAAAACAGCAGATATTAGACACTACAGATGGTGTTTCCTACACAGATGAAGACCAACTGTAGAATGTTCTTTGAATTTAAAATGGAGGCAGGACTCCAACATTGGAAAGGCCAGAAGAAAGCCAGGGCTTAAATTTGCTATAGTCTCAAATCCCAAGGCATGGGTGGAGTGGGAAGGGAGCAAAGCAACTGAAAGCTCACTGGATGTAGAGTCAGGAAGTTTAGGATCAAATCTTAGCTCTGCTACTTACTAATTGAGAATCAGGCAGGTCGCTTTACCTCTGTGGGCCTCATACCTGATCCTCGCAGGTATGAGGCTTTAATGAAAACGTAGGAAACGTGCTTTTGAAACTGTAACCTGCACTACAGATGTAGTGGTAAGGGCTTATTATTTGTAAAAACTCTGAAACCTGGAACCTGACCTGTATTTTCAGCGTCTTGAGTGACATCGTTATTGGTGAATTTGCTGAGAATGCAATCACCTGGGGATTATGGATACTCACCTTCCGTGCTGGCTATTTGGGAAAGTACTTGATAAAGGTTCAAGATGAATCAGTAGCAAATCACAGTGTTCTGTTGGAACCGTTAGAAGTCCAGTCTGTCCTTGTGGGCTGGTCAGGGGAGAGGGACCAGGAAGAATCAGTCCAAATAGAAAAGTCCCTCTTCCCTCTGTTTCAAAGTCCTGGGCTTATTATAGCAGGAGTTCTTAACCTTTTGGGGGTCATGGCCCCCTTTGGCAGTTTAGTGAAACTTATGGCCCCTTCTCAGAATATTGTTTTTAAATATGCAAACTAAAATACAAAGGATTATAAAGGAAATCAATTACATTGAGATATGGTTATAAAACTATTTAAAAAAATGAATGTGTAATATAATCAATGTGTTTCCTTATTGAGACTTTCAATAACAAAATCTAGCAGTGGGCATGCTAACTGCCGGAAATTTGAAGTGATGGTGAGTCTGACAATTAAGTTTGTGAACTTGTTGCAATGATGTTGCTAACTTTTTCTGATGTCAGAGAGATTATTCATTATGTATTTGTACCAACCGGACAAACAGTTAACCAAGTTTACTATTTGGAAGTGCTGAAAAGGCTGCCTGTAAACGTTAGATGACCTGAACTTTTTGCCAACAATTCATAGCTCTTGCACCACGACAATGCACCAGCTCACACAGCACTGTCTGTGAGGGAGTGTTTAGCCAGTAAACAAATGACTGCATTGGAACACCCTCCCTACTCACCTGATCTGGCCTCCAATGACTTCTTTCTTTACCCAAAGATAAAGAAAATATTGAAAGGAAGACATTATGATGACATTCAGGACATCAAGGGTAATACGACGACAGCGCTGATGGCCATTCCAGAAAAAGAGTTCCAAAATTGCTTTGAAGGGTGGACTAGGCGCTGGCGTCAGTGCACAGCTTCCCAAGGGGAGTACTTCTAAGGTGACCGTAGTGATATTCAGCAATGCGGTATGTAGCGCTTTTTCTAGGATGAATTTGAGAACTTAATTGTCTGTCCTCATAAAAATCACATTTTGAGATTACCTCCAAGGAATTGTAATGTGATAAGAAAATATCAATGATTTCTATTAGTGACAAAGTCACAGATACCACTAATGCTACTGAGGCTTATTGTCTGCATTCATAATCAAAAGAAATGCTAGATTTCAGATAGAGATCAATGATAATAAAGATGTATACATATATTTTAATCCCATCCAAATGCATGGACTCTTGATTTCCATGCACCGATCCAGTTAAACAATGCCTGCGCTTATAGAGACTTATGATATGCTGATGAGTCGGGGACCACCATCTCCTCACCTGCCAGCAGGTGGTGGCCATGGGCCCGGTTCCCTTTCAGAGTGTGCAGTGGGGCTGGTGCCTGCTCTTCCTGGAGGCTCTTCTTCTCCAGTTCTCCAAGGTCTTTCCACATCCCCAAGAGCCTGGGCTCTGAAGACCCTTAGGGATGAGAAAGGCCTTAGCCAGTCTTGAGCTGACCACAAATAAGACCCAAACCCAAGTTTCCAGCCCAGGACTCTGATTGCAGTTGAGCAACATGTGCTAGTTCAACCCGAAGGGTATTGGCATGAGAGGCTGAGAGAAGGAGTTTTCTTAAAATTATTTCTTTGCTTTTTTTATTTGGAGGATTTTCTTCTCATTACATAAGTCAGAATACTCAATAAAGAAGATTTGTAAAACAAAAAAATAAACATGCAAAATTCCTCCAACTTCTCATAATAACTCTACTCAGATCTAAACACTAATAACATTTTAGAATATGTTCTTAATTTTTTTCAATGCAGGTACACATGCATAATTTCTACAAAAATGAGTTCATACTGTCAAAATATTTTATCTTTTTTATTCAATAATATACAAGTTTTCCCATGTTAACAAATGCTCTTCGCTGACCACTTTTAATGTCTGTAAAACACTTCATTGTTTGGAAGTACCATGTTATTTATCATGCTCTATTCAACATTTTATGCTCCCAATTTTTCATTATTATAAGTAGCACTGAATATTCTTATACATCTTAGGTTTCTTTTTTAAATTGCTCCCGAGGATAAATTTCTCAATAGAATTTTTGAATCAAGGTGAAGAAAGAGTTTTGCAATAAACTGCCAAATTGCTCTCACAAAATTTATTTCAATTTATACTCCCACCCAGGAGTGTTTGTATGTCACTGCTGCACATCCATGCCCACCCTGAGCATTTAAAAACTTTTCTATCTTAGCCAATGTGAGTTTAAAAAATACTATCTCACCTTAATTTTAATTGTTTTGATTACTCGTAAGGTTCGGTGTATATTCATGTGTTTACTGGTAATTTGTAACTTCTGTGAATTGCCTATTCAATCTTTGTCTATTATCTACTTGGATATTCATCCTCTAATTCATTTGAAAAAAACTTTCTCAGTAAAAAAGATTATCTCCTTATCTGTTAGTTGTACTGCAAATCTTTCCCTAATTTCTCATTTGCCTTTTAGTTTTATTTATAGTTCATTTTTCCCCCAGTAGAAATAGTTTGAGGTTTTGTGTAGTCAGATCTATTGATCTGTAGGATGGAGGACCAGTCCTTCCCACTTTGCCTTGGTGCCTGACAAGTTTGCATTTACATAATTTAAACTTCTCATACTTTTTCCTAGTACCAGTTGAGATCTCTCTGACTCTCCTGAGTAGGGGATGTTCCCTTGAGATACAGGGCAATGCCCAGAGTATAGTCCTGTCTGTCTATCGCTGGAGCATAGCCAGGTGAAAAACCTTCTCCCCACCTGCTTTGGGTCACCAACCTTAAGTTCAAACCCCACTTGCAAAGATAATCTGCTGCTGATGTCAATGTTGAGGTCAGCCCAAATGTTCAGAGCATGTCCACCCCCAGGCCACTCTGTAGCAAGAGCAGTCAAGGCCAGTCCCAGATAACCCACTTGGAGCCCTGCTCCAGGCTCTAGCTTCAGTATTAGCCAGGTCGTTCAGAACACTGCCTGAGGCCCTCTGGGCAGTGGGGCTGCTTTCTGGCTTTGGCTTCATATGGGCAGCCTTCTTCTGCCTGAGGCTTTGTGAGGAAGGCTGGCACGGAGGGCAAACTGAGTACCTATTGCGGGCCAGGCATCTTCACTCAGGTGTCTCTATCCATGGTCTCCACATTCTTGGACTTGTCACTCCCCTACATTCGGGATGAGGAAACTGAGACTCAGAGAGGTAGATTCTTAGCCCCAATTCACTCAGCTAGCAAGTAGAAGAACCTGGGTTTGAGCCTACATTCTGTTGAAATCTCCTAGATTGGTTCCTCCTCACCATAAGGCCTTACGGCAGGGGTATCAAAACTGCGGCCAGCAGGCCAACTGCGGCCCGCAATCCATTGTTACTTGGCCCGCAGCAAATTCCAAAAATATATTTAGTTTACTTAAATAAACCAGGTGAGGCAATACGTACTTCACCTCAAGTGAGTGGCCTGGCTGTTTGTGTATTTTTTTTTTGAAAGTTTATTTTTTTAAATTTTATTATTATCATTTTTTTAATTTATTGGGGTGACAATTGTTAGTAAAATTACATAGATTTCAGGTGTACAATTCTGTACCACATCATCTATAAATTACATTGTGTGTTCACCACCCAGAGTCAGTTCTCCTTCCATCACCATATATTTGATCCCCCTTACCCTCATCTCCCCCACCCCAACCCCCTTACCCTCTGGTAACCACTAAATTACGTTCCCTATGATCCAGTAATTCCACTCCTAGGTATCTATCCGGAGAAATCCAAAACTCCAATTCAAAAATCTTTATGCACTCCTATGTTTATTGCAGCACGATACACAATAGCTAAGACATGTTTGTGTATTTTACCGCATATGGCCCTTGGTGAAAAACGTTGAAAAAAGTTTGGACACCCCTGCCTTAGGGTTTAAGCTCTTTCCTTAGCTTCTGGGAAAATGCACAGGGGAACTCATTCACACTAGAGTGCAAATGACTGATACAGGTTAACAATATCCTCTTTCTCAGGAGGCTCTAACATATGGGCACCAGTCTGACCTCTCCCTATCTCACATGCCAGTTATGGCCTGGGATGACCCTGAGCCACAGAAAGTTGGTTTAATTGAACTATTTCTTTTGGGAATTTCCCCTAAAGATAAGGCATTCACCTCTTGGTGTCACTGGAAAGTTCCCAAGAGTCTACTTCCCAACCCTCTGTGCCTAGTTGGCTCCATGCCAGACAAGAGTCAAGACGAGAATGTGGCAGCTCTGGGGCTTGGTCTGCCCCTCCCATCCCCACTTGCCTGCAGTCTCTGCACAGGTTCCTTGAAGGGCAGAGGAAGAGCTGATGGTTGGTGTGGGTGTGGGGGATGGGTAGACTTCTTGCCAGCCTCCTTGTGAGGAGCATGACTTAAAAGGGCCTGATTCCCCAGGGCTAGGCCTGGTGTTAATTGAGTGGTACGGGAATGGCAGCAAGGGAGTCCTGCAAAAGCACGGTGAAGATACCAAAGGCAACTGCAATGGAAATTGTCCCTCTTGAGGGCTCTAGACGTGCGGAGAGAAGGGGAATTTGGGCTTTGAATTCTGATAGACTGGATTTGATTCCTGGCTCTGCCACTTACCCGAGTGCTTTGGGGAAAGTGCTGTACTAATTCTAAGCTTCGGCTTCCTCATCGTAAAATGGGAACAGTACCTTTAATAATGGGCCGTTGTGAGGACTGAAAGAGGCAATAAATTGAGAGTCCAGAAACTCAGGTGGCAACTTCCATAATTAGCAGCGTCTGCCTGGAGCACTGTGTTGAGTGAGTGGGTTAGAAAGAGTGCTGGGACCAACCATCAGTGTCTGCATTGGGTGAGATGGGGGAGTGGAGACACAGGTGTGACCTGCTAGCCATCTCTGGCCTGGCTCAGGGTGGGTGTCAAATAACTAGGAACTCCTTTTCCCCTCTTCTGGAAGGTCACCTTCCCCACTTGTTGCTCTCTTCCCTGCGTGTGCCTGATGTCCTCTGTCCTTCTCTGCCCACAACCACAAACCCATTGAGCTTCTAAGTTTAGCATCCCAAAGGGGCCTGGATTCCTAATTGCAGAAATTGCCCTTCCTTCTGTTTTTGCTTGATGAGGCTCATCACTAATGGCCTGAGATGACTGACAGAGATCTCGCTTCAGATTAGGGAATATGGATAATTTTGAGAAAAAAAAATCTATACTGAGCAAGTTTATATTAACAGTGGCATGGTATGTACAATGTTGGACAATTACATTCACGAACTCATCCTAGAAAATGTGCTATATACCTCATGGCTGAGTATCACTACAGTCACCTTTGAAGTACTCCCCTTAAGAAATTATGCACCGATGCCAGTGCCTAGCCCACCCTTCAAAACAATTTTTTTAAAAAAAATTATAGTTGGCATTCATTATTGTTCAGCTTCAGGTGTGCAGTGCAGTGATCAGGCATCTACATCATCCCTGAGGTGGTCTCCCAAATGGGACACATGTCCATTGGATACCCTACAAAATCTTTACAACATTATTGATTACATTCCCCAAATTAATTTTCAAAACCCCGTGGCCATCTTGTGGTTACTGATTGTTTTCTAATCCCCTCACCTTCCCCCTTATCCCCACCCCCTCCCCGCCCATCTAGCAACCCTCAGTTTTTCCTCTGTCTCGAAAACTGTTTCTGATTAGTTCATTCACTTATTCTTTTCTTTAGATTCCACATATAAGTGAGATCATATGGTATTTGTCTTTCTCTGTCTGACTTATTTCACTTAACATAATGTTCTCTATGTCCATCCATGTTGCTGCACATGGTAAGATTTCTTTCTTCTTTATGGCTGCGTAATACTCCATTGTATAAATGTACCACAGTTTCTTAATCCAGTCATCTACCAATGGGCATTTCGGTTGTTTCCGTGTCTTGGCTATTGTGTATAGTGCTGCAATAAACATAGGAGTGCAGAAAGATTTTTGAATTAGAGTTTTGGATTTCTCCAGATAGATACCTAGGAGCAGAATTGCTGGATCATAAAGTAGTTCCATTTTCAGATTTTTGAGATACCTCCATACTGTTTTCCATAGTGGCTGCACCAATCTGCAATCCCACCAACAGTGCACAAGTGTTCTCTTTTCTCCACATCTGCGCCAGCACTTGTTGTTTGTTGATTTATTGATGATAGCCATTTTGACTGGGGTGAAGTGATATCTCATTGTGGTTTTTATTTGCATTTCTCTGATGGTTAGTGAGGTTGAGCATTTCTTCATATGTCTGTTTGCCATCTGTATGTCCTTTTTAGAAAAATGTCTCTTCATGTCCTCTGCCCATTTTTAATTGGGTTGTTTGTTTTTTTGGAGTTGAGTTGAGTGAGTTTTTTATAAATTTGTGATATTAACCCCTTATCAGATATATCATTGGCAAATATCTTTTCTCATTCAGTAGGATCCCTTTTTGTTTTATTGATGGTTTCCTTTGCTGTGAAAAAATTTTTTAGTTTTATGTAATTCCACATGTTTATTTTTTCTCTTACTTCCCTCGCACGAGGGGTATATCAGTAAAAATCTTACTCCGGGTAATGTCTGTGAAGTTTCTTCCTATATTTTCTTCTAGGTATTTTATGGTTTCAGATCTTACATTTAAGTCTTTAAGCCATTTTGAATTTATTTTTGTATATGGTGTAAGGAGGTGGTCCAGCTTCATTTTTTTGCATGTGTCTGTCCAGGTTTCCCAGCACCATTTATTGAATAGACTGTCTTTACCCCACCATACATTCTTGCTTCCATTGTCGTAGATTAAATGGCCATATAGGCATGGATTTATTTCTGGGCTCTCTATTCTGTTCCATTGATCTATGTGTCTGTTTTTATGCCAGTACCATGCTGTTTTGATTACTGTAGCCTTGTAGTATAATTTGATGTCAGGTATTGTTTTACCTCCCACTTTGTTCTTATTTCTCAAGATTGCTGTGGCTATCCGGGGCCTTTATTGTCCCATATAAATTTTAGGATTATATGTTCTATTTCTGTGAAAGACGTCGTTGGTAGTTTGATAGGAATTGCGTTGAATATGTATATTGTCTTAGGCAGTATGGACATTTTAACTATATTAATTCTTCCTATCCATGAACATGGTATGTGTTTCCATCTATTTGTATCTTCTTTCATTTCTTTCTTCAGTGTCTTATAATTTTCTGAGTACAGATCTTTTACTTCTTTGGTTAAATTTATTCCCAGGTATTTTATAGTCTTTGGAGCAATTGTAAATGGGATTTTTTTTTTTTAATTTCTCCTTCTGATGTTTTATTATTTGTATATACAAATGCAACTGATTTCTGAATATTAATTTTGTATCCTGCTACTTTACTAAATTCATGTATCAGTTCTAATAGTTTCATGGTGGAGTCTTTAGGGTTCTTTATATATAGTATCATGTCATCTGCATTTAATGACAATTTTACTTCCTCCTTACTGATTTGGATACCTTTTATTTCTTTTTCTTGTCTGATTGCTGTGGCTAGAACTTCCAGCACTATGTTGAATAGAAGTGGAGAAAATGGGCAACCTTGTTTTGTTCCTGATCTTAAGGGGAATGGTTTTAGCTTTTCCCCATTGAGTGTGATGTTAACTATAAGTTTATCATATATGGCCTTTATTATGTTGAGATATGATCCCTCTATTCCCACTTTCTTAAGGGTTTTTATCATAAATGGCTGCTGGATTTTATCAAATGCTTTTTCTGCATCTATTGATATGATCATGTGATTTTTATTTTTCATTTTGTTAATGTGGTGTATCACATTAATTGATTTGCGGATATCCCTTGCATACCAGGGATGAATCCCACTTGATCATGGTGTATGATCTTTTTAATGTATTGCTGAATTCTGTTTGCTAATATTTTGTTGAGGATTTTTGCATCTATATTCATTAGAGATATCGGCCTGTAGTTTTCTTTTTTTGTGGTGTCTTTGTCTGATTTTGGGATCAGGGTGATAGTGGCTTCGTAAAAAGTGTTTGGGAGTCTTCTCTCCTTCTAAATTTTTTGGAAGAGCTTGAGGAGAATAGGTGATAATTCTTTTTTGAACGTTTTGTAAAATTCACCTGTAAAGCCATCTGGTCCAGGGGTTTTGTTTGTTGGGAGACTGTTGATTACTGATTCAATTTCCCTGGTGGTAATCAGTCTATTCAGGTTTTCTGTTTCTTCTTGAGTGAGCCTTGGAAGGTTGTACACCTCTAGAAAATTATCCATTTCTTCCAGATTGTCAAATTTGTTGGCATATAGTTGCTCATAGTAATTTCTTAATTTTTTTTGTATTTCTGTGGTGTCTGTTGTCACTTCTCCTCTTTCATTTCTGATTTTATTAATTTGGGTCCTCTCTCTCTTTTTTTTAATGAGTCTGGCTAAAGGTTTGTCAATTTTTTTTATCTTCTCTAAGAACCAACTCTTGGATTCATTGATCTTTTGTATTGTTTTTCTGGTTTCTATTTCATTTATTTCTGCTCTGATCTTTGTTATCTCCTTCCTTGTACTCCCTTTGGCCTTATTTTGCTGTTCTTTTTCCAGATCCCTTAAGTGTGAAGATAAACTGTTGATTAGTGATGTTTCTTGTTTCTTTAGATAGGTCTACAATGCTATGAATTTCCCTCTTAGGACGCCTTCGTGGCATCCCATAGATTTTTGGGTCGTCGTGTTTTCATTTTCGTTTGTCTCAAGATATCTTTTGATTTCTTCCTTGATCTCCTGGTTGACCCATTCATTATTTAGTAACATGTTATTCAACCTCCATGAATTGATGTGTCTTCCAGTTATTTTCCTGTAGTTCATTTCTAATTTCATAGCACTGTGGTCAGAGAAGACAACTGGTATGATTTCAATTTTCTTAAATTTATCAAGACTTGTTTTGTGGCCTAACATATGGTCTATCTTGGAAAATGTTCCATGTGCGCTTGAGAAGAATGTGTATTCTATAGCATTGGGGTGAAATGCTCTGAAAATATCAATTAAATCCAAGTGGTCCAATGTGTCATTTAAGGCCGTTGTTTCCATATTGATTTTCTGTCTGCAAGACCTGTCCCTTGTTGTCAGAGGTGTGTTGAAGTCCCCTACTATGATAGTGTTACTGTTGATCTCTATCTTTATGTCAATCAATATCTGTTTTATATATTTAGGTGCTCCTATGTTGGGTGCATAGATGTTTACTAGGGTTATGTCCTCTTGTCGGATCGATCCCTTTATTATTATATAGTGCCCGTCTTTGTCTTTTGATATTTTCTTCATTTTAAAGTCTATTTTGTTAGATATAAGTATTGCAACTCCAGCTTTTTCCTCATTTCCATTTGCATGAAATAGCTTACTCCAACCCTTCACTTTCAGCCTGTGTGTGTCTTTTGATCTGAGGTGAGTCTCTTGTATATAGCATATACAAGAGTATTGTTTTCTTATCCACTCAGCCACCCTATGTCTCTTGATTGGAGCATTTAATCCCTTTACATTTAAAGTGATTATTGATAGGTACATAGTTATTGCCATTTTTAAATTTATAGTTAGATTGTTTTCATCTTTCTTTTATTTACAGAAGTCCTTTTAGTATTTCTTGCAATGCTGGCTTGGTGGTAATAAACTCCTTTAGCTTATTCTTTTCTGGGAAGCTCTTTATCTCTCCATCAACTTTAAATGACAGCCTTCCTGGATAAAGCAATCTAGGTTGTAGGCCTTTGTTTTCCATCACTTTGAGTATCTCCTGCCACTCCCTCCTGGCCTTCAATGTTTGTGTAGCAAAGTCATTTGATAGTCTTATGGGAGTTCCCTTGTATGTAACCGTCTGTCTTTCTCTTGCTGCTTTTAGGATTCTCTCTTTGTCTTTAACCTTTGCCGTTTTAACTATAATGTGTCTTGGTGTGGACCTATTCGGGTTTATCCTGGTTGGAACTCTCTGCACTTCCTGGGCTTGTATGTTGGTTTCCTTCATCAGGTTAGGGAAGTTTTCGGACATTATTACTTCAAATATGTTCTCGATCCCTTGCTTCCTCTCTTCACCTTCTGGTATTCCTATGATGCACATGTTGTTGCGCTCGATATTATCCTAGAGGTCTCTTAAACCATCTTCATTGTTTTTTATTCTTTTTTCTTTCTGTTGTTCTGTTTGGGTGATCTCTGCTAACTTGTCTTCTAAGTCGCTGATTCGATCCTCTGCTTCATCTAACCTGCTGTTAATTCCTTCAAGTGAGTTCTTTATTTCAGTAATTGTGTTCTTTAGTTCTAACTGGTTGTTCATTATGATTCCTACATCCTTCTTTATGTCGTCTCTAAGCTCCTTAAACATTCTTATCATCAGTGTTCTGAACTCTGTCTCTGATATGTTGGTTACCTCTGTTTCACTTGGTTCTATTTCTGGAGGTTTCTTCTGTTCTTTTATTTGATACATGTTTCTTTGTTTCCCCATTCTGGTGACTCTCTGTGTTTGCTTCGATGTATTAGGTAGATCCCCTAGAGTTCTTAGTTCTTGCTGGGTTATCTTATGTAGTATGTGTACTTTGTATTTGATTTGCACCACTTCCTCCTTCTCTTCTGCGTGTGCTCCAAAGGTGACTCTTGTGTTGTGTATATTGTCCTGTTAAAGAAGATCTTTAATTGCTTTTCACTTGTGAGTAGGTGGGGTTAACTCCTAGGCTGACTAGTTGTGAGACTTGGCTCTGCCCACCGCAGGGTGTTCTGCTGCGTGAGGGTTGACCACTTAAATATGGTTTGGCCTCTATGGGCTCTTGTGCCTGTAGAGAATTCCCTCTGGGTGTGTTACTTGTAGGTCAAACCCGGTAGTACTCTGGTTTGGTCTGGAGTTGGCCTCTGGGTGTGTTGAATCTTGTGCCTCTTAAGCTGGGCCCGGGTAGGGCAATTTCAGAACAAAGCAAATCACCAAGCACAACAACAACAACAACAACAACAAAGAAAAAATCAAATACCTTCACATGTAAAAACAACTGACAACCCCTACTCAACACAGGCAAAGATATCAAATATATAAAGACAAAACAAAACAAAACAAAATTAAAAGCAGCGCCAGTCTTGGCTTAAGCCCACCAAGTAATCTCCAGGTTGTCCTCTGCTGTAGCAAAGAGTCCTCTGTGTATTGTATAGGCAGAGCCGGTCACCTGGTGCCCAGAGTGACGTTGGAACTGCAGATTTAGATGCGTGGGGCTGAGGGGTCTGGATGGTAGTTTCTACAAAGTCAGTGCAGTTTCTGCTCTTGCCTGCACCTGTGCACACTGAGAGTAGCACCACCAGCCCTGTGTCCAGTTCTCCTGAGTCTTAGGGCACTTCTTCCGTGTGTGTGTGTGTGTATGTGAGTGTGTGGCGGGTGGGAGATTTCTGAGCTGCTGAAAGCCCAGAGCTGCGTCTGCTGCTTACTGCTGATCCCTGGGATTGCCTCTGCAGTTGTAATCGCCCTGCCCTAGGCAGGCCAGAAAAGGTGGTGGCTGGGGGTGGAGGAGTCTTTTCTCTCCTAGCCCAGCAAAAATCACACTCTTCCCAGCCTCTTCCCTGGGTCAGAGCTGCACGCCAGTCTTCCCAGAGCCTGAGCCCTAAGGCTCTTCTGTAATCTGACACTACTCCTCAGTTCAGGGGCCAGTTTAAGTCTCTGGAAGGGCAGGGGTAGGATTGGAAGGAGGGGAGGAGCCCAGGTATAGAGTTTGTGTCCTTTGTCCATCCTAGGGCCCAACTGGAGGTATCAGCTGAGGTTATCGCCTCAAATGCTGGATATGCTCCCCCCTCAGCGGGAGAGATCAGCTGTGGGACGCAGGGAAAGAGCCCACCTCCTGCCTTTTGTATTCTCTGTTCCGTACTGGAATCCCCTGCGTCTCTGCAGCTGCAGATGCCGGCCACGTTTCCACAGCCACAGATGCGGGCCACCTCTCCACAGCCAAAGGTGCAGGCTGCATCCCCACAGCCGCAGATGCGGGCTGCGTTTCCATAGCCACAGGTGCGGACCGCATTTCCACCACCGCAGATGCGGGCCGTGTCCCCACAGCCTCAGATGCGAGCCGCGTCTCCACTCCGCTCCCTTCCCTCTTCCCCTGTTCACCCAATTTGCCCACCTTCAAGTAATCCTTGCATGAGTCTCTTAGCTGTTCTGCGTGATGAGCAGAGAGTCCTTTGATGGGTTATAGATATCCCGTTTATGATAAGATCCGGAGGAGAACTCAAAAAGTGCGCCCTGCTGCCGCCATTCCTATGACGTCACTCCCCTTCAAAACAATTTTGGAACTCTTTTTCTGGAATGGCCATCAGAGCTGTCGTCATATTACCCTTGATGTCCTGAATGACATGAAAATGTCTTCCTTTAAATGTTGTCTTTATCTTTGGGTTAAGAAAGAATTCATTGGGACCAGATCAGGTGAGTAGGGAGGGTGTTCTAATACAGTTATTTGTTTACTGGCTAAAAACTCCCTCAGAGACAGTGCCATGTGAGCTGGTGCATGAGCCATGCAAGAGCCATGAATTGTTGGCAAAAAGTTCAGGGCGTCTAACTTTTACACGTAGCCTTTTCAGCACTTCCAAATAGTAAACTTGGTTAACTGTTTGTCCGGTTGGTACAAATGCATAATGAATAATCCTTCTGATATCCAAAAAGGTTAGCAACATCATGGCAACAAGTGCATGAACTTAAAGGTTGGACCTCAGATATTATGCCTCAATAAAAAATGTATGCATACACATACATATACATGCCATGTATATGCAGAATTTCATTTATTTTTTACATAAATGCATTTTCCAATGAACATGCATCATATTTATAATGAGAAAGAAAATCATATTAAACAATACAGTCTCTCTTGTATAACCGTATCAATGTTGCTTTTCCTTTAAAGTACGGAAATCTGTGTTGGTGGGTGGATCAAGGTACAGATTGAACAGCTCAAATGTCTTGCAACTTCTTCCTACTCATTTTGGTCCAGTAAACTCTTAAGTACCTTTGAGAACCCCTAAAGAATCCAACTCAATTTCTCTCCTGTTAGCTCAACACCCATTTTCTGAACACCATGCGTCCTGGCTTTGTGCCAGGAAGATGATGATGAAGATAGGGTGACCTCCATCCTCATGTGATTAGATAATTGAAGGAAGGAAATAACTGCCTTTCAATGGCTGCCGTTTAGAGATGAAAGGAGGGAAAGCGGGAGAAGAAGCCTTTCCAGCTGGGCACTGGGTCCCCACCGCTGTAACTTGGGTCCCCTCAGGGTTCTTTCAAGCTTTGCTGAGGCGTGGGGTCCCCGGTGTGCTGTGGAGCTCTCTGAGGAGGATTTCTCTTTCCTGCTGACTCTGACGGCAGAGCTGTTGAGAACTGGGTCCCTCAGGTGGACATTCTGGGGAGCAGCCATTAGGCCTAGTTCTGTTGGCATATTCCCCACAGCTTTCCTGAGGCCTGGCAGGAGTGCTGGCCCCAGGGAGCCCACCTCTGTCTGTAGAGAGCTGCAGAGAAAGAGTGAGCCTGCTGTCCTCGGGCCTCAGAGAGAGGCAGCCTTGGGGACCCTAATCCTGAGGGAGGGACGGTGTTCCTGGCAGTTCCCCTGTGCACTCAAGTTGCCGTGGTCCTCACTGCCAGATGTTAGGGCACTGCCTGCTTCCCGCTACCGCTACAGAGGAGATCAGAGAAGCAGGGCCGAGGCATCGAGTTCAGAGACCTGGTCTCTAGTTCTGGCTCTTTCATTAATTCTCTGGGCAAACTTGGCAATACTTGTTACCTAGTATATGCCAGGCACTGTGTGAGATAATTTACACATTTAAAAAAAAAAAAGTATTTTCTCTGTTTTACAGACGAGGACAGTCTCCGTAAATTGCACAAAGTCATACCACTGGAATTTCAATCCAGTTCTGTCTGACTCCAAAGCTCTTTCTCCTGTACCTCCTGTGTCTCTACACCTCCCACTTCTTCCTCCTTCTGTAAAGAGGCTGGCCTTGAAAGAAGGAGACAGGGAGAAGTCCCTTCAGCTAAACAAGCCTAGCCATGCTCTTCACCAACCCATCAGGGCCACTGGGCCTTGGGCTTCCCCACCATCGTTGGGTTTTCACCAAGGCTTCTGGTTCCTCGGGGGTTAGGTCCAGAGTGGCCCCATCTTTTGGTCTCAGACACTCCTTCCCACCCTCCCGCACTGCCTCCAGTCCGCCCAGTATTCTTTCTTCCTTTTCCTTTTTCCTTCTTTCCTTCCTTCCTTCCTTCCTTGCTTCCTTCCTTTCTCCCTCCCTCCCTCTTTCCCTCCCCTCTTCCTTCCTTTCTTCCTTCCTTCCTTCCTTCCTTCCTTCCTTCCTTCCTTCCTTCCTTCCTTCCTTCCTTTCCTCCCTCCCTCCTTCCCTCTCCACTTCATTCTTTCTTTCCTTCCTTCCTTCCTTCCTTCCTTCCTTCCTTCCTTCCTTCCTTCCTTCCTTCCTTCCTTCCTTCCTTCCTTTCTCCCTCCCTCCCTCTTTCCCTCCCCTCTTCCTTCCTTCTTTCCTTCCTTCCTTCCTCCTTCCTTCCTTCCTTCCTTCCTTCCTTCCCTCCCTCCCTCCGACCCTCTCTCCCTCCCTCCCTTCCTCCCTCCATCTTTCCTTCCTTCTCTTTCACCAGCTGGGGCCAGAAAAATCAACTTAAGAAGGAAACTACAAATAAGGGCTTTCTCCGGGGAAAATCCTGATCACAGGAGAAGCTGTGACTGGGGCCTACTTTCCACACACTTTCAGGGATTCATAGGGTGTACCTTCTCCATCTGAAGCTCCCCAAATCCAGGCTGCTCCTCCCCCTGCTGCCCTTCAAAGAGTGAAGGTCAGCATGCCCTGTCTCCTCTGGTTTTTGGCCAGAGTACACTGCCCCCCAGCATTCTGAGTGTGAACGTTCTTGCCTTTCCACAGCCCTTTCCCATTCATGACTTCACAGCCCTGCTTTGTGGTGGTGGGAGAGAGAAGTCAATGAGCAAAGGCCATTTGACAGATGACAAAACTCATGCCATCCAACTATTAGGAGGTAGGCCTTCCATCTCCGAGTCCAGGCCCTTTGCTTAGGTGAGTGACTGTGGCTTCTAATCTGCTCATGCTACGCTCCTTTCTCCATCCTTCATGGAGTTTTCTGGCTGAAGCTGTTGTAGTCTGGAATGCAGCCTGTCTTCCTGTGTTTCCCAAGTTCGTGCCAGCAGTTCCTAGGCTGGCTCTTCTACAGGAGTTGGATCTGCTCTCTGCTACATTCCTGCTGACGAGAACACCCGAGAGCTTTGTTTCTCCCCCAGATGAAACTGGAAACCAGTTGGCCTGCTGAGGGCTTCATCAAAACACACTTCCCAACCACCTGCCCTTGTGCTATTCTACCCAAGGAGGAAACGACAATCCCCCAGGAGACCTGCAAAGGGAGGTTGGCAGCAGGGCTTTGTCACAGCCCTTAGGATCATGTGAATCAGGGGAACCCAACACTTGTGCTCTCCTTCCAGATAAGATAAAGGTTTCATTTTGTTCTTGTTGGGGAAGGAGCCGGCCTTGCCAGGTGCCAAAAATGCTAATGGGGCCCCAGGAGAGAACCCGCCTGGTGGAAAGAGCACGGAACTTGGAGTCACAGAGGGCTCTGCTGATTCCCCGAGTTGTGACTTTGGGCAAATCCGATTGCATCTCGGAGCCTGCCTTGGGTTGGTGGGAGGACAACGAGGCCACCCTGCAATGCTATGGCCTTAGAAAGATGCTCGTGACATATTGGTATGAAAAAACAGGTTACAAAAAGATGTGTACAATAGGGTCCCATGGCTGTGAACTACAGAAAAATAGCTGAGAGCTGTACGCCACAGTGCTCACAGTGCTGATTCATGGATATCTTGTGTTTTTCCTTTTTCCTTATCTATATTTTCTAACTTTTCTACAGTGAGCATATATTATCTATTTATTAGCTATTGCCACAAAAATGCTGCATAACAGACCAGCCCCAAAACTCAGTGGCTTAGAACACAAGGATTTAGTCTCATGCTCACATGTCTGCAGCTAAACTGCAATTGGACTGATCGAGGCTGGGCTTGGCAGGTCTGCTCTGTCTCAGGCTGCTGGACTACTGGGCCTGGCTCCTCATTGCAGGTCAGGCTCAGGTCTGTTCTACGTGTCTTCGTTTTGACACAGGCTGAAGGGACACTAGCTATCTAGGGCTTGCTTTCCCTTCCAGATCACCAGAGCCCAAGACACAAGCAAAACTGTATAAGCACATATAAAGCTTCTGCTTACATCATTTCAATAACACAGCATTGACTAAAAGAAGTCACATAGGCAAGCCCTACATCGATGGGGCAGAACAGTATACAACACCCACAATAGGAACGGGGGTGGGAGGAGTAAATGAATATATCCTGAATAATAACCCAAGCGTTTTACTTATTCCTTGTATAATAAAACAAGCATAATGTGCTCTGTGAGATGCATTCACGTTATCCACTAGAATCCTACTGGGCTCTCCAAGAATAAGACAGGAGAGCCGTTTTATAATCTTGTTGTTAGAGGCCAGAACAAATGTTAAAGGGATAGGCTGACTCTCTCTTCCTTCACCCTCATTGTCCCTTTAAAATAACCAAACTTGATCATTTATGGCCCCTGCAGCCCCACAAAGGAAGGTGGAAAATACCAACAGTCTCGTGAGCAATAATAGCCAAAGGCCAGACCTTTGTGAGTTCCCATCCAGATCCATCTGAATCCACCTCTTGTTGACTTCCTTTCTTTTGGCTTCTCTCAGTTCATGCAGCCATTCATTCACGATATATTTATTTAGCACTCATTCAAGATATACAGAGGGTGCCAAAAAAAAATAAAAATACTTGTTTTAAGAAAGGAAAAAACTGTATTAAAATTGTAATACTCAATGTATACTGATAACAAAAGATGAACACAAGTCATGTGTATACATTTTCTGGGGGGCACCCCTGGTATTTATTGAGCACCTACTATGTGTTGGCACTCTTCTAGCCATGGGGTCATGTTGGTGAACCGAGCAAATGTCAATGAACAAGAAAATCTCCTTAGGGTTTATATTTTAGTGGGGAAGTAGGGTGAGGGCCAGGTGTGTGGGGGAAATGCTAGTGACATTAATAATGCCAAGTTGTGTGAATGCTAAGAAGTAAATAAAATCGGGGACTGTACCAGAGAGTGATAGGCGGGGGATGGCTACTTGGGATGGTGAGCTGATCAAGGGCCGATGTCGTCTGGCTACTGTCAGAAGAGGCAGCTCTGCAAAAAGGTGTCTCAGTGTGCCCTTTCCATAGATAAGGGCATAAAACCCGTAAAGGTTGACACCAGGATATCCAAGTACAGTGTATTTCAAGTCTAGATGTCCTCCCACCTCCCAATACAGGAAAACAATTATGTTCATTTCCTTTGCCTAGAACCTTGAGACAGCAGCCAGGGCTAGTTAGAATTAATTAGATTTTAGGAATGGGCTTAATGGTCTCTTACTATATTTCTGGAAGCAGGAAGCATGGCATATTATTCTTTTATTCTGACAATGAACAATATAGTCTACTTTCTAGAAACCAGTCATGCGGAAATCTGAATTTATAAAACAACTTCATTAAGCAGCACCATTTTTTTCACACGAAAAATATTTACCCAGCATCCATTCTGTACAGTCTGGGACTGGGAGGGAAGGGAGAAGAAGCCATAGATTCAGGAGTCCTTTAGATAAAGAGTACTTCCACCCCTTGAATATAAAACTTGATTCAGTTTGTGGAAAGAGTCCGTGTCTACAGCTTTTCAGGAAACTTGCCCTTTCTCCTATGTAAGGGCATCTATACCATCTGTAGAATTACTTTATATTTTGCTTATTTGGGGTTACAAAGACTGTGCAGAGCTCGGGAGCCTTTGAACATTGTCATTGTAGGGGGAATTGTTTAGACCCTGGAAAGAATAAGAACTGAAACTGAGAGGCAGGTGCAAAACAGGCTTCATTGTGAGGGGAAAATAAACTGGCACAGGCTTTCTTCTCCACTGGAGTCCCAGGGAAAAGCGAGAAGCAGCAGGCAGGCACACAGAGCTCTCCGCGATCATGGAGCCAGCCCCTCTGGAAGGAAGCGAGGATGCTGCAAAAGGGAGGAGGGCTAAGGAGCTCTGTCATGTACATGTTTAAAGAAAACCGGGCAGCCGCCTCCACGTTGGTTCTGGATGCCTGTAAGTGTGTCATGGCAGAAGGCACATGATGAAGAGTTGTGAGGTATGGGCTGGCCAGAGCCCAGCTGGTCAGGTCTCAGCTCTGCAGCTGTGCTGGCCCAGGTCTCCCGAGAAGCAGACACCCAGACAAGGTTAGATATGCAGAGGTTAATTCGCTAAATGCCTGTGAGCAAAAATGGGGAGGCTGGGAGAGCCCTCAGACCTTAAGGCAGGTCTAACCACGTGAGAGAGAGGGAAGGAAGGAGGGCTGGCTGGAAGGGTTTAGACTGCAGTGCAGTTCTAAGAAAGGTCAGCAAGGCTAACAGGGGTCCTCAAGCCAAAGCCTCCCTTCAGAGGAGTCCCCCGGCTTCCAGGTCTGACTTAGATTCCCCCCCCCCCCCTCAGAGAGCAGCCTGTCCAAAGCATGGCCTCAGAGTGAACATCTTGGGCAAGTTCTCTCACTTCTCGGAGCCTCGGTTTCTTCAACTGCAAAATGAAGGTTGTTTAAAGGATTAAATAAAATAACATATTTAAAGGGTTTGAAATGGAGTGACCAGTAAATGTCCAATGAACACAAATTCCCTTCCTTCCCTTGTCCTACCCCATTCAGAGGCAAGTTCACAGCATCAACCATCATTCCTCCCACCACCCCAACCATACACACATGAAGGCAAGTGTGTGCCCCAAGGCCAGGGCCCGAGGGCTTCTGCTTTGGCCGTCAGGCCCTTGAACCTTTATCGCAGACCACACGGAGCTGCAGCCCATGACGAGGCCCCGGGGTTGGGAAGGAAGGAGACCCCAGAAGGATCAATGTCATTCGTATTTAGGGGAACTTACAGCATAGCTGGAGGGATGAGCCACGCCCCCTCAGAAACGCCCTTGGGAAAGACTCTCAGGCAAGCTCTGCTGTCAACTACTTCCTCTGGCTGAGGTACAGACCGTCCACTGCCCTAGGACTACCGGCTATCTCACAGCTGTGTAAGGCAGTCCCCAGCCCCTACCTTGCCTACCACTTGGACCTCACTTTCGTGCTTCTGCCATGCTCTTCTCTATCTCTGTCTCTGACGCGCCCACTTCCCTCCTCCCATAAATGCAGGCCTTTGTGCCTCCTTTACCGACAGTGTTCTTCTCCTTCCCTCGTCCTCCTAGTGAGCCCCTTCTTCCCAGTCCAGCTCAGATATCTCCTCTTCTGGGCAGCTTTCCCTGACCCGCTCCTCCTGCTACTGACTCCAATCCCCTTGGCATGTCTCTGTGCCTTGGTTTCTGTATCTGGAAAATGGGGGTGATGACGACAGTACCACTGTAGCTGATCACAGTGCAGTGGCAAAAATTAAAAGAGATAATGATAAAAGCACTTCATAAAGGGCTGTATAAGTGAGTGTCACTGTCAACGATACACGTATATCCAACAGACACTGGTCTGTGAGCCTAAAATACTGTATACTGTGGGGGTAGAAACCCACAGTGTGGCAATGTGACAAAAGCACTGGACTCAGAGGTGGAAGAACTGCTTCTGTCTCTGCTTCTGGGCTACATGTCCCTGAGCCAACCCTTATCCACTCTGGGCCTCAGTTTCCTCCTTTACAAGTAGGCATGGCTTACAAGGGCTCTCCTGGCTATGCTAGCTTGGCTCAGAGGCTCTGGGTCCTGGGCTCTGCAGGCGTCATCTGAGCTCCGAGTCTCTGCCTATGTCCCAGGCTGGACAGCTCCCGTGGTATTTCAGGAGGCAGCCAAGGCTCCCAACTGTTAGCATCTGGACAGCACCTCAGGCAGGGAGGATGGAAATGCAGGCTGATGCCAGCCCCCACTTCCAGGTGGGGTGTGGGAGAGTGAGGAGCTCCCTGCTGGAGGAGGAGGGCAAGCAGCAGCAGTGGGGAGGAGCTCCACAGCCTCAGAGAGATGGCTGGAAGGGGTCTGGGCAGATTCCATCCCCTTCGTGGAGGAGCTCAGAGACTGTAAATTTGGGGATTTGCCTATAATCTTTAGGACCAAAATCACCAAAATCATTTAGATCCTGATGTCTTGATTGGCCTTAATCCAGATATAAGATATAGGATTCTCACTTCATGTGGAGATGAAAAATGTTCCTCTGTGATTGTTCATACTCTTAATAGCAATCAAGGTCTCCGTCCCTTGCACAGCAACTTTGTCATATCCTACACTATGGGAATTTTTTAAAATGTCCTTTGGTATGTCTTTGATGCTGGATCCAGTAATTAAATTGGCTGTTAGGTTTTAAAGGCTTGGCATTTCCACTGTGAGTCATAATTGTTCATTGACATACCTCATTTATTGCTTAATGCTATTTATAACCCCAAAAGATAATATGTATGACATGAAAAAATTTTAAACTGCACTTCTTTTTTTTTTTAATTAAATTTATTGGGGTGAGATTGGTTAGTAAAATTATATAGGTTTCAATAGTACATTTCTATAAAAACTGCACTTCTTCAAATAGATTCTGTATTATCTACTTCTTTCTAGATCTTTTATCCATTTGTTTATCTACCAAGTATTCATCTAGTGTCTCCTGCGAGATGGAAACTGCTCTCATATTCACACCCATCATTTTATTTAATCCTCATAACCATCCATGAGGTAGGGATTGTCATTCCCTTTCACAAATGAGGAAAATGCAAATCTGAGAGGTTAAGTGACTTGCCCAAGGCCACATAGTAAGTAACAGAATCAGTATTTCAATTTAGGATCTTGAACTTCTAATTGTGTGATATGGGCCTCCTCTTACCTCCTTTGTTACCCTTTTCCCCATGGTCCCCATGCCCTGATCCCCTTTCACTTTTGAAGTAGAGTACACAAAGGAGAATTATAGTTTGGTAGATGGGAAACGGAAAGATATTGTTCAGCGTCATTTTTTTTTTCACATATCCATTCTTTCAACACAGATCAGTGAGAACCAGCTAAATAAATAGGGACACTTGGTCTTAGCCCAGACACCTAAAGGTCATGGTCACCTATTCTATGCCAGGACCCATGGAGGGTGTCAAAACTACCCCGCTGCTATCCTGAATAAGAAGAGGGAATAAAAAAGGAGCACACATAAGTAAGACAGGGGTGAATGGTCCTATAGCGATTCCAAGAGAGTGAGAAGGATAAAATTCCACCAATTAGAAATCAACTTGAGGCAGGAAAAGAAAAAAAAAGACATCAACTCAAAAAAACTGTTCCCACTAATCTCATGAATTTTAGATTAAGATGCTTTACATAATGGTAAATGAGGCTATAAAATTGTATCTTTGGGAAGGAGGTGTTTGAGGTGGGGGAATAGAAGCACCGATTTGATCTCTTCCGGTCTTGTTTCTTTACCTGGAAACAGGAGATGTTTCTCATCTCTCAGGATGTTAGGAGTAGACTAAATGAGGTAACATGTACAAAACCTCGGTGTAGTTCCTAGCATGTGGAAGCTACTTGAAAGTCATTTCAATCCTTGAGTTATGTCAGAGTTACTGGTCCAGAGTAGAGGGGGCCCAAAGTTTGGGCCAAAAGAGGGCTCCAACTCTCAACTTGACCTCTGCAACCCAAACCTCTCCCGTCAATTCCAGACTCATATCCAACTGCCTGCTTGACTGACCCATCTGGTTGACTGACAGCCCTCTCACACTCTACATGTCCAAAGGCAGACTTCCGACCCTCCCTCCCACACACCTTCTGCCAGCCTTCACCATCTTAATAAATGGCAGCTGCATTCTCTCAGTTTCCCATGTCTAAAAACAGTCCTCTATGATCCCTTCTTTCATACTCTGTCAGCAAATCCTGTTGATTCTACCTGTAAAATATATTCAGGATCCAACCTCGAGTGACTGTCTCCACCACTTCCACCTAGTCCAAGCCATCATCACCTCTCCCCAAGTTACTGCTCTAGACTCCTGATTATTGATATAGGTCCCCTTGCTTCAATTCTTGCTCTCCTCTAATCTATTAACAATGCTGCAGTCAGAACAGTCTTTCTAAAATATCATACAGATAGGGTTATTCATTTGTTCAAAACCCGCTGGTGGTCTTCATCTCAGAGTAAAAGCCAAAGTTCTTACCTTGACCTCTCATGTCCCACATGATTTCCCCCCCCATTTCTCTCTCTTCTTTCTCGTCTCCTATCACTCTCTCCCATATTAACTCCATTCCAACCATCCTTGTTTCCTTGCTGCTGTTTGAACATGTCAAGGCCACTCTATCGTAGGATCTACTTTTGTACCTGCTCTTCCCTCTACCTGTGATGCTCCTCACTCAGCTACCCAACAAGGCTCACGCCCTAGGCAGTCAGGTCTGTGATCAAATGTCACCTCACCAGAGGGATCTTATGGTCACCTATATAAAAGGACAATGGCCTCCTGGGCATTCCCTACTCCTTCACCCAGCTATGTATTTTTTCTGTAGCTTTTGTCACCATCTGATATGCTATAGGTTTATTTGCTTATTTCTTCATTGTCTCCCTCCACTAGAATAGACTCCACAAAGGCAAAGACTGGCTTGTTCACTGCTGTATCCCCAGGTTCTACAACAGTGCCTGGAAAATAGTAGCTACTCAATAAATATTTGTTAAATGAATGAATGAGTAAGTGAGCAAGTGAGTGCTGAGAGCCAAGTACACATTTGTTGAGTCGAAGGGAACTGGATCCCACCCTTGCCCTTTGTGGATCTCATGAAACTATATCTTCTTTTTCGGAGATTTCAGGAAACAAAAAGGAATTTTCTAAATCAATTACCAAGGCTATTAGATGGGAAAATCAATAATCAGTCAAAGCGAGGGAGTTTAGGATTTCTAAAACAGGGTGGGTGCTTGAAGCATGACAGCTGAAAGTCTTACAGAACCTATATTGGTAATGTCTAGCCTGGAAACAAATACCACTTTGAGTGTTTAAAACAGAGAGATGTTAATAAAGAGAACTGGCTACACAAGTGATGGAAATCCCAAGAAACCACTGGGGAACATGATGCAATTCAGAGATTAGCAGCAGCAGAAAGTCACTTCCACCCCGAGGCCAGAGGGTCAGTGGGAGGAGCTGTCAGGGCACAGGAACCAGGGATACCAATAGACACTAGACCATGGAGGGAAAGGACAGATGCAGGCAGGGGTATGTGTGTGTGTGTATTAGGGAGAAATAGCCTGGCTTTCCCCCCAGTTTCCTTCCAGTGCTCCCTATTGGCCAAATATGCCAGAAGCCAGCTGATCCAGAGGCCTGAGACATATAGACTAACTACAGGGGTCACCTCTGATAATACAGACCGGAGCAGGGGTAAAGGAAGAATGTCATAGAGGGTAAATGGCACAGGCCTGAGACAGACACAGAAACGCTCAATAGTTTCAAAAGATAGAAGAGAGGGACTGGCAGGGCAGCAGCCTCTCCACCTCTCTGTGAGTCTGAGGCAGGGAGGAAAAATCAGACCCAAATTGTACTGTACTTTCAGTTTGGACTAAAGTTGAAGGCGGTCCCAACACATACACCGTACATAATTTCTTTTTATCCCCCCTTTTCCACCTCCCCCTCCCACTCTAGTTCAAGCCGTTGTTTCTCAGTCTAGTTGTGTAGGACACAGCTCCCTGGCCCAGGCTTGTATTATGAGCCTTGCGCTCCCCAGGCTGAAGCAGTCGATTGCCAGTTGTCTGTGCCACTCATAGCAGCACACGGCAGCCCAGCTGTTGTTCACTATCTTAGCTGTAGAGGGTGCAGCTCACTGGCCCATATGGGAATCGAACCAGCGATCTTGGCATTAGGAGCACGGCACTCTAAACACCTGAGCCACCGGAGCCAGCCCGTCACACCATACATTATTTTTATCACCTGCTTTCAGTCTCTCAGTTCTGGCAGCTGCTTTAAAGAGTGGAGCCTGGGGCTCCTGGCTAGGCTTCCAAACCTGCTTCTGCCCTTCTCTTTCAAGGTGGAATCAGTTCTGCTGTTGGACACCAGTCCCGGGCACTGTCTTTAAGACTCCGTTATACTGTGGTAGGCACCAGATTGGTATTGTCCACGGGCACACAGACTCTGATGGCACTCAGAGTATCCACTATTATCATGGCAGTGGAGGATGGCAGAACATACCCCAGGTGCAAATGGTGCCTTTCATTTAGCAGGAGTATCCTTCAAAGTCCTCATTACACTTGAATGTCTCACCTCCGGAAGAGGGAGGGGGCTTGTTCAGCCTCAGCCTCAGGGCTTGGACAAATGGGTACATTTCTGAAGAGGAAGGTTGAAGTTAAGGAAGAAGTTTTAACAACTAGAGCTGCCAGTAATGGAATGGGCTGTCTTGTAAACGAGTGAGGTTTCTGTTACAGGAGATACTCTAGCAAGGTTCTGTCAAAAATGTCGTGGAGGGGAAGCCTGCAGTGGTAAACTAGACTGAAAGCCTTCTCCACTGCCTCTAATTCTACCCAACTGTGAAACCTCTGGGTGAACAATCAGCTCCTTTCATTCTGACCCTCTGCTCTCGACACATCCTTCTGTAGACCAAGCCTGTGCCCAAGTTCCATGACTCTGACGAGGGAGTATCTGAGGGGAGGAAAGGTATGGACCACTCACTCAATGGGCCTTTCCCTTCCTGCCTAGCTTTGGGTTGATCAAACTGGTCCTTGGTGAGTGTGGTAGACAGAATAATGGTCCTCAAAGATGTCCACGTCCCAATACTTGAACCTGTGAATATGTTACCTTACATGAAGAAAAGGCCCTTGCAGGTGCCATTAAGTTAAGAGTTTTGAAATGGGATTATCCTGGATTCTCCAGGTGGTCCCAAAGTAGTCAAGGGTCAGAGAGAAAGGAGATGTGACGACAAGAGCAGAGGTTGGAGTGATGTGCTTGAAGATGGAGGGAGGGCCTCTGAGCCAAAGAATGCAGGTGGCCTCTAGACGCTGGAAAGGCAAGAAAGCGGATTTTCCCCAGAGCCTCTGGAGAGAAGGCAGCCCTGCTGACGCCCTTGATTTTAGCTCCACAAGACCCATCAGAGGTTTCTGGCCTCCAGAACTGTAAGAAAATAAACTGTTGTTTTAAGCCACTAAAATGTGGTGATTTGTTATCATAATATGAAACTAATACAGAGGTCTTCTGAGCAAGTCTCAAGACAAATGGCACACAGCCTGGCAGTCAGTAAACCCATTTCCCATCAGGAAGGAGGGAATGAACATGCCAGTGAAGAGCATGGACCTTGGAGGCAGGTAGACCTGGATTCAAATCCCAATTCTGCTTTGTTACACGGTATCTTAGAGCTTCATTGCCTCATCCAGAAAGTGGGAGCATTAACATCCACCTTGCCCAGGGTGGTTGTGAAAGCGAAAGAAAATATGTAGGTAAGTCCTTGGCATAGCAAATGGAGCACAGGAAGGGCTCAGTAAATAGCAGTGGTAGTTATTCTTACTCCTACCGCCATCTCCGCCCTTACTGCTGCTATTGCTACAGTTACTGTCACTGCTGTTCCTGCTCATACTGCTGCTGCTAACAACCACAAGGGCAGCATCTACGGCTAAAGAACAGAGCTGGTGCCCCGGGAAGGATTCTTAGAGACGGCAGTAGCAATGAGGGAGGATGAGATTAGACAGGGTCAGAGGGTGGAAGTCACAACTTCTAACTGCTGTTTGAGACGGACTTTGGAATCTGGTGCCTCGCCTGAAGGCTCTTGAGGCTGGGGAAGATAACCTCTGCACCCACCCACCCCAAGTGTGTGCGGGAGTGTCTGGGTCTGAGGGTGCAGCCTCCTGGCTTGGAGACCTTGATTCAGAAGCACCAGCCAAGGGCTTCCCTCTGTGCTTCTGTCTGGCTCAGTGCTCTCAATCCAGGCTTGGAGCTAGGGGAATGCTGGAGGAATGCAGACCCATGACAAAGCCCAGAATTCAAGGTACTGGTCCTCTGGTCTGGGAGATAAGCCAGGAGCCTGAACCCAACTACACATTTATTTCCTTGTGTTATTTTCCAGTTGAGAAAAGTCAGATAGCAAAAGAATGTGTGGGCAAGGTACAGATGTGTCCTCATTATCTCTGTGATTCTTTCTGAATGCCCTGCTATCGGTTTGGGGCCCTCCCTCTTCTTTTCTTTGAAGGCACAGAATGGTGCCAGGTGACTGTTCCCTAAGACACTGGGTTGATAAGCAATTCACTAAGACAATATGGTGTAGATATTTTTAGCAGGCACCACCGCCTAATGTGGTGGTTGAGAATCTTCCTCTGGAGTCAGATAAAATCTGGCCTCACCACCTGGCTTTGCAACTTTTTAGCTGTGTGGACATGGACAAGTTTCTTAACTTCTCTGTGTCTCAATATCCTTATCTTTAAAATCATTGTAATTGCAGACACCTTCCAGTGTTCTTGTAAGGAAAAATGAGAAAATCCATACATGGTCCTCGGCATACTGCTCGGACGTTAGCAATTACTGAGGAGATACTGATTATTGTTGCTAGTATCATTGTCATGTTATTATCATTTTTGAAAAAAGCTTTAACTCAGGACCAGAGGCAGCCACAAACCCAGGTACCAACTTGGCTTTATTTATGTTGTCACAGTAGCCTGAGACTGCATGCTTAGCAAGCACTGCGAGGTCAGGCCCCTTTCTCCTGCAGCGTTCAGGGGGCAGCTGGGGACCTCCCAGCTGGGCTCAGCTAGGCACAGCTGTAAGAGACAAGGAAGAGATGTTAACATGTTCCAGATGTGTTCCACAGCTGTTGTTGTGGGGGTGGATGCTGTCTCTCCTACTAAACCATTTTTTTAAAAAAATCATGGCTGGGCAGTTGGTTTCTAACTTCATGTGTCTTTGGACAAAAGGGTTGAATTTGTTGAGAGGCTAATTCAGTTATGACTGATGAAAACATGCCTGAGAAATCATGACTTCAGGTTTATCTCCAGCAAGGTGACTAAAAGCCAATTTCCCAGAGTACAAACAGAACACAGAGAAGGAGTCCAATCACAAGGGCTTTGTGTTCACACCCCTGGAGCAACAACAATTCGTGGGATGCAGTGAAACAAGCATTCTCCTTTATTGCTGGTGGCAGTGAAATCACTATAACCGTTGGGGATGCAATATGGCTGTTGGTGTCAAAACGTTCATTTCTTTAGGGTGAGTAATTCTATCTCTGAGAATCTATCCTAAAGAAATAACCCACAAATTTAGAAAGAGCCGTGTGCACATGTTTGTTCATTGCCTCATTGTGTGGAAGAGTTGAAAACATCCTCAATGGCAACCTAAAGGTCTAACAATAGGGGTTTGGTTGAGTGATCGACAGCATATCCAGTTGGAATATTATGCAGCCACTGCTGGCGAGTATCAGAAAGACCAAGCAGCAACACAGATAAGGCTTCTAGTGATATATCAAGTGAAAAGGCCACACACACAATGGTGTAATTATAACTATGTGAAAGACTCAATAGAAAAATAGATTGGAAAGACTTACAAAGAAACATTATTAGTCATTGTGATAGGATGATGGAGGAATTGTAGGCAACTTTTTTGGTACATGCTCTAAATTCTCGATTTTGTAATTAAGTAACTTGTGTAGCAGGCAGAATAATAATACCTCTCAAAGATCACCATGTCCTAATCCCTGGAACCTGTGCAGATGTTAACTGACATGGCAAAAGGGACTCTGTAAGTGTAAATTAAGGATTTTGAGATGGGGAGATTATCCTGGATTATCCAGGGCCCAATGTAATCACAAAGGTCCTTACAAAAAGGAGGCAGGAGGATGAATGTCAGAAAGAGTAGAAAATCCTACACTGCTGGCTTTGAAGATGGTGGAAGGGGGCCATGAGCCAAGAAATTGAGTTAACCTCTCTAAACAGGAAAGGGCAAGGGAACAGATCCTCCCCCAGTGCCTCCAGAAAGAACACGGTCCTGCCAACATCTTGATTTTAGCCCAGGGAGACCTATTTCAGACTTCTGACCTCCAGGATGATGAGATAATACGTATGTTGTTTTAAGCCACTACATTTATGGTAATGTGTGACAGTAGCAATGGGATATGAATATAATATATATAACAAAATTGAAATAAATAATATGTGTAATGAAAATTAATTTTCTAAAGTGCCAGCTATTACAATAGAGGATTATCAAATACAGTGGAGTAATTATATATTTTATTTATACTTATGCCCATGAATTTTTTCCTTTGAATGAGTCAGGGGATTAATTTCTAGCACTGGCTGTGGAGGAGGCAGACCTGAGTTTGTATCTTAGCCCCTCAGTGGTGTGACCTTGGGCAAGTTCCTAAAAAGCTCCTCTGATCTCCTAAACTACATACATGGGGACCCCGAACTATGATCATTTTCAGCTGCAGTAGGCCCCAAGAGGGTAGATTGCTTTTTTTTCTTAAACAATTTTTTTAATTATAAAAATAACACATTACAAACAGAATAGAAAATATGAGAAAAGTCCCATAATTCCTTTACTCTAATGCAATAAGCACATTTTCTTCCAATCTTTTTTCATATACACATTGTGTTAGTTAAGAATCTTGGTAGCAAGTAACCAAAACCCAACTTAAAGTAAAAAAAAGAAATTTGTTGGTTCAATAACTGGGAAGTACGCTGGCTTTTGGAATAGCCTGATTCATGTATTCAAATGATATTTTTAGGGTCCTGTGTCTCTCCATGCCCTGATTGTTTTCTTCTATATGGTTTCAATATCCATAGGACTCTCTTTATGTGGTGAGAAAATGGCCAACAGTATGGTGAGGCTTCTGTGGTCCTTATAGGTCTTTATCCTAGAGGAAGACAAAGTATCCATATACTACCTATCGTACTGAGACTCTGATTGGCCTTCCATGGGTCACATGTCCATCTCTTGGACAAACCAGTGTGCGTAGGGGATAGAGGTATCCTAATTGTCCGGGCCTGTGTCACATGCCCACTCCTGCAGGCAGGGATTGGGAGGAAGAGTGTGATTGCCATACAACCAGGGGGAAAGGTGGTTCCTTTTGTGGACAAGAGGTGTAGGACATGCAAAAACAGGAGCCATTCTCTGCCCATATTTTATATCATGAGAAATTTGTATATCATTCCATGATCTTCATAATTATCATTTTAATGGAGTTAAGATTGCAGCATACCATAGCTCGCCTAATGCTTGCTAAATATTGTCTGCTACTTGGATTGCTATAAAAATTCTTCACTTATAACTAATGCTATAATGAACATTTTTGTGCATATAATTTTTCCTATAGTTTAGATCATTTCTGTAAAACAGATTCCCAGAAGAGGGGTTTCTGGGTTAATGGTGAGAACAATTCATTTTGGCAAATTGTTTTCCAGAAGGGCTGAGCAAACATGCAGGGTGTGGCCCACTGCTGAGGCTGAGAGGTAAAGTTGTGCTCACTCTCAGGCCTTGCAAACTGAGGTGGGTTGAAAAGATACCACAAACTCGGGTGAGCTGAGGCCATGACCAAAGCCACAAACAGGAAATATGCTAAGCTTAGTTAAAATGGAGATAAAATGCAAGCTCACTTTAGTTAGGGAAATGTATATTAGAACATCAAGATACTATCTTTCATCCATCAGACTGGTAAAACTTGAAAACGCTGATAACATGCAGTGCTTGTAAGACTGGGGGAAGAGGCGCTCTTATAATCAGCTATAGAAGTGGGAGTTATTATAACCTCTTGAGAAAGTAATCTGGCCATACAATTAAAATTGATCTGAGAACATCTCCATTGCATCACATAATTGCTGTTGCTTTTGTGGTGAGGTATTTAAGATCTACTCTCTTAGCAACTTTCAAGTATACAATACAGTATTGTTAACTATAGTCACCATACTATACATTAGAGCTCCAAAACTTATTCATCTTCTAACTGGAAGTTTGTACTCTTTGACCAAAATTTGTCCTCTGTTAACCACCATTCTACTCTCTGTTTTCATAAATTAGGCTTTTTTTAGATTCAACATATAAGCGATATCATACACTATTTGTCTTTCTCTGTCTGACTTATTTCACTTAGCATAATGCTCAAGGTCCATCCATATTGTGAATAGTAGGGTTTCCTTCTTTCTCATGGCTGAATAATATTGTAATATATGTGTATCAAATCAACACATAATACACCTTAAATTTACACAATATTATATGTCAAATACATCTCAATAAAGCTGAAAAAAATTGATCTGAGAATCCCATTTTTGTGAATCTATCCTACAGAAAGAAGGTACCAGGTGTCAGTTTTGGTGTCAGTTTCTCTTTCTCTCCATTATATAGCACCCAGCATGAGCTAGATCCATCATGTGTCTTTGGCTTTATCATTAGGAGATGTCATACCCATCTTTGTCTTAACTAAACATGTGATATAGACTGTGGCAGAGGCAACTATCTCCAACAGCTATTTCCCCCTTCTACCTTTTAGTGATAGATTTCACAGAGCCTATGATCACCCTGTTAGAGACCACATAACCCAGCCTCCCTTACAGTTAGGTGTGGCCATGTGAATAAGTTCTGGCCAATCGGAGATGAGTGGAAGGGATGTCTGCAAACTCCAGAGACGGAACAATCAGATTTCTTAATCTGGAAACTCTGGCCTTAGAGAGATACCAATGAATGTCTGCTGTTCCCTTGAACTGAGAAGAGATAAAATTGGGAGCCACAGATGGCTGCTTTCTGCCATGGCAAAGGAGAAACAAGAGGTGGTTGCAAAGAAAGGAGAATGGAGCAGATGCAAAACAAGAGGCAGGATGAGGTCTGAGGGTGCTCAGGGCAGCATATCCCGGTTCTGGCTCTCATTCTTCACGATTGGAGGGACACGCTACTCCTGTCCTTGTGTCCTTGTAATAGGATCCTCATTTTCCTTCAGCTAATTTGAATGATTTTTTCTGTTATTTGCAAGAAAAGCGGACTTCATGAAGACAGAGTCTTCAGAATAACTCTATGTTTTGATTGTGATAGTCAGTATGGCAGGAAAACTTATAGAGATGTTGTATTTTGCTTTTGCTTTTGTGGAAGAATTAGAAAGAATAACAGGCATTTGTTTATGCTTTGGATTTCCCCTCCCTGTTCTGAGAAGGTAGACAGGCCTTGGGTTTCCTGACTTAGAGAAAGTTTGAACTACAGGGCTGAGAGAAAAATTACCTAAGGCAGTCTGCTGTCCTATGTTTGGTTTCCAAAAGATTGAGTTCCTTGGGAGGATTATTCTGGAGGAAGGAAGAGAGGTTAAGTGTTCTAGGGTGGGGTAGGTGGAAGCAGAGAGAGTTAAGGGAGAGTCCTTGAGATAGAAGTCGGTTAATTCTGTAGATTCTGTGAGTTTGGGAAACCTGTACCCTAACCCGGCTAGTCCCAGGAAATTTCCAGGACCCCTGAAAGGAATGGAAGCCTGATACATCCAGAGAGACGAAATCGTGACTTTCCGTGCTTGACTGTCACTTCTTAACAGTAAAACTTTAGGAACTTTTTAAAACTTTTTAAAACAGGGAAGTTTGACAGATTTGGCCCACAGGCCATAATTTGCTAACCCTTGAATTAGAATCTCATTTTTTAACAACCCTCAATAAATTATTAGATATGGACATTAGGCATCATAAAAATGGAGACCACCAGGCATTGTGTGCCTCCTATAGTCTTGCTTATAGTCTTGCCAAAGGGACCAAACCCGAGTCTAACCCAGTCTCTGGATGCAGCTACATATTTGTAGGAAATATAGGAAACAGAGAAACATGCTGAACTGTACCAAGAGTATGTAGTCAGCAAAATCTAAACTGGGAAGCTGCACAAGTAAAAAACATTCTTTAACAGATTGGGTGAAGTAAAGGGACAGAAGGGGAGATATGGGTTGAAAGAGATTTAGGGATATTTCCTCTTGCAGAAGAGTGGGCAAGACTAAACTCCAGTTTAGGGATACACATGGGGTGATTATTATAAAAATCAGGATCTGGGGAAGGTGATTGGGGGGGGCCATGGATGGGGCTTCTGGAGTGGGTGGCAAGGTTCTAGGTGGTTTTCCCATAAACATCTGTGCTGTAAGCATGTTTGCCAAAAGTATTTTTGCCAGGAACATGTTCGTTGAATAACTAGTTGGCCATCAGTCAATTTTGCCATAAATGACAAAAGAACAAAAATTAAGAGGGACATTAAAAAGGTCACAAAAACATATGAAAAAAGTAAACAAAATTATAAAAAATGAAAATACATTGTCTTCAAAGTCTTTTGTTCATAGTAGTAGACATATTTTTATTGCTTGTTGATTCGTCTCACTTGGCAGTTATTTTCTTTTTCACTAAAATTTCTTCCTTCATTAAGAGTGATTATCAGTTTCCAACTAAAGAATCAATAATTAATGCTCTCAAAGGCCGTTGTGAATTAGTAGCTATCTCTTCCATATTGGCCATAGCTTGGTAAACTTTTGGTTTTGACGGGTGGGAAGGATGACTGCTCACTGAAGGATTTGCAAAGTGATGCTATCATTTTCTAGTACAGCATGCAATCTGGTTTTATATGTAGTTATGATCCACTATTTCAAGAACACCCATCTACTCATTATATAGACCATTATGAGGGCTAAGATTTAAATGAAAATGGGAGTACTGTGAGAACTTATTTGTCAATGGAGAAATGAAACGAAACTGAAAAAATACATTAAGTCTGCCAAAAAATAAACCAAGCTGTCAACCAGCTATTTTTATCTTTATGACAAAATTGCCTTATGGCCAATGAGTTTACAAGGCGAGAATGCTTGCCCAAACAGGCTTACAGCAAAGATGTTTATGGGGCATCTGATGCGAGACGGCAAGATTCTATTTCTTCATCTGGTGTTGGTGACAAGAATGTTCACCTTAGATTGAGCTATGTATTTGTTTCAGGTGTTTTTCTCATATTTGTGTTTTATTTTGTATTAAAAAAATAAAAAAGAGTTCTAAGGACAACATAAGCCTGGAGCCACTAGGTGCCATGACGCCTTCTATATCCAGAGATCTGCCTTGGGAATCCCCGAGGAACGCAGGGCCTAGACATGGCACGTGAGACAGAGTCCATGAGGATCTTGTTTGATTACCTGCATCCAGCCATTTCTGAAACTTGATTTATCCATGGACTCTTCAGTTATATGAACCAATAAAGTCCCTTTTAATTTACACTGCTTTGGTTTGTAACCAAAAGAGTCCATCTACATATCTGTAGATTCTCGAAAGGCTGGTGAATATTTCTCAAGAAACTGGTTTTGTTGGATTTGTGGTGATTGCTTCTTCAGTAACTCACATTCACTGCCACACACAGGCAAACCTGTTCTTTCTCATTCTCTCTATGCTCTTGAAAGCTTTAGTCCATATTTTATAGCCGTGGGGTCCATTCTTATTCACCGAGGCATGGTTCATTTTGTTCAGACCTTGTCTGTACTTTGGCAGAGCTCACTGAGGGAGGGGATGGGAAAGAATGTTTTGCCAAAGGCAGATAAAAATCTTGTCACCTGGGAATAGTTGAGTTGGGTTAGTCTGAGGCATCGAGGAAGCAAGGGGCAGTCATGTGTTTCAGGTATCATTCATTTATTCATTCATTATATACTTACTGATTTCCAGACACTGATCATGACAACCTCAGGCTCAGCTCTCAGGAAACTCACAGTTGGGGTTGCAGGAGTGGGCTGGAGAGCTATGTAGCACAACCTGGGGAACTCTCAAAAGCCTATTTGTCTCTGGTCTGATCCATAACCCTCTTCCAGGTTCTGAAATTTCCATCACTTGAGTTATTTTTAAAATATTTTTGCAATTCTCCCAGGAAATCTAATTTAGAATGCAAAATGTGTTTAAAAATGTGTTATCTGAAGGGATGAGCACACTTTAGGACGTTATATCACTATGGTGAAGAATAGGAGAGGACAGATACATTCTGATGAGAAGACAGTCTTTGGGAAGAGTCTGCAGCCCTGAGCAGCCAGGAGGTATTGTCTAAGGGGAGGGAGGAGGGTGACCGTGAAAGAAAGGGCAGAAGAACGAGAAGTTGGGAAGTGACTATTATTTCAACAGTTTCCTCAGGTTTCGGTAGTACTCATGCCTTAAATATCTTTCCCTAGTAAGGGAGTAGGACTTATTTCGTATTCAAAGCTTTGAAGTCAGACAGGCCTCTGTTTGAATACCAGCCTTGTGACTTTCTAGCTGGTGATCTCAACCCTCAGCCTGAGAGTCCTTATCGGTATAGTGCACAGAAAATACTCACCTTATTAGATGGTGGGGGGAGTAAAAGATATTAATATACATAAAGAGCACAGCACAGAACTCAAGCGCATTGGTTTTCCTCAGTGAATGTTAGTTCCTGTCCTTGGTTGAATAATCCCTGTTTGACAGCGTTAGGTCAGAGTCAAAAAACTTCAAATCGCTCTTTAGATCAGCTTTACAGAGAGAACTTTTTAGGAATGTTCTATCCTTTTAAAGAGAAATAAGGAAATACCTAGCCCAATCTCATTCAATTGACATTCCATAGTCACATTTCTCAATGTCCTACTTCATTTTGTAGTATTTCTCTTCCTGGCCTATTTTGGCCCCTATTAAGTCAGATCCTAACTAACCCCCTCTATGTCAGAAACAAGGAATCATAGAGTACTTCCCTTCCATTTGTTTGTGTTTTCTCAAAGTAGCTTCTGGTATCTGAAGCAATCAGGAAATGAGGGGAGTTTCCTTTTCTGGGCAACAGATAATTAAAAATAATGATGTATTGAGTGCTGGCTGTGTGCCAAGCAAAAGGGCTCTGCCGCTTACATGGTTTCTTTAATCTTCACAGTGACCCTCTGAGTGGGGATTATCGTCTCAGCTTTAGAGCCCTACAGGGAGTTTTTGAGGACTACGCGAAATAATGTTTGAAAAGTGCTGAGAACATCTAGATTTAATAGCTATCAGCTCTCATTATTATTATTATTTTTCAGTGAGGAAATCGAGACTCAGTTTGGTTAAGATACCTCTCTAAAGTCACCCACTTAGAAAGCTAAAGAAAGATCCCAGGTCTTGGTCTTAAACAAGAGAGAGATCCACTGTTTTACAATATCTTGATTGAAATGATAACAAATCAGTGTGAACAATGGCAAACTTTTCAGCCCCATTTTAGCCTGATTGTTCAGTGAATGTTCGCTATAAGTTTGGGCCACCTCCCCCTGCCCCTGCCCGTTGGCTGGGATGCTCCTTGTACAGCTGCCAACTTCAATCCTTGTGACTCCCACAGCACAGCCTCCCAAGGCTAACTGATTTTGCAGACCTATCTCCCACTTTTTCTAATACTGTTAGCAAGTGCTATGGTGCACATCTGTGGTGTGTCCTGCCCTTCCCCTAGGCCCCCTGGGATTGCTCTAGGGGTGGGCACTAATCCAAGCCTGGCCAATCAGCACTTTTAACCGCCAGGAATTTTCAAACTTGAATCAAGATGCTAGTCCCTTTTTAGTGGTGGAAATAATAGGACATAAAGCTTGGGGGTGTCATATTTCCTGACATATGAAGAAAACCAGTCTTGAGAGAAACCGAAGCCAGTGCAGCAAGGGAAGCAAAGAAGCAAGAGAGTTTGGTGGTGCTAAAGTTTCTGGTTCCAGAAGTTCTTGAAGCCCCAGTTCATCTTGCTTCCTCCCCGCCCAGTATGATAGTTCAAACTTCTTTTGGCTTTCTTGGGCTAATTCTTCTTTACTTTTGCCCAAGCAAGTTTAGGTTGGATGTCTATCACCAGTAACCAAGAGTCCTAGACAACTTAAGTATCACATAGCCACACCTAAATTGGACTGCCTGATCCTGAGCACACTTTCACTTATGCTGTTCTTTGTTCCTAAAATGTTCCTTATTCCCCGACATATCCAAAACTCAGCATTCAATCTTAGAGACTCATTTCTCATTAACGATCCCTGATCCTGCTAGAATTTAACTACCCCTCTTCTAAGCTCCCCAGTCCTTTAAAAGGGTGAAAGTTCTCTTATTGTACTCAGAACTTCCTAAACTTGTGCTATACTTCTTTATATATACATCCTCCCTACTATTTTCTTTTCAGAACAAACATTTGCCTGGTTCATCTTGTTCCCACTGTGCTATCAGTGTCTGGCATGGATAGCACTATATAATGTTATTTCCCTTCTTCCCCTTCCCCTCATGATAGGCACACTTTTTTCCCGTCGCTTCATTTTCTTTCCCCGACATCAACATGCCATTCCCTGCTGCTGAGTGGGAAAATATTCATCTGGGTCTGCCCCAGGCAGTTGTGTTTTGATGAAACAACACTAACAAACTGTTGTGAAAATAATTTATCTAAAAATGGTTATTTCATTGCAGGCTTAAGTAACTAGTGAGGGAAGTTGTTAATACTATTTAGAAGGTGGATTGTCCTGGTGTGTGTGATATTTCACTTAGAACATGGATTTCAAGTGGGAACTAGAAAAGGTTTGTATTCAGCAAGAAGGGACTCCATTTCCAAAAGAACTACCTGCCAATCTTGTATTCCCATTTTTAGTATCCCTGCTTCCCTTCAAACATTTGGCAGATCAATTATACGTTAGCAAGAAAAGAGGCAAAATGTGTGTTCTCATATGTAGATACACTTAACAAAAATTCTAGGCATCTTTTGTGGCTTGGGGGTTGGTGTTTTGCGACTACATTATTATCAGAATACATAACTTTTTATATTTAGCTTTCAGCTCCCCTCTCAAATTTTACCACCTGGATGAAATTCTCTCTGTCCAGCAATCTCTTCTGTTTTCTGAGTTCTGGGAATATTTATTTTTCTGCACCTTCTTTTAGCTTGTATCATACTGCTTTTTATCAATGATTTTTTTTTTCTTTTTGCATAAGTCTCTCTCTTCCAGAATAATGTTAATTGATCCTTGGGTTTGGTCAATTTCAAATTTTACCTGTATACAGACAAAACTGTAATGGTTACACTCTTTTTAAAGATGGTGTGTTCCAGAGGACCCATTAAAATACCTATCATACATCTATAAATATCAAGTTACAATACACACCTTGCCCTTCCTTTGTATCTTCTCTGGAAAAGCAGTAGGGTAAACAAGTTTCAGAAGTTGGGCACCTAACTTTGCAATTTTGCTCATTCAACCAAGGAAAAATATAGGCGGATAGAATCCACATTGTTAGTTATTTAGCTATCTTTTCATGGATCTTTAACTCCAATTTTAATTTTCAGGACCCTAGAGGGCATGGACCTACTTTGTACAGCTTATAGTTCTAGCATGATGTTTTATAGATAGTAGGCATCAATAAATGTGAGAAATGATTGAATAATATATACACTCTCTTGGAGTTTCTTTGTAGAAAACATGATTAAGAATAAAGTGCTAATAGCTATTTCAAAGTGTTTTTGTAAAAAAGTGGAGTATAAATAAACACATAAATAAAAATAAAGCATTGTTAGCACATTTTGGAAATGACTTTTGGCCTCTGATCTGCAATATTCCCTGGGTCAGTAAGACTGGCTGAAGAGAACTATTGGGGACCAGTTTGTGAGATGGAATGCATTCTCTGTTTCTGGTGTTCAAACACAAGCTCTAAGAACAAAATGTGTGTAATTAAGATACCACTGATTTTTCCCTCCATTAATTCCATCTTTCTTCAAAGCTCATGGGTGTATATAATGACTCCACATCAAAGACTCTTTTCTAATAGTTCAGGAGATGTGAGTTTTATTCGAATAGCAGAATTCACAATCCACAACAGAGAAATTTGTTGAAGTTATTTTGGAGTTGATTTATGAATCACTCTTAATGAAATGGGCTGGATCCTCATTATGTGTGTTCTTCTTCTAAACTTCCTTCAAGAAGTGTTTCTGTTCTTTGTTCTTCCTCACTGAGCTGCAGCCTTACCCCCAATCCCTCATCACTGGCACTCTCTCTTGGTGTTGTAATTATTTATTTTTTTCCCTATCTCCTCCCATTAGACCATAAGCTCCTTGAGGGCAGGTGTTAAAACTTGCTCAATTTAGTATATATTCAGTCCCTTGCAAAAGTGCCTGGTTTACAAAGGCATTCAACAGAGATCTGTTGAATGAATGGATGCTAATGCCTTACATTTATACAGTGGCTTTAGACTTATGAAGTACTTTCCTATGTTATTTGACTCCCCTGATACTCGAGGCAGGCACGAAACCCATGATCACCCCTATTTACAGATGTGAGAAGAGGTTCAGAAAGGCTGTATAACCTGAGGGCAAATAGGCTGCCATTTCAGGAGACGCCAGGACTCTTGACTGTGGATTCCTGCTCTGGAGCCTTTTTCTGAACATAGGAGCTATTTGTTTCCTGAGCCAAGCGCCAAAGGCAAAAAAACTTATTCCCTGAATCCTTTTAACCTTCTCCTCTGCTCTGCCTTTACTCCTCTGTTGGATCCTTTCACTTCTGACTTAGCCCTACTTTTTATTTAGGAGACACACATTTCCTATATGCAGATGAAAGATGAAAAATATATATTCTTCTGTTGATTCTACAGTTCCTTGGCCTGGGATCTCCTGGTTGAGGTGTGGGATTTGTGGAATACGTGGCTGAGATAAGGGTGAGGTGTATGTGTGGGGAAAGATGGAGCTGACTGCTGTGGCCAGACTGCTGCTCAGAGGACTGTCAGGGCCTATGATGCTGAGGCCCTGGCCTTGCGTTTCCTCTCTCTCCTCCTCTCATCTCCAACATTTTTCTCTAGGGGAAATCTAAATAAAATGAATGGGTAGAGTTGGGAAAATGATGGAGACGATAAGCCTCCAGCACATGTAGATTTAAGTATTAAAGAGTGTTTAGGGAAGGAGTGGTGTGGCAAGGTGAGGGTGGAAATTAGTGAGGGCTTACTTGCTGACATTAACTGTATGTGATACTTGTATGAAATTGGACTTAATTGGATTCAATTCTCCTTTCCACACAGCCCTGAGGGTGGAAGCTAAGGAGAGGGCAAAGGAGGGAATCTCTCATTTGGCCTTTAAAATAAGCAGAGTCCTTTTCTTGAAAGAGAAAAGGCAAAGGCAGTACAGGTTTACAAATCAAAGAAAAATGGAATGTCATGGGATGCTTGTGAGTGGCACAGATGCCTACATCATTAGCACGTTAAAATGAGAATGACAAGGGAGTTTGTTGGCCTTGTCCCAGCTTCACACATAATTGCCAGGTCATAAAGCACTGGCAATAATGACACCTCTCCATGTACAGGTCTGAGAATTAGGTTCGCAAACTCATCCTAGAAAAAGTGCTACATAACTCATTGCTGAATATCATCACTACGGTCACCTTCGAAGTACTCCCCTTGGGAAGCTGTGCACCGAAGGGTGGCGTCTAGTCCACCCTTCAAAGCAATTTTGGAACTCTTCTCCTGGAATGGCTATCAGAGCTGTCGTTGTATTACCCTTGATGTCCTGAATGTCATCAAAATGTCTTCCTTTCAATACTTCCTTTATCTTCGGGTAAAGAAAGAAGTCATTGGGGGCCAGATCAGATGAGTAGGGAGGGTGTTCCAATACAGTTATTTGTTCACTGGCTAAACATTCCCTCATAGACAAGTGCCGTGTGAGCTGGTGCATTGTCGCGATGCAAGAGCCATGAGTTGTTGGCCAAAAGTTCAGGTCATCTAATTCTTTCACGCAGCCTTTTCAGCACTTCCAAATAGTAAACTTGCTTAGCTGTTTGTCCAGTTGGTACAAATGCATAATGAATAATCCCTCTGACATCAAAAAAGGTTAGCAACATCGTTGCAACAGGTTCGTGAACTTAATTGTTACACCTTGTACACCCACTCCCTCACATCTAGTTATCAGAAAGATACATGTTTTATACGCAGAAACTTAAAAGTTACACACATAATAAGGCCTACCATTTAATGAGTAATTAACATGTCAGAAGTTTTACATTTATTTTACTCCTCACAGGAACCCCATGATGATAAGAACTAACATTATTAAGTGGACAGATAAGGAACAGAAATTCAAAGAGGTCAAGCAACTTGCTCAAGGTTATACACATGGTAAACGGGATTCCAGGATTTTCACCTATGTTTGACAGTGAAACAAGTTATTTGACAGTGAGTTGAATAACTCTTGGGCTAAATCACCTCACATATGTCCAATTTAACCTCTTCTGCCTCTACAATAATTTTTTTACATGAATGACACATACATGGCTTGTATGTTGTGTATTCCTCTCATGTCCCCAATTAGGTGGTGAACTTCTTGAGGGCGGAGACGGGCTCTATATTCTTAGTCAGTTACGCATAATTGGTGCCCAGTAGAATGTTTCAAGGAAGGACACTGGGAAGGTGGGTAGAAATGAGAAATGCAGGAGCCTAGGAGTAAGAACAGGTACTGAAGGAAGATGGGGACAGGAGTATTTATTCAACAATTTAATGAGTACCTGGACTGGTGTTAGGTGCTGGGGATACAGTGATGACCAAGCCAGTTAGGGTCCCTCATGGGACATCATTGTAGACGTCGGGGTTACGATCAAGGATGTAAGTCACCCAAAGGACAATTTACCTCCGTATTCCTCAGCACTAAAGAAAACCGAGGAGTCACAAGCACCAGCATCTGCAGGATTCTGGCAGTCCTGCAGCGCAAAGATGTGAATATGAGATATTAGTAGGTCAAGTGAACCGCTTTCACGCGATTGAACTTGACCCGCCATAGGTCTACCGCCAGGTGTTCACCAGAGATGTAGAGCGCAGGGTGCGCGTCGGAGATAAAGGGGTGTGGCCGACCCCGTCCGGCCGTCAGCTTTTAAACGCGTTGCTACGCCCAGCAGCAGCAGCAGCAGCAGCACGCCGGGTGGTTGGGGTGTTCCCCGCTCACCACGAGGAAAACGGGGCGTGCTGGCTGGCCCCCTACTCCTCACCATCCTTTGTGAAAGGCCCCCAATTGTGCCTTATAAGCGGAGTTCGGTCCCCGCAGGGTCCGGACTGCGCGACAGCTGAAAGGTGAGGGCTGCGCGGCAGTAGGGTATCCAAAGAACCTAGGTTTGCCTCTCGCATTAAATTCCCTTCCTTCGCCCCTTCCTCCCGCAACCTAGTCCCGGCGCTCCTCCCCCAGCTCCTCTCACCTCCCGCGCTGGGCCTGGTGGGCGGGGCGAAGATTCCGGACAGCGCGAGAGTTCAGCCCAAATCCCGCGAGACTCGCTTGCCGCCGCTGCCGCCGCCTCTTACGTCTTTCCCTTTGACAAGTCGCCGCTGCTGCAGCAAAAATAAAGGACGCGGCAGCCGCAGCTGCTGCCGAGCGGGGCTCGGGTCGCAGGAGCCGCACCCAACTCCCGCCAGCTCCGGAGCCGCGTATGGTAACGTCTCCTCTTCTGCTTTCCTGACCGCCTGTGCGTGCGCCCCGCCGGCCGGACAAAGCCAACTGGGGCCGTTCCGGGGTTGCCGGGGTCCCGGGTGGGGGGCCGGCGAAGGCCTGAGGGAGTCCTCCCGGTGTTGTGGGGCGCCTTGACCCCAGGGGCCGCCCGCCGCCCGGGCGCATACAGAGCCACGTTAGAAGCCTAGCCGCCGGCCCGAGAGGGCGGAGGGACCCGCCCCTCCGGCGTCTTGCTGTACCTGACCCTCAGCCCTCGGAGGTCGCATCTCTGATCACGTCCCCCACCCCTTTATCCGCTAACGAGCGCCCCTCCCCCGACCGATGCTTGGGCCTGGGGGCGGCGGCCCGACTCGGTATCTGAGAACTGCAACCCTCGTGTCCCCCGTCGCTGGCCACCTATGGATGGCTGGAGGTTGTCTTTCTGTAGGGCTGTCTTTCTCCTTTTCTCTGCATTTGGGTGGGGGCAACTCATCCCCTGGTAAATCATTTTACAAATCTCCCGCTTCGATAAAATAATTTATAGCCTCTGCTACCATGAGGGGAGACGAGATGCATTGTTTAGTCTTTGGGGTGAGAGGAGGATGATAATGACAGGAGCTGTCCCAGGGAACATGGTGAAACCATTTCTGTGATGGGCGACAGGTTCATGGGAGACACGAGGACAGGAGCTGGTACCACCTCTCCCAGGAGGTTATGTAAAAGACATGCCTTCCATCCTAGAGAGCTGTGAAACTCAGGGGCAGAATTTGTCTTAATTTAAAAATAATGTCTGTAATACTGAAGAAAATACGGATAATTGGAATGATAGGAGTACCAAGTCTGAACAAACTAACCCATCCTTGTTATTCCATTTCCAGAGATAGCATTTCATGGTTAACATTTTGGTGTATTTCCTAATAGACACTTAATTTTTTCAAATAGTACTTGCCTCGTCTTTGATTGGGACTTCCCCATTCTATATATGTTCCAAAAAGGATCTGTTTTGAGTCACTTCTTTGGCCTGCTTGGTTAAAACTGGTTATTTGTTCATTATCACTGGCTGTACTCTGTCATCACTATATCTCTTTCCTTGGGCCCTCTTCCAAAATGATTGTTAGCTAAATGGTTTTAAAAATCAAACATTAAAAATTTATCAACTTGGATCTGGTATGTATATGTTTTTACAATTCTGCCTCGGGTGGATGCTGAAAAGGAGCAGTGTTTTTGGAAAGCAAATAAACTATGATTATCCATAGTGAGAAGAAACCTGTTTACCTCAAGGTTTTATAAAATTGATTTCCATTGGTTATTTTTAGCCCCAAATCGTTATGTGACATTATTTGTTTCGTAGTGCTTTTTTGATTGGAATGGGATGGGTTTGTTCCTTTGATTATATAGGTTTCTATAGTGTGTGTTTATACAAGCAAAATTGAGTGCCTTAGGTGCCTATGTGCACATATCTGTGTGTATGTATATCTTGGAAGTGAGTTAAAATGTATGGTTATGTGAGAAAAGAAAGCATTAGGTAGGGCAAAGAATAGTCTTGAAATATTTTCCCCAAATCATATGACAGGATTATATGGCAGAATGAGACATCTAGGGAGGTTGGAAATCTGGAGGCTTTTAAAAAGAGGATAGATTGTCATCTGTCTGGGGTTGTCATTGGAATGGATTAAATAGCCTATTAAGGCCTCTTGTAATTCTAAACTTTTATGAATTTTGCTTTCCCTAAGGTTCTTATCACGTTTCTTAAATTTCTAGTCATGCTGTTTGCATGTGACACCCATTCATTTGCTGGGCATGTACTTATTTCACTCCCAATATAGGCATCTTGGTGGTGCATGGAGAAGAAAGGAAATGTAAATGTCTCCTGAAATCCTATTTGATTAGAGAAATTTCGAAGACTGTTGCTGATTGGCTGGATTGGTCAGTAGGTGATGCACATAATAAATACCAATACAATTCGAAGTTCTCAAGCAGTTTTCCTCCCAAAAGACAAAATTACTCCTTAATATTTGAAATTAAAAAAGAATTGGATACATTGAACAGCTGATGTTTTAAAACTCTGATTTTTGGAACTTTAAATAATGATGACTTTGTGGTTTGTGGTGTGGAGAGAGACATTTGTGCTAGGATGAAAGCAAATTGACTTGTGAAACAAAAATTGAATTTTATAGTTGGACAACTATATAATAATAACAATCTTGCCATGATCTATTGTAGAGAATTTTTTAATGTAAATAAACTTGGGTTAAACAGACACATGAAATGTAGATTATCATGATGTTGAAAAAATAATTGGTCACATCATTTCAAAAGAAGTTTACAAAGCCAGTAAAGTCACAACAACTAGCAAATGTTTTTGACTAAAAAATTTACAAGGCAACATAAAGTAGATAATTTACTTTAGATGATTACTTTAGATGCCAGATCTGATTTTTATAATTTTGGTTTGTTCTGCTGTCACTTACTGGGTCCTCTAAATTAATGGGAATATTAAATTCCAGATGAGATCCCTGAGCAAGGAAATATGTTTATATATTAACCTGCCCATGCATGTAAGTGATAGCACGTGCCTACGCACTTATTTCTATATCTTTTTCTAAATATCAAAAACCATGCGTTCATATTGATATCTTCTATTCCAGGCCATCATCACAAGGTTCATTCCAACTTTTCCTCTATTATTTGTAATTTTTTTTTCTGAAGTGAGAATCCTGGCTCTCATTATCTATAGTATATTAACTTATTTATTTACTTTTAGAGTGCACATCAAGTAGTTATGATTGCTAACCCATACCCATATGAGAAACATATTTGCTAATTAGGATGCAGTATTTGTGTACAGGTTTTGTTTTTTTTTTTTGTCTTTAGCCTTATAGTATCTGACTCAAAATACTGTTTTTCAAAATTAGTTAGGTTATTTTCTTCCCTACTCTTTTTATTGTGCTTATGTTATTTATCTGTAATGCAATTAGGTTATTTTCTTTCTTTTTAAAGTTCAATTTATTGGGGTGACAATGGTTAGTAAAATTACATAGGTTTCAAGTGTACAATTCTATAATATCACATTGTGGGTTCACCACCCAGAGTCAGTTCTTCCATCCCCATATATTTGACCCCCTTTACCCTCTTCTACTTCACCCTCCCCCTTATCCTGTGGTAGCCACTAAACTTTATTTGTCTATTTATGAATTTTTGTTTATTTGTCTGTTCCTTTGTTGCTTTCAGTTTTATATCCCACATATGAGTGAAGTCCTATAGTTCTCAGCTTTTTCTGTCTGACTTATTTCGCTTAGCATAATAATCTCAAGATCCATCCATGTTGTTGCAAATGGCAGTATTTCAATTAGGTTCTTTTCTTATTTTATTTTTTTTTTTTTCATTTTGGGCTCTCCCCAATCCTGGTTGACTTTTCTTTTCTTTCTTTCTTTTTCTCTGTATATAAAACATTAGTATGACTAAACATTATTATATAAAAAGATATACTTAGAGAATCTCTTCAGTTTTGGGTTTATCCTTCCATTTTTTACACAAATGAACAGATTGTGTGTTTTCTTATATTTCTTTTTTCTTTATATAATTTTTTAAATTGAGATACAATTCATGTACCATAAAATTTACCCTTTTGAAGTATACAATATATGTAGTGGTTTTTAGTATGTTCCAAGGTTGTACAACTATCACCACTATCTAATTCAAGAACATTTTGATCACTTCAAAAAGAAACCCTGTATCTATTAGCATAATTTCCCATTTTCCCTTCCCCAGCCCCTGGTAACCACTTATCTACTTTCTGTTTGTATGAATTTGTCTATTATGGACATTTCATGTAAATGGAATCATATAACGTGTATACTTTTGTGCCTGGCTTTCTTCACTTGGCATAATTTTTTCAAGGTTCATGTAGCATGTATCAGTGCTTCATTCATTTTTATGGCTGACCGATATTCCATTGCATGAATAGACCAACCACATTTTGTTCATTCATGTATCAATTTATGGACATTTGGTTTTCCATTTTTGACTATTATGAATGTACAGCTGTGTACATTCATGTACAAGTTTTTGTGTGGACATATACCTTCAGTTTCCTTGTGTATATACCTAGGAGTGGAATTGCTGGGTCATATGGTAACTCTATGTTTAACTTTTTGAGAAACTGCCAAACTGTTTTCCTACTCTCTGTTTTTATATGAAGAGTGGCATGTTATAGATGCTCTTTTGAACTTTACTTTTTTCACTTAACAATATATCTTGTAAGTCACTCCAAATCAGTTCATTTATTTGAAGAGCTATTCTTTTGATATTCTTCATTGTTTTTTTAACAGCTGTGTACTACTCCACTGTGTGGATGTATCCTAGTTTATGCAACCATTCCTCAGTGGATGAGCATTTAGGTTGTTTCCTATGCTTTATAATTATAAAAAAAAATGATGCAATAAATGACCTGTGCATATGTGTTTTTGTATTGTATCTCCATGTACATGTTTTCCTACAAGTGGGATTGCTGAGTCAGAAGTTAAGTACATACGTAGTTTTGTCAGGTATTAGCAAGCTTTTCTACAGAAGTGTTGTACTAATTTGCATTCCCACCAGCAATGTGTGAGAGCACCTATTTTTCCCACAGCCTCGACAACAGAATGTGTTGCTGTTCTTTTTCTTTTTATTTTATTTCATTTTATTTTGCTTGAGATGACTGATTTTAAAAAATACTCTGTAGGTTATTTAGTGACCCAAGTGACCCAAGCCAGTTGTGGAAGGGCACTTAGTGCCTGCAGTTGTCAGGTTCTTATAGCTTGAAAATGAAATACATAGTCCACTAATATTGCAGTGATACATGTAGGTTATTATGTGCAGGTGAAATCGATTGGAATGCAATTTCTGGTCTGGTCAGGATTGTTCATTTGAAACTCTTGCATTTAATGGAGGTGCAGAATTGATTCATAATACCCGTGCTTTGAATACTTGTGGAGTTTAACAAAGGATAACTGAAATGGTAAGGAGAATACTTTTTCCTTTAAAGTATGTCTGATATAGTAGCTGTTTGCTCACATTGTATGCTAGTTATTTTGAACAGTACACAGTACATATTGACACCATGGTATAGTAGGGTTTTTTTTTGACGAGCAATGGCCATATCTGGAACCCTTTATATTTCCATAAGAAAGAAGTCCAATCTTAAGGAAGATGAAATTGAGAGTTTAAAGTAGTGGATAATTAGGATAATCCTATCAGATTTTAGTGGTGCCAAGAAACTCAGATAACGTGAAAAACATCCCCATTTTACAAGGTAACAAGTTCTGCCCAGCGTGTCTAGAAATTTAGGTTCTTTCCCAGAAAGGGCACTGTTCAAGTGTGTGGAACACATGAAAAAACAAAGATTTGAGCACTGGAGGAGCTGATGTTCTTGTGGGTTTTTGATGAACTGATGTCCTCAGGAAAACATGCTGAGTGCTGGTAGTGAATGGAATCGATCGAGGTCTGTTGTAGTCTTCAAGGAATCTGTGGTGCTATAAAACCCCCAATAATACCTGATTTTACTGGTTACAGAGAGAAGGCCATGGAAAGTCACAGGATGGTAATTTAAGTTGTTCACCAATCTCCTTTTTTTTTTTTTTTAAGGAGGGCGCAGCTCACTGTTGCCCATGCAGGGATCAAACCAGCGACCTGGTGTTACTAGCACCATGTTCTAACCAACTGAGCTAACCGGCTCTCATTGTAAGTGTTTCCTAGTAGTAGTAGTAGTAGTAATGGAATAATAATAATAATAAAATAATAGTATAGTACAGTTTTTTTCTCAACTGGGGTTCCATGAGAGAACTAGACTGTAATGTTCTAGGATATTTGAACATTCGTTGTATGTAGAGAATTAACTTCTCTCCAGTGCGTCTTGAATGGTGGTAGTTATGTACCATCCTTGGGAGAATTGAGAAAATATTCACTCCAGTATTCAAGTACTGTGGTTCTGATGATGAACCCCAGCTGAGAAAAGTCATGGTCATTGTAGTCAGTTAGATTTTTTCCCCCCTAATTCTACCATGTATTAGCAGAATGGAGTTGGACGAGTCTTAATCTCTTAGCCTTAGTTTCCCGCTCTATAACATGAGAATAATAATTATAGTTGCTACCTCATAGGGCTGGTGTGAGGATTAAACAAAAAAGTCTTTCCAGCCTACATTTATTCATTTCTGTGGCTTTAAAAACTATATGCTGATCAACTCCCACATTTATATCTTCAGCCCAGACCCCTTCCCTGAGGTTCAATGCCATAGTTTATCTGCTTATTCCACATCTCATTTGGCTGTCTAATAGGCATCTCAAGTTAAATTTGCACAATACAGAGGTGTGATTCCTATCCTCCTATTTCCTATGAAACTACTCTTAGTAAATGGCAGGACCAGTCACTCAGGCCAAAAGCCTAGGTGTCATCTGTGATTCTTCTCTTTTCGGTATGTCCTATAATGAGCCCATCAGCAAATCCTCTTGGCTCTATTTCTTGAATATATTTCTAATCTGATCACATATCATCATACCTACTTTATTACTCTGGTCTAAACCATCTGCTCCTCTGCTTAGATAATTACAATAGTTTCTTAACTGGTTTCCATACTTTCTCACTTGACCTCCTAAAGTCTCTTCTGCACTTCATGGCTAGGATGATCTTTTTAACTGTCAATCAGATAGGCTACTCCTCTGTATAGTACTTTATACAAGTAACATAGCCAGATTCCTGGCCAGGGCCTATAAGGTCCTAGATGATGTAGTTAGTGCCTATCTTCTCTGTTCACGCTACTTCTGCTACACTGAACTTCCCTGTATTCTTTGATCATGCCAGGTGCATTCCCAGGGCTTAATATTTGTTCTTGCTCTGCTTGGAGTGCTCTTGCCTTCGGTTTTCGCGCTGCTTGCTCCCTCGCATCCTTCAGGTGTCTCCTTAAAGAGGGGCTGTCAGAGTCTACCTCTTTAGAGAGATCTTCAGTGATGACACTACAGAAAATAATGGCCAGACCCCCAACCCCCTCGCTCTTGCTTTATTTTTCACAGCACTTACTGACTTATTTGTCTACTTGTGTATTCTTTGTCTTCCTCACTAGAATGTAAACTCCATGCGAGTAGGAACCTTATATGTCTTGTTTATTCCAGTGCTAGAAAAGACCCTGGCACGAAGTAAGTCAGGAATGCAGCTCTAGGAAGTTGTTTGTGGAGTAAAATTGTCTCTAACTTAGATTAAGTGATTCTGCCTTTTAAAGGTTTTAGGCCAAAGGAAAACTATTAAGTCAGTTAAACAACTGTGAATTTTGTACATTGGGTACTCACATATGAACTGTTAAGTTTTAGAATTTAAAATGTTTTCAAGAGCATATAATTGTGCATAGGATGTGCTAAGTAATGTGTAAAAAATCAGCTCTTGTGCTTGTTGCAGAGGACCACTCTAGTTGTCCTCTCCTTATAGTGGTAGTGATGTGAGTGTAATAGGAATATTTCATCTTGCTCTGGCAAGCTGTTTTTCCTCATTCTAAACTCTTGATTTAAAATCTATGTTGATTGTGATTTGGGGGGGATATATTGTTTTCCAAGCTTTTTAAAAAACTTAACAGTATTTATAAGAGTCCTGTTAAATTTTGCCATGTTTTAAGACCTTTTCTGTTAGTCATTGTGCCATAAAACTGTTTGGTCATGGACAATTTTATGTGATAACAACTCAAGTAAGCAGCTTTGCTATCTGATCGTATTAGAAATACGGGATAACCTAATCTAGAACTAGGGAGATTATATTATCTGTGTGTTAATATAATTTAAAAGCATGTGTGAGCCAGTATCTTTTATATAAGGTTATCTTTGACCTTACTGGAAACCAAGTATCCAGTCATATACCGTATAATGAAATTTTCTCAATAGTATGGCCATAGTTTCTGCTTTCTCAAAGTTGCTCCTTCTTCTGAAAGGAAGGTATTATGTAGAATGATGGAGAGATTGATGTAATTTCGTGAAGGTGGTGTGGTCGGAGTACATCTGTACATATAAAGGAATAATACTGGGTAATACTGAGCATTTACTGTGCACCAGGCACTATTTTAAGCAGTTTCATCTGTTATTTACACTATGTTTAAATCTGGTTGAACTCTTATTTAAATTACGCTTAACCCATTTATTTTGCAGATAATGAAATTGAAGCACTGAGAGGTTAAGTAAGTTGCCCAGGATCACATAGCTAGTAAGTGGTGGAGCCTTGATTAGAATTCAGAAACAGAGGGGTGTTGGTGGAAACTGTGGGAGGCAGAGCATGGAAATGGCCAGCCTCAGCTGGATGGTTTTGGCTGATCTAAAATCCCAGGCAAGTAATGTATCGACAGGATCATTCTACACACGAGTAGATAGATATTAAGGAACTCATGGTGACAATTAGAATTTTAGGTGTGCCACAGGTTGCTTTGACTTCCTAAAGAATGTTCCTTGTTCTGTTCTACCAAAGAGGGGAAATAGATGTTAGAACAGTAATTGGTATAAGCATTGGCCTTTGCTATAGAAAGGTGAATATTAGTGAATCTTTATACCCTGAGATACGAAATTTTTCTTGGTAGACCTTGAAACCCAGTGACATTAAGAAGCAAGTTTAGTCTACCACCTGTCTAAAGTACAAACAAGTTGTGAAATAATAATGATTTGCATTTGTATATACAGAGGGTGCCAAAAAAATGTGTACACATTTTAAGAAAGGAAAGAACTGTATTAAAATTGTAATACTCAATATATACCCATAACAAAAGATGAATACAAGTCACGTGTATACATTTTTTGGCACGCCCGGTAGATTTTTATTTTACAAAGTACATTGGTAAACATTTCTCAGTTGATCTTCATAACACCTCTGTGAGATAGGCTGCCATTTGACAAGCTTCCACAGAGGAGAGAGGTTGCTGTCTGAGGAACCAGCCCTTAAAAATCGCTACGTAGTTGCTAGATCCTCTTTTTTTTTTTTTAATTTTATTTTTTAAATTTATTGGGGTGACAATTGTTAGTAAAATTACATAGATTTCAGGTGTGCAATTCTGTATCACATCATCCATAAATCACACTGTGTGTTCACCACCCAGAGTCAGCTCCCCTTCCATCACCATACATTTGATCCCCCTCACCCTCATCCCCCACCCCCCAACCCCCTTACGCTCTGGTAACCACCAAATTACGTTCCCCAGATTAATTTTCAAACCCGTGGCCATCCTGTGGTCACCGACTGCCCTCCAATCCCCTCACCCTCCCCTCCTGCCCATCTAGCAACCCTCAGTTTTTCCTCTTTGTCTCCAAAACTGTTTCTGATTAGTTCATTCACTTATTCTTTTCTTTAGATTCCGCAAATAAGTGAGATCATATGGTACTTATCTTTCTCTGTCTGACTTATTTCACTTAACATAATGTTCTCTTTAATGAAGGTTCTGTTCATAAGGAAGTTGCTGTTCCTTTGTGAAAAAGTGCCAGAGGGTGAGGAGTGGTGGACTTTTGCTTTGTACTGTGTTATGGGCTGGATCTCTTAAATAAGTGATTGGAAAGTTGTTTAATCTGGAAGCAGGAGATCCGTGGCAAGCTGAATGGACAAAGACGGCCCGTTGCAGTTGGCATGTTCTTAATGTTTGTTAAACCAAAAGCTTAGGCATTTTTAAGAAATGTAATTTAGGTTAAAACTATAATTCTAATATCAACACTGTTGTAATTTTTTAAACCAATATTTTAATTAAAACCTTCTACCAGTTAGGCTAAGGTAATATTGGTATTTTGGTAGTATCGTAGATTAGCATAGAGGTGGGGCGCTTTATTTTTTTGAGATCAAAAAGAAAGTTTGGTAGCTTCTGAAAAGGCTGATGTATGATGTAACATAGCAGTCTGAAATGTTGATAAAAGTTTACTATGTTCCCTGTTTCCTTTGTTCATTTTGAAAATAGCTTGAACTGCTTTGGATAATTTAAATTGGTCTGAGATATTAAGAGGGACTTTTCAAAATTCTTAAAGATACCCTGTATAAAAGAATAAAGTCAGATGTAAATTCATAGAATCATTTCACTTTAAAGTGATTGATGATTGACAAAATGTGACTTCGTTTTGCAAAACTCTAAGGAATTGCTGAATATTTTGTATTCATAGCATCTTTCAGTTCTGTGTAATTTTCTTTTTCTGTGGCGCTCTCTTGTAACTGCCTCCTTATCACCACCCTCTCCCTGTTGGTCTGCCATCTGTTGGTTTGGCTCTTTATTTCAGAGAAGGAAGGCAGGAAAGGGTTTTTATACACAAGATAAAACCCGGCCTGCTTGGAGCTTAGTGAGCTGGAGTGCTTATGCAATAAGTCTGCTGATGATAAATTCCAGAAGTACCATTAGGCCCATAGGACTAGAAAGATGGCGATGACTCTGCAATATCGTCTGCAAGTTTTTTTCTGTGACTCTTGCTTTATTTAATAAAGAAAAATTTAAAAATAAATCATAAACACTTTTTTTCATGGAAAACCATAAATTGGTTGGATATTAAAGGCTTGTAAAAAGGAATAATTATATAGAAGAGTTTAGCATGTTGAGTGTTAGTGAAATTCATATCAAATGATTTTGTATAGTACTTTATAAATATAATTTAATCCTGGTAAACTTACATTCACTCATTCCTGATTGTGCATTAATCTGTTATGGGAGTATGTAGAGACTGTTAGCAGTCCTAGGCAGATAATTCAATTTTCCAGACACTGTTTTTTCAATCTGTTACAAAATATTTTAAACATATGTTAATATAAAAGTAGACAGAATAGTATAAAGAACTCCCATTTACCTACCATTGAGTTTCAGGAATTATTATAGGCGGTCTTGTTTCCTCTATGTCTATTCACCACCCCACCCCCAATCCCTGGACTTTTTAGAACCAAATCTCAGGCATACTTATTCACTTTGTAAATTTCTATTTCTTCAATATGGATCTCTAAAATATAATCTTTCTTTCTCTTTACAAAATAAGCATAATACCATTATTATACCAAAAAAATTATAGCAAGTTCTTAATATCAACAAATATGTAATCAGGTTTCATATTTTTCTGATTATTTTATATATATATAAATACATATAGTTTGTTTGCTTGAAGTGGTATCCAAATAAGGTCCATATTTTATAATTGTTTGACATGTTTATTAAATCACTGTTAATCTTTGGACTTTCCCTCTTTTTTTCCCCCTCAAAATTTTTTGTTAAACCAGGTTGTTTGCCCTGAGAAGTTTCCCTGTTTTGCTGACTGCATCTCTGTAGTGTCATTTAACATGTTCTGTCTCCTGAATTTCCTGTAAGTTGATAGATTTGTGAGATTTTTTTGATTTTTAATTTATTTTTTTTAGTAAGAATACTTCTTAGGAATGGTTTTGTGTTTCCTTGAGGTACATAAGGTCTTGTTATCTCTCTTTGTGATGTTAACAGCTATTGATGATCATTGCTTAGATTAATTAATTCATCAGATTGCAAAATAGTGGAATTCTACTGTTCCTTACTCAGGTATTATGTAGTGTTCTTTTGGATAGTTCTTCAACAATGTAAATTGTATATTTAAGTCATTGAATTTATGTTAGAACTGGTTCTGGGATGATTTGACAAGATTCTGTGGTGGAATTCCTTAAAGGGAAGAGTACAAGTCTTTATTATTGAAAACACAGAGAAAACTTGGGAATACTGAATCACTAGATTTTGTTTTAAAGGATGTTTGGCTAGCAAGTAGATTAACGTCCATTGTGAGATAGCAGCTTGTGACCTAGCGTGTGTACCTGGTCATTGGTGTTTGGTTTTTTTAGAGGTCAGTGTTCATATTCAGAAATTTCAAAAGTAATTTGTGCAGGGCAGCAGTTATTAGTTTCTTGAGCCAGATTTCTCAGCATGAATTTGAGAACAGGCCTGTGTATGAATTACATTTTTAAAAGTTTTTGGGTTTACATAACATTTTGTTTTAAAGTTTGTCAAAGAACTGAAGCAGCATTTCCCAATGTAGCTCCTTGACAAAAGACTACCGGGGTCAAATAAACTTGGTAAACAATGTGCACTTTATTCTCTCTTGGAATGTATTAATAATAATGCGTATTAACATGTAGAAGACAGTAAAAAAAAAAAAAAACCTTTGTAACACTAACTCAGCCTTTTCCAAATTTATTTGATCACTGAAACTTTTTTCTCCCTCATAACATCTTGAACTAGTGGAACAAATTTTCTAGAGGAAACAAGTTTTGAGAAATATTGAATTAGCAGTTTTGAACACAGAATAACTAGAAAAATGTCCGATGACAAAGAGTGTGTATGACTTTAGTACAGTCATGTGGAGAAATTTTTGATAGGTAAATAATAATAAGACATTTTTCAATGAGAAAAAAGCAAGAGGGAAATGCTGATTGGTTGTTTCATCTTAGCCTGTAAGCATTATACTTTTTACGGAAGTGGAGTTAGGAAAGGACTTTATCATATATAACATTTACCACATGCCAGGCACTGTTTTCAGTCCTTTGTATATAATGTGTGATTTGTTCAATCTTTACAACAACTTTATGCAGTGGGCGCACTATTGTTATCTCAGTTTTACAGAGGAGGAAATTGAGGCACAGAGAGATTAAGTAAATTGTGCAAGGTGATATTGCAGAGTTGGTGACATTGCAGAGTTGGTGACATAGCAGAGCCAGAATCTGAATTTCGGCAGCCTGGCTCCAGAGTCCATTTGCATAGCCACTATTCTACAGTCGAAGATTTGGAGATGGAGATCACGAAATAAAAATGAGATTCAAGGGGGATTTAAAGTCTTTTTGGAGGGAGAAGACATCTTTTCTTTAACTTACAGGTAGTCAGGGGGCCATAAGAGAAGAATGTGGAGAGCGAGCTGTGTCCTAGTGAAGATAGAAAACATGGACGCCTGGGCATGTTATTCATAAAAAAGGTATAACTCCCAAAAAGATAGATTAGATGCAGGTAGGAGGCTGAATTAAGAGGATACTGTTAATACAAGGATTTCAGACTTAGAAGTGAATTGGAGCTCCCTTCTTAAAACTCCCTCATTTTATATATGGGATCCGAGGTTACATAGTTTGTTCATGTGCTTGCAGTAATAGTCGTAGCTCACATTAGTCTATTACATGAAAGCACTTTCCCAAGGATTCTCGTTTGATCCTCTAAACAACTTTGAAAGGTATGGTAGGTTCCATATTTTCTACAGCAAAGGTGGTTCTTGAATTCAGATTTCTGCATCTTAAAAGCTAAAGTTTTCTACACTATATCACATTGCCTCAGTTCTTGATGAATAACATAAAGAGGATTAGTGCGTGTTTTTGAAATGAGATGAGGATTTGGATCAGAAAGAAAAGCTGCATATTAACAAATGGAAATAATTTCCCCCTAAGTGTCCAAATAATATATGCTATTGTAAAAAACAATATTTTAGACAGTATAGGGAGATGTAAAGAAAAAAGTGAAAACTGTCCCCTGTGCAGAGTAACCGCAAAGAATTTTTTCAAAATTCTACAAATACTGTTTTACAACCTGAAATACTATATTCTTAAAAGAGAATATCCATAAACATTGGTGTTTTGCTTCTATCATAGTAAAAAGGTACATGCAGGGACAACAGGCATAAAATGGTAATATCCCGGGCAAACTGAGATGTATAGTCAAGCCCTTCTCCAGCACCCCTCACCCCGAATCGCTGACCTGTTAGTAAAGGGGAGGTGAATAGATAAAAATCTGTCTGGGTTAGGTTAATTTAAGGAGGCAATGAGTAATGTAAAGCTTATTTTTATTGTTTTTATGTGGAATTTGGGATTGACTATTGATTGTTTTGTAGTTTGATAGGAAAAAACTTTCACACTATACTGGATTAAAAGATAAATAACTCAGACCTCTTAAAGTAAACATTGAGAACAATAAAATATTCTTTTAGAGTACTCTGTGTGGGCACTTTTGGTGTGTTGTGTGTGTGAAACTGGTCTCAGTACTGTTGGAGCGGTGGTAGGGAAAGAGCCTGTTGTGTTGGGTTGTGTAATAGATTTTTGTACTTGAAATCAGTTCTTAGCATATCTTGCTTTCTGTTTTATTACTGCATCTAGTAATTTGCTTTGTTAATCGCTCTCTGCCCAAGCAGATTTTTTGGATGGTCTTATTTTAAAAACGTTTTTCTTTTTGAGGGTTGGGTTATATTTTATTTACATCTCTCAATATTTCCTTGTTGGTTCTAAGTTGATGGTAACGTTTAGCTATGCTAGTTCTTTTGCCATTCCATATAAACATAAAATAAGCTTGTCTAAACCTACAGAAATCTTGTTCGGATTTTGATAGGTATTGCATTAAATCTATAGATCAATTTGGGGGAGAACTGACATTTTATATTTAGTCTTCCAAGCTAGGAACATGGCATGTCTCTCCATTTGTTTAGGTCTCCTTTGATTTCTTTCATGCAATTTTCAGCATACGGCACCTGGGTATTTCATTAAAAAGTGTTTAAAAAACTATTTATCAAAGCATAATATATATATTCATAGAAGTGTACATACAGTAAATATATAATTTGATTAATTCTGCAAGGATGGATTTATTTTCAAATTCTGCTATTTTCTGTCAACCTGAGAGATTTTCAGGAGGGAGTTAGGGTAGGGTTCAAGATGAGGGAATGAGAAGCTTCTCATTTTTTCCCTGAGTCAGTTTGTCAGTAGTGGTCATATTGTGTCTTCATTGTTTTGTTTAACAATGAATTCTCAAGAAAATAGACATATTCAGAAATAGTTAAGCTCATTTCCAAATCAGCTGACCATTTAACTTTCCCTGCTATAATTTACCTCCAGTCATGTTACAATACAGATTTACCTAGATGTTCTCTGATATATAGGAATTCATACTATTATAAAACAGTGCAGATGTGGGTGAAAGAGTTAAGAGATGAATAGTTCTGCCTTCTCATTTTTGTTGAACCCAGCTGTTCCCTGCCCTTTAGTTTCTGTGTAGTTTGTACAAAGCACAAGCTTAAGTAAAACTTGTCATCTTGCTGTCTGGCCTTCATCTTCCTTCTAAGGAAGGGTAGGCAACTTACCGTGTTTATAGGAGCAATATTTTCTGCTTGCTCCTTTTTGAATAAGGCTTATAAATCAACTCTGAGTTTACAGAGATGGTATCACTGTATTTAAAGGAAAACAATTGTGTTACAGGGAAATCGAAAGTGAGATTTGCTTAACACGGAAACTCTGGGAATAAATGAGTTTATTACATATGCTCCATCAGGAAGGACATGGTTAATAATGGAAAAAGCATTCTTATCATTTAACTCCCATGTATACTTTTATTGTAAAAGATAATCTGTTTTATATTTCCTCTTTTATATCACTGGGGCCCAGCTGTGCCTGATTCACCTGTTTCTGCCCTCTTCTCCAAATTTTTATTTTGAAAATTTCTCAAATCTATAGAAAAGTTGAAGAATAGTACCATAAATACCCATATACTTTTCGCCTAGTTTCACAAATTGTAACATTTTGTTGCATTTGCTTTTTTTGTTTTCTCTAAACTCACACACAATTTTGCTTTAAGTGAGAGTAAGTTGTAGTCACCGAGATACTCACCCCTCTGCCCATATTTCTGGTGTGCGTCTCCTAAAAATAAGGACATTGTCCAACATAATCACAGTTACCTTTATCACGCCTAGGGAAACTAACATGGATTTATTATCATCTAATATGCAGTGCCTGTATTTAAATTTTTCTAGTTGTCTCCGACATATCTTTTATACCTATTTTATTCGTTTTTCTTTTCTGACCCAGGATCCAATCACATTCACATATTGCTTTTGGTTTTTACATCTCTTTTAATCTATAACAATGCCTTGTCTTTTTTTTTCTAATGGCATTAACTTTATTGAAGAATCTAGGGCATTTGTCTTAATGTCCTACAATCTGAATTTGCCAATTGTTTTCTTTCAGATTATATATTCGAGCTAAACATTTATTGCATGAACACTGTATAGATGGTGTGTACTTTTTGCATCACTTTAGAGGCATCACTTAATGCCATTTTTTCCATTATAGGTGATGCTAAGTTTAATCATTTAAGGAGGCGACCACTACCAGATCACTTCACTGTAAAGGCACTTTTTCCATGTGTAACTAGTAAGTAATCTAGGGGTGGTATGTTGAAATTGTGTGAAAACCCTCTCTTCCACAACCTTTTCCCAGTGGTTTTAGCATCCATGGGAAGATTATCCTTGCCTGGCTAATTCTTTCCTTTTTTTAATTAATAAAAAAATACATATATATATTCTTAAGCTCTATACCTACATGGTACAAAGGGGGTTACAGCAAGATGTGTATCTCTCTTTTGTTCTCCATGTCCACTTTCCTAGTTTTTCCCAGCTTCAACTGTTACCAGTTTCTAGAATGTCTTTTCAGAGATTCTAAACCCCTTCGGTTGTGCATTCATACCTATTCTCTCTTTTCCCTTTTTACACAAATGGTGGCATACTGCAGACTGTTCTATATCTTATTGTTGTGTATGTGTTGGAAAATACAGATAACGTATTTAACATTTCAAGCCGTTGTAAAGTGTATAATTCAGTGCCATTAAATGCATTCACAGTGTCGTGTAACCATCATTACTTTACTGTCTACATCCGAAACTTTTCATCATCCCCAACAAAAACTTTGTATTCATTAAACAAGAATTCCTTCTTCCCCTCTCCTTTCAGCTTCTGGTAACCTCCATTTTATTTCTCTATGAATTTGACTATCCTTGGTACCTCATATAAGGGGAATCATACAATATACCTGGCTTTGTCCCTCTATACCTGGCTTATTTCAGTAAGCATAATTCTTTCAAGGTCCATCCATGTTGTAGCATGTATCAAAATTTCATTTCTTATTATGGCTGAGTAGTACTCCATTGTATGTATATACTGCATTTTGTTTATTCATTCATCTGTTTATGGACACGGGTTTTTTTATGCCTTTGTGAATAATGCTGCTATGAACATTGGTGTACAAATAACTGTTCGATTCCCTGCTTTCAATTCTTTTGGATATATACCTACGAGTGGAATTGCGTAGCCTACATCTTAATGTATTTTTAACTTAATATATCATGATTTCCATTCCAATTCAATATATTCCAGGGAATTATAGATCTTCCTCATTCATTTTAATGATTGCCTTGAATCTGAATGTATGTGTATAATTTATTTCACCAGTTCTTATTGGTCGACTTTAGATTCTTTCCCCTTTTTGTTTTTTGCTTTTTTGTCTTTTTGCTATTCTAAACAAGGCTGCAGTGAATAGGATATTTAGTAGTTTAAGCAATACCTTATTTATTGATTAAAACTGCAATGTGAAGATTAAAACTGTAATGTGAAAATGTTGATGGCACCTAGTCTCATTGAGCATACCTTTGAAATGGCCTTAGAATTCCTCACACTACATTGTTGCTGTTAGTTTAGCTCCACATCTCTCAACTTAGTGTGTGGGGCATCTCTCGTGTCCTGGCCACTCTGTCCTCGTCAGTCCCTTAGTATGTAACTCTGTTATGCAATGTTAATATATTGTATTGGAATTGCTTACATATCCTTATCCTATTCTGGTTTCTGAGTCCATTAGGAGCGCTGTGCTTTCTATCTAGTAGACCTTCCTAGTGTGGATACGTTTTCTACATTCTTACCAAGTTCCTGGTACTGATAAATAGGAATGCCTTTGATAAAATTAACATATATATAGTTACAAAAGATTTTTAAAAAATGTGCAAATAGGACTCACTTTAGTGAATGTGCTAGGGTACATCCCCTTCCTTCCTTCCTTCCTTCCTTCCTTATGAGGAGATAAAAAGTTTACTTTTGAGCCATTTAATATTTGGTACCATTATGTCCCCCCTAACCCCATTTCCTTTGATACCTCTAGATCGTTCAGATAGTCTTTTGGGGGGAGAGGGGACACCAAATTACTTGGAATGGTACAAATGGAAGAACTTAAGTAGACGATTTGGTACAACTTGCAGAAAGGTAAAGGGAACTCCAACATGCGTGGACTGCTTTGGCGACCAAGCAGGGAGGGGTCCCGTGGTTATTGGAAGCCAGTCAGAGGATTAGTGCTCATCGCTGTGTCCAAGTGTGCTTGTCAAAGAGCTAACTCTGACGTGAGCAAGTTGATAACGTGGTCAAATCTTGGATTCTTTGATAGATTTCATCTGCTCATTCAGGTAATGAGTCTCGATAAAGTCACACAAATGGGCGTCATTTTTGCCAGTTGGCCAGTTTGTACAATTCCAGTACTGCCCGATTCACACTTTTTCCAAGTGCAATGCACACTCCTTTGCGGCCCGCTCTCCCGTTGTCAGGGTCTGGTTTCTTGGTGCCCGGAAGGAAGGTTTGGCCGCCTTGCTGGCTCTGCAGCATCATTGCCTCAGCATGTCCCGTCCTCAGGAGATCAGTGAAGAAAATATTTGGTCAAGTTCTTGAAAGCCACATCATCGCGGTCAAAGTTGTAAGATGTGGACAGGCAGACGTAGGAGGCCAGGGCCCCAGGTTGGTCTGGGGGCTGATGGGGGCCTCCGAGTCCTGGTGGTAGTTCTGGCGCACCTGCGAGGAGGACGCCGTCGTCGTGGGGGGCTGCTGAGGTGCGGCGGCTGTGTGGCTGTGCTGGGCCCGAGCGGTGGCGGGGATGCTGGGCTGGCTGGCGCCGTGCAGAGTGGCCCAGGGCTGGGTCTGCGTGGCCGCGCCGTGGGGAGGAGCGCCGGTGCCGGGCAAGCAGGAAACCCCAGCAACTCTGGCCGGAGACTGACCCTTTCAGAGAGTCTTTTACGATTTATTTTTTTCCTCTTCAAAATCACATTCAGTTTGATATTCTGAGATTGTGTGAGGAACTAGCTATAGTGTCTCCTTCCAACACTTTTGCTTTTTTCTCCATTCTTTATTTTAGGGAGCCTCATAAGAATGAGTTTTTGAAGCGTAAATTGGATATATCATTGGGAGTTCAGTCAGCATAAATACACCAAAAATGTTAATGATTGCCATGACTTAGGCTTTAGATGCTAGCAAATGAAGTGTTCTAAAGGGAAGGAGAATTTTCTCTACAAACAATATAGATGAAGACCACTGGTCTCTTCATGCTTCTAGAAAATCTACTTTTGTTGAAATCTGTGTCTGGTTCATGGCCACTGGTCAGCTACAAGTTAAGGTATCCTTCTGGCATGTGCTGACATTTCTGTTTGCATTTGGGTTAGAATTCCATCTATTTGTGTAATAGGTTGTTGAACTTGACAAATTGATAACTTGCATTACTCTTTTTGTAAAGGATTCTTTTATTAAAAAGTGCATTAATGTTCTAAAAACCCCACGGTTGGTAGCAGCCATTGTTTGTAATTATTATATTGAAAACAGAATCATTAAAAACAGTAAATTTACTTATAGCTAGTTACCATAAACTTTTTGTACTAGAACATTGTAGTCATGTAACAAGTTAATATAACTAGTATTTGTCAATAAGAGTTACTGTATTTCTAACGTTACACTAACTTCCATGGTAGACTATAAAAGAAGGAACTTAAAATAGTTCAAATGACTTCCCTTTGGGGTATATATGGGGACGAATTAGAGACCATACAATGCAATACCTAACACTTATTTTTGCAATTTCAAAGTACTTCTGTGTAACAGACATGGAAATTCCAAGATCAGAAGTATAATTGCGGGTTAGGCTTATGAGAACGGGTTTAATTGTGTGTGTGGGGGGGGTGGTAGATCTGAAATAGTTGTTAGGTAGAGAGGCAGGACTGGGCATTCTAGGGGGCAGTGGCATGAGTAAGGGTAGGAATGAACACACCCAACTGAGCAGTGGTAAGGACTGGTGGGGGTGCCTTTCTGGCTGGAGCGGAGGGCTGCTGAGGAAGGAGCACGGGGTAGGGAAGATTTGATAGGTTGGGGGAACAGTTTATTGTGAGCCCTGAAAGCAGAGAGAGTAATTTTAAGCCTAGGGAGCTATATCACTCAGGGTCCTGGTGAGAAATAAATGGACTAGTTACAGAGGTTTGGGTAGGATTAAGGAAAGCAACAAGGGATTGTGAAGTTCTCAGTTCCTAGCAATACCGGGAAGCCATCGATACTTTTAAGTCAGAGGTGTCAAGAGGAACATGGAAGCCAGATGAGAGCTGGAGCAGTGGAAGCCAAACCAGTGGCTAGGACCTGTGGCCATAGGGGAAAGCGTTCTGAGGTGGGGAGGGAGCCAGGGAAATACCAACCACAATCTCATTTCCTCGTCCTCGTGCCCCTCGTTGGCCTGACCCAACTGGAGGCCAGAAGGGCTTGCACAGTGTAACCCTAGAGGTCAGCATCAAAGGCACAAAGCAGAGCAGGGAAGGGTAGAGAGGAAGTTTGGGGAGACTGGGGTCAAATAGAGACTGCCTAGCCCAGAACCCATTTTAAATTATTGTGAATTTGTAAGCAGAGGAATGTTATACTGAAAACGCTGTTGTAGGAAGATTTGGTTTAGTGGATTTTGACGGTCTTCTTTAAAAATATGTCTCTCCAGGTAAAGTTTCAGTTTATAACAAAAAAAGCAAAGTGCAATCTATTATCTGATTTATCCTTATAACTCCTGTGGGTTATATTATCTTTTTTTCTGTAGACTCCTTAGACCAGAATTATTTCATCTACTGCAGGGAGTTCCTGAGCCCCTGCAGCAAGAAAGGTAAGGTGCCAGTGGCTTTACAGGGACAAAAGAGGGAGCAGTACAGAGGACCAGCCTTGAAAAGCTTAAGCCTGGTTGTAGAGTTGTGATGAAGACAGATACACAATTAACAAATCAGGCAGAGTATGACAAATGTTATGTGTGTAGTAAGCGAAAGTGTTATGAGAGTTTAGAGGAGGAAGTGATCAAATCTGTATTGGTGAGGATAGAGTGATTAAAATGTGAAAGGCTTTATGGAGGAAGTGACCTTTGAGGTAGGCCTTTGAAAGCCTTTGAAGTAGGGATTTTGAAAGGCAAAGATTTTATATGGTATGAAATTATGATAGGTGAGGACAGTTACAGGGGATAGCATGAACAAATGCGCAGAAGTGGGAGTGTTTGGTTCGTTAAAGATTAGGCTGTATTTAGGGTATTTGTGGAAGATGAAATTGGAAGGCAAACTTGGCTCCCTCTGGATGGATTTAAACCCACAACAATGGATTATATTCAATTTCATAGGAATTGGTTAGAACTGAGCTTTAAGAAGATTAATCTAGCAGAAGTAAGTAGAAAGCAATGGAATGGGAGGCTCCTGGGGAGCCCATTGCATTTTCTGGGGGCAGGTTATGAGGGCTGAAGCGGGATGGGGCCAGTGGGAAAGTCACAAGAGGCTGATGTGTAAAGGAAAGGTCTGAGTCAAAGACTGCTCTGCTGTGTTGACTGGGTCCTCAAGTGGTGAATTAGGAGCTGGTTTTGTGAAGATGTAGGAGGATGGGTCAGGGAGCTGGAGAGATGGTGAAGTTTGGACAAGGGGAGTTCATGGTGGGAGGAAGCATTGACACAGTGGTGCCCCCCACAGGCATTTGGAGACTGAGACTGGTACCCTCTAAGAGGCGGTCCCAGAACCTTCGGGCATTAAGAGGACAAGGGGAGGCAAGAGGTCTGCAAGTTACTGGGTTTTTTTGTTTGTTTGCTTTTGGTCAGCTTTAATGAGGTATAATTAACATACAATAAAGTTTACAATTTTACAAATATGTATAGTTATGTAGCTACCACCAGGAGGTAAGTTCTCCTGTACCTCTTTGTAGTTAACCTGCTCCCCTATTCTTCAGCCACTGGCAACCGCTGATCTACTTTCTGTCGTAGTTTTGCCTCTAGGATTTTATGTATGTAGAAGCATAGTTATATATATATATAGTCTTTTGTGTTTGACTTCTTTCGTTTAGCATAATGCTTTTGAGATTCATCCATGTTGCTTACATTAGTAGTTCATCCCTTTTTATCACTGAATAGTAGCATATACTGTAGTTTGTCCATCAGTGGATGGACATCTGAGTTTCCAGTTTTTGGCTATTATGAATAAAGCTGCTATGAACAGTTATGTGCAAGTTTTTATGTGCTCATGTGTTTTCATTTTTCTGGACAAGTACCTAAGGAGTGGAATTGCTACATATATACTAGTTAAGTACAGGAAATGTTTAGTTTTATAATAAACTGCCAAACTGTTTTCCATTTTACGTTCCCAGCGGCAGTTTATGAGGGTTTTAGTTAGTTGCTCCACAGCCTCCTCAATACTTAGTATTGTCTGTTTCTTGAAATTTAGTCATTTTAGTGGGTTTTTAATAGTATCTCATTGTAGTTTTAATTTGCATTTCTCTAATCACTAATGCTGAGCATTATTATAAGCTTATTTTGTCTTTCACATATCTTTGGTAAAATGTCTTCAAATATTTTGTCCATTTTTAAATTGTGGGTTTTGTTTTTTATTGAGTTGTAAGGATTCTTTTCATATGTTCTTGATACAAGTCCTTCGTTGGATATATATTTTGCAAATAGTTTCTTTACATTTGGGGCTTGCCTTTTCATTTTCCTTTGAAGGACAAAAGTTTTAAATTTGGAGAAGTCTATGATGTATAAATTTTTCAGTCCTTTTAAAGAAATCTTTGCTTAATCCAAGGTTGCTAAGATTTTTTCCTGTGTTTTCTTCTAGAGATTTTTATAGTTTAACTCTTACATTTAGGTCTGTGAACCAATTTGAGTAGATTTTTGTATAAGATATGAAATTAGGGTTGAGGTTCATTTTTTTGCCCCTGTATGCATATCTAGCTGTTTCCAGCACCCTTTGCTGAAGATTGTCTTTTCCTCCATTAAACTGCCTTGGCATTAGTTAAAAGTCATTTGACCATATATGTGTGGATTATTTCTCGACTTTCAGTTCTGTTCTGTTGATTTCTCTGGATGCCAATGCACGTGTCTTGATTACTCTAACTTTATAATAAACCTTAAAGTCAGATAGTGGAATGTCTCCAACTTTGTTCTCTATCAGAATTGTTTTGCTATTCTCAGTCCTTTGTATTCCGGTCCCTCAAGTTTCTGTTGAGGACTGTGAAAAGTGTTTTGTTGTTGTGACCTGACTGGGATCATTTAATGATCTTGAGATAGTGGCTCGGAGGACTGGATTGTATCACAGCAGCAGGACTCTAAGAAGGAGCTGAACTGAATTAGCAACTGAGTCTTGAAATCTTTTGAGGTTTTTAATTTAAAAAAATTTGGAGTGATACAGAACCTGTGAAACCACCATGATAAGTGATAAACAGCACGAGATAGTGCTTAAGAGGTCGGATGTCAGACTGCTGTGATTTGAATCTTTAATCAATTACTGGCAGTGTGACTTTGGGTTAAACTAGTTAGCCTCCCTGCACCTCTCTTTTCTTTCCTGGCAAAGGGGAATAATAAGAGTACCTAGTTCATAGAGTTGTTCTGAGATTTAATACAGAGAATACATGTAAAGCATTAGCACAGTGCCTGCCACATAGAAAGTTCTTGAAGAATGTTAACCGCTGTTACCACTTTTCACCTAAAAAAATGTTAGAAAGCTTCAGAATTTGATAAATTCACTTGTAAGAACTATTTCACCTACCCCTGTGCTCAAATCCTTCGGCTTTCCTCATTTATTTCAGTTTTAGAAAGATAGTGAGTGGTAGAGTGCTATTTGGTTTATTTTCCAGTCCTTTGGTAATTTTTCGAACCCCACTTTTCATTGGTGAATTTGGTAATTTATGTATGCAGTTAAATTTGGATTTGTGCATTGGTCCATGAGTGGAAAAAAAAACACACACAATTGCTTTTAGTGGTATTAACTATTACTGTAAATTCAAAACAAAACAAAACTAGGTTTTTTTTCTTTGCCACTATTTAGCTGGTTCATCAGGATTGTGAATTGGTGGTTCTCGAATACAAGCAAAACCCATTAGTTTGATTCGATTTTGTCTATAGTTCTTTACCTGCTGAATAAGCATATCTGCTTCCTGGGTGTTTTTTTTGTTTGTTTTTTGACTAATTCTCATTATTGATGTAGCAAAACAATTTGCCAGCAAACTCAGCAAGTCTTTTCCTTTTCTAAGTGTACTCACTTTCTAAATAGGGATAATAACAAAACCTTTTTCCTTTTTATCAGCTGTTTAATTTTGTGCAGTTAAACATTGATAATTTGTATGGTTTAATGAGTAAAAGTCACTTAGTCCGCCTGATGGAGCCCTCTATAAGGGAAGTCCTTGTGGCAGGGATGGGGAGAACTGGGTCACAGTGTACACTTAATTTTCAGTCTCAGAGCTTTGCAAATGGGTTGGCTGTCCCTCCTGCACTTGCAAGAAATGCCCTTGAGAAGTATCCTTATAGGTGTCTTTCTTTTATGAATCTCTCAATTAATAAATTTAAAGCTTTATAAATTTATGTGTGGCTGTGAGTGTGGCAGAGGGTGGGTAGTGAATGACAAGTTCAGTTTTAAACATGTTGGAATTAACTTTCTTTTGGGACATCTGTGTGCATATAGCATGTTAGTGGATAATCAGGTCCAGAGCCAAGGAGACAGCAATTTGGACTGGACTCATTAGCATGTGAGAGGTAGGTGAAGATCTTGGGACTAAGTGGAATGACTCCAAAAATGTATGTACAGTGAGAGAAGGAGATAGAAATGGACTGAAGACAGAATTCATGAGGTGTGTGGACTGTGGTACCACCATACTTGGAATTCGTTCTTTCATTATATCAGTGCTTTCATTATATCAGTTCAGAGTAAGATAAGATCTGAGTTTAAGTTAGATTCTGTGTAAATAATGAACTACAAAGACGCAGGTTACTCAGCTCAATTCAGCAAATATTTATTGAGGTCCCTCTATGTGCTTTCTGTTTGCTAAGTACTGGGGATATAAACAAAATTGAAATTGTCTGCACGCTCATGGATCTTACAGACTAGTTTGAAAGAACACTAAACAAATAATCACACAAATAGTACATGATTGCAAACTGCAAAATACTGTGAAGGTAAAGTACTGGGTGCTGAGTGAGCATTTTAAAAGAGGAAGTAGGTCTTACATAGGTGCTATTAGGGCTAGCATTTCTGAGGAAGTGACATTGAATTCAACTAGTAATTATTGAGTACCTAATATGTCCCTGGTCCTGGGCTGTTTAAACTGAGATCTTGTGACTAGACATTAACAGGGTGAAAAAGGGTGGGATGCAGAAGGCAGGCTAAGCAGAGGGAACTGTGCAAAGTTCTGCAATAGAAAGGAGCATGTTGCTTCTAGGAATTGAACGTCTCAGGTGGAGCTATAGAAGAGAAAGCAAGGGGGAGAGGTCAGGTCTGGGCCTTCTTGGCCACAGTAGAGATTTTGTTCTTTAGAGTAAAACTATTGAAAAGCTTCTAAAATTTTAACTTTTTCCTCTGTTAAATATACTTTAACTTTTATTTTTTTAAAGACATGTATTTAAAAAAATTTTTTTTAAATTGGGGAATATTGGGGAACAGTGTGTTTCTCCAGGGCCCATCAGCTCTATCTAAGTCATTGTCCTTCAGTCTGGTTGTAGAGGGCGCAGCTCAGCTCCAAGTCTAGTCGCCGTTTTCAATCTTTAGTTGCAGGGGGCACAGCCCACCATCCCATGCGCGAATTGAACTGGCGACCCTGTTGTTGAGAGCTTGCACTCTAACCAACTGAGCCATCAGGCCGCCTGCGTGCTTTTCGTTTTTTTTGTTTGTTTGTTTTTTGATAGTAGCCATCCTAATGGTGGTATCTCACTATAGTTTTGATTTGTCTTCCTCTAATGATTTGTGATGTTGACCATCTTTTTATGTGCTTATTGGCCATTTGTATATCTTTGGAGAAATGTCTATTCCAGTCCTTTGCCCATTTTGAATTGGATTGTTTATTTTTCTGTTTTTGAGTTTTAGGAGTTGCCAGTATAGTTTGGATATTAATCCCTTATCAGATACATGATTTGCAAATACCGGGGTTGCCAAAAAATGTACACATTTTAAGAGACGTTATCTATGTCTTTTCGAAGTTGAATTGAATTACGGTAGCAGTGTGTAGTATGATGTTCGCTCAAAATATGGCATTAATCAAATGAATGCTAGCGTCATTCATTGTATTACAATTTTAATACAGTTATTTCCTTTCTTAAAATGTGTATACATTTTTTTGGCACCCTCTATATTTTCTCCCATTCTGTGGGTTGCCTTTTTATTCTGTTGGTATTGTCTTTTGATGCACACATTTTAAAAATTTTCATGAAGTCCAATTTATATGTTTTTTCTTGTGTTGCCTGTGCCTGTGTTACATCCAAGAAATCACTGCTAAATGCAATATCCATGAAGCTTTTGCCCTATGTGTTCTTCTAAGAGTTTGTAGTTTTAGGTCTTTGATCTATTTTGAGTTAATTTTTATGTGTGGTGTTAGGTAAGGGTCAAACTTAATTCTTTTGCTTGTGGATATCCAGTTTTTCCAGCACCACTTGTTGAAGAAACTGTCGTTTCCCCATTCAATGTCTTGGCACCCTTGTCAAAAATCATTTGAATATATACCGTGTCTCCCCGAAAATAAGACCTAGCCGGACCATCAGCTCTAATGTGTCTTTTGGAGCAAAAATTAATATAAGACCGGTCTTATTTTACTATAATATAAGACTGGGTCTAATATAATATATTACCCGGTCTTATGTTAATTTTTGCTCCAAAAGACACATTAGAGCTGATGGTCTGGCTAGGTCTTATTTTCTAGGAAACACGGCATCTTAGGGTTTATTTCTTGGCTCTGTATTCTATTCCATTGGTCTATATATGTCTGTCCTTTATCAGTACCACACTGTTTTGATTAGTGTAGCTTTGTAGTAATTTTTGAAATCGCTAAGTGTGAGTCCCCCAGCTTTGTTCTTTTTCAAGATTGTTTTGGCCCTTGAGATTCTATATGATTTTTAGGATGGGTTTTTCTGTTTCTGCCAAAAAGTGTCATTGGGATTTTAATAGGGTTTGCAGTACATCTTTAGATCGCTTTAAGTAGTATTGACATCTTAACAGTATTAAATCTTCCAATCCATGCAAATGGGAAGTTTTTCATTTATTTGTTTAATTTCTTTCTGCAGTGTTTTGTATTTCTCATTGTACAAGGCTTTCACTTCCTTGTATAATTCCTCAGTATTTTTTTTATTTTTGATGCTATTATAAATGGAATTGTTTTCATAATTTCCTTTGTAGATTGTTCATTGTTAGTTATAGAAATGCTACTGATTTGTGTTGACTTTGTGTCTGTTACTTTGCTGAATTCATTTATTAATTCTAACAGTTTTTTTGTTGACTCTAGGGTTTTCTACATATAAGATAATTATCTATGAACGGAGATAATTTTACTTCTTACCTTTCCAATTTGGATGCCTATTTATTTTTCTTGTAATTTTCAGTTACTCTGGCTATAATTTCTAGTATTATGTTGAATATGAATGGTAAAAGTAGGCATTCTTGCCTTGTTCCTAATCTTAGAGGAAAATCAGTTTTTTGTCATGAGTATGATCATATGGATTTTCAGATATAGCTTTTATTATATTGAGGTAGTTTCCTTCTATTCCTACTTTTTTAGTGTTTTTCCCATGAAAAGGTACTGAATTTTGTCAAATGCTGTTTCTGAGTCAATTGATATGATCATTTGTGATTTTATTTTTCCTTCATTCAGTTTCACAGTGTCTTAAGCCACATTTAGGAATAGCTCCTGAAACCTGCTCTTTGAAATTCTCTGACCTCTTTTTGCTTCTCTGCACTTTTAGTCTTGCTTGCAGCTATACTTGTTAATTTAATACTTATTTTTGTAGTATATCATTGTTCTGTTACCTCCCATTTCCTGTCTTTCTTCATGTTCTATATTCTCCTTTGCTTTCAAAGTACCCACTTCCTCAGTAACTCCGACAACTAACACTACCCATGGAGATTCTAGCTTTCTTGTAGGGGTTTCTGGATCATTGCCTCCTTTGGATACTTGTGTCAAGGAACAATATTATACAATTCAGACACATTTGAGTTATTCTATATTGTTAGAAATTTTTCTACATTTCTAGATTTTAGTTCCTCTACACTTTTACACTTGAGGTTGGGGGCTGGATGTAGATATTCTATGAATGGTAACTGTATCTGTAGTTGGGGATAATGATGATGGTACTAGCTACCATTTATTGAAAACTTATTATATATGAGAACTGAACTTAGGAAGGAGGTAGGTAGTAGAGGTTGTCTGTGTTAAATTGCAGAGTTTATAGTTTAGTTGTATAATTCCTAAATTGACTTTTAGTTAGTCATTGACTGATTTGAAGTTAACTTGTGTGGAAGTTAGTTTTTTGGTAGCCGAAATTATTTAAATTATAGACATTAGTTGTAATTAGTTAATTTAACAAACACTGTAATGTTTTAAACTGCATCTTAGGGAATTAAAATTAAGTTGGAGTCCCTATAAAGGATGGAGTGCATTATCTATTATGGGAGTACAAAAAAAAAATCTTGAATAATTACAGTTCAAAGTGAAAGATATCCTATTGGAGAATTAGAAAACCTAATTTTCAAATTCTGAAAGCCTTGCATGTGAGGATTATGTGGGAGAGGGTTAAAAAAAATAAAGTGGGAAAGTACCTAAATTCCTGATTGTAAGGAGGTGGTTGCTGGTGTAAAGCAATTGGCCTTTACCTGGTTAACGCCAAATAGCCACTTGAGGCTTTAAGCAGGAGAGTAACGTCAGGTTTTTAGAAAGATGGAGGATGAACTAGATTGGGGGAGAATCTGATATATATTTTTATTATAAATTACAGTATCACAGATGTCTTTTAGGCACTGATTCCATTCGTGCGAGTGGGGGTAGGGAGTGCAGTATCATACTTCTCTAAAAGAAGTTCTTTGGTGAGGTTAGGTTGGGGTTGAGGAGCTGAGCATATGTATTTAGACAAGCTCTCACACTTGATTCTTAACTCACATTCACCCTGCATTTAGAATTAATTTTTCCAGGGAGTGGTATTATGGGGCAGTGTAAATAGCACTGTACTTTAGAATCTGGAGACTTGTGTGCAGATCCTGACTTTGGAGTTTACCTTTTGTGTGATCTTGTCAAATTATTTAAGTTTTTTTTCTCCCCCAGTTTTATTGAGATATGATTGACAAATAACACTATATTAGTTAATGGTGTACATCAAATTATTTAGGAATCCAAACACAGCAATGCAGAAAGTCATCAACATACAAGGGAAGAGAGTAAGAGAATAAGAAAGCAAAAGAGAAGAGCTACAAAAACAATCAAAACAATAAAATGCTAATAACTACATACTTATCAATAATTACTTTAAATGTAAATGGACTAAATGCTCCAATCAAAAAACACAGGGTGGCTGAATGGACAAAGAAAACATGACCCATACATATGCTGCCTACCAGAGACCTACTTCAGATTGAAAGACACATATAGACTGAAGTAAAGGATGGAAAAGATGTTTCATGCAAATGGAAATGAACAAAAAGCTGGAGTAGCAATACTTATATCAGACAAAATATTAAAATAAGGGCTGTAACAAAAGACAAGGGCATTTCATACTGATAAAGGGATTAATCCAACAAGAGGATATAACTCTCATAAACATTAATGCACCCAATGTAGGAACACCTAAATATATAAAGCAAATATTGATGGACATAAATGGAGAGATCAACAGTAATACAATCAAATAGGGGACCTTAAAACTCATTAACATCAATGGATAGATCATCCATACAGAAAATCAGCAAGGAAACCATGGCCTCAAGTGACACATTAGACCATCTGGACGTAATTGATATTTTTAGGACATTTCACCCAGAAGCAGCAGAATATACATTCTTTCCAAGTGCACGTAGACCATTTTCCAGGATAGACCATATGATAGGTCACAAAAAAACTCTCACAATTAAGAAGATTAAAACCATGTCAAATATCTTCTTCAATCACAATGGTATGAAACTAGAAATCCATTACAAGAAGAAAACTGTAAAACACGCAAACATCTGGAGGTTAAATAACATAATAAACAATGAAAGAGTTAACAACGAGATCAGGAAGAAATCAAAAGATACCTTGAGACAAATGAAAATGAAAATACAATGACCTCAAATCTATGGGACAAAATAAAAGCAGTTTGACGAGGGAAATTTATAGCAATACAGGCCTACCTCAAGAAACAAGAAAAATCTCAATCTAACCTTACATCTAAAGGAACTAGAAAAAGAAGAGCAAACAAAGCCCAAAATAAGTAGAAGGGAAGAAATAATAAAGATCAGAGTGGAAATAAATGGAATAGAGTCTAAAAAAATAATATAAAAGATCAAGGAAACCAAGAGGTGGGCTCTTTGAAGAGATAAACAAAATTGACAAACCTTTAGCCATTCTCATCAAGATAAAAAGAGAGAGGGCCCAAATAAATACAATCAGAAATAAAAGAGGAGAAATGACAACCGACACCACTAAATACAAAGGATTTTAAGGAAATACTACAAACAATTATATGCCTCCAAATTGGACAACCTGGAAGAAATGGATAAATTCCTAGAAACATACAATCTTCCACGGCTGAATGAGAAAGAAACGAAATCTGAACAGACCGATAACTACTAATGAAATTGAATCAGTAAACAAAAAACTCCCAACAGACAAAAATACAGAACCAGGTGGCTTCATAAGTTAATTTTACCAAACATTCCAAAAAGAAGGAATACCTATCCTTCTCAAACTATTCCAAAAGATATTGAAGAGAAGGCTAGGCTTCCAAACTCATTTTACAAGGCCAGGATTACACTTATACCAAAACAGAGAAAGGCATTACAAATAAAGGAAATTATAGTCCAATATCTCTGATGAACATAGATTCAAAAATCTTCAATAAAATATTAGCAAACTGAATTCAGCAATACATTAAAAAGATCATATACCATGATCAAGTGGGATTTATTCCCAGGATGCAAGCCTGTCTCAATATTTGCAAATCAATTAATGTGATACATTACATAAATAAAATGAAGGATAAAAATCATGTGATTATATCATTAGATGCAGAAAAAGCATCTGGCAAAATTCAACATCCATTTACGATAAAAACTCAGCCACATGGGGATAAACGGAACATACCTCATCATACTGAAGGCCACATATAACAAACCGACAGCTAAGATTGTACTCAAAGTTTAAAAGCTGAAAGCGTTTCTTTAAGATCAGGAATAAGACAGGGATGTCCACTTTCACTGCTTTTATTCAATATAGTATTGGAAGTCCTATGTGTAGCCACAGCAGTCAGACAAGAAAAAGAAACAAAAGGCATCCGAATTGGGAAGGAAGAAGTAAAACTGTCATTATTTGCAGATGACATGATACTATATATAGAGAACCCTAAGGAATCCACCAAAAATCTGTTAGAACTAATAAATGAATTCAGTAAAGTAGGATACAAAATTAATACTCAGAAATCAGTTGCATTTTAATACACCAATAATGAACTATCAGGAAGAGAAATTTTTAAAAATCTCATTTACAATTGCATCAAAAAGAATAAAATACCTTGGAATGAATGTAACCAAGGAGGTAAAAGACCTGTACTCAGAAAATCATAAGACATAGACAGAAATAAATGAAAGGATATACCGTGCTCATAGATTGGAAAAATTAACATTGTTAAAATGTCCATACTACCCAAAGCAATCCCTATCAAAATACCAAAGGCATTTTTCACTAGAACTAGTACAAATAATCCTAAAATTTATAAGGAACCACAAAAGACCCTGAATAAGCAAAGCAATATTGAGAAAGAGGAACAAAGTTGGAGGTACTGCACTACCAGATATCAAATTATATTACAAGACTACAGTAATCAAAACAGCATGGTATTGGCATAAGAGAACAGAAACATAGATCAATGGAACAGAATAGAATGCCCAGAAATACACCCATGTCTGTATGGTCAATTAACCTATGACAAAGGAGACAAGAAAATACAATGGGGTAAAAAGAGTCTTGCCTGTAAATGGTGTTGGGAAAACTGGACAGATACATGCAATAGAATGAAATTGGATTACTTTCTTACACCATATACAAGAAAAAACTCAAAATGGATTAAAGGCAAATGTAAGACCCCAAACCATAAAACCTAGAAGGAAACATAGGCAGCAAACTCTTTGACATTACTCTTAGTAATATTTTTTTGCATATGTCTCCTTGGGCAGGGGAATGAAGAAAAATTAAACAAATGGTACTACATCAAATTAAAAAGGTTTTACATAGCAAAGGAAACCATCAAAAAAAGAAAAGACTGCTTTCTGAATGGGAGAAGATACATGTCCATAAAATATTTGGTAAAGGGTTAACATTCAAAATATATAAAGAACTCATAGAACTTGACTCCAAAAAACCCAAACAATTTGATTAAAAAATGGGTAGAGGATCTGAATAGACATTTCTCCAAAGAGGCCATTCAGATAGCCAATAGACATATGAAAAGCTGTTCAGCATCACTAATCACAGGGAAATGCAAATTAAAACAATAATGAGATAGTGCCTCGCACGTGTCAGAATGGTTATCATCAGTAAATCAAAACAAGTGTGGGTGAGGATGTGGAAAAAAGGGAACCCTTGTGCACTGTTGGTGGGATTGAAATTGGTACAGCCACTATGGAATGCAATAAGGAGGTTCCTCAAAAAATTAAAAATAGAACTACCATATGACCCAGCAATTCCACCTGTGGGGTATTTATCCGAAGAAATTCAAAACACTAATATGAAAAGATATGTGCACCCCTATGTTAATTGCAGCATTATTTACAATAGCCAAGATATGGAAGCAACCTGAGTGTCCATTGATAGACAAATGGATAAAGAAGAGGTGGTATATAAACACAATGGAATTTTACTTGGCAATAAAAAAGAATGAAATCTTGTCATTTGCAACAGCATGGATGGACTCAGAGGGTATTATATTAAGTGAAATAAGTCAGAGAAAGGCAAATACCATATGATTTCGATTATATGTGGAATCTAAAAAAACAAATGAAACAAAATGGAAACAAACTCATAGATACAGAGAACAAATTGATAGTTGCCAGATGGGAGTTGGTTGGGGGGGATGGGTGAAAAAGATGAAGGGATTAAGAAGTATTAATTGCCACTTACAAAAACAGTTAAGGGGATATGAAGTACAGCACAGGCAATAACATTGTAATAACTATGTATGCTGTCAGATGGTTATTAATCTTATCAGGGTGATCATTTCATAAGTCATATAAATATCTAATCACTGTTATACGCCTGAAACTAATATAGTATTGTGTGTAAACTAATTGAAAATTTAAAAAATTTTAATTTAGAAATTTCTTTCATGTTATCGACTGTCTTACGGATTTTTATTTGATAATTAAAGTATTTGAAATCTAGTATGTGCTCTGTAAAGGTTTGTGAATTTAAATTTTTTAATTTAATTTTAAAAATTAAAATAATTTACGTTAGAAACTACTGAACTTAGTCATATTTCAGTACTCTTCATATTAAATGAAACAAGTTCATTAAAATTTGCGTAAGATGTAGCTGTTGGAAAATGTATTAGTTGGTGAATGGACTTACGTGATGATACTCTTTAGTAGTGGACTAGATATAGTTTTTAAAAATGTATTCCTTCTGAGTTTACTAGTGGTTCAAATGGACAAACATAAATTATCTTCAGATTAATTTGAAACAGGGACCTTTGTGTCCCAAATTGTAGAAGCTAACATAAGGTTTTAACAAAACCATTACAATAGGCAATATTTAGTAATTAAGAAAATTCCCCCAATTTTTCCTTCCCAAGTTTTAAGATCTGTGGAGGAGAAACTTGTACTTTAAAATGCTATTGCTGAATTTTTAAGTGTTATAATTTGTGTTCATTTGAATTTTCAAGTAGGAAATGGATGATTATTCCTTTATCTTTTTTTCTCCCACTGTTGATGTGGGGTTGGAGGCTTGGGGTAAGGTGAAGGAGAACTCCTAGCTATTCCAGGACAGAAGTATTGCATTAGTCTCAATTTTAGGTAGTTAAGTTGAAACATCATTTTATGTTAAAAGCACACCGTATATTATGAAGAAAAAATTAAAAATGTAGGAATTTAAAGTAATTTCTTGCTTAAAATGGTACCCCAAACTCTTAGAAGTACACATTCAATCTACTCTGCTGATAGAGCTATATCTGGGAAGAGGTTTGAAAAGTCAGCAATATATTCTGCACTTGGTAAAATTATTTGTCCTTTTTTGTATTCTTTCCAGAAGGGGATAGAATGTAGTAAGATTCAATTTTGTATGTTATTAAACATTAGGGTTTTGTTTTAAATATAAAGGTTTATAGTATTTTAGAACTGGAAGGGACTTTAGAGATCATTTCATTTGAATCTCTTATTTTTTAAGAGTGTTCTGGGAGGGTAAGTGATTTTGTCTAAGGTCATTTTCTAAGTATTAGTGTCTTAATTTCCCAACTCCATTCTAGTAGTTACTGAATCATGCTTGTCTTCTCTGTAGCTGAAGGAAGAGGTTGATAAAGTGGCTTAAGACATTGTGGTTTGAAAATGTTAGTTGATTGAATATAAAAATATAAACTTTGTGAACCTACTATATACTTTCTTGGAGTTTCAAGGAAAATGAAAAATTAAATCAGTTATCAATGATTGCACCTTGTCCCAACTTTATCAGTGTAGTGTTAACAACTACACTGAGAAGTGATTGCTTAGTTCAACAGTTTTGCTTTGGTTTGGAAGAGTTGTGGGACATCAACATTGGAGATGGCTATGGCTAGCAGATAATTTAGCTTTGAAATGGATGGTCTGAAAACTACTTTTTTATACAATATTTGAAGAAATATTAACTTTATTCTGTATTTTAGTGAGAGGAAATTAATTTATTCTAACTTTTCTTATTCAGAGAGGGTTTGCTGGTTGTAGCTGATGTAAATGGGGCTTACTATTGAAAAATTTAGATATTCCAGTTGATTTTATTTATTATATGTGCTTGAGCACTGAAGGAACCAGAATTTGTAATTTGAACACCATTGATGAATTGTTTTTTATTCTTTTATTTGCCTACAACATGTGTTAAAGAAAGGACTAAACAGAACTTAGCTAGTAACTCAAAAGTTTTATTGAAAATGTTATTAGTTTGATATGCAGTATTTTGTTTTTTGAGCCTCTCTCTGCTGATTGTAGTTATTTTGCAAAGCGTCATCACCTTATCTTTAGCAAATCTTGCTGCATTGATGATTCATCTTTCTGTTTTATGAAATGCATCATCATAATATACCCAGAGGTTATGCTTGTGATATTTATGTATAATACATATGCAAAATGACAAATTGTAAATAAAACTATCTAAAGAGTGTCTGAGGTAGCAGGCTGATGTATATGTCATCTCTAGGGTATTTGTCCCATAACTGAAGATTTCTATATGCTTGAGGAAAGGACAAACACCATTAAACCTACATTATTTAATTTTTGTTTTAGTTAGAAACAAGACAGATAAAAATCAATTGTTTAAAAAAAGAAAATTTTAGGTGGAGATGCAGTCAAGATGGGGGAGTACTTGGTAAATACTGTGCTTGCCTCCTCTCATGACCATATCAAAATTACAACTGAACTACAGAACAATCATCATTGAGAATCATCTGAATTCTAGCTGAACCGAAATCCCACAACTAAGGATGCACAGAAGAAGTCACCTGGACAGTGGTAGGAGGGGTGGAGACGTGGAACGAGCAGGTCCCACACTCATGTGTAACCATTAAAAATTGGGAGGGATATCTTGGCTGTGGAGTTTCCCCCCGGAGGAGCAAGGGGTCCCAGCCCAAGTTTTCAGTGTTGGGAAGAGAAGTGTGACTGGCTGTGAAAACCAGTGGAGTTTGTGGCTGAGATGAGGTGGAGGGTGGCTGGAGTCCTAGGCGCTCCTCTTCAATGGCCTCCACACAGACTTACTTGCTGATGGACTCTTTTACTCCATGCTCCAACACTGGGGCAGCAGCTTGAAAGGCACCAGGGACATACGGGGAGGAGCTGGCATTTTCTGGCTTCAGGGCAAGGGTTGGAGTGGCAGCTTTCTCCTTGACAGAGGAGCTGGTGGAAGCCATTGTTTCTTTGTTGAGCCCTCCCCCATCCCAGCGTGCAGATGCAGGTACCACAATATCTGAGTCTCCATCAACCTGGCTGACCCCATTTGTTCACCCCAATTCCTTGAGACCCTCCCCACCCAACTGTCGGGCCCTCCCAAGCCACTTCCAGTGGCTTTTCCATATAAACAGCTTGTTTTGACTCATGATGCAGACTTTCCTAAAATCTCTCAAAGATTCACAAAACCCAAACAAGCAGCATCTGGCTTCGGCATATCCTGTACCTTTGACTGAGCAGCCCTAAGCCCAGCACTGTGGACAGCTAGCATCAGTTAGCATCCAAGCCTAGCATGAGCGCATGTGGCCCTGGGCAGGGCACAGGCTGCGGATGAACTTGGCCTGAAGTGGGAGACTCTGGGGCTGGCAGGCCCAGTGGGCAACTTTGGACCCAGCTGGAACAGCACCCACTGCCTCCAGGGACAACACACCCAAAGGGCCTACTGGGCAGGCCCCAGAGCCCTGCTAAAGTGAATCCTGTTCTGTAGCATCAGCCCCTGCAGCACAGCTCCTCCACTGTAGTCGCGGCCAGCCCTTACAACTTCTAATCAGCCCGAGCGAGCGTCAGTCCCGCCTATTGACGTTCAAACAGCAACCAAGGCTCAACTACAAGAGGAGGGCACCCAACCCACCCTTCCCTCCTTCCTTCTTTCTTTCCTTCCTTCCTTCCTCTTTCCTCCCTCCCTCCCTCCCTTTTTTCCTTCCATCCATCCTTCTTTCCTAACTTCCTCTCTTTCTCCCCCTTCTTCCTTCCTGCTTTCCCTCCCTTCCTTTCTTCTTGTCTTCCTTTCTGTTTGTCTTTTTTGTGGTCCATTTCTGATATTATTTTTGAATTTATGATTCATGGTTTTTTATATACTCAAATGTTTGAGTGTGTTTAATTTTGTATAGATTAGTACCTCTTATTTTCTTCTGCTTTGCTGTTATCAGGAAGATTTCCCTCAGTTGATATATTTGAAATTTTCTTTCCTGATTTTCTGTAATAGCTCTGTATGGACTTTTCTCTTGTTCATTTTTATGGTATTGGTGTTTTATAATATTCCTAATTTAATGGCACCCTCTTCTGTCACAGCAAAATCCAAATACTTTAGAAGGTTTTTTGTTTTATTTTGTTTTAGAGGACCTTTGTTAAGGCTCCACTTTTATGGTTCTCTTTTGTCTTGCAGAACCCTCAACATTTCTCCCTTTCCTTTTTACCCATCACCACCCAGTTGCCAAAGGATGCATCTCTCTTCCTTTTTGTCTTTTTTCTCCCATCCGCATTTCAAAGAATTCTCATTTAATCACCCCTGTCTTTTAAAATTAACTTGCTCCTTTAAATCATACTTGCCTCTTTAAATTAAATGTACTTTGAAATCTCTTCCTTATAGTCTGTGGTCTGTTCTGCCTGGACACTTTTCCAGTATTTTCACATTTTGTGTGGATTTAATCTTTCTAGAAGTCATTCCAAATCACCTTCAGGCCCCTTGATTATCCTTCCTTTTCTGTCCTTTCTGTGGTTTTTCTCTTAGTCTGCTTTTGCTGCCATAAAGCCTTGTGACTCGTTGGAAGTAATAGTGGGGATTTTTCTCTTTTTATTCACAGTTAGTTTTCAATTTTGTCATTCTGTATCTTCAAATAATGCTGCAGGTATGATTTTAATGTAGACTTTATTTTTTCCTTCTTTTTTTTCTTACTATTTGTGAAGATAGTTATGTAGCTGCCATTGTCCTCAGCTCTCTTGGAAGTCCTGAATAACTTAATAATTGGTGGTAGCACAACTAGTCACCCCCTTGGAAACAATGAAATTGGAATCCAGTTTTATACCATGTAGGACTTACTTAAAATTCCAGATGAATATAGGACTTATTTAAATTCCAGACGGAATTTAAGACTTGCGTGTGAAACAAAAAGTACAACAAGAATACCTCAAGAAAATCTGGGCAAATGCCTGTGTAATCTAGAATTCCTGAGTAATCTGGGTGTGCGGGTGTGGGGATGCTTATTGAAGCAGGAATAGAAAGCAGAAGCTATAAAAGAAAAAAATGTGTGTGTAAGCAGAAGATAGAAGAAATGTTTGCAATGTTGAGGACAGTGATAAAGTACAAAAACCTTTTACAAGTTGACGAGAATGGTAACTGAGTAGAAAAACACATGACTGGGAGGATAAGCATTTTCCAGAAGAGTGCATCCAAATAACCAGTAAGCATCAGATGTGCAGGTTTGTTAGTAATCAGGGAAATTCAGGTTAGAGCAACAGCATGTCCCTTTGCAGCTGTCAAACTAGCAAAATAAAAAAAGCAGAATTACCTATGGCTTGCAGGGATGGAGGTAAATAAAGTACTTTTATATCTTCTGTACAATATTTAATAAATACTTAATGAAGTGGGAGGAGGCTTATGGTCCCCCTGCCCACTTAAGTACATACTTTCCAAATATCTAACAAAGATAAATTAAGCATAGTAATCAAGCTTGAGAAGGGAAGTATCACTAGATGTTATATTTAGAATTGAACAGGGCATATTGAGAAATAAGAACTTCCTTTTAATTAGTGTGGGATCTCTAACACTGGAGCTCTTTCTTGAATCTACCTGTATCATGAAAATGAAATGCCCTTAATCGAGTGTTTGAGGATCTTTCGCTACCACCAACTGTTAACGACTGCCATTCTGGGGACTTGTTTGAAAAGCAGGAGTTAGTCTCACCTCTCCCCTAATATTTTATGAGGAAAATTTTCAAACAACAGAAAAATTGAAAGGTTTAAAAATGGACCAAAAAAAACGAACAGGTATTCTCACCACTGAGATTCTACCATTAATATTTTACTGTACATATTTTATCACATAACTGTCTGTCTATATCTATCTAATCTTTCCACACACACACATCTTATTTTTTGATGCATTTTAAAATGAATTATCAGTATACTTCCCCCTAAATATACTTCAATATGCATATCAACTGGAGTTCAATATTTATTGAAGTAAAATTTACATGCAATGAAATACAAAAATATTAAGGGTATATTCACTGAGTTTTGACAAATGCATACGCCTTGTAATCCAACCTTACCATCACCTCAGGAAGTTCTCTCATGTCTATTCATGCCTTTACCTTCTAGGGACAACCACTATTTTGATTTAAGTCATTTTATGACATACTGTGTTTCCCTGAAAATAAGACTTAACCGGACCATCAGCTCTAATGCATCTTTTGGAGCAAAAATTAATATAAGACCCGGTTATATTATATATTATATTATGTCATGTCATTTCATGTCATATTATATATATTAAAGACCCGGTCTTATAGTAAAATAAGATAAAATAAAATAAAAAAATTTTGTAATAAAAAAATTATATTAATTTTTGCTCCAAAAGACGCATTAGAGCTGATGGTCCAGCTAGGTCTTATTTTTGGGGAAACACGGTATGTTTTCTTTCGGGTAAGTCCCTAGGAGAAGAATTTTGGGTCATTGAGTAGGTATATGTTTAATTTTGTAAAGAACTACCAGACGTCTTTCTAAGTGATTGTTCCTTTTTATGCTCCTCAAAGATTTTATAAGAGTTCTGGTTGTTCTACATCCTTGCTCACATTTGACGTTGTCAGTCTTGTGAATTTTAACCATAACTGTGGACGCGTGATAGTATTTTTGTTTTTAATTTGCATTTCTCTGATGAATAATGAGGTTGAGAACTTTTCTTGTGCTTATTGGCCATTTATATATCTTGTGAAGTTTTGTTAATATCTTTTGCCCATTAAAAAATTACGTTGTCTTTATTATTGAGTTGGAGGAGTTCTTTATGTATCTTGGATAGTCCTTTGTGGGATATATGTTTTGTGAACATTTTATCCCCAAGGACTTAATTTTTAAGTACTTTTTTTAAAACAAATAGTTATTGAGCACTTACTATGTGCTGGAATACAGCAGTAAACAAAATATACCAAAACATTCCTGTCCTTTTGGAGTCACTGTAGTTCCTCAATACAGCTAGGGAGACCAGTAAGAAGTCTCCTTCAGTGATCCAAGAGGTGATGGCTTAAACCAGGGTTTTAGCAATGGTGGGGGTGAGAACTGTTTGGATTCTCAAAGTTTTTTTTAAAGTAGAGCTGACTAATTTAATTTGGAGTATAAGAGAGGGAGGAATTAATGATGACACCCAAGGTTTTTGGCCAGAGGAACTGGAAGGATGGGGTTGCCATTTATTGAAATGAGGAAATCTACAGGCAGAACAGGTTTAGGGGAGGCTGACAGTAGTGTTGGATTAGGAATTCAGTTTTGAATATGTTAAGTTTGAGATGCCTATTAGATATCTATATGGAGAGGTCAAGTGGGCAATTATGTATATGCGTTTGGAGTTCAACTCATTATACATATATGGGTTGGAGATAGAAATTTGGGAGTCATCAGCATGTAGAACCCACTGTTATACTGACAGTGGGACCAGAACCTGAAGAGAAAAGGTAGACAAATCACCAATTTTTAAAATAAACTTTTTATTTGGGGAAAATTTTAGATTTACACAAAAATTGCACCGATAGTACAGAGATTCTGTGTGCCCTTCACCCATTTCCCCTTAATATTAACATCTTATGTGACGAAGGTACCTTACTGTGAACTGAAGTCCAGGCTTTGTGTTTCACCAGTTTAAAATAACTAATTGTGTTGTAAGATGGAAATTTAGAAACATTTTATGAATCATTCTTATAAGTTTTTGACTTCATTTTCTTCTCCCTTTACAGAACTAATGGCTGAAGAGTAAATCAACATGGCAACTATGGTTCCACCAGTGAAACTGAAATGGCTTGAACACCTCAACAGCTCTTGGATTACAGAGGACAGTGAATCTATTGCTACAAGAGAAGGGGTTGCTGTTCTATATTCCAAACTGGTCAGCAATAAGGAAGTAGTACCTTTGCCCCAACAAGTTTTGTGCCTCAAAGGACCACAGTTGCCAGACTTTGAACGTGAGTCTCTTTCAAGTGATGAGCAGGACCACTATTTGGATGCCCTTCTTAGCAGCCAGCTGGCCCTAGCGAAGATGGTATGTTCAGATTCCCCATTTGCTGGGGCCCTTCGGAAACGACTGCTTGTGCTCCAGCGTGTGTTTTATGCACTTTCTAATAAATACCACGACAAAGGCAAAGTGAAACAGCAGCAGCCTTCTCCAGAGAGCAGCTCTGGGTCCGCAGATGTCCATTCTGTGAGTGAGCGGCCCCGGTCCAGCACTGATGCACTTATAGAAATGGGCGTCCGAACCGGTCTAAGTTTATTATTTGCACTTCTGAGACAAAGTTGGATGATGCCTGTGTCGGGACCTGGTCTCAGTCTTTGTAACGACGTTATTCATACTGCAATTGAAGTCGTGAGCTCTTTGCCACCATTATCTTTAGCAAATGAAAGCAAGATTCCTCCGATGGGCTTGGACTGCTTATCACAAGTAACAACTTTTCTTAAAGGAGTAACTATTCCCAATTCTGGGGCAGACACTTTAGGTCGGAGATTAGCTTCTGAGTTGCTGCTTGGTTTAGCAGCTCAGCGAGGCTCTTTGCGGTATCTTCTTGAATGGATAGAAATGGCATTAGGGGCTTCAGCAGTTGTAAATTCCATGGAGAAAAGCAAATTACTATCAAGCCAAGAAGGAATGATCAGCTTTGACTGCTTTATGACGATATTAATGCAGATGAGGCGTTCTTTGGTATGTATTATAAATCTCAACTTTAAAATTCTTATCTAACAATTCTGGGAGAAGTCAACCCAGCCTTTAATGAATTTGTAGTAAGTGAATGATTTCAGAGTTCTACTGGTGATTGTTAGGTTAGTTAAATATTTTATATGCTTTAAGTAGAGAAGCTTTTCTACATGTTGATGTTAATATGGAATTCAAGGGCAAGCTAGTTGATACAGTATCAAGACCACTGGATCGGAAGTCAGAATTTTAGTTTTAGTTTTCTGGCTTATGTGAACTTGGGAGATTCATCTAACTTTTCTGTGTTGTAGTAAACTCATATGTAATACTGTAAAGTGTTAAGAAACATGGGTTCTAGAGACCAATAGCATCAAATGCTATTTCTTACTGTGCAAGAAGGAATCATAAAAATAAAATTCAATTAAATAATCATTTCTTTCCCCTAAAAGCAATCTGAGATTTAATTAAATTCAGCCTAATGTACGCCTGTGGTGACTTTGGGTGACTTTGACTACTATATGCCATAGGCAGTGGGGAGTCACTGAAGCAATTGTAAGTAGAGTGAAGCCAGATAGCAAGAAAATAAGTGGACTTCATCCAGTCTTATGTCCTTGTCTAAATATCTTTAAAGGACAAGTATGAACAACTAAAAGATAGTATGTTATTTTCAATGGTAGGTAGTTAAGAGACAGGTAATTAAATGAAGACCTGTGAAACCACAAATTTGTTATTTTTAATTTCTACTGTATCTTTGGGCCATTGAGCTTCCTATGATGTTAACAATGTATACATTTAATGTGCTATATTTTTCAAAATTTAGTTCTTTAGAAAATGCCTAAGTATTGCCGTTGTTTATTATTATCATTATTATTATTATTATTGTTATTATTCAGTATGTTTACAAAACACATTAAGAATTCTGTGTAAAATGGGTTTTAGGGATGTCTTTAATCCTAATTGACTGGGACAAGTCTCACTCTTATCTATTGACTTTTTGAGAAGAACAGAAATCAATGATAGTCACTGCAGATAGTGTTTGAAGGATATTTTATTGGTTTCTTATTTTTAAAGTTAGCAAGAATTTAATATTAAAGACTCCCTGTATTTTCTTTCTCAGTGTACATGATGCAAAATACTAATAATTACTGCAACCAGTTTTGAGTTATTACTATGTATACTAGAAATTGTACTAAGTGTATTTTATATATAACTGCAATTAATCTTCTCAGTTCTAAATAATACAGGCATTATTTATGTCTAAGGATAAGGAAACTTATCTTTAAGTCACATCACCAGTAAGTGATGGATCCTGGATTTAAACCCAGGTCTGTCTGTTATAAAAACTTTATGCAGTTTTCAACATTTTTCTCCATATCGTAGAAAGGCATAAAAAAGGGATTGTGATGGCCCTGGTGCCAGCTCCTAAGAAGGGACAGCAGGCTGTTCCTCGTCTGATTTGGTTTGCTGATCACTATAGGTGTGCTTTCAATATCGGAGCCACAGATTATAATTGTGCTCTTCACAGAAGTGCTCCACAGCTAATGATGGAATTTGCGGAGGCTCTGCCCCAATTATTTGCTGATATAGCAACACCTTGTATGTCTAAAGACTAGTTCATTTTGAACACTCAGTTTATGGTATGATTCAGACCTACAAATGGCTCTCTTACGACTCAAAGTGTGAGTCTCAGACAGCAGCATTCACCGGGAAGCTTAAGAAACACAGCGTCTCAGGCTCCTGTCTATATTTACTGAACCAGAATCTGGATTTTAATAAGATCTCCAGATAATTCATGTCTATTTTAAAATTTGAGAAGCACCACCTTAAATAATTAGAAAGAAAAATTGTTGGCAGGGGCAGGTTAGTACCTGATGACCTAGCAATAAATAGCCAACAGGTTCATTTCTTGCATGACTTAGGAATTATGTTAATTAAAATAGTTGGAATTGATAAGATCATATTGTTAGAGTTGGATGGGTCTTACAGGGTACCGAGGCCAACCAGCAGTGGAGGATATACTTTTCTGTGGTATATCTGCCATGTGATCATCATAAAAATGTTTATATTCTAAATACAGTATCCTTTGAAATAAAGCCGCTGATGAAAATCTTGCAATTAATTTTGTATTGATAAATCAATGAAAGAAAGCACTTGACATTTGGGATCTAAAGACTTAAGGATATGGGGATTTGAGGGAGCAACGAAGATCAAGTTCACTTTCTGGTTTACCATTTTTCAGTGATTATTTAATAAGGTAATCACTATTTAATAAGGTAATGATTTCTGGTGATAGCCACTGGGCCCTGGTGGAGACTAAGCATTTAGTCCCAGAGAGGTGTTATGGTTCCTCAGTCGTGCTAGGAGAAATGTGCTTTGTTGCTAGTGTAGTCAGGTAGCTACAGGAACTGACTTATGATAGGCCCTTGGTTGTGCTGAAACTAAGACGGAAGAGCCAGACTTTCTGCTCTGGTCAGGGTCACCACTCCAGTCGCCTATGTTCTCCTTGCCTGTGTCCTTGGGGCAGATGGGCAAGGCAGCCCCAAGGGAGCAGAGTATTTCCTGGAACCTGATTTACGGGATATATTTGGCAAAATTCTGACTCCTTGACTGTTTCTGGGTCCAGCTCTGTGACCCTTAGAATAAATAACTATTTAATAAGGTAATCAGTGAGACATTGGCACTTAATTTACTGTTTCACACTATAGCCAAATCTTTTGTAACATTTATATGTAAAAGTTGGTTTCATGACCTAATGTTTGGATTTGATCTTAATGCACATAATCATATAAACAGTTCTTCAATTGTTTTTGTGGACTAGCTAAGTGATTGTAATACATCCATATGTCTCTCTTCCTCCCAAACTGTATCCCACAATGTTTACTTACTTATAGGGTTCATCTGCTGATCGGAGTCAGTGGAGGGAACCCACCAGAACCTCTGATGGCCTGTGCTCGCTCTATGAGGCAGCTTTGTGTCTCTTTGAAGAGGTATGTAGTAATCGTGGCTTTTACATTACAAAGTACTTTGTGTTAAAATGCTACAGCATGTATTTATCCCTTTAAAATAATCCGTTCAACCTCTGGAAAGGATGCCAAGGAAAGTGACATCAGTGGTTGCCTCTAGAAAGTGGAGCTGGAGTGTCTGGCGTCAGGGATGAGGAGACACACTTTTAAATGTTTACCTTTTCATTCATTTTGAATTTTGTATCGTGCAGGTGACTGTAAGTTTTAAAAATATATTATTAAATAAAACAGATATCAAAAGACATACAAACAAATGTATGGTTTAATGAATTATCATTTAAAAATATTTCCTTCTAATCTGTACGCAGATAAAGAAATAAAGCTTGTCAGCCACTCTAGAAGCCATTTCATGTTCTGGCCATAACTCTTTTGCTTTTACTCTAAGTAACCACTATCCTGACTTTTAGGGTACAGATGCTCCTCAACTTACGATGGGCTTACGTCCCAGTAAACCCACTGTAAGTTTAAAATATTGTTAAGTCGAAAGAAGCAGAATAAATGCTTCACTTTCCCCATCTGACTTTTTTTTTTTAACACTGATTTTTGTTTACTAGGTTTCAGTTTAATGAATTGGTTTCCTGTTATCCTCCAAGCTTGACCAATTGATTTCCTTTGAAAAATATCATTATGAACTGATAGATTTAAATCTATTTGACTTTCAATCCAATGAATTATTATCTGTAGTGAAGCTCATATTGTTTCTTCTTTGGCCAATAGTCTTTCAGGGTAGTAGCCTCTTCAGTGTGGTTCCTAAGTTCTTTTGAAATGGGTCTAATAATCATTGATAGCTTCCTTGCTATCTGTTCAATCAAGTTGTTCCAGATTCATCTTGTACATTTCTTGCCCCAGACCTGGAATCCACTAGCTATTTCTCCAAAAAGCCGCTGGTTTCTTTTAGTAGGAAATGGTATTTCAGAACTACAATCAGCACACTAAATATGCTCATTGCTACTGAGTTGGTATTATAATTTCTAGGCTTTTATAGTGGACAGAGCTGGGGGAGGGAGAAAAGGAGGCAGAGAGAGAGAGACACTATTTAAAGCTAAAGTACTTTAGGAGTTGATACTGGTACTTTCAAATTCAGGGCTATAGAATTTTTGCGTAACCTTTTCTGCATTACATTTATATCTCCTTTCTTCTAAACTAAGAATGCTAATTCTCAAGGATACAAGAATGATAGAATTAGAATATCTTATAATTACTGATTTGTGTTAATCACATATTACACACACACACACACACACAAACACACACAGCAGTCCTAAAATTAGACAAACACCACAGTATGATTACTGAAAATAATTTTTTCATATGCTCCCTCCGTATTTTAATAATTGTATTATATCTACATAGTCACAGCATACATACTCTGTCTTTGAACCCTCATTTAGTATTAGTTCTACAAATAACTACATATTTAATGCTCACTTTCAGTTTCAGTGTCAATGCCTCCCTATTCTTTTTGGTGGTTTAAAGTTCATTCTCTAGTAGATTCCTCAGTAAAGACTCATAGGGACTAGATTCTCTTAGTTCTTACATGTTAATTGCTGTGCTCTTTATACTTGAAATCAGTTTTGAGAATCTTGAAGTCAGTTTTAAAATCTTTGGCTCACATTTTCTTCCTCATCTTAAATATGTTCCTCTATTTTATTCTGGCATAAACCTTTGCTGTCAAAGTCTGAATATAATCTGATTTTCTTTTCCATATGAGTCATGTGCTTGTTTTGCCAAGAAGCCCAAAGCATCTTTTTTTCTTTGAAGATCAGTTAATTTTACTAGCATACATCTTGATGTTATTCATTCTGGGTTGATATTCTCGGAGATGTGAGAATTTCAATATGTGGTTTCAAATCTTTTTTATTTCAGGAAAGTTTTCCTAAATTATAGTTTTTAGTATTTATTCTTTTTATTTGGTTCTCTTCTTTAAGGACCTCTATTACCTGTATGTTGGATCTTTGCCTATCTATAGTATGTCACTTTTTCTTGAATACTTTGTATATCTTCTTCATTTCTATTTCTAAAAATTTTTCCTTTTTTTAATCTTTTGTTGCTCTTAAGGTATTTACTTGTGTGTATTTATTCTTGGATTCATTCTAGTTTAGTCTTCGTTTCTGAAACAGTTTTTTTTCTTTTAATTCTGATTCTTGAGTTCTGTTACCTCATTTTTGAGTGTTTCAGATTTGTGTTTTTCTTTCACGTCTTGTATCATTTTCTTTAACTTGCTTTGAAATAGGTTACACTTGAATCTGTTCTGTGGGCAATTCCCTTCAACATGCTTTTAGGGATGTTATTCTGCTCTTTTCCCTTTTTTTCTAATTGTAACTTCATAGGGAATTTGACCTTAGTGCTTTTCTGTTGTTTATTTTTATGCGAAATTCGTTTTCCTGAACTTTTAGAAAGGGATGGGATTCTGGATAGCTTTTGTAACTCCACATGCTCCCTCCTTTTATTGTTTTTGTGTAACATTAAAGAAACCATGGTGGTTTCCCAGTGTGTTCCACTCCCCAACTTTTATCTTGACCTCCGTCTTTCCTGTCTGTTGTCTGTAGTCTGCTCAATTTTGTATTCCATTCCCTGTACTTTCTTGTCAGTGTGGGTGCTCCGTCCTGTAAAGGAATCCTGGCTTATCAATTTAAGAGTTCACAAGAGTTAGACTGCTCTGGCTTCTTTTAAACTTCTCATCATGGACCCTTTGTACTTACTTACCTGTTAGCAAAGAGGGCAGAGATCTTCCCAGTTGCAACTGCTGTTGTTAAATTGGTTCACTGTTCTTTCCAGTGACTATCTGCTGGTGATTTTGGGTTTTCCCTGTTCTGAGGTCTGTCGACAGTCTGTTGCTTCCACCTGCACAGATGTCATTACCATGCAGATTTTGTGTTTAGTGGTGGTTTGTCTGCACCTGCTTAGTTTTGGAGTTATTGCAGCTTCCCATGTTGTTTAGTTTGGTTTTGAATGTTGAGCATGGGTTTGGAGTTTTGCCTTCCAGTTGCTCTGTGTAGTGATTGAGAATGTTTACAAAACTACATTGTTCCTGCTATTATCTTCTCCGAATTTTACCCACCCCCTAGTTGTTTTCAAAAAACTTATTTCTAAGTCCTGTGAGTAGATTTTTTTTTCTGCCCCCCTCCTCTTTTTGGGGGGAGAAGAGAGCTATGATTTTCCTTTTGTCCTGTTATAGAAATAGATTTTTAAATTAAAAAATTCTAACCTGCTTGGATCCATCATCCTCCATTTGTCTCCAGCAAAATTTCAGATCTTTTATTAGGGACCGGCTGTCTTCCCTTATGCATATTTTGTATGTCCCCAAAACTGTCCTTATGTTTACCAGAAAATATTTGTCTAACATGCAAATTATTTTATTGTTTTGAATACTATTTAAAGATTCTGACTAAAATTGCTCTATCCTCTCCTATTTAATGGGTTGGTAATCCAATATATTGACTTTTTAAGAGTCTTCTTTTATAGTTTTGTTTGATTCAGCAAAAAAAAACCACTAAAAGGCAGACAACATATTGACAACAGCTATAGTCAGAATTAACACCTTTATTATATGGAGTTCATGCAAGTCAATTAAAAAATCCGTTAAGCCCTAATAAACAAATGGGCAGAAGTTAGTGGTAAAGAAATAGATGGAAAAACTTTAGTTCTGTTCATAATAAGGAAATGTGAAGTTAAAATAATGCATCCTCTTTTTCCCCACTTAAGTTTGCAAAAGAATTAAAAGAACACAATGGATGCAGTGAGACTTGTACACTCATATAGATCTACTCCTTGGTTAGGGTAAACTGGGGTGGCCTGTGCTCTGGGTGGGGTTAGTGGGGGTTAGGGAGAAGCCTTGATTTTTAAAAAACATGAATAGCAACAGATTTTACCATTATATTCAACGCAAATGGTACATAAGCCATGATTTTTATTACTATCTATGTATATGTGTGTGAATGTTGAATTGCTTTGGACCTTTACTGTTTTGAGGACAGCCCTCCTTTGTACATTGCTGGTGATATAATGTTGCAGCATTATTTTTGGAGAGCAGTTTGGTATAGTACATTCCAAGAATCACAAGATTGTGGTCTTTTTTTTTGGATATAGTAGTCCCATTTCTGTGGTTCTCTACTAAGGCGGTAATAAAAAAAAATGTAGTAACAGCTATATTCTTATAAATGGCTTATATTACAAATAAGTAGAAAGAATCTAAATATCCTATCAAAGGAAAGGGGTTAAGTAAAGTGTGATTTTTACATTTGATGGGATATTATTGGTTGAATCATGAAGATTAGGTAAAGATATGAAAAGTTTTGCATGACTCTTTTGTGTCATCGCTTTTATATATCCACTGTGATAACTATGCTAAAGAACACGTGTATGCAAAATTCTGGAAGGACATATATAAAAAAAGATAACATTGTATTAAGGTGATGGGATTATAATCGGTGGTTTTTTCTACTTTGTTTTTTAACTTTGTTTTTCTATAATGCTGTTGTGTGCAATAATAAAACTTTTAGTTAAAAAGGCTTGATTGTATGTCTCCATCTTCCCATTTTTGCCATCTTTATTAGTATCTTTTAGTGGTTTATTCTACAGTAGTAAATAGTGTAGCTATCTCTGTTTAAGATTGGATGTGTTATTCTTAGGTTATTTGAGCAGTTGAAAGTTTTCGAAGAAGGGAAGTCAACAGTAATTTCAGAGAATATTTATAAAAATGTCTACTATATAAATGACGCTTTATTATATGTTTTTAATTTAAATAGGTTTGCAGAATGGCTTCTGATTACTCAAGAACATGTGCTAGCCCAGATAGCATTCAGACTGGTGACGCTCCCATAGTCTCGGAAACCTGCGAGGTTTATGTTTGGGGGAGCAACAGCAGCCATCAGTTGGTGGAAGGCACACAGGAGAAAATCTTACAGCCCAAACTGGCTCCCAGTTTCTCTGACGCACAGACTGTGAGTTCTCTGCATGTCTTAAAAATTGGTAGATGACAGGATTTGCTTTAAATAATGTTAAGAGGTTTTAAAATGAGTGGTGCTTCTTGGTTGTTTCTTATCTAGGTTTTTTCTATACCATACTGTGCCAGTTTTTCCATTTTAACAGAAAAAAATATCTTTAGTGCTCCATTTCCTTGGCACTGTTTCCAAGTTTCAAAAAGTTAAATTGGGATCTGGATTTATAAAAAGAATTATGAATGACAACAGACTTACCATTATATCCAACCCAAATGGTAAATAAGACAAGTAAAAACTGCAATTTTCCCTTTCCCAGGCTGGCATTTCATTTTCTTATTATGACCACATTTTAATATTTTTAGCTACCTTTTGGGCAAGCTAGAACTTTCTACTTCATTATTTTTATTAAAACATATATTTTTTCAAATGAGTTTAGAATATATTTTATATGGTTCTTGCCATAATGGACTCTAAGGAATTTATAGGAAAACATGTATTTTATTTGTTGCCCATCACCAATTATAAGAGCAGACTAAAACATTTTGCTTTATTGTTTCATTGAACGATGATCAGGTAGATGACCTGAAAAGAGAAAATATACTTTAGTTTGAGCCTAACAGTAAAATCAACATGAAAAGACCATTAGTAGTTTTCTTAATTTTCTATACACTTTTAAATTTCTATGAAGATTCATGCCCTATTCTGCTGTTAAAAGACTTTCTTTGAGCTTCTTTGGTAAAACCAGCCTTAAATATTATATTTTGATTCTCATCAAAGCATTTTATATTTACAATTCTTTTTGTGTGCTTATAGATCGAAGCTGGACAATACTGCACTTTTGTCATTTCTACGGATGGCTCTGTCAGAGCTTGTGGTAAAGGCAGCTATGGAAGACTTGGTCTTGGAGATTCTAATAATCAGTCAACTTTAAAAAAATTAACATTTGAGCCTCACAGGTCCATTAAAAAGGTTTCATCTTCTAAAGGATCTGATGGTCACACTTTAGCTTTTACAACGGAAGGAGAAGTCTTCAGTTGGGGAGATGGTGATTATGGAAAACTAGGACATGGAAATAGTTCAACACAGAAATATCCCAAGCTTATTCAGGGCCCTCTGCAGGGAAAGGTACGTGCTTTTTTTTTTTCCTTTTTTCTTTTTGGATTTAGCAATAATTAGAGGCATTGGTGCTATAATTGACAATATCTTTCAGATTTTTATGTGTTCTCTCTGAAGTTGCCCCACCCCCCCACCTCTTTGGCTCTGCTTTACGGTTTATAAAACGCTTTCATATATATAATTATTATAACAACCTTGTTAAAGTAGTTATTTTCTCATTTCACAGATAAGGAAACTGAATCATCCATTCAACAAATATTTATTTAGTACCTTCCAAGTGCCAGGCAGTGTTTTAGACATTGGACATAGCAGTGAACAAAACAGACAAGATCCTTGCTCTCATAGAGCTTTAGTCTATGGGATAGAGATACTAAGTAAACAAACATAGCAACTTCAAATAACAGTAAAGGAAAAAACTGAGTATTGTAATAGATACTAGCTTGAATAGGTGTTTGTTACAGTAGATGATGAGGTCAGAGGGTTGGTTCTCTTGGAGGAGGTAGCACTTTATCAGAAACCTCACTGAAGCACTTAGCGTGGTTAAGTAACTTGCACAAGGGCGTGCACAAGTAATTGGCACCATTAGAAACTGAATTTAGATCTCCTCTTCTTATTTCTATTTTACCTTTCTTTAAAGAAGTGATTTTTCTAGACTTATACGTATGTATGTAATTATGTGGGTTCCCCCATTTTAAGATTGCATTCTTTCCTTGAAAGTTTTCTTATGTAAAAGTCTTTTCAAGTTTAAATTTTATTTTTACACCAAAATTACAAGTGGGATACTTTTCCTTCATGGGAGGTTGTCTGACAAGATTGGCTAATCAAATGCATTTTACTTTATTATAACGGTCAGTATTTTAACTTAGACATCAACCCCCAAAGTACATTCCCCTGGACAACATCAGGGGATTCTTGATACGATGTTGAATATGGGCTCTACGGAACTTCAGATGAATATTATTTGAACTCGTATTTTTCTAGCTTTCCTAGCACCTTCTTTCTTCCTTAATTTCAATTCTTTTTAACTTTCTTTACTTATAATCCTTTTAATGTTTCATTTTGTAATGGAAACATTGCCAATTAAAAATAGTATGAATGTCATGAAGGAAAAAATGTCCCCAAAAATAAATTAATAATTTACAGATAAAAATTTAATAAGTTCTTAATATATTATTCAGAACTATATGAAGTGCATAGTATTTTTAATTGAATCTAAAGTTTGAATTTTCTAATGAGTTCTAATTTTTGAGATTGAAGAGACTAGACATAGAAAAGACATGGAGTTATTAGCGTAGTTATTTTTTCTGTGTGTTCTTTTTTTAGTAGTGATTTTCATCAGTGTTGATAGGTATGAGTGGCCCCCAAATTATGTTGCTATATACCCTTATCCCCCTGATTCTATTAATTAATTGTATAGCTACTTGAGGGTAAAGAGATTCTGTAAGGAGTTTGATATAAGTTTATATACTGCTTAGATCTTTCTGCCTTGGTAATAATAGTCAATGTGTTTCTGAGAGTTATTTCTATTGTGTAATGAGTTTTTCTTGATTAGCAAGGATTAGAGGTTTTATGTTAACATTATATTTTAAAACTTTTTCATTGTTCCATGAATGTTTAGACCCTTCCAACTCTTCGAGTAAAGACTTGAGTGGTGTTATAATATTCTTGCAAATGATTAGATTGATGTATTTGTGTGGGAGTGGTGGTGCCTGCTAGCCTTTGCAGTGCCTTCGTATGAATTAAGAAGAGTTGTCCTCTCCTCTGGGTGGAAGCCAGGGTTCGTGGTTTGGCAGAGAGCATATAGCCCGTGCTCTGTATTTCAGAGCACGGACTATATTTCAGCATGTTCTTGACCCTTTAGCCAGGCACCTTGGTCCTGGGCACATCCACAACTATACATGACAATTCCTGGATGAGTGGGGAATATGAGTATCTCTGAAGTCTCTGTGTATAGGATCTAGTATGAACTATATGTTTTAGCATCTTCGTGTTCATCAAATTCACTTTGTGTGCAATGCAGGTAGTTGTTTGTGTGTCGGCTGGCTATAGACATAGTGCTGCTGTCACAGAGGATGGTGAATTATACACATGGGGTGAAGGAGACTTTGGACGATTAGGTAAGATTTTTTTAAATGGAAATTATTCTCACAGAAAAATAGAAATGATGATGGTTACTGAGAAACAGTGAGACTAGAATTAACAGGCCAAAGGCTGTCATTTATTTCATTAGTTTTAAGTTAAGAGGAAGATAAGTTTATATAGAGAAGACCTAGATTCTGGTGCTGAAATTTAAAATATAGTTAAATCTAGCAAGTATTTACTAAGTTTGTACTAAAGGAAGCACTGCAGGATTTTGGGGATAGATACCATCGTGATCCTGAAGTGTATGGGTAATGAAAACAAGTCTACACAAGCATGATACGAGACAGTATTAGATAAGTGCTGTGATAGGAGCATAAATAGAATGTTGTACTGATTCATTGAAGGGATTGGGTACCTCAGTAAGATTGGATAAGAAGATGTTAGAAATGATTCTGTTTTTCATATTTAATTGTACTTAAAAATACTTAATTCTATTACTACCTTGTAATGTATATTCTACCTGTGAAGTAATAACTAAGAAAAAGAGTTAACAACATTATTTCTTTTTTATTGTGTGTGTTCTATCCAAGGTCACGGTGACAGTAATAGCCGTAACATTCCAACATTAGTCAAAGACATTAGCAATGTAGGAGAGGTTTCTTGTGGCAGTTCACATACTATTGCTTTATCTAAAGATGGGAGAACCGTATGGTCTTTTGGAGGAGGAGACAATGGTATGTAAACATTATTTATTGATAGCTTTGGCCTTTTTTTCTTGTTTTTTTTTTTTTTTAATATTTTTCAGTTATACGTGCCTAGTATAGAAAAATCCAAATACAGATGACAGAAATTAAAAAAATTAAAATGGACTGTTTGTACAAATATTGCTATAGCCATTGTTAAGACTTTGGTGATAGACATCTAAGTATATATGCATTTATACAAATACAGAGGGTGCCAGAAAATGTATACACATTTTAAGAAAGGAAAACTGTATTTAAATTGTAATACTCAATATATACCGAAAATAAATACAAGTCACATTTGACTTCTGCAATTATAAGCGGTGCTCAAAGTGGTTACCATCAGCAACCAGACACTTCTGGATGACCAAAGTGTGCACTTGTATACATTTTTTTGGCACCCCTGGTATGTACATACTTTGCTACAGATGTCTTTATAAAAAACAAAGCAGACCCATATTTACCATAGATGTTATTTTATAGCCTGCAGGTTTTTATCTAACCGTATTTTATGATTATCTTTGTATGTTGACAAGCATGGCCCTGCATTTTTCCTTGAAATGACTCAAAATATTCTTTCATGTGATTGTAGCCCAACTTATAAAACGAGTTTATTGTTGAATATCTAGAGGGTTTCCAGTTTTTTTCAGTATTAAAAACAACACAATGAATGTTGTTTTATCCACTTTATGTAGTACCAACAACGTGAGACTGCTCAATTCCCCATATCCCTCAACAACACTGAGTATTAAAATGAAGATAATTTTTTAAATAATTTTAATAGTAAAAATGGTATCATTTAATTTGTATTTTCTTGATTCTTACTAAGGTTGAATTTATGTGTTGTTGGCCATTTGTTTTGCTTCTTTAGTGATTTACCAAGTGTTTTATTTCATGAATTATTAAGTCTTTTCAAAAAATAAAAAGTTGGGGGATGAGGGTGAGGGGGATCAAATGTATGGTGATGGAAGGGGAGCTGACTCTGGGTGGTGAACACACAGTGTGATTTATGGATGATGTGATACAGAATTGCACACCTGAAATCTATGTAATTTTACTAACAATTGTCACCCCAATAAATTAAAAATAAATAAATAAATAAATAAAAAATAAAATAAAAAAATAAAAAGTTATATTCACATGTACTCTAATATAGGACCTGTTTATTTTATCAACAAATTTCATATTAGAAATATGACCATTAAAGGAAAGACAGAAAATTAGTTTTCCATATCTCCCGTAAAGTGGTTTTAATTGCTTGAAATTAAGATTCAGAGGATATTAGTTGTTGGTTGTTTCTTACAAACAAAAATATTCATTTGTTAAATCCTCTGCTGTTGGAAACTTAGAGCTTTCCATAGCTGTCAGGTTAGTGACAGAAAGATTAGCATTATTTGTCAACTTAAACACTTAGAAAAAGAATAGAGATTGTTTAAAACAAGTAAATTGTTTAATTTGAGTATGTTTGTATTTATAGGCAAACTTGGCCATGGCGATACCAACAGAGTGTACAAACCTAAAGTTATTGAAGCTTTACAAGGAATGTTCATTCGCAAAGTTTGTGCTGGGAGCCAGTCTTCACTTGCTTTGACATCAACAGGGCAGGTAGGACTAAGGGAGGAGCATAAAAGGCTTATTGGAGTATTTCCGAGGATGGGGTGACTAAGAAGTAATAATTGTATTTAAATTTTAAAGTTAAAATACATTTTAAATGCCGTCTATTGAAATGAAATGTTTTCTCCTGTTTGAAGAACTAGAGTTTTTGAGAAAGAACCAGGTTTTCTGACCTGGCCTGTGTGACCCAGATAAATGTACCCTCAGTCCCCTGTTTTTTGTATTAAGATAGTTTTATAAAACCTTTCAGTAATTAGCACCCCTTAAACGTTTTCCCATAAACCATGGATAGTGGGAGAAAGCGAGATTAGATCTTGCTGGAACCAGTGATACGAACTAAGAAGGCAAGAAAGTGATCAAAAGTGGGTGAACATTTCCATATAGAAAATAATCTGAGAGGGTTCCTGAGAAGGTTTAGGATGGTCAGAATTTTACAATCCCTTTGTAAACTTTTGCGTACATTTTGTGACTTCCCTCTGTTTGTTGGTGATAGAGGGTCTGGGTATGGTGATAGGCTGATAGTAATTTCCCCTTTAAATCCCTAAGTGAAAAAGTGAACTGACCGCCTGTTCTCTCACATACAGGAATACATTGTGTGCCAGGCTGTGGGATAAAAATGTTTTCTGACTAATCCACAAGGCAGATGAGCAGCAAAGCTGAAATTAGCATATAATTTAATTATTCTTTGAGACACCGGAATACCTTGTGTCCTAAAAAATCTAACTCAAACTATTCATCACCTTGTATTTCATTATATTACCGTGTTTCCCCCAAAATAAGACCAGGTCTTATATTAATTTTTGCTCCAAAAGACGCATTAGGGCTTATGTTCAGGGGATTTTCTCCTGAAAAATCATGCTACGGCTTATTTTCCTGTTAGGTCTTATTTTCGGGGAAACACGGTAGTCTGGTTACAATGCTGGTTGCTGCCTTAAAACTTAAAACTTCATTTTTACATCTTTCTTACTATGGGTTTTGTGCTAAGAATCCATGAATTGCAGCCAGAAGACGCTCACTTGTTTGATGTGTACCCGCAGGCAAATCACAGACCTCCCTTGAGCATCGTGCTTCTTTTGTATAAGAGGCATATTAATTTCTGCTTTGCTTACAAATGATCATAAAGGATAATTATTTGAATTGAAAGTGTCTGTAAATTATCAAGTACTGTTCAACTATTAGTTGCTAATAATAACAATAAATTCATTGCATTGAATTCCAAAGGAACATGTAAATTATTTCCTATATGGAATAGTTGTATCATAAGTACACTAAATTATGTAAAATCAAATACCGGGGGTGCCAAAAAAATGTATACAAGTGGACACTTTGGTCAGCGTTGCTCAAGCAGTAGTTTGCCGTAATCAGAAGTGTCTGGACACTGATGGTAACCACTTTGAGCACCTCTTGTAATTGCAGAAGTCACACGTGACTTGTATTCATCTCTTGTTATCGGTATGTATTGAGTAGTACAATTTTAATCCAGTTTTCCTTTCTTAAAATGTGTAAACATTTTTTTTTTGGCACCCTCTGTATATATTCTTAGAAAAAAAATAAAGTGAGAAAGAAATACTTTTAAATGGTAAGGTGGGTCTGTTTACCATTATACTTGCTGAGCATGAAATGAAGATCAACAGCTGCTTTTTTCCCCACAGTTCATCTCTGCCCTCAGGCCTCTTCAGTGCTAACTTCCCACCATATTAAATGTGATTCTTAATGTTTAAAAATACATTATATATTTTTTATATAACAAGGTCCCTAAATGCAAGCCAAAGGAACACTGTAAGAACAAACGCTAGCTATGTGGGTCTTTCTGAGTGACGGTACTGTATTGTACTTAATGAGTGATTTCAGAGATATTCAATGACATTGATTATATATTTTTTCACCTTATTTGTCTCTAGTTCCTAACTCCTCCTAACGAATGCCTATCTTGTACTAGAAGTGTATGGTATTCTATACTTTTCTTAAGTAAGTTCTCTGGCAACTGGTACAAGTATTTACTCTTCATTTTTGGCTGAAGAGGTTTAACCTTTTTTTTTTTTTTTTTTGAGATTTAACCTTTTAAGAGTCTTTCCTGAAATAATTAATTGCAAGACAGAAAAACTTCCCAAACCTGATGACATAAGGATACAAGTCTATATAATATTACCAAAACCTATTGAAGGAAAAAAAAAATCAGTCAGTGTGCTGATTGTTTTGATTTTGGGTTGCCAAATTGACCTTCATTAATTTTTTTATATTCTTCTTTTCTTCACCTCATCTTTTCCTCAAGCACCTTAAATCAGTCAGTGGTTGTTTTCGTATTGATTAGGAAAGAATGAAGATGTTCGAAGAGAACTATCTTGACTATTGCTTCACATGGCACTCTTTGTGAGTGATAATTAAAATTGTTACAACAATGAGGTGAGGTAGTTTTAACTAAATCATAAACGTCAGTTATGTGATTTATATAATTTACTTTATACAATCACATCTTGGTCTAATCGACCAAGAAATATTTATTGACACTTTCAGAGTAAGAAACATGTAAAGGAGAATTTTTAAGATAGCAGCAGTATTTCCAAACTGCTAAGATTGGGTAACTATAACAATGCAAGCCAATTTGTAGTTTTGGCAGAATCTCTCAGAAGATCATTCCACTTTTTTCTATGAACAATTATTTTTCTTGACAGATCAGCTATTTGTCTGCCTGTACAATGAACATTAAAAAAACAGCAAAATAAATCACTATGAAAATCTTTAAAATAATCGAAACAGTAAATATTTCTAACAACAGAAAGTTATTATTTAGTATCAAACCACACTGTTATTTATGGTATTTATTCCTAATATCTCAGGATATTATGTGCATTGTATTTCTGTTTGTTTCAGGTCTATGCTTGGGGCTGTGGAGCTTGTCTAGGTTGTGGTTCTTCAGAAGCTACTGCTTTGAGACCCAAGCTTATTGAAGAATTGGCTACCACAAGAATAGTTGATATTTCTATTGGAGACAGTCATTGTTTGGCTCTTTCTCATGGTAAAATCCTTTGTTTTTAAAGAAATAGTATTAACGATCACTTTCCATAAATATATAACATTTATATTGGGCTTTTCTTTTGTTTTTGTGTTTTGTTTTTAGATAATGAAGTTTATGCCTGGGGCAATAATTCAATGGGGCAGTGTGGCCAAGGAAATTCCACAGGTCCTATTACTAAACCAAAGAAAGTGAGTGGCTTAGATGGCATAGCTATCCAGCAGATCTCAGCCGGAACGTCACATAGTCTGGCATGGACTGCTCTTCCTAGGGACAGGTAAGAGTGCCCATATTAAAAATTCTAGTGTTTTAATAGCAGCAGAAACACCAGCGATAACAGAAATAACTGTACTTTGTTCATAGAATGCCCCTCTGAACATTTCTTGGATTGGTTTTTTACAATAATAGAAATGACATCTAGATTTCTTTCAATTTGAATGTTGAGGTTAAATATGTTTTATAAGCATGAAATTATACCCTGTATTTAACATATTTTCTTAAAGTGTCTTCTAAATATTTTGAGTTCTTCTCTGTCTCTAGATACTGATTTTAAAAGTTAAATGTCTGCATATCAAGAGGAAGTTAAAATAATAAAACAATTAGAACTAGGCTTTATTGATTTAAACAGTTGATTGCCTCAGTGTCTTTTATCTGGTAGGTTTTTTGGAAAATAGTGGCCATACTTTTAAGTAAAAGAATTACTTTTGGCAGCAATTTAGCTTTTTCCTAAAGTGATAATCAGATCTTTTTAGATAAACAGATAGGTGGTTTTTAGCCAGTATTAGGAGATTGAATTTTAAGGAATTTGGGGGTTGTTTCAGATATATTCAGATGCGTGTGGGCTAATTTACAACTTAGACTGTGTTATACAGTTGACCCTTGAACAACACAGGTTTGAACTGTGCCAGTCCACTTACACTTGTAGTTTTTTCAATAAATATATAGTCTGCCCTCTGTATCTTCAGGTTTCACATGCATAGATTCAACCAAGTGCAGATCAAAAACAGTATGTATTTTCCATCTGCGGTTGGGAATCTGGAAGTGGGGGCCTGACTGTATGTTTTTTGTGCCATTTTATTCAGGGACATGAGCATCTGGATTTGGGTATGGGGTGTTTCTTGGGACCAATCCTCTGCAGATATTGAGGGACAACTGTGGTTAAGTTTTTGGGGATTCAGGTTATACGTGGATTTTCACATGCGCCGGGGGAGGGGGTGGTTAGTGCCTCTAACTTCTGTGTTGTTCAAGGGTCAACTGTATTTGCCTGTTAGACCTTTGATTCAGATGGGCTTTATTATGACATTCTAACCAATTAAAATCATTTATAGATAATTACCCTCCAAAAAAAGCCAAAAATATAATAAATTGAATATAAACAATTTGCTGTTAGTATTAAATCTGTAACTTCCCACTTTGTTTGTAGGTAGTTGATTCCCAAGATCTTAAAAAAATCTTCACAAGATCTTTTAGGAGTTTTTTTTTTTAATAGATGTCAGTATATCACTCTATAGAATCAGGCTATTTTTCTGAATATGAAATATACATTTTGTAGATCCTTAGAACCAGAAGGGGCTATAATAGATCACGTGGCTCAGCCCTCTGCCTTCAGGTGAGTGAATATCCAAACCTTCCACCTCAGGTGGTCGTTACATGTTTTTCTTTTGAAGAACTCTAGGGATGGCAAATTCTTGTCTTCCTCAGTTGCTAAAATGAAGGGTTCTATCACCTTCATCATCAGGAAGGTCTTCTGTGTATCTTCTTGAAATCTTTCAGCTTTAGTAATGGTTTAGTTTTTGTTTTTGATCACGTGTGAAAAGTTCACGGTAAGGGTGTGTCATGATTTTCTCATGCTTTCATCTAGACAAGTGGTCGCATGGCACCGACCTTACTGCGTAGATCTTGAAGAGAGTACCTTCTCTCACCTGCGCTCTTTTCTTGAGAGATACTGTGAGAAAATAAACAGTGAGGTCCCCCCACTCCCTTTCCCTTCATCAAGGTATGTTACGTGTATGTACGTTTGTGGGTATGTGCATGCATGTCTGTTCGTTGCTCATTCTGAGTTTTGACTTACTTATTTTCTTGTTTGATTTTCCCCTCAGTTATGTGAAACTTCTTTATAATCTAAAAAAGAGCTAAACTTAGGTCCTTGTTGATAATAATCTTTTGGGAGAGTATCCATCATTTCACCAGTCATGTTTTAAAAATTACTGTCGGTTATAATTTGACAAAATTTTTAAAGAGAGAAAAAAAAATGTTACCCAAATTGGAAAGCACGTGCTCTTTTTTGTTCCAGAAATTCACAGCAGATTATTTGGTTTCAGGGAACACCACAGTTTCCTCAAGCTGTGCCTGAAGCTGCTTTCAAATCACCTTGCTCTCGCACTTGCGGGAGGAGTAGCTACCAGCATTCTTGGGAGACAGGCAGGTCCACTTCGAAATTTACTCTTCAGACTGATGGACTCAACTGTCCCAGATGAAATCCAAGAGGTAAGAGTATAGGACTCTTGAATCTTTATCTCAAGCCACATCTTTCCCTGAGGTTGTAGCTCATAAATTCAACTCTAGATTGAAAAACTTTAATTGCGTGTTCTTTCCCCTATTCCTATTTTCGTGGCGGGAATAAATGTTTTTGGTTAACCATCCTTTAAGTGAAAGGTCAGATATCGTCTCTGAGAACTCTTTCATTCCTTGCTCTCCTGACAGGTTAGGTTTCTCTTGTATGTGTTCTCATCATATCCCTTTGTATTGTAGTTGTCTGTTTACAAACGTGCCTGTCTTTCTCCACCAAAAGAGGAATTCTGAGCACAAGGACTCAGTTTTATTTTTTAATATGGTAAAATACGTATAACATAAAATTTACCATCTTAACGATTTTTAAGTGTGCAGTTCAGTGGTATTAAATACATTCATGATATTGTACAACCATCACCACCATCCATCTCCATTACTCCTTTCATTTTATAAAAATTTAAATTCTATATCCATTAAACAATAACTCCCCATTCTCCTCTCCCTCCAGACCCTGGCATCTACCATTCTACGTTTTGTCTATGATTTTTGACATTCTTAACTATGTCATATAACTGGAATCATGACTTGTTTGTCTTTTTGTGACTGGCTGCTTTCACTTAGCATAATATCCTCAAGGTTCATCCATGGTGTAGTATATGGCAGTATTTCTTTCCTGTTTAAGGCTGGATAATCTTCTGTTGTATGTATATACCACATTTTGCTTATCCACTCATCCATCATTTTTATGATCTTGCATTAGGCACTGGTTTCTTAGGTATGACAACCAAGGCACAAACAACCAAAGAAAGAGGTAAATTGGACTTCATCAAAATTAAAAACATTTATATTTCAAAGGACATTATCGAGAAAATGAAAACACAACTCACAGAAGGGGATAAACATTTGTAAATCGTGTCTGATAAGCTTCTAGTTTCCAGAATATATAAAGGATTTTTGCAGTTCAACAATTTATAAAAACAAAACCAATTTAAAAAATGAGCAGAGAATCTGAGTATACACGTTGCTGCAGAAGATGTACATATAGTTAATAAACACATGAAAGAAATGTTCTATATCACTAGTCATTGGGGAAATGCAAATCAAAACCACATGCGATACTGCTTCATACCCACTAAATGGCTATAATCAAAAAGACTGACAATGGCAAGCATTGGTAAGGATGTAGAGAAAATGGAACCCTCATACATTGCTGGTGGGAATGTAAAATGGTGCAGCTGCTTTGGAAACAGGTAATTCTTTAAACAGTTGAAGATAGAGTTACCATATAACACAGCAAATCCATACCTTGGTCTATACCCATGGGAATTGAAAACATATGTCTACACAAAAACATGTACATGAGTGTTTATAGCAGTATTATTTATGATAGCCACAAAGTGGAAACAAACAAATGTCTGTCAACTAATGAATGGATGAACAAAATGGTATCCATACAATGTAATATTATTCAGCCATAAAAAGGAATAAAGTACTGACATGCTACAACATGACTGAACCTTGTAAACATTATGCTAAGTGAAAGAAGCTAGACACAAAAAGCCACGTATTGTATGATTTCATATATACCGTGTTTCTCCGAAAATAAGACCTAGCATGATATTTCAGGATGACATCCCCTGAACATAAGCCCTAGTGCGTCTTTTGGAACAAAAATTAATATAAGACCCGGTCTTATTTTGGGGGAAATGCGATAGGAAATGTTCAGAGTATATAAATACGTAGAAACAGAAAATAGATTAGTTGGTAGTCAGAGGTCTGGGGGAGGGAGAGATGGGGAGTGACTGCTAATGGGCACAGAGTTTGTTTTTGGAGAGATGAAAATATTCTAAAATTAGACAGTGGTGATTGCACAACTCTAAATATACTAAAAACCACTGAATTTTACACTTTCAAAAGGTGAATTTTATGACATGTGAATTACATGTCACTAAAAAAAAAGCAAAATACATAACTGACTTTTCTGCTAGAGGGACATTCCCTGATTTGTAGTTAGAAGGAGTATTAATAGAACTTGGTAGGGAATGGGAACTCTGAGGATTTAATATTAATCAGGAATGAGGGAGTATAATATTTGTTAAAAGGTTGAAAACTACTGGCATAAAATAAGGAACAAATAAGTTTATTTGTTCCTTGAGGCTCCTTGGTAGCTACTCTGTCTTAGGAGAATCCTTAGGAGATGGATTCTCCCAGGATGTGTTATAAGGCTTTTTTCTGTTGAGGGCTATTTTTGTTTCTTCTGTACTTAACCCTGAAGCTTCTGGTGATTTATCTGTTTGCAGCAATCACTGTTACTGCTGTGTTTTGTTTCTTTTTCAGTGCATTATTTTGAACCTATTGTAGACTTAAGGAAAAGTTGCATAAATAATAAAGTTCTCATGTATCTTTCACCAAGCTTCTGTAATACAGAAGTCTTACATAACCACAGTACAATGATCAAAACCAAGAAATTAACAATGGTTTAATATTATTAATTAAACTAAACACCTTACTAGAAATTTTATCAGTTCCACCAGTGTCCTTGTTCTTTTGCAGGATCCTATTCAGGATTCCGTGTTGCATTTAGTTGTTATTTTCCTTAGTCTCCCACATTCTGTAACAATTCCTCATTCTTTCCTTGTCTTTTATGACCTGGACACTTCATGAGTGCTAGTCAATTATTTTATTGAATATTTCTGTGTTTTTCCTCATGATTGAACTAAGGTTATGCATTTTTGACAAGAATACTACAGAAATGATGTGTCCTCACTACCTCACGGGGTTCATGATATTTATGTATCTTATTACTAGAGTTTTTGACCTTGATCACTTTATTAAGGTGGTGTCAACTGGGTTTCTACATTTATCAGTTTCTTCTGAGAGAGGGTAGATAGAAAATATGTTCTTTGAAAATATAGTCACCCTTAAGTAGCTTGTGAATTCAATAGCTTCATGAATAGTCCAGGCATAGAATTCTAAACTGAAAATCCTTTTCCCATAAGAATTGTGGAGTCATTGCCGTCTAGCTTTCAGTGTTATTCAGAAAATCAATGCTATTCAAATTTTTGATCCTTTATATGGAAATCTGTTTTTCTTTCCTGGATTCTATAACAAGTCTACTTGTCCTTTGTGTTCTCACATTTGAAAATGATATGAACTGATGTGGGTCTGATTTTATCCATTGTGGTGTATTCTTGGATGGAAGCTTTTACTTTGAAAACTCATAGCTTTAGGTTTTAAAAAATTATCTTGAAGTATATTCTTATTTCCTCTTCATTGTTTTCTCTCTCTTGGGAACTCTTTATTATTGGGATGCTAGGCCTTCTGGACCTTTTGTGTTTTCTGTCCTGTTTTCCACATTTTCCTTTCTGTTTTGTGAGAAATTTAATTTTATATTCTAACCCTTCAATTGAGGTTATTTATTTCTTCTGTCATATTTCAATTTATAAGAGTTCTTTTCTTAATCTTGGAGTGTTTGTTTTTTCTAGTCCAACAGCCTCATTTTACTGATAAAAAAGCGATGATGCAGAGAAGTTATGGGTCATAGATAATGCAGCTATTCCTTATGCTGTTCCTACTACCTGGACTTCTGTTTGGCTAAGTCCTGCTCATTTTTTAATTCTTAATTTAAGTGCCTAATCCTTAGGGAGACCTTCCAATGAGCGCATAGTCCATGTTAATTGTTGCTTTTGTGTGTCTTCATTCAAGTTTACACTTCCTTTTACTTTCCCTGTGTGACTCCTTTTGTACTTATAATACCCGCTCAGGGTCTCTCTTTCCCACTAGACCATATGCTCCTGAAAGCAGGGCTTTGGTCTCTCTTGTTCGTTTCTGCATCCACAGCGCTCTGCAAGGAGCCTGTCCAGGTCCAGTGTGGTACATTCAACACTAAATATTTGTTGGGTGATGATTATCTATTTAGTGGCATATCTAAAATATGTATTCTGGTCTTCTTTACGACATCTACGAGTAAAGAAGGACTTGCGTGCTTTTCTTTTTCACATGCCACCTTTATTTGAGCTTTCGTGGTCCACCTTCTTTAGACTTCGGTGATCCTAATAGTCAGTAGATTTATTTTATCTTTTTATTAAAAACATAACAACCAGGCCAATAAACCCACTTTTCTTTTTTGATATTAGGTAGTAATTGAAACTCTGTCAGTGGGAGCAACCATGCTGTTACCTCCATTACGAGAACGTATGGAATTACTTCATTCTCTTTTACCCCAAGGACCTGATAGATGGGAAAGCTTATCTAAAGGACAGGTGAGCCTTTGCATGTTATCTAAGTAAACCGGTAATCTCTCTCTCTCTCTCTCTCTCTCTCTCTCTCTCTCTCTCTCTCTCTCTCACTCACACACACACACACAGAAGCACGCGCGCGCACGCGAACACACACACACCCGAGGAAGATAAAACTAGTCGATTGCCTTGTGTTCATGAAATAATGCTTGATTTGATGGGTCTGGTAAATCCTAGTATTTAATATTTTCTGCTGGAGGAGTTCCCAGGTTTCTAATGAAGGTGAAGTAAATGGTAATTTAAATGATCTGTGGTTAATTATTAAAATTATGATTAATTTTTCTACTGTCAAACCAGTGACCCTTTAGTTTACTTGTAATGTACTGAGTTGAAATCAAGGGCATGTACTACTGTTGGTTCCATGCCCAGAACTTTGTTTGAAATTGCTTACATAAAAAGTAAAAGAAGATAGATGCTATGAAAAAGTATATGATGACATGAGTATGTGTATTCTTTCCATTTTAATATCTTTTGTATATTAAAATAAGTATATTTTGCTTAATTAAGTAGAACAATCAATTATAGAGTTATAGATTTGAGGGAAAAATGGTATGTACTGATGATATCCCCAGATGCCTTCCAATGAGTATTTTGTGTTAATTTAGATTTCAGTGATTTATTTTAAACATTAGAATAAATAGTTTCATTGGTAACTCTGTAGAGGAATATGTAGTATAATTTATGTGTTGGCATTTCCTACTTCACTTTATTTATAGTGCTAAAATCATTGTGCAGAGTATGCCATTTTAGCTTTGCGTTTTAGGTATTATAATAAAGGGTGGAATAAAACTAAGTTATGTTTTCCCAAATGGTATTAATGGTGTAGCTTTTCTTTTGATTATGCACTTATTAAATGATTATTGTTAATCAGGATGTTAAGTGGATTAGTATAGCTTTTTTTCTGTGATCCTTTTTTTCCCCCTTTCTAGTACATTTTAAGCTAATTATTTATTTGTTCCTATTTCATCGATGGAAATATTTTTCTTTAGAGAATGCAACTGGATATCATTCTGACAAGTTTGCAAGATCATACCCATGTAGCCTCCTTACTTGGCTATAGCTCACCCTCTGATGCTGCTGACCTCTCTTCTGTGTGTACTGGATACGGAAACCTTTCAGATCAACCTTATGGCACTCAGAGCTGCCATCCAGACACCCATCTGGCTGAAATTTTGATGAAAACTCTCTTAAGAAATTTAGGATTTTATACAGTAAGTTGCCCTTTTTCTTGGAGGTAAAAAAGGAATAAAGCTCAGGGAGTTCTTTTTGGAGGGGGAAAGGATTGCTTCAGGTTAAGGTATTTTGACATTCATACATTAATGAAATAAGTAAAACTCTAGATTCCTAACCCCAAAGGAGGAAAACATATCAGATCTGAATTATTGTGGGTACCGAGTGACTTGCAATTGAAAATTCCAAAGAGATTTAATTTAGAATTTTTCCAAATTGTTTTGATGTTAATGTGTAAGAATAAACAGATACAAATAGTCAACAATGTTTTGTAAGAGGTGAATAATGAGGAAGGGTATAATAATGAGGATTGGCCTTACCAGATATAATCTTATAATTGAAGAGTGTGGTTGGTACTATTGAAGAATAGTCTGGTCAGTAGGATAGAAGACAGTGGACACTATGGCTTTCCCTGTATTAGGCTGCCATTAAGTCTTACTCTGGTGTTTCTTAGATCCATCTCTTTATTTTCTTTCCGTTTCTCTGGGTTCTAACTCGTCATCATGACCTAATACTAATAGCAGTGTTGTAGCTGTTTTCACTGTTGTTGGTCTCTTCTCAGCATCTTACTGCTAGAATAACCTTGTTTTATTAAATAACCTCATTGTAAGCCAAATGATGAAGGTTCTTTTCAGAAGAACCTTCTTCTGAAGTTGGCTACACACCATTCTCATCTGAGCTCATGCACATGGCATACCTGTCTTCTGCTTACTCTTCCTGTCTACCAATCTGTAACTTCTTTAAGACTTCATCATTCTAGAAAGCCTTGCCCAGATAACGCCATCTAACCATGTAATTATAACTGCACACACTTTAGCAGTTTTTAGCATCAAAATGTACTGTGCAACTTAACTTTGAATTGTGTATCATTTCATATTGTTGGGTCTGTATATTGTTTTTATTCTGTACAAGTCTTAATGTTCTGTTCTGCCCACATTAAAAGATTGTTGACTAAGTCAGAGTGACAGTTGTTCCTATAGAATTATTTTCTCTCAGATTTAAGAATTTAAGTTTAATCTGATGTTTGGCTGCAAATGAAATGGGAATAGTGTTACAGTATATCCACTTGTTATTGACCGAAATTTTTTTTCCAAAGTTGTAAGGAATATTTATGCTGAATTAAAGTAATGCCTTTATTATGTTATTAGGGATGAGCTAGATATATATATTATGTGGAAATGGCAATAAAACACTAACTTCTTTTAGGCTAAAATCATAAATTATTGTTTCTTTCTGATGTGATTTAAACCAAACTTATCATGTTCCAAGATTTTAAAATAATGGTGCTTATCTTATTTGGGCCGCTGTTTGGGCTGCTGTAACAGAATATACCCTGGACTAGGTAGCTTATAAACAATACAAATGTATTTCTCAGTTAAGAAGGTGGGAAGTCCAAGATCAAGGTGCTGGCAAATTGAGCGGTGCATGCTTCTTAGTTCATAGACAGCTGTCTTCTTGCTGTGTACTTACACAAGGGAGCTCTCTGGGGTCTCTTTTGTAAGGGCACTAATCCTATTCATGAGGACTCTGCCCTCATGACCTGTTCACTTCACAAAGGCCCTGCTTCCAAATACTACTACACTGCGGGGATTAAGTTTCAACATACGAATTTTGAGGGGACACAAACATACAGTTTCTCCAGTAGTGCCAATTATTTGGCAGCTTATAATGGTGCTAATATAGCAAGGGCCTTAAAATGTTCTGAGGTTCTCTCTTGCATTTTGTAAAAGATGTTCACATCATTTTGATAAGTAAGAATTTGGAAACAACTAGAATATCTAAAAATAGGGGAATGGTTAAGTAAATCATGCTATATATGCTTTAGGGAATATTCTATGTTTTGTTTTATGTATACATGGCTTATAAAAATGTAGAAAATATTTGTGAATTTGTTGGAAAATAATAAAAATAGAATAAGCAATATTATGAAAAAGCTACCAAAAATCAGGAAAAAATACACCAAAAAATATTAATAGCGATTTTCTTTGGGTTGTTGACCAAATGGTGATTTTTAACTTTTTTAAAAATACAGTTTTTGTATTTTCTAAATTTTTTACACATAACATTATTAAAAAATATTTTTAACTTGAAATAATTTAAAACTTAACACAAGAGTTAGAAGAATCATTGAAAGATTTCTCATACCTGTTAGCCAAATTGGCTTTGTCTGTATCTATCTATCCATCCATCCATCCATCCATCTATCTAATCTATCTAATCTATCTAGTTTTCTAAATCATTTGAGGGTAAGTTGCAGGTGTCATGCTGGCTGTTCCTATGCACTTAGCCATGTATTTCTTAAGAAGAAGGACATTCTCTTACATAACAACAGAACAATTATCAAATTTGTGAAATTTAACATGGATGCAGAACTACCGTGTTTCCCCGAAAATAAGACTTAGCCAGACCATCAGCTCTAATGCGTCTTTTGGAGCAAAAATTAAAATAAGACCCGGTATTATATTATATAAGACCGGTATTATATTATATTATATTATATTATATTATATTATATTATATTATATTTATTATATTATAGACCTGGTCTTATATTACATTAAAATAAGATCGGGTCTTATATTAATTTTTGCTCCAAAAGACGCATTAGAGCTGATTGTTCGGCTAGGTCTTATTTTCGGGGAAACACGGTAATATACAGTCCTTATTTAAATTGTCCCAATAATGTCCTTTGAGTGTCCCCTTCCCACTCCAGGATCACATATTATATTTAATTGTCATGTCTGTTTAGTCCACTTATTTCTTTTATAATCAGAAACAAATTTAATTTCTAAGAATTGTGCTCTTAGATATTCACAAGTATGTGAAAACAAAACAAAGCAGTTACACAGGAGATCTGGAAAGCAATACCATTAAAATGCTGAAATGTGTTATTTTTGGGTATTGTACTGTTTTCCTATTTCTTGTTTTCTGTATTTTCAAAGTTTCTGTGGTGAAATATGTATTACTTTTTTAAATGGAAAAACAAATTGAAATTGCTTGTAAATCTCACCATCTAATAGCTAATAACAACATAGCAAAGATTTCAAGATTGATAATAGGAGTAAGGAGACAGTGGCTTCTTAAATTAGAATCACTTATGGTTGGACGTTATTTTCATCCTCAAACACTTCAAATATAATCTTCATTTGTGTATCATTTTAGGATCAAGCATTTGGAGAGCTAGAAAAGAATAGTGATAAATTTCTGCTTGGAACATCATCTTCAGAGAACAGTCAGCCTGCTCATCTTCATGAACTCCTGTGTTCACTACAGAAACAGCTGCTGGCATTTTGCCATATCAATAACATTAGTGAGGTATGTGATTCTTTGCTTTTTATGGTGGTCTCTCAGGGAACTTGAAACGCAGATATTTGGTTAAGCCATGATATTTTTGTACCTTGAATCTTTCAAAGAAGTAATTTAGCAACTTTTTTTCTTCAGAACTCCAGCAGTGTGGCATTGCTTCATAAACATCTTCAGCTCTTGTTGCCTCATGCTACAGATATTTATTCACGTTCTGCAAATTTGCTCAAAGAAAGTCCTTGGAATGGCAGCGTTGGAGAAAAATTAAGAGGTGTGTTTGGTGCTAGATTTCAGATTTAATCAGTGGTTGTAAAGCAGGAGTTCTTAGCTTGTCCAAAGCCATAAGAGGGCCTGAAATCTCTGAGTGGAATAGGAATGATCTTGAACCTCCTTTTTGAAGATCCCTTTCATCTTTGTTTGCGTGAAGGTAACAGTGACTGACCTGGTTAATCTGAAAAGATGCTACTTGGCATGACAAAGGCCTAATGTTAAGGCATTGTATGATACATACTCAGAAAGATTAATTGTAAATGCCATCAAGTGAGATTTTTAACTGCTATTTCTTTACTTTAGCATTTTCCAGTTCTTTTTTCCTTCTTGAAATGCTTTCCTGGGCTTCTATGTAGTCATAGATCTGTTTCTACTCATATCTCTCTGACCACTGTTTTTTGTTGGTTCCCATAAACTCCTCTGAATTTTGCCCTCAACCCTCTTCTCCCTGAGTGATCTTATCTGGTCCCATTATCTTTAACCACCCTATGTGTATGTTGACCCCCATATTTGCACCTAGCTGAGAACTTTTTCACACTGGAGCCTCTCTCTAGTTACCTACTTTTCTTGGTTGTCTTAAAGGCAACTGAAATTCAGTATGTCCAAAACCAATTCATTTTTGAAGATCCCCAACTGAAAAAAAGAAGCTGAGAAACGAAAACCATTATTTAATAGATACTTCCATTTCATTGTTGCACTGGCATTTAAAATTTAATCCATTCAAACTGAGCTCATCTCTGAATGATTCTCCCTGCTTCTCTGTCCCCAAATCCAATGAAATATTGAAACCAAATTGATTTAAAATCAATACAGATAGTAAAAAGATAGATGTTTTGAGGTGATCTTAATTGTTTTAAAAGTAAATTTGGTTTAAAAAACATAAAGTCTTTCCTCACTAAAATGTAAGCACCACGAGGGCAGGAATTGTTAGCTCTTTGTTCATGGCTTTATCCCTTTCACCTAGAACAGTACTTAGTATGTTGTAGGTACTCAATAAATATTTCTTGAGTAAATCTAGAAGTGAGGGTAAATTTGTGAATGAAAAATTCATAATGCATTTTAAGAAAAGCAGCTATAATCCTTTGAATTTGTTGGCATGAGATGTATATATATATATGCTTTCCCACAAAGTATCTGTTGGCACTTTCTGAAACTGAGTAAATACTAATATCACACCAGGTAGGTGTTCAGCAAAGAGTTACTGAATTAGTGTACTGAATTAGTGTTCAGGCTAAAATAGTATTTCTTAGGTTTTTTTTTTTTTTTTAAAGTTTGTAACAATTGATCCATGTTGAATTTGTTACCCTTCCTAGATGTGATATATGTCTCCGCTGCAGGCAGTATGCTCTGCCAGATTGTTAACTCCCTACTGTTACTCCCCGTGTCCGTGGCTCGGCCTTTATTGAGTTACCTCCTCGACTTGTTGCCACCTCTTGATTGCCTTAATAGACTCCTGCCAGCTGCCGCTCTTTTAGAAGACCAGGAGTTACAGTGGCCTCTTCATGGTAAGTAAATATGGTAAAAGAGCAGATAATGCTTTTGAGAGAATTTGTTCCTCTTGCATGCATCAGGTAAATCATATCTGACACTTGGATATTTTATGTAATGAAAAATATAAAGTTGTTATCTTCTAAGAGCTTACAGTCTATAGAGGGCACTGATATGAGAAAACTTAAGTTGCTCATATATAACTGTCACGAATAGGGTCTTTATATGGTCATCAGGTTTGAATTGTGTATTTCATTGATCCCAAGACACTTTTTTTCAAATTTTGACATGGTTAAAATTGGAATACATCTTATAATGAATGATAAAGCATTCTTTCATAATTCAGTCAGCAGCATAATGATACATTTTACATCAGTGGATTGGTTTGATTAAAACTTTTATTTCTTAAATGCAAAGATTTTTAGTTTTGAATCTATTTGACAATAAAGTATTTTATATTTTGGTTAGATACATAGATAGCTGAATGTAAAAGGTGGAAATTTGGACTATTTTTCTGTTTTTCTTTTTAGGTACTTTATAGTAAACAGCATTCTGATTTTAGGCATGACTCTTGCATTCTCTCTTAATTTATAAAATGTTGATGATTCCATTCAGTTGAATATAGCTTAAAATATCATGTCTAGAATACATCAGTATATTTTTCCACTGGAGTCTATCTGTCCTAAGGCTGTCAAAGGAATTTCATTACTGAAATCTTAAAAATCTTTGAAGTTTAAGTGAAATCACATGTTTTTTTGGAAAGAGTCCTGGATTAATGCATAAAAAGACCTAGATTTTAGTCTTGGCTCTGCTGGTAATTTGGCTGTATGATGTTGGGCAAGTCACTTATAACTTCTTAAAGCCTTGATATCTGTTCTTATCTTTATGGCTAAGCATGTTTTGTTTTATTTAATGTGAAGAACTTTTAAAAACAAATGTTCAATAAGAAAGCATGGGTCTGGATCTTAGTACAAGACAATTCTGAATTCAGGCCTTAAAAGCATTACATAGCACTAAATATCATCTTGGCAGATTAACTCTTGTGTTGATTTTGAAGGGATGAGCTGCTTCACTCGTGGTGGTGAAATTTGATCTGGATAATGAAGAATAGAAATAGAATCCTTTGGGATAATTCTGTCATATACTGCTTTAATTTTTATCTTAAAATTAATTAATTTTATAAAGGAAATTTTTATTTGATAGCATAACTTATCTGAATGTGTTTTAAATTAGGCTACTAAAGAGAAATACACAGAAAGCGTTATCATTTCTTTTCTTGGTAAAATTATTTTGCTTCAATATCTTATTGCAGTGCAATAGAAATGAGAAAGCTTGAGACTCTTGAATACCAGATAAAGGCGCAATTACTAATGGTTTTGTCTTCAGGAGGGCCAGAACTGATTGACCCTGCTGGCCTGCCGTTACCTCAGCCTGCCCAATCCTGGGTGTGGCTTGTGGATCTGGAAAGAACAATTGCTCTCCTTATTGGGCGGTGCCTTGGTGGCATGCTTCAGGGCTCCCCTTTGTCTCCAGAGGAACAGGACACTGCATATGGATGAAAACACCACTTTTTAGTGACGGCGTAGAGATGGACACTCCTCAGTTAGGTAATACGCTTCTTTACAACATTTAAAATACATGCTTGTGTTTACACATCCAGTGGAAATTTCACTTTTTCTGGGCTTGCTGAGTAGAGAACTAACTGAACACAAATGCAGCATTACCAGGGCAGGGGATCTGAGACTGTAACTTGGAGCACTCAGAAAAACAGTTAAATCCGGCAGTATTGTTGTAGTGAGTGAATGGGAGTCCCTGAGCTAGGAAAATGTAGGCCCCCGTCCCACTCTGTCATTATTTATCACTCATGTGGGGCAAGTCATCTAACTCAAAAAATGGAAATGCTTGATTACTTTTGTTCTGGGGCTTGGAGGTTATGCAACTGCTTCATATAAAGTAAAGCTCTATATGTTGCCTACCATGACTACGAGTGCTCAGGACACCTCTCAGATGTGAGTGGGTAGTCGTTCTTCTCCCAGCCTGTCCTGCTTTCATGCGATGTTACACTGTATGATTGCTTATTTTTTCCTTCCTATTGATGGTACCTTTGGTGATTCCTTTTTTCCTGCCTCATCTCCCATTTGTCTACTTTGCTGGCAGGCTAGCTCGCAGACTGTCTGGAAATGAGGATTTCTTCAGTTCCTAAACAGATGATCTAGTTGTTTTATCTATGATTGGTCCTTAAAATCTCGCTGGGCCTCTAATTTTGATCCATAAAATAATGAGTTAGATTCGATAGCCTATGTGGTCATACTAGATCTAAAATTCATTATTTCTCTGATAAGAGAAAGAGACTCAGAGAGTATCCATGAAAGAAAGTCTAAGAGAAACCTCAATCTAAGAGAATCTCAAACGAAGAAAAACAAAAATCACAGAAAGATTCTACTTTGGGTTGGAGGGTTGGAGAGGGAATGAGGAAAAACTATTGAAGATTTTCCTCTTTTCCATATAGGAATGTATATTCTTTATTTCATTTATGAACTAGAAGGTGATTTGGCCATGGCTAGTGAATGCTAAGCTGGTACTTTATGATACAGTTGTACCAAGAAAAGTAAAAAATCATGGTTTTTTCAAGGGATATTTAACATCATAAAGATGGTTACTGTGCTGTTAGTGTTTAACTCTGTTACCATATCTATATCTCCTCCTGAGGACGAAAGTATCTATATCTCTAACGTTCCTCATATTTCTGTTATACTTACTTTACTCAGTTAACTGGCCTTTAGTACGAGTAAAGTCACTTTCAGTTTTTATTCTTATTTTTCAGTTTTTAAATTATAACATCATTAACTATTAAAATATTACACTTTATGTTTAAATACTTGCAAATATTAGGAAAAGGATGTTTGGCCTTTATAAATTTATGATTCAATTATATTATGGGTTAAATTGACTTTTGGTATTATCCCAGAACCTATCATTTATCAGTTTTGTTTTATAATGGAAAATTAATTCTGAATTCCAAATGTCCCATTGAAAAGTTAGGAACACCTGAACAAATGTAAATATCAATTGAGGAATTGTTCATGGTATCTTTGATCTCTTTTGAATCATACCTAACTGATTGTTTTCCTTTAAGCCTAGAAAATTCTTGTCTAGTATCTTTCCCAGTGGCCCCATTTTCTCAAAGAGGGTATCATTCCATTTCAAACAAGAGAGCTTTTTGTTATTATAAAAGACTGTTGTGCGCATATAAGCCCCTGCCTACCAAATGCTGGAACTCTTCCTTGGAAGGTACATTTGGCCACAGATTCTTCTGGAGGAGATGGAAATGATAACACTAGCTTCAATTGAGAAACAGTAAAGAACTTTGTATCATCTACTTAAAAATGGTTTGAGATGTGTCATTTCTTATGCATTAAATAAATGTGGTCAGATTTTATTTGTAGCACCAAAATTCATGAAGTTTAAAATAATAACATGAATAATGTTTTTTTTTTAGATAAATGTATGAGTTGGCCTATAGAAGTAGCTCTTTCAGAAATGAAGAACAGAAACCTTTTGATTACAAATTGAGACCTGAAATTGCTGTCTTTGTAGACCTTGCATTGGGTTGTTCAAAAGAGCCTGCACGAAGTCTTTGGATCAGCATGCAGGATTATGCTGTTAGTAAAGGTGAGATGAAGAGGGTAAAGGGGGTTTAAATATTTAGATAGCTCACAATACTAATATATATGTAACATATGTAAATAGAAATCACGGGGTCACCCTATTTTTTTATAGAAAAGGGTATTTTACAAATAACATTTTTAAAAATTTATTTTTCCTCTTTGTGGAAAATATCCTAAGTTAGGGTATTTTCTGTAAAACATAGGGTGACCCCTGTGATTTCTATTTACATATATTACATATATATGTGTGTGTGTGTGTGTGTGTGTATACATATATATGGTGTGTGTATATACATATATATTAATATTAAGTATATATGTATACACACACATACACATATATGTATAGTTTGTATTTTATTATTTTTTAATTAAATTTATTGGGGTGACAATGGTTAGTAAAATTACATAGGTTTCAAGTGTACATTTCTATAATACATCATCTGTATATCACATTGTGTGTTCACCACCCAGACTCAGTTCTTCTTCCATCACCATAATATTTGATCCGCTTTACCCTCTAGGGTAAACATGTTATTCCACTGCAGCAAACCCACTTGGGAAAATTGAGATTTATATAAAAGATAAATCCAAAGGCAATCATTTTACTGAAGATTCCATGCAGTGTAATTGATTTAGTATAAGAGTAGGTTAATGAATCTCTTCCCTTTGCAAGCCCTGGTGTCAGAACTGAAAGGATGTGTATGTAAGAGTCTAAACTCTAGGCCTGGTCATTTTCCTCCTCTGTAACACTGCTACTTCAGAGTGCTAGTGAAGATATCCAATTAGAAATAAGGTGTACTATTAATATTAAGTTAGTAGTAAAGTGCTGTGCAAGATGTAGTGGTATTTAGTTTCTAATATTTAATAAAATTAATTTTATGTACAAGTTTTCAAAGGATATACCTGATTTTTTTTTAGCTCCCATGTTTTCCCTTTTGACAGTGACCTGGATTGTTCAGAATCACATATCCCTAGTTGTTTTCCATGTTATATTTCTTATCCTATCTTTAGTGTCCCTCTATTTCTTTGGATTTTCTTCTTTCTGTGATAAAAATGTCACAGAAAATGGATTTTCTTCTTTTCTGTGATACAAATGTCACTTTTATTGTCTTTAATTTTGAATAATAAAAATGAAAGGAGATACATATTATTCAGATCTTTAAAACACCAGTGAGATGATAACCTTTGAAAGTTTAGGTCTCATCCAGTTTACCATTCATTTATTTTATTCATTCTGTGATATTGGACTCCCACCAGAGCTACAAAAGTATGGTAATGAGGAGGAAAAAAGTTTACATTCTAAGTTGTATTTTCTGAAGAAAAACTAATTGTATAGCTCCATTGCTGAATTGCTTATATACTGTATCCTGAACTTTATACTTAAATAATGGACACATTCTTTAGTACTTGGTATGAAATGACCATAACTTTAATGAAGGTGTTTTAAAAAAACTGATTACTTTAAAAATTGCATAGGAGGATAATCTGCTAAATTTGAAACACAGCAAGGGTATTACTTTAGTTTGCTTTTTAAATTGAATGTTAGCCTCCTTGAAATGGTGTCCTATTTAATTTTAAGTCATCACAGTTCTCAGAATAGCAAGCGGTCCCTTAGAACAGATGATTCTCAAGAACCGAATGTGAAAAATTTGTATGTGATACAGACTGTCATTTTAAGATTCTTTGTAAGACGTAAGACTTTCTTAAATCTGGAATCTTTATATTGTCAGTTTTTTTTTCACCAGTAAAATAGGTAAATCTGAACTTAATTTTTTACCTTAGCATACAGAAATGACTAGAAAACCAGGATGTAAAATTTTTATCTCTTGAGGTAGGAGGTTTAAGAAAGGATTAAGAACAAATAAAGTTTACTTGAGGCTTGATATTGCAAGGGTGTTTTTGTTTTGTTTTTAAGTAGCACATTAATCTGTCAAATTAACAGAATGTCTAGCAGACATTCTGAGAGTGGAATAGATGGTAAACCCACCCCCATTTGGAATCTACTGAATGTACTGCATTTTTAAGTACAGTACTGTATGCTAACATGGCATGAAAGAAAGCTTCTGACCAGTTCTCATCATCTAATGCTGTGATTTAGGTTTCCATTGCATGTACTAATTTCTGTCCAGTTGTTGTTTCATTCTTACCCACGTAAATGTAACATGTATTCACAATATCTCCTTTCATGGCTTCAATACCATATACACACTTGACTAGTTTACTTGATATCTCTACCAGGAGATCTAATAGATAGTATTTATAACCGGACTCCTGATTCTAGCTCTGTATCCCCCAAAAGTGTTCTTCCTGTCTTAGTAAATGCCAACACATTTCTAAATACATTTATAGTCAACATTGACTTCTCTCAGAATCTCACATCTGATCCATCAACAAATCCTATCACAGGGCTACCTTCAAAATACATATGGAATCTGACCATTTCTCATTACCTCCACGGGTACTACTTTTGTCTGAGCCCCCACCATTTCTTCACCTGAATAACTGCAATAATGACTTCTGCTACTGCTGTCCTATAGGAAGTGTTCCACTCGCAATCAAAGTGAGTCTCTGAAAACACAAGTCAGATCATGTCATATTTCTGTTCAAAGCCTACTATGCTTGCCATTTCCCTCAGAGTAAAATCTAGAGCACTTGCAATGGCCTGCAAGTCTCTATGTGATCTAGTCCCTAGCCAGCTTTCTTATGTCACTTACCACTCTTGTGAATGCACACTTTGCTCCAGCCACACTGGCCTCTGGTGAACCCACATCGGGACCTCTACATTAGTTTTTTCTGAGGGGACACTATGTGGCTTCTTCCCTTTTTTCATCCCTAGATCTCTACTCAACTGTACCCTTGTCAGAGACCTTCCCAGTCCAGCCTGTATAAAATAGGAATCCCACACAGTACAGAATCCCTGTTCTCCTTACCCTGTTTTATTTTTCTCTATAGCATTTACCTGTCTTATTAATGATTTATGTTTGTCTCTCTGCTACCCCCTCAACTAGGATATAAGCTCTGTGAGATCAGTACTTAGTTTTGTTCACTGCCATATCCCTAGCACACAAATAGTATGTGGGATCTAGTAGGTGTACTTGTTAAATAACTGTTTAGAAAAATTATAACATTCAGGTGTTGGATTACTAAAGCTATTAGAATTACTCTGAACTGTTTTCTGAGCCCTTTTAAATGTTAATGAATCGTTTTTATTTTCAGATTGGGACAGTGCAACTTTAAGTAATGAGTCACTTTTAGATACTGGTGTCCAGATTTGTTCTTGCAGCTCTTCTGAAACACACAAATTTACTTAGTCAAGCATGTGGAGAAAGCCGGTAAGTAACTTTAAACTATCCTCAGACAAATATTTGCTCTCATGGATGTTAGAAATTAGGTAACTTTCTATTTGTTTTTTTTCTTTAGATATCAACCTGGTAAAAAGCTTATCAGAAGTGTACCGTTGTGTGTACAAAGTTCGAAGTCGTTTACTTGCTTGCAAAGAACCTTGAACTTATTCAAACCAGGCCATCGTCACGAGACAGATGGGTAAAGTTGGAAATCAGTTCATTCTATGTTTTTCTGCAAGCTGTGAGAGAGAGCTCCCATATTGGTTTATGTCAGGAAAAAAATATATCCCCCCCTTATTGCAGATATTCAATAAATGTTGAGTAGTCTTTTTCTAGTGAAAAATTGGACGAGTATAAGATTTGGGGTTTATTTCATGCCACATTTATCAATTATGACATGTCTGCTAAGAAATTATATATTCTTAGGCTGTACAAATTGAATTGTCCAATCATATGAATTAATATTTCTTTATTTTATGCTGATCAGACCACATTTGAATTATTCTGTTTAATTTGGGGTGTTATAATTTACGAGGGACATTAACAAACTACCTTGGATTGGTGAAGGGTCCAAAAATCATCTCATACAAGAACTGGAAAATGTTAAAAATGTTTAGCTTAGAGAAGTGAAAACAAAGGGGTGTCACATAATAGCTGCCTTAAAGAGCTTCTATTGTGTTTACCCGAAAATAAGGCCTAGCAGGACCATGGGCTCTAATGCGTCTTTTGGAGCAAAAATTAATATACGATCCAGTATTATATTATATTACAGTAAAATAAGACCAGGTCTTATATTAATTTTTGCTCCAAAAGACACATTAGAGCCCATGGTCCAGCTAGGTCTTATTGTCAGGGAAACACGGTATGCAGGAGAGGAAATAGCCCTTTGGGCACAGGTAGGACTAAAGGGTAGCAACTGAATGGAGAATTATTGTTAGCTGAATATACGGAAAAAAGCCTTCTAGTATTAGAGTTGTCCACTACTGGAGGCAAAGATTGAAACCTCTTATTAAGGGTGTTCCAGAAGTAATTCATGCACCAGAAATGAGATAACTTCTAAAGTGCTTGGTAACCCTGATAACATGATCTTATACTTATAAGTATACATCACCTTCAGAAATGCTTACTTTGTATATTAGATGCTATTCACTCATTATTAAGATCTTGGATTTTAAAAATCAAAACTCTATCTCTATGTTTGTGTTATAGTGTGCTTTTGGCATGCCCTGATTTCATATTTGTGGATCTATTTGTTAGTGACCTTAAAACTCTGTTTGCTTCACTTTGCCATTTTGTTGAGGCTAAAATTTGAAACTCATAGTGTGGGAATAATGACTTATGTGTTGTGTGAGTCTGACTAAGTATCCCCTTCTCTGTTAAATCTTGTTATTCACTGGCTCGTGAATCACCGAATAACCTTTATTATGCATCTTGAGGCTATCATTTAAAATTTTTTCATTTGTGCCTTATACTGAGGTTTGTGGGGGAAGTGATTATAGTACTGTCACAGGGTTGTTATGGTATTGTGACTCTCTTAGAACCTGTTGTAAGGACTCTTTCCTCTAGATGACTGCTAGGTAGCATAACCATTGTGGAAATAAAACTAACATTGTCCTTACTAGATTTCTAATTTGTGGTTTCTTCAAGGGCAAAGTAAGAAAAAATGAAAACAATACTATTTGTATAATTGAAATTTGTTAGAGGGTTAGACTAAATATTCTCACAAAAAAAAAGTTTAAAAAAAATACTGTTTTAAATTAGAATTATTAAACATTATACAGTGTAGTAACAACATACATAATTTGAGAGAGACTTAATGGAATAAAAATTCATATTCTTTCAGTACCTTTTATTGTTGGTACCATACTTAACTCATTTTAAATTGCAGCTCTAGGAATTTACAACTGAATAGCAATATAAAAATCAATTTATAGCATGACATTATAATAAAAATACTGAGGAAGAGAGAGTATATAGGTGTTTCTGTATATATTTTATGTACATACATTCTAATTTTTCAGGTTTATCTAGCATGTCGTTTTTTTTGGTAGTAAAATTCATGTGTTGGTATTGATATTAGCAGTATTTTCCATGGTAAAAAAGTCAAGGTTTTAATGAAGTTTTTCACAGTTTTTGAAAACTATATTCAGTGTCGCTCTGATCATTTCTTTAAGATCTCAGAAAACCAAGACTCTGCAGATGTTGATCCTCAGGAGCATTCATTTACCCGGACCATCGATGAAGAAGCTGAAATGGAGGAACAAGCCGAGCGAGACCGGGAAGAGGGGCATCCGGAGCCAGAGGATGAGGAGGAAGAACGGGAACATGAAGTGATGACAGCCGGCAGTGAGTACACACCTTACTTTACAGATACACACCGTGCCGTTCTTTTTGGTAGGGGAACTGACTAGGGAAGAGAAAGACAAAAGTTTCTGTATAGTTTTTTCTAAAAGGATCTGATTTTCTACTGGTGATCTGAATTTACATTAACTAACATTTCAGCTCTGAAAACTGTCATAGTTCCTTCCATTCTGAAGCTATTGAATTGCATGTTTGGGACTGAAAGCTCTGGAAGCAGGCTTTTGGAAACCATGCCCGTTCCACTGAGTGTCATGCATGAAAGACGCTCATGAGCGGTTGGATAAGGTCATTCAAACTATGTCCTCTGGGAGGCACTGAATTGTCCATTGGCCTAGCTGGCTTCTGTGTGGTGAGGAAGAGAGCCTCTTGATGCCTGTTAGGAGAGCCCAATTATTTTCATATGTAGAACTTCTACAATTATAAATTTTACCCACTGACTACACTGCTATTTTCAGTAGGGATAAAAAATATACATGAGAATACTGTTGCTGGGTAAATACCCTTTTCATTATTTTTATATTCCAAGGCTACAGTAGGTTTTAAAGGTAATCATTTAGATATTTAAAGAGAACTATCAAAGCTTTTAAAACATTCATTATTATCTTGAGTGATTTGACTATTTTAAGTTAAAGAATGTATTCACTTTGGTTAAAGCATGTGTTCATTTTGTAGTCTAAAATATTATGACCAGCTATGCAATTGCTATTGGGATTGTCTGTGTATATAAATCAATTTGACACTTTATTATCAGTTTGTGTTCTGGATACTTCTAAAAATGATTTTGAGGGTGGCTCAAAACAAGACCAAAAACCATTAAAACAAGAGGAAAAAGATAAATGAAGAGGGGATGGAGATGGGGAGGGAGAATAATTTTATTTTAAAAACTTAGGCTGAGGGAACTTTTGTGGTTGAACTTAAAACTTAGCTTAGAAATTCCTGAAAGCAAAGGCCAAAAGGGAAAAAATAGTAGCAAAGTGTAGCCCTCAAATATAGTAACAGAAAGCATAATAGTCATCTGGGGAGTAATAATTTTTAAACTAGCTACAGTTTTTGAGCACCTGTTATATACTGGGCACTGAGTCAAATGCTTCACATGGATTAATTCATAATCTGTGCAACAGTGTTAGGAGTCCTAGTATGACCCTGTTCTTAAGATGGGCAAACTGAGGTTTAAGGAGGCAAAATTATGTGCCTAGGGCCACAGTTAGTAGAAGCTGCAATTAAAACCAGGTCTGTCCCAAATTCCAGTGTCCATTCTTAATTACTTTAACTGATTTCTATCTCTAGACTGCATTTGTTACTTTGGTTTTTAGAGATATAAGGGATTTCAACAGCATAATGAAAATATTATAATAATTCTGTAAAATACACAGATGAATTTTAAAGTTTATACTTCTATATGAACAGATTAATCTAGTGTTTTACCAACTTTTCTACCTTGGATCCCTATTAACAATACCTTCTTCACTTCGTATTTGAGCAAAAAAAAAGTTTTCCTGTTGTGAAGTATGTACCACTGCATCGGAACCTTGTTATATCCACTGCCTTTTTGCTTATAAATTGGGAAGAGCCGACATCAGGTGGACATTCCTGGTGATGCCATTTGACTCTGGAGGCAATCTTGGCCATATACTATAGCCACATTCTGTTTCAGCAAAGACCTTTAGTGTTTGTGATTATTTAATGTGTTCAAGATACAGCAAAGTGTAGGTGTTAGATATTATATGGAATTTGGAAGGGAAAAGAGGCCTTTTTCATTATAACTAGTGCAGCTTCAATTTTGACCGTTTCTTTGAAACCTGACATTTTCGTACTAAGTTCACGAATATAAGCAGTTATTTTATCTAATCCAGTGTTTCTCAAACTTTTGTGGACTTCAGAATCAGCTGGATGGCTTATTAAAACACAGACTGCTGGCCCCATGCCTAGAGCTTCTGATTTTGAAGGTCTGGGATGCGCCCAGTAATTTGCATTTCTTACAAGTGCCCAGATGATGTTGATGCTGCTGGTCTGAGACCACACTTGAAAACCACTGATCAAATTCAGAAATAAGAGGAGAAATAAAAATCAACCAAATCTAAATTCTGTAAAGGCATGAGTGTTTCCAATTGTGATTTTCATGAAAAGTTTAATATTTTACATGTATTTTTGATTATAATTTTAACTTAGTTATTACTATGCTGTATTTAATGTCTAAAAAACAATTTTTCCCTCTTTCAGTAAGTTTTTGGTCCAAACATTTTGACTATTTTTATTGTTATTTTTTTTTTTTTTTTTTTTTTTTTTGCTCTTCTCTCCCCATGTGTTAAGACCTTGTTTTGTGTTGCATGTTACAGAAATCTTTCAGTGTTTCCTCTCAGCCCGTGAAGTAGCTCGTAGCCGAGATCGAGATAGAATGAACAGTGGGGCAGGGTCTGGGACTCGAGCTGATGATCCATCTCCTCAGTCTCAGCAAGAGCGAAGGGTCAGCACAGACCTTCCTGAGGGTCAGGATGTGTACACTGCTGCCTGCAACTCCGTGATCCATCGGTGTGCCCTCTTAATATTAGGAGTAAGTCCTGTGATCGAAGAGCTTCAGAAGCGAAGGGAAGAAGGACAGTTGCAGCAACCTTCAACAAGTGCCTCTGAAGGGGGTGGACTTATGACCAGGTGGGACTGACTAGAAACTTAAAACATTACTCTCCTCCTTTTGATACTTTATGCACGGAAATGGATTATTCTCAAAGTTAGTGTATTCTTCTGAAATTAACACAGCCTTCGAGGAAGAATTGCAAATTGACTGGGATGAATTGAAAGTAATGTAAAGAGTAATACTGATTTCTGAGTAAATGAGGAGGCGCAGTTTTTCGTACATACAAACAACAGTAGCTGAGAAACATAATGAGGTTATTTGCATGCCTCTAATTTAGTGGCATGCAAATTATTTTGATGTAATTGAGAAGGGCTTTGTGCTTAGACAAGAGTTAGTTAGGATTTCCCATCAACGGACATAATTACTCCTCATTGTGTGTGTATTATCTATGCTGCTAGTTCCATTCAATTTTATGTTCACTAACAGTCCCAAATCGAAAAACTTTTCTTTGTGCATATGAGACAGGAGTGAAAGTCTTACTGCAGAGAGCCGGCTAGTCACGCAAGTCCAAATTATAGACTGATCAAATCGAGGAGTGAATCTGATTTGTCTCAGCCTGAATCAGATGAAGAGGGTTACGCACTGGTAGGTATATCTAGATTCAGTAAAGAAGGATTTTTGTTTTCAAGGTATAGATACATAAGACTTTGGTTAGAGTAAGTAATATATATTTGTTTAGACATACAAAAAACTTTTTAAAGAGAAATGAGATAACTATATTGCATAGATATTTTCCACTTATGTGTTAATGACTCCCAGATTTCTATCTTTAGCTCTGACTTCTTCCTAAGAAAACTACAAATTCATGTATCTGACTCCTTGATGGATATTCTACCTGAGCATATCAGGTTACCCCATTCTTAATCTATCCAAAAATAAACTCATCTTTCTCCCAAACCTTCTGTCATATTGCCTATCTTAGCAGGTGGTACTATTAACTATCAAGGCTGGAAACCTGACTTCATAAAAGTGCCACCTAAACAAAAAACTGTTGTTTAAAAGAAAATTCTAAGAATCTAAGGAAGGTCAAGTAGTGTGTTCAAGTTTCATTGAATCATAATGTTTTTGTTTGTTCTTCCTCCTCTTGTTCTTCATTCCCAGTAGTATCTTTGTGCTGCCAGTACAGGTTCCCAGTCTTGTAGTCTAATGAGATTCCTCTCTGTCCATCAATCAGTCTCATTATCTTATCTAGTCTCCCAACTCGGTGATAATTTTATAACATAGATCATGTTACTTCTCTATTCAAAACCTCCAGTAGACTTCTCTTTTCTCAGAGTAGAAGCCTAAGTCCTCACACGGGCCTACAAGACTACATATCCTGCTGCACTACCTCTGATCTACTGTGACACTGCTCTCCTCAGTGACTCTCCTGCCACACTAACCTCTGGCTTTCCACGAACACACCACACAACTTCCCCTTTGGGCTTATTTGGCTGTTTCTTCTGACTGGAATACTTTTGTCTGCATGGCGAATTCCCTCACGTCAAGTCTTCATTCTGATGTTACTTTTTCATTGAGGCCTACCTTGACCACTCTATTTAAAATTGCAATTTACCCTTCCTTCCGCATATTCACTCCCTGTCTGCCTCTCCTTGCTCTGCTTCCCCCCCCCCCACAGCACCTAACATAATTTATTATTAGTGTCTGTTGGCCTACAATAGAATATAAGCTCCTTGAGGACAGGAATTTTTGCTATTTTATTCACTGCTATATCCCAAGCATCTATAGTGCCTGGCATACAGTAGGCAGTCACTAAATATTTTTTGAGTGAATGAATGAATGAATGGACTGTTTTATTGATTTTGGTAAAATTTCTGTGCCCATTCTGTCCTTTCACTTTTCACTTCAGGCCCTTGTTGCCCGACTGGTAGTTTTCAGACGGATCTCCCTGCTTTCTCCTGTCCCTCTCCTTATACACTGCTCCCAAAGTTAGAGCTCTTGAAGGCACAGACAACAGAACACCTGCTTGTCGTGCTCCCTTCTTATTCAAAGACCTCAGTGACGACACTGCCTATCCAGAAATCAGAGAGTCTAGAAAATGTTGCCTGTCTGCTTTTGGAGCCAGTTTTTTCCTGTAGTAATCTGCATTCTTGCCATAGTAGTCCATATGCCAGACCCCAAACATAAGAAAAACCTCTTGAGCCTCTGTTCAAGCACTGTTTGCCTTAAATGTCCTCCTGGTTTTGTTGTGAAGTCCTGTCTCTCTCTTAAGGACTGGCTAAAATGTCATCTCTTCCAGAAAGCTTTCCCAAGATTACTCATAATATTTCTCACTGTTATTTCCATAGCAGTTTGTTAGTAACTCTAATAAACCATAGTGGTTTGTTTCATGTTAAACTTATGGATTATTAGTGTTTCTTTCCAATAGACCTCTTAGAAGGTCTAAGGTTTGTTTGTTTTTTTTAATGCCCCTGATATTTTCTAGAATATGCAAAGCATAATTGGTAATTCATTTCAACTGTGATGAAAAGATAAAAGATGAGTCAAAGTGGTATGTTTTTTGGAAACAAACAATGAAACTGACTTAGTCACAATAGGCTTAAAACTCAATTATTGATTTTGATCTGGGGTAAGTCACAACCTTTCTGAGTAAGACATAACCTTTCTGAGCCCTAGCTTCTTTATCTTTGAGGTGGGGAATAATACTACCTGTTGTAATTATATCATCTGGATTGTTGTGAAAACAAGTTTGTTAATACAATATAAAACATTTTGAAAATTATGTTTTCAAAACAATAGACAGCTCAATATTGAAAGTGGGTTGAATCTAGATTTAATTAAAAGATTGTTCTTTTAGTTTCTGCAGAATTGTTTGTTAAAAGATTAATAAACCACATTTTTGAAAAAGGTTTGACTCTTGATTATCTTCCTTATGGAATATTTAGAAAGATAGTATCATAAAAAGTGGAAAAGTCAAGAACCAGAGAGAGCAGATTGTGTTATAGACAAAAGGGACACCCTGGGCTGGGCCTTCAGCTTCAGAGAGCGTGGTGTAGATGAAGAGTAGCAAGCAGTGGGGGCAGTTTAGGTTTTTCCAGCTGAAACACCTCATCCTTCTGTCTGAGGTTATTTAGGATTACCGTTCATATCCTTGATATCTAGTAGTACTTCATTTATCTTGAATTGTTAGTGAATGAAATGCTTTCTTAAAACTAACTGAAATTAACCAGTTTCATGATAAAATCTTTGTTTTAATCTCCTTTCATAAAAAGTATTATGTCATATATTATTTACTTCTCTGTCTTAGTAAACAGAGAAGAAACCTAAGTAAACAGTTAAACTGAAGTTTAACTCCTACCTCCCTCATTTCACAAAGGATTTGATGTGATGTACAAAAACAAATACTTTATAAAAAGATAAATTAAGGAATGAATTAGGGCTGAAAGAAACTAAGAGGAAAATAAAGCCTTGGGTGTAAGATTTGCACACCTCAGCACATATCCTGTGGTGTTCTGCTAGAGGTGGGCCACTAAACAGGAAAAGCATAATGAGTTACATGATTCACAGTATCTAAAAGATAAAAAGAGACCAGTTGTTCAAGGGAAACACAGATATTTCTGGTTCTGAGGCGTGAGATAAATTTCTTCCATGAGTCCTCATGGCAAAGGTACTGTATGATAAAAATGTTTTATTGCATGGCACACAGTGATATCTTCAGGAATTGTTGTGATGACCATTTCATGTTTTGTCCAGCACCAAATGGCCTGGAGTATATACTCATTGCTGGTGTGTGTGTGTGCACGCACATGTGTCTGTTTGTGTGACCAAGTAAAGATTTTCTACATTTCCTAAATGGATCTGTTTTGTCACTTATGCAGCCTTCTTCTTTGCCACCAATATTTTTATTGTGTGATAGAGTACAATTGAAATTACTAAGACCATAATGTCAAGTGTGCATAAATTTAAGTCATCTAGAGTTTGAGTGTGGTTGGCTGTACATTTGAGTAGAGTTGTCTACACTGCCCTGCCACCACACACACACACACACACACACACACACAGAGAGAGAGAGAGAGAGGAGGAGAGAGAGGAGAGAGAGAGAGAGGAGAGAGAGAGAGAGAGAGAGAAAGAGAGAAAGAGAGAGAGAAATCTACTTCCATTCTTCCTGGAAACCTTCACTGTTTTATTAAGCTGTCTGCCACTTCACCAATTTGAGTTTTCTTTATTTTACTAGGTTCTCTAAAACATTTTAAAAACTTTAAAATACTACCAGAAGGATTAGGACTATGTTATTTTTCCGTTAGTGTGGATTCAGCAGATTCTCTTCCTTTAAATACCTAGCCAAGGCTAGTGGGAGTTTTGAAAAGAGCAGAAAGTGAGGATAGAGCAAGTAGTAATTTTGGAAAGTGCGACTTTGCTAGAGAGGCTTTAGGTATCCAGAGGGTATTAATACGTTTTTAGAAGATTAAAGACAAAGATTCCAAAGAAGAAAAGGTGACAACACAGAAAAACTTCTGCTACTTTACAATATTAATTAATGTACATCTTGACTTTGAGTTTTAGTATCTGAGAGAGTTATGTGCCTAGACTTTGTTAGAGCTGTTTTCAGTGGATGTTTAGACATTTTGTTAGTCTGACTTGACTGGTGAATAAGTAGCACTTTACTATAATTATATAATTTTTTACTAATACTCTATTAACTCTTAATCTTAAAATACTTTTCACAACTAAATTTTATTTATTTTTAACGTAATAGAGTGGAAGACGAAATGTTGATTTGGATTTGGCATCATCTCATAGAAAGAGAGGTGAGTATTAAGAAATGTTAAATATCTGGTTAAATTAAGTAGCTGTTTTTATATCTGATGTATTTGGATCTGATTGTCATTGAAATGTTATTGCAAAAAAAAATTAGAAACATTTTATCAGAAGAGTTAAGTGGAAAATCATTTTCTTTAAAATATATACCCTTTTAAAATCTAGGAATGTCTAGAAGTTAATAATCAGCTCTGTTTCTCATTTTCCATGTGTTTTGACTTATTAAAAGTCCTATGGAACAATTATGGGGGGAGAAGGGATTATGTACAGAATTTGCCATGTTTTAGCTCGGTGATATTAGAGTTGCTGTAGTTTAAATGCTGTTACAGGGAGAAGTCTTTACCCCACTTTCCTCCAGCACACACATAATAACACGTTCAAGTTGAAAGTTTCTAGTTTTCCTCTTTGCCTCTTAAGATAAAGCATGAAATAGATTAACTATATGATTTCTAAATAAAAAAGTTTCCCACGAGGAACAAATTTAAAGTGTCATCAAGAGTTCCCTTGTTAGAAGCTCTGTCTTAGGGAATAATATAGTTAGCTGTTGGTTATATGTGCACATGGATGGGACAAACGGCAGTTTTAAATAATACAAATACAAGAATAACTAAAAACTCTCTAAGTATTGTTCTCTATTAACTGACTTTTATTAAACCCATTTATACTGTGGTTATGAAAACGTGAAATGTTAAAAATTGACACTAGTAGCAGTTTCTAAAAGCCTGTGGGGGAAAAATTTTTTTTCATACTATTAAATCTTTTATATTTCAAAATGAAACTCCTCTCTTGATAGCTTCCTTGGCAGAATGTTAGGCCACCCCCCCCCCCCGCCCCAGAAAAAAACAGGAATGAAGGGAAGAAATGCACACACAATTTTTCGTTTTTGTGTTTATAACTTAGAAGAAGAAATGTTGGTATTTCTGTAGACTGTCCTTTAATTATAATCAGGATACATAAATGATTTTTCTGAACTATTAGGAATAAAGACTAGAGCTGGTACTTTATTGAAAAATCTTTTGAGACTATAACATATCAAAGCCACTAGGTTTGTAAAAAAAAATATAAGGTATTTGTGACATTAAAGAAATTAAACAATAGTATAATGTACAGTATGTATTTTATTTTCTAATTCTTTGAAAATTGGCAATTCATGTGCCATAATTAGCTAGAGTATCCTTTTCCTTAACCACTTGACTTAGGAAATAAATTTTTGGAACAAATTTACCTTCCTGATTTTGGTCAACTCAGATGATTATTGTTTCTAAAATTTCTGTGTTATGTTAATGAATGCATACTATTTGGTGCTAGAGAGAAGATGGCTCCAAACTTGCTGATTAGCATAAGGGATCCAACCTGTAGTTTAAGAGCTTCCTACTATAGTAATTATAAGTGATAGTCTATTGGCTAAAATTATTCTTTTCTCTCAAATCTTGATCATTCCTATGGAGATTCCTATCATTCCTTTGGAGATTTGAGATTCAGTTTATGTTAACCATGTCAGCACATGGCAAAGTGATCTTTGGAATAAAACAAAGTGTTAAGAATAGCCTAGAATTATTAACCTAGTGATGATAACTTAATCTTGTTAACCTAGTGTTATTAAGAATAACCTAGAATTTGAGTATTAATTATTTAGGAGGAATTAATATGACATTTTAAAATTACTGTCCTAGAGTTGCTGCCTGTTCAAATTTTTAAACAATTATTCTAGAAGTAGATGTGGATTTCCTGTAGTTTTAGATCTAAGTAAATACAAATTAATTAAGTCATCAATCCAAATTTTGTTTACGGTAAACTACCTTCTCCAAAAATCTCAAGGTAGTACCGAAACCTATTAACTTGTTGGCATTTAACTTTATTTTGTTGAAAACAGAAAAACAAACACAGGACCTCATGGGAAAAGTTTTCTTTTTAATTACCATTAAGGGAGATATAATAAGGAGGCAGACTAGTTATGTAAATTTTCATGATATCACTTACTGTGGTCCTAATTTATTCTAATCATTGCATTTTAGTGTTCCCAGGGAAAAATTTTTCTGATGTCTTTGTTTCCAGGAGTAGGTGACTAAAAAGGAAAATTACTATGTTAGATAGGGCAACAAAAATAGTTTTCAAGCTCATGAATCCTAGAGTTTGTGGATTACACGAAAGTGTGCACTTAATAGTTTTATTTTATTCTAATGGATTTCCTTCTTCAAAAGAAATTAACATTGAAGACACATTTATATTGTCTTCAATATATTGTGAAAGGAATTTTTTAAAATCATGTATATTTAGTGACTACCCTCTGACCAGGTCGGTTTAATGTGGTTTTTTTTTTTTGGGGGGGGGGGTGTTCTTTTTTTTCTGGTTTGTGTTTTTTATTTTTAAACGATGGTGAAATAAACCACCCTTTCTTCCTTCCTTATTTATTGTCAATATGGACTAGATGCTATAAATCATAATATGCCTATCTTCAATTGGGCAGATGTACCTACCAAGTCAGGGAACTATTTGGAGTCAATCAGGTGTTCTGATTCTGACTTGAGCTCTGAAGGACAAAAGATGTCCAGCCAAGTGAGAATTCTTCTATGTGCTCGTTTACTCTTTCCAATATTTTGCAGAGGAAATGTAACTTTTCCCCTTCACATAGCTTTTGTATTTATTAGACTCGGCAGTCGTGAGTTATTAAAAGCCTAGTAAGAGAAATTAGAGATAATGTTTAATTATGTCCCGTTTACTGAAACTAAATGGATGTATCAATGACAATTAATGGTTGTGTACACATTTCAGCCGCTGTTATTATGTCTCCAAAGACTCCTCCTAGTGCTTATAATTTCAATGATTGCATTGGGGATACTAGGATACATGCTGTTGAACCATGATTGCTGCTTCTTCCCTTACTCCAGTTACTGTTTCCCAGTTGGTTCAAGTTCTTGGTCCAAGAAAGCAAATATAGTCGAAAGGGGTAAAGCAAAATGAGCATATCAATTTAGCTTAGCCAACTTGCTCAGCTCTTTAGAGGTATCAAAGCTAAATTTTAAAACCAAAAATATCGTAAATTACTTTAAGAAGAGACAAGTGAAACATATTTCTCCTTAGTGCTTCAGAGGTAATATGAAATCTGTATTCATTAAATACTTATAAACTGCTTACTACTATATGTCAGGCATTGTTCTTATCACTTCAAACATATTATTTAATTCTCGAAACAGCCTCTCAAAATTCTTGACAAAACCTGTTAAATATGTTGGTGTTTTGATCCTTTGATAAATACTTAAAAGATGGGCTATGGTTGTGCAGAACTGGGTTCATCTTTCATTGAAAGACAGTACCTTTTTGTCTTTCAAGACAGCTACTTAAGTGTAGTTTTCATATTTAAGCTGATACAGTGAAAAAATGGGGGGATATACAAAAGCAACAATTTTAAGAAGCAACATCAGGAACCTTATTAGTTAAAATACTATATGGTTTGATTTTTTTCCACCCTAGGTCTTTAAATGTCAAGTTAGGGTTTCATTGGTAAATAATACTGGAAACATTTATCAATATGTGTGTTTTGTGGTATAACATGTATGGGTGAAATGCTGTTTTATCTGTGCATTTCAAATGAGATTATATAAAGAAGAGAAGATGTAAATGTTGTCTTCTGTATCATATTTCTCCTTTTGTCTTCTGATTCTTGTATGGTAGTGTATTTACTCCTTTTTGGCCAGTTGAGCCCCAGAAAAAAGAAGAGCTTCAAGCAAGTACATGATGGCATGTTTTGATTTTTTTTCCCCTTTTAGCTTGCCTACATATTTTATGGTTTATAAAGTATGTATTGCAGCTCTGCCATGTTCATTTTGAAAATTCCATTTAAGATCCAAAGCTGTAAGGACAAGTAAACAATCTCAAAATTTTCTTGTTGGCCTTTACATTTTCTTTTTATAGTAGGTGACTCTGAATTAATATTAAGTAATTGGGCTTTTGATTTTGCTTTTCAGACACAGTATTTCCTATATTCAGATATAATAATATAGAACAAATCAAAGTTATCAGGTTGTTGTAATTTTTTTTAAGAATTAGCATTCTTTCATCTCTGATTCCCAAACTGTAAAATTTTGTGTTTCAAAGCGTTTTTGATGTCAGCCTAAATAGTTTGGTTACAATTATTAATTTATCCTATTGATTTCAGATAAATGTCTTTCCTGTTCTTTCTTATATTTTATTCATACAAAGTTTTGTTTGGGTCATACACCTAATAATTTGTATGTAAATTATGGGTCAGCAAACTATGGCTGGTGGGCCACATCCGGCGTGCCACTTTTTTTGTAAATCAGGTTTTGTTGGAACACAGCTACACTCATTTGTTTATGGATTGTCTGTGGCGGCTTTCACACTACAACAGCAGAGTTAAGTAATTATAACAGAGACTTTAATTACCCACCAAACCTAAAATATTTACAGAAGGAGTTTGCTGACCTCTGCTTTAAATTGCAGAGAAGATTTAATTTGGGGTTGGCCACCCATTCCACAGAATATTTGGAGTGTATTAATATAATTAACTATTTGTACATTCTTCACAATTGAACCTGAGTGTAGGCAGGCAATTGAAATTTCCATGGATCAGTGATTTGTGAGCTGATTAATAACAGGAAAATGTAAGACCACCTCCCATAAAAATAAGGAATTAGTGTTAATTTAGCAGATCAATTTTTTTGAGCCTCTATTTGAGGAAATTGGACTAGATAATCTTTAAGGTCTCTTTTACTTTTTGGTTCTAACACTAGCTCATTGCACTTTTTATTTCCATTTTGAAAAAGAATTTATAAGTTATGGAAAACAGAAGAATTTTTATTATGAAGTTTTATTATTGAACAAACAAGCTCAATGCAAAGAGCCAAAAACTATTATTTTTAAGTTAAGGAGAAATCCAGATTCTGAATATGGGGTACTTAAGGAAATGGAAAACGATTCTTTTTTTTTTTTTACCTTAACCCCTACTTAATTCTTTATAATTTTTAATTTAATACCTTTTACATCCATAACATTATTCTTTGGATTTTTTCCTCTTTTCTATTTTATATGAAAAATATTCAGCTATGTAATTTGAGGAAATTTTCAGATTGGTTATTTTTCATGTTCAGTAAAACTGAAAATTCAGCATTTTTTAATTTTTAAGAATTCTTGCAAAAACGTGCAAAAAATTCTTGCAAAGGCAGATAAACCATATATTCTTTACCATTCCAAATTGTTTGGTAGAATGCATATAATTATTTCATAGATACTTTATATTAGCTGCCTGTTATGAATTTTATAGTCCTGAGGTTTTACTGTTACCAGGGTAGTAATTAAAAAATAAGATATGCAATCAATTTTATTAGTTCTCTGTGGGCACTAGTGTTTAAGTAGTTCTCTTCCCAGATCTTTTCTATCTAGTTATATAACAAATATAATTTTTGTAATGCATAGTTTATTGGTTACCTAAAGATGCATTCCTAATAGAGAAATTTAGTATATTCACATGATAGGATATTATACAACACTCAAACAAGTGAATCATAGCCACATGCAATAATGTGCATTAATATTAGCAATATAATATTGAATGAAAAGAGTATGTCTAAAATGTATATATAAAATGATACTTTTTTATAAAGTCAAAAACCACTAAAGCTAAACATTATTTGTCTTGGGAATACATATAAGATAAAACACTATTTGATAACAATGAAAGCAAAGGAATGATAAACTCATGCCTAGGGGTAATAAAAGCTTTAGGTAGGAGGATACAGGGAGAGAGAGATGGGTTGGAGGCGGGACAGATAGAAAGATAAAGTTACTGTTGTTTTCTAGTTCTTAGGTTCACATTTATTATATTCACATTTATTATAATATAAATACAGAAGCAGGCCATGCATGGACCAATGATTATACCAATGTATATCATGAGCCAAGGATTATGATTAATCTAATTCCTGTACCCAGGATCATTTGTAAGTTAAGGATAAATTCGTAAGTAAAATTAAAAATTAAAAAAGACAAAGCTTGTAACAAGAATTGGACATTTATATATTTATTTAAAGCTAATATTGACATATGACTTTGACAGTCATTGTTGTATTCAAACATATTAACATTTTTGCTGTCTAAAGATTTTAGCCTATAAAATGTACACTGGTAAAACTAATGGCATATTTAGCAACTATTGTGACATCCTTCGGTAATTTTACATAAATATCATCTTACAGTAAATCGTACATATTCTTGTCTGTGAAACTTTGCTTCCTCTATGTAGGAGTTTCACAACCTACAATAAGTATTCATTTGACACAGTGAAAGTGTTCCTTATATTAATGAAACCCAAAGGGTAACGTTTGTGTTTCCTTTTTGTGTAAGTTTACTTGCCCTTCTATATTCATTTTTTTGGTAATGTTTTATTGCAGATACGTAGACACTGCACAATCTTAACTTACTTTTTGCAATGATAATGTTTAATCAAATGAAGTCCTATTATTAGTAGGTCTTACCAGTAGTGTCCTAAGTGCCTAGTTCCTTTTTGTTCATAAATGATGGTCTGGTTTAATACTGCAGAGCATTTTAAGCTAAGCATTTTGAGAGCAGCTTCTGCCTTCCTTTTTCTGTGGCAGCGTGTTGCTAAAGCACTTACAGAGACACTGGTACATCAAACAGGGCTTTCCTTTTATTTTCTTACATTGCTGTAGTTTTTGTTTGTTTGTTGTTATTTACCAAAGCATTTTGCTCAGATTCACGTAATGCATGCATGTATTCAAACATAAGTATCCATTTCTCACTAGTTGGTATGGTAACAGCACTCAGCCTTCCTGTAGTCTCAGAATGTTTGCTCTACTTGGTTGCCATTGGTGCTTGTTTGTTTTGTTTGTATGTAGGTCCAGTGCTCAGTCAACTGGAATCCCTGAGCGACTCTTGGGCTCGCTTGAAACACAGCAGAGACTGGTTGTGCAACTCCTCTTACTTCTTTGAGTCTGATTTTGATCTTACCAAGTCTTTGGGAGTTCACACTTTGATTGAAAATGTTGTAAGCTTTGTGAGTGGAGATGTGGGGAATGCACCAGGTTTTAAAGAGCCAGAGGAAAGTATGTCTACAAGCCCCCAGGCCTCCATCATTGCAATGGAACAGCAGCAGTTAAGGGCAGAAGTAAGTCTTTGATATTTACTCTTCATGAGGAATTATGGAAACATAAACCATTGAATGTACAATTGTAAGAAAAACTTTTCCTTTTCTTTTTCTCCTTGCCTTTTTCCTCACTTGAGCTTTTTGATGTCATTATCATAACCATAACAACATGATATTTTGTTTGAAGTGAACAAAAGTGCATTTTTAATTGCCATCTCTTAGAGCAAGATACTCTGATCATAAGTCTTCACTTGTCCCGTAGAAACTAGAGTAAGACTGACTGGTGACCATATGGATCTGCTTCTTAGAGCCTCCATTTTTGACCCATTTATCTTTGTTTAAAATGGGCTAGATTAGAACACCACAGTAATAATGATGAATGCTAAAATTAGGGAACAAAACTTGAAGGAGACACAGGATGTCTGTATAGATAGCCTCAAAATATCCCCCCCTTAAAATACAGAGGGTGCCACAAAAATGTATGCACATTTTAAGAACGGAAAAAAGTGTATTGGAATTATTTATTTATTTACTAATACATAATTTATTAGTTATTGTGATTTTAACATGTTCACAAATTGTTTGCTACCCTTCTCTCCAAGAGGTGGAATTTAATTCCACCCCCTCTTGAGAGTAAACTGGACTTTGTGATTCAGGGATAACAAATAGAATATGAAAAGGGAAACACTATGGTAATTTTACATTGCAGAAACCTGGCAGACATCACCTTCACCAAGTAATCAAGATTAACATTACCAGTAATAGGATGGTGATATCATGTACCCCTGAGAACGTGATGAGAAGGAGACTTTATTCTTCCCCCAAATCCATAACTCTAGTCCAATCATGAGAAAACCTCAGGCAAACCCAAACTGAGGGACATTCTATAAAACATATGAACAGCTCTTTCAAAGTGTCCAGGTCATGAAAAACAAAGAAAGACAGAAACTGTCCCAGACTAAGGAAGATGAAAGAGACATGACAATTACATGCAATGTGATACCCCGAACTGGATCTTGGAACAGAAAAGGGACATTATGGGAAAACTGGTGAAGTCCAAATAAAGTCTCTGGTTTAGTCAATAGTGTTGTATTGATGTTAATGTCTTAGTTCCGATAAATGTACCATAGTTATTATATAAGATGTTAACATAAGGGGCAGCTAGGGCAAAGATGTACAGGAACTCTCTGTACCATCTTTAAAACTCTACTGGAAACGTAAAATTATTTCAAAATAAATTTTTTTAAAAAAGAGGAGCGTTAGGCTGATTGACTGCAGAGATAGGTATTGTCCTCCTAGGGAGGATAGAGCCAGAAATAGAGAGAACCATAGAGAAACCTTCCAGAATACTTCCTCTAGAGAATTTTTGAACTAAAGAGTTTTCATTCTATATAACTTTAGTATAAGTAAAAGGAAGCAATAACCATACTACCTTAACAGTTTTGAAACCTTCACACATATCACCTCGTGAGCATCACAGTAGTTCTGTGAGTAGAATAGATAAAACACTATTAGCTTCATTTTACATATGAAGAAACTGAGACTCAGAAAGTTAAGTGAGTTTTCTAAGGCCACACAGTAGGTGGAAGAGTTTGGCCATGAAACCAGATCTCCTACATTCAAATCTACTACTTTTCCTATTGTACTGTGTAGTCTCTTTTATAGTGAAATATCCTTATAGAGTTTCTAGAGGTATTTCAGTTTTAAAAAGTCAAAATAAACGTTCATCTTAATAAAATAGGTTCTTGAGAAATGTGAGAATTCTCTGTGTGCTAAGTAATATATTGTCAGTGACATATAGAGTTCCTTTGTATCTTGGTTCAGTGAAGAACTCTAAAATATATTTATTGTGCTTTTCTCAAGCTTCGTTTAGAGGCACTTCACCAGATCCTCATTCTGTTGTCTGGGATGGAGGAAAAAGGTAGCATCTCTCTGGCAGGAAGCAGGTCAAGCCCAGGCTTCCAGTCATCCACGCTGCTCACGTCGGTGAGGCTGCAGTTTCTAGCGGGCTGTTTTGGTTTGGGCACTGTTGGACACGCAGGAGCCAAAGGAGAGAGCGGCCGCTTGCATCACTATCAGGTAGGTGACAGAGCCGGTGGTGATGACACCTTGAAGTGTATTCAGATTTTAACCATCTTTTTTACCAGTTTAATAATGCTAAACTTTTTGGTATTTAACGTTGAGGTTTAAAATATAAAGACTTTTAGATGAGTGTTAGAGGTATCTCATTGGTTTAGTTTCCTGAGTAATAGTATTATAGTTTGGGGTTAGGTGAGCCATGGTACTGTTATACTTTTAGATTCTTTGCTGACTCAGTTTTATTAACCCATAGCCAAATTAGATAGAGGTAGATATAGATTTAAGTTGGGATATAGTTTTTGGGAGGATGGATTTCTAGAATTTACATAAGCTTGAGCATTTTACTTAGTTTCTCTGATTGCTTGAAAAAAAATTTTTTTTAAATGTTGAGGAAAATTTGCTTTGTGGGAGAGGAGAAAGATTATCTAGAATCAAGAATTATCAAGCATTTAAAAATAAATTTAGTATAAAACTTATATACTGAAGTATACTAAATAATTACAAACTGCCATACGGTTCTAGCAGATAGATAGACTAAGGATAAAATGCTATTGCTTTTATTTGGGTAAGAGGTGTTATTGTTGCTAATAGAAAAAGTAAATCTTTATGTGTAATTCAGGATGGGATCAGAGCAGCTAAGAGAAATATACAGATTGAAATCCAGGTGGCTGTGCATAAAATTTACCAACAATTGTCGGCTACCCTGGAGAGGGCCCTGCAAGCAAACAAACATCACATTGGTGAGTAACTGTCCCTGCAGATACAAGATGCAAGTTACATTTTGGCCTGAGGTTATGTTAACTAGTTAACATTCTGTACCTTGTATTTGACATTAGTAGATAAACTTATAGGTAAACAATATTTGAAAATGTAATAGTGTTCCATATTACTATTTATAATTTGGAATATGGTTCATTTTACTAAATGCTTTGTTTACTTCAAAGAAGATTCTCAACTGTCTTTCTTTTTTGTTTGTTTTTTAGAAGCCCAGCAGCGTCTCCTTTTGGTTACAGTGTTCGCCCTGAGTGTTCACTATCAACCAGTGGATGTTTCTTTGGCAATTTCTACTGGTCTGCTAAATGTATTGTCACAGTTATGTGGGACAGACACTATGCTAGGCCAGCCCCTGCAGTTGTTGCCAAAGACGGGTGTTTCCCAGCTTAGCACGGCTTTAAAAGTGGCTAGTACAAGATTGCTCCAGATTCTGGCCATCACAACAGGGTGAGCATTGTAGAAGTCTGGAGAGAACTGTGTGGGGCCTGGTCTTTTCCCATTTTAGTAATCTCCATCGCCCCTAATCTCCTTTATGTGTTCAGATATAACATTTGCCCTTCTGTGTTATCACTACTTTCTTTTTCCCTGTTATTTCATGTAGGACCTATGCTGATAAACTGAGCCCCAAGGTAGTTCAATCCTTGTTGGATCTACTCTGTAGTCAGTTGAAGAATTTGTTGTCCCAAGCTGGTGTACTACTTATGGCCTCTTTTGGAGAAGGGGAAGAAGAAGAGGGTGAAGAAGAAGGAAAAAAAGTTGACTCCAGTGGAGAAACTGAGAAGAGAGATTTCAGAGGTATCATAAACTCTTTTCTCTGTCATTATTTACAAGCATTTATTGAATCTCCATTATGTGCATATCATTAGATGGTAGACGTCTTTCTGTTGTGAGGCATGAAAAGATTTTTATTTGTTCATTTAAAAACCCCTTTTCTCTCCAAATATATATGGTATAGATGAGTTTCTCACTGAACCTTATCTCCTTAGAGCCCGTGAACCCTGATGTGGCGACCATACTGCTCACTCTCTATATTCAGCCTTTCCTTGGCTGTCCTGGCTCTAGAACCTAAATGTTCTAGCTGACTGATTCCCCCAGGTTATGTTTCCTTAGCATATGATTCTAACAGCCCATCTCTAACCGCACTTGGCTTAAGTGTTCCCCCAGGACCAAGGGTTTTATTATTTGGGAACTGGGTTAGACTTATAGGAGCTGAACTTCTTGGTAGGCTGTTCTGTTCCCTAGTCACTAAAAAAATTATTCATTATACTTAGCCATAATAATTTTTGATTGCTGTATATGCTTAGCTTTTAAAAAACTATAGTGAACATTGTATTTCATTAAATTAAATTAATTAACCCCCAAGCAGAACTACCACATATATGTCTATTACATAATTAAGGGAATAAAGGTCTAAAATTGGTCATTTATTCAAAACATTTTGTGAAACTACCATGTCTTATTACCATAATAAACTCTGGGAGCCTTTAAATTCTTTAAATCTGGGATGGATGGATGGATGGATGGATGGATGGATGGATGGATGGATGGATGGAGAGAGCAAGTTATCTAACCATTCTGTGCCCCAATTCCCTCATCTATAAAATAAGGATAATGTAACAACCTCCTAAGATTGTTATGAGGATTAAATATTTTAATAAACGTAAAGCACTTAGAGCAATGTCTGTCACATAGTGAGAGCTCAATGAATGTTAATATTGGAATATTATAATATTCCAGTATCTATAAATTGTATAGATAGGTAGGTGGGTAGAGGAAATACTCTGGGGGTACAAAAATGATAAAACATTGTCTCTGTCATCAAGGACCTTCTAGAGCAATAAGGAAGGCAGACACATAAACAAATAATTACGGTATAATACAGGAAAATAGAAAAAATAGCTAAATCTCTTAAGTCAGAATCTAGGAGGATGTATAAGTCTGATTAAGGACTAGCTTTTAGTTTCAGAGGCTGAACCTGTCACAAGTTCTTTCTCCATGTTTATATAGAGAGTACAGTGCTTATACAAAGAACATGGGCAGACTCACAAGGTAATAAAATAAAAACAAGCTTTTAATGTCACCTCTTGTTTTCCTGAGATCCAGTTAGAGATACAGGGTTGTCAAGGTAATAGTTTCTCTCCACTCTGTGCTGAGTACTGCATATGTGGATAGCAGGGAAGACATAGTAGGTTACTTCTCAGCCTATGTGTCCCCAACAAAACTGCATCCTTCCATATCCAGCAAAGAATGAAACAGTTCTTTTGTGAGTGAATCTCAGCAAGTGGAACAGCAGACTGAATCCACATCCATTCCCCTCAGGTCGTCCTGGAGAGAAGGCCATTGCACCTCTTGATTTATGGGGATGGCTGGGAGTGAGACTGATTCTAGTCAGCAGTGGCCAGGCATTCAGAGGCAGGCTGCCCAGGTATTAATAACCCCACAAACCTAAAATACTTACCCAAAAGGTATCCCTTTCATTTCACATGTATTGACACTGAAACACAAATTATCATCAAGTTGTATCAACAAGCTTTATATATAAGGTCTCCAGGCTTTAATTAAGGAACTTAGTGTGATATTTTAGAAATACTTGCTGGGAGTGAGGGTGGGGGGTAGGATGGAGGCCTCATAAAAGAGATTTTCCCAGGGATCTCTACAAGCCTTCACAGAAGAGGTAGCTTTTGAACTGGATTTTGAAGGAATGTGTAGGAACAAGGTTGGAGTGAGATACTTGTGTATGTGTGTACCCAAGATAGGCGAATAATTTTATATTCTTCAAACTAAGATTATAAAAAATACTTGTTTATGAGCATTTGGGTAAAGAAGACGTACGTGTAGAGGAAATGTAGAGAAGGAGTTCTTAGCTTTTCTCTTATCATCCCTAGCAGTGTAGCTCGATCATAGACTTGCACATCCATCTCAGTAAAACTTCAGTCCTCTAGTTAATTAGACATTTATGATACTGGCCATCTAAGCATTCCCCTTGGAGGGGGCAGGGGTCTGTTATCAATCACGAGTGACTTGTCTGTGTGTTCCTTAATTTGATATGCCAGTATCTCACTGAAAGGAGTGCCATATATGCTTGTCTCCAAAGTATTACGATTTCCTGTTTTAGTGCCCCTAGGGATTGATATTCTGGGCAGCTGCCCCACTGGCACACTTCTTTCCCCTGGCTCTGAGTGGGACTTTGCTAGTCTAAGGAAGTATGAAAGGTGTAGGGTGATCAGAGAACGTGATGTGTTACAGGAAAAACAGACAGTTCTCTGGCTTCAGAATGCACAGGGTGGAGGGCAATTGTGAGAAGGTGACGAGAGAGAGGCTGGTGCTGATGCTGGTGGAAAACGGGGAAGTTTGGTGAGGGTAGCTTTGTGTGAAAGAGCTTACAGAGTTTGAGCTCAGGTAAGCCGGACTCAGGCCTAGAAATCGGGTTTTTTTTGTAGCATCTGGGATGAGTGATGGAATCATGGACTTTTTGAAAATGTGATTAAATTTTTGAATTCTCTTAATAATCATATACACACAATTTTTCCTACAATTTTAGGGAGTTCGCCGACTATCTCCCTCAAATTCTATCCAGTAGAACTTTAGACTTGGATAGGAAACTGTTGCTTTTTCGAACAGCAGTAAAATAAAATGCACAAAATCAAGTACACATACTTTATTCTAGCAAGCTCACTATTGTACACAGATATAAAAGATGTTTCAAGTTTGACGTTATTTTCTGTCCTTCCCCCATTCTGTTCTGTAAATTGTAAAAATTTAGCAGCAGACAACCTAGATTTTGAAATTATGTTTGTGCTTACTGCAATCTAAATGTAAGTTATTTGATATCAGGCTCTCTCCTGTTTGTTGGGTTTTGGTTATAATGCAAACTTGTCTCTTCACTCTTCAGCTGCTCTTAGGAAGCAACACGCAGCCGAACTGCATCTGGGAGATTTTTTAGTTTTTCTTCGCAGAGTTGTGTCTTCAAAAGCAATTCAATCAAAAATGGCTTCTCCAAAGTGGACAGAGGTGCTTCTAAATATAGCATCTCAGAAGTGTTCTTCAGGTATCTGACCTTTGCCTTGTTGTAGAGTATTTTTATACATCACATGTGTTTTATTCAGGTAATGCCAGGCTTTGACAACATTGGATACTTGACCCTGATTTCAGGACTTTTCTTTCTTATTTTCTGAGTACTTATTTGGTCAAAAGAAAACTCTAATTTTGGAAGTAAAAATTGATGGGAATTAATAACAGAAAGTAGCACTGGACAACATCATGGATTTAATCAACAACTTGGCCCTGTTTGTTCAGATTACAGTAATAAAAATAAGCAGAGAACATCCTGTTTGATAATTTCACACAGATTTTGACCTCATCTCTTTATCAAAATATAGATCTGAATTTGTCCATTCTCTTTTATCATAATATGATTTCTGTACTTTGATTGTAATTTCTCATTGTGTGCTATTTATGAAAGTTGTATATAATAAGCTTAATTCCTGGTGTAGCCTAAAAGTCTGGTCTGCTTGCATAGATTACTGTCAGTCTTTCTTTCCTAGTATGTTTTTTTAATTGTGGTTAAAATATACATAAAATAAAATTTACCATTTTAACTATTTAAGTGTACAATTCAGTGCCGTTCAGTGTTGTTCAACCACGACTATTCTCCATTTCCAGAACTTTTTCATCATCTTAGTTTTTTAAGTATGCTAAAACATAATGTGATCTTCCATGGTACTTGTTATTTTATATGCATATATTCTCAATCTGCTTCACTAGGTTTTTTTTTAACTAGTACACCCTATAACAGTTTTTTTTTCTCTTTTTAAAAGGTGAGGCTTATATAATACTGATTCAGGTCTTGGAGCATAAAGAAAAATCAGATATGCACTTATTTTCCATTGGTACTATTGCAGTAATGGGTATTAAAAAAGAGTATCAGTAGTCTGTCTCTACCTTTGGTTACTTTAGAAAAGTATAAACTGCTTACTCCCACTAACCCTTACAATCTCTCTGAGGCAGCCAGGGTATGGACAGAGAAGAAGCAATGGAAGGGTATGATAAGCCTGAGTTTTAGAGATTAATAGACTTGTTTAAAATTCTACCTCTGCCTCCACTGAGTTGTGTGGGCTTTGGTCAATTTACTTAATTTCTCTGAGCTTTAATTTCCTCATCAGTAAAATGGGGATATAATGTAAAGTTTTTGAGGATCAACAGAGTTAATATGTATGAAATCCATAGCACAGTGCCTGGCATAGGTAGTTGTTATAGTGCTATTTCCTTTATATATATCTGAAAACTGAAACATAAATGTGAATATTCATATACATTAATCTGTACAGGATTAGTCCAGAATTCTTATGATAATAGGTTGCAGTAAAGTCCATTACACCCATAAACGCTTAGCAGCCTCAGGGATTTTTTTCAACAAGTTCATTTAAACTTTGAATTTAAGTCACATTGATAATAAAAAAATGTCTTTTTCCCCCACCCAGGTATTCCTCTAGTTGGTAACTTAAGAACGAGGCTCCTTGCGCTTCACGTCCTTGAGGCTGTGCTACCAGCTTGTGAATCTGGTGTAGAAGATGATCAGATGGCCCAGGTTTCTATTTTTAAAGTTGTTAGAAGATGTTTTTGACATCCTCAACATGATTGACCCAAAATCTAAACTTATAGTCTCTTCCGTTGTAAATGTATCATTTATTCAGTAGCAAAACTGCCACTTCTGAGATTGCTTTCTTTATTATTTCATCTCCAGGCAAGGAAGGAGAAAGAGAAATTAAGTAGTGAGGTGCGAGCAGGAGGGGGATAGTGAATCTATGAAATCTCTTATTAGGTTTGGGCCTCTACAGAGAAATCTGCGAAGTTGCATGGCCTATTCAAAGGTCCATATAGTGGGGCAACATGAGGGCGATGGAACGCATTTTCTAGTGGGTTAATAATCTCTCTTAAAAAAAGATAATGAAAACCACTAAAGGTAGCTGTTGGACGTTGATATAATCAAATTTCACATGTGACTTAGTATTATAGTTGAATGATTTCTCTTTTCTAAAAATACTTAAAATTACTCTTTATAAATTTCATCATTCTTTTTCTTTCAACAAATAGGTTGTTGAATGCCTGTTTTCCCTTCTGTCGGATTGTATGTGGGAGACACCCATTGCTCAGGCCAAACATGCTATTCAGATAAAGGAAAAAGAACAAGAAATAAAATTACAGGTAATTGATTCTTCCAAAGAGGTATTTTTAGACAGCACAAGTAAGGATCTTATCACCTGTCTCTAGATCTCCTCTCCTCTGAGGGACCTTGTTCTGTTTTTCTCCATCTTCTCTCTGTACTCTTTCTCTCTCCACTGGTTCTTTCCCCTCAGCTTATAAACATCTCTCATTCCCAGCCTACCAAATCCTTTTTTTGTTCATGAAACCTTCCCTCTCTTAAGAACAGGTTCCTTACACTTCACGTCCTTGAGGCTGTGCTACCAGTTTGTGAATCTAGTGTAGACAATGATCAGATGGCCCAGGTTTCTATTTTTAAAGTTGTGGGAAGATGATTTTGACATCCTCAACATGATTCACCCAAAATCTAAACTTTTAGTCTCTTCATTTGTAAATGTATCATTTATATTACATCTCTCTTGTCTTTCATTGCTAAGTTTCTCAGAAGAGGAATCTTATATATGTTTCAGGCACTTCCTTACTTCTCATTACCTCTGCAACCCAATTGTTTATATTCCATCAAAGCACAGAAATTAAATGACAAAGTGTTAATTGCTAAATACAGTGTACACTTTTTTTGTCCACATCTTACTGGACCTCTGGAAACGCTAGCCTTCCATGGCTTTCAGAGCACTATCTTCTCCTAGATCTCCATATACTCTCTGCCAATCCTGATTCCTTCTGGAGGCATCTTTTCTTTGACACCACTTTCCCCTTGCCTCCATCTCAAACTCTGGTGTTCCTCAGAGTTCTATGCTTAGCTTTTTTAGCAGTCTTCTTAAGTTTGCCTTCCAAACTTAAATGCTAGTCCAGGTGTCTCCTCCTCAAACCTTTCCCCCTTTTTTCTTGTCCCATTTTTTATTGATGGCTCCATTTACCTAGTTTTCCAGATCTGAATTCCTGGGAACTCTAGACTATTCTAATGTCTCCATCCATATAGTCACTAGACCTCATTGATTTTGTCTCCTAAATAGCTCTTGACTCCATCCATCTAGCTACCTAAGTCCTTCTTAGTTTTCATGATTCCACACTTCTGGTTTTCCTGCTATCTCAGTACAATGGCTTTTTCCCCCCATTCTCTTTTATTACTTCTTCCTCTTCTATTTAATCTAAGTGTTTGGAGTATCCCAAGGCTTGGTCCCAAGACCCCCTTTTTCTCAGCTGTCACTCCCATTCCCTTTTCTGTACCCAACCAAACCTTATGCAGACCCATATGCCATTTATTCCCAAATTTTTAATTCCAGTTCTGACATTTTTCCTGAATTCTAGACTTATACACCTTTCTTCTACTTGACTTACCCCTTGAACCATAGTCTAATAGGTATCTCATACTTAGTAGCATCTTTAGTTTTCTTATAGCTTGTTCTGCCTAGTTAGTGACTCAACCAAAAAACCTAGGAGTCATCCTTGATTCTTCTCTATCTCCATCCATACAATCGCCAAGTCCCATGGACTCCTCTGTAAAAAATAACTTGTATTTGCCCACATCCTCCTTCCTCTGCCATCGCCCTACTGCCAGCCACCATCATCACTGGCCTGGACTATGCAGTGGCCTCCTAACTGGTCTTTCTGCTTCCATTGTTAACTTCCTATAGTTCATTCTCTACCCAGGATTCAGAGTGGTATTTTGAAATTGTAGATCAGAGCATGTTGATTCCCTGCCTAAAACCCTTCAATGGTTTCTCATCATTCTTGGGATAAAATCTAGAACTCCTGTTCTCTCCCCTTTGCTCACTATACTCAGAACAACTTGCCTTCTTCCTGTGTCTTGGACACACTAAGCTTGCTTGTTCTTTCCTTTGGGCTTGCACAGGTTATTCTCTCTTCCTAATACTTCCCTCAGATGTGTTTCTCAGAGGTCAACTTCATATTATTCAGGTCTCAACTTAATTATCATTTCTTCAGAGAGTCCTTTCCTGATCCTCAATCTAGTTGCCACACGTTCTTTGTTACATCACCTGTGTTAATTTCAACGTAGCACTTATTACCTGATATTTTTCTTGTTTATTTTCTGTCTCCATCTTCCAAAATGTAAGTTCTATAAGAACAGAGACCTTATCTAGTTAAAATATATAGGACCTGCTGTAGTGCCTGGCACATAGTAGATGCTTAATAAATACTCAATGAATGAATGAATTCAAGTCCTCAGTATTTCTTACCTGAAATCTTGCAGTAATCTCCTGATTGTTCTCTCTGCCTTCATCCTGTATATTCCTGGTAAAACAATGTTTATAAAACACAGATCTGATCAGAGACCCTCTATATAAATCATTCTGTGTAGGCACTCCCTATTATCTTTTTATTCCCCGCCCTTTCTTCTGCCTCTCCCTCCCCCACTCCGGTTCAAGCCATTGTTTCTCAGTCATTGTTTCTCTAGTTGTGTAGGACACAGCTCCCTGGACCATGCCGGTATTATGATCCTTGCCCCCCACCTCCGGCTGAGGCCATCATTTGCCAGTCGTCAGTCAGCCGCTCAAGGCAGCTCTTACCGGCTGCCGGTTGCTCATGGCAGCACACGGCAGCCCACGTTAGCCTGCGGCAGCTCATGCCAACCTTCGGTTGCTCACAGCAGCCCAGCTCCAGGGAGAACTATTGGTCACAATGTTAGTTATAGAGGGCGCAGCTCACTGGCCCATGTGGGAATCTACCCGGTGACCTTGGCGTTAGGAACACAGTGTTCCAACCACCTGAGCCACCAGGCCAGCCCTTTTTTTTTTTTTTTTAAAGATTTTATTGGGGAAGGGGAACAGGACTTTATTCAGGAACAGAGTGTTTTTCCCAGGACCCATCAGTTCCAAGTCAAGTTGTTGTCCTTTCAATCTTAGTTGTGGAGGGCGCAGCTCAGCTCCTAGTCCAGTTGCTATTGTTAAATCTTAGTTGCAGGGGGCACAGCCCACCATCCCTTGCGGGAGTCGAACCAGCAACATTGTGGCTGAGAGCACGTGCTCCAACCAACTGAGCCATCCGGCCACCCAGGAGCTCAGCGGCAGCTCAGCAGCAGCTCGTTGTCTTCATTCTAGTTGCAGAGGGCGCAGCTCGCTGGCCCATGTGGAAATTGAACCGGCAACCCTGTTGCCCAGAGCTCACACTCTAACCAACTGAGCCATCCATCTGCTCTCTATTGTCTTTAGAATAAAGTTCAAACTGAAAATGGCATTCAAGGCCTTCTAAGATTTGGTTCCTTCTTCACTTTCTAGGCTCCTTTTCTGCCATTCTCATCCTCCAGACATTCCCTGCTGCTTGAAGTTATTTTCAATCTGAACTCTGTTGTACCTTTATGCTTTGACTCGTGCTACACATACTGCCCTGAATGTCTTTCTCTCCTTTGACCATCTGTTTAATGCCTTCTCATCACTCAGAACTAAGCTCAGAAATCATCATCTTTTGAATGCTTACCTTATTCTTTCCAAGCATGGTTAGACTTAAACTTTTATGTTTCTGCTATACCTGCATGTAACTTCTGTTGTTCTCTCACTATAATATTGGTGTTATTTATTTGTCTCTCTGTCCCCTAATTGTAAGCTCTTTATGGGCAGGGACCATGCTGTATTTATCATTGTGTTCCCACTGCCTGTATAGTAATTGCTCAGTAGTAGATACTTAATAAATATTTATGGACTCCAATTAGGGGTCTTAGAGTATACTGGGGGTGCCAAAACTTGTATTAACTGAGATCTGGCGTTACTCCAAAATACTGACCCAGCTTCCTTTCTGATAGAAGCAGGGAGAGTTGGAGGAAGAAGATGAGAATCTCCCTATTCAAGAAGTGTCCTTTGACCCAGAGAAAGCTCAGTGTTGCCTAGTGGAGAATGGACAGATTTTAACTCATGGCAGTGGAGGAAAAGGATATGGATTGGCATCGACTGGAGTAACTTCTGGGTGCTATCAGTGGAAGGTGCGTAGAATTCCAAGTGATTTTTAGCATTTTTGCCTTTTAGTCCTTTTTCTCCAGGTTCTTATGAAAAACGTATGGAAAGTTTTTTAAAATCATTATATGTAGATGTTCTATCATTATGTAAGATGTTAACATAAATGGAAACTGAATGAAGGATATACAGGAACGCTATTATTTTTATAACTATTATACAATTCTAAAATTATCAAAAATTTTTTTAATCATGATAGTCCCTCCCATGAGGCAGTCATACAGTGCATACCCAACAGTGAAAATGCAGTGACACGTGTAATGTTTCTGCCAGGGAAAGCCCATTAGAGACTCAGTGCTTGAGATTTTTATCAGGTGCTGATCATATGCCCTCTGCCTGGTATAAGCTAATATTTTAGATTCCCAGTAGGAAAGCAGGAATTGAGTATAAACCATATTGTTGAAGAGTCTAGGCACAATGAGCCACCCTTCTCAGTTAGGGAAAGTTTTTATCAGTGTAAGGCACGGGTGTCCAAACTTTTTTCAACGTTTTTTACCAAAGGCCATATGCGGTAAAATACACAAACAACCGGGCCACTCACTTGAGGTGAAGTACGTATTGCCTCACCTGGTTTATTTAAGTAAACTAAATATATTTTTGGAATTTGCTGTGGGCCAATTAACAATGGATTGCGGGCTGCAGTTGGCCCGTGGGCCGCAGTTTTGACACCCCTGGTGTAGGGAACTGTTTACCAGTCTAGTTCCCAGATGCCAGCCAAGAGCTAACATCACAAGCAGGCCTTTCTAAGGATAGCTGTCTCTTCTGTGTTAACTCCTTTTGTGCACAGTCCACCCTCTTGGCTCTTGGCCACAGTGTCTTTACAGTAAAATTATTATTATAAGTAGAACCCCATGCAGCAGAGTGAGACCAACCTGTAGTGTTGACTTCAGTTATGCCTTTTAGGGGTCCTAGACTTAGCCAGTTAAAACAAATTTTATTAACTGTAAATGTCTACATTAAAAAGTCATGTGGCTTTGGTCTTAAGTTTTTGTATTAACCTTTTAAAACTGGCTTAGGCATTGATTTAGCACAGCACAACTCTGGCCAGTCCAGGTCTCAGGCTGTGTCACGATAGGTGCACACAAAAGAAATACACTCCCAGAGGACATATGTGGTATCCCTGGAAACAAAGTTTATAATTGTTAGGATAGCCCTAGTCAGGATGTACAGTAATAAGGCAGAATAAGTTAACAGGGCGCCAATGTGATCTCTTTCCCTCTGTTCCCAGTGCAGTCGGAATAAGTTAGTTGAGTCCTTGGTTTCAGAGGGACTGCCTAAATGCATGCAGTCAGTTAAATGGTTTTGCTTGTCTGTGACATCGCTTTATCTGCCTCAAGAGTGTGGATGACATCTGCCTCAAGAGTGTGGCTTCCTGTCGTCTGTCAGGTGTGGTGGGAGGCTCAGCAGTCAGTGTGAATTTAAAGTGCTCACAACAGGCTTCAAGACAACATGGATACTTTTTCCCTTAGGAGGAGGAACAGTTCTGAAAAACAAAGATCATTGATGCCCTCCCCTCTCCTCCACATTTCCCCAGGGCCTGCGTTTTTGTTTTTTCTCCCTTATTTTAAAACGAGGGATTTAGTAATTTAGTAATTATAATTTCAAACTTTTTCAATCACTTTTTATCTTCATCTAGACCTTTTGTCCAGATGGGTTGGGTGAAAGAGGGACAAAAGAATTTTCACACAAAAACATTTTTATGTAACTTAACCAGAAATTGGTCACGACAAAAATCCCAGTTAAGGAATTTTTTTTCAAAATAGGTTTAGAAAACCTTCTACCTCCGTTTATCATTATCATTTATCCAGTGAGCAGCCTAGAAAAGATCGATCTTTTTCTGGGGAAAACTTCACCTACTGAGGCGTGTATATCAGGAGACAGATGAGACATGTAGAGTCAAGCTATCAGTCTATTATTGCAAACTGCAACTAAACCAAAAAGTTGAACATAGTAAGTCAGGTGCAAGCGGGATGTCCCCAAGAAGAGCTCCACAGTCCAATGTCATCATTGCCACCACTGTGTTGGGGGTCCCCAAGATCACCTCTGTGTTCAAAGATTTGCTAGAAAGACTTACGGGACTCAGCATATAGTTGTACATGTGACTAAGATTTATTACAACAACACAATAAGGATATACAGATGGATAATAAGGGAAGAAGACACAGGCAGAGTCTGGAGCAATCCAGGTGCAGGCTTCCTTATGTTCTCTGCCTCCCATGAGAAGTCACAAGGAGCACTCTCTTTGCGCAGCAGCAAAATGTGGCAACATGTCTGCAGTGCTTTAGAGATGCCTATTAGAGACTTAGCACCCAAGATCACTACTTGGTGGCTGGTCATGAAGGTACCCTTCATCTGGCATGTGCCAAAATTCCAGACTCACAGAAGGAAAGCAGGTGTTCAGCATAAACCATATTGTTTGTTCAAATATTCTAGGCCTGGTGAGCCACCCTGTCACTTAGGGAAAGTTTTGTATCAGTGTAGGAAACTTTACCAGCCAAATTCCCAGATACTAGCCAAGTTCCAGCATTATAAGGCATGCCTTTTTAAAGATAGCAGTCTCAGACCTGCTGTATTAACTCTTTTCTGCACAGAAGTATATGCAAGAGAGCAGTTAGAAAATTTATATGTAAAGAACTGAAGCTTTCCATTAATAATTTTCTGGACTAAACATACTTCCTCAGCTTCATAATTAAGATGTAAGCTAAGATTGTTTATTTAAAATAAGTACTCAAGCATAGGGAATATAGTTAATAATACTGTAATAAGTATGTATGTTGCCATTGTAGGTACTAGACTTATCGGGGAGATCACCTTGTAAGTTACATAAATGTCTAATCATTATGCTGTATACCTGCAACTAATATAATATTGAATGTTAACTGTAATTGAAATTTTAAAAAAATTTTAAATAAGTATTCAAAGGTTATTCTAAATGTTCTACAAGGTAAAGATTAAATTTGTTTAAAAATCTTTACATAATGATGAAATATATTGCATTTGTATGTTATTTTCACTTTGGCTGAAAATAAACTTATATTCCCATAAATGTATAAGTATTATTTATAAACATTTTCCAGTATTGGTTTATGCAGTTAATAGTACCTAAAGAGGTTTTTGGAATATTAGTGAACATTACTATTTTCGTTTTAGTTTTACATTGTGAAGGAAAACAGAGGTAATGAAGGCACGTGTGTTGGAGTTTCTCGTTGGCCAGTACATGACTTTAACCACCGTACTACCTCGGATATGTGGCTCTATCGGGCCTACAGTGGGAACCTCTATCACAATGGAGAACAGACTCTGACATTGTCCAGCTTCACTCAAGGAGATTTCATTACCTGTGTGTTAGACATGGAAGCCAGGACCATTTCCTTTGGGAAAAATGGAGAGGTACTGAAACTCATTCACAAGCATTCATGTTTTCTTGTTTTTATTTACACTCAACTCAATTATTTAAGTGCTATTACTCAGATTATAGATTATCCATTCTTTGCTTTTTCTCTAATACTTTTTGGTTCTTATAGTATTTATCAGCATCAAACAACAAAAAGATAGTAAAATCCCAGTAAGATTATTGACAGATGAACAAATTAGGATCATTTGTAATAATGTGGAATTTCCTTGGTTAGAAAGGTTAATTGAAATTTGGCTTTAGTAACTTTGTTCTGTCTCCTAAGAGCTTTGAATCTTAATGTGATTGATTGGATATTATTAATTTTTTTTAATTTTTTTTTTCCTTTTCTTTTCATCACCTCTGTCACACTATAGGAACCCAAATTAGCTTTTGAAGATGTGGATGCAGCACAGTTGTATCCGTGTGTAATGTTCTATAGTAGCAACCCAGGGGAGAAGGTAAGGAAGACTCAAGTCTAAAACATAAAGGATATTTATCATTTTTTATTGATATTTGTTAGCATAGATCGAGCTTATATATATAGGTTATTTCTACTATTCAAAGGACCTGCTCAGGCAATTTACTCTTCTGGAAGACAGATTACTTTTAGAAATTGCCTTTACTTTTTATTAAAGCACTGTTTGATATTCTGGCAATGTGAACATAGTGAGTCAACTTTCAAGCCTATGTGCAATTATAAGAATTATAGGTAATAGTTTAGGAATAATCTGGTTCCTAAAACCTAAATCTGGTTGGCAGTTATGAATATGAAAGAAATAATAGAAATAACCTTAAATGTAATCAGGTATCTTAGCTGAATAATGGTAGTTCCAGTTGTGATGGGGAAGCTGCCTTTCATTCATTCAGTTGAGGGGATTCTCAGATCTTGTAGGTATTATAAATGCGATCCCTAAACCTTTAGAAGGACCCTCTTAAAGAGATATCCCCTAGCTCTAAACTTTTTTTCTCATCTAAAACCCAGGCAGGGGCAAACTCCTTTGTCATCTCCCTGTGCTGGTGGGTGGATTTGTTTTCTAATCCATCCTTTCACTTGAGGATGTAGGGTAGACTGGGTTTGGTCTCCAGAATTTCTAGTTATTTTTTAGTAGGAAGTGTTTTTGTTTTGTTTTGTTTTAAGACGAGCACAGCTCACAGTGGCCCGTGCAGGGATTGAACCGGCAACCTTGGTGTTATTAACACCATGCTCTAACCAACTGAGTGAACGGGCCACCCTGTTAGTAGGAAGTTTTTATCTCATATATAATATTTCTCTTTTTTTTTGATGGCAGAATATTAATAAAGACATTTGTAATTTGGCAACATTATTAACATATCACAAAATGCTAAATTATTTCAGAAATTTGGATTAAATGTGCTCTGTCCTCCAATAATATTTCTGTAATGGAAGTGCTGGACTTGGTAAATCCTAACCATGAAAGTATATTGTCATGTGTAATGTGTTCTCGTGTATAATGCGCAGCCACGTTTTTGGCTCAAACTTTCAGGGGGAAAAAATCTTTCGTTTTAATTTTGTAATTCAAATTTTTACTTGTTTACATTTAAGTGCTTATTTTTTGTATTATAAAAGAATTTTAACATTTATTTTTTAACATATTATGGTACAAGAAATTTTATGTAACAAATAATTACAAAACACAGGGACAGATTGAAGATACAAGAAATTTTATGTACTGGTAAATTTATGATAGTTACGCATCGTAGAAGACCAAAAACTAATCGTCATTGCAAGTTCCTCTTAAGTTCAACAAAACTGACTATCATATTCCAGGGTATTATTTTGCATATGGATACAGTTATTGATTTCTAGAGTTACACTTTTAAATCATAAGCATAAATAAAAGAATTAAAAACATTTATATAGATTCAGAATCAATACTACCCATGTATAATGCGCATCCTTATTTTTCCCTCACAAATTTGGGCAAAAAAGTGCGCATTATACACAGCAAAATATAGTACTTTTATTCTGTGCTTTTAAATATATTTTTTAAATTTTCAAGAAGGTATAATTTCGGGGTAGCCATTGACATTTTTTTGAACATTTACTGTGTGCCTGGCACTGTCCTAATAAGCACTTTATATACATAGGCTCATTTAATCTTTAAAATAACCATACAATACTATTAATACTATTATTAGTGCCATCTTTTTTCAGATGAAAAATCTGAGGTTTATTTAGCAAGATTAAATAATTTTTCAAGGTTATGCAGAGTTAAAATTTGAACCCAAGTCTTACTCTTCTCTGAACCTCTATGTGTCTTATTTGAAGTGTGTGTCCAGATTGGGACTCTCCTAATTATCTACACTTATGATTTTACCTTTGTGCTCCTTAAACAATATAAGATGGTCCCAGGACTCAATATTATTCTGGAGTCTCGAGGATGAGAGTGAATAGATTCTCAAGGCATCTTATTTTTTTGGACTGAATTGAGTTAGTCACATATACCTTGGTCTGTATCCATCTTCCATGTGGCTGTAACAGCTATGATACTCACAGCCTGCATGAATTTTAAATGACTGGGCAGTTTATTTCAGAGGACCATAACTCGTTACAAACTTCAGTAGATCTGTAATATTTGCTCACTCCTTAATGGGGCCAGTGGTATAATACACATGTATTAGGAGACCAAACACTAGTTTAACATGGGATTACATGTGCTAGAATTTATACATGTGCTAGAACTTACAGTTTAGGAGAAATATTACTATCACACATTTGCCATTCTCTTCTTTTCCAGGTGAAAATTTGTGATATGCAGATGCGTGGCACACCACGAGACTTACTTCCAGGAGACCCCATTTGTAGTCCAGTAGCAGCAGTGCTGGCGGAGGCCACTATTCAGCTTATCCGAATCCTTCACCGAACAGACCGTTGGACTTACTGCATTAACAAAAAAATGATGGAAAGGCTGCACAAAATTAAGATATGTATTAAAGAGTCAGGTCAGAAGCTAAAGAAAAGCCGCTCGGTTCAAAGCCGAGAGGAAAATGAAATGAGAGAGGAGAAGGAGAGCAAAGAGGAAGAGAAAGGTAAACATAATAGACATGGCCTTGCTGACCTCTCAGAGCTGCAGCTGAGGACCCTTTGCATAGAGGTGTGGCCTGTGCTGGCAGTGATAGGAGGAGTTGATGCTGGCCTTAGAGTTGGAGGTCGGTGTGTTCACAAGCAAACTGGGCGCCATGCCACGCTGCTGGGAGTGGTCAAAGAGGGCAGCACGTCTGCCAAGGTCCAATGGGATGAAGCAGAAATTACAATCAGGTATGATCTGTTGAGTTATGCTTATAGCAAATGAGTACTTAATGGTAACATGGGCCATTGCCTATGGACAGTAATTATTACTTTAGGTGAGCTGCCAATTAACTTTTTAAAATACCTTTTTTCATACAGTTGTGTATGATTTCATAAAGGAATATTTCCCAAATCTATGTTCCCTGGAATACTAGTGGTTTGTAAAGTATGTAGTTTTTGTTTTGTTTTGTGAAGAAATGGTAAGTCTAACTGGGATCTTTCTATTTTTCATTTGCCTTTCTACTTTTTGATCATGTTTATTATACACTGGAATAGAAAAAAGCCAGCCAGCAGATCCGTCAGTTACATTTCGTGTAGAAGGGCCTTGAATGTAGGACGAGAACGTTTGAGTGACTAAAATTAGGTTTTATATTATCTGTGATTTTAAGTATTCTTGCTTTTTTTTTTTTTAAGCACTTGTTTCTATCCTCTCAGTGTGTGTGTGTAACATTTTGGATAAATACGAAAATGACATTATTTGACATAAACTGTGTATATACTTAAAAGCATTTAGATGTGTTTTGCCATCAGATAGGATTTGTATGAACTAGAAACTTTATATGTTTAAAAAGAAATATGTCAAGTATCTCCATCGATAAGGGGACTCACTTATCTAATTCCTATATAATTGTATCATTTGAAAATAAGAATTTATTGAGAATATAACTGTTCACTATACTGCCTAAAGTGATTCTGTGACATGGGATTGTGTTGATATGACATGGGATAATACCTAAAACAGTGTTTCTTAAGTATTTTTCAGAGGCTGTACTGTTTTAGAGTTTAACAATACCTATGGACTCTCTCAGCTAAAAAATATGCATACATAAAATTTACACATCATTTTAGGAGTTGATAGATTCTACCTCCCCCCACCTCCACCAAGCTAAGAAACCAATGAAAATTTTACAATGTTACGTGAAAATATCTATCTTTTATTCTTTGCCTTGTTTCAGAAAGGATTTATTAATCCTTATTAATATGCATACAGTGTAACCAAATAAGTTAAATTAAAACAAATAAGAAAAATGAGGTAAAGGGAAAATAAGATTAGGAAGGTTAAGTTAGAACTAAGATTTAGATTAATACAACAAATGTGTGCCACCAAACTTTTTATACTTCCTCAAACTTTCTGTTACATTTTATTGAATTACAAGATTTTTAAACTTCAGGAAATTCTTGCCAAATATCAGAAAATATCTGATCATATTTTTGCTTAAACTATAAATTGGAAGCATTAATTGAAGAATACAATGTAATGTTTTAAATGAAGCAAAGTCTTCTCTGGAATAGGTTATAAATGGCCATTAGCCACATAATAAATTAGATTTATTATACAACTTTCCAAATAGCTTACATTAGGAATTGGCAAAGAACACCTGGCCCACTTCCTGTTTTTTGTAAATAGTTACAGAGCCACACCCCCTCGTTTAGGTACCTCAGTGGATGGTAGGGTTCAAAGGTTGTGGCCCACACTGTCTAAAATATTTATTGCTTGGCTCTTTACAGAGAGTTTTCTAATTCCTGGCTTACTTTACGTTATAGTGAATGTTCTTATTTGAAAGCACATGCACATCTCATTGCTTTTGCATTCGCATCACATCTCCCCATTTTCTCGTAGTAGAGTCATCGTTCTCTCTGTGATGACCTCTCTAGTTTGTATCAGTTGTTCTCTGTACTGTGTACATGATGCATCTTATTTGGTCTACATTATTTTCTGTACCTTCCTCCTGTCTATCCCTCACTTGCTTCTTCCTGTGTCATTCTGATCTTTATTAAAGCTTCCCAACTTTTTGGTCGCCTAGTGATACTCCACTGTATAACCTGGAACCCTGTGAACCACTGCCTTTTGACGTGGCGCGATTCCGGGGCCTGACGGCTTCTGTGTTGCTGGACCTCACGTATCTGACTGGCATTCATGAAGACATGGGCAAACAGAGCACCAAGCGACATGAAAAGAAACACCGACATGAGTCTGAGGAGAAAGGGGATGTTGAACAGAAAACCGAGAGTGAATCTGCTTTAGATATGCAAACAGGCTTAACATCTGACGATGTCAAAAGTCAGGGTACCACAAGCTCCAAATCTGAAAACGAAATAGCTTCATTTTCTTCAGATCCAACTCTCCCAGGTGTGGAATCCCAACATCAAATGCCAGAAGGAAAAAGAAAAAATCATGAACACATGTCCAAAAACCATGACATAGCCCAGTCAGAAATCAGAGCAGTCCAGCTGTCCTATCTCTACCTTGGTGCTATGAAATCACTTAGTGCTCTTCTTGGCTGTAGTAAATATGCTGAGCTGTTGCTGATACCAAAAGTTCTAGCTGAAAATGGCCACAACTCAGACTGTGCGAGCTCTCCAGTTGTCCATGAAGATGTGGAACTGCGCGCGGCCCTGCAGTTTTTGATGCGACACATGGTGAAGCGAGCAGTCATGCGGTCGCCCATAAAGAGAGCATTGGGATTAGCTGATCTGGAACGAGCTCAAGCCATGATCTATAAATTAGTGGTCCATGGGCTTTTGGAAGACCAGTTTGGGGGCAAAATTAAGCAAGGTATGTTATCTGATATTATTTTTTCTTTTGTGCTGTTGAAATTATTTATAATTGAAATTATTTATAAACTTTCTCTTTTTTTTGCCAAAGTAATTTTCACATTGTTTTTCCTTTGCAAGGTGGACAGTTCTTTTTTCTCTTTTATATTAATCCTCTATCGATACTTTTCTATTTTAGACCTATAAAGCATTAGAATTTAATAATTTTGTAAAAATTTTGTAAATATTATTTTACAAAACTTACATTTTGTAAAACTGAAATTTAACTCATGTCACAAAAGGTATTCAAGTATTTATTGATGTGATTCAAAATATATATTATTCTGATAACTTCTCAGAGACATTTTAAAGGTCATTTTAAAGTACTACTTTCATTGACTCTGTATTATATGTAAAAAACCTTGTTTTATCATTTATCCTCACTGTTGAGGATAATATGAATTCTGAGATGAAAATGAGATCCATTCAGTAAATATTTATTGAGTGCCTGTTAATTATATGCCAGGTACTCTTCTAGGTTCTGGGGAGTCAGCAGTGAACAAAACAAAGTCCCTTGTCTTCATGGAACTCCCATTGTCTATTTCTTCCTTCCCTTCCTTTTCCTCCTTCCTTTCCATTTCCTTTACTCCCTCCTTCCTTTTCTAGCTTAGACAGTACATAGGCAGAGAGAGGTGCATGGTGCATAGAATAGAAGTGTTAAGATCATGATGATTATGAAAATATGTGGCCATTTAGCAAACCTTAATAGAATTAGCTATCTTTGTAGCAACTAAGTTTTTTTTTAACTTGGAGTAGTTTATTTTGTGATGCATTGCCCTTTTCAGAGCATAGAGTTTCTGTCTAGATTTTCATTATTCTTGTATTTACATGTCTTCATCTTTACCTATTTAAAGAGTAAAGATAGGCATCAAAATCGAAGTGCTAAGGAAACACAGTTTTAATGATTGATATCTTTAGAGAATCTCTGGTCAAATCTTACAAGCATAAATGAGACTTTTTTTTTTTTAAAGAACCTTCCCTAAGAAAAGAAATGAGTAATTACAAGGACTTATTACATTATTGTCTATAGAGTCTACAATTTTGAGTACAATAGTGAATACACAGATGTATACGTTTATGTAAGAACATTTTTTTTCTGTAAATCTTTCATAGAAATTGATAATTGATTAAATATATTTAGAAACTTTCCAAATTAAAGGTTAAAAATTTTCCATTCCCATGTCACATTTGAGAAAATAAATCCTTGCTACTTCCTTAACCTTTACCTTGATTTATAGAGATTGACCAACAAGCTGAAGAAAGTGACCAAGCCCAGCAGGCACAGACTCCAGTTACCACCAGCCCATCAGCCTCGAGCACGACTTCCTTTATGAGCAGCTCACTGGAGGACACTACAACTGCCACCACTCCAGTTACTGACACAGAAACAGTGCCTGCCTCTGAGTCCCCAGGAGTGATGCCACTAAGTCTTCTCAGGTAGGGAAGTTGACCTGTAAAGTCTGCCATATTTGATGGCTATGGTTCTGAATACACAATTGGTCTCTTACAAAGAATGTGCCCAACTTAACGCATTCTAGAGATAGAAGGAACCTAAGAGATCATATGGTCAAACCCATTTTACTGAACTTGGAAATGTTCCTCAGAAGTTTAACAACTTGCCCCAAGTCTTACAGCCAGTTAGCAGTGGTCCCAGATCTAATCAACGGTGCTGCTGACAACTTTCTATTGCCTTGTATTGATCCTTTTTTTTTCTTTTTTGACTAAGCTTTTGAATATTTTTTTCCTTAAAATAATATTGTATTTGAATTTGAAAATATTGTATTTTGAATATTACAGCCTCAAGAAAGACCTCACCCATGAAAAATAATTTTCTCAGGTTATTTCCCTTTAAAGCATAGTGTCTTCTTACTGTAAGATCAAATAAGTCTACTCAAATGAAAGAGCATGTCTTGTGATGCTTCTTCAGCCAACCCTATTTCAGTAGATTTGTAAATTTCTGGTAATGTTAACATTTTCTTTTTGCTTCAGTTTGCTAGTTGTATACACACAATGAAAACCTTGAGAGAAGATCTGTAGGGAGAGGCTATTTTGTGAGCTCTCTTAAGGGAAATAAGGGGAAGGAGAATGGATAGCCTCCCTTTTTCTTATTTCTTTCCCCCTCCCCTTAATTAACAGGTCATTAGTATTCCCCAATGTGTAGACTGACATGTTAGTATAAGAGAGAGTGGCTGTTATTGCAATGACTGTCAATTTTGTGGTGCACAAGAGCCACCTGGTAGGCTTTTTAAAGCTCTGGAGCTGTATTCCCCAGCAAATCTCTTAGTAAGTCTGCTGGGCACATAGTTTGTATTTCAGTTAAGTTTCCCCAGTGATCCTGATGCGGTGGCCACACGTTAAAAATTATTGCTCTGATCTTAGGCAGAAGGAACACTAATCTTAGTAGCTACCTTTACCCATTCCCCACACATCTCCTGCCTCTTAGCTCTCTCACTTAAGTGCCACAGTTCCAAAGAAGTGCTTATGTTCAAGAAATGGTAGGATATTCTAATGTGATTTTTAATCCCTCCAGCAATTATAGAATTCAGGACATCCCCAGAGGGTCAGTAGTGCTGCGACTCTTTTTTGCCTTTCAAGCTCTGTAGTATAGGCATAGGATTCAATGGTAAAATAATGCTCTCTTGCTGCCAGAAGCATTCACCAGGCCTGTGATTCCTCCTTTCTTCTCAGTCTTCTGCAGTTGTCTCTGCCCGGCTGAATATATTTTAAAATGAAAAAAATCAGGGAAACAACTGTCCCCTATGTAAAGACCATCATATCACCATTATTTAACTGGGTAGACAATGCTTTTTGATGCTTAAAAAGTTATTAGTTCTGTTGGACAAATCAAAAGAGCAGTCAGTCAGTGAGGATCTTCCTAACTTTATTCTTTGGACAATGTCTGCCTTCTCGTCCTGAGAGGTGCTGCCTCTCTGGTACCTTTCCTGCTCTACACAGCTGGCATGCCGTTTATATGCTATTTTTCAGTTGTGCAGGCTGACTGGGCCATTTTCTTTCCATAACTTCCCTATATACTATTACTGTGAATCCTTGTGAATAATTTCATGGCTAGCTAGTGAATTTATATTTGAAGTAACTGTAAGTTTTCTATCTTTAAAAGTCTTTTTCATTCTAACTCCTGTAAGCCTACCAAAATACACCTGTCATCTTGGTATTACAGTTGAGGAAAGTGCCATGAAGGCAGGGATTTTATAAAATCTTTTTTGGTAATTGCTATGTTCTTCCACCTGCTATGTTGCTACCTTTTTGCTGAACAAATGATTAGGTATTATACTTTTATAGTAAAAGCATCCTGTGAGATACTGATTTTTAAAACTGTGGAGTCTTTCTCCCTTGTCCCCAATTAAATTATAGCTAACTTGTATAGTTTTCCAGGTCACATATTCTTTTATAAGATGGTGATATATGTATTTGCTCATTGGATTTTTATACTAATCATTGTTGTTTTCTTAAAGGCAAATGTTCTCTAGTTACCCAACTACCACTGTACTTCCCACTCGTCGTGCACAGACTCCTCCAATATCATCCTTACCAACCTCTCCTTCTGATGAAGTAGGAAGGAGGCAAAGCTTAACTTCTCCTGATTCCCAGTCAGCAAGGCCAGCTAACCGCACAGGTGCGTGTGTTCCCATGTTCTATGACACTTAAATCTCTTGGCATTCCAGATATGTAAGACTTATTATGTGGGTGTTGTGTTTTGTCTTCATTAAAGGTAAAACAGTGATTTTAATAAAAAGGGGTCTGCCTCATCAAACAGAACTGTCATTTAATTTCATTAAATTATGGCTATTTGGGAGAGAATAATGTACTGTTTACCAATTATATTAAACCTTTCTTTTCTAATAAAGGCATTTTTAGTGCTATGAATTTCACCCTAAGCACTGATTTTTGCTGCTACTCATAACGTTTTGAAATGCTGTGTTTTCATTTTCATTCAGTTTAAAGTACTTTCTAATTTACCACTGATATCTTCATTGACATATGGGTTATTTAGAACTATATTATTGTTTCCAAATATTTGAGGATTTTTCAAATATCTTTCTGTTGTTGATTTCTAATTTAATTTCATTGTCATCAGAGAGTATATCTTGTATAATTTGAATTCTTTAAATTTATTTATTTTTAAAATTTTTTAATTTTTTTTTAACTTTCATTTATTTAAGTGTGTTTTTCCAGGACCCATCAGCTCCAAGTCAAGTAGTTATTTCAATCTCGTTGTGGAGGGCGCAGCTCACAGTGGCCCATGTGGGGATCAAACTGGCTACCTTGTTGTTAGAGCACTACGCTCTAACCAACTGAGCTAACCGGCCACCCCGATTCTTTAAATTTATTGAGACTTGTTTATGACCCAGAATATGGTCTGTTTTGATAAATATTCCACGTGCACTTGGAAAAAATGTGTATTGTGCTGTTGTTGAGTGGAGTAGTCTATAAACCGTTGGTTAGATCAAGTTGGTTGACAGTTGATAGTGCTGCCTAAGTCTTCTTTATCCTTACCGATTCTGGGTCTACTTATTCTACCAATTATTGAGAGAGTAGTGTTGAAATCTCTGATTGCAATTATGGATTTGTTTATTTCCCCTTTCATTGATCAGTTTTTGTTTCATGTATTTTAAACTTTTGTCTTTGGTTCCATAAACATTTAGGATTGTTATATCTTCTTAATGAGTTGACCTCTTTATTATTATGAAATGACTCTTTTTATCCCTGGTAATATTCTTTGCCCTTAAATCTGCTTTATCTGGTATAAGCATAGCCACTTCTGATTTTTTTTCATTAATGTTTGAATGGTATATCTTCTCCCATCATTTTACCTTTAACTTATTGTGTCTTTATATTTTAAGTGGGTTTAAGGCAGCCTATGTTTAGATTTTGCTTTTTTAATCCAACCTGATGTTTTCTGTCTTTTAATTGGAATGTATAGGCCACTTACATTTAATGTGATTATTGGTATGGTTGGGTTTAAATTTACGATCTTTCTGTTCATGTCCTCTGTTCTTTTGTTCCCTTTTTCCTCTTTTCCTATCTCCTTTGGATTAAATGAGTCTTTTTTATTTTATCTCCTTTGTTAGCTTATTAGCGATACTTTGTATTGTATTTTTAAAGATTACTTTTAGGTTTATAATATACATCTTTAATTATCATAGTCTACCTTCAAGTAATGTTATACCATTTCATTTGTAGTAAAAGAATTTAACGACAGTATGCTTTCATTTCTCCTTTCTCGGCCTTTATACTTCTGTTATTACACATTTAATTTCTACATATGTTATAAAGGCCCATAATACATCATTATTATTATTTTTGTTGTAAATAGCCAGTTATCTTTTAAGATTTAAAAACTAAAGCATGTATTTTATATTTACTCACATATTTACCACTTCTGAGATTCTTTATTCTTTTATGTAGATTCATATTTCCATCTGATGTCATTCCCTTCTGCTTGAAAGACTTCCTTTAACATTTCTTATAGTGGTCTGCTGGTGGTGAATTCTTTTGGCTCTTGTATGTCTGAAAGAGTCTAATTCACCTCCATTTTTGAAAAATATTTTCATTGGGCATAGAATTCTAGATTGACAGTTTTTTTTCTTTCAGTACTTTAAGATGTTGCTCTACTGTCTTCTGGCTTGAATTGTTTTCAATGATAAGTTTTTCTCAATCTAATCTTGATGTAATCTTTCTTTCTCTGGCTGCTTTTAAGATGTTTCTGTTTGTCACTGGACTCAATATGATTATGATCTATCCTGGTGAAACTTTCTTCATGTTTCTTGTACTTGCAGTTTGTTGAGTTTCTTGGATTTGTGGGTTTCTAGTTGTCATTAAATTAAGAAATTTTTCATCTGTTATTTTTTTCAGATTTTTTTCTGTGCTACTTCTCCATTTCAGTGTCTTCAGTTACATGTATATTAAGCCACTTGAAGTCTCACAGATCATTGATGCTCTGATGCTTTCTTGTTGCTGTCTTTTTTTGGTCTGTATTTTATGTTGGATAGTTTTTATTGTTGTCTTCTGGTCATTAATCTTCTGCATTGTGTAATCTGTTCTTAACCCATCCAGTATATTTTTTCCATTTAGATATTGAGGTTTGTCTCTAGAAGTTTGATTTAGGTCTTTTAAAAAAATATTTTATGTCTTTTTAACATGTTTAATCTTTCTTCTACCTTATCAAATATGTGGAATAACAATCAGTTCTCATTGGAATAGCTGTGTTCTATACAGTCACTGTAAACACTGAATTAATGAAAACTGAACTAGTGCTCATAAGGAAAATATAGGCTAGGTTTCTGTGAGCTTCTGGTCACATTTTGTCAACTGATCAATATACAACCTTAATTTATGTGTGTTTTTATTTAGTTTAGCACCATATTTAATATATATTGTTGATTCATTAGCATTGAACTCATGACCAGCAACACCATAACTCATGCCTGAATGAAGCTTATCTAGCACATATATTTTCTTTGTAAGACACATTACAGTCTTCTTGCACTTAGGAACACTAGACAACATCTCAACACTATGCTTGGGGCCATTTTGTACTGTGAAATCAACAAAAAGCACAAAAATACACACACAAAAAATGTGACACAAAATAGACTGTGAAAAGGACACTTGTTTACAGTCTGAGAGCTGAAACAACACAGAGCATCACCTTGTTTGACTTCTGCTGGGAACAGTGCATTGGGAGACTGAAATTTGGGTTCTTCTGTGCATGTGAATGACTGTAAAAACACCCTGAGTTTTTATTTGGAGTAACAAATTATTTGAATGAGAAGTTGAATTTGCACATATGGAATTCATAAAGAATGAGGATCAACTGTATATATAATATCTATTTTAATGTACTTCTCTACTTAATTTATCATCTATCTCATTTCTGGATCTGTTTCTATTGACTAGTTTTTCTACTCATTTTGAGTTGTATTTTGTTTGGTAATTTTTTATTGTATACCAGACATTGTGATTTTTATCTTATTGGGTGCAGAATATTTTGTATTTCTTCAAATATACTTTAGCTTTGTTGTAGGATATAGTTACGTGGAAACAATTTGATTCTTTCAAGTCTTCCTTTTAAGCTTTGTTATGTGGGACCAGTTCATCCTTTAGTTTGGGACTAATTTTTCCTCATCACTGAACTGATACCTTTCTGTCCAGTGCCTTATGTATTACAAAGTTTTTTCATTCTGGCTTGTGTTAACATAAACCCTTCCCAACCCTGTGTTAGCTTCAAGGATTGTTCTGCCGGCTGCTTTTTGGTGATTCTTTCCCTGGCTTTGGATAGTTCCTATATTAGCATCAGCAGAGGATTTGAGGAACCTCTGCACATTTCTGGAGTTCTCTTTCTGGGCAGCTCTCTTCTTTCTATATAGCTTTCTCCTTTCTGGTATTACACCCTGTGAATTCTAGCCACTTTGAATTCTCTACTCTGTCTTTTTAATTCAGAGATTACTGAGTTTAGGTTGAATTTACCCTCCCCTAACGGCAGCTTGGAAGCTCTCCAGGCTAGAAGCTGAGACAGTTGTATACCTTCCCTTATTTGATTCCCTTCTCTCAAGAATCACTGTCCTAAAGTGCCTGTGTAAGTGAGAGTAAATCCAATCTCTGTTACTCCATCATGGCAAGAAGCAGAATTTCATCAGACATATCAGTACTATTACTACTGTAGCAGTAGTGACATTTTTAAAGCAAAAATGAGAGTTATAGTCCTCCTCCCCTCCCTCCTTCCTAATTCAATTCAAAAACCATTAAGTGAGGCCAAGCTAGGTACACATTCATGCCAGCAGGGCTTGGGAGGTAGGTGGCATGGTGGCCCAGAAGGGGGGGGTTCAGAACCCGATTGGGGTGAGGAAGGCTCCTTGTGTATACGGGAGTGGTCTGGTATGGTGTATTGGAGTCCAGGTGGGGTGAGGAAATGTCCACATGGCCTGGGCACCAGGGCCATGCAGGTAAGGAGGGCCTCCACTAGTACTGGGAGCAGTGATGCTTCAGTAGCAATAAACACACCTAGTGCTGCGATGAGATCTTCTAAATACCATTCTCTACAAAAAGGAACTCCAGTCTCCTGAGAGAAAATCTGATTTCAGAATTGAGTATGAGATGAGCTTAGAATAGCTGGTGCCAGAAACTGATAAAGTGCTCAGAGAATGATGGGCACATGCCTCAAAGACATAAAAACAGATTGAAAGGGCTTCCACTGGCCAAATCTGGAAGGTTTGGGGCATCAAAATAAATAATTATAGTAACAGATAATAACCCATGAATACAATAAGAATCTATAACTCTATACTTATAGAGAAAGTAGAAACTTCACTTTAAAGTGGAATACCAACTGATGAATGTTAAAGTAATGATGGACTTAGAAAACCATCATTTAAATGTCAACCATCATGATAATGATTAATTCAACCAATAAATACAAATAGATGCTAGTGAGTAAAATTTTGATGAGGAATGAGATATTTACATATTTTCATAGTTCCTTCCCCTAAGTACTTATTAATACAAATAGTGGAGAAACCTGTCAGATACTAACTTAACTCAAATGATCAAAGGTAACATCACCAGTTATGGGACAAATTGAAATAATGTATCATCTAATAGACTGTAATGAGAAGAAGGCAGCATCAGTCCTGTGGTATTCCTGCCCAAAAGTACAACCTGAATCTAAGCATGAGGAAACATCAGACAAACCCAAATTGAGGGACATTCTACCATGTACCTGGCTTGTAATCTTAAAGTATCAAAGTGATTGAAGGAGGCTGAAGAGAAACATGAAAACTAAATACAAAGGTGATCCTGAACTGGATCCTTTGCTTTTGCTGCAACTAGGATGGGATCTGGATTAGATGATAAAACATTATTGATTTCCTGACTTTGATGGTTGTGTAATGATTGTGCAGGAAAATGTCCTTATTTGTAGGAGTCATATATTAGTGTATTCAGGGGAGATGGAGCATCATGTCTCCTACTTCCTTTCCAGTGGATCAGGGGTAAAAGAATTTTTTGTACTATTCTGCCAAATTTCTGTTGTTTGAATTTTTTGTAAGTAGGAACCTATTTTAAAATAAATGTTTTAAATTTTTTTCAGCAGGTTTATCTTTAAGAAAAGCCTTAAGCTATAACAGTGTAATCATGTTTACTTATATATTTAGCGAATTCTTATAGCATAAAATTCTTAATTTCATTAAATTTGGACAGTATTAGGAAATTGGGGACTTATGGTTACTTAAGAACAGTTTTTACTCATGGTGTCTAGTAATATTTAGGTCTTTACTTTTCCTTTTGTCTCAGCCTTGTCAGACCCAAGCAGTAGACTTTCAACGTCTCCTCCTCCTCCAGCAATTGCAGTACCCTTGCTGGAAATGGGGTTCTCTCTCCGGCAGATTGCTAAAGCCATGGAAGCCACAGGTAGGATAAGTTTTTATGTATCATTATATGCAGCTATGAGAAGCCTGATCTTGTTAAATGCAGTATGTGTTTTAAGAGGTCCTAAAGCTTGGTAAGATTTTTCACACCAAATTTAGTTACAGTGGCATCATAGCAGCCACTCTGAAGCTGATAGCATGAATAACTAATTATTTTGCCCACAGTCAGTATCAGAATTTTTTCTGTTCCTGCTCAGGTGCTCGAGGAGAGGCCGATGCCCAGAACATCACTGTCCTTGCCATGTGGATGATAGAGCACCCTGGGCATGAGGATGAGGAGGAGCCTCAGTCAGGGAGCACCGCAGACTCAAGGCATGGAGCAGCGGTTCTAGGCAGTGGTGGCAAGTCAAACGATCCCTGTTACTTGCAGTCACCAGGAGACATACCTTCCGCTGATGCCGCTGACATGGAGGAAGGCTTTAGTGAAAGGTGAAATTCCCAATTTCCATGTTTCTGTTCATGTTGTAAATGATGCCCCCAATAGCCCTGTTTATTTCCCATCATAGATGCTTCTAATGGTATATAAAGTTGCTAAGTAGCGATATGTGAAAAGATGGACATTTCAATTGCAAGTTTATGTGTCTGTGAAGGGTAAAAATGACATGACAAGGTTTGACTTGAATGGGTGTTGTCATGGAAAGAAGGAAATAACTTTTATATAAAATTGATCTGAAAAGAGGAAACTGAAAATTAAAGCAAATTTATTTTGAAATAAACATGCTGATAAAATAGTTTTATCTCATATAAGTGATATAAAATGTTCATTTCAATATTAGAAATTGATTTAATTAATGCATTTGATAGAAAAGGACTTTTAAGTCTTTTCTGTCTCTTAATATGTATTTATATTTTCATTTGTTCAGTTTTTAATATGGAATACAATATGCCCCCTTTTTTTAAGTTGAGGAAAGAATTCTGTGATAATGCCTAGCCTTAATGAGCTATAATAAAATATTCTACAATTCTTCCTAAAATTTTCCCCCTTCAGCACTTCTTATAACTTTAAATCTTCATTTTTTTAAAAAATTAGTTTCAGGTGTACAAAATCTTCATTTTTAATTTTAGCCCAGAGTCATATGGTTACCATGGCTTGTATCTTGTGTAAATATGCTGACTTTTTCTGACAACTTATGAATATTTTCATAACTTATTTTGAAATATCTGTTTCTTCTAGGCAAGGATTCCCGATCATTTTAAATTTTAAGAATTTAATCATTTAAGATTTAGTTAAGGCCACTGATCCCATTCGAATTTGAACATGAATTATTTCATTGTTGACATAATTCAAAACCAGATAAAGTTATTGCTCATGGCAATATGGCACATTGAAAACTTGCGAGCTGTATCAGGGATAACAGATATATTTCCAAGTTTTATCGTAAACGTATTCTCGGTAATATGGGGAGGAAAAAGTACCACCATCAAGCAAGCATGCACCTATGCTTTCTATCCATGATGGTTTTTAAAAATCTGTGTTGCTTTCAACCTTGCACTTGTAGCCCTGATAATCTGGATCATACAGAGAATGCAGCTTCTGGAAGTGGACCACCAGCTAGGGGTCGCTCAGCAGTAACAAGAAGGCACAAGTTTGATTTAGCTGCTCGCACTTTGCTAGCAAGAGCAGGTAATTATGTTTTACCTTCTCTTGGTGAAAGTATCATAGAGTTTGCTTATATTTTAAAGTCAATGTAAAAGGAAAATTAAAGAAAATGTAAACTAATGATACTAAGTAGTCAGTTCCTCCACATTAACAGAGCAACTCTTTGTATATTACTTTCTGTGTATTTATATAATTTTACATAATTGAAATCACAACATGCATTCATAGATTTTAATTTCCCTTTGGGTACAGAAGGCTATACGGATCACTTGTAAATATTGAGAAATTTTGTAAATGCTTTCTGCCCTCAAGCAACTTATAATTTAAGAAGTGAAGGTGCATGCTTAAAATTTAACATCAATGGTGAGAAGGAGCTGAAAACACTGTGCCAAAGAAGCAGACACTGGCTTTTCTGATGTTCTCTGTGGACCTTAGGGCTTCACTACTAGGTAAAGCCCTAGATCCACAAAAATCAATTCCCTCATTACGTTAGTAAACATTTCTAGGATTATGTTCTGGGCATGTGAAGTATAAGTTATAGGGAGCATATTTTCCAAACTAAAAATTAGGATATGTGATTTGCCAAAACAGAGTTTGATCCTTGAAATATTAAAACATAAATAGTGATTTAATAATTTATGGGAACAAAGAGAAATTAAGAGTGTCCTAGAAATATAGGATGACTTAATATATAGTGAAAGTGACTGATTTAAAAAAAAAAAAAAACCTAAAATAATAACAGCCCACATTTACTGTTTTTCCTATATAACATACGTTATTACAAAGTTTTTTTTATCTTATTTAACCCATGAACCACCCTGCTTGGTATGAATGCTATTTTCTTTTCTTTTTCCCCCTTCTTCCACCTCCAGCCCAACTCTGGTTCAAGCCGTTGTTTCTCAGCCTAGTTGTGTAGGACACAGCTCCCTGACCCATGCTGGTATTATGAGCCTTACACCTGCCCTCCCCCCCCCCCCGCCCCCAGGCTGAGGCAGTTGGTCGCAGCACACGGCTGCTCATGCTGGCCGGCCGCTCATAGCAGCACACGGCAGCACACATCACCGGCCACTCACGCTGGACTCTCACGGAGGCACACAGTAGCCCACGGCAGCACACGGTAGCCCACGGCAGCCCAGCTCCAGAGAGAACTGTTGTTTTAGCTGTAGAGGGCACAGCTCAGTGGCCCATGTGGGAATCGAACCGGCGACCTCGGCATTAGGAGCATGGCGCTCCAACCACCTGAGCCACTGGGCCAGCCCCCAGTATGAGTGCTATTACCCCGTTTTTACAGAAAAGAAAACACGTGATAGGTAAAATGTTATGTTTATGGTCTAGAATCCAGTAAGTCAGCTGAGATAGACTCTGATCTTCATGTATGGAGGTTAAGAATTGGCGAAATATTCAGAATTATTTTATACATGCAAATAAAATGCCTTTTTTGTTTTGTTCTGAGCGGGGTTATACCGCTCTGTGCAGGCCCACAGGAATCAAAGTCGGAGAGAAGGAATATCTTTGCAGCAAGACCCAGGGGCGTTGTATGACTTTAATTTAGATGAGGAATTGGAAATTGATCTTGATGATGAAGCGATGGAAGCTATGTTTGGACAAGACCTGACCAGTGAAAATGATATTCTGGGAATGTGGATCCCAGAGGTACTGGATTGGCCTACCTGGGTGTGTGTGACTGCAGCGGGGGCTGCTCTGACTTATTTTCCTGCCCTCCTGTTCATTGCGTACTAATAACAGCCTTGCCTAGAGTTGTAACACTCTAAAAAGTCGTAACATCTCATCCTAAAGTTTGGGGCTCTAACACTTGAAGTTACTTTGATACCTACAAACTAATAAGAAAAAGTCTCTCTTGTTGCTGTCTCTGTGCGATTTTATTGCTTCTCTCCCCAGACTAGATGAATAGAGCCATATTGTGGTAATATTTGATTCTAATATCAAAGGTAGCTTACAAAACAGGCATCAGGTCCCAGTCAACTGTGCTGGCTCTATAACGTGGCTGCTGTGCTCACCTTGCTACTGAATGCATGTCCTTCTCCTTTATAGGTTCCATTTAATCATTGTTAATGCCTCATTCTAGAAACCAGTGCCACTAGATCTTGTAAATACCTCCATCCAGGGACAGGGTACATGGTGGGTTTGTATGTTTACATTGTTTAGTGTTATGCTTTGGTGGCAGGGAACTGAAAAGTTCAAAGGCGTAAGTCCTATAAGAAAGAGCATCTACTATATTATTTTTTTTTTTGGTTTGATATAGATATTTTTTTTTATTTAAATTTATTGGGGTGACAATTGTTATTAAAATTACTATATTATTAAGTTGATAAGATAAATGAATCTTAATGACTTCTTAGAAATCCAGAAAATATTTATGCATGTTATGTGGCTAGATAAAAAGTAGTTTTCATTAGAGGGATTTTTAAAAAATCATTTGAGATGAGGAAAATTGTTTTTATTCTCTTTTCTCAGTAGTATAGTCAGTTACTTTTATAACTTATTAAAGAGAGGAATGGGAAAGAACATCTTCAGATTGTGTGAGTGAATTCTGACTTGAAAGAAATTTATGTAGCATTAATGAACATCTCCCAAATATGCCAACACATGTAAACAAAGTAGTTAATTTAATATCAGAAATAATCTATTGACCTTTTCTTAATTTTATGTTAAATTGACTAATAATTTGATATGTAATTTTGTGCAGCATGTTTGTGAGTCTGAAGACAGGGAGGAAGTGGTGGTGTGTGAACTGTGTGAATGCAGTGTTGTCAGCTTCAATCAGCACATGAAGAGAAATCATCCAGGCTGCGGGCGCAGTGCGAACCGGCAGGGCTACCGCAGCAATGGCTCCTACGTGGATGGCTGGTTCGGTGGAGAATGTGGGAGTGGAAACCCCTACTACCTGCTTTGTGGCAGCTGCAGGGAAAAGTACTTAGCCCTGAAGACCAAATCCAAGACAACAAGTTCTGAAAGGTACCTTGAAATTGAATGGATATTCAGACCCTCTGAATGAATAGTACAAAATATCTCTCATTAAATACATGGGAATTAAAGCTGTTTTTCATGTGAGCAGTTACTTTTTAACTTTTCCTAAAGTTTTGTGATTTCTGAATTGGGGGCAGGAAGAATGGAGGAGGTTGAGGAATTCATGTTCCTGTCAGAGCAGGGGGCGTCTGGTCCAGGAACAGTGGTATGTCAGCAGGTTCTTCACTGGAGTTTGACTGGGGTAACCTTTGGTGTGTTGGCACGTTGTGGGTAGGATGCTTGCGGTAACCTTTAGGAGGATTATGGTCAGTTGTTTTCATTGTGTTTTTCACCACATTTTGGACACCTTAATTAAGAGTTTTTCCTTGATGAAAAAATAGACTATTAAGAGAAAATGAGCTTTCACGAAAATATTACCTTTTTATACCTTGAATAGCAGTTAATCTCTAGTGAATAGGGTTTTTGACCTTTTTGTCAACTATTGAAATCTTTAAGGTGTTCTGGAATAGGTTTTGATTTAAAAAATTGTTGATGGCTGATAAACCTCCCCAGTAATTTGGTAAAATAGTCATTGATTTTGTAAGCATGTGTGTGCCTACATGCCAACAGATTTTGTTACATTACCCCATAACATGAAACACACTTTTTTATTTTGTGTTGCTTAATTAATGACCTCTTAAAATGTCCTAATGACTTAATTTGCATTTTTGGGTACTAACTGTTTTATATAAATACACAATGTTCTTCATGTTTGGTGCAGGTACAAGGGACAAGCTCCAGATCTAATTGGCAAGCAGGACAGTGTATATGAAGGTAGTTGTTTTGAGAGCTTCTTTTACATGTATTTTTTATATATACCTTCTGCTTAACATCTGGTTACTAAAATTTACCTTCGTATGTGTTTGTATTTATGTACATCTTAACTTAAACTTTCCCTAAAAAGCTCAAGCTAGTTTGATAGCATCAGCCCTAGTTTTAAAAGTTAAAGGGCCTGGGTTCAAATACTAGCTTTACCACAGAATGTTCGTTTCTGTGTGGCTTTTTTTTTCAAAGTAAGGAAAGTATATAATAGTATATTTTCAATGTTTATCCTAATTGAGAAAAGTGAAAAAAAAATAAAATAAATAATTAAGTGAGCATCAGTTTATCTGGAGCATTCATTTACTTGAAAGAACTCATTCCCTAATGATTGTGGACAGCGTTAACTCTTTGTTGGCCCTGTAACAATATTTTTTTATTAGTCGAAACCTCCATTACCAGCTATAACGTTTGCCATTGCTTTAAATGGATTTGACTGCTCTGACTCCCTTTCCCTTCTAGTGGTCTCACTGTGCCTCAGGAGTGCAGTTTGGTTGGGTCACCAGGAGATGGTGCCATAGTTCACTTTGTGGGCAGTGGTTTTCAGTCCACCTGTATCTTAGACATATCTCACAATAACCGTTGCCAGCAGAGTTATGTCATGTTTATATTCAAATAGTATACATCTATTTATTTAAATTCCAGAAGACTGGGACATGTTGGAGGTTGATGAAGATGAAAAGCTAACAGGTGAAGAAGAATTTGAATTACTTGCTGGACCACTTGGTTTAAACGACCGGCGTATTGTACCAGAACCAGTTCAGTTCCCCGACAGTGATCCATTGGGAGCATCAGTAGCAATGGTAACAGCCACCAACAGTATGGAAGAGACTCTAATGCAAATAGGTAAACTGAAATGATGATTGGCATGGATTTTATAGAGTCTACATTAATTTATTTCTTAGGTCAATAATAATAAGTTAAAGGTAAAGAATAAGGGTTCAACATTGTCCTATTAAGTATCCAAGTATCTTTAGTCAGTCGTTTTAACATTTTTAAGGTATAATGCAATATTGAGTTTTGATTTTTTTTTTTTATGAAATAGTGAAGTGATAAAAAATTTATAAAACATGAGTAAGATTTTCTTTTTTACACTGTGATAAGAAAATCCTGGGACTGACTAAGAACTATCTTGCAGTCTTCTTTTATTTGAGTGAGAGGGTATGGTAACTTTTTGCTATAAGAAATACAAAGTAAAGAATTGGGGCAGTATTGATGACTCACCCCTTAATGTGTACTCAAAGCTTGTTTTTAAAACTATATCTTTCCTATATTTGTTAATAATAGTAGATATGATACGTGGGCAAAATAAGTATTGATAAAACCAAAAAAATGTATAAGAAATCTAAACGTATAAGAAGTCTTCTGTAATCGATTGTTAACTAAGAAATATCTGTTTCTCCCAAGGAATTTTCTTTATAACAAAGTTTCAGATGAGTAAAACACACTGGTTTTCTGGATTTCCTGGCAGCGTAGAATCTAGGTAGAATGGGAAATTATTTCTGTAGTCTGAATATTTTTTTATTACCGTGTTGAGATCTAAACAAAATCTTAATTTTTTCAGGTTGCCATGGCTCTGTAGAAAAGAGTTCCTCTGGGAGAATAACGTTAGGTGAGCAGGCAGCTGCCTTAGCAAACCCTCACGACCGAGTGGTGGCTCTAAGGAGGGTGACTGCTGCTGCTCAGGTTCTTCTGGCCAGAACCATGGTCATGAGAGCTCTGTCTCTTCTCTCAGTCAGGTAAGTGTTATTTTGTGTCAAATGATGCTAAGTTAGATTCTGGTATATATTAGACAGGAGTCTGGCTATTGTTTGGGAGGATGCGATAGAATTTTTAAAAACTTGAATATCTACCATTGAAAGAAAGGTTGGACATGGTCGTCATTGTTATCCATTCATTGAGTCAGTTATTCGGTTAATACTCGGCTGTCTTTAGGTAGAAAATAATGCCATTATAGTAACTGAGTAAACTGCAATCATTTTATTTGATTATCTGAAATGGGAAACTACAGCTATTGATCCATTTGGTACAGGGTGAAAATAAAGGATCAAATGAGTTTCTCTGCAGAATTAACCAACTGTGTAACTAAGTCAACCTGCAGATTCCATCATGGAGACCATGTTCATACTGTGGATTATAAAGTTAAAAAAGAGAAGAGAGTCAAGAATACCTAAAAGACATCCATTTAAGAAATGGTTAAGCTAGGGTATTTAACTGTCAGTGAAGACAGAAGGACTCCAAAAGAAACTCAACATAAAATTTAGATGAGACTGTGCAGTACTGACTCAAGAATAGACAATTTGGACAGTGGAGAAGAGTTCCGAAACTGACCCACACATATACGTAGATAAACACTTGATTTATGGTTTTTATGGCAGTGTTTGTACTGCAGAGCATGAGGAAAGAATGGTCTTCTCAATAACTTGGGCTAAGTCAGATGGTTTATGCACATAGGGGGGAAAAATGAGTCTTGGCCCTAACCTCAGACTATATAAAACAAGTATTTCCAAATGGCTCTAAGAGCTGAATGTGAAAGGTAGATCAAAAACGTTTCTGTAAGAATTTAAGGAAGAATTTATTCTTGATCTTGGGACAGGCAGAGATTTCTAAGCAAGTCACAAAAGGTCTTCACCATAAAGAAAAAGGTTGATATATTGCACTGCATTAAAAAAAAGAACTTCTGTTCAGCAAAAGTCATTAATAAAGTAAAAACTCAGAGGCTAGCCCGGTGGCTCAGGCGGTTGGAGCTCCGTGCTCCTAACGTGGAAGGCTGCCGGTTCGATTTCCACATGGGCCAGCGAGCTCCACCCGCTGCAACTTAGATTGGACACAGCACCTTGAGCTGAGCTGCTGCTGAGCTCCCTGGATGGCTCAGTTGGTTGGAGCGTGTCCTCTCAACCACAAGATTGCCAGTTCGACTCCCGCAAGGGATGGTGGGCTGCGCCCCCTGCAACTAACAACGGCACCTGGACCTGGAGCCGAGCTGCGCCCTCCACAACTAAGATTGAAAGGACAACAACTTGACTTGGAAAAAGTCCTGGAAGTACACACTGTTCCCCTTCCCCAATAATAAAAATCTTTAAAAAAAAAAAAAAAAAGCCACTGAATGGGAGAAGATATTAGCAATGCATATAACCAACAGAATATGTAAAGAATTCCAGTAAGAAAAAGACGAGAAAAATGGATAAAATACAAAATAATATAAAAGAGGATCTCCAAATGGCCAATAAACATGAAAAATGAGGTGTTCAACCTCATTAGTCTTCAGACAAATGAAAATGAAAACCCAGTGACATACTACTACATACCCAACAGTATTGCTAAAATTTAAAAGACTAGGGAGAAAAGGTGAGCATGAAGATGAGGAACACACAGAACTTTCATACCTTGCTGGTGAGAAAATAAATTGGTACAACTGTTTTGGAAAGCTGTTCGATAGCACCAACTAAAGGTGAATATTAACTTATTCCATGACCCAGAAATTCACTTCTGGGTATACAGCCAACAGAAATGCTTGCATATATGCACCCAAAGACATAAGCAGGAATGTTCACGGCAGTACTATTCATAATAGCACCACACTGGAAACCGCCTGATTGTCACCTGTATAGATAAATTGTGGTAGGTTTCATTTATATGTCAGTGAAAATGAATTACTACTGCTATAATGCAACAACATGGATGGGACTTAAAAGCATAATGTTGAGCAAAAGAAGCCAGACACAAAAGAATACTTTATTATTTTAGTTATATAAAGTTCAAAAACAAGCGAAACTGATTTATGATTTTAGATGTCAGAATAATGGTTACTTTTGAGGGCATAGTGACTGAGAAGGGCCCGAGCAGACTTCTGAGGTGTTGGTAGTATTTAGTTTCTTAATCTGGGCATCAGTTGCATGGGTTTGTTCAATTTATGCCCATCATCATTTGTGAACATTCCTGTATGTTATATTTTGGTAATTCAGTTATACTTCAAGCATATGTCAACATTTTTTTAAAGTTTCAATAACAGTTAACAGCTTACATAATATTTTTGGACATCTTTTAGGACATGTATGACTAGTGATACTACAGCTTACCTTTTATTTTGGTTGTTGGTACTATGGATGGATGATATGTGGGGTTCCAAATGGTCCCTTAAGAAGTCTGTTTTCTTTATCAATCTGATGTGTTTTCCTTTTCTGGTAGTGGTTCCAGTTGTAGCCTGGCTGCTGGTCTTGAATCTCTGGGACTTACAGATATCCGAACTCTGGTTCGATTGATGTGCTTGGCTGCAGCAGGGAGAGCTGGCCTCTCCACCAGCCCTTCTACCACGGCAGGAACATCAGAACGCTCACGAGGTGGGCACAGCAAGGCCAACAAGCCCATCTCTTGCCTGGCTTATCTGAGCACAGCAGTGGGATGTCTGGCATCAAACACGCCTAGTGCCGCAAAACTCCTAGTACAGTTGTGTACACAGGTAAGCTAGTTTTCAGGACTTTTCTTGTTGCATTGTTTGTTTCCAACAGATTCTTAAAAGAACCTTTTGAAATGAAATCTTTTTGTTCCAAAATTATATGTAAAAATTAAATTTGTTTATTCCAATTGCCTCTTCAGAACTTGATTTCTGCTGCAACAGGTGTAAATCTAACCACGGTCGATGATCCAATTCAGCGAAAATTTCTACCCAGCTTTCTCCGAGGAATTGCCGAAGAGAATAAGCTTGTAACCTCCCCAAACTTTGTTGTAACTCAGGCCCTTGTGGCATTACTAGCAGACAAAGGGGCCAAACTGAGACCTAACTATGATAAGTCAGAAGTTGAAAAGAAAGGTAAGTTCCATACCATTTAATTTGTACAGTCTTCTAATCAATTTGTATAGTCTCCTTATCAGTTTATTCATGTTTTTAAAAATGCATTTTGGCATTGTGGTATGTGGTGAATTATATAAATGTATACTTCTTAAGTATAGATCATAAAAGAAGTGCATGGATACTTTTTCATTGTGCATAGAAACCAATATTAGAAAATGTACCAAATTAGTCTTCATTTGATTAGATTATTTTATTAGATTATGGTTCGAGTCACCATATATAATAATCCTGGTAGATTTCCTTAATAAAATTGAGATGAAGATACTGCTGTTTTTCTTTTTGTCTTAAGATGATAACACTTTGGAGGGACTGCTTAATCATACGACCCTTCTCTTCATCAGGACCACTTGGCCAAGAGAGATGGGTCTTTGGATCTATCAGCCCCGTCCTTTGATTGGCTGTTAAGTTCACTTTTGAGCAGCAAAAGCCAAATTCTTATTCTTTAGGGTATGCTGCCTCTGCCCTGGCCTTCAAATTATTTCTACTGCATTCTCAGTCTATGGGTCCTTAGAGTAAAGACTATTGATTGATGAATATAAATGTACATTTGCAATGAATGTGATTTTGTATATAATTTGGTGTGAGATAAATGCTTTATACCTTATGTGCATATGTTAGTGAAATGATTGCTTACAAAAGTGCTAATTCTTAAAAGATAGGGGTTAACCCATTTTTGTTTGTTCACCACCACCAGCTCTCACCTGGGTATTATTTCATTGTTTCGTTTAAGGAGATTTAACTGCTCAATTGTATGTCCATCCTTCCTATGATCCTTCTGGTGTAGGCCCTCTGGAGCTGGCTAATGCCCTGGCAGCTTGCTGCCTCTCCTCCAGGCTGTCCTCACAGCACAGGCAATGGGCTGCTCAACAGCTCGTGCGCACTCTGGCTGCACACGATCGCGACAACCAAACTACTCCACAAACATTTGCTGATATGGGAGGAGATCTCAGAAAATGCTCCTTCATCAAGTTGGAGGCTCATCAGAACAGAGTATGTATTCTGAGCACCAAGTGTGTTGATCATCTTATGTAAGATGAAATAGTTTCTGCCCTTCTCAAAGAACTACAAGTGTAGGTCTCTCTCTCTCTCTCTCTCTCTCTCTCTCTCTCTCTCTCTCTCTCACATGCACACACACACACACACACGCACAATTATCAATATTTGTCTTATAGTTACCAACTCTCCTGTCTCTGTATGTTGGGTTGACATTATAGTATACAAATGGGAAAATCAGATGGGGGATGAGAAGAAAAGCAAAGGGATAGCCTCACAAAAAATGAAGACTTCTACATGCAAGAGGAAAAGAAATCGGCCTCACTGTTTTAATCTCACCCACTGGGCCCAAGAGCCGTGACAAGGACAGTTTAGGAAATGAAGACCGGCTTCTGTTATTTAACTAATTTTAAAATCACTTATTAGTCTGTGTTATTTTATAAAACATAAATATGTTGAAGTACTTATACTTTATTGAATTAAATAAACATGTTTTTGAATTAAATAAACTTGTTTACTGAAAATTCCAACAGTTTCAGATAACCCAAACGAGTTTGGGCATAGTACACAAAATAACACTTCAATGGGGATATATGTATAAGCTAATTAGAAAAGAAGGAGACCGTGCATGCTGCATTATAACATGGATGCTTTTTATTTTACAATTTCATGGTAGATTTTTTTTTAAATTTGATAGAACTTTTTCAAATGGCAGAATCATTTGAATCAAAACTTGCTCAAGCATTGCTGGACTTTTTCATGTTTTCTAGGTAATGACTTGTGTGTGGTGTAATAAAAAAGGACTCTTGGCTACAAGCGGCAACGACGGCACCACCCGGGTGTGGAATGTGACCAAGAAGCAGTACTCGCTGCAGCAGACCTGCGTGCTCAGCAGGCTGTGAGTGCGGGTGGCGTCCTCTCTGGTGTAACGCTGAAACCCAGAGCGCTCTACACACGCTTCGTCCTGGCTGTGTTAATGGCATCAAATTGTTACCAAAATATTTCAGTTTTTCTTTTAGAATAGTCTTGTTATATCCCCAATGTGTTTTTAAATTTCCAGGATGGTAATTCAGCACATAAAAATTTTAGCTGTCAATTGTTGGGCTTACTCAGAATTAACTCAAGATAAATGTTCTAGCAAATAAATGTTCAAGTCTATAAAACAGGAGGCTAATTTTCCATCATTCTTCAAGGATTATTTAGGAATTAGAGTAATGATGTTTCTACTGTAGCAGAACGTAGCATCTTTTATAGATAGCTGTAGGTATTTCTTTTCTGAGGACTTACCTAGAGCTGAGACAAACAAGAATCAGTGTCTTCTGGGTAATGACCATGTGTACAACCCATACAGAATCAGAATGTCATTATTGACAAATTATGGACTACATTAAATGGTGAATAGTCTAAGCATCACTGGTTTATAATTCTATATTTTTTACATTATGACAAACAGTAGCTACTATGTGATTGTCAAATACTGCTAGCCGAGCTTTTGAAATGTAAGAATCTGCTATTATGTACCGAGGTCTACATGAAACAATTACTTGAAGAATTGGGGTTTAGTTTATGTTTGGATGATGGGGATTAGAATTCCATTGATATCTATTATATTCTAGGGAAGACGGTACTGAGGAAAGCCTGGTGTCACCCAGTGATCCAAGTTTCTCACCTGTTTCCTGGAGTATCAGTGGCAAATATCTAGCAGGGGCTTTGGAAAAGATGGTGAATATCTGGCAAGTTAATGGTAAGAGTCACGTAAATAATAGTAAACTACTGAAGGTACTTTTTAAGCCTTTCTCTTAGCCTTTTGGCAATAGCCTCCCTTCACCTTGAAACTCACAATCTATTAATCAGCTGTGAAAATCTATGCATAATATGTTTAAATTAAAGAGGACATGTTCATTTCCTGATTTTCCTTTCTGGGAGTTTCAACTAACCTGGTAGTTATAAACTAAAAATTCTTTTCATGTACCGCTGAGTGTTCAGAGTAGGGTTTGAGGAGAAGTAGCATTACTGAATTTTCCATTATGTATTCTTTTGAATCACTTGAAATATTTCTATTTATTTTGTCTGTTTCACAGGTACAGATTTGTCAATTTTAGTAATACCTCTCTGGACAGTAAAAATTATCATTATAATCTTGGACTCATCAGTATTTTTGTTTGTTTTTGTGTATTTGAGGAATGGCTGTTCTATTTCACATATTTGAAGGAATAGCTATCCTTAACTGTAGGTACAGTTCTTATGTTAATTTGGTTTTCAGTAATTGTTAGGAAAGGACTTAGTGTTTGCCATTTATACACTATTTTCTTTTACTCTTCTGTAAAGCTACCATTTTTGTAGCTTTACAGAGGAACCTATTAATTTGATAATCTATGTAGTATATAAATGAAGGATCCTGTCTTGCAGTCATATTCATTAGTAGGCTATTATGAAATTGGGGAATGCTCTAAGTGTATATTAGAATTAGGTAGTAATTATTTTTGTTCTTGCTTTGTTTTTAAGAATTGCTTTTAAGAATTAAGTAACAACTAGTAAACATTTTCTCCATCTTTAGGAGGAAAAGCATTAGTAGATATTCAGCCTCATTGGGTATCTTCCCTGGCTTGGCCGGAAGAGGGTCCAGCTACAGCCTGGTCAGGAGAGTCTCCGGAATTATTGTTGGTGGGACGGATGGACGGATCTCTAGGACTGATCGAAGTTGTTGATGTGTCTACCATGTACCGTCGAGAATTGGAGCATTGCTATCGAAATGATGGTAAATAACTTGACTTACATCTAGTTAAAGTGTTCGCCCAAGTTAAATAGAGTTAGTTTTTTGGCACTTGCTTTTAAAAATGCTGAGTAAGTATTACTTTTGACTGTGTTTTCTAATTTATCCAGTTGGTGTTTCATTTTAATTAGTTACTAAGTTGAAAGATATTTTTCTCCCAACCTTTACCACAGGTCTCTGCCAAAAGAGATACAATAGTAATATACTAGTCATTCATCCTTTGTGTTACTGTCTAATCACTTATAGCAGGTTCCAAATCTGCCTTGAATGTTAGGAATGTCCAAGAGAAAAAAGATAATAATCATTGGTAGAGATGAAATTGTTAACAAATGAATGAAATGAGGAAATGGGGGAAAGAGGAGGAGGGGAGTTCGTGGTATGACAAGGGATAGTAGTCAAATCTACTTTCATTTATTTTCTCACTTTATTCCCTTTGGATGCGTAGGCGTATTACTAGATAGTTTTTGTTAGTCATTTTGGGAGAGTGGGGTATTTCAGCGTTCACAGCCCCAGCTTAAATGGTACTGTATTAGCAGAACAGAACAGTTCTGGAGTTTTTTTGTTTTTGTTATTTTTAGTAAATAATACAGTCATAGGGTTCAAAAATTTTTTTTAAAAAGGTATACAGTGAAAAATTTTTCTTCCATCTACTCAGTTCCCATGTCTCCATTCTATTCCCACAGATAAATACTGTTTTTCACTTCTTTTGTAGTTGTCCAGTGTTGTACATACTTAAAGACGCATATATGAATATAGATTGTTAGAGCAGAATATGTTTGATAGAATATGAAAACATACTGAGTATGGAATATTAGCAAAAGAAGGGACAGGTAATTTTCTTTCTATGACGTGGATCATTTCACTTCTCAGTTTCATGGTAGATTCTGGTCCAAAAGGAAAGAACCTAGTACAATTACTTGAAATCAGCAAGGGAATTCAAATTTTGTCTTTTTCAATAACCACCTGAAAAGAATGAAAGGTTAAAAATGAGGTAGTTTTTGTCACTTGTAAATAACATTTTTAAAGTGAGTTACATGAAATCCCTGCAGTATGCCTACATTTTGTCCAAATTCAATACAGAGATGTTTGAAAACTTACTTGCAATGGTTCAATGGCATATATTTGTTGCAAAGCCTCTTTTTTTTAAGCTAGACAATGACAAATACATTTCTCTCTTTTTTTTCTTTCGAAATTTTTATTTTGTTCTATGTTAGTGTCTGTAACTTGCATTGCCTGGTTCAGTGAAGATAGACCATTTGCAGTGGGGTATTTTGATGGAAAATTGCTATTGGGAACAAAGGAACCGCTTGAGAAAGGAGGCATTGTTCTAATTGATGCACATAAGGTAAAACATCTTTAGTAGATGGTTACATTTTCTTGTTTCTTACTGTAGTGTTCCTTGATACTAGTTTCTTTAAAAAAATGTTTCACATCAGTCACTTATAACATTCTATCATTATACAAAGTTTGTGGACCATGTATATACATGGAAAAGACAATGTAAGAAAGCCATCAAGCCAAAAAAGAAGTAAAACCAAAACAGTGAAATAGGAACATCCTTGGAACATCCCGTCAAAGTAAATACCACTAACGCAAGAAATTCCATCTAGGAAGAATGATTCTTTAACCTTAAACAGAGATTGCCAGTTCAGATGTTTATAGGACCAGGTAGGCAAGTGACAATAGTTGGAAGGGTGAAGGAGTGTTTAAAAAAAAAGTCAGAAGAACACAATGATAACCATATAAATACAAAACATGCCCCAGGGATGGCCAGTTAGCTCAGTTGATTAGAACGTGGTGCTCTTAACAAGGTTCTGTTCGATCCCCATGGGCCACTGTGAGTTGCGCCCTCTACAACTAGATTGAAACAACTACTTGACTTGGAGCAGGTGGGTCCTGGAAAAACAAACTTAAATAAATAAAAGTTTAAAAAATAAATAACATGCCCCAGATTCTCATTAGTATTTGCTATTTTGGTATGAGGGGTGCATTTTTTTAAGTTTCTTCTTTTTCATATTTTAATATAAATAAAAATGACTCTTAAAATGTTAATGAGGGGTAAATATTCCTGTTGAATCGGGATTTAATAATTATTCCACTAACATTTATTGAGCTTTGACTGCAGCAAATATATATAATGCCGACTATATTAATGGGTGAGTTGGTGTCGTGATTGGGAATGATATAACAGTATCTGATTTGCATAAAATGTTGATTTCCAAATAATAGAAGTATACGTTGTAAATATTGAATTTAAAGTATTTGTGAAGGAAGTATTACTATGATTTTTTTTCTCCCCCTACCATTTCAAGGATACTCTTGTTAGTATGAAGTGGGACCCAACAGGTCATATTCTTATGACATGTGCCAAAGAAGAAAATGTGAAACTCTGGGGGCTGATTTCAGGATGCTGGCGCTGTCTACATTCACTCTGCCATCCATCTATTGTAAACGGCATCGCTTGGTGCAGCCTCCCAGGGAAAGGACCCAAGCAGCATTTACTAATGGCTACGTATGTTGTAAATTTGTGTGTGTGTGTGTGTGTGTTAATTTTTATAGACTGTTACTTGCATAAAATGTGTTTTCTCAATAGTCTTATACAGTTTATTGCTAGTTACTAGTCTTCAAATTGTAATACCATAAGATCACCTTAGAGAAATAAAGGGCAATTTTCTAATGTGAATCTTCATATGTAATCTTCTTATCTGGGTGTGATGTTAGAATATCAGTCCTAGTTGTATTTCTCAGATTGTAGCATACCTACTACAAATAAATTTTAAAATAATATCTTTTAGTGGTAGTTCTATCAGGTCTTAACTGATTGTTGTTTGAAAATACTTTTACTTCTGCATATTGACATGTTTTGGTTTTATGTGATTATTTTAAGTGGCTGTCAGAGTGGCTTAGTATGTGTTTGGCGTATTCCCCAAGATACTACACAAACCAGTGTAGCTGGTTCAGAAGGATGGTGGGACCAGGAATCAAATTGCCAGGTAAACATTCTGGTGATTTTGAAGACCTTATCTGAAACCATAAATAGTATATATTATGAAAATAATCCTCCCTTAATTACTAAGATACTGCTGTATCCCAAAGGGTAAGATCCATTAGGGAAACATGAATAATTGTCATGCATTGTGTACTCTCTGAATTAGCTTACTTTTTTATAAGTCACAGACACCATAATTGCTTGTTAAAGTGAGGTACTCAATAAATACTGAGTGGTTATCATTTATAATAATGGGTGTAATGGACACTACAAATAGACAAGTCCAAAGTTAGGTCTTTGGTTCAGTGAGATAGGACCGCCACAGGAGCACACCTATCCAAAGTATTAATATCTCCTCCTGATACCAGAATTCCCCCTATGAAGAACAATTTATTTACCTTAACCAGAGGGTACAAATTCAGATAGATGCTTACAGGGCTAATAATCTAGGCACATAATATAAATTCCTGTAGCTGGGAGTTGAAAGGTGTGGAGAGGGTTTTAAAAAAAAACCCAGAAATGCTCATGCTTCATAAAATAGGCACATTACTAAAAAGCTGATCTTCACCCTCAAGAAATGAGAGCCTATTGTTACTAAATTGTCTAATTTTTTTTTGATAGAAGCTAAAAACTCCAATGTTTTAAGTAACATCTCCCAATGTTAAACATTGGTACCTGATTTAAGATTCTTTACAGCACTGGGTGGCCAATGCAATTGCATCCCTGAGCTACCAGTTTGCAGCCTCTGTTGCTGTTTCTTTTGTCCATGACACAAAATCCCTGAAAGAAATACTATGCTTTATGTGATCTTTGGGTAAATGTATACACCTGGTATTACATTCTGTCATAACTAGAAGGAAGAGGGAGCTCGGGCAGGGAGAAAGAGGTAAGGAGGGCTGGGTAGGTAACTCACTAATGGGAGGAAAATATCACAGAGGTGGAGGTAGAAGCACTAAAGATAAATCTAGTTTGTTCTTTATGCTAGAGAGTATTTGGACAGGCCTTACCTATCTTACTTCTAAAACCTGCAGAGCAAATACGGGATTAGACATCACATGACAGAACCACTTGTAGCAAATAGATGTACCTGTTTGTATCGAGCCAGCATGTACAATTCACAAATGTTAGAGGCTAAAAATGAAAACTACATAGTTAAATTTGTGAAATTAAAACGCTCATTAAGAAGTAGAAGTTACAGTTTACTTATCTCTGAGGGATTATTGGAATTTAGGAATATAGTCATTTCTGCCAGGTTGAAGAGTAAGAAGTTAGCTTAGCAGTGTTTCAAAAAAGATGAAACTCACCTTTAACAAAGGAGAACCAGGTTAATATTTTATTTTCTCAGTTAGCTTAATCTTTCTGAGAGTTGTCCTTCCCTCTTCCCCAGTATTATACTGAAATACAAAATTTCCAAGAATGAATTATTAATGTTGAATTTATAAATTATTTTAATCTTAATATATGTTAAAAACAAAAATGAATTGCAGGATGGATATAGGAAACCAGCCGGAGTCAAGTGTGTTTATCAGCTGCGGGGACACATCACCCCCGTTCGGACCGTTGCCTTTAGTTCTGATGGGTTGGCCCTGGTGTCTGGTGGACTAGGTGGGCTCATGAACATTTGGTCTTTAAGGGTAAGAGTATAGATGTTATTTTTATCTTAAGAAATGTTTTTCATTAACTTACATATGATAAAAATTAACCCAATCAATCCTAGGCATATTTTATGTAGTAATATCTTGAATACTGGAAAACTCCTTTCAGAATCCTCTGCCCTTTAATTTTTTTTTTTATTGATGATAAGTTCTTTTAAAGTCATCAAGGCCCTATAAAATTGGGTATTAGGTATGTCATTGGACATCATCAAATTTAGCTGAAATGTAGATTTTAGAATATGTTTTTATGAATGTAAAGTATAAATTTAAAATGTAAATAATTAGCCAAGGTTAAGTAATGCATAATATAAATACATCTCATTTTAGGATGGCTCTGTCTTACAAACTGTTGTGATAGGCTCTGGAGCTATTCACACCACAGTATGGATTCCAGATGTTGGGGTTGCTGCTTGTTCAAATAGATCAAAGGTAATTTCAGTTATATCAAATCATAGGGTATAAGGCTGTAAGGTATCTTAGAAATCATAGTCCAAACATCCCACTTTACAGGAGAAAACAGATATTCAGAGGGATTATTTCTTGCCCAAGATAAAGAAACTATTTAGTGGCAGAAAGAAAAGTAGAACCCACCCAAGTCTCCTGATTTATAATCTAGTACTCTTTCTATTATACCCCAGACTTCAGTGAAGTGCTTAGTTATTGAATGACTTCATCTCCATTGTAAGTTATAAAGTGGATTTTGACTTTCTACCATGAGTTTTGAGATAGCACTAAATTATCTCAAAAGAACTTTCTCTGAAAAGAAGGACCATCTCAAAGACATTTAACTCAAGTATACACAATATATTTTGGTTTCCAAATTTAATATTCTAGTAAAAAAAAAATACTAGCCCCCTACTGCTGTGAAGTAAGTAATTCTATGACATTATCCCCTTTAATATTGCCTTTTATACCCTTAATGAATAGAGCCACTGTGTTTCTCTGGTTTACATTCTGTGTGGTTAAATGATACTAAAATAGACCTGTAAACCTGCATGAGTAGTCCCACTAGAAGTAAGATACAGAACCAGACTCTAGGCAGTAATGGCCTATGTAGAATAAACCATAGAGCCACAGTTCGAGTAGTGCTGCTTCTTTTGCATATATGTCCCTCAGCAGACAGAGTACTACTTCCTTTAGTATCCCTGTGGTCATGTCAGACTTTTAAAATATGCTAGATACTTTGTCCTCCAAGTCCTATGTAATAGCAAATAATTCCTGTTGTCTCTTAGAAGAATCAGCTAATCCAAGGTAGTTCACAAATTTTATCGTTCTTTTTCACTTGTTTTTACTTAGGCAAAATTTAGGATGTTTTGAAGTTCATAGGCATTAAAAGTACAGCATAAAATGTCCAAAAAGCAAACATGTTTAATGCAATTACTGGAAGGAATATCTCAGATGTGAATGGTGATAGAATTTTTTATCCTTTATTTAAACAAATCATGTGACATGATTTATTTTCCATCAGGATGTTTTGGTTGTGAATTGTACCCCAGAATGGGCTGCTGCCAATCATGTTTTAGCAACCTGTAGGACAGCACTGAAACAGCAAGGTGTTCTGGGATTAAACATGGCTCCCTGCATGAGAGCGTTTCTGGAGCGGCTACCCATGATGCTTCAGGAGCAGTATGCCTATGAAAAGGTGATTGATTTCACTAATTCCTACAGATCTGGTGCTTTGGAATTTGAGTTACAGTTTTGAATTTACCCCTTAAGAGGATGAGGTCTGAAGAAAATACATGGGGCTATTTGGGCAGAATTAAATGAAGATAAGTCATGCTTAAAACAGTTGTTCAATAATCCTAAATTCAATACTCCTACTTTATTTTAGTGAGAATAAAGTTTTAAAATAACCGTCAAATTTGAATGGTGTTTTTATATCATTCTTTTTCAGATTATTTATTCACTCCAAAACTTCTTAAAATACCTGTGCCTCAGAGTATTGTCTTCCCATTTTTTTTTACCTATATATCTATTTTTGTGTGGTTTTGCCATCCCAGAGTTGGGAGGTGGGAGTGGATATGGCTGTCAGAGTGAACATCTTTTCCCCACATCAGGTGAATCCTTGTGGAAAGTTGTATGGAAAAGCTAAGTTTGACTGAGTAGGGTCATTAAATACTAGAATGAGGAATTACAGAATTTGTTCCTGTGTAGCCTGTCTTCCAGGCCTTACTAGTCACAGTGTGCTACCCGTCGGTAGAGCGATTTGGGTTTGGTTTGGGAATTTTTTGCCAAGCTACATTAATATAATCAACTGTTACCACACCCAGTTAATTTCACTGATGCATTTGCCCACAATTTATTTTCTGAATCATGTAGTCTGTCACAGAGTTGCTCTACTACAACTAGGAAGCACCATGAAAGAAGGATTTTCTTTTGGCGGCTACCAGAGTTCTCTTGGTAAATGAGGAATTGTGAGAGGGAGCAGCTCTCCGTGATTCAGTTGTTATCTGTTTGCCTTTTTTTTTTTCTAAATGAAGATAAACTACTGAAAATATACTAAACAATATGATATCCTGAATTGGATTCTGGAACAGAAAAGGGGTATTAATGGGAAACCAAATAAAGTTGTGTTGTTTATTTAGTATTGTACCAGTGTTAATTTCTTAGTTTTGATCAATGCATCAGTTATGGAAGATGTTAACATTAGAGGAAGTTGGGTGAAGGGTTTACAGGAATTCTCTACTGTCTCTACAACTCTCTGTATATCTAACGTTATTTCATAGTAAAAAGCTTAAAAAACAGTGAACTTAAAAAATAAAATTACAGGCTATCAGATTGCAGTAGATTAATTTAAAATATTTGTCAGAGGTTCTTCAGCGTAATGTCCTTGCATTTTTCTCTTAGCCTCATGTGGTTTGTGGTGACCAGCTTGTTCACAGCCCCTATATGCAGTGTCTGGCTTCCCTTGCTGTGGGACTTCATCTGGACCAGCTGTTGTGTAACCCTCCAGTGCCACCACACCACCAGCACTGTCTCCCTGACCCTGCATCCTGGAATCCGAATGAGTGGGCCTGGTTAGAATGTTTCTCAACCACCATAAAAGCTGCTGAAGCCCTGACCAATGGAGCACAGTTTCCAGAATCTTTTACTGTTCCAGATCTAGAACCTGTTCCAGAGGATGAACTTGTATTCCTAATGGTAAGTGTAATAGAAACTGCTGTTCTTTGTGGCTGAGATTGTATCATGGGTGTTTAGCATGTAGCAGCTCCTCAGTAAGTATTTGCTAGCTTGAATAGCTAGAAACATACCCTTAGATAAACTTAAAACGTTTTGCTTTCAGGTAGTCACTTTTGATCTGCTGTCAGGCCTCTGTGGTGACAGGGATTGATTATATGAGAACTAGAGCTCTTATAAACTTGCTAGCTCTCAATGACATAGTCCCATATTTTCCCTTTTTTTTTTTTTTTTGTTCATAAGTGCCTGTAAGTACCTTATTTGTATATATTTTAGCATCTTTTCCTGGTCATCTTGTAAGGTTTATTTCATGTATAGATTCTAAGTTATTTGGCACTTCAATCATGTTTGTAATCACCATGAAATAAGAATATGGAAGAGCATTCTGATTGTATTTGAGTGTCTAGCAATATAAACTATAATGTAGGTACTGCAGGCCGGCACGTGATCCAACACCCCCTGGACTTAATTAAAGTTTATATATACAAATATTTGAATTTATAAATATAGATAAAATATAAACAGACATGAATTGAGGAAAATTATCTAAATGAGAACACTTTAATTAGGAAATGTCCTTCTGACCCCATTTGCCCCAAATCTGTCATTTTGTAGATGAGGAAACTAAAGCCCAGAAAGATGAGGTGACCAGCTCAAAGCTATACAGCAAGTTTATGGGACAGTGGCTCCTGGACATGACCTTATTCCTTTGGGTGCTCAGAAAACATAAATGGTTAGCTTTGAATCACCAAGGTGATAGTGATAGTTGATAGTGAAAGTGTTTATAATAAAGGGAAATACTAATAACAATGTCTAAAATCAAGTTTGGCATGATTATAAAACTGGCTTAATTTCTCATATTACCAAGTTCTTTTTTGTAAAGACTAAGTTTTAGAAGAAGACTTAGTTGTTATTAGGTTGGTGCAAAAGTAATTGCGGTTTTTGCTATTTCAATCTTTTAAACCGCAATTACTTTTGCACCAACCTAATAGTTAAGAACAGGTAAATTGTGATTAAGCAAGATTGATCCTGACATTTGCCCTGTCTTACAGGATAACAGTAAATGGATTAATGGCATGGATGAACAGATTATGTCTTGGGCAACGTCCAGACCTGAGGTCAGTAAAGATGGACATCACTATATGGTGGTTCCAGTAAATCTTCTGATTGTAAATGCTTGTGTGTTTGTGTCCTTGTGTCTCCCACAGAGACCAGCACACACTTGGTACCCAGCACCTGCTTGTTTGAATGAATGAGAATCTAATTTTGAGATGATTGTTGTTTTCTAGGACTGGCACCTTGGAGGTAAATGTGATGTGTACTTATGGGGTGCTGGCAGGCATGGACAACTGGCAGAAGCTGGAAGAAACGTAATGGTACCTGCAGCAGCTCCCTCATTCTCACAGGCCCAACAGGTAACTATCAGGGTAAAAATATGGAGAAGAAACTTGGAAACTGACAGTTCTGTCTGATTCCTTTGCTGTCAGTAACACTGAGGGATAAAATCTGTGCATTTCATAGTCTATTGTAAGGAATCACTAAAGAAAGGCATGATGTTATAGCTTCCAAAAAAAGGCTTTCCTAAGGTTTTTATCAGACTAAAGTTGTATTAATAAGTTTCTAAATTTTTCTTGCTTTCACGTCTAATAAATTAGCATCTTGAAACATTAGGCTTTTCCAATACTTATTTATAGAAGATACTTCAAATTATCGATTCCCTCTTTGGAGCTATAGACTTACTCGGATCTTTAACTAGATTTCATTGACACCCCTCCCCTCTTCTAATAATTGTGTGCTATATATCCAAACCTTTCCTGAGGCCACTGCTTTCTCTTTCGTTCTTCTCTACCTCAGTAAGTCCCAGAATGCACTATTCTTTCTCATGTATATCCCTTCCAGTTTATACCTCTTGCTGACCTCTAGTCTTTCATATTTCTCGGTCATCCTTTCCTCTTTCTCATTTTATCTACTTTGTTGTTAATATTATTTAATCTCTTCACAATTGGCTGAAATCCCTGTAAATATCATAGTTCAAACTATCTTAAAAACTCAGGTGAGCCTCATACATCTCTTAGTTAAGTAAGCAGTTTTGTAACAATTAAGGGCTTACAGGAACCCCATAGTTACATTAACCCTTCCCCTGTAGTGAAAGGATAAAAAAAATTGATGACGGTATCTTAGGTATAAATGAAATTATTTTAAATATTTGCATGTTAAAGCTATATAATAAAGGATAATATATTTAGCTGTATGTTTTTATACTAGGTCATATGTGGTCAGAATTGTACGTTTGTCATCCAAGCCAATGGCACAGTGTTGGCTTGTGGGGAAGGAAGTTATGGCAGATTAGGACAAGGAAATTCAGATGACCTTCATGTGCTGACAGTTATTTCAGCCTTACAAGGTAAAATTATCCTCAATTAAAAGTTGGTCAGAAACTAATGGCCTAACTGTAGGAATGTTTGCTTATGCTGGAGCTCATCTCAAACTTTCCCTAGATAGTCATATAGGGGTTTCACTTATGTTGAGATTCTCTTTTAGGCATGTACAGCCCTAATTCCCATATTTTAAGCTATATTATTTTGCAAGTTATTTATCGTAGCAATGGTAGAATTCAATGGTATGAATAACTTGTTTTAAGACCCACTAAAGAATATAAACAAATTCTTTAAAAATTGCAAAACTATAATTAGGCAACTGTTAATAGCAGTAGCAGTCATGCATGTGTTCCATTAAAATTAAAAATCCATTTATATGGGAATGTACTAAAGACTTTAAGGGCATCTCTGTCAGAGTTCTCTATGACTTAGAAAAAGAATACCTCTGGAGAAACCACTGCAGGAGCTTGTTCTTAAATTTTACTGACTCTGAAGCCTACACAAAGAGCAAAGAGAGTTTTTCTTTTTTTCAAGTTAAAGAGTACAAGTCACAAGGAGTTTAGAACCAATTCCTGAGTAGCTCTTGAGTTCTTGAGATCCAAGTGTGAAGAGCATAGCAGTGAGGGTGGGAGGGCTTGGTTCCTATCTGGTTCTACTACATCCTGCCTCTGGGACCTTGCACAAGTTACTAGACCTTTTTGTGACTCAGTTCCCCCAGTTGTAAAAGTGGTGACAATAATATCTGCCTCATAGGTTCTATGCGAAGATAGAAAATGAGGTAATCCGTTAAAGTGTTTATAGGAGTAGCTAGAACATAGTGCTTTTTATAACTGCTCCTGTCACCCTCCTCTTCCTTGTCACATCATTATTTTATATGACTGCTCCCAATTTGCTAGGCTATTTATGCAAATTTGATTTAAAATTAAGAAATTGTTTTTATTTCTGTAGTCCCATTTTGGCATATTTCGATTCAGAGAATATTCTTTACCAGCTGCAAGTAAAGAGGGGAGTTTAACATACAGTGACTCTTACTGGGTTTCTGCTCTGTTCCAGGCTTTGTGGTGACTCAGCTGGTGACGTCTTGTGGTTCCGATGGGCACTCGATGGCCCTGACGGAAAGTGGTGAGGTCTTTAGCTGGGGAGATGGTGATTATGGCAAACTCGGCCATGGGAACAGCGACAGGCAGCGGCGACCCAGGCAGATTGAGGCCTTACAAGGAGAAGAAGTGGTGCAGGTCAGGCAGGACATGGATAAGTTTGCCTTTGAATGCCTGTGAATGTGAACGTACTAGTTGTCAATTCAAATTTAGGTAATGGGAAATAACAGTAAAAATATATTACACAATCGTAAGAGAGTCACTGTATCTGATTGTTCATATTCATTCTGTCAGCATCTGACTGGCTTTGGAATTAGAATGGACTCCTTTTTCCTGAGCCAGCTGCTTGGCTCACGCTAGGGTGCTGCAGGTCCTTGGAGGAATCATTATGGGATTTAGCTTTTGCCACACAGTTCTTAAGACACCAATAAGTGAAAAGCTTTGCTTTCAGCCTATCATTATTGTCACAAAGGTTGAGTTCATACACATTTTCTGGAAAATCTATTAGTAATCTAAAATAATACTGTAACATTGCATAGCACCTTAGATTTTACAAAGAGTTTCCCCATTCATTATCTCATGTAGTCTGGGTCATCTGTACGCAGCTGAAAAGTAGCAAGTTGTTCCCAGATATGCTGTTTAGCTTGGTCTTCCTGAGGATGGTGAGGTAGATCAGGCGCAGGGGAGCAGGAAAGTCACTGGGCAGGTGTGACATACTGGTCTTGAAGATCCTGATTTGTCAGTGACATTTATTACCATATTAATAACCAAAAATAACTGCTTTCTTTCTTTCTAAGTACCCTTTCTCAAAAATGTTTTTCTCCTTGGTTCTGTCTGTAGATGTCTTGTGGCTTCAAGCACTCTGCAGTGGTAACTTCAGATGGCAAACTGTTTACCTTTGGGAATGGTGACTATGGTCGTCTGGGTCTTGGAAACACCTCTAACAAAAAACTTCCAGAGAGAGTGACTGCACTGGAGGGATATCAGATTGGACAGGCATGGAATTAGTCAATGCTCACTGTATCTGATCATAGTTTCTCATTTCCTTTCTGTGTGCTTAGACACTCTCCTTTCAGGAACAAAAGAATCACCAGTTATATTTAATCTTCTGTACATCTGATGTAATCTGATGCTTGGCCTAATTGATAATTTTTCGTGATTTTTTTCCCTATATGAAAATTCACATTTTAACTCATTTGTTTGTTTGTCATATAAGTTTGTTTGTCGTATTTGATTCCACATTAATTCAAGATGTGAATATTTTAAAAACCCCTCCTAAAGTACTAATACAACTTGATATAAAACCTTTAAAGAATACAGATTTTTGTGACTCCTGTCCAGTAGGCTGGAAGTAGATTGCTGAACTGCTGCATCACTGATAGCTACTGATGTCAGGCAGTAATTGTCCCAGTCCTGTGTACATTGAGACTCTCTCTTAACAAGGAAATAAGATATTTTTATCTTTTTCTGTATCATACCTTAGACTTCTCCGGTGTGAAGGAGTATTTTTGAGTCATATGTACTTCTCCTATCTTCTGTACTCCGTTTCTGAGTTAGCCTCAGATAACTGAAGGGTTTCACATTGAAGAAAAAGTTATTTTTTTGTTTGTGGACATTAGGAATTATTTCTCGTTGACACATTTTGGTTAACATGTAGACTCTTTGGAAACATAACCAAGTTTTTCACTGAAATGAAAAAATGATTCCAGAAACAAGGGTATGTGTTTCAGGTATTATGATTTGCCTTACTGAATACCCTGTTATTTCTCCAGGTGGCTTGTGGCTTAAACCACACCTTAGCAGTGTCAGCCGATGGCTCCATGGTGTGGGCTTTCGGAGATGGGGATTACGGAAAATTAGGCTTAGGAAATTCTACGGCAAAATCTTCGCCTCAGGTCAGTATTGTCTTTAGTGTTTCAGACAACAGTTTTTATTTATGTCAATACCTCTTTTTAGTTGGAGATAATTTACCTTTAACATTTTTGGTAATTCATAATGGAGTTCAGAAGCTTCTGTTGTTTATTCTTAAATGTTCAGCTTTCTAGATCTTGATTTCAATAAGCCATTAATAGCTAAACTGGATGTAAAAATTCTGCAAGGATAAGTGTCTGTCTCTGTATACAGACTGCGTACTGTAGCACTACCTCCCATGTAAAGAAGAAATAGTTATGAACATATTTTCAGGGTGTCTTATAGAGGGAACCATGAACAATCTTTTGTAACCTTCTGCTTGCTGCTGCCATCTCTGCTTATATTACCACTGAATTATACAGGTATGCATCTCCCTTTAAAAAATAATAGAAAGGAAAACCGAGTGCAGAAACAAATAAATTAGAAAATATTATTTACATTATAGAAGTTTTCTTGGCTCTACAGAAGACTTCTTACACAATTATTTTGTTTTCTTAACATACCGGGAGTGCCAAATCGGGGGTGCCAAATAAATGTGTACACATTTTAAGAGATGTTATCTTAAAATGTGTATACATTTTTTGGGCACCCTCTATATATAATAAGCATCATGATTTACAAATATTCAATTTATATTCAACTCCATATTCACCGCTATATATAGTCTGTGACACATGGTAAACTATGGTGAATATTCAGCTTAATTGACAAAGCCAGGAAGCCCTCTCTGGAGAACAGATAAACCAGTTACTGTAACTTCTGAAAGCAGAAAATGTCTAACTGGGAGCAGCCCATGGCTTTACATGATCTTGCAGCGGTCTTTAAAAGGCCACAGGACTCCTAGGTTTCTGTTGCCCAGAGGAATGCTTCCACCTTACATGAGGCCTGGGGATTTTAATCAAATGCCCCATGCACACTTCCTCCCCCAAATTCAGGTAGTTTGACAGCAGCATGGGAAAATGTCATTTGGGAGTATGGATTTGGGTGGAAAGAGGTAAGTAACTGTTAGTATTTTTATTGGAAGATAATCCTTGTGTTTATACATCTCGATAGACAATTCAATAGATTTTTTTTTTCCCTTTTTGAAGTGTGTGTTACACTTTTGTTTTGCAGAAAGTTGATGTCCTTTGTGGAATCGGAATAAAAAAGGTTGCTTGTGGAACCCAGTTTTCTGTTGCATTGACCAAGGATGGTCATGTGTATACCTTTGGCCAAGGTAAGGCATTTTCAAGACATAACATTGCTCGTTTTGTGTGCATATGTATTATACAAACATTTGCCTTCCAGTTTTATAGAAAGTGACCTAAATTGAGTCATTGTTTGCGCTGGGTGATGAGTGCACACTGTGACCTTCATGCGCTAGCTACTTTTCTGCTCCGCTCTATGAACTTTGTCCTAAAGACACTCTCCTCCCCATTGAGGGCCCCTTACGCCAGAGCCTTCACTCTGGTTAGAAGAGTTCTTGCCAAGGCCCTTTCCCCCTCCCTGCTGCCTCCACCGTGCTACCACAAACATGGCTTTGACCACCAGAGCGCCTCTGGATCCTGCCCCACTACCTAGTCCTTCCTGGCACTGGGGGTTCAGGTCTTAGGAGTTCACAGCTATTCAGGGTTCACATCTTGAGCAGGTTCCTAATCTAAACATCCACAGTGGGATTCCCTGGCAAAATATTCTCCTTCTTAAGTATAATTTCTTGGCCAGTTGTGACTGAGGGGTATGTGAGGCAGATGAGAGGAAGCAGAAGAAGTACGCCTGGAGTGAAGTTCTGGTCTTGGAAGAGCATTGGTGCCACTGACTGAGGACAGGGTTTGGGGGGAAGAGGTAAGGAGCTTAGTTTGGGGGCCATATGCTCTAGATATATAGAGAGATTTTCAGCAAGTTATTGGGGATTTGGATCTGGAACTCCAGAGAGACGGGTTATGGAAATGTAGGCTTGCATAATGTATAATGATGTAATTAAAGTCATAGTAATAGCCTCTAAGAAACCCAAGGAGAGCGTACAGAATACAAAAAGAAGAGGCTAGAACTCTAGGGAATGTGAGTAAAGGGCAGGTAAGCACAGGAAGAGGACTCAGGAGAGTTGGATTGAAAGGAGAGGAGAGAGCGGGAGCCAGTGCACCAGAGGGGGCAGGAGGAGCTGAGGCCATGCCATCAGAAGGCTTCACGGGGCTCTGCAGGCTGGAGCCTGAGAAGAGGCTGCTGCAGTTGGCAGTTAGGAGCTACTCATGGCTCTTGACAGTACAGTTACAGTGCAGTGGTGAGAGTGGAAGGTAGGCTGTGGAAGGTGGCCAAGCCAGACAGGACTGGAGGACATGGAGAAACCAGGGCTGGCCTGCACTTTGAGAAGCAAAGGTAAGGGGAGGGGTTGGTTAGAAGTTTGAGGACAAGACAGGCCGAGTAACATCTTTTCTTAGAAAGCAAGAGCTTCAGGCCTTTGTGAACTACACACCAGCCCTCCCAGACATGAGGGTACCGGAGGTGCCTCTTGGTTTGAAATGAGCTACTAATTTTAGATTTAATTGTATTCATTTTTATGAATAAGGACACTGACATTTTACAAAGAAACAGTTTCAAACTTTTCATTCACTCAGAATCCAGTACACCTTATCAAAAGAGCAGCTTTTGCCCCATTGAGTTATATGTCACTGCTATTCCACCATAAAAGTTCAATGACTCTTTAGAAACCATGAAAGGACTGTGCTGTGCCATTCATAAATTTCCTCCTGCTATTTTTTCAGATCGCTTGATAGGCTTGCCAGAGGGGCGTGCTCGCAATCATAATCGACCGCAGCAAATCCCTGTGCTGGCTGGAGTGCTCATAGAAGATGTGGCAGTTGGAGCTGAACACACACTTGCTTTGGCATCAACTGGAGATGTATATGCCTGGGGAAGCAATTCAGAAGGACAGGTAAATATTCATCTTACGTGCTGCTCTCACATCCTAGAAAGCTGACCACATTCCTCATTTGGGAAACAGATAAGTTAGGAAGCTCATCCTGCCTGTCATGGTGCCTCCTGCACCTCACTTGCCGTGGGGCTGGTTCTGTGCGCCCACTTGTGCATACTCATATCTCTTGATTGAGGCCAAGGAAGTATTGCACCGTGGTTTAAGGGAAACATCACAGCAAGGTGATTCAGGGAATTAACTGAGTATATGTACAAGTGTGTGTCTGCATACGTTGCTAGGTGCCTGACACATAGGAAGCAGCACTGTGCAAGTATTGGCTTCTGTCATCATCATCGTCACGGGTAGTACGTGAGGTTAGTTCTGGGAGCATCAGATGATCTGGAAAATGGAAAGAATGAAACAACAATACTTTTATATTTTATAATACTACAGTGTGTACAATACATTCATGTTCGTGCAGGAAGTCTTGTCACCTCCAGTATAAAGAGGAATAAACTGAGCCTCTTAGAGGTTGCGAACAGATGCGAGGTTGATGTGTGTAGCCTACCCTGTATATGGAGGAGGGAGGGACTTCAATGGGAGAGCCTGAGATGCCTGCTAATACACTGGCTTTCACCGCACATCCCCTTCCTCCATCAGTCCTCTCAAATTCAAGGTCCAGTAATATCCCTCATGGCCTCATTCTGGTACTGTTGTCTCCTCATCACTATCATAACAGATGGGGAAGCTCAGCATCGTGGTTGCAGTTTCTTACTGAGAGGGCAGTTGATTTTTGAGGAAACTTCGGGAGGTCCCTGATAGGGCCTTGACAGGATCCTCCGTAATGATGTTGAGGTGCTTAGCTGCTGAAACGCTGGTGTCCCAGTCAGACCCTAAGAGCAGAGATCTAGAGCAGACAGTATGCCTCTGTATGTTTTTATAATTGCTTATTTATTGTTACAAAGGCAATCCGTGTTAAAAACCAAGAAATCATGTGTTTTACGTGAAAGCTCTATAGATCATTCTGTTTGGTTTTTTTTTAACTCTCTAAGAATTAATTACCTCTCTAAAAGTGGAAATCAAGGATGTGTTCAGTCATTAAGACACATCTGCTAAATTTGGAATGGCCTTGTTGTAGCTTGGTTTTTAGGAGACAGTCTGAGCTGTGAGGACTACGTTGATAGAGAAAATCAGTATTAATTTCATTGTTTCCATGCTTGTCTTGGTACAGTTATTAACTTACTTATATCTGCTACCATCTAAGACAAATTTCATCATCTTGGCTTCCTTTCTTCCTCTTTCTAATTGAATCTCTGTGTATTTGTAATTTATCCCCAGCTTGGCCTAGGCCACACCAACCACGTTCGAGAACCGACCTTGGTAACAGTTTTGCAAGGGAAAAACATTCGGCAGATTTCAGCTGGCCGCTGCCACAGTGCTGCATGGACAGCGCCACCGGTCCCACCAAGAGCACCAGGTGAGGGATGAAATACCCATGCTCCTGCACCTTCTCTTTCAGCAGAACCCAGCTGCACTGTCTGCTTGCCAGTTTCAAACTGCATCCAGACATCATTCTGAAACCATCAAACCCCACACAACCAAAGCACTCTTTGTGCTACCAGCACTGTAAATACTTTCACAGCAGGCAGACTTCATTATGAAGCAGTCCCTCTCTGCATATTACTTAGGCAAGCAAAAATTTATAATTTTAGACCATCAACTAAGTATGTTCTTATATAAAATAAAGTAGCTTCCTAAGGCCTACTGTTAAGAATAAAGATTAAAAGCCCTGAGAACATTTGTCAAATTCTTCACTCCAGTTAACCATTTGAAACATGATGCTGTCTGCGCATTGGCACAGAAAAAAAAAAATTGTTGCCATTTTACTCCAGCATGTAACAGTACTGATGGGCTGTTTCTACCTTTTTGTTGTTTGTTTTGCTTTTAATTTATTATGAAATCTTTATAGAGCTACAAAACTATATAAAGAAAAATAAAGTACATATTTGTGTACTTAACCATCCAGCTGTGTACTCCCCGGATTAGATCCATCTTCCATTCCCCACAAATGTAACTGTTGCCTTAAGTGTGGCATTTATCATCCTTACACATTTCTTCATATTTAGGCTGTTTCTTTCCCAGTTCCTCAAGCCCTTTCTTTCTACCATCCTCTGTTGTCTATGGCCTTACAATTTCCCTGAAGCAATCTTGTGCCTGAGAGCTCAGCATTTTCTTCCCTTTTTGCTAACCTCTCTACTTCTAAGCTACAGGTCCTTGGGAAAGACTCTCCAAAGAGGTTTTTATCCTGTTAGATACCCTAAGAGAGCAAGGCAGAACTTGCCAGTAGGTCCAAGCAAGCAGAAGGTGGTTTCTGGCTAACAGAATCCAGAATGAACAGTGCTGCCCACGCACTGACATTTTCAGATACTCAGGGGTTCTCCAAGAGGTTTCCCCTCCTACTTCAGGACAGAGGCTACACAGCATGGTGGGTAAAAGTTCAGACTGGAACCACATTACCTGGGTTGAATCCTGGTGCTTCCACTTACAAGCTGAGTGACTCTGAGACTCAGTTTCCTTGTCTATAAAATGAGGATAATAACAGCACCTATTGTAAAGAGCTACAGGAGTAAATGAACCAATTCCTGTGAAGATCTTAGAATAGTGCCAGGCACATAGAAGTACTCAATAAATGTTAGTTTTTATTAATAATAGTAAAATACCTCTGTGAACTGAGCTGTACAAATCTTTATAGGAAACTCATATAAGTTAAGTATCTTGTTTGTACTCCTTGTGCATTTTTATAAGAGAGTAACCATGGATATAGTTAGTCCTTGTAGTCTTTACTTCTACAGAGCAGCATGCACCCATTTCTTTCATTCTGTCATGGTCACTTTCTGTCAGATCCCTAGTGAGTGTGGGAGGTGGCTCTGCTAAGTTGCTCATTTCCATTTTCCAGAACTTTCTGCCTGGTCTTGACCCACACCAGTGTTATTATGAAGATGACAATTACTGAATATGAACGGAAGAATTTGGGTTTTTCTGTTTTTGTTTTTTTGTGAAGAAACTTAAGTCCCATAGTTAAATGGAAAACTAAATTAAAGGAGAAAAAAACAAGTTTCCATAATAAATTAACAGATAGAGGAATTGATAAATATGTGATAAAGCAAGTATAGCAAAACGTTAATTATAGAGTTTAAGTAGGTGTTCGTTGTGCACTTCACTTTTTTGTGTGTTTGAAAATTTTCAAAATACTGAACATGCAAGCAATGCATTTTCCTTTATCAGTGTCCATTTGCTTTCCGGGCAGGTGTGTCAGTACCGCTGCAGCTGGGCCTGCCCGATGCAGTGCCCCCGCAGTACGGGGCCCTGCGGGAGGTGAGCATTCACACCGCAAGGGCCCGGCTGCGGCTGCTCTACCACTTCTCAGACCTCATGTACTCGTCCTGGAGGCTGCTGAACCTCAGCCCCAACAACCAGGTAAATGCTGGCTTGGGAAATAGTGCCTGTGACATACGTGCTCACCAGGTCTGGGCCTTTCTGAGCCTGTGGAAAATTCTTCCGTGGCTAATAGTTTTTACTCCCAGCACCCAAGAGATGTAGAAAAGACCACAATTCTGTTCGCATGTTATTGTTGGTTCAGTGACAGTCCAGACATTGGTAGTCATGGTACTGGACACACAGTGGTCTTCCTTCTGGGTTTTGGTTTGTCCACCTCAGGGAGGGATGACTGGCTAAGCATGTGTTTTCTGTAAAGTCGGTGAAATGGTTTTAAAGCTTAGGCACACACAGCTGTTAGTACCAGTCAAGGTTCTTATGTAAATGAGTCCACAACATTTAGGAGACTTCTTGCTCTCCTTACAGATGTGCATTCTGGGTCCTGTGGAAGGGTGGGTGGGGGGTGGGGATAAAGTACATTTGGCTGATTTGACTGTCTTTATAGAACAGTCTAGTAACTTAGGAAGAAAGCAAGCTGGCTATGTTTGTTTGTTTAATGTGTAGCCATGCCTACCAAAATGTGTATCAGTTTATAAAACTGTTCATCAGAAATCCTTTGGGTAACCAGTCGTGGGCATATGAGAGATTTTTATTATTTTATCATTGTTAGAAATAGTCAGCGAGGCAACAGAATACTGTATGTACTACACAGAGTGTCAGCAAACTGTTTGTAATTAGTGGGAGAAATGTCTAATGATACAAAGTTAGGTGAGAAAAGCAGCAGAAAATTGTATAAACAGTATGGTAACAATATGGAAAATGTATGTCTACACACATGGAAGGAAATTGGAAGGAAATAGATCGAAGTGTTAATGGGGCCACCTCCATATGGTAGCATTATGGATGATTTCATGTGTATGTACATGTATGTGTCCTTTTCTGTGCTTTCCAAGTTTTTTCAAATAATAATTACATATTTTATTAGCACAAATATTTTTAAAAGTGACTAATAGTTACTCATATCCGGGTTTATGCTTTTAAAGTGAATTTCAGAAAGAATTGTGTTCTAAAAGTAAAAACGTAGTATTTCTTTTAAGCTTTAGAGTGTACCGTTTCTGATAAGCTCACTTTCTGTTATAGAGCAGTACCTCCCATTATAATGCTGGGACGTGGGGCATTGTGCAGGGACAGCTGCGGCCTTTGTTAGCCCCAAGAGTCTACACCCTCCCGATGGTGCGCTCCATAGGAAAAACCATGGTTCAAGGCAAAAACTATGGACCTCAAATTACAGTCAAGAGGATTTCAACCAGGTTAGCATATGTGTGTATGTTTCACTTACTAGCGTTTTTTTAGATGAACATTATTACTAACTAATCTTTTGAGCCTTCCTTATTTGTAAAGTAGGATAGTAACAGTACTTACATTAGTACCTGATGTGGTTACAGTGGGCTTAGCACAGTGTTTGGCTGTTGTTAAGCTTGCCTGTTCATTCACTGATGGGAAGACATCTTCAAATGACCTTTGTGGCGATTTGGGGAAGTTGGTGAGAGTTGTATTTTATTCTGTTTTTCCTTTCTCTTAAAGAGGACGGAAGTGTAAACCCATCTTTGTCCAGATAGCAAGACAAGTAGTTAAACTGAATGCGTCAGATCTCCGTCTGCCCTCCAGAGCGTGGAAGGTTAAGCTGGTTGGCGAAGGGGCTGATGACGCTGGAGGAGTGTTTGATGACACAATCACAGAGATGTGCCAGGTATATTCATTGTCCCCTACTGAGTTATCCGCTCTGGTGTTGGCCATTTTACTGATTCCAGTGATTATTCTGTCAGACATGTTTTTGTAAATGTAGCAAGGATGCATTTGGGAGCCTTATATGAAGTCATGCTGTTAATGATGTACAGGTGAATTATAGCAAGAATTTGTGAAATGTTGTGTGAAGGTACCGTACTGAATAAATGTCAGTGCTTAGCCATCTATCACTGACTTACCATCTGTTGGGCCATATAATACTGGCAGAGGAAACAACAATGACACATACTTACATTTATATAACAGACAAATCCTGGACCTCCCATGTGCTCCGATTTATTCTGGTGCTTTTAGAACTTCCAGGCTCCAGGGGAATTAGGAAAACAAGTCTTAAGAGTTTGGACTTGTTCTTATTTTAAGATTTACAGTGGCAGCTTTGCTTCCAGATCAGCTCTGACCCTTCCAGCTTTGCCTAGTATCAGGATTTTTTCCGATAAATCTGATAAACCCCGTGACTAAAATAACACCTAGGTATCAATTATTGAGTCTATATTTGAATATACTATACCCTACTCATAGACCCCAACTTCTGCCCTGGATTCTTTTCATCTTAGTTCTGCATGGGGGAGTTCCTAATTTCATTTTAAATTAAAACCGCAAAAATAATTATAGAGATGTCTGGTTGTCACATAGCATTATAAATTTCTCAAATATTCTCGTTTCAGTATGATGTTTAATGTAATTAGTTCGTTCTCTTGCTGCATTTGATTGTCATTTCTTAAAAAATTGTTTTTCTTTCATTTACAGGAGCTTGAAACTGGTATTGTTGACCTTCTCATCCCCTCTCCCAATGCTACCGCAGAAGTAGGTTACAACAGAGACAGGTAAGGCAATTAGCAAGTAGGTATTGAATTTCAATAATAAATAATGATAATAATGATAATAATCACAATAAAAGCTCGCATTCATCACATTTATTGATTGCCTGGCACTATGTGCCAGGCACTGTTCTAAGTGCTTTACATGTGCTATCCATTGAATCTTCATTATAACCCTAAGGAGTGGGAATGACTGTTATTCCCTTTTCACAGATAAGAGAACTGAGGCACTGCCATAATATCTTGGTGTTTAGTATGGGACCAACTCAATGATAATATATATGGGTAGAGAGAGGAAAGTTAAACTTGATAATGAAACCTCACTTCTTTTGTATTTCTGAAGACCACCGTGGCCTCCTCTCAAGGAATTTTCTGCATCAAAATTTATCAAAAAGCTTTCATAGGCTATCAAGTCACAGCACTTACTATTTGCAATTATATATTATCCCTGTATTTGCCAAATTTTGAATTTTGGATCTTGTGTCATGGACTTGTAAATGAAGTGAATGTGGGAAATAGGGTATCCTGGAGCAGATAGCTTAGGGCTTAATAGGCCATTCACTTGCCCTTTTATGTCTCTTCTAAAAATAATTCAAAATAAGGTCCCTGTGCTGTCCAGAACAGTAGCTACAGGCCACATGTGGCTGCTGAGCATTCAGAATGTGGTGAGCGTGGCTGAAGAACTGAATTTTAAATTTTATTTAATAATTTAAATAGCCACACGTGGTAATGACTACCATATTAGGCAACGCAGGTCTAGACTAATGCTGTAGCTGTGGGGTAACTTAATTCGAATAGACTTGAGAACCGTTTTGTTTGAAATACTTTATTTCTGCAGGTTCCTTTTTAACCCTTCTGCCTGCCTCGATGAACACTTAATGCAGTTTAAGTTCTTGGGAATTTTAATGGGGGTTGCCATTCGCACAAAGAAGCCTCTGGACCTCCACTTGGCCCCTCTGGTGTGGAAGCAGCTGTGCTGTGTCCCACTCACCCTGGAAGACCTGGAGGAGGTGGATCTGCTCTACGTGCAGACCCTCAACAGCATTCTTCACATTGAAGACAGTGGGATTACCGAGGAGAGTTTCCATGAGGTGAACCCTGGCCAGTCCATGTTTCTGCTGGGATTGAGTAGAATGCTTCTCTGTAAAACTCAGATGTGATCTTCCCCTTGCTGTCTGGCTGACCCATGCCATGTGCCATTGCTGCCCTCAGCAGCTCAACTCCAGTAATTGAAATAGCTGCCAAGAGAGTCAGCTCCAGCACCCAGCTTCTGCCCCTTTAATCAATCCTCTGCCAGTTAGAATGAAGGACCAAGGGAACCTAGGTGGAGAAGGAAGCCTGGGGCGACTAGAGTTCATCAGACCTAGTTTAGGGAAGAAATATTCAGCATCCTTTCTAACTACCGCCAGAGGAGTCAGCATATTTCCTGCTGCTCAAGTACCCTAATCAGCTATCTCGATTGCTTTGTTTTAATCCTTAAAAATCTTGATGATGTTACTATTGTGCTATATTTGTGTGTGTAACATACTTTTTGTTGTCACTTCTACCATGTAGTAAAAATTCTTTTTTCTTCTATCCTTAGATGATTCCTCTTGATTCTTTTGTTGGCCAGAGTGCTGATGGCAAAATGGTTCCCATTATCCCTGGTGGAAATAGTATCCCACTCACATTTTCCAATAGGAAGGAGTATGTGGAGAGGGCCATTGAATATCGACTTCATGAGATGGACCGACAGGTGAGGTGAAATATTTGGGGAGGTGCATACAAATGTTTGCCTTTGTCTCCAAATAAGAACTGGCTATTTACTGCTGAATTTTGGCATATGAATTGACTGTTCATTCATTTGTATTTATATTTCAGCCCCTATTCAGAGACTTTTCAGGTCATATCTCTGGGTCTCCTACCTCCTTACCCAAGGCCTTACTTAGGTCAGCTCCGAATTGGTCACTGGTTGGATTGAGGCCAGGCTGTCACCCAGGCCTTCAGACCCTGCTTTCTCACTCCTCCTCATCTCCTACTGCTTCCCGACCCAGTGTCCCCACTCCAGCTTGAGCAGTCAGGGCCCATGTGAGGGAACCCCTGAACACTGATCGTGCAGTCCCACACGAGTGCCTCTTCCCCCTCCTGCTGCAGAGGCGAATGCATCTCCTCCACAAACCAGCTCTCCTCCGAGTCCATAACTTGTAGAGCTCTTTTTTGTTGCTTGGAAATTCCTCAAGATATCATATACTTCTGTGTTGCGGTCTAAGAATTAGGCCATAGAGTTTGGGTTTTGTTTCTTCGATTAGCTTGTAAGACGTTGAATGAAAAATATATTTCATCTATCTTTATCTATCGATCTATCTACATCTATCAGTCTGTCTTATCTATCTCCTGTATATTCTTGTTCGATGCTGACATGTAGTAAGCATTTAACAAATGATGGAAATATGATCAGTGATCATAGAAATGAATATTTGTGCCCAAAAATGTTTTTATCTTTCTCTCTCTCTCTCTTTTTTTTTTTTTTTTTGGTTATATAATCCTTATAGCCACTTCAGTAATACTTTATTTGCAGAATATGTTGAGGTCTTATTGAGAATTGGACTCAGGCTCTGAGGCTGTGCAGTGATTTAAAGTATGTATTTTCTACATTCTTCACTCCAGGTCCTTTGACTCTGGCTTTGGGCCAAGTCCAGTCAGAAAACTAAATCCCTTAGTTTAGTGAGGGCAGGTTCCATCAGCATTGCTGTTAACACAGCCAGGACTTTGGATTTGACTCTAGTTCTTGACTATTTTTGACTCTCAGAGAGTGAATAACTGACTAACATGTATTGATCACCTGCACGCCAGGCATGGTGAGGCACCCCCGTGCAGTTTTTCCCATAATTATTCTGTGAAATAAGGATTACTGTCACATTTTCACAGATGAAAACACTGAGTCCCGAGAAATGAAGTGCTGTGCCCAAGGCAGAGCCAGGATCCCAAAGCAGCGGCTCTTCTGCTGGCCCTTCCCCTGAGGGTCTGACTGACACTCTACCCTCTGTCAGTTGTGCTCTGCTCTGTCCTGGCTTCATTCCTTTCTCCGTCACAAGGCCTTCTTCCTCTTTCACTTCTTCCTCATCTCTTAGAACCCAGTGTTCTTCCCTTAACTGTCCCCAGTTGTCCCCTGCCCAAGCAGCCAGCCCCATAATATACCATAGCCTCATTTTTTTCCAGGCAGCTGCTGGGTTAGAGTCAGCAGGCATGCCATCTTGGTTTTTGGCAGACTTTGGTGGGGGTATTCCTTTTAATATCAGTAGAGACCATTGTCACTGCCAGTCCCATTCCTTAGCCCCAGGCATGACAACCCTGGACCAATCATAATTCCAGGGCCTTCTCCAAGGTGTGGCACCTGTTGAGGTTCTAGGTTTGCTTTTTTTTTGTTTGTTTTTGTTTTTGGTAGATGTTTTGGGTTGACCAAGAATGAAGGCGTATTTATGAAACCAGCCTTGAGGAGCGATGAGTCTGTGTGTAGGGGAGGCACAACTCGCAACCTTGGAGGAGTTCTGAGCAGCCAGTGTGGGCTGCCCCTGGCTGCCCCCCGCAGCAGCCCTGCTGGCCTGTGTGCTGAGGGCCCAGCAGCAGCGGTGTCACTGCCCAGCCAGTCCCACTTCCCCTCACGGTTATGTGAGCAGCAGTTATTTGCCTCACTTCTCAGATGAGAAAATTACAGTCAAAGAAGTGGGGGAGCTGGGATTTGGAACCCGAGTCTCCTAATTAAATTCTCTGTTCTTTCTACTGCCCTCCTACAAGAGGATTTTCCAGTTTTCTTTTCTTCTTTATCCTTTTCTAACAGTTTTTAAAACAATGAATACAAATAATTTTTACCAAAAAATATGACTATTTTCAAAAGAAAAATAGAAATTACAAAAACATTAGAAGGTAGACATGTCCTCCAAGAGCTTCTTACCCTGCTGAGGAGATTAACTGCCCCCCGTGGCACACTTTCACAGCCCACGGCCGCGTGTGAGAATATGAGTGAGGAGGCTTAGCACTGGGGTTGTGTGAGGGATGGAAGGTGGGCTCCTAAAGTGGACGGGAGCTGGGACCAGAAGGAGTATCTGAGTCTCACCAGCAGGGAGACGCTCTAAGAAGGGGTCAGAGGTAAGGAGGGCGGGCCATGCACATGGGCACTCGTGCCTGGAGTTCTGGGGGATAAGTAAGGGGCCTGGGGAGTGGGTGAGCAGGCAGGAGGTGCCCAGCCCATGTGGGTCCACGATGGGTACTCAGTCTGGGCGCTGACATTGAATCAACAACTCTCGTGGGAGCAGGTAGCTGCAGTCCGAGAAGGGATGTCCTGGATCGTCCCCGTGCCACTGCTGTCCCTCCTGACCGCGAAGCAGCTGGAGCAGATGGTGTGCGGGATGCCCGAGATCTCCGTGGAAGTCTTGAAGAAAGTGGTGCGGTACCGGGAGGTGGACGAGCAGCATCAGCTAGTGCAGTGGTTCTGGCACACGCTGGAGGAGTTCTCCAATGAGGAGCGGGTGCTTTTCATGAGGTTCGTGTCGGGGAGATCGCGACTGCCGGCCAACACTGCTGACATTTCTCAGCGATTTCAAATCATGAAGGTTGATAGGGTAAGTAAGCTATTTTTAATTCCTTGGTAATGCCTGTCCTTATTGCCTCCTGTTGCTTGTATGTTGGGAAAACCAAACTGTAACCCTCAAGTAGGCCTGCCAGTGCAGGCTCAATGCTTGGAATTGCCATATTTTAAAAAAACCAAGCATGAAAACTTGTTCAGAAACATCACATAACTTCAGTGAAAAAAGACCTAAATGGATATGGACGGCACACTACAACCAACAAGCTTCGCTATATTTTCCAGTATCTTCCTGAGTGAACGCTAAGCTTGGCAGAGGGACCGTGTTGCCTCTGCCTCTTGTTTCCTACACCTTTGCATTGTGTGACTTGTCACTGGGACAGGGTCTTAGTTGTTTGTTTCCGTTAACGGTACACATGCTCCAGGCGGAACTGGAAGAGGCGGGAGCAGCGGGAACGCACTCTGCAGCTCCTTGTGTGGTGTGCCTCGTGTGGAGCAGGCAGTGCAGCTTCTCTGTAGCCTGACGAAAGGCCCCAGCTGCAGAGCCCTGGCCCAGCTGCCGTTTTGACAGATGGCGTAGGAATAAAAGGGCTTAGAGTCTTAAATGCACACTGCTGCCAGAGTCATCTTTCTCAAGCATCCATCTGACCATGTCACTCTCCTCCTTTCAGACCATGCAGGGCCCCCCTGCATTGACTCCAAGATAAATGCCGACCACCTTTGCAGCCTTAAACACCTCCACAGTCTGGCCTCTGCCCCGCTTTGTGATATATAACCTCTTGACACTTATTATGTTCTGGCCATAATGGGCTGTTGGCCTTTCTCCCTGACAGACCGTGCTGTTTTTAAACTCCTGTGCCTTTGTGTAGGCTGTTCCCTAGCTTTAGTAAGTTCCGCTTCACACCCCTTTCCATCTATGCCTGGCAAGCACTTATTCATCCTTTAAGCCTAACAACAGTGTCACCTCCTCCAGGAAGCCCTCCTGCATGCTTTCCTGGACCCCCTGACCATTCCTGAGGGCAGACTTAGATCTCTTTCTAACCACGTCCTGCTCACTTCGTATACCCCTCAAACCCAGCATTAAGTTACAAGTGTCTCTGTTCCCTCTATCCCTGTGCCCCTCCCAATAAGCTGGGCAGTCCTCCAAGCAGGGCCCACAGTGTTTATTCCGGAAACAGTAAGGATAGTAGGGCCTCTTCACACAAAGGCCCTTCCTGCCAGTTTCAGCAGGTTTCAGTGTCTGCTTTTCTGGTGTTTTTCCAGTAACTACTCCTGGAGGTTGCTCTAGCCAAAGCTATCCCTCCCCCGCTGCCTCCCGAGGCTGCCCGCCTGGGCTCCACTCCTGGGCTAGGCTTGCTGAAGAGGCCACGCACAGGAAGGGCTATGAAAAGAGCCTTTCCATAAATTTTCTACATGACTTGCCAGAAACTATAAGTTGTAAATCTGTTTTGTTGCTTCAGAGAGAGGTGGGGAGGAGGAAATGGTTTACTTCTATTCAGCTCTGGAAAAAACCCTTGCCTTGTATCTGTCAGGGGCTACCCCGCCATCCTTGGAGTTAATCCACCACTGAGCCCCTGCATGGGGGGTTTCAGCCTCTGAAAAATGACCACTGCTGGTCTCGCCTTTATGACTCTTAGACCAGTTCTCTAGTTTCTGAGTCAGAGCCACCTGCTAACATTCCTCTTCAGTGTCTTTGCTGCTTTGGGGTTTTTCTGCATTTGAGCTTTCTGTGTCAGCACTGGCTCTGGGTTCTGGGCCCTCCATCTCCCACCTCTTTGAAATGCACTCACCTGGCTAAGGCTCTGAGGAGGGGAGGGGAATGGGGGAGGAGAAGGCTGGTTTTAAGTGGGGGTTGGACAAGAAAGAGTGGGCAGGTTCTTTTTTAACAACTAATTTTTTTAAAAAATTGGAAAATCGGTGTAATATTGTTACAATCATTACAAATCGTTTGGAAAATAGTTGTGTTTGCAGAGAGGGACAGGGAACATAATGTAATCCTATCTCTCAGTAGTAGCCATTCTCACCTTTCACCTTTGCGCGATTCCTCCCAGTCTTTGCCTCAAGCATACACATCTTTGCATTTTGTATTCTGCTTTTTGCACCTAACAATCCATCCTGAGAACTTTTTGTTTTGCTGCTAGTCATCATAATTATCATTTTAAATGACTGCATCACCATCAGTTAAAGGATGGACTGGGATTTAATTAACTGCTCATTCATTCCTCATTTGAGCTGTGTGCTGGGCCATGGCTGGTGAAGCATGCAGAATGCACCCTAGGGGGACAGTGCGGGGAAGAAGAGGGGGGTGGCTCCCTGACAGTTGTTCCTCCATTTCACCAGCTCTGTAGGGGAATCCCTGAAGCATCTTCATGTTGGTACCTTCTTGGTGAAAGGGAATGAGCTCAGTTGCCTGCTTACTCTGTGGCTGGCACTGTGTGAAGTGTGTTCTCTCAAGTAATCCTGTCAGGGCTTGTTCTCGCTGTACACGAGGGCTTTGCAAAGTGAGGAGAGGAAGGAAAGCCTTGATGGCCATGGGACTCCAGAGCCTGAGCTCTTTCTAAGCCATGGCCCAGTCTCTGCCTCCTCTCGTGTTGGCCACACAGCCATGTCTGTGGAGCCCATCTGGAAAGCAGGGACACGCTTTCCTGACTTGGGGGCAGAGGGAACGGGCAGCCCCTCGTTGCCATATGACACCCGATGCTGCAGTCACGGCTCTGGGTCTCTCTCTCCGCAGCCTTACGACAGTCTGCCTACCTCACAGACCTGCTTCTTCCAGCTGAGGCTGCCGCCCTACTCTAGCCAGCTGGTCATGGCCGAGCGCCTGCGCTACGCCATCAACAACTGCCGCTCGATCGACATGGACAACTACATGCTCTCGAGAAACGTGGACAACGCAGAGGGCTCCGACACCGACTACTGACTGCTGGGGGTGCCGTCACCCCCTCTTTTTCTCAGTAATTTCCAGTTTAATGTTGATATACTTTTATGGTAACTACATAGATGTTTTAGGAACATAAACCGACATTAAAAACAGTGGCCACATTTAGTTATTCTAAATGTAACAAAGAAATTAGATGTTTTTATTTTTCTGTGATTGTACAAAAAAAAAAAAGACAAAGTGCTCTCAGTCAGGTTTTTCCCTCCATATTTTTGGTCACTTTGATAAGTTTGCATGGAACCATTTTGGTGCATTTTTAGTTGGGAATGGTACATTTTTGTAAACCCCCCAGTGAACATGAAATTGTACATTGTGTATAATTGTTCATTAGAAAGGACAGTTTTACATGAATATTCATATATTTATTTTGTTTTAATTTGAATTGCCTGTGCAGGGTTCCTTATGCAGAGAAATAAAGCCGATTCGGGAATCAAAACGTGGGCTGCTTTTGTTACCTCCAGTGGAGCTTCTGCCCGAGAAAAGAGCAAGCTTTCAGGCTAGTCTCACTCTGATGTCTGTTTGCTCCTTCAGAAACATTCCTTCTCACTGAGACTAGGCTTTGCTTGGAAATCACGTAGCAGAGGGCCACGTGGGTATAGCAGTCCATGGGGGTTCCCCCGTTTTCATTTGTTCTGTCATCCTTGGGTCTCTCACTTTGTTCCCTAACCCCAGGGCCCTTGCTTCAGCCACTCGGCCCAGCTCTCAGTACCACCCTTCCTCTTGTTACATCGCTGGCTTCAAGTGTAACACGCTAAGAGCCTTTCGTGAGGCCCCAGGGTGTGGCTCTGCTAGGCAAGGAGGAAGCTAACCGAAGTGATTTGGTTCTGACTCTGCCTGTGAAGAACACGTGATGGCATGAAAGAGCAGGGCCGTTTACAATAACGTGTTGTGTCTAGGGAGCGCGGCCAAGGGGAAGTATGAAGAAAGGACCACTGTTGCTTGTAGGCATTTAGCATGCCTGGATGGCCGTGCACACGTGAACGTGTGCATGAGGGGGTGAATGTGTGAACAAACATGAGAACTAATGAGTGGCTTTCATATCCTTGAACGATAGATGGTGAGGAGTTGTGCAGGGGGCTAGGAAAGGGGTTACAGCCTTGGTGCTTGAACCCAGCCTCGAGCGCCCTGAGCAGTACACTCATTTGTTCAGGAACATCAGAAAGCATGTGGTTGTGTGGGAAAGGGCCATCTTAAGAGCAGCTGTGGAGGCTTTGGCTGCCGGGCGTGGGCACAGGAAGAGGGGGAGGCCTTTGGGTGGCTTGTCTCCTTCACCCACAGCAAGTTCAAGCCACAAGCTGCTTCCAGTGTACTCCGTGGACATGGTCAAGGCTGACAGCTCAAATGAGGAGCCGGCCCGAGAGCCTTGCAGGCAGCTGTTTAACGTGAGGAAGGTAGAAGGTGTGTATTTTCAAAGAGAAATGGGAAGAAAAAGAGGGTTTTGTTGGCTAAGATAATATGGCGCATGGGTCTTTTCCCAGTGTGAGTATCTAATAATATTTAGAATGATGACATCTTAGTTTTCTTGAAAAGAGGCTTCGATTGGAACTGGGTCTCAGAGGGAGACCACAACTTCTGGGGAACCCCAGGAGGTTCTGGGAAAAGACAAACCTGTCGTACTTGACCTGAGAGGTAGCAGCAGTGAAGGGCTCTGTGTTTGAAGCACTCACTCAGGGGGAAGGCACTGCCCCGGCCTCTGGACCAGGAGGGAACCTTTTTTAGAGAAGTGGGGCCTCTGTGTGCGGCTGAGACCCTGAACAGAGAGGGGTCTTTAGGGCCTTCTGGGCTGGTTCCTGGTGAGAAGTGGGTTTTCTCTCTTGCTGGTCTGGGCTGAGCCTGTGCTAAGCTGAAGGAGACATCTGCAATCTCAGAGATTAAATCAAAGTAATGCTCCACCCTTGTGAGGCTGCGGCCTCTGCTGCCCCAGTTTGCTCGGGACTGAAGGCCGAGGCACCCCCAGTCCTGATACTCATGGTTGCAGGTCTACCTGCCTGTCGGGCCTCACGGAAGCTTCTCCAGAGGTCTGACCCTACAAGGAAAATCTGCACAGACGCCTCAGTTTTATAACGGATGCCATTTCTTTGCTGGAACCTGTCTTTTATTTTTTTTCCCATTCGCTTGACTTTTGGAACCTCTGGATGAGAGGGGGAGGCGTGAATCCCTGTCTGAGGAGCTGAAATGAGCTTAGCGCAGGTGTTTATTTACCTTAGTTCACTTTCAGCTTCTTTGGAGGCTTGGGCAGTTTTTCTGTTTGCTGGACTCATGCAGTTAACAAATACTTGCAGTTTTTATGACTCTTAAACAGTCTCAAGAGAACTTTGGCCTCCAGCCTTTAAAATTTAAGATTTTCCCAGAGGCCCTTCAGGGTACAGCTTTGTTCTGGGCCTCCCAGCTTTGTGGCCCTTACCCAGCACTGCCAGCCAGATGAAACCTACATCTGGTGATGAAACCGCCATCTGGTGAACTCGGTTTTTAGCAAAAAGCAAGTCTTAGGCATGGAATCCGAGAGCTGGAGGAATCCTAGAGCTGACCTGAGGGGTCAGGTGATCTCTCCCTTTACAGACCGAGGTCAGGGGAGGGAAAGTACTAATCACAGGTGCGTACAGGCTAGAGCTGGGAGCCCTGGCTTCCTGTCAGCACCAGTGGTAGAGCTGAGGGGGCTCAGCCAGTCTCCTCCAAACATTCAGCCTGTGCAGAAACGGGCCAGTGTGGCCCTGCAAGACAGGCCTCGGAGCACCACCCCAGCAGGCTCTGCCTCCCAGGGAAGCAATCTGGGGCCCCCCCACTAAAGAGCCCCCGTCTCTGCTGGCACTGTGGTATGGTCACTGGGTCAGCCTCCAGCCAGGGCACACTGTCCGGCCCCAGTGCTGACGTACTGCACTCTCTCCTAGCTTTCCCTCTGTGTGGCCTTTGGCTGCTGTGGCCCAAACTGAGTGTGACAAAAGTTAGCACTCAGGAGCTGAGGAAAGTCTGTGGTCTGTCGTGACAGAGGCTGTGAGGTCACAGATAACCCCAAGCCATGTCCAAGTGCCTCTGGAACAGACAGGCTCGCGGCTCCCCGGCTCGCCCTTCCCTGGACACCTTGAGCTTCCTGACTCTGCCTTTGGTGAGCTATGCCTGCTGATAGCAACACTATCCACAGACCTGGAACACGTGGGAGCTGCAGTCAGTCTTCCAGGCTCGGCTCAAAGGCTCTGTCCTCCGTCAGATGTTCCTGGATCACCCCTGTATAGACGCAGCTTGCTTCTTTCCAGTGCCCGTGCTTTGGGGGTTCTGCCAGGCACTTGGCTTTTCCAGCCCCCCACGGATGTGAAGGGCCTTTCCCTACTCCTGCCTTCCAGGCACTGCACGTTTAGACATAATCTCATCACAGTGTCACAGAGAGGGTACTGGTCCTATTTTACAGATGAAACTGAAGCTCAGATAGGGTACATAACTTGTCAGAAGTTATGGACAGTAGAGCTGGGAGAGAACTCAAGAACTCCCAACGCCAGCTGCATGACCTGAGCAGAGGGAGTGCCTTGGGGTAGGGCCTGGCCCAGCCCATGGCCAATACCCAGTAAATGTTTGCGAGATGAGTGAGTTGGTGGATTAATTAAGCACGCAGTGCTCCTTGTTCTATGCAAATCTGAGAGAAGGCCTGGAAAGTTGTTTTCAGATTAAGCAGGGCAGTGTGTGTCAAGTGCTTTGCTTAGTGCCTGCTGATGGTGAACAGTGACTATTAGAAGGCAGAGTGGGGAGCCCTGTGTCTCCGTCAGTGCCCGCCTTCTGGGAGCACCTCAGATGGCCCTTGGCTCGGGCCCAACACTCCCCTGGAGGGGGCGGGGCCAAATTAGAGCCCTAGAAATTATGTGGAACACAGCTGTCAGCACAGCTTTAGTTCTGCGATCACTAAAATCTTGGTATGTGTGGTTTACTCGGCATCGAAGGTTTAGTTAGGGAACTTAACCCTCATTTTTAAAAGAGCTTCCGCGGGGAAAGAGGCCTCGGGAATCCAGGTTACTCCATTCCAGCTGAATTTGCAGTGACCTCTGCTTTACAAACACAATCTCATACTCTACAAAAACCCTGGAGCAAGAGTCTCTAGCTATCCCAATACACAGATAAGAAACCTAAGGTTTAGAGAGGGCTGACCTGTCAGTTGGTCAGAGGAGAGCTTGTTCCCCAGACTAAACCACCAACTCAGGCAAATGGCCCGATGGGTCTTATCAGAGATGACAAAAGCAAAGCCCTGGGGCTTAGGTGGCTCCATTTTAAACATTTAACCCCTGGGAAACCTGAGCTTTCTTTCAACATTGTAACAGTGGGAGAAAGTCCCTGCAAGTCCTCTCCCCTCAGCCCAGAGCATGGTGAGTGAACTAAAATCGTGGAGGGAGCTGGTCCCACAGGCTGGTGGGGGGCCCTCACATTCCACAGCAGGTGGCCGCCTGAGGGGTTGCCTCTGCCCACACGGGGATGAGGTATATGCCAGGCCTGGGCTCAGTGCCAACACTCTTCCCCTATTTCCAGGCTAAGCACTGGCTCAACCAGGGGCCCAGGGCAGCGACGGAAGCCTTCAGCAGTCCCTGCAGGGGTTGGGGTGGGGTGGCGTTCTGCTGGCCTGCCCACAGGTGCTGCTTGGAGAAAGTTCAGCGCCTCCTGATTCACCTGGATATCATCTCTGCCTTGGCTCCTGCCGGGAAGGCTGGGGTGGGGGGGGGGCACGCAGCTCTCATTTCACCTTCACACAACCTGGGAGCCTCACCCGCCTCCCCCATCCCTTATTTCTCTGATCCCCTCTCCTTGCCTTTCCTCCTCACTCTGCTCCAGCCACACTTTTCCCCTAACTACCAGCCTTGCTCCTAGCAAGGCCTTTGCACTGGCTGTTCCTTCTTTCTGGAATATTTTCCTCCCAGAGCTGCTCGGCTCCCTTCCTCACAAAATGTCTCAAATGCCACCTTCTCAATGAGGCTTACACTGGTCAACCCCTTTAAAGCAGGTTCTCCCTTACCCTGTGCTTCCCCACACACACACACTTATCTTCTTATATGCCAATTACAGCTGTCATGCGGGGTGACATGCAGGGTCTCCAGTCCCGCTCCCTACATAAGAACGCAGGCTACGGTGAAGCCAAAAAGGAGCACCCACAGAGCTATACATAGGGGAGTCATACAACTATATTCTCGCTGGTGGCCGGGTTGGGGACATAGAGAGCAAACATCCGCCAGTAACACAACAAGGGGTCTTCCTGCACCCCAGTCTTGCTGACAGCCAGGGGAGACACAGGAAGTAGGATCCACACATTCCGCAATCCTCCTCTGCTTTTCTCCCAAGCAACCAACCAACGCAGTCACAGCAGTTGTATCAGTGGCTAATTGCCTAACTGGTTACAGCTGATGGCCATCTACTACCCCAGCCAGCACCTGTCCACGTGAGCCCGAGAGCCTGGAAACTGTTCTCTGGGACTCTGTCCCCACAAAGCAAGTCCTTAAATAACGTTCATTTTGTTATGTTAATTAGGTATCTTAGGAAATTGTTTCTATCACTTAGCCAGTAATAAAATCAGTTTCATTATATGGTTCCATTCACGGGTTTCAAGAACCTATCAAGAAGTTTAAGTGAGGCCTGTACTTACTGTCTCTTCCCCTACTAGAATGTAAGCACCATGAGAATAGAACTTGTCTCTTTTTCCTTGCTATTTCCCAAACTTGGACAACAAAATAAGGAACCCGTGAGTAGGGATCAAGATCCCTTTTCACAAAGGAAAGCCCTGGCCTCAGGTGAGTAAAGGGCTTTGGTCACAGCTGGTGATGGGTGGAGCACCATCCATCAGTGCTCCCTGCCTTCCCCACTTTCTCCGTTTTCCCATGTACCTGGGACCTGGAGGCTGCTGGGTAGTAGCTAAGAGCCTTTACTTTGGTGGCTAAAAGTGGTACGTAACTGACTAAAGCCTTGAAATTGAAGACCAGGCATGTGCCCACATTCAGCAAATCCAGCTGGTAAAAATCTAACTGCATCAGCTTATAATGGTCTCATAATTCAAAGAACCTAATCAGGGCCGGTGCTTTTGTTTTTCCTTCTTGGGTTTTTGAACTTCCTTTTTCCTTTATGAGAACATTTTTTTTTTTAAAGGCTAACTGCAATTTATGTAAGAATCACAAGCGAATTTTCTAGAATAGCGTGTACAGTCAACTCCTCGGAATGCACCTGCCCGAGGAAAAGTGAGCTGCCGGCAAAGGCGCGGAGCGAAGCCGACGCGCAAGGGCCCTGGCGTGTCCGTTGGGAGCTTCTGTCGCGCACTGGGCTACTCTCTCGGGCCCTCTGCCCCGGGTTCCTCCCCTCCTGCCGCTCGCTGGCGCAGCACCGTGGCCACTTTCCGAGAAAGCCTGTGCCTGGCTGCGCAGTCGGCGGGGCCTCCGAGGGCCGCTGGGGCGAGAGGTCGGCCGCTGGGACCACCACTCTGTCCCGTTACCAGGGCGCGCTGCTCGTCGCCGGGCCGGATCCCCTCCACTCCCTGCCTATCTCGGAGCGCAGCCAGCGAGTTCGAGTGGCCACGTGTCCACCCCGGGTCGCAGTTCCCGAGGAGGGTATAGGCGCCTCCCGCTGCTGCGGAAGAGAGACGGGGAAAGGTTCTGGTGTTTAGTGAGAAACACCCTGTTTTCCAAGCATCCGGTCATTTAATCTCGCACTCATTCTATGTATAAAACCGTAACGTGAGGTAGGCATTCGTATCCCGATTTTGCAGACGGGGAAACTGAGGCTCAGAAGACGTGGCGACAGTCTGAGGTGGAGGAGCGAGGGGCGGATGCCAGGTCACTCCTTCCTCCCGGGCCGCAGCCGGTGTCCTTTCGCGGCCTAGCGCGGGAGCAGCTTGCGGAGGCCCGGGCCGGGCGCCTGGGGGCCGCGCGGGGGCTGGTCGGGTATCATGGCTGCGCTGTGCTCGGCGCGCAGCACCAGGCGCGGGCAGGCGGCGCGCAGGCGGCGCAGGCCGGCCGCGCTCACGTTGCGGCAGAAGTCCACGTGCAGCGTCTGTAGCGCGCACCCGTGCGCCGCCACGGCCGCCAGCGTGCGGTTGGTGACGCGCGCGCAGTTTTCCAGGCGAAGCACGCGCAGGCGCGGACAACACCGCAGCAGGCGCACCAGGCAGTCGTCTGTGACGTGGCCGCAGCCCGACAGCGTTACGGACGTCAGGTTGGGGCATCTGCGGAGAGAACGCGGTGACCGCGCAGGGCCCGGTTGAGGAGGGCGCCATTAGCCCCCCCGGCCACGCCCGTGCGGGAGCTCACTGGCTCGGGGGTCACTGGCAGGACTCTCCGCGGTTGACAGAGGAGGAGCCGGGCCCACTGAGTTTAAGGAAGTTGCCGCCTGGATCTGAATCAGGGCTTCTGTCGCATTTCCCCTGCGCTTCTACCACTCCACTCACCATCCCTTAATCTGCGTGGCTTTAGCCCAGGAGCCCCCAGTGGGGAGCCCAAGCCCAGGTCCTGCTGGGACAGAGGGGACGCTGCTGCGAGGAGGGACAACTGGAGTTGCTTTGATTTTTCTCTGGACTTGTTGCCATGGGTGGGGGCGAGGGAAGCAGTGCGTGGCGCGTGGCGGTGACCGCCGCCGTCTAGCTTCCAGCTGAGGCCCTGATGCGCCTGGCAGAGGGAGGAAGGGTTTCCTGGGGTGGGGGGAGGGCTTAGAGACAGGCCCGTTCCAGCCCTTGAAGTGGGGAGATGGTGGGGGGCGTGTCTGAGTACTGGCTCTGGGTTCTCAAGCCTTGGTTTCAGTGATTGCGTCCCCATTGTGACGTCCCCAGGCTAGAAAAGGTCAGGAACTGGAGGTAGCTAGAAGGATGGAGGCCCCTCTGCCCCAGCCTTACCAGCACCTAATGGAGAAAAAGATCTTAAGCAAAGTTACACTTGGCTGATTTGCAGTGTGTCCTGGGCTGAGTCACTCACTGAGCCCGATTTTCCTGGTGGGGCAGCGAGGGAAGAATGCCAATCGGTGAGGTTATGAGGTGTGCGATTTGGGGTGTAAAGAGCCTGCACAGGGCCTTCTATGGGCAATTCTAAACCTCTCCCGGGAGTAAACAGTAGACTGCTTCCATTCAAGGACCTGTCGTGGGCTCCCTGTAGCCAGAGGAGCTGGAGTCTGGACCAGGAGTTGCCCTTTCTCTTTTGCTTTCCCATCACCCTCCCCCTTAGTCCCTTGAGTGCACCTGCCTGGGTCACCTCGGCTCCCCTGTGCCTGGGGATGGGGGTAAGGAACTAAAGTAGACGGCACTGCCACATCTCACACGGAACCCATTCCATCTTCCCAAGTTCACTTGCCTTCCTTTTCTTCACATCAACCTCTGCACACTCAGTTTTGTCAATGAAGAAACCGGCCCAGAGAGTTCAAGTGACTTGCGTGTGATTTATTTGCTGTCTGACCCAGGACAAATGTCTGAGTGGCCACCTCCTCATCTGTCAAGTGGGGGAAATTGTTACCTTCTGGGTGGTTATGAGGGTTAGGTGTTTAAGCTCCAAGGGTGTTGAGTGATCCCTTCCTGGAAGAACCTTTAGAATAATCCTGATGATTCTACCTCCCTGCCTAGCCAACCTCAGCTGTTCCTCACCAACCCCCAGCTGATTGCCAGAACCACCAGATTTATCATACTCATCTATACCTACCACCGTCTGTGCCAGTGCTACTGTGTCATTTAATCCTCAGCCTGTGAGATAGGCAATTGACCCCATTTTACAGATGAAAGGTTGCAAATGGAAATATTTGGGTTGGGGTCACATGGTCCCAGTGGCAGAACTGAGGGCTCAGCACAGAACCCTGACCACCAAGCCCTTTACACGTTCGTGATGCCAGGGCCCTTTGCTGGTTTGGAGGATTAAATTTGGTTCTCTTACAGGAAGAGTGGAACTTCAAGCCAAGCTTCTCCTGTGCATATCACCCTCCAGTCAGATTTCTGGGCTTTGTTAAAACCATCAAAATGGCTTGGCCCAGTCCCAAGTCCATCTTCTCTTTTCTTCCTACTGCCTTGAAAAAGACAGGTGGGGCCACTACACTATCTTCTTCCATTTCCTGTCATGCTGCCTGCAAACAGCAGCTTCTATAACCTGGGAGGCCTCAGGCTGGCTGAGCCTAGTTTGTCAGTAGCCCAGGGGTGCCTTTCCTCCTGGGACTGGTGAAGGATCAGAAATAGGCTGGCTGAGCAGGTCTGTGTGCTGCATGGGGCTCTGACCCCGAGGGAGCCTGGCCTTCGGCTCAGCCTCTGTCTGAGGCAGGGTCCACAGATCAAAAGAGGACGTATTTGGGACATACTTACACCAAGAAGTTATTCTGTCTGAATTTAAATTTAACTGGGTGTCTTGAATTTCTATTTGCTAAAACCTGGCAATCCTAGATTGTGGGCAAATCACGTGACCTCTTGGAGCTTTGGTTTGCTCATTTGAGAAATGAGGCTAAAACACCCTGCCCCAGGGGAACCATGAAGATTAGTAAGTTTCTCATGAGAAAACTATCACCACCTCCACCCCTAGTCTGGCACCGTTCAGCTAACATAGAGCACTCAGCTCTCCTCCCTCGGTTGCGTTTCACAAGCCTTGGCATTTACTTGCTAGAGGGAGTGGAGGGCCGAGCTGATTGCTGAATCTAAGAGCCTTTCTCCGGGGTCTGACCTTGAAAATCCAGGCGCAGCTGGACCCCCCCAGCACTGAAGGGCTGCCAGGCAGGACAGCGGCCCAGACAGCGACAGCCCAGTTCTCTCTGCTGCAGAAGCAGCTCTGGGACCTGTGAGGCTAAGAGGCTTGTCACTTGTTTCCCTCAATGATTCTACCTACGTTCTGGGGACTGTGCTGTGGACAGGCCTGGAAGGTCTGGCCCAAGGCTCCTTGAGGCAGAGCCATCTTGGTCTCGTACATTGCTCTTCTCTGCCCCCCAGAACCCTCCCAGAGCTCTGGGTGCCAAAGCCAGCGCTGCTCAGGGGGCGACCTACCTGTCGCACACCTGGAGGAGGAAATCACTGACCAGGCTCTCATGCCGGCTGCAGATGCTCCTCTGGAAGGCGCTCTTGAGCCAGTCCTCGATGCTGCACACCTGCACGCGGCTGGAGTGCCAGCAGATGGACAGGCTCCTGAGCGCCGGGCTCAGGAGGAAGTTGTCCTTCCTGAGTTCTGAGAGAGAGCGAAAATGCAACAGGGGCCAGAGTGCAGGGTCCTCAAACACGGCCTGGAGCTGGGGGCAGGTCCTGGCGAGGCTCTTCCTGCTGTCCTTGTCCAGGAAGGAGAAGACATGCAGCAGGCACTCCCGGTTGAGCTGGGTGATGTGCATGGTGCACTGCGGCCACACTGCGTGTGGCGGGGCCCCGGGCCTGACCTACTCCTGCTGCTCCTCCCCAGCTCCGGGCTGGTGGACATATATGGTTGTGGAATGGGGTTTATTTTTGGCTAACAACTGGTGCTGAAGCTCTGAGGTGGGGGGAAAGCCAGGATCCAGACATACGTGCAACAGTCTGTGGCTCGGCTTATGTTCAGAGGAATTGAAAATCCTGGCAGAAAAGCAGTCTATTGAAGTTAAATAGTTTCCTTAAAAGGGATTTCTTTTTCTTTTAGCTGACAATGGTGTTCAGCAGCAAGCTCGTTTGCCTTTTCTCGAGGCATTTTCATTCTAGGTGGCTGGCCAGACCACCTGTCTGGGCTCGTAGGTGCTCCTCCCTGGGAGGGACTAAGTAGTATCTGGTTTTCTTTTCTAGTATATACATCAGGATCAATGTTTTGCTCCCCTCTTAAGAGGAAGAAACCAGTTGTCCATGAAGAGCTAAGGGTGCCAGTTTTGTGTTCAGATCTGTAAGCAGAAGCCATGGGTCATGCCTCTCCTGTCATTTTTACTCAGTGGTGATGGTTTGCCCAGGCTAGGCTGACCCTTCAAATCCTGCTGCCCTCCACCAAGCAAAGGGGTTCCCTGGGCCTCCCAACTGGCTCTCTTTTTTCATCCTGAGTTGTTTCACAAAAGATTTATCTTAAGTAGCTTATATTTCCAAGCTTCTCTGTGTTATGTTTTAAACTTTTTACTTGGCTTTACATTTTTCCAGTTAGTGTCCTGCTTTATTTGCTTGTATTTCCCAAAATGTCAGGATGGAAGAGGTAGCTCTTCATACAAAACTGTTTGAAACAATTTTAAAGTATTTTAGTCTAAGCTTGCCCTTTAAAGCAGCCACCCTCCTCGTGAATGCCTTCAGTTCCAACTCTGCAAACTGCCTGGAGGTCTTACCCGTTGAGTTCTCCCCTCAAGTAACTGAGATTTCTCAATAGTGTGTCCGTTTTCTAATTCGGCTTCAATGCTAGTCCTACCTGGGACCCTACCGCAATTCTCCTGCTGTGAAGGCCTAGCTTTGTGTACTGGTTTGTTTTGTTCATTGGAAGCTGATAGTAAAAGCTTCATTCTGCAGATGTAGTAGTGAGGTGAGCAGCTTTCTTCCTCTGCTAGACCAGGGACCACCACCTCAGGGGTTACCTCTGTTCCTTCTCCCATTTAACTGGAAGTGGAAGGAGTAGAAATACTTTGTTTCCAGTGTGTGGAGTAACAAGGGTGAAGCTGCTATGCGGGACCCTCTTCTGGAAATAACACTTGGCCAGGCCTGGTGTAGCTTTGCCTTTACAAGCAGGATGCAGCTAAGGACAGAAGCCGTGCTAGCCACCTCCCTTGCTCTGAGAAGCCAGGCTCAGCCGTCTTCTGTGCCTCAGTTACCCCACCACTGCCAAGGTGAAGCGGGTGATTTTTCTTAAAAACAACATAAACAGAACAGCTAAAGAAGAAGCATTTCTCAAGGAAAGGGTAATTAGCTATATTTCAAGCTCATCATTTTAATTGTTCAAAATGACAGCTGAAAGCTGAAGCCTGTCTGGGCTCTAGTTGTACTTCTCTACTCAAAAGGTACGCTGCAGAGGCACAGAGGGGTTTAAGAGAAAGCCGTATCATCTCTACTTTCTCCCCCAAATCCTTTCCAAACCAGTGCTTTCCACAGGACTGAGCCCTGGAAAGAAGTTCCTTCGGGTTCTTAAAAGGCAGTACAGTGGGAATGTGCTGACCACTGGGAAGTGCTGGTTCTGCGTGGCTTCCGCAGCCCTGCAGGAACACGCGCACCTGGCAGGCTGAGTGCTTAGGGCCTGGCCCTCTGCTGCTCCAGGTGGGCTGCAGGCCGTGTCCCAGGACGCAGGGTGGGCCTGCCTGCCTGTGGGCCACAGGTCTGGCCCAGGCCGGGGTGTGGATGACAACAGCACCTCCCTTTCTGCCTGTGTGGAGCTTGGCTCCTTTCCTTGGCTGCAGCAACAGCAGTTGCACAGCCCCTGACCTGCACAGCTGCCAAAGGGAGTGTGCGATGCGGGCCCTGCAGGCAAAACCATCTGGGCTGCAGGCGACTGTCTTCAGTTATAGAAGACGGATGGGAACAGGCAAGTAAGTAACAGGAGAATGACTGTGGACCAGGGTAGTACTTTTATCTGTTTTCAGGGGACACGGGGCAGGTAGTGTACATAGGAGCTTACTATAAAGCAGAATATATATATATTTTTAACAGCACTTGTTTTGCTTTAAAAGATGACCAATATCCTTTGCTCAGAGCCTAAAACCGGGTTCCTCAGGGTAGAGTCTAGCTCTGAAGGAGGCAAGCAGACCTCACTTTTCAAAGAGCAGCTGTCACAAGGAGAGACAATATGATTCCCTCAGCACAGGTGGGCTCCCTTAGGTAACTGACTGCAGGCACTAAAGGTTCTCGTCCCACCTGCCCCTGTAGGTCACTTCCCCTGAGCCCATGAGCACCAGCCCCGACGCTGAGTTCTGGAAGAACTTACTCCTGTTGACTGACTGACAGAGCTTGAGCAAGTCCATCATTTACTGGGCTCCATTGAAAGGTGTTGAGAAATAACAGTCCACAGGAAAGAGACCAGACCTTTAATGAAACTTTCCATAAAACAGTTCAGGTTGGTGAAGCAGAAAGGGGATGTGAATACAACTTAAATGAAATCGGTCACTTGCACAGTTAACCCTCTCGGCATCGTATGAACTAGGTTTTAATGGCAAATGATTACATCACAGCACAACCAGCACTTGTGGAGGGCAGTCTGGAGTCTGCTACACTCAGACCCGCGGGGGGAGGTACTGTGTCCTGTGAGGAGTGCGGCCCCAGACTGCAGCATGCCACCCCCACGTGCCGCCTCGCCCCGTGCTGTGAGAGCGCTCCCATGGCTCCACTCGGGCCACCTGGGACCCCCGCCCTGGCTGCGGGAACAGCCCGCTCACGGGCTTTTCCAGGGGCCGAGTGAAGAGGCGACTTCAGCAACAGAGGAGACGTGAGACAGTTTAGGGGAGACGCTGGAGGTTGAAGTGGGGTAAGTACATCTAAATAGACTTATGTACACAAATCCAATGAAGTAGAGGTTTGGCTTTAAGAAATAAATATGTCCCCAATCCCAGAAACCGAGCTGCTGAGTAGGTTCCACAGGTGAGATACACATTTAACACTCAACCAGGGCCAGTATACTTTACTGGTTTAATTCTATTACATTTGTCATCACTAGACACTGAGTAGAATACAGTGGATAAGCAAAGGTTTCTCCACCATGGAGAGAGATTTGTGTTGCCACAAACTGTTTCTATCACCCACGTGTGTGGGAGGACTTCTGAGAAAGTTTTCTTGTCTAAGGAGCCATGTGACTCGGCGTGAGGCCCTGCCTCGGCGTAAGCGCTGAGCAAGCAGCCACATACATGCCCGAGACTGCAGGGCACAAGGGAAAAAGCCCTGAAGAGCACAAAAAGATCAGCTTTTAAAATAGGTGTGATAAGCCTACACACTTAAATTTTTAAAAATACAAATAGGCACATTTACATCACTGGTGTTCAAGTGCACAATTCAGATGGATCCAATCACTTTTCCAAAGAGCCTTCATGGTATCGTTCAAATATTTCTGCTTAAGTAAAATCAAGCAGTAAAAATACTACAAAAATTCAGAGATGTGTTCATCTCTTCAGCGAACAGTATTGCCTATCTGAGGACCACTTTCCCTGAGAAAGTAGTGTGGTCTGTTGCTAAATTCCATCTAGTATAAAAAGACAGCTTTTCTCCACCAACATCAACCAAGGCGTTACTGTTGAAGTTGTAACAGCTGCCCATTCAGAGACTAACGATCTAAGTGTGAAAGTTAGAGGAGATACAGCTGTGTACCTTCTAAAGCAAAAGAGCCTGGATTCATAGGAGATCCTTAGCAAGATCACAGGAGATGCACATTTCAATTAGATGTGGTGTTAATGTAATGATACATTAGATCAAATTATGTGAAACTCATTTTTGTAGATCAAAGAATCAAATACCACAATTTCACATGGTTCAACCTAATGTAATTTAGCATTGTAAACCATTTTAAATACATGTTCCCCTCTTCATATTTTCTAGCCTCTAAGTTGTAAGACCTAAACATGCTGGCAAAGCTTTTTCTCTGGAGTGAAAATTTAGACCAGTGCTGTCTAAGAAAACCCTACATATTGCTGGAGACATTCTAGATCTGCATGTGGCTGCTGAGCATCGGAACTGTGGCTGGTGTGGCTGGTGTGACTGACGAACTGAGTTTTTAAGTTTAATTAAATTTGTGTCTAATGACCGCCTTACTGGATAGGACAAGGTTAAACATAATTGCAATTTGCTCCTAGTCATGTTCAAGTGTTTAGCAGATGTGTTCTGCTGAGGAAATGTGGGATTTAGGCAGCTAATGTTAATGTGGAAATGGAGTCGCAGCTGCTCCTGCAACTTCAAATATCCGACCCAGGAGGGCAGCCACCAGACTTTCTTTTACATTCACACACTTAAAATCTTCACCATTTTTCCTTCTTTTAATAGAAAAATTACCTAAAAGTCTGTTTGGCTGGCTTAACATGGCTTTCTGCCCCTTGTAACCACTTGTACAGAACCGAGAAGGGAGGAAAAGAACAATAGGGACCGGAGATGAACCTGAGAAGAGTGTGGTCTATGCTTCCGCCTATTCTGGAGTTCCTTCTCTCTCTCAGTAATTTATAAGTAATGTCATCACCACCCAGAATCAACACACTAGCTTGGAACACTTAAAGAAATCACAATCATCTTCTTTAGATGGGATTCTGATTCCAAATTTCAATTTGAGTTAAATCTAGTGTTTATACCTATTTTTCTTGGAAACAGTTTTAAAACAAAGACTACTAAACTCAAGAATAGAAACTCTACTTATTCAAAGTGAGAATATTTTCAATTTGCTCTGCTATCAAGATAGGCCACTGAGAGTTTTTAAAACCTAGAGTAATAAAGACTCTCATTTCCTTCTGGAGAAGCAGACCCTACAGTGTTACATGAAGAGTAGGTGATGGTCAAAATCAACACTGGAGCCTAGCATCAACCCCCAGATGGCCCAGCCAGAAGACTAAGCAGATATGCTGCTGCCCCCAGTGCTACAACGAATGGGGAAAAAAGCAAACAGAAGCTGTGGTTGCATCTCACTGGGTAACACATATACCATGTAGCTGGGTAACAGAAGTTTTTAAACACTAGATGTATTTGGTCTTATTTGGACTTTTCTGTACTCCTATCTCCATGAAAACACACACAAAAAATACCCCCAAACCAAAAAACCAACAGAGTAATTCTTGAATTTTCAGTACAGATACCACTGAACCAACACATTTATTCAGTGCTGAGAAACAGCAGCCTTGAGAGCTACTAAGAGCATCAGTTACCTGGTCTACTTAACGATGCCCTGTTACCATTTACAAGCAATAAGAATGATTACTGAGCAGTCACTGAAATCTCGTGGGCCACAATTTACGTGCACACATTATTCTTGATTCGAGTCAACCTGATCTCCAGTACAGCAGGCAGTTACGTTGTCCTTCACATCAGGAACATATCTTGCTTTCAGCATGTTAGAGAAACAAAGCATTGATGTAAATGTGCCACCGAGTGAGAACTGAAAACATTAATATAAAAAAGCCAAATAGAACTAAGTTCTTGGAACTACATATAAAAACTGAATTATTACAACTAAAGCAGCAAATCAAAATATCTGCTGAGGTTTTCTGGTAGAACTAAAAAAAAAAAAATTAGTTGGTGCCCATGTTCAAAAAGTCACTACCATTGACAAAATAAAACTAAACCCAAAATAGGAAATTGAAAAGTGCATAATGAAATTAAATCTTGGATCAAGTATTTACGGAAAATTGGAAATGTTTGTCCGGTACAGTTGACAAATAACGATTTAGAGGAGGTATTAAAGTTTATCCGACCCAGCTTTGGCCTGGCGTTCCACGTAAAAAAGGATGTAGGCCTTTGCTTTCACAACCGTGTCTTCATCAGTCAGTGCTACAGTGCTGTCGTTGAAATGGAACCAGCGACCTTCATGAGTTGCATACGCTGTGTAATGTCCAGAACCAACCCTGTAAGGAAAAGTCAAAAGATCAAAGACCACAACTACAGAAATCACAAAAGAAACTGTACAACCATATAACTTGTTAGATATACAATAAATTTTAATAAGTACTATAATTAAAGAAATCCTACAGACTTGTGGTTTAAGATGGTATTTCTCTTCCTCAATACTCACTGAAATGACAAGGAATATATTAACACTGGAAAACAGGGAAGAGTGCCTCTGACTCATCAGAAATTGAGCATTTTCTAGAATACATAAAGGAGTGTTCACATGGTACTGGATTAATGGAGAAACAAATAGCTAAGGAACTTGCAACCTAACAAGCATAGATCAAGGCCTATGGAAACATGGAAAACTGAGAACCAGATTTCCAGTCAGAGTCTTGGGGAAAAACTGAGCTTAAGAAAGTAAACTGCCCCCAGGGAAGCACCTTCCCCCTCCCCTGGCCACCTGGGCTTTTTCTGTCAGTATGACCCACCCACTCTCACTGGAGCCCGAGTCAGCCCGCCCTGCCCGTCAGAAAAGCCTTCAGGTACAACAGAGACCTTCACAACAGCTAGCAAAACCCTTACCATTTACCAATAATGATCAATCTCATCATTTATTATGATTCTGAATAAACAACCAAATATCAAAAAGAGAAGTGACAGGAAAAACAGTAAAGCAATTAACCACTGAGGAATTTACTGCAGAAAACCAAAGAGAACTTTAAAAATTCTAATTAGTACCAATGGCTTCAAGAAGATACTGCAACCATAAAATAATAGGCTGTTATGAAAAAATTATCAGAAAAAATGTGACTGTCATGATATAAAGATTTCACGGAGGGGCTATTTTTCAATTTGGATACAGATGAAACCAAATTGGTGATTTGGAAAAGGAGGCTGTGGCAATCTTCAGAAACAAAGAGATGGAAAACATTAAAGAATAATTAAAATATGTGAAAGACCCAGGAAATTCACTGTACATTTAACAGGGGTTCCAGAGGAGAGAAGGGAGAATGGGTGCAACAAATAAACATTTCCATGAGCTGAAGACACCAGGCTAAGATTGTCCCTGTCAACTATCAAGCAGGAACATATCTGATGTGATTTCTTATCAGGATCCCACAACCTTCGAAAGAGAAAAAACAGGTTGCCTGTAAAGAAGTACGAGTCAGCCTTGCAGTGGACTTGTAACTGCTAATTTATGGATAGTGAGGTCATGGAGCTTGTCTGCAAAATTCTGAGGGAAAAGGACTTCCAGCATGGACAGTGGTTTGCCTAAGTAACAGTAGTCTGTAAGTTTGAAGGTAAAACTAGTCATTCTCAAACAGACCAGAAATCAGAAGGTATATGCCCCTAATACAAACTTTCAGGGTAGAAAAATCAAGAATTATTCAACAAAATAAAAAATGAATCTTTAAAGTAGAGGACATGAAGTTATGAATAATTTTCCATTTCTCCCCATTTACTGTCAACTGGCAAAGGAAACAACTTTGGAGTAGAGGCTGCAGGATTTTGTGGACCACAGACTGGGTTCTGAATACTGGGCTCAAATGAACCGCGCTCCATTTTGCTTTCGTGTGCCTTCATGCTTCACATCCTCTCAGGAATATTCTTTCACACCAAAATTGAAGGCAGTTCTCTTTCACCCACTTTCATGTATCTGAATCCGTTTTTTAGGGAGTTTGGTATAAAACCGCAGGTCTGCCCAGCTATTCCCCAGCACGCCAGCTGGCTGACACTCACCCGGAACCGTGATGCACCACCACCGCCGCCAGGTCGTACAGGCAGTGCTCTGGGCCGCTGTTCTCGGGCTACAGAACAAGGGAGAAGGCATCCCAGGACCAAGTTAGGCACAGTGCTCAGTGGCTTCAGTATCTCCTCCCTCAGTGACCTCTCCCCACTGTCTGTGAAGACTTAATTTTACTGAACACAATCTTTTCACCATGCTAACAAAGGTAATTACCTTACCTCTAGTAAGTAGCATTTCATGTCTAGGCCTCTCAGTGGAAATTCTACATATGTATCAACTTTGTTTCTTAAATATGCTGTCCAATGAAATCTTTTCAAATGTAAGCATAGCACCTGGATGAGAAATAAGGTGAAAGATTGTAAACAAACACCTAAAATTTACCTTTCAATCAAAATAAACTACTCAGTACTAATGTCTCTCAAATAGTATTTTAGGTGGTCCATCAGTTTTTCTTTTGATCCTTGATACTGCTTTCTTCCATGCATATAGTATTATGATATTATGATTTGTAATAAATACATATTTGGTCTAAGTTCCCTTTTCTGGCATACAGCTCCTAAAACCCTTCGAATTTCCTAAGCAATGAGAGTGAGAAACATGTCTTTTGTTCTGTTGATGAGGTGACAGGTGGACCTACCTTAGGATGAGGGCTGGTTGCCATTATCCCACCAAGTGATTGGAAGCCTGGAATTTTCTGTCCCACCACCCTGACCTCCGGGGAGGGGAGAAGGAGTGGCACTGGAATGATCACCAATGGCCAATGATTTCATCAGCTTTGCCTATGTAATGAGGCTGCCATAAAAACCCAAAAGGACTAGGTTGGTAGAGCTTCCAGGTTAGAGAACCAGAATGCTTCCATGTGCCACATTCCAGGGTTCAAACTCCACAAGAACAGAAGCTCCTTTGTTTGTGACTTGGCTCTATGTATTTCTTCATCTGGTTGTTGATTCGTATCCTTTAATTTCCTTGGTAATAAATCAGTAATCTAGTGAGTGAACGGGTTTCCTCAGTTCTGTGAGCTGCTCTAGCCAATTCATGGAACCCAAAGAGGGGGAATGGGAACCTCTGATTTATAGCCAATCAGAAGTACAGGAAACCACCTGGACTTGCAACTGACATGTGAAGTCCAAAGAGGAGGGGGTCGTGGTAACCTCCAATGAGTAAGTAAGAAGTACAAACAACCTGGGCTTGTGACTGGTGTCTGAAGTGGAGGGTGGTCTTGTGGGAATGAGCCCTTAACCTGTGGAATCTGCTGTTATCTCAGGATAGTGTCAGAATTAAGCTGGTTGTAGGACAGACACCCAGCTGGTGTGGGAGGCCTGCTTGTTGGTGATGTGGTGGGAATCTCTCCCCTTCCACACACTGGAAACTGTGATCAGGACACATTTAGGTATGCATTATCAAAGGGTTTATTTAGCTTTTACTGAAGGCCTAGAGACCGATACAGAAGAGATCACACAAAGTTACAAAAATAATTTGTTTTCCCATCAATCATAAGCATTTTCTTCTCAAAACTGCCTTATAATTTGAAACTCAACACTTACCTTGGGTAGTTTTTGAATCCAAAACTTTTTAGTGGACTTTTGTTTCTTTTTGCACTTGTGGCACATATATAACTCTGTCTCATCAAGTTCTTCTAAGTCAGTAAAACTGCGAAGACAATCTAAAACCAAATTGATATCGGCAGCATGAAAACTGTAAGTTTTTAATAGAGGCAGTGTACCGTAGAGACAAAGACTGCACTTTGAAGCTGAACAACTCAGGCTCAAATCTCAGCTTTATTAGCCGTTATGACCTTGCAAAAGTCAGCCTTTCTCAGTTACAAAATGAAGACCGAATAATAATAATACCTACCTTGAAGAACTGCTGTAAGGAAGAGAAATGTGTGTAAAGTGCCTGGCATCATGTCTGACTTCTGGTAATAAGCAGTTAAGTACAGGTGGTTATTATTTTCTCAGATGTATTGTTGGGATTGCTATTATTAATGAAAGAATTAGTCTGAATAATACTAACAGTGGTTCCCTAATGAAATCAAGCTTCAAACAGCAATCTTCTCTCAATATCTTTACATTACAAAGGACAAAGCCCAAAGTTCATAAAGTCAAATTTAGATCATTTTCAGTCATAACTTATTAGAAAATAAACATAGATTGCAGAAGGCTACGTTACCAACTTTCCTACTATACCCGCCAGTGAATCCTTTGTTCCAGACTCTACTCTCAATCCCCTGGATAAACCACAGCTACGTATTTTTCCTTTAATGATTTAATTGTCTACTCGGGGGCTTGGTACACTGTGGCCCCAAGCCAAATCCAGCCACCTGGTTTTGTAAATAAAGTTTTGTTGGAACATAGCCACACCCATTCATTTATATATTGTATGTGGCTGCTTTTACGCTTCAACAGCACAGTAGAGCAGTTGGGACACAGATCTTTACATGCTGTAAAGCCTAAAATATTTACTTATTTGGCCCGTTATAGAAAAAGTGTGCTGACTCCTGGTGCAATCAGTAATATATTCAGAAGTCTATATAAAATGTATGTATTATTCTGTAGAGATTGAATAATATATTATTTTTAGAGAAAAATCTGAATGCCTGTGCACCCACCAATCAGGTAAAGAAACAGATTCTCTCTAGTACTTGAGGAGCCAGTTTACGTGACTGGCACCCCTTAGTGTTGGGCAGTGGACCCCGTGGGGCCACATGCGGGAGCCCTGTCAGGAGCTCCCTGTGTACCTCTTCCCAACCACACCACCCCCCCAAAGTAGCCATTGTTTTCCTGACTTTAGGTGTTCATCATTACTTTGCTTATCTTTATAGACCACATACATGCATCTTTAAACAATATAATGTTTAGTTTGAAAAGCTGGGTGGCAAGCACAAACCTATCTATATAAGGAAAAGCAACACTGTCTTACTCAGCGTGTTCAGGTCCTAGCCAGCCGTGGATACCAAGGCAGAGGAGGGGAGCCCCTTCAGGGCACAGCAGTGGGGCAAGGGCCAGTGGCTGGCAGGGGGCCATGTGTTCTTTTTTTTTAATTGAAGTATAATTGACATATAACATATTAGTTTCAAGTGTACCACATAATGATTTGATAATTGTGTATGTTGAAAAATGATTACCACAATAAGCCTAGTTGACATTCATCACCATACATAGCTACAAAATCTTTTTTTCTTGTGATAAGAACTTTTAAGATCTAATCTCTTAGCAACTTTCAAATATATAATATGGTATTAACTACAGTCACCATGCTGTAGACATTACATCCCCAGGATTTTATAGCTGTTATTTTATAGCTGCACGTGTGTGCCTTTTGACCCGTTCACCCATTTCACCCACCCTCATCCACCCCTTGCCTCCCCCACATCTGACCCTGCCTCTGCTAACCACCAATCTGTTCTATTTATCTATGAACTTGGGTTTATTTATAGATTCCACATATAAGAGAGATCATATGGTATTTGGCTTTCTCTGTCTTATTTCACTGAGTATAATGCCCTCAAGGTCTATCCATGTTGTCACAAATGGCAAGGTTTCCTTTTTATGGCTGAATAATATTCGTGTGTGTGTGTTTTAGTTACATTTTCTTTATCCATTGATGTATTGACACTTAGGTTGTTTCCATATCTTGGCTATTGTAAACAATGCTGCAATGAACATGGGGGTGCATATACCTTTTCAAATTAGTGTTTTCATTTTCTTCCAATAATAATCCAGAAGTGGAATTGCTGAATCATATGGTGATTCTATTTTTAATTTTTTGAGGAACATCCATGCTGTTTTCCACAGTGACTGCACCAATTAACATTCCCCCCAGCAGTACACAAGGGTTCCCTTTTCTCCACATCCTCACCAACACTTGTTATTTTTTGGTGTTTTTTTTTTTTGTTCTGTTTTTTTTTTATTTTTATAATAGCCATTCTGACAGGTGTTAGGTAATATCTCATTGTGGTTTTGATTTGCATTTCCTGATAATTAGTGATGTTGAGCATCGTTTCATGCACCTGTTTATCATCTGATGTCGTCTTTGGAAAAATGTCTATTCAGATCCTCTGCCCACTTTTTAATCAATTTTTTTGTTGTTATTGAATTGTATGAGTTTTTATATATTTTGGATATTAACCCCTTCTCAGATAGATGATTTGCAAATATTTCTCCCATTCAGTAGGTTGCATTTTCATTTTGCCAATGATTTCTTTTGCTGTGCAGAAGCTTTTCAGTTTGATGTAGTCTCACTTCTTTACTGCCTATGTTTTCTTGCGGGAGTTTTATGGTTTCAGGTCTTACATACGAGTCTTTACTCCATTTTGAGTCAATTTTGGTGTATGGCATAAGATAGTGGTCCAGTTTCATTCTTTTGCATATGGCTGTCCAGTTTTCCCATCACCATTTATTAAAGACTGTCCTTTATTGTATATTCTTGGCTCCTTTGTTATAAATTGACTATATATATGCATAGGTTTATTTCTGGGTGCTCTGTTCTGTTTCATTGATTGTGTCTGTTTTTATGCCAATACCATACTGCTTTGATTACTACAGCTTTGTAGTACACTTTGAAATCAGAGAGCATCATGTCTCCAGCTTTGTTCTTCCTTCTCAAGACACTTTGGTTATTTGGAGTCCTTTGTGGTTCCATACACATTTTAGGGCTGTTTGTTTCATTTCTGTGAAAAATGCCACTAGAATTTTGATAGGGATTGAACTGAATCTGTAAATTGCTTTGTGTAATATGAACATTTTAGCAATATTCTTCCAATCCACGAGCACAGAATATCTTTCCATTTATTTGTGTTTTCTTCAATTTATTTCATCAATGTCTTACAGTTTTCAGTGCAATGTCTTACATTTAACCAACCAGGTCTTTCACCTTAATTATTTTATTCTTTTTGATGCAATTGTAAATAGGATTATCTTCTTAACTGTCTGATAGTTTGTTATTAGTGTGTAGAAATGCAATAGTATTTGTACATTTATTCTGTATTCTGCAACTTTACCGAATTCATTTATTAGTTGTAACAGGTTTTCGGTGGAGTCTTTATAGAGTTTTCTGTATGTGATGTCATCTGAAAATAGTAAGTTTTACTTCTGCCTTTCCAATTTGGAGGCCTTTTATTTCTTCTTGCTAACTGCGCTGGCTAGGATTTCCAATACTATGGTTTAATAAAAGTGGTGAGAGTGGGCATCTTTGTTTTATTCCTGATCTTAAAGGAAAAGCTTTCAACTTTTCACCATTGAGTGTAATGTTTGCTGTGGGATTGTCATATATGTCCTATATTATTTTGAGATGTGTTGTCTCTATACCAACTTTGCTGAGAGTTTTTATCATAAATGGATATTGAATTTTGTCAAGTGGTTTTTCTGCATCTATTGATATCATTATATGATTTTCATCCTTTATTTTGTTAATGTAGTGGATCACATTAATTGGATTTGTGGCTGTTGAACCATCCTTGCGTCCTTGGAATAAATCCCACATGATCATGGCGTATGATCCTTTTAATGTATTGTTGAATTTGGTTTGCTAATACAGTGGCACCTCGGTTTTTTATTGTCTCCGTTAACGAACATTTCAGTTTACAAACGCCGTAAATTTTATGGATCTATGGTATCATTAGATAGTAAAATTCATGCTGAATTTGCAGTTTTAGGGGTTGATTTTAAAGGTCTGGAACGTATTAATCCATTTTGCATTATTTTCTATGGGAAAACTGTGCCTTGGTTTTCCAACGTTTCAGAACTCGGTCTTCTGGAACAGATTACGTTCGAAAACCGAGGTACCACTGTATTTTGTTGAGGATTTTTGTACACAGATTCATCAGAGATATTGGCCTGTAATTTTTTTTTTTCTTGTGGTGTCCTTGTCTGGTTTTGTTATCACGGTAATGATGGTTTTGTAAATGAGTTTGGAGGTATTTCCTCCTCTTCTATTTTTTGGAAGAGTTTAAGGATTGGTATTAATTCTTCTTGAATGTTTGGTAGAGTCACCAGTGAGTGAAGCCCTCTGGTCCTGGACTTTTGTTTGTTGGGAGGTTGTTTGATTACTGACTCAATCTCCTTACTAGTAATTGTTCTGTTCAGATTTTCTGTTTCTTCATGACTCAGTCTTGGTAGATTGTATATTTCTAAGAATTTATGCATTTTTCTAGGTTGTCCAGTTTGTTGGCACAGTAATCTCATATGATCCTTTTGTATTTCTGTGGTATCAGTTGTAATGTCTCCTCATTCACTTCTGATTTTATGTGAGTCCTCTGTCTCTTCTTGGTGAGTCTAGCTAAAAGTGTGTCAATTTTTCTTAAGAACCAGCTCTTAGTGCCACTGATCTTTTCTATTGTCTTTTTAGTCTCTGTTTCATTTTTTTCTGCTCTGATCTTTGTTACTTCCTTCCTTCTACTAACTTTGGGCTTTGTTTGTTCTTTTTTTAGTCCTTTAAGGTGTAAAGTTAGGTTGTTTGAGGTTTTTCTTGTTTGAGGTAGGCATTTATTGCCATGAACTTCCCTTTTGTAACTACTTTGGCTGCCTCCCACAAGTTATGGCATGTTGTACTTCCATTTTCATTTGTCTCGAGGTAATTATTTCTCTTGATTTCTTCAACCCATTTGTCAGCGGTATGCTGTTTAATCTCCACGTATTTGTGGAACTTGCCAGTTACCTTCTTATAATTGAATTCTAGTTTCATACTATTGTGGTTGGAAAAGACATGATTTTAATCTTACATTTATTGAGGCTTGTTTTGTGGCCTAACATATGATCTATCCTGAAGAATGTTGCATGTGCTCTTGAGAAGAAGGTGTATTATTGCTTTTGGATGGAATGTTTCACATATGTCTATAAAGTCTGTCTGGTATTACGAGTCATTTAAGGCCAATGTATCCTTATGGATTTTCTGTTTAGAAAACAGGCGAGTTTCAGAGCCCTGTCCAAGTTCACTGATTCGTCCAATCTGCTGTTTTCAGTTCCGTTATTGTAGTCTTCAGCTCCGTGACTTCTATTTGGTACTTTATATTTTCTCTCTTTGTTGAAGTTCTCACTGTATTCATCCATACTTCTCCCAAAACCAGTGAGCATTTTTCTGACCATTACTTTGAATTCTATCAGGTAAATTATATATCTTTGTTTCATTAAAATTTTTTTCTGAGGTTTTTATCATGTTTTCCATTTGGAACATATTCCTCTGTTTCTTCATTTTGCTTGACTCTACTGGTTTCTCAGCATTAGATAAAACGGGCATCTCTCCCAGTCTTGAAGGAGTGGCCTCATTCAGAGATGAACCTTAACATTCAACCCTGCCCTAGCTCTTAGTTGTCTCTCAAAGCAACTTGTGATTGTCCAAGCAACCTATTTTATTTTAATAGCTCCCAGTAGTTAAGGGTTTGTCAAGACTTGTCAGGGTCCCAAAGGGGAGAACCTCCATCAGCCACTAGATTCAGGCTGATTGCAAGCCAGATGCTCACGCAGCAGCTTTTAAAGTATGCAAATCTACACAGTCCTGTGGGACCACAAGCGTAAGCCCTGCTGGCCACCACAGCCCGGCGATCTGGAGGTGGCCCCAGGAGTTGAAAAAATCGGGGCTGCTTATATACTCATATGCTCCTTTCTGGGAGATACTGGCGAGCTATAGCAGGGCAGAGAGAGAGCACAAAGATGGTGTACCCCAGCCAACATTTCCTGAGAGCACCTCCGTAGGCCCCTACGGGTACCAAACCTGAAGCCTGCCCTGCCCCTCAGGCCAAAGCTCCAGAACAAGCAAATAGGCCTCTTTCAAAGAAAGACCGGGGGTGTGTTTCAGTCTGAGGTCTGCACTGTGCCCTGGGGATGGTAGCCTGCCAAGAACTCTCTCTCCGATTGTTACAGTCCTGTGGGACCCAGGAACACAAGCTCCCCTGGCCACCAGAGCCAGGAGATCCAGGGGAATCCCTAGGGCAGCAGCCACAAAATCGGGGTACCAGATATGTGTAAGAGCTCCCTCTGAGATAGCACAGCAGAGGGAGAGCAGGACGATAGCACCCACCAGCTGAGGTCTCTGGAAAGGATTACAGCCAGCCCTCACATGTGTGTTTAATTAGAAGCCTGCCCTTTGGGCTGCAGCTATGAAGATAAGCTAGTAAGTCTCTTTCACAGAAAGACTGAGCTCCTGAGTCTGTTGCCTCTTGTTTTGCCCTGAGGGTGGTAGCTATTTAAAAACTTTCTCTATTGGTTGAGGTCCTGTGGGACCTGTGAGCAGAAGCTCCACTGGCCAGCAGAGCCAGGCGATGCAGAGTTGTCCTCTGGCAGCAGCCAAAAAAAGGGGCACCAGACATGTAAAAGCTCCGCTCTGGAGCGTGGCAGAGGGAGAGCACAAAGATGGTGCTGCCAGTTCCATCCTCAATGTGGATCCAGCAGGCCCCTGCCCCTCAGGTGACTGCTTTGGGACCAGCAAATGAGCCCATTTCACATAAAGTCGGGGTGCTTTTCTATCGGCTGCATCTGTGCTCAGCCCTAGGGTGAGTGAGTCTGTGCACAAGCCCTTTCTCAGTTCACTTCAGCCTCGTGAATGGGGGTCCTCTCTCAGGTGCAGGTCTTAAAAGCTGCAGTACCTGATGTAGGGTTCAAACCCTTCGCTCCTCAGGGAGAAGCTCTGAGTTTTAGTTCTCTCCTGATTGTGCATCACCACACCAGGGCGTGGAAGAGATTGTGTCTCAGCCTCTCCTACCCTCTTCGATGTGATTTCCCTCTCACTTCCCTGATGTGCAGGATTTGCTCAGCTAGTTTTTAGGGGTTTTTTGCGGAGGAAATTGTTCCATATGTAGCTGTAGATTCAGTGTGTCCCTGGGAGGAGGTGAGCTCCGGATCTTCTTACTTCACCATCTTGAAGTAGAACCCTCCCCACCCATGCATTTTTGAATATGCCTTCACGCCCTGAATCCAACACCTGGAATGTACATCCCACCCCTTACTCCCCTCAACTCAGCGTAATTCTCACTTATTTTCTTTTTGAGGCTTTCCCAACCTTCAGTGGGCAGTGACCCCTCTCTTCAACTTTGTCCTAAAAAAGCTCGTGAATATAAAACATTGCAAACCTGTTTTATGTCAAGGATGGTTCCGACTAAAGGCCACAGTTTCAACCTTATTTTTCCTGAAGCAAGTCTCATACACTTAACCCAAACTTAGAGTGATGCTGTCCTCAGGGACCTCCCAAGTTCCACATCTTTAGCTATAGAGAGCACTGACTACACGTCAGGCTGGCTAGGAATCCCTCTAGATTGATTACTTTGGTGTTTGTAAGTGCTGAAGCTCAAATCATGGGAGCTGTCATCACCACATATTTGTTGCATCATGTAAAAAGCTGTTGCCTAGGGCTAGGGTTGGGGGAGAGATTAGATATAGAGGAAAAAAATAGAATTTTCCATATTTAAAAATCAGCATGTAAACATTCAATAAACTAGGAAAAGAAAGCAACTTCTTCAACACGATCAAGTCCATATAAGAAAATCCCAAAGCAAACATCATACTCAGTGGTCAAAAACTAAAAAAAGGCTTTTACCCTAGGATCAGAAACAAGACGAGGATGCTGCTTTTGCCACTTCAACATAGTATATTGAAAGTTTTAGCCGGAGCGATTAGACAAGAAAAAAATAAAAAGCATCCAAATTGAAAATGAAAAAGTAAAATCATCTCTGTTCATAGATGACACGAGCGTAAATGTAGAAAATGCTAAGGATTAAAAAAACAAAAACCTTCTACTATTAATAAATGAATTTGGCAGTTGCAGGATATAAAATCAACACACAAAAAAATCATTGTTTCTATAAAGCAACAATGAACAATCCAAAAAGGAAATTAAGACAATTCCATTTACAATCACATCAAAAAGAATAAAATTCTTAGTAATACATTTAACCAAAGAGACAAAAGAATTACACACTGAAAACTACAAAACATTACTGAAAGAAGTTTATATAAAGACATAAATAAATGGACAGATATCCCATTTCAGGGACTGGGAGACATTAATTTGACAATACTACCCATAGCCATCCACAGATTCAATGCAATCTCTGTCAATATCCCAATGGCATTTTTTTTTTTTGTAGAAATAGAAAAGCCCATTCTAAAATTCACATGGAATCTCAAAGAATCCCAAATAGCCAAAACAATCCTGAACAAAAAAGAACAAAGTTGCAGGACTCAACAACACTTTTCTAATTTCAAAACTTATTACCATGTTTCCCCGAAAATACCTAGCCGGACAATCAGCTCTAATGCAAAAATTAATAGTAAAATAAGACCAGGTCTTATAGTAAAATAAGACCAGATCTCATATTAATTTTTGCTCCAAAAGACGCATTAGAGCTGATAGTCCGGCTAGGTCTTATTTTCAGGGAAACACGGTATAAAATTACAGTAATCAAAACAATGTAGTGCTGGCATAAAGTCAGACAGACACATAGATCAGTGAAACAGAATAGAGAGCCCAGAAATAAACCCTCTAATATATGGGCCATTGACTTTTGACAAGAGCAACAGGACCACTCCATAGGGAAATGGCAGTCTTTTCAACAAATGGTGCTGGAAAAATTGGGTATTCACACGCAAAAGAATGAAGATGGACCTTTACCTAATACCATATATAAAAACTAACTCAAAATGGATCAAAGACCTAAACGTAAGACATGAAACTCTTAGAAGAAAATATACAGGAAAAGCTTCATGACATTCGATTTGGCAATGATTTGATATGACACCAAAAGCACAGTCAACAAAAGAAAAATGAGATAAACTAGACCTTGTGAAAATTTTTAAACTTTTGTGTATCAAAGGACACTAACAAGAAAGTGAAAAGACAAACCACAGAATGGGAGAAAAATATTTGCAAATCATGTCTCTGATAAAGAATTAATAGCCGCAGGTCCGGCCCAGTGGCTCAGGCGGTTGGAGCTCTGTGCTCCTAACTCCGAAGGTTGCCGGTTCGATTTCCACGTGGGCCAGTAGGCTCTAAACCACAAGGTTGCCAGTTCAATTCTTCGAGTCCTGCAAGGGATGGTGAGCTCCGCCCCCTGCAACTAAGATTGAACACGGCACCTTGAGCTGAGCTGCCTCCTGAATGGCTCAGCTGGTTGGAGCGCCTTCTCTCAACCACAAGGTTGCCAGTTCGATACCTCGACTCCCACAAGGGATGGTGGGCTCCGCCTCCTGCAACTAAGATTGAACACGGTACCTTGAGCTGAGCTGCCGCTGAGCTCCTGGATGGCTCGGTTGCAGCGCGTCCTCTCAACCACAAGGTTGCTGGTTCGACTCCCACAAGGGATGGTGGGCTGCGCCCCCTGCAACTAGCAACAGCAACTGGACCTGGAGCTGAGCTGCGCCCTCCACAACTAAGACTGAAAGGACAACAACTTGAAGCTGAATGGCACCCTCCACAACTAAGACTGAAAGGACAACAACTTGACTTGGAAAAAAAGTCCTGGAAGTACACACTGTTCCCCAATAAAGTCCTGTACCCCTTCCCCAATTAAAAAAAAAAAAATCTTAAAAAAAAAAAAAAGAATTAATAGCCACAATAAAGAAAGAACTCCTACAGCTCAACAACAAAAATAAATCACTGACAGCAGTGCAGGAGTGATCTCTGCTTCCTGTATCTTGACATGAAAAAGACTCTCCTAGTAGTCCACATTCAAACTGAAGTCTCTAACGAAGCTGCTGTATTTATGAATATTAATAAAAAAATACTTGGATGGTTTATCTGATTAAAAAATGGGCAAAGGATTTGAATAGACATTTCTCCAGAGAAGATATACAAATGGCCAATATGCACATGAAAAGATGGTCAACATCATTAACTATTAGGAACTGTAAATCAAAACCACAATGAGATACCACTTTACATTCATTATGATGGCTATTACTTTTTTTAAAATGAAAAAAACAGAAAATAACACAAGTTATCTAGAACATGGAGGAATTAGAAATCTCATGCACTGCTGGTGGGAATGTAAAATAGTGCAGCCACTGTGGAAAACAGTTTGACATTTCCTCATAAAGTTAAACATAGAATGACCATGTGATCTAGCAATTCCACTCCTAGGTATATACCCAAAAGATCTGAAAGCAGGGACTCAAACAGATACTTGTCTACCAATGTTCACAGTAGCATTCACAATAGCTAAACGGTAGAAGCAACTCAAGTGTCTAACAACAGATCAATGGTTAAACAAAATGTGGTATACACACACAACAGAATATTATTCATCCTTTAAAAGGAAGGCAATTCTGATCCATTCTACAACATGGATGAACCTTGGAAGACATTATGCTAAGTGTAATAAGCCAGTTACAAAAGGGTTTAACTTACATGAAGTACTTAGAATAAACAAATTCATAGAAAGTAGAATAGAAGTTACCGAGGCAAGGGAGATGGGGAATGGTGAGTCATTAATTGGTACAGTTTCTGTTTTGGATGATAGAAAATTCTAGAAATAGTATTGATAGTTACATAATATTATGAGTTTACTGAATGCTGCTGAATTGTACACTTAAAAATCATTAACATGGTGAATTTTATTATATATATTTTACCAGCACAAAATTTTTTTTTAAATAAGTGAAAATGAATACCTGCTTGAGACTTTCCCAGACAAATAAATAAGAGGTCAGGCAAAAATGATGACTCTGAGATGCTGTTACTCTCTCCGTCCCATTAAAACCACCGTCTCAGGTGGTTTTAAGATTCACCAGCAAGACATTGTTCCCATGTCTCCCTGGCCACACAACACTGAGAAGCAGAAACTACTTGACAGCAGGGAAGCTTTTTTTCCTACATTTAACCTGCATTAACCGCTTTCTGAAAGGGCCTCTCCCCTGTGTATGGACACATGCAGTCATTCAGAGGGGGTTACTAATGATTTAGTAGGTAGTATTGTTAAGTCTCCTTTAGTAATTATTTAGAACCTCTAATTTTAGGGATTTGATACCCTTACAAGAGTTGAAATTACCGAAAGAAAGAAATGTATTAACACTGCACAGCAACTCATTTTGTAGTTTTGGGACCAAAATGTAAAATAGGTACATAGAAATACCGGACTGCTCTCCAGTTTCTCCTCCTGGTTATGGCACTGGTAGGTGGCCGCCTCTGCAGAGGCGCCTCTGCAGAGGGTGGCCGCCTCTGAGACCACGCCAGGTCTCAGAACCACAGCATCTGGTCCTGTCTCACCCTGCTTTTCTGCAAACGAAATCCTTCTCCAGCAGCCTTCAGTGCTCAGCTTCTCCCCAACACAAAGGCAGTTCTTTTAGTTTCCCCCAGCATCTTCCTGCTTTCCAACCTTTTTTCCCTTGTATTTTTCTTCCTTTATACCTCTTTGAAAGTCCTAAGCTTACAGGGTGACCACAAAGTGGTCCCACGGCTGAATTATGCACAAGATAGGGCAGAGTTCCCTCCTTTTCATGTGAGGCCATGTAATAAACCAAACTGGAATGAAAGACCTATTAGATGATTCATGAACGAGCAATACAAGCTGAGCCTGGTTTTTCAAATACTCAAAAATGGTAGCCCACCTGCCTGGAGGGGCCCTCTTTGTATTCTCACACTTCTCCCTGTGACTGAGACAGGCTCAGGAGCCCCACAACTGCTGCTGCACCCCAGACAATTAAGCAGCTTCGCTGTCACAGCTGCATCAGGTCAGAAGACCGGCGTGTCCATGGGCAGCTTCTAGGGCGTTTTATCGTAACAGAGAAGCAACATTATACGCCCGAGCTGAATTAGTTGAGAACTACCCCCACTACCAGTCATCACTATGTCATCTCCATGTGGGTTTTTAAAAGCTTCATAAGCTTTCCTGAAAACCTAATGCTTGTTTGTAATGGTTTCTATGCATTAAAGACAACCCGCAATAATTCTGAAGTTCCAACTGCTACCCTTTTATAAAACAGCTTTTAAATCAGTTTTTAAACAAAAACATCCTTACCATGGTATTTCTGGACAGTAGGCTTGTAAAGGATATTTACTTAACTCTTTGCACTCTTTTGAATTTTCCCCAAATTCTACAATGAGCATACAAAGAATTGTCCCTCTCAGTGGTAAGGAAAACCATTATGGAAACATATACGCACACAAACATGTTTAAAAGGAAGATGACCTAGATACAGCATATCCTTGACATTCAAAGATTTGGAAACTGCCCTTTAAACTACTTGAAAAGTCTGATCCTAAAGTGTATGCACTACAGTTTAGCATTTTGCAACAGCATGAATATGAATTTCGCCTCAAAGCTCACCCGTGGCAGTGAATGCACCACATGGCCCGTGAGTAGACTGCTCCCCACCGGGCATTCGTACCTCAGCAACGCTTGTTGTTCTCTAATAACCTTCACATCTCTCATTAAGGAACTGAGGAAGCTGCTCAAAATTTTCATTTCTATTTTTTTTATTTCATAGGAAAAAAAATGTGCCATCATGGTTTTTGAAACTCCTGAGATTCTCAATGGTTTAAAGGCATATATTTCAAGTGTCAGCCTTCCACATTATGTTAACTGTGAAATAGCATCCCTATGGAGAGCAAGGAATAGAACTGGTTTGTTGAAGTTATTAGATCTTTATGCACTACATAAATTTCATTTAGCAAAGCAGTAATTGGGAGGTATGCATAAATTAATCCACATTTGGTTTTACTGCCCCAAAACAAATACTTAATTATAAAGGTGACACAATAGGTTAAAAAATTCAAACAACCTCCAAGAGCAAGAAAAAATAAGTCACAATTCCATTTCTTCCTGAATCCTATTCCCTTAAGATAATTACAGTGAACAGACGGTGTATACTACTAGGAATTTTAATGCACATATATTTTTTATCTTACACAAATGGATTCATTCTATATACATACTTCTGCAGATAGTGTTTTACTCCACAATATTTTGTAGTTATCTTTCTGTGGCCTGGCTATTGATCAACTTTATCTTTCTTAATTGCTACAACCCACAATAATACAATTTATTAAACCAATGCCCTACTGATGGGCATATAAATTGTTTCTGATTTTTTGCACTAACAAAGAATGCTTTAATGAACATCTTTTACGCGTTACTGTCCACATTTGCAACTGAAATTACTATGCTTAAGGAAATGTCTATTAAAAATGGTGACCGCCACCCTCCAAAACAACTGCACCAATTTATACTCCTAACACCAATATATGAGAATGCCCATTTTCCAAACCTTTCACTAACAATGGATCTTATCTATATCATTTTGACCAATTTTGCTTTACTTAAACTTTCTTGAATATAAGCAAGATGTACTTTTTCTGTTAAATCGATCATTTGCATTTTTCCTTACTTTTAGACTCTTTTTCATATATGTTACAAATATTTGTTTCAAATGTATCATCTCCATTTGCCACTTTTCTTGTTTGTAGTACCAATCAACCACCTAACCGGTGTCATACATTCTTCTCCTGGACAGTCTCAAGAAAGGCAGGCTGATATGAAACTTGGCTGAGTGTTCTGTCTTCCTATGGATACCAGTGGGATATCTACAGAACAAATTCTATTTCATTAGGTCAGAAAAAGTTTTGTTATAGACTTTCCCCTTTAAAACCAGTATTAAAAAGAGAAAAGGTGAGAAATATTTTATGCTTGACCTCACATCTGTGGCAGGCATTCTTATTAGAATTTGGCGGGGAGGGCAGGAAAAGACATTCAGGATTGACTTTTAAATTTTAACACGAATTCATTAAAATGATTAATAACACAGCACATATAGATGGAGCTTATAAATCTATTCAGCTATTTCAGAAGGGGAAAAAAGAATTCTAGAACATTAATTTAGTATCTTACCTCGTAATGAACAAACCGGTCCATTTTCTTGATTCTTAGAACGCTTATTTCTGAACTGACTTGGAATATCTAACGAAAGATCTTAAAAGGAAATAGGAAAACAGCTGTTAAAGTCATATAACCACACTCAAAAAGTAAGTTCAGAATCTGAAGTATTTTTAATAATTTATCTCTACTGTCTTAATTTTCAAAGGAAACATTAAAATTATTATTTTTATCCAGTATCATATCAACATACCAAGTTTGTCTTACCTAGGAATGGATCAAACTTTCTAGATTCTGTTCCACATATGAGGCAGTTAACCTCATTTTGAAGAATACCTCCGAATATAGCCGTGACAACCGTAGATGCACCATTTCTAAAGAAAATCACCACAGAAGAAAACACTTCATTAAAAAACTAAAATAAATCTGTAAGAGCTCCTATAGGTGACTCCCTATGGGGGAATGTATATCATTTATATTTATTTAAATTACAAAACAATACAAAAACTTCAAAACTATATAGATGCAAATAAAAGGTTTAAACCATTGACTGGCCTCCCCCAAGGCTCTCTTCCAAGCCACCACTTTCTCCAAAAGTAACTAATGCTGACATTTGCCATTTCTAACAGTCTCATCCCGTGCATGAGAACCCCTCAGTAGAACCCCTTTCCCCCAAATATATCCTTCAGAAAAGAGAGAACTGTCTTATATTTGAATCTTTGCAAGGCATCTCAATTACTTTACTTTGAATAACAACCTCAATCGCCGATAGATTTAGATTTTTCAGATTGTCATCTGTCACACATTTGGGGAAAAAGAAGTGAGAATTTTAATACATATTTAGTAATTACGGATGGAGGTATGAATTCACCGCTGAAGTGCTGAATGTTACTGTCAACAAGCCTTTTAAAAAGCTCACTTAAAATGATACTGTAAGTAATTCCTTTGTGAAGATCAAGAATACAGCACTTTAAGAATAATAAAAAACCAGTTATCCTAATGTTATTTAACCTCTCTGCCTCCCTTCATCGAATGCAAAACAGGACTACCTCAGAGGCCTGGTGTGAAGATGAAATGAGTTATGTAGACAAGTGCTTACCAAAAAGTGCTTTTAGACAAGTGCTTACCAAAGAGAAAGCCCTTAAAATATGTTAAGGGCTTTTTTATTAGCATAATAGTTAGGATCATACCTGCCTTTTGCTTTTATTTTTGCCCCTAAGTATATATTTTGCACAGGGACCTCACTATTTCTGACAGCTGTGGTATTTCTGGCGTACCACAGAATGGACACAAGAAGAGCTGAGAAAGTGCACCAGTGAGAGCACAATTAGCAAGCTATTACACAGCACTCACTCCATCCAAGCTCCATTCTAAGTCCTTCCCACTTATTAAATCAATTAATCCACACAACAGCTCTCTGAGGTAGATACAGTTATCCCCATTCACAGACCAGGGAAGCTGAAGTCCAAAAGGTTAGATAACTTGGCCCAAGGTCACACAGCTGGTCTGGCCTGAGCAGTTACTCTAACACTATACTCCTTCCCTTAATCAATATAATATTAATAGATACTGAGGTTGTTTCAATATTTTGCTATCGTTAATAGTACAACGAACACCTATATGTCACCCTTTGTGCACTTACGCACCCTTTGTGCACTTATGCAGTTAATTTAAGCCAGTGAAGACTTTTATGCTAATAGCAAAGCGAGGTGATTTCTGTCACTTGCAATCAATAATAATCCTAGTAATACACTGAACCATACTTGCTAAACTGCTACAAACTCACCCTACTGCAATGATGAGGCAGACAAAACCTATCTGACCCATTCTATTATTTCAAGTTTTCTTCCTTTACTGGCAAAATAAGTATATTGCAGCTTTATCATTTTTTTTAAAAAAAGTTCTTCATAAGAAATATGGCTTTTGTTTAGAAATTAAACATAAAGGGAAGAGATACTGGAAACTGTAGAAAATAATGGCCATTTCAGGTTTTAAGTTTAATATCTGTGTCATAAACAAAGGACACACCTCAAAAATATCTACTAAAAATAAAGGGACTATGATCCTTTCATATTGATGTTCACATACAATGCTGCCTTTAATTTAAATAAAAACAATTTTATTACAAAGCAGTACATTTTAACTCAATGTAGTTCTTCCTTTATAATTTCTGTCTCTGAGAAAAGGATACTAATCAAGTCAAAATAAAAAAACAGAATTTTTCATTTAATACTATTTTTAATTTGGTGCTAGCAACACGAACAGTTCTACCAGGTCACAGGTCCTTCCCTTTCTGTACTAGATTCTAATTGGAATCATAGCAACTAGGATCTGGAAGGCCACACATTTTGAGAAGTATGAAAAGTCACACTGGTTACCCTTCTCTGTTAATGGCCAGATTAGCTAGGAGACTGTTTTGTCATTGAAAAGACCTATCTTACTAAGTCAGATTTGTGGACTGCCAGGCAATAATACTACAGCAACCCCTATATAATACCTACTCCTTTCTTTGGGGAGGTCATCTTATAAATCCCTTTCCTGCCTAGGTCAATACAAAACTTTTCAAAAATTTGAACAAAAGGAGACTATAATTAACCAGAATCCAGGCTAAAATATCAGTAAAGTATCCCTGCCTCAAGCAAAATAAATGTTCGAATCTCAAAGTATATTTTGGGGTATTAGTACTTGGAAAAGCAATCCAAAGGTTTGTGTTTTTCATATAGAGAGGTAAGAAATAATTTGAGAACTTACAAATGCCTCAGTTTCAAACAGATATACTTTAGGAAAGTTCAAGTCCAAAATGAAGCTTTAGAAAATTCACATTCAAAATATGTTAAGCCTTTGCTTTTAGTGAATAAATATAATTATCTTAGCATATGAAAATTATTCTCCCATGCATTATTCAGTATAGTTAGAGGAAAAATTCTAAACGCTAAATTGTACAAATATTTTCTTTTTTTTTTTTAACTTTTAAAATAATCTATACCAAATAACAATCAGAACTATACCAAGATGCAAATACAAGATGCCTCTGGTCTGGAAGAAGGAGGGACATGCCAGTCCAGTTAGTCACAAAATTCAAGTGCATAAAAGTTTCATCAAAGGGCCAGGAAAACTCTCCCCCTTCCATTATAAATCTAACAAACAACAACAACAGAAATGTCTGAGGTCCACCAGAAAGACGAAAAGAAACTAACTCTTACATGCAACACTTGTTACTTGCAGACAGAGTAGAATTCTCCTGCAGAATTGCTGAGCGGGAAACACCGTTGAAACCGCCCTGGAGTTCCAAGTGCAGGTGGTCCAAAAGGTAGCGCATGAATTCATGGGCATCCTGCTGCTGATAACCCCTTGAAACAGAGAAACAAGTCTGTCACTGGAGAGGCTCTGCCTGCCCAGCCGAACAGGCAGGGAGGGAAAAGCGCAGGGAAGGGCTGCAGTCCAGCGCTCAGGACAGCTGGGCTCCCTGATTCGTCATCCCCACTTGGTTCACGTTTTACACATAACATTTCTCAAGAAAAAATTCTACTTAAAAACAAGTTAGAAAATACAGAATATTAGAACTGGACTTGCAGTGATCTCAACTGACCTCATTTCAGAGATGAGGAGAATTGAGGGGGCAAAAAAAGGTGTGTGTGTGATTTGCCTAAAGTCCTACAAGACAGTAACAGAAATGGGACGGTAACCCATGTCTCCTGGGTAGACTGTGTCTTTCCATTATCCCACTGGCCCCAGCAGAAGGGGCTCCAGTGTTAAAATTTCACATAACCTCGGCAGAAAACTAGGTCTAAACCACCACTATATGAAATAAGGAATTTAGAACTAATTTTTTAGATTGGAAGATACTACTTTTTAAATACTGGCTGACAGGGAAAGAAAAATTATCTAAAAGTTAAAGATGTCTTATATTCTACATTTGCATCCTAACCTCTGATTCAAAGGAAATTTTAAAAATACTTTTAAATTGACTCATACACAAGTATTCTCTATCCTAAAACTTGAATATATAGAGCAACATTGTCTTAATGTTACTTTTTACATTATAATTCAGACAGGAAATTACACTGAATTCTTATAGTAATACAGATCAATAGCAAGTAAACAGAAATGAGGGCTGACTGAAAATGAAGCTGGTACAGTTGGGAGGTCACAGAGGTTTATGTAGATAAAATAAACCAAGCAATGAAATATAAAGTACTTTCATAAAACTATGGATAGAAAAGACTTCTGCCTACGTTTTGCCAGCATGGAAGGTTCTCTTTAATCTGTCCCCTAAATCTCAATTTTTTGGGGCCTGGTCTTGAGGCAAAACTTCCACCACTCTTCCAGGAAATGGTTCCATAAAATTTCTTTCAACCAGTTTCCCTCAATATAGTATATTTTCCCTCCTTTCCTGAAATTTTTCCTGGATACTATAAATTATGAAAACAATCTGCCTAATCAATGGAACTTAAATAAAAGTCAGTTCAGCATTGCACTATAACTTTTTCTGGACTATTTAACAACTAAATATCAATACATATTCAAGTATTTCTTCATAAGATTCATATGAATAAAAATGTTAAAATTCACAGTCAACAGTATTCAAAGTTGTAGTTCCTTTATATATCTAAGGAGGTACTGTAAACTTTTTCCACACAACATCCTTTTTTTTTCATGATTGAAAGACAGTATTTTAGGCCATATCTGAAAATGTATCACATATAAAAAAGTTTCACCAAAATAATCTGATATCTAACCATGTTTCTAAAATGGGTAACTACTATTACCTAATAGTGATGCTGATTTGCATTTTCATCAAACACATATCTATCCCTGTCTAAAAAAACAATCTTTCCAATGTACATTAATGAATGTTTCCAACCACACCATGATTCTCTTTTCTTATATCAAAATATATTGTTTTCTAATGTTTCCTTTACCATTAGAAACACACTTTTCACCTACACGAGATCATGGAACACAGCTATTTTATAAAGTTAACGGGCTTCTGCTTCAATATGTGATCTTTACCAGAAAACAGTCTCTTCTAAGACTAGGAAAATTTTCTGATTCTAACTAAAGAGACATTTACTATTCCATTTTTAAACATTTAAATAAAACTTCTTACTGACTTATCTGAAGGTCTTAATAAGTATTACTTAGTATGTTAAATTCAACAAACTTCAGTTATCTTTTCAATTATTTCCCAATTTTACAATCTGGGTTTCAGAGTTTCCTCTGCAGTCAAGTTAGGTTTCTCTTGTTTAGTAATCACATTAAGGAAACACTGCTCATGTTTGGGTGCAGTGTTTTTGTTTTGTATACAAGTTATTTCAGCGATGTCAACCAAACAGGTATTTGTGCATCAGTGAGGAAATGGATGAAGAACCAACCGTTATCTCTGAGATAGGCCAGAATTAAGAGAGAAAAGAAAACAGAGGAAAAGAACAGTGGCTCCAATTTTAACACTGTTTGTGACTTTAAAGATTACCTCCTTCTCCTTAATGCCTACAGAAAATCTGTCCTAAAGATGCTGTGAAAAATAATCACTGGAGAGCACACTACAAATACAAAAGGCCTAAAAGATCATTAGTCAACCCTTCTGAACGAGGGGACTGGGAAAGAGGGGCGCTGCTGAAGTACAATGTACGGGAACATGGGGCAACTGGCTCTTCACAACTATCTTTGGCATGATGAGACAAAAAAAGCCCTATTTACCCAAATCCTAAAAAACAAAGAAATGCTCTAAGAAAGAATGACCACAGAAAATATTACTTTGCTCCTGGCTTGAGAGTGAGAAGCAGACAGTCCCAAAAATCGAGCAGACACACACACAGTCCTTGGGTGATGCCCCAATGCACCATGGTGAATACACCTGTACATTGCTGACAATTCGCTGCGTTTTAGCAGTACCGTGTTTCCCCGAAAATAGGCCCTCGCATGATTTTTTAGGATGACATCCCCTGATCATAAGCCCTAATGCATCTTTTAGAGCAAAAATTAATATAAGAGCCGGTCTTATTTTCGGGGAGACACGGTACCAGTGCATAATGTGCAAAATGGCAAAGACCAATCAGGAATAGGATCTGCCTCCATAGAATCAAATTTTATCATTCTAGAACAAACTTCTTCTAAAATCCCTAGGACATACTAGAATTTTAGGTTCTGTTCACATTTAAAGTATCTTTAATATTCATAAAAGAATTCTAAATTATTGTTTTGTCCAAATTATCTACAAAACCAAAATCAGTTAAGTGTAGCTATTTCTATCCAGTATGTGGCACCAATCATGGATGAGTTTCTGCAAGAAAAAAATACCAGAAAATGAAAATTTCAAAAATGGTATTTTGTTTACAAACACACACACAAACACACACACACACACACAAAGCTACAATAGCAAAATTCCTAGTTACAAGAATATTGTTTAAATATAAAATATCAACTGTATAGTATTTTTCAAAGTTCTCTATTTACAAAAACCTATAAAGATTATTTTTAATTAAAATATCACATGCAAACACTCATTTATTGTATACAAAGATCTTTTATACGTTCTGCAAAGCCAGGTAGGATAGTTAGCAAATATAAGAATAATGTGTAAGTAATTTACTCACCATCTTTAAACGTTAATTACAACAAGAACTAATTTTTTAAAAAACTAAATAAAACTCTGGGGAAGTCAAGGCAAACAAATTAAATCAAGTTATACATAAAAGTAGAAACAGTACATAAATGATACCAGAAGCAAGGGAATAAATACTAGACTTGATTTGAATTATCAAGAGACTCCTGGAGAGTGTTAGCATTAAGAAGGATCCTAAAAAAGGAGATGGGACCACAAGGCAAATACTGTAGTCAGGAAGCACACAACAAACAAAGATACGGAGGCAATAAGATGAAATCACGTTAAAGAAAGCAAAGGCTAGCAGAAGAGACTATCAAAACCACGAAAGTCAAGTCTCTTTTGAGCCAGTAATTCCTCTTTTAGATTCTTGCATACGTATATATGAGACTGTCCACTGCAGCAAAAGAACAGCAAAAGATGAGAAACAATCTGTACAATCATTGGTAGGGGATTCTTACACAAATTATGATACAACCACAAAGGAGTTTATGAAGCCATAAAATGGACTGAGAAAGCTATTTATATGCTAATATGAATCATCTCAAAGTAGGAAAAAAGGTATGTACCATTTATGTTAAAAAGCTCCCTCCCTCCCTCCCTCCCTCCCTCTCTCTCTCTCTCTCTCTCTCTCTCTCTCTCTCTCTCTCTCTCACACACATACAAAATATCACTGAAAGGATACACAATAATCTAGTAATTATGGTGTTTCCAGAAAGCAAAATGAATTGCTGGGAAACAGTAAAAGAAAAAACTTTCATTGTGTATCCTTTTTTTTATCTTTTGAATCATCTGTATTTTGCCTATTTAAAAAAATAAACTTTAAGGTATTTTTATGAAATAGAAAAGGACAGGAAAAACTGGGCACACTGAGAAGCATAAAAGTATGGCAAAGTAGTTAGAGTAGTCCCCCTTTATCCACAGAGGATATGGTCCAGGAACCCCAGTGAGTGCCTGAAATTGCGAATAGTGCCAAACCCTATACATGCTATGTTTTTTCCTATACATACTTTACCGATGATAAAGTTTAATCTATACATTACACATAAAGTTTAATCTATACATTACATAAGAGATTAACAAAAATAACCAATAATAGAACTATTAATATTATTAACAACATGCCATAATTAAAGTTGTGTGAATGGCTTTGGGGTCATCATTAGGTAAAACAAGGGTCACTTGATACCTAGACAGTTGATCTGATAACTAAGTGACTAACAGGTGGGGAACATACAGAGCATAGAGATGCTGGACAAAGAGAGGATCCACAGCCCAGCAGGACAGAGCAGGGCAGGGTAAGATTTCATCACGTTACTCAGAATGGTGTGCAATTTAAAACTTATAAATTGCTCATTTCTGGAGTTTTTCATTTAATATTTTCAGATCACAGCTGACTGTGGATAACTGAAACCACAGAAAGCGAACCTCAGATAAGAGGAAACTACTGTATGTATGTTGGGAAGGTTAAACTCCAAGAACTATTTCCCTGCTGGGTAACTGGCTCTTGATTTGAGTGGGAAAAGAAAAATGAATTGCTTTGATGGTTTCTATATCCAAAGCTGTTGATTACATAGTGTGTATTGATTTAATAAATGAAAGTTGTTTCTACTTCTACATGCAAGTTTGTATTTCGGAGTCCTCATACTTCATTCCAAATATCAAATTCCTTAGACACTGTCGTATGTTAATCTAAGACAATGGGTTTTCTAAACTTTACAAAAAAACTTACTTTGGGATTATAAATATAATGGAAACATAATTCAAGACTCATTGCACTTCCGCATAGGAATGTTTAAGATCCTGCAAACCTAAAAGAAGTCCCACCTCCTTGCCTCACACTGGGTCTTATCCATAACGTAACTCAAGATCTGGATCCAACCAAGAGAAAATTATGTTTTCGTTACATGAAAATGGGGAACAATCTCTATTATTACAGAATTAAGAGAAAGCCTTGCCAAGAATACACAGGTGTCCTATTCTCATCAGTCATGAAGGAAATTTAAGAGTTCACGTGTATTATGAATCCCCCTGGAAACTCCATGCCAAATTCCTCAACTTGGTTACCTTTTCCAAAAGTTCTTTCCCTTTATCAGGAGGAATATTAGAATGTGTAAAATTGAGCAGCTAAAAAAACTAAATCATGCTCACAGTTGCGCTACAGAAACTAGAAAAGGCAGAGATACAGGCAGATTTACAGGGAAAGTAGAACCCTATTGAATAAAAGTTGCATAATGTTTTTAAATCCCCAGTTATGAAAGAGGGACCTCAGTCACCATGGAGACCAAGCAGAAGAGCAAAAAGTTAGTGGGTGGGCCTCACTCAGGCACGTGGACACATTACGGTGAACATATCATTCACCAACCCCACAAAAACTTGGGTTCTAATACTGGTCATTTCATCTACTATATGTATTAGATTGAACAAGTTGCTCTTATTTAAAATGGGGCTAACACTTCCTACCTGGAGAGAAATTTTGTTGTATTCTTTACTAAACATCAGATATAAAAGACCTGAAGTGCAAGGCACATACTAACCAAGAAAATAAGACCTAACCGGAAAATAAGCCCTAGCATGGTTTTTCAGGAGGACATCCCCTGAACATAAGCCCTAATTCATCTTTTGGAGCAAAAATTATTATAAGACCTGGTCTTATTTTCGGGGACACACGGTAGTAGACATTCAATAAATATATTTTTACATAATAATAAAACATACAGATTAAATCTCTAACTAGGTGATTATGTTTGAAATTTTATATTAAGTCCAAACCTGATCAGTGGAAATCCTAAAATCCTTACAAAATTAGTCTCTCCTGAGAGGAGATTTAAATAACATACATAAAAGAAGTTTCCTTCAAAACAAAGATCCGGGATAACAACAGCCACTCACAACAATTTACAGTTCTTTGAAGTTGTTACGTTTTAAACTTTTCTCTGTACTGCAAACATTTCTAAACCACTATTAAGACAATAGAGCATGATGCATGCTAAGTTTTACTAGAGCATGCTGGTTTTGTTTTTAAAAAAAAGGGGGGAATGTACATTAGGTACCAAAATCATGACGAGTAAGAACCATGACTTGCTTCAGAAGGATAAAACCAACAGAAGACGGCAAAGGCTGCTGTCAAACACCTGCAGTGCCCCAAATCTGCTATTACAACGTTTCCCTGAAAATACGACTTAACTGGACCATCAGCTCTAATGCGTCTTTTGGAGCAAAAATTAACATAAGACCCGGTCTTATATTATATTAAAATATTATACTAAAATATAATAAGACCCGGTCTTAAATTATATTAAAATAAGACCGGGTTTTATATTAATTTTTGCTCCGAAAGACGCACTAGACTTGATGGTCCGGCTAGGTCCTATGTCCGGGAAAACACAGTATCACCTGAATCCCTCTGGGGGTGACTAACCTAGAAGAGGCAGCATCCTTTGCCAGCAGGGCTGGCTGGAGAGCAAGCACAGAGCACACAGTGACTGCAGCCTCACTAGGATGGGGCCCAGCTACCTTCTGGAAAGGGAGTCCCCATGGACTTGACCACAGTATTCTAAGCCCTTCAGAACCCAGACCAGAACAGTGAATACAATACGACAGATTTCTACGAATTACATTTAGATTTTTTTAGCTGAAATAACAAGACAATGTATGATGGTAATTATTCCTTATAAGATTTTGAAAGAATCAAGGAAATTTTGTCCAGTATGTTTTCCTAGAGCACATTATTTTTAAAGGCTTTCTTATTTTAACAATAAAATACCCTACTCTTTCTTAAAGACATTTCTAACATCTGGTATTTAAACAAACATTTGTCTAGTGCTAGTCAGATATATCTAACTTCTGTTCTCCTTTTAAAAAAAACAACCAACCAGTGTTTATTATTTAGAATATCCCCGCATTGGAAATCATTTCAGGAACAATGTAAAGACAAAGATTAATGTTTTAAATATCCTTATTAAATAACACTTACCTAAAATTCGGCATAATCTTCCAAACAACATAAAATAAGGACTCTGGGCTAAATGCAGTTTGGCTACCTTGCCACAAAGCACAGAGTGTCTTTCTAAACTCTTCCACCAAAGACCTGGAAAAGAGGAAGGGACGATGGTATCCTTGTCATTAATGAGACTACTATTTCAATGCATAATGTCCAATTACATAAAATTCATAATAAATAAAAAATGAAAGCATAAAAAGGGTTTGGTCTCTTTTGAGCTAAGTCTGACAGTTAAGTAAGAGACTCTCAAAAACCTATGTAAATAGCAGTCATTAGTGACAAAACCAGTTTTTTAACCACATGGCGAACTCTGAGTCAAAGAACTGCCATACTTGCACAATAAAGTAATGGGTAAGGTACAAACCAAATTACGAGAGAATGTCCATTTTACAAAAGCCGACACAAGTAATAGACTCTCTTTCTCCATCTCTTTCATTGCTCCTTCTCGTCTCTCACCAGGAGCACTTCCCAGACCTCAGTGTGTACCCATCTGCTCACATCAGCCTCAGAGAGTTCATCTGGCCACAAAGCTTCAACACTCAGTTCTATACCAATGACTCTCAAAAGTCCAAATCCAGATTTTCTCGTAACTGCTTTTATTCGGGTTTCTCCAGTTTCCAACAGGAATTTTCCACTGGATGTCCTCTTGTTACTTCGCACTCAGTGTGTACTAAACCTTCTCTCTGTACTCTCCCTATTGTGCCCCAGTATCTGTTTTCCTCTTCTCCCACAGGTATAGAACTTCCATTTTTTTCTTGGCACATGAACTCTTAGAATAAAAAACTAAGTGTGCCCAACTTCTGAGAAACTTCCTTAGAGAGAAAGAGCAGTCCTTGTTAGCCCCTTCCTTCTTCCTTCTAGGAGGAATGGGGATGAAATGCTGGTTTCCAGTGCCATCTTGGACTATGTGGCTGAGAGCCCCAACGTACAGTTGGTGGAACAAAAAACTAGGAGCCCGATGACTGAAACAGCCCTAGATGGATAACTCCCAACTTTTACATGAGAAAATAAACGATGGCTATTTAAGTCACTGTTAGTGTTGGTATTCTATGTACGCTGCTAAACCGATACATCTCCTCAATTCAATGACTGTCTCTGTCAACACAACTACCATACTCACGGTTGCCTCACTGACATCTCAGAGAATCCTCAGCATCTTCTTTCCCAACCCCTGTTATCCAGTAGCTCTCTGGGATACAAATCATATTTTTCACTTCTTAGTACCTGAACCCTCTTCCTATATTTCAGGAATTCCCCACCTTAAGAGTCCTGATGAGAGTCAGAGCCTGCCTCCTACCATGGAAGCTGGAAAGGCCAGATATTTGCTTTCTCAGCTCCCCCCTACAGCCAGGAATAGGGTGTATGGCCTGGGTTCTGCCTACTTTCAGCAGGAGTTAGTGACACAAAGAAGCTGGGGCAGTGCCAAATCCTTTCTGGTGGCAAAGAGCATCGTCCGGAATGCAGGGGCCGCAATGACAACAGCATCCACCCAGCACCCAACTCCAGCAGTGCCAGCGGTGGGGACTGGCATTGCACTGGGCAACGGAAGCAGTGATGTCCTCAGGGGAAAGTGATGTCCTCAGGTGACTAAGGCTGTGGCCCTGGATGCCCAAAATTCAGATCTAACTTTCTACCCATCCAGTAATGGTTAGCGCACCGCACCAACAGACTTTCAACAAATTCCTTTTCTGCCTAAGATGGCCAGAAGCAATTTCTACAGTTTGTAACTAAACCCTAAATAACATGGATGCATCAAGTACTACTAATTCTTCCCTTAAGTTTTGTGCACTTATGTGTTTTCCCCCCTCTTCATTTCACTGCTATCCCCTCTAACTCGATTACTATAAAGTGTGACCTCCTTGAATGCAGGCATTTTCTAGCTCATGCTGCTATCAAAGTAAACTCTCTAAACACTACTTTTCGTGATGTCATTCCATCGCTGCTCCAATGCCTGGCTTTAAAGTTCCCCCATATTTTGGCTCTAATCAGACTGCACACTATTTGAATATGTTCTGTCCTATTCTCCCTCAGCCACCTAGGCAGGACAGTGTCAGATTATAAGATGGCTTTTCAGAATGTGTGGGGATGAGGTAGGCGGGAGAGGAGACGGGCAAGCAGGGAAAACATTACATTAAAATATACAGAGATTATAAATCACAACCCTACTTCAGTAATGTTAAGATATGAAAAAATGTGCTCCTTACAATCACGATAATATGATAGATCTTCTAAACCCCAATTAGAGCATGGTTGCACTGAATGTGAATACATATTTGTACTCAATCACTTAACCAATATTTTCCCTCTCCATATCAATTAATAAATGCCTGTATTGCCCTGTAATTAATCTGATGACTACAAATTAATTTTACTATCCAGGACAGGTTTACCTAACACTATCAGACAAATCAATTCACAAAGACTAATGATATTCATACTGGTCTACACCTAGAATGGCATTTCATACATAGATGTCAACTTTTAGAACGTCCAGATTCATGAAGACTCAAGAAACAGAGGGCTAAATTTATCCTGACTGCTACGTAAATACAAATAAAAGAATTCCAACCATTATTAAGATTACCAGGTAGATACTTAGACAGAATTTTCAGAAGAAGAGTTTTTAAAAATGTATGTGCCTACAAACTCACATAACGCAATGGAAACCACCAGTAAGAGTCATGTGTTTTGTAGCGCGAAGCCAGAGAGGACACATTCTTAGAACTCACACATTGCTGTCCCCTTGGCTCCGCGTGTGGTACGTCCGCCTTCCTGCTGTCTTCCCATTCCTTAACTCCACAGCGGGCAGCTCTTTGAAATAACAGCAAAACTGCTCAATGTTACTATTTTAAAAAGAAGGGAAGAAAATTAGTTGTTTAATTTATTCGGACTGTAAAGGAAGTTCTGTGAAACCTACATATGAATTTTGAAAATGTTATCTTTCAATTTCTCATTTAAATTGTACTCAATGTAATCTATTGCATTGCGGTTTTTTAAATTAAGTTTTCCTATCTTATTCCAAAAAAAAAACCCAGTAAAAATAGATGACTTTGTAGAAATGAACAAAGATCTTAAAGCAAAATCTCTGTCCAAAGAATCCTCCCCCTCCCCCCACCATCTATAGGTTGTCACCATTTCTTCATTCTCAGGTGCTTGTTTCCAGGTGCACAATATATTCCTCAAATAAAAACAAACTATGGAAACCAACCATATTGTTTAGATACACTATACAGAATAACAAGGAGAATTCAGCAGTGACTAAAATTTCTTCTTTGAGCAAAACTGGATAAGCTGCCAGTACCTTTAAGGAGAGATCAATATGGCTTCTGCTCCTTACTAGCAAGGTAGCCTTGGGAAAATAATTTATTCTGGCCTTTGATGCCTCATTAGAATCTAAAAGTAGACAACTTTCAAAATAATTTATTCTATATAACTTAGGTCAGCCTTGTTGGCCGTTTTATTTTTACTGCTTATCTTACATTCTGAAGATCTAAACATCCAATCTCATGACTACACTTAAGACTCAACTAATGATTGAAATAAATTCTCTGAACAAGGTTCCCAGGATCTGCAAACTACAGCCCACACACCATAGCTGGCCCTTGGCCAGTGAGCTTTTACACTTTTAAAGAGTTGTTTAAAAAGGGGAGTGGGTGGGTAGAGGGAGAAGAATATGTGAGAGACTGTATGAGGCACGCAAAGATCAAAAATATTTATTTAATCTGGCTTTTACGGAAAAGTTTGCTGGCGTCTTCCCTAGCTTATTCAAGAAGCAATAGGAAATAAATAATAACAGCTAATAGTTATTTACTGCTAGGCAATGCTCTAATAAGCACTTTATACAAATTACATGATTTAATCATCCCAACTACCCTGTGAGGTAGAACAATTATCCCCAATTTTACTGATGCGAAAACTAAGGCTCAGGGAGTTGAGGTAACTTGCCCCAAGCGTATGACTAGAGTCAGTGGCAGAGACAGGATCTGATCCCAGAGCCTTTGCTCTCAACCATTCCTCCTGAAACTAACATTAGCTACTTACGCTCTGACTGGAACATTACCTGAGTGACTGAAGAATGGCATTCATGAAACACGTGTTCCCCAAATTCCGAAGCCCTGTGGCACAAATGGCAGTGGTGCTTCCCTATAAAATAGGACAAGAAGAGGCCATCAGTCATGCCAAGAGAAGGCCAACTACTTCAAACACCAAAGCAAAGGCCTATATTTGAAACCCTAGCATCAAGCCAATTTGGAATTGGTCCTTTTTTGTCCAATTAATATTTCAAACACTCTTTCTACTCTCTGTGTAAGTGCCTGGATATTTTTAGAAGGTTGTTCCTGATCCTGGGCTTGTTCTAAATGGGAGTATTTTATGGAAGCTTATGAGGAAATCAGCATTAATAGGTACCATGCAGTACATAATGCAAAAACTAGGAAGAAACTTAAAGTTTAAGAATTAATGCCTTTATAAGATTCTATTAAAACTACTACAAATTGAAAAAATATACACGCCAAGTATTTCTGTCTCCCAACTTTTAACTCTAAGCCATGCATAAATGACTAAATATGTGTTTTCCTAGCAATGGGATATCAATCTTAAAAAAAACTACCTGAACTTCCCTTAAAGACTAAGGCTTGGTTTGCTGATTAATGCTACAAATGCACCATGATATCTTGGAATATATCATGAATCTACCAATCCAACTCAAAGCATCTCTGCCCATTATTCAGATGGCCAGAGAGCACTTTAGCTCTTTCTTCCACGAAATCATAACACCTTAATTAAGTGTGTGTCTAACCATAGCTAGCATAACAGCAAAGAGGTAGATACAGGGCAAAATTATTAGTGTATTTAAAAATATTTAGTGATTTTAAAAAATTTTGCCAATCCACGAATGGCTCATATATCTGTAACAGATGGTTACCAGAATGAGACGGCATATTCTTTTACTGGTGAAGTTGTGTTAATGAAGTCCTAAGAAATAAAATACCAAAACTTCAGAGTCATAGATTCTGTGCTAGGGGCCTGCATGTATCAGAAGAAGACAAGGATCTCCAGACCCTACAGAAACGTAGTAATAAGGTATGTGAGTAGCCGTTAAGAATAAACGCTTGGAAGGCAGAAGCATACAGTAGTGATCCTGATGGAAGAAAGGTTCTGACAGATGGGCTCACTAGGGTATTTAGCCACGTCAAGAACCATCAGTACAAGTGGCAAACATTTTGTAAAATATTCTAAATCTAAGGCACACACTTAGGAAAGTTTATAAAGGGCAACATTAATATTAAAGTTGTAATAAAGCAGTGACTAGATCTCAACCAATTCTTATATTTGAATAAACTGTAATTACTTACATTTACTTTTAATAACTTGCTGTTTATTGACGAGTTTTCCAAAAGTTTTCTTTTCCTATGCCTGTCAGCTGTGAAAGCTGAGCTATTAAAACACAAACAGACAGTCAAAAAGACATTAATACACACATACTGTAGAGCAGGTTAAAGAATAAACTTGGCTGTGCTAAGTGTCTAGGGTATGGAGCCCCGCCTGGCTGCTGAGTCAGGCCAGGAAATGACGCATTAAGCCCACAAGTATTGAAGTCCCTGAGGAGTTCCACTTCCCCTGGAAATCCCCACTGCTCCTCCAGCAAGGTGGGACGGGAAGCTGCCACCACCAGGCACTTCAAGACAAGCTGGCCAGGTACATAAAGTACGTGACACAATCCCTCTCCACCACCACTCTATCTGCCTCGTTGATTGTGAAGCTTCAAAAATGAGAACACCTAGTGCTCCTAACAAAAGGAAAACCCTGGTCTGACATGATTATTCTGCGATTTAACATTAAGTCTCAAAAAATGTGTTACTTCTTTCTCAATTTTGATAAAGGTATCATGTGTTGTTCATTTGTCATAATAGATTATGATATCATCTGAGTTTGTGGAATGATAAGTAAATTACAGGCATATGTAAATTCATGTGATCCAGCTATGCTACAAAGGATATTCTAAAACAATTCCTAACAAGCACAGAAATTCTGAATTTAAATTATTTAAATTTTCCTTCTTTTTTAAACTTTTACTTATTTTAAGTGTGTTTTTCCAGGACCCATCAGCTCCAAGTGGCTCATGCGGGGATCGAACCAGCAACCTTGTTGTTAAGAGCACCGCGCTCTAACCAACTGAGCTAACTGGCTGCCCCTATTTAAATTTTTCTTGATGAATGAGATATTTTGCTTAAAATTTTTATCAAAAAGTAATTCCTATCTTCAAAGGGTCACTTTAAAATTATTATGTATCAGGAGAAGTAACCTGAGGTAAAAATAATCATTCAACAACACAGACTTTTAAGTCCACCAATTCTTTCCCATCTTCTAAAAGTACCAGGATATTCTAAATTACTTTTCTTTCCAGAATTTCCAGATGAACTGTGTCGTTGGAGCATCAGATCTAATAACAGTCAGTTGCTTCAAATGTAAAAATACTCTTAGGAAATGTGTCTACAGAATTGTAAGTTATGTCCCTCTCAGTGTTTCGGTGCCTACAAAGTGAGAGGAGACCTGTTCCATATGCTACAATGTTAAGCTATTCCTTCACAAATTCTGTAAGTAATGAAGTTGAATCATAATCATAGTACAGATACTACTTAGTGACAATGCCGGATAGTTAACCTTTAGTTTAAACTGACATAAAGCATCTCACTTTTTAAAATAGAAGTTATTACATTTTACCATCAGTGAGTCTCAAAATGGCAGAATCTTCTAAACCCACACTGCCTGACATGGTAGCCACTCACTACGAGTAGCTAGATAAATTTAAATACATTAAAATGAAATGAAACTTAAAATTCAGTTCCTCGGTCACACTAGCTACTTTTCAAGTGCTCAACAGCCACATGTGGCTGGTGGCTAGCATATTGGACAATACAGACGACAGAACATTTCCTCCACTTCAGAAAGTTCTATCACAAGTGCTGCTGTAGAGACTATGTAGAATAGTCTTAAGTAAAACACAAATGTAATTATAGTTTTCAAAAATTGCAGCTTCCATTATAGATTAAAGCCTGTGATTGAAAAACACAAAAATGAACTTAAGTAATGTTTTTCAACACAGGAAAGGGACTGCAAGGTAGATTTTCAGTGGGGCCAAGCAGAAGTGTACACAGGTGGTCTGTGACATCATTTACCTGATAGTCAATGGAAAGAAAAGATTTGATAACTGCATAAGTGCATACAGGTTCTTGAATGTTGTCGTCTTTTCCCTTTGACTTAGTTCTGATGAATTTATTTGGGATTAAGATGGTAGTTGTTTCTGAGAGAAAGTGATTAAGTGGCAGAAAAAAGTATTCTGGTAGCTACCTACTTCTATAACAAAGAATCAAGGTAGTAAAATCTTTATAATGATATCACCACCAAAGAGTGGTATTATACAAATTACTGCAGGAATCTACTTCACAGTTCATTGTGACAATTTCAGATAAAATTAAATATTTTGGATCTGTATATCCGTACCTGTCTCTTTAATTCTAGATAGGGCTCAGGCTGCTGTTCAAATTAAAAGAGGGGAGGAAGCACTCTGAAAAAGAGTGGAGCCCAAAGATGACAAGCCAAAAAGTACATAAACCCAAAGTGTTTTAATTAGTTTAGATTTTACAGAAATCAATTCTTCTTCCCATATCAGCTTTATCATCTATTAAAGAGACATGCATAAAGACTTTGGTTAAACAAAACTAAACAGTGTTTCCCTTATAGAACTTAGGTTATTTCCTCTTGGTATACAATTTTAAAACATTCTATTGCCTTTACATTTAAATTTGCTTTTGCCACGTTCTCATAATACCTTTTATACATCAACTGTCAAAATAAATTAGTTGATACCTGATGATATGGGGTGATTTACACAAATTTCACTTGAGTTAGCAGTCATTCCAGGGCTAGGTTTCTATCCACTGTAGCTTCAAAGGTATTGCTATTTGGGTTTCTGTCTAACTGCTTGAATTCTGAACCCAGTGAGTTTTACTGAATGGCCTATTTGGCTATAGCTAGGAAATCCTATTTACATAAGTACTTTGATTTCTTTATGTTGACAAAGCATTTCCTAGCTTCGTGTAATTTCATATCATATATACAGTCCCCAACAAAAAAGGAAAAGAAGAAATTAGGATCTTGTGCTATCACATAGATGCAAAGTGGACAATAATATAATTAAACCTAATTTCCCTTAAAAATTATCGCATAAATTTTAGTGCTCCTAAGACCTCATAATACATTTGATAAGGATTTTCTAATTATCAAAGGTAACTCTGTAATGATTTTATATTGTCTTCTGCCCTTTCCTTGCACTCCCAAAATTCCCCTTGCAAATGAATTGTGTAGCTTACAAGTTGGTGGGTTTATAACTAAAAAACAGGCTCCGGAGCCCTTGGATATGGTTTATGACAAATATTAAAAGAAACAAATGCTGAGCTATGACCAATAACTATGGGTGCAGTTTCAGATATCCACATATAAGGCTTATTTTATTAACATTTCAATCATACTAAAAACATGATGAAGTTATAGAACTCAAAAACAAAAATCCCATTCAAAAATTCTGCAAGACCCCTCAATCCCAATCCATCCCTTTTCTTTCCCAAGGCCTATTACTTACTTTTCCAAGTTCTGTAAGTGTTCTCTGACTTTCTGTACCAGTCCCAGCTTGGTGTCATTAACCACAAAATCATCACAGCGATAACTGCAAGAAAAATATTCATCAGTGTGTGTAAAGAGCTTGAGGAAACCACAGTAATGAAATCCCCGAAAGGCCTGGCTGCTGCCAAGATGATCACACGGCTCTGCAGGCAGTTACTGTTGGTGGTGAGTTTAAAGAGAACTTGGAATCCACAATGGAATGTTTTTTATGAGCCTTTTTTAAAAGCCACGTAGGCAATGAACACTAGCTTCTTTTCACATTTCATTCAAAAGCTCTTCAGTTTCACCTTTGAAAATGAAATACGCTGCTACATGTGTTACATTCTTTTTAGTAATGTATAATACGTGGAAAATGAAATAAAAAGCACCAATTCTATTCATAAAGCTTTAAGGTGATACTTCCCAACTCAAATTAATGGGGAAACTGGGGGGAGGAGAGATTTCAATGAAAAGCTGGGAAAAGGTAACTAACCTGTAGGGATAGTAGATTTTTGAAAAAACTGAAAATAAAGCTACACACTTTAAGCATAATTTAATTAAAATAAATTGAATTCAGATGGTTGAGAAGAGTGAATATTTTCAATGTGAAGGACAAGAAAACAAAAGTATAAAACAGTGGGCTACGTCTCTTAGGAAACTGATAACTGCTTTGAAGAAAGATGTTTAAAGTGTTCTTTAAAACTGATACTGTGTGTGTGTGTGTGAGAGAGAGACAGACAGACAGACAGACAGACACCCTTCAGCAAGTCAAGAAATAATGAAAGGAATCACACAAAATAAACTTTAACATGTACATTAGCATTCTGTTTTTTTTTCCCTAGGATAAGGCCAATTGTAACAAAAACAACTTACGAGCTATTACCAATATATTCTTTTGAATAACAGCTTTGTATAAAAGCACTTTTTATATCTACCAAAGAATAATGACAATAACACTGCCATTCTGAGCAAGCAAAACTTTGAATGCACAGCAATTAGTAAAAATTAGGTCATCTCTAGCAGAATCCAAAAAACCTTTTCTTACATATCTGAAACCAGTCTATAAAAAATGAGAACAGGATGGGGGAAAAGTAATTTTAAAAAAAAGATTACACACAAAAGCATAGCTTGTGCCTTTTATTCACAGAAGTCAAAATTTTAAATGAATGCTTTTGAAAACTTTAAAATATTACATATGTAATTATTTAACACTCCCTTCGCCCCATTAATTGACTACGTATGTGTCAATCAAGAGTCTAAGCTATTCTCCAAATTCCTGGGGTTAATTCCCACATTTCTACAAAGAGCAAAAGCTACTTTTACATCCTAAACTATTTCTCTATGATCAAATACCAGCAATGGCAGGAGAATAATTATCAGTTTTATGACAAATATGTAAAGGAATTAAATAAATGAAAAGTTTTAATTTTTTGCTTCTTCTCCTCATATATGTTATGAAGGTAAAGTCTACTCTGTTTATATTTGGGCTTAAGGTGCTTGGTTCCTCCATGAACCTTAAGTATTCAATGAAGAAGGAAATTACATGTTACTCTAATTCCTCCTTACATTTTCACTTTATGTTTTCATATATTTATGCATGTATGTCAGATAAAACAATCCTCAGTTCAAAACAAAGAAAACCACTCCAAATGCCAGTGTTCATCTGGGAAATGAAGTCTAAGAGGAAATTTAGATCACCTTTCATAATTGGATGCCCTACTATCTAACTGAACCCCTTAACTCCACAAAAAAAGTGGTTGCTTTGTTTAAAGAAACAAACTCTTTCAAATGAAATAATTGATTTTTTTCATATTAAAGTAATTATTTTTGGTGTGACAAGGATTCGGCCTGGGATATAAAATTAACTTCATATGTCTTAAAGTAATCTTTTCATATATTGTAATTTAGATTTATTTTTTGCCTTGTTCCATTCTAACTAATCTGGCTTAACTGGGTTTAACTGCTTCATCTCTCTGAACTTTTATCTTTAATGCGGCTGATGCAACTGAGGAACTGAATTTTAAGTTTTAAACTTTTTAATACACAATTTTACTTACCTGAAGCAGTATAAAATATTTTGCCATTAAACACAACTTTATGGTTTTGGCAAAACTATATTTCTTTTATTATTACATCACATAAGATGTATTGCAGTGCACATGATAGATGGATATCATTTCTCGTATTATACATAAGCAGATCACCAATCTAGTTTGTGTCAACCAAATGATTCACTTAATTTTTCTATGCAACAATGTAGCACTGCAATGTGTTTGTTTGAATATTTTATGCAGATAACATGAGTTACAGTGATACCTATGCAAATTACAATGGGTAGTAAACTGAAATACTTATTATTTTAGCTATAATATAATTATTTTCCAGCTTAAAAATTAAGAAGGAAAAAAATTTTAATTTTCAAATGAAGGCACACGAATGAGGCAGAATCAAGTGGAGAAGACAATTATGATTTGCTACAACACAGTAAAACAAATCAGCTGTAAAAAAAGTTTTAAGATAATAAAACAAACAATATTAAGAGTCATTTTCAACAAACGTATATTAATTTAATAAGAAGCTGCCTCTCAACAGTCAAAATATAATCAATGAAAAAGTTGAAGGGATTAAGAAAAATACAAATTGGTAGTTACAAAATAGTCTCCGGGATGTAAAGTACAGCATAGGGAATATGGTCAATAACATGATAACAACTATATAGTGGCAGGTGGGAACTATACTAATTGGGGCGATCATGTCATAACTATATAAATGTCTAACCACTATGCTGTACATCTGAAACTAATATAAAATAACATTGAATGTCAACTGTAATTGAAAAAAATAATGAAATTAGTCACAATCAATGAAATCAGAATGAAACGTACAACAAAAAATTTTTAATGATTATTAAAGGATTTGAGCTTGTAATTTTGGTCAGCTATACAATGGCTTGAATTCTTGCCCAAGAAAGAAAATCATTTTTAGATGTAGAGATGAAAAATTAAATTACTATTTCAGTTAAGGGAATTATGTTTAAAATTTTGAAGAAAAGATTAAAGAGGGTATGTTACAAAAACTGAAATATCTTCAATCGACCCACCAAGCAACTGTCAGTGAATAGACCTTTCTAACAATATTAAAGATCAATCAATTCAACATTTGAAAAAATTGTAAATACTTTATTTCTAGCTTTAGATGAGTTTTACAAGATAAGAGATAGTGGCCAATTAATACTTTTGGTATGTTTTTATCTCAAATGACTTCCAAATTTACAAAGAAATGTCTTCGTCTGTTTGAAACCTTAGAAATAATCGATCTTATGTTATAGGGATTTTTTATTCTTTTACATCACTTTCAGCTAGATAGGAAAAAGTTAGTTTTCTATCAAGACAGACAATGGGCGAGCTATGTGAGATCAAAATCTGGGTTTACTAGAATTATTTCCCGTATTATGTTTGTTTCACTGAATGATAACACACTGAAAATATTTGTGCTGTGAAGTAGACTGCATCACGGATGCCTAAAATTGTTCAGTTTATGTGCAAATTCTATGAATCATCACCAGTTTATGGAACTAAGAGAAGATAATGAGTTTAATAACCACAAGTTCTTTGCCAATGTTCACTACTTGAGTCATGGAAGGTTTACAAACATTTACTTTACTGCTAACTGTAATTCAAGATATTCTTGAAACAGAAGAAACACTTGCCAATATTTAACAGTCACAGAGAAAACATCACAGTGTAATTCACATTTTTCACCTACATCACAGTGTACATGACTGAGCTAAATTAAAGACCCTGGGAGAGAAAAGGCTTATTTGTGACCCAGCTAGACAGGTACAAGATTTATGTTAAAATTTAAACTATTCATAATACAAATCAACAATGATTTTACACTCAATAAATATGAAGATTTTTAATTGTAACAGCATTAGGTATGTTGGCTGCAAAATCTATGAGAAAAATTGAAGAAACGCTATTGATGTGAATAAATTAAGAGTCGATTTTCAGTTTATATAATGTCCCTTTGAATTTAATGTCGATAATACTGAGTTGTTACAAGAGTTAGTGAATTTACTTAACTTAGATGTAGTTTTGAAACTGACCTTTTTTTGCTTCAGTCAAATCAATTGTTCTAAAAAAAATGAGTCAGTTTTGTCAATACATATGCAAATACTAAAGAAATATGTTTTTTGTACTTAATTCACTTACTGGAAAAAATAGTAGTGTTTGGAATCTACATTTTTAATTGCAATTTTTATGGTCATCTCTAAATGCAGATCAAGCATTTCTGATGAAAAGGTAGCATCTGGATGGAGCTGAGCTCTAAGTGCAAAATACACAATGGATTTTTGAAGGTTTCACATAAAAAAAGAATGCAAACTATCTCTAATAATTTTCCATTGATTACCAGTTGACATAATCATATTTTGGATAACTGGGTTAATTAAAATATATAATTAAAATTAATTAACCTGTTTCTCTTTGCTATTTTAATGTGGCTACTAGAAAATTTTAAATTACATATGCGAGCTGTATTATTTCTGTTGGACTGCACTGCTACCGTGTTTCCCCGAAAATAAGACGGGGTCTTATATTAAGTTTTGCTTCAAAAGATGCATCAGGGCTTATGTTCAGGGGATGTCATCCTGAAAAATCATGCTAGGGTTTATTTTCCGGTTAGGTCTTATTTTTGGGGAAACACGATAGTCTAAAGGATATCAAAGATACTATCTGCTCTAATATTCTATAATGCTACCCAATATCATAAAGGGGTAACAAATATAACTTTATTGGACTATAAGAGATCAATTTTACTTTGGCTGGATTTGTTTTCACTGGCTAAAAAAATTCTTTTTTTAAGTTTCCTATTTCTGTCCCTATTTATCAAGAACCAATTTCAGGTTTTCTTCAAGTCACTAAGGACACTACTTCTAAGACTACAACATTTGTACTGTCTGGATTTACCACACTATATAAGTCTTATTTGATGATGATGATGATGATAGAGAAGGAGAAGAAATAAGGAAAGCTCCTCCTTCCACAGGTCAAAACTTCTAAGAGTACCTGGCACGTGGCAGAGGATCAATAAATCTTAAGTTTCCTTCCCTCGTGTAACCAAGAGCTGGTTCACAGCACAAGCTTCTCTAGCTGCCCACATTACCCTGTTTTGATTTCTTTTCCTCCCTAGGCCAAAGGTCAAAAAAAAAATAAGTAGCAAAAGTAAGAAATGCATGAGAATTTAAATGCCTGTTTGCCTTAGTCTTTAGCTGTGTCACTGCTTTCAAACTTGTAAAACTATCCCACTAATAATACCGGTATTAAGAAGTCCCAAGGCAAACAGAAGGATTTAAAGTAAACAAGTTCTAAATACCTCTTCCTGGTTTACAACTATGTTGAAACTATTTGGCCAGAATTATGCTTACCCCTAACACCTGAAAAAAAATTAAGCCACTATTCTTAGTTTTCCCTTCCAGGAGATTACTCTAGAATAAGAAATACAAAAAAGTACATAACTTGTAGGTTGTCTTTTAAAACATTGTAGATTGGTTTTCTGAAACTTGGAATGTATTTCTCATTTTGAAATCGATATGACTATAAAGTATGGCTAAATGTCATTAGGTGAAAATAGACCTGGTTCCCAAAATGTAGTTGAAATAATATTATGAAAAGTTTTACTCCTCTTCTCTTTTCTATACTATTGGCACTGAGAAACTGTGATACGAGAAAGCTGGTTAGGGTTTGGGGAACTTGATTAGTATACCTCACTAGGCGAGGACGTCCAGGGTTCAGCATCTCTTCATGTACGTAGGACTTCATGTGGTCTAACAAACAGAAGTCAGGAACTACCTATATTATTTCACCAGCTTTTAGGCTGCTAAATGTATACTTATGCAAGGTTTTACTTAGTGACTTGAGGTGATTCTTAAGTACAGATTAGTTCTACTCCTGATAGACTACTTGTCAGATAAGAAGGTTCACTTCCGTATTTAGTAAAAAGAAAGAACTGTTTAAGAAAATTTAAGCAAATTGAACATTAAAGACAAAAAATGCTTAGAAATCATATTAGGCAACATATTAGATATGTCAGATAAGGAAATAGGATGTAAAAAGGCAAGGTATGAGGGGGATTGGTATTTTTCCTTACTTCTAACACCTTGAGACAAACTACAGTATTGTCTTGGCCATGTAAAGATTAGTCTCAAATTCAAATTCCTTGAGCCAAATACAATCTTATTATATAATTTGAAACAGAAATAGTTTTTCTTTTTTTCCGATATTTACACCAATTATTTCACTTATTTCAGTGGCTAGAACTGCCAAAACAATTGTTTAATTACAGTGAGATCATGTAAATGATAGGAAGTGTTCGTCTTATTTCTGATTTGAATAAAAATGGCTTCGTATTTCATCAGTTAGTATATGATGTTTGCTTTCTTTTTTGGGGGGAAACTATCATATTTTAATAGTTTCCTTTTTATTTCAATTTTATTAGTTTTTTTCCTAAAATCAGAAATGGTTTATTTATAAAAGTATTTTTGCTTCTAATGGTACCATAACCTGGGGTTTCCTTTAATAATGAATATGTTGGCAGACTTCAGATGAAATTAACTTAGTAATTATGTAATTTTTCTTTTTGATACATCCTACTGGCTTAGATTTTCTTTAAATTATAATTATTTGCTACTAATTTAATTGGTTAAATTGACTTATTTTCTTTTTGGAATTTCCGTCAGATTTTTGTTTTAAGGTTTTGAAAGTTTTATAATATTAACATACTCAAGGGTAAATTTTAATCTTTTGAGGCGGTATTGTCCAATATAATAGCTACCAGCCACATGTGACAATTTCACAATAAAACATTCAATTCCCCAGTCTCACTGGCCACTTTCAATTGTTCAATTTGCACAGAGGTCACACCCAAAACAGAGAAAAATCTGTATCTCTTTCTCAGCTTTAAAATTCTAAGTCTTTTTCCCCATTCTTGTTATTCAGTGCTATTGAAACTACCCAAGTCATAAGGCTCCACATCATACTCTTAAAGAGCTAAGAAAATATTCCCAAATCAAACCATTTTTGATCCCTCTGCAACAAGCAGCAAGCATACAAATGAACCTCATTTTTTATGCAACAGTAAAGAAAAAAGTCCTTTAATCTACTAGCTACAAAGCAATCTTTATACAGTAAGTCATGTATAATACTAAAGTTAAAAAAAAACTTTCATGCAAAAAGTACCCTCAAGAAGGGTACATAGCAGATCCATCATTAAATTTTAATTCCTTTTTATCCCCTTGCATAGTATCAAAATAGTATGCAAATTGACCTCTGGTTTTATTATAAATGACATATAGATACAGAAAAGAAAAACAAGCTGATACTCTAATAACTTCACCTATTTCAAACCAAGAAAAGTTAAAATCCAAAAGAACTCTTTTAGAAAAAGCAAGCTTATTTTTAAATTCTCCTTTATTAAATTCTGATATAGTGCCATCAAACAAGACAATTTTAAAAAACTGGACGAATACCTGCAGAGAAAACCCATACCCTTTGTTAAAAGCAAACAAATACCAGCTTATTGAGAACAAGCCTTTTATGTTTTCAGACCACCTCTGTTAAAAGGTTTCTTTTTAAACTTCAAAATGCTGTTTTTAAATAAACAAAACTCTTCCTGTTCTCTAATCTTTATACCAATGAAAATTTGTTTCCAAATACTTTATAAGGATAGTCAACAAAAGCTTTTCCCCTCTTTTTTTAATCTTTGAAAATGATTCAGTATCAATTTTAGCCCACAAATAAGAGCTTTATTTTTATCAGTTTTAATTAAAACTGCTACTGTTACAGGTGTCTAAAATCAGAAATACAAGTCTTTTTTCTAAACAAATGAATTTATCCACATTTCATAGTATTTTTTTGAAGTTAACCATTACCCTGCCGGGAAAGAAAAATTCTAGTAATTTAGTTTTAATATTCCTTTCATATTTTTGCATTCTCAGATATTCAGCTACTGTTGATAAGGATCAGAGTTGACAAGACTATGACAGATGTCGAAAATTATTTGTTCAGTATTTTAACTCTATTAACTCCAAATGTCTATCCACATAAGAATAAATTCCTAATTTTAACCTTTGTTTCTATTTGATATACTAATGTATACCATATTCAATTCCATTTGTATTGACTAGAGAACTTTGGGATGGGAGGAAAGAAAACATTACTTAACAAACAATAAAACTGAACACTAGCCCTTGTATGAAAATCTTGGTAAGATTTTCATTTTTATTGAAATCTTCACTTAATCTCTAGCTCAGTTAATGTGACCTATCTCCTAAAGGAGTGGGTTTGTGTCAAATCAAAATTATTTCTTTTGGTGTTGCTTTTCTGCTTTCGAAATAATGGCCCATTTTATATTGTTCTATTTGGTTAATACGCGCTTCTTCTGGATGCCCAGTTTGTATCAGAAGTGAAGGGGAGCAGCTCTGCAAGGGTGACCCTCTTGGGAAGTAAATGAAATAGCAAACATATGCCATGATTTAGGGCTTTGGGAAAAACATTCTGTGGCCCAAGATGATCAGAGGGCACACTATTACAGGTTTGGTATAATCTTCCCCATCTTGGGGAGACAGTTAACAAAATTCCGTTTTTCTACTATATATTGCCATTCCGCATCAGACACTGAGTACTGTGACAGGTACAAAGACCTGACACATGGCTCCTGCAGTCCCCAAGGACATCTGCAAATATCTAACGTGCAGTAGGAAATTACAAGTAGCCCAAAACTCTGAGTTTAGGAGAGGTTATATCCAGCTACAGCTGGATCTGGAAGGGAGGAATGGGGGCAGCTCAGTGATAGCTTCATAAGGGATATCCAAAGATAGGGCAGGGCAGTGACTCTTGGAAAGGAAAGCATAGGAAACGTGTACGCCTCAGAGCATGTTTCTCTACTTTGGAACACAGAGCACAGGCCAGATGGTAAAGGAGTTTTAACATTAGCTAAAGTCAAACTATTTTGACTACAAGCATAGTAATTAATAATCAAACACGTAAACGTAATATACCAACATTTTACCTCTAAAGCAAACCATTTTGGTTGAACCACAAGAAATTTACATACAAGGACAATGTACAAACAGAAGTGAAATTACTAAAGTGCACTGGAAAATAACCCATACAGAAAAAAGAAATCTTTTTTTATTTGTCTCCTAATCATAGTGAGGTGTGGGGAATATGTTAATTTAAACTACAGCTTTATGAGTTCACAGCTATCACAGATTCCTTTTAGGCCACCAGTGTAACGCTACAGGGTGAGTCTCTGGCATTTTGTTCTAAAAACCCACAAATGAGACGGTAATGTGACCAGCTGCAGCTCCCTTCCTGCATTTCAGAAGCTCTGGGTGTGCACACACTTGCAGCTCTGTGTAACTTCACACAAAAGACTGGCAATTGGCCAAGCAGCCTGTGCCATGGTGTATAGTCCCCAAGGTTCAAGATCTGCCATTTAATTCCAATCCAGCCATAAAACGACACCAATATAAAAACACTATACCAATATAAAACAAATTAAATTCCAATTCTATTTAATAAAGGTATTCCTCCAAAATGCAATATACAATGATATTAAGGTATGTAATCTACATTTTTAAAGAGACCTATGAATATAATTCTACTCCATTAAAATAATCCTAAAATAATTCTTAAAATTTCCTCCAAGAGTTACTATTTCCTCATAATCTTACCAATAGCAAGAAAACCCACGGCACACAGAGATTTTACTGTTTTCAAGCTTCCCAATTAAGCATTTCATGCACCTTGCTAACTGAAAATCAAGAAGAATGAATGTTTTCAACATCTGGTAAGTATAGGTTGGCATGACATATAACAACGGTTGTGAGATAGATACCTCAAGAATGAACTTATTTTCTACTGTCTAAAGAGAAATACAGCTTTACAGAAATGTTCTGTCATCAGGTAGGTAGCTATGTCATTCTAGCATGTAAGTTTCCTAAAGGAAAGGGGGGAAACTAATGAGAACACTTGAACGTCTTGGATAATGCTCAGCTTTCGTAGAAAGGAGTGTTTTACAAGAGCAAATAAGAAACCGAGCACTAGGTCTTGTGTGCAAATCTTGGGAAGATTTTCATTTTTACTGAAATCTTCATCTACCTCTAGCTTCCCTCTCTTCCAGGTCTGGACACCTTTCACACAAAGGATCACTGAAGTAGGAGTGTTCTGAATGACTAAACCTTAAGATGTTTCATTCAATAGCCACAATTTAATAATGTTAAATTTGTAGAAATTAAGACTTGGAAAGCCACGTGATCTTTTTTTCTTCCTTTTGACGGACACGTTTCTTCAATACAATTATCAACTAATTAGCACACAACTTCAGTAGAAAGTGTGAATCAAAAGTGATATTTAGACTTTAATCCCCATCCTCGCCTAGTACTGCCTACATGTAACAGTCAAGGGCTGTATGGCCAAAAAATAAAAAGCTCCAAAGAAATTCTGTAAAGTGGCTTTTTTTCCCCTCAATGTCAAAAACCTTTTGAATTGAGAGTGAACTGATTAAAACAAATAAAGAATTATAATTCACTAATCAAGGAAAGAAATTCGCTTCACACTGAAGTTAAAACTGAAAAATACACTGACCTCCTGAGCATGCCAAGTGGATACGGATTGTAAAACATCACTGTAAAATACTTACTTTTATTGTCATTTATATGAAGCAGACATGTATATTATATTACAAAGAGAGAACAGGGCTTCTAATATTTTTTAAAAAATAGCTACACATGAAATTCTTCACCTGTATCTACAGAGGAGTAGGAAGACGAGAATGGAACTGTGCTGAGAGAGGTGAGAGAATGTCAAAATAATTTTTAAACAAAGTTTAAATTTTTAAGATGATATAACAAAATGTTAACTTGCACAGTAAGACCATGGGATTTTTCACATGGGTTTTTATCATATTATTCTTCAATTAAAAACAAAACAAGAAGGAAAAAGGGATTATGATGAACAACAACACAAAAATACTTTTCACTTCCCTGAAGCTTACTGGCATGGACAAGGAACAGGAGCGAGGAAAGAAGAGGAGGCCTAGAAGTTGAAGGGAGCATGCAAAGGAAACTCTCCATGAACAGGACAGGCATTCCTGCTGGCTCCAGTGCCCCGTGATTTAGCAGAACTAAAAAGAAGTTTCGGCAGTAGCAACTGGGTTAGAGTCTGGGAGGGGGAGGGAGCAAGGAAAATGAGAAAACAGGTGCATGCTCATAGTAAGGAATATTATTTCCAGAAAAATATTAATACTTACCAATATGTACTGTAGCTACTACAGTCCATACACACTGTGTGCTGAGCTTTGTCTTGTTTTTCTGGTTTCCTATGGTTGGCTAAGGGCACCTGTGCTTCTTCGTAATGTTTTTTTGCGTGGCCATTCACATACCTTACAAAAATCAAATGAAAATTTATTTTAATTTAAATATTGCTTTAGAAGTTAAAGTAGGAGATGATGATAAAAACTTAGGTGGTAATCAAATCAAAATGAGAAAGAATTCACTCCTCCTTTTTAGGGCATTCAATCATTTAGTTATTTATTAAGTTGAATACTTAAAATACGCTCCTTTTTTGCAATCAAATAGGACAGTCAACTTTTAATTACAATATACACAAGACTAGGGCAAGGCAAGGAAAGGAATTATCTATGCAAATCAGTTTCAAAACCACTGATATTCTCACTTATCAACTACTTCACTGATGTTCTTGCTACAGTTATTTTTTTTCAAGCTTGTCTCACACTGCTAACCCCCAACTCAGGTTATTATCAAACACAGCTCTGTAAACTAAATTACTCAGCCACTTTCCACAAGGGCCACAGGCTCTGCTTGGGTTGCTGCTTAACATAAAACGTCGAGAGTCAGGTATGGAAACAGGATAATCTTCCATTTCTTTCTCATCAATATGGCTTCAGATCTTTCATTCGAACACCTGAATAATCAGCTCCACTCATATGGAAACATATTTGTTTAGGAAAAAAATCCAAACAAAACACAAATCATTTTAAACTTACATAAACTGTTATTTCTCTACATGGATAAAGATAATCAAAAGTTGACTATATTTGATATATAGACGATGTATCACCCAATTGTACACCTGAAATCTATGTAACTTTACTAACAATTGTCACCCCAATAAACTTTAATAAAAAAAAGTTGACTATGTTCATAAAAAAATTTGTAACACTTTCCAACTCAGATTCAGTAAATCATTGCATCACAAAAAGCAAAATGAAACCGAAATAAGGATTCATGTGCACATGGTGCGCACCCAAATTCATCTACACTTTCGCCTAAATACTGTACAATGCTGTAACTGATCACTACTGTGAAGACCCTTATAAAACAAAACCTCCCAATTCCTAGAACGCAGCCAATCTGTAGAAGGCAAGGCCTAACGGAAAATTCAGAACAGTCAAAACAACTGTTGGTTAAGTGGTACCAAAATAAATACGCTCAGGGAGGTGAGGTGCCATTTCTGTCATGTGGCACCTTAATTGTACGAGGAGCAACACCTACCTGGGGAAAGAAGAACAGTTGTCAGGAAGGGTCCCCTGCAAGCCCAGCCTCTCTACCCCAGAGCTGGAAGCAACAGAGGCACTACTGACCTCAACTCAGAATGTGATCACGTTTCTTCCCCCATGTTTTCATTTCAGTAAACATAACCAACACTTGTGTATACATGGGCCCTCTGTCCACAAAAGTGGACTAAAATGAATTTGAAAATAAAGTAATGTTTAAGAGTATAAACTCAAAATCTAGATTGCCTGGGTTCAAAAGCAGGCTTTGCCACATACTGGCCATGTAAGCTTGGGTGAGTCACTTAACCTCTTTGTGCTTATGTTTTCTCCTCTGTAAAATGGAGATAATAGTACTCAGATCTCACGCATTGTCAGGTGATTAAATTACATAATCCAGGGCTTAGAATACATGCATGGATAAATGAACATTAGCAATTTTATTCATATTTTCCTCTATCTGCTCAACTAGTATTTATTCAGAATCCAAACATAATTGCTTAGACAGTGGTCATGTTAAGCACGTAACTTTGAGATGACACATTGCATAGGTCAAGAAACACCCAATATTTAATTAAAAGGCGAACTCTAAGTTATAATACAGGCTAATATCTAATCAGCACAATTTCCTATGCTTATACATATTTGTACTGTGCCATGAAAAGCAATAATAATATTTATAGTGAGTACCTCCTCTGGAATCAAAGAAAAAGCAATACTAAACAATAACAATAAAGGCATTACTACTTTCAAGTCTTTGAGAACTGTTATCTGTACATAGTACACATAGTTTATTTAGACCACACTGTAGTCTCCAAATATACTAGATGTTTAAACGGTTACTATAAATGTCAGTGACAAAGTAAGTAAGAAGTGTATTACTGCTGACATGAAGATTAGCAATGTTTTGGCTAATACTCAATACAGTCAGAAGTTAACCTTATATATAAATTGGATAACATAAATAAATATTTTCCTCATCTAGTTTTAGATTTTCACTAGACAATTTGGTCTAAAAAGGAAAATGTCAATATACATGTCACACATTTCTAACAATCACAAAAATTGGAAAAATAACTTCAATAGGATGGTATTACGAAGACCAACAGAATATGTAACTCAAATATGCTACTGATAAACTGTTTCCTAGTTGGAAAGATATTCAATTTAAGACTTCCCTGCATAAAAGTGGTCTAAAATTACTGAAAAATCAGAATCCGTGGCAATCAAGGCCCAGGATTACATAACAACAACAACAAAAAAAAATTAACCAATAAACCATGTAAAAGGAAGATCCAAATGCAGGCTACGCTGATTATGTGTTTAATCTACTTAATCATCTTTTTCTGGAACTATGTCAAATTTCTAAGTTTTTAAGATTGCTTGCAATTGGAAATAGACTACCTGCAGAGTCTAGAAAATTTTCCACTTACTTTTCCAAAACCTGCTTAGAAAATTGTTTGTTGCTTGCTATTAAAAACATTAATCTCTCCAATTTTTGAGAGTTTGTTAGGTCTTTTTGTTGGCATATGACCTTCAAGATTTAAGTTGTAGAGCACTATGAGACAACTGGAGAACAGAACTACATAAATTTTATTGCATTATAATTCTCACCTCTCAAAATCTAGGAGAGGAATCTGTCTCTTCAAGTGCAGAATTTAAGTGCTTCTACTTTTCTTCTTTTTTAAAAAAATGTTATCTGTACAAAGTATTTTCAGGTTCCCCAAATCCTAGAGATTTCAAAACCACAACAGCCAAAATTAAGATATGCAGTTAACATTTTCCAAAGGCACTCTTAAGTGTACATGGAAAAAAATACTCAATTCCAGGGCTCAAAATGTGAAAAATCAAAAGTTAACTGAACAAAGATGCTCTCTTCATGCAATGAGGGTTTAAAAACAACAATGGGGCAACAGTCCTAATAAATACGATATAGATTTCAGCCTGTGTGACTTAGTATGATTTCCCATGCCCTGGCTACTAAGCTTTTAACTCTACAGTAAATTCAAAGTGGACTTTCTAAGCTAAAAGAGCAATAGACATAAATGTGCTAATGCCAGGCTAAAAGAACACAAAGGTTGATATTTGAGTTTGTGTTCAAAGAAAAGAGCTACCAGAGTATTTAAATCACATCATTTTGCAGCCATGAACTGCTAGGAAATGCTCAGGCCAACTGCAATGGGGGTGGGGGTGGGGGTGAAGAGTTAAGTCTCTGGAAAGCAAAACTACCTTCATGAAAAAATGAAACTCTTGGTACATCTTACAGTTAATTATGAAATCCACAGTGAGGGCATTTTCAAGGGAATTCCTTTATCTGTAAATATTTTAGTGTTTTGTTTCCTGAAGAATGATGTGATAGCTGGGATTTAAATCAAACGTCAGTAAAGGTGGAAATGGGGCAGGTAACAGGTGAGACAAGACGGGCCATGTGATGATGACTGCTGAAGCTGGGTGATGAAAACATGGGGTTCAATTATACTATCTCCCTACTTTTGTGTATGCTTAAATTTACCCTGATAAAGGGTTTTAAAAACAACCATAAGAAAAACTTCTATTTAAAGATTTCAAAGTTCCCTTATTTCATCTTTTCAATCAACTATTACTAGATTTAGATTATCTTTGTCATCAAATGAATTCCTCTGAGTATCAATATAAAGGGTTTTCCCCCTAGATTTTCCTCAGTTGTACCACTGAAAAAATAGATTCTACTGGGAGAGGGAAACCCTGCAGAGAATTACACACTATGATTAAGCAATGGTGCTAAATAAATCCAAATCAGTAAACCTGACATAAAACTTACAGGCAAATTGAAAAAGGCAAGTAGGGTAATGAAGTAATAAGTATGTCACCTACCTTCCACAGTGGACACTTGAACAAGTCAAACAGACCCAGGGGCTTTTGTTGGACCGGCACACTAATAAAAAGAAAAATACACAATATACCAATTGTATCACATTAGCTCCCAATTTCTCCCCTAATCTGTAATATCATATCCTGTGATTAAGTTATAAATTCCATGGCAGCTTAGGTGTACTGCAATCACAAATCCCTGCTTTGTAAGTGCATTTACACAAAATGGCTGCCTAATTAAAGTTACATTGAAAAGAATTTAAACGCATGTCCACAACAGCTGCTCATTTTAATTGTTGACTCAACTCAAATAGTTTAATCACAAGTTAAACACATAGTTACTTTTTTCCTTTATTACTTATTCCTTTTACCATAGTCTCTGACAAGTTAATGACAGTCTATTTTTACATTGAAAACATTTTTTAAGTCTAATGTTTAATCATGTGTCTTTGCCATGCAGATCATATACTATTATAAATGACAACTCTTTCAGTTTACTTAGTGAGAAGTATAACCAAAGGATACAATTAGGAAGACTGACCCTAGTTCTTCCCTAATTAATATCTCAGTTGCATAAAATATAATTCTAAATATGACAATTGCACATAATTCTAACTGAGAGTGTAATCAGAATATTAATTGTTTTAGTTTAAGTATTATAGGGGTGGGGCAGGCAAAAAGGGGTATGAATACTTTTTAAAAATTGATTACAATTTTGATTGCTGTTTACTCATTCAATTAAAAAACCCAATAAGCATAACAACAATTTTCAAAAAGAAAGGGATATAAAAATCACCTGGAAAGCTTTTTCAAAACACGTATGTTCTACTCAAGCAGAGATATCTACATTGGGGTGGGGACAGAAGGACAAAGAACATGTGTATCTTGAGAAAAACAGCTTTCCCAGATGACTCCCTAATAATACAACCCCTTGAGAACCACTGGTCAGCTTCTAGGGGCATCGGGGGGCGGGGCAACACAGCACAACCACGCACTCCGGATTATAGTAAATCCATTGTCTGGCACATAATATATGCTCAATAAACATTTGTTGAACGAAAGTTTAAATTTCTTAGTTTAAAATACCAAGCTCTTCCAAAATCTGGTCCCTACTATATACTGCTCTTGCCTTATCATACATCACAACAGGCCTTTCTCTGTTAAGAAAAATTAACCACAACTGGGAATAAGGTGAATCAAGAACTGTAAACCCTTTCAATATATAATGAAAAACTTTTAATAGGTCCTCCCAAAGATATTTAATTACAGTACCATTGTTTGACCTGCTGTTTACTACTGATTAGGACCCGAATTCTATGAAGTTAAGGTAAATCTGTAGATTTTTATTTGGTAGAGATAATTTCTGTCCAGCAGGTTCCAAAGGTTATGGTTTTACTACCGTGTAGGACCTTAACCAATTTTATATCTAGTTTAGCAATTGATTGCAATGTTCATTCTTCAGTGTCTACATACACTCAATTCCTCAAATGCTCTTAGAATCAGCTTTCCCATTCTGCTGGTTCCCTCATCATGAGCTAAATCTACAACATATGTTTACCTGTGTTTGGGAGGAAAAGGGAGGACAGGAAGCACAAAAGAGGGCAGGGATAAACTAAGGGACTGCCTGTCTGGCAGACACAGGGCTCTAACTAGTTTTGAATATGCAAGCTGTGAGATAAAATCCCTTTCCAGTTAGCCAAGGGCCTTTCTTTAGGGCATTCACACATTTACATGAATTGCCAGGACTATCCTGAAGGTATTTGTGTTTTACTTAGTTGGGTCCAATTTTGTTATATGTTTATGTAAGCTGCATGACAGCAAGGCTAAGAAGAATACTTGCCAAACTGCTAACAACAATTATTTTAGGCAGGTACCTGAGAAAACTATTTCTGAGGGGAGACTGATGGCTTTTTATTCGTACACCCTCAGCTATTTGATTTACATCAAGAGTATGTAGTTTTTATATTTTGAAAAGAAAGTCCTAAAACGTGCATTTTTAAAAAAGAAAAATAAATTAGAAAACAGCTTGCATGACACAGGTATTGATGGTGTGAGACATAACTTGGAGGATTGAAAAACTACAAACATCGTAGTTCTTGTCCTCCAGCATGTCTCTCTTTTTCTTTCAGCAAATACTAAGAAATACTGCAACTCAATCCAGAAAAAAAACAACTGCTGAATTTAATATCACCCGATAATAAATAATGTTATAATAGTAAGTTCAGGTTCAAGTTTTTATATAGAGGTGTTCTTTTTTAAATTATGCAAGTTTTTTTCCTCTTTTAAATGATGAAAATATAGAGCAAAATCACTGTTACTTTGATGTGTTTCCTACCAGGTGTTCTTTTTCCCCTTTATAAATACACACGACACATACAATTTTGTAATCTAATTGTTCTACTATCAGTATACTGAATGCATGTCTTCATGTTATTGAATTTAGAACAGTGTATTCCAGATCTAGTCTTATACTATCTCAATTATCTCATCAACTTTTATTAATTTTTTTAATATCTCAATTTCAAATTTTAAAAAAGGTGCCCTAAAGTTGAGGGAGGAAGAATGGGGAGTAACTACTCCATAGGCGTGGAGTTTATTTTGAGGTGAAGGAAATGTCTTGGAACTAGATGGAGATGGAGGTTGTCACTGAACTGTTCACTTTTAAATGGTTAATTTATGTTATGTGAATCATACCTCAATAAAATAATAAGTAGATAAATAAATAAGACAGGGATAAGGAGAATAAAAGTAAATAAAGTACTGATTTTCAAAAACATTGGAAACAAGTGACTGCGCCTTTTAATAAATCTCAAAAAAGACTTCACAATCTGAGTCAAGAAACCTGATTTCTTCTGTCATCAATATTTACGTAAGTCAAGACTTATTGTCCGATAGGGCAGTTGGTCTTGGCTATATAAATGACAGCACTCTCTGAGGGCTTAATACTTTCACACCAGAAAAACATTTGAAGGCTAGGAAGCCACAGAGAACGGGGTATGATGAGGCATTCCAAAGCCATGCATTGTATTGCTTTGGAGAATATTCACTGTCTACACACACACCTTATCTAAATTAGAAATCTTTAGTGTACCTAAGACAATTATAAAATAGAATGAAAAAATACTGGCTTTAAATTAAACTAATTCTCAATTATTAAGAACAGTTCATACATAGCATGAATAAAACAATACTACAAATAATCTTAAAATAATTTACTTTAATCACCTTAAGGGGAATTATCTTATTATAAAAAGATAGTGTCAACTTATAGATGGATGAGTTCAAGTTTATCTATAGGATCAACCCATTTCCCATGGGAACAGTATTAGAGGTTTCCAGGCTCTTCTATAAAAACTCTACATGAATCATAATATAACTGAAATTTTTATAAATATATATATAGTCAATAAGAATATTTCAAAACTTTGAATACACTATCTATTCAGCAAAACATAAAAATATTACACTGAAGCTTTTATGTTTTAAATCTTAAGTGCTGGTACTTGAGAGAAGGAGTGTAATATGAATAGCCACTTGTAGAAGTTCAAAATGACAAATCTGAGAATTTATAAGGGTTCTTTTTATTACACATAATCACACTTCAAGGTGATGTCAAGGCAAGGAAGCCATGCAGTGTATTTCTCATACTGTTACACGTGGCCACAGCAAGGTCACTGGATCTCATAAATGGAGTCTCGTCTTCTTTCACTCAGATTATAAAATTTCCTCAAAGTTACTGTCTCTTCTCCCTTTTGTTTAGATTCTTCTCACTCCAAGCTCAGCATCTCTTTTCTCAGTGTCTGGGCATCTCAGCCTGAAGGTTGGTACTAACTAGGCTCCTTCCACCATTCTCCTGAGGCTATGGCCTCAGAACCTTCCTCTGGCCCGGTTCTCAACTCAGCCACAAGCTCTGGGAGTTGCGAGCGGGGCCCATTTGGAGGGAGTGAAGAATCCTGAGCGAGGGCCATTCTCCAGAAGGTAGGAGCTGTAAGACGTGCTGGGCAGGGGAGAGAGGTGGAGAAGTGCAGGTCTCTAAAACCTGCGGACACACATCTTCTTCCTAAAGCCCCCCAAAGCTTGAACTCTCCTGGGAACCAGGAAGTGAGAACTGAGGGGGCACAGAGGCAGAGGGAAGGCATCCAAGTGACCCACAGACCAAAGTGGCTTCCCTCCGTTAGTCCTGAGACAGGGAATCATATGCTGCCCTTCTTTATCATCAAGAGATAAAGACGGGCAGAAAACTAGGGAAGTCTGCGCTTAAAGGGGCCTGTTCACACGCAAATGTTTCCATGTTGTGTTCAGGAGACAAGGCGTTCCTACGACAAAACGGCGTCCACACTGAATGTAACGTTCTTTCCGCAGACCCGCCGATCTTCAATATGCGTGGTATTCACGACATAGAACCTAATAATAGAGCGCACACTTGATATTCAAGGCCTGTCAACAATTCTCCTGGAATTCTAAAAATTTTTTAGAAAACACGAGCTAGTGCTTACAATATAACTTAGGCACTGTCTCTATACACAAAATAGTTCAAGAACACAGCACTGACAGACAAGCCATTTATAGTGCATCCATTATTCAACAGTTGCTTCCACTGGTAGAGACTAAGAATTCAAAAGTGAGGATCCAATAACCAGGTCTCTAGTCCTGGCTCCTCCACTACTGGCTATAGAACCAAGAACATCACTGCTATTCTGGGTCTACTTCTTCATTGTAAGATGAAGACTAGCTGATGAGCATGTCCCCGCTGATTATAAAATCATTCAAAGAACATAAGGCAAAAAACAGATGAAACAATCATGTCATCTTCCCCTACAGATAAAATTCTCCCAACTCCACTCTCCACCTACTTTTCTTAAAAGGCTTAACAAAGAGATTAATTGCTAATGCAGCATGATTTTCTAAACCCCTGGTTTTCAGCTTTCCCGCCCCTCACCCCCCCTCCCACCATCCCTGAGAAGCAAACACTTTCCCACCGCATTGCCCACTGCCCATCAGTAACGGCTGCAACAGCGGGGGTGGGAAGTGTGTGGAATCATTGTTCAAAACCGTCATAGACAGACACGCTACTACCACAGAAAATCTCAGAATCCCCTCCCCAACACACACAGAATATTTTAAGTGCAACCCTAAAAATATTAGCAACCCATAAGAAAACATCCATAATACGTGTTTTCTAAAAAGCAAATTCGTTTTTATCTAGTTAATGTTTATCTAGTACATACTATTGCCAAGCATTACTGCAACCACTTTATGGATATTACTTCATTTAATCCTCTACAATCCAGTGAGGTGCATAGTATTATTTGGCCCATTTTATAGATAAGGAAACTGAGGCACAGACAAGTTATTAACTTGCTGAGTTAGTGACAAACTGGAACTCAAACTCATGCCATGTTTGAAGGCATGGACTGCTACAAAGCAGTAAGTCCAGAGGGCTGTCATTTTAGTTTAAAAAATATTCCATTCTATGTGTTTCTGTGTATATATTATATACCTATACATAAATTTTTTTAAAGTGTGTAAGAGTATATAGGAACCGTTAACAGTTATGTGAAAAGAATGAGATGGATGATTTGAGGTACATGGACCCACTTTCAACTATACTGTTTGAATTTAAAGTATTACCTTTTTTGTAATAAAAATAAATTTTAAGTACCTTAAATTTAAAGATACTGGTATTATAAAGTCCTAGTGAAAGGAATTTATTCTAAATGATTAAATTAAACCCAAATAATTAATTTGGGTAAATTAATTTGGGTAAATTTAATTTGGGTAAATTAAACCCAAATCCAAGATCATAACTGTGAGTTTGTAAAAATATGATCAATAAAAACAAAATTTTTGCAGCTGTTATTCAAAACACACACACATATTCCATAAAAGTATCAATAGTAAAGTGTTATTTTTCTTGAAATTGGAGGACAGGGCAATACTACCGTAAAAATTCTATAAGTATTCCAGTACATATAAGTCGAAATAAATTCTAGACCTAACCCAGTTTACCCTCCAACTGATATAATTTCAGATGTTTAAGAACAAGGTATATAATCTTTATACTATAAAGGCTCTTTGAACCATATGTTCACAAGCCTATTATTCTACGCTAAAAGTTCTGAAGTCTCTCCATCTTCAACTCGAATCCTCTGAAATTACTGGTGGAAGGAGTTGGTCAAGTCACATAAAGAGAGCAGGAACTGGGCCTAGTGTAGCCCAGAAAAGAATTCTAGCTACACTAAGCAACCGCCAAAGGTGCCAAAGCTGCCTGAGTGCTGCCCAAATCACTGTCTCTTGCCCCCGCCCCTTCCCTCAGTGACGCCCATTCTGGGAGAAGGCGCCGGGTTCCCAGGGAACAGGGAAGCAGGAGGGTTCTCTTAAAAAGCAACAGGAGGTGCCCCGGGGCAAAGCAGCGAGCCAATGCCGAGCTCGGGAGACGAAGCAGAGGCCTAAATAATGTCGGAGGAGAAGAGCCAGCATGAGAACCAAATTCAAAGTGCTCAGAAGTGGAGTTTGGGACTCAGGCCTAGACCATGGAACCAAGAATTCCGGGGCCAAGGCAGGGAAGGCAATTATGCAGCAGAGCTTATCTTGGTTGTCTTTCCACTTTGCCCCAGGAGAATCTTCTCCACCTTCCTCCTTCTGGCAGCTCTCTCTTGCCTGAGTCCCATTCTTATTCAAGGCTAGCAATCAATCTCTCCTGAATCATTAGATAAGGAAACTGTTTCCTGGTTAAGTCACAATTCAGTATTTCCCATAACCATTCTCAGTCTGTTTAACGGCCCTCTGATGGAGGACGGCACACTCTTCCCAGTGACAGGCAGGTCTGTGTCCTCATTCCTTGAACCCGGGCGGGCTCTGTAACCACCCCAGCCCGCCCCGACCAACAACACGGCAGAAGTGACTGCATGAGCTGCAGGAGTAGCATCCTTTGGCGAGTGCTTGGAAGCCACCACCACGGAGGAAGTCTGATCACCCGAGACCAACATACTGTGAGAAGCGCAAACCACATGGGGACTTTGGAAAACATGACACCATGTGTGTGGCGGGGGAGAGACTGGGACAGAGACAGAGACAGAGACTAGGGAGCACAGCGGCTCCAGACATGTGAGTTAAGAAGCCATCGGCAAGAGGATGCTCAGCCCCAGGTACTCCAGCTGATGCAACATCAGCCAAACTCTTCTGAATTCCTGACCCGCAAAATAAAATGGTGGTTTGAAGCCACTAAGACGTAGGATAATTTGTTACGCAACAATAGATAACCAGAATACCTCCTGTAGAAGGCGTATCACGGATAGAGCATCCCTCGCTCACCGCTGCCAAATAACTCACTGGAATGAGTGACACTGTTGTTTAGAAGTGAAGAAGGGACCTTCAAGAGGCTCTACTGCATAGGAATCAAAACTATTATTCAAAGACCAGACTATGACCTCTGGAAGAGAGGCAGAAGGAGTCAAGACATGGCAGTCCATCATCAACTAAGTTGTCAGCAGCCTTTGGACTCTTTCTATATCCCATCAATAACTTAGACATTCAAATCCGGATGTGCTGTCACTACGAGGAGACAACCTAATTGTTTCTTGAGCACAAACATCACTCCTAATGTTGGCCTATATTGTAAAAACAACCTTCAAAATCTCAAAAATACTATTCCCACAGCAATCCAAAATTCTGGATAAAACCCTTAAGAACATGCCACGGGCACTTGCAGGAAATCCTTTTCTCTTCATTAAAAGCTACGAAGCTTTACCCTTCTTCCTTTTGTCTCTTTGGATTATGTTCTTTAATAAGCACTCTGGGAAACCTCAGACTTTACTGAAGGCTGGATTTCAAAAACTGAATAACTTTAACAGTTGAAAACATCCTGTTCTCTCTCTGTTTCCAATTCCATCTTTAACCTATGAGTTGTGACATATTCATTAGCCAGCCTAACTGATCCCCACCATACCCAGCAATGTCTGATCCCAGGCCTGTGTAGCTGGGATCAAGAGTCCACATCCTAACCAGTCTCCCAAGACTTCTGAGGAACTACTCACACTTTTCTCCTCAACTTCTCAGCAAACTGCTGTGCAGATGCCGGGAGGAGGAGCTAGGCAGGGGCAGTGACCAGAACTCTGCTCCACGTCACTTTGGTTGAACCAGGCAGAGGCCTTGATCACTTGCCCTTGACCTCTGACCCTGCCAAAAGAACTCCTTTCTTCTCTAATACAAAAATGTACCAAACTGACTGGGTTACCCTCATAGGAATGTAACTATCACTCTGTAGTCTCACACATGTTAGAGGTCACGTGATATTGTGAAGCCAGCATGGGCTTCAGAACTGAGTCTTAGTTTACCTTCTAGCTTTACCATTCCTTTAGTCTATGACCTTAAGGAGTTGGTTCCAGAGGCTGCTTCCTCCTTTGTAAAATAGGACAAATACCTCCTCTACTCACATGGCTATCGTAAGGATTTCATGAGAAAAACAATATAAACTGCATAGCAAAGGGCCTAAAAAACAGAAAGCGCTCAGGGACTGTCAGTTCCTTTCCCCTGAAAATATATTTTATAAAATGAAATGGCTCTCAGGGATTAATTCTGATGGCTGCTATTATACACAACACAGGTAACACGTCCATGTACACCATGACTACTAAGTTTCAGAATTTTTCCCCTTACTGTATATTCATTAAAAGAAATTGCAGCTGACGATTCCTTTCCATAGAAAGTTCCAAATACATGTCACATTAAAATCAACAAAAATCCCTCAGAAACTACTCCTATCTGGCCTAAAATTAAATTATATTCAAAACATCAAATGAATGAGATAAAATACTCAATTTTAATAAGCTTATTTCAAAATTGACATAACTCCTAGAGTAGTTATAAGCTGGTTATAACCAGCTTAACGTCAGAATCCTTAAATTTTATATATATCGAACATAAAATACATACCTTAGGAAGCAAATGCATTTCAGAAGCACATTTTCAGAGATGTGCCAAGGAGGTTTAGACACATTTAAGTACAGAAGCAACTTAAATGTCAAACCATACCGAAATATACCAAACTCGGAGGTATTCAGAACAGTGATTAAGTCACGGTTTACCAAGAGAGACCTTTGATATTCCAAGAGCCAATATAATGGGGTTACAGGCCAAGTCATTTAAAAACATTTTTTAATTTCTAAATTTTGTTTTAGCAAAGAAGTAAATCGGAATGATTTCAAATCACACCAGATGTAAGATATAGTAATTAGCTTATTTTTAGGGACAAGTAGGTTTGAACTTCTACTCTAAATAATTCAATTCTTCTTTATCCACCTTACTACTATCTGGTTTTCTTTAAGGGGCAATATCCTTAGCTCTTAGAGGCTACTTCCGAGACTGTGCTCTAGCCTACTTTCCCAACCTATCCCATGTCAGGACATGCACAGAAAATAGCATCTGGATGGCACATGTCATAAACTGAAGAGGCTTCTCAGGGCCAGAAGTGATCTGCTTGGAGGTTCCAACCACCCTTAGGCCGACAGGCTCATTATCTCAACACATATGCAATCCACTCGTGGCCCCTCTGATGGGAAGCTATGCTGGCCGATCTTTTACATGGTTGGTTATCTAGCAACACAGGAGGAGGGCTCCCTTCTACTCCAATGTCCACTGGTTGGAACAAACGACTGGAAATCATCAACCACCTGAGAGGGCCAGCAACATTATCTGGGAATCCAAGAAGCCATTCCTCTCAGGATCTGTAATTTATAAGACCCATCCTCTGAGACCTGCCAGAGAAAATGGATGCCCAAAGCCTTATCTCTACCCTATGCAGAACTGTCTTGTTTTAATGCCATTCTATAACCCGAGGGAGCAGCCAGTCAATAGTATGACATGAACGAACCTAACATGAATTAAAAAGTAAGAGAGAAGTACCAGAAATAGCTGGGTCTGCGTCCTCAGGTGGGAAACTAGCACTGATCATATGTACAAGGGACAGTCAACTGCTTAAAACGAAACAGAACCCAGAGCATACGATTAGCTACCACTCACTAAAAATGTTCCCATGGCCACTTCTAGCTCTCTGATTTCAAGCTTTCCCCAGACAGAAAAAGAATTACAACAAAGTATTTCACATCAACAGCCCTGAATACATTTTTAAGATCATAGTAAATGGGAAGAGAGATCTTAGTTTATAAACATTATTCCTGACCAAAAGGAATAAGGGCTCTTGGAGAAATGGTTGATTCCAAGCAAGGCTGGGGCAGGCTGAGTACAAGAGAAGCCTGGAACATCTTGCTGTGCCAGAGAGAAAGAAATGGCTAAAGAACAACAGAGACATGTCTAAAGAATGGCTTAAGGGGGTTCCCACTAGCCAAATCTAGGACAATTTGAGCCTCAAAATCATAACAAAATATCACAGAATAAAATAAAAATCTGAGTCCATATTAATAAAATAAGTGAATAAATGAACAAGTGTGGGAGAAAGGAAAGCTCTTCCTTATAGAATACCAACTAATAGATTTAGAAGAAATATAAGTTAGAAGATCAACATCTTGCAATCATCCTAATAACTCAGTCAAGAATCATTAATGGGGCCAGCCCAGTGGCTCAGGCGGTTAGAGCTCCATGCTCCTAACTCCAAAGGCTGCCAGTTCGATTCCCACATGGGCCAGTGGGCTCTCAACCACAAGGTTGCCAGTTCGACTCCCGCAAGGGATGGTGGGCTGTGCCCCCTGCAACTAGCAATGGCAACTGGACCTGGAGCTGAGCTGCGTCCTCCACAACTAAGACTGAAAGAACAACAACTTGAAGCTGAATGGCACCCTCCACAACTAAGATTGAAAGGACAACAACTTGACTTGGAAAAAAGGCCTGGAAGTACACACTGTTCCCCAATAAAGTGCTGTTCCCCTTCCCCAATAAAATTTTTTAAAAAATGACTCATTAATGGATGCTAAAATTGGGTGACAGTTTGGTGAGGAACAGGATATACACACACACACACACACAATCTCAAAACATCTCCCACAAATTACTTATTAATAACAAAGAGAAAAATAGTAACTTTAAAATGGAGTTACTTGCAAATATTACCTTAATAAAGTAACCAAAGTTGACATCACCAAAAAACAAGGCAAATCAACATCACATCCCTTTTCATAGGAAGCCCTGAGAAGACACATTACTTCTGCAGCAGTCCTACCAAAACAACGCATGACTGGAATCTAACCATGAGGAAACATCAGAAAAACTCCAATCGAGGTACATTCTATAAAATAATTGGCCTGTATTCTTCAAAAATACCAAGATGTAAAAGACAAAGAAAAGCTAAGGAACTGTTCCAGATTAAAGGAGACTGACTGGAGAGTATGACAACAAAATGAAACGCATCATCCTGGATTAGATCCAGGGGAGTGGAAGGGAGGACAGAAAGGTGAAATAGCTACAAAGCACATTATATAAAAAGCATTATTGGGTCAATTGGAGAAATCTGACTATGAAATATGCATTAGACAATACTGCTGTGTCAGTATTAAACGTCCTGATTTTGACCAATAACCTGTGCTTTTTCAAAAGAAAGTCCTTGTTATTGGGAAAAAACCAAAGTACTTATGGATGAGAGAGCATTATGTCTGCAAATTACTGGGGGGGAGAGGGAATATATAAACAGAAGGTGCATAGATAAATAACACAAATGATGCAAAATGGTAACAAATGGTGAATCTAGGTAAAGTACATAGGCGTTCTTTGTATTATACTATTCTTAGCAATATTTCTTTAAGTGTGAAATTACTATAGCAAAATAAAAAGGGTTTTTGAGATTAAAACATTTATTCTTTATTTCCAATTAAGAACATACTTTTTTTTTTTTTAACTAAAGCACAAGGGAAAACGTTAAATTACCACCACTGTGCAGAGCCAAAGAGTCCTATAAACCTGGCATTAACTTCCCTTTATTGATGGATGATATGGATAATCCAGTAAAAATATTACAACATTATTAATTGCAGTAGTCCAGATGAACTTACATATCCAAAATCTGGCTTGTGATTTGGCTTCCCAAGCAGAGTCAAACCTTCTGGCTTACCTGTCTCTGTACTGCCTCTGTAACAGCAACAATATTTGCTCTGTTCATCAGAGAAGGTAAATCTGAGTTTAAACTTTTACTCAGAGCAATGCAAAGTCACTCAGTTTCAGTGACTTAACTTTCTGAAGGACAACAAATAAGATCCACTTCTGATAGGGCAAAGCATTTTGCCCTAAAACTGGATTAAAAATATCTCATCTAAAAATAGACACCAATTTAATCATGGCACACCAACTTCTCTTGTCTCTTTCCCTCCTAACATCCCACTAAAATGACAAAACAGGAATTAAACAGCTGTTAACTCACAAGGATAAAGACAACATGTGAGGCAACCAAAGCAGCCCAGTTATAGTTTCCCCATGTGTTTCCGAACACATGGAAGAAGTCAGAGGAGCAATAACAATCTTCGTAGTGCAAGGGAAGCTATAACCTAAGAGCGGGCAGAGAAGAATGTGGACACGAGGAGGTCCTGGGCTCACGGACACTGGCCCAGCCGACAGCAAGGACAGGGATGGGCCTGAAAACCAGGGGTCTAAGGACTGTGAGAAACAACTGAATCACAGAATTGCTGGCACCCTCATGTCAGAATTGAGTGGCCAGAGGGAAGACTGCAAAACTACATGGGGCTAAAAAAAATTCTCCATACAGACATCTTGAGTGTCATCCAATGAAGCAGGTGGGCCGCTCCACCACCTCAGGGTGAAGTCCACTGCAGACAAGGCCCACCCACTTACAGAGCTTTTTAGTACCTCACTCTTCCATGAAAAGACAGACAAAGGTAAAACATATCCTTGAAGAAAGCCTCTAGTCTCACAGAATCCTTTTCAAAGAAGACCCAGAGGAAACAGAAACAATGCAAGGAGCACAGAAAACATCAAAACAAACAAAAAAGCAAACTTAAATAACCCTAGAGTAATAAGAGAAGATGGTGCAAAACAACAGCAACAGAATATACAAAAAAGCAACGGTCAGAAAAATGAGGAAAAGCTTTTGAAAATTAAAAATGATTATCAAAATTCAATAGTAGGGTGGAAGAAAAAAATCAAGGAAATATCTCAGGAACTAGAACCAAAATGCAAAGAAACAGAAAATTACAGGTCTACCCAGGACACCTAACATTCAATTAACAAGAGTTCTAGAAAGAAAAAAGTACAAGTTAGGAGATGCACATATGGGAGGATGAGTGTGCTATCAAATGTATAGATTGAAAGGACCCTTGAGTACCCATCACAATAAAAGAAAAACTACCTATGTAGTTTCAGAACACCACGGATAAAAAAGAATATCCTAAAAGCTTCCAGGAAAATAATGAAAGGAAAACATATGAAGGAACGGTAATCAGAAAGGTGTCAGGTTTCTGTCAACAGCAACACTTGAAGTCTAAAAATAAAAGAACAATGGTTTCATAATTCTAAGAGAAAAATCTTTTCTAATAGTCTATAGTCAACCAAGCAATCAAGTACAAAGGTAGAATAAAAGTGTCCGATTGGCATGGGGTCAAAAATTTCCCTCCCCTGAGAAGGGAGCTAGATGATGCACTCCAGCAAAACACTTTAAAAAACCAAGATATGTGATCCAGGAAATGGGAGCTCTAACGCAAGAGAACAGCGAGGGAATCGCAGGATAAAAGCTGTCCGGCAGGCCTACAGAACAATTAGCTCCAATGAAAGTAAGTGCTCTGGGAAGGAGGTCTTCAGGAAAAACACAGTGCTGAGATTATCTATCCACTTAAGTGCTTGGAAAATAATATTCATGGACATTGGACAGATTTACAGGTACACTTGGTAGAAAATGTACAGAAGGTAAACTAAGCAATTTTTTAAAAAGGCAATTATTTACTCAAGGAAAAATAAAATGCTGGACAAGAAGGAAAAAGTAATCACTATATTGACCAAAACCTGTAATTTAATTATATTGAAAAATGGAGAGAGGGGCAAAGGGAAGGGTGGTGCAAACACGAATGTGGTCGTTTACCACAGCAAGATGTCCTGAGATAATGCCTAAACTTGATAAATTAAGAAGTAAGAGCGCATTACTTAGAAGTATGAGAGAGAAAGCTAAATAAGGCTTAAGGTGGTTGTCTGTGGACAGCAGGACTGAGGGTGGAGCAGAGGGATATTGTTCTATTTTAAAACTTTCAACTTAACTGTGTATATGTATTACTTTTTGAAAGCACGAATTAATCTTTAAAAGATAAACTGATATAATACCAATTCATGAAACTACCCAAACCATTTTTTATCTTAAAAAAAGAAGTATGTCTAAAATCTATGCATCACACAGCATAAAAATTACAATACCAGTTTATCATTTGGGGCCAGGCACTTACTGAATCCCCTACATATTGCAAAGCTAATTTGCAGAGCTAATGGCATGTGCCTTCTACTAGTGAATGTAATTTCAAAGCTGGCCAAAATTTGTCATCTACCTATTAACAGATCCAGATACCTACAGAGCCAGAACAGAGAGGGCATCTGGGCCTGCTGACTGCCCACATAGAGGCAAATTCTGATCCATAAGGCAGGTCCCCTCACGGGCTCAAGCATTCTCCTCTGTTTTGAAGTGGATTTCTGAAATCAGTTTTCAACATCAAAGGAAAACAACATATGGAAACAACGTATGTGAAACTACATAATCTCAAAAACTGCAATGCACTGAACAAATTTGTCAGTATTCGTTCTGTCACAAAGTAGACTAGTTTGGTGAAAAACACCTAATGAGGCTTATTATGCTGTATCTACTCTACCAGTCTTCAACTAAGTCCTGGAACTGTGCCCCGGTCTCCAAATGAGGGGAAAGGGTAGTGAGCAGAGAAGGATTAAATTACTAAAGACGAGCAGATTACTGCATCGGAGTCCAAATGGGCCGGGTTTGCCTTTGGAAGACCGGACACAAATAACGACAGAAAAATTACCAGGACTTTATATTATTTCAAAAATAACCTCCCCTATGAAGGTGATAATATAAAGAATGAACACAAAAGCCATGAATCACTTAAGAAAAATTCTGACATCCAATATTTCCATTTATTTAACATAGCAAGATCTGATGCAATTCCATGCTTTTGCCAACAACCTGAGTAAGCAAATCCATGGTTAAACATAGTAGGATCTTCAAAAGAAATGAATTAAATCACAAATGTAAACACACACTATTTCAAAACAACAGCAAGTGTATGCAATATATGAAAAGATTCTTACGTATATATTTTTATAGGAAGCACTCCCTCCCATGAATAAATAAAATAATTAAGAGGCTTAGGGACTTATTATCAAAGACTTTACTCAGAGAACAATAGGTTTAATATTGACAGTGTATAATTCTCTTCCTAGTTTTTTGTGGTTATATAATAAAGGTTAGTGCAAAGCACAAAGTGAAGTGGGAGAAAAAATTACCACATGTGTATTTATTAGTGTGCTGGGAAACTCTTTATTCTTTTAAAATCAATGGGACTATTTATGAAGTAGAAAATATATATCTACATATATATATAAACTGGGCATAGACTTATACTCTCCTTAAAGGGTTAGATACCCAAAATTACAGAAAATAGGCATCTGTGAACTCTAATAGCTGTTCCAATTATTTAACAAAAACCAAGCGTTGGAATATTTTTTTTATAACCAACAGATTGAATTTTAAAATCTGACCCACATTTTCCCAAGAATCTCTATTAACTATTCAAAGAAAAAACAAAACACAAAAGCCTGAAAATATATTTTTTTAAATGAGGCTCTCAAAAGACCATACCCAAACAAAACACTTAAAATAACTGAAATCAAATTGATGCAATTAAGTTCTCAGAATTAAATTCTCACGGCCTGAATGTTGAGCTCTGGCACCTACTTCACACACATAAGGTGAAGCATGAGTCCTTGGTTGTTGCAGAGCAATTTCTCAATGTTAACACATATATTAACATTCAAAACAATTCAGGTGGAAACTAGAGTTAATCGCAATTAAATCAAACATTTTACTGGGTGACACTAAAAAATATAGATATATATATAGATATAGATATTACCATCTCAATCCTATGCAACGAATGTTCAAACAAAGAAATGGACAATAATCTATTCTTTAAAAAAAGAAAACCTGAGCATGGACAGTAAAAACAAAGATTTAAAGAAGCTAAAACGGCAAGTGTACTATCTCATAATCAGTTAAATTAAACCCACAGGAGGAACAGTTAATCACCAGCTTGCTCTTCTTGGTGATGAGATAGTACAAGAACAGTCCATAAAATGAAGAGACTTCTGGGTGGGTCAAGAAGAAACAGACCAGCAGATTTCTAGAAGGCTGCCTTAAACCCAGCTAGAACAAAGAAAAATATCAGGACGGAACATCTCCTCAAAATGGAAAACAGCCCAGTGATACAGCTCTTCAATCCTAAAGCAGAGTACAAAGTCTCCAGATAAAACCCACTTTGTTATATCTTTTCAAAGACACAAGCTGGTTCACCATAAAAATAAACTCAATTCCCTCCTCAAAAACGTCTCATAAAATTTAATTAGTTAGCATTTATTATTTAGCTAAAACATTAATATAATTATAAACTTCATGTTCCAATGTCCAAGTTTAATTTCAATAGTTTTCAAAATCCGAAACTGCCTTTCTAAGCTCATCTGCATTTTATGTATCTGTAAGTAGCACACATATACCCAGTTTTTAGTGTATCTTACGGAGTGGAAAATGTGTTTTAAGCTCTGCAGTCTAAAGACTATAATTAACTTTTACAAGAAATACAATTTGAAACGCGTAGAACTAAATGGAACCAACAAAATACATTGTCTAAAAGCAAAGATTCCAATAACTTCTAAACTACCAGAGGCAAAAGTTAAATTCAGTATCTTAAGAATTCTTTCCCTCCTTTACCCTGAATTGAACACCCTCCAAGAAGAATCTCCTCTAACAGAAAAAAAAATTTTAAATGGGGACAGGCAACTTCAAGAACTTCATAAGAACATTTAAAAAATAACCAAAAGCTAATTGCATTTTATCCACAGCTATGTTGAGAAGGCTAGTTTATTATAACTGAAGTAATGTGAATAGTCTGCAAAAAAAATTAGATCTGAACAGTAATGAAGTTAAGACATTCAAAAACAGTTGTTTTCTTCCAACTGTATTACCAATCTTATCCCAACTTGCCTGCACTTTCATCAATAAACAGGCTGAGGAAGAGCTAATCAAATACAGAATTTTAAAATAAATTATTGTCAAATTGTGGAATTTAAAATGTATTTTCACATCAAGAATCTTCAAAGGAATTATTTCAAGTATCTTTCCAAACACTTTAAATTATCAAGCATTAAGTTACTGGATGACAAAGATCCTGCTTTTAAAAAGACAACCTAAAAGCATGATTTGAATAGTATTTGAATTTAAGCTTTGGGCACTCTCTACCCGCCCCCCCTCCACCCCTAGCATTTTAAGCAACTCTCTTAATCTGTCTCAGTTTCACAATCTATAAAACAGGAAAAACTACAAGGATGGGTAGCTAATTAAATTAGTCAGGATTAAATGCTAGCAAACTGCTTTGAAGTTACTTTATGTTGTTCTCAGTTCTCCTCCTACTCAGTAAAACTAATAGATGAGAAAACATCTGGAATTACTATAGATACTAACATCTGAAGACTCACAGCAGTTAAAAGATGATCTCTATTTACAAACTTCTAAACCAAAGTTCATTCAACAACCCCAAAAGATTTCAGGATACAATTGCAAAGAACAATTTTTAGGTAAATTTCCTTTCAGTCTGAAAGATACCTCCTTTTACCTACATTCTCAAAACGGACTATATTACAAAGCAGAGCATCTTGAGAGGTCTTGGCACAAAACAATTCTTGGTTAAGATGAACAAGCTGTTACTGTTGTTAGTGCTATTTTCAGCATCCTAAACTGTCAATCAAGGTAAGCTTCATTACAAATACACCATCCAAAAAGAACTAGTCCCTGCTGAGCATCTAAGTACTTCCTTCTAAGCCATCTGTCTAGGAAAACCCTATTAAAACACCTAGAATGCATTTGCTCTCATGTCTAAAGGAGCTCTGAATAAACATAAAACAGTAAAATACATTAAACCGCATACATCTTCCACTTCAAACACTAATAAACTACCTACCCAAGTCTATTCTGATGCCTAGGTTGAACACAAAACCCATTGGTTGGTAGGTCGGAAACTGTAGCTTAAAGGAGACTAATATTTTTTCCAGAGAAGGAAAAGTATATAAAATAGCTCAAGAAAGGAAAAGCTCAAAAAGAAAAAAAAACAAAGCAGGTTAGGAGGAAATGTACATGTAAATTACTCCCTGATGGAAGACTCAATTAAATTTTAAACCAGGAATTTAAATTACCCACTGAGCTACAAACCAAATTACTCACTGTTCTGCTTACTGAGCTACAAATAACTATAAAAACATAAGTATCTCTAAATCTAATTTAAAGGATCCAAAATTAATCTATTATATTCCAGTAAAGAAGGAAATTGCATAAATTTCAGCGAGGAGAAAGTAGGATGCTATAAGAACCTAAGGCTGACGCTGTAAAAGCAAAGAATGATGAGAAGGAATTATTTTGAGAATAAATTAACGGAAACTGAAACAAAGAGTTTGAATTCTCCCCTCAATCTCATCTGTTCTTTCCCTTAGGTCATGAAGGATATTCTTTGTGTATTACTAAGAATACTATTTAGAAAATAACTTCTTATCAACGTCTCAAAACTTTTTTCACAATAGCAAAATACTAAGCTCAACCCCTAGACTGCAGCTTCTTCAAACAAATGCATGGAGCACATTCTAAATTCCAGCTCTGTCACATCTACTACCAGTTATTTAGAGACTGGAAATATGAGGATGTTGCTTTAAGGTTCAACCTTGGGGTGCGGGTGGGGGGGTGGGGGGGGCGGTAGTGGGGCAGAATGCTGCCAGAAAAACTAGAAAGACAATTACATTTGACTCAAGCTTGCAAGATTATTCCAAATGTTTAAATGCTTCGGAAAAGTACATACAATCAAAATATTAATCTTCCGGAGTTAATGTGAAAAAAGTATCCCCTGTCTACTGATTTTTAACTGCCTCATCCACCTGCCCATCTATAAACACAGAATGTCCAAAGAATACAAATTCATTGTGCTAATAACACTGCATATAGCCATGTGCTCATACTCCCAAGTTTACCAACTAAAATACTGGGAGGGGTGAGGGAGGATTGGTGAAAGCAGTCTCGGGGGAAGCTCACTTAACTTTGCATTTATTTTCAACTTAAAGTTAAAGACCATTCCAGCCTGGATCTAAATGGAAGAAAGTTTCTTCATTCATCAAGCAAACATTTACTGAGTGTCTTATTATGTGCTAAGCACGTAATAAATATTTCATAGAGTGTTACCAAAAAGCAGTAAATGCATTTGACCTAACAAAAAATACTGATTCTATCTAGAAAATTTAGTCTATTGGGCATACAAAAGTCCACTTCAGATGTAGGTTGTAGGGAAAAAAAATGATACAAAATAATATCCCATCACTTTACCAACGCGATTTCTAACCTTTATCACAAATTACAAACTTATTACCATTGACAAGGACTCAATAATCAGTATTTCATCCTATTAAATGGATCTTCAAAAAAAGGGGTTCATCTCCAATCCCCACCCAAAGTGCAGCACATTTACTTGATCTCCACTTACTTTTCGTGGGTAATGTGAGGGGGAAGTGTGTACAGAAACTTAAAGAGGCATTCTCAGCTCTTGGGAGAACTAATCAGGGAAAATTTCTCGTGCCTGCACTATTAAAATATTTCCAATTTAATTGGTTATTTAACTCAAACCCCTAAAGTCCAAATGCTTTGTCTTCAGCCTTCCTTAGTTATTAAAACAGTTGGGTTTAGGGCATCTTTTTGAACCATTTTCCCTGTTTTTTCCCTGTATCTTGCCACTGGTTCAACTTTCACCCACAGAAATAAGAAATGCCCAAAGCCTCCAGTTTCTGAAAATAACATCTGGTATGTGCACAGAACAAAAAGCTTGAGAGAATGTCCTAGTTTTTATTTAAAACTTTTTCATTTAAAACGAGAATGCCTTTAGCAAAGTTTAGACAAAAATCAGCTTTTACCTTATTAGGAGATTGTTATTTTCAACATTTACCTTAAACCACAACATGGATTTATCTTCTAACCAGTTAGCTTCCTGTCTCTCCCCAATTCGATTAGACTTATTTTTAAAGCAGAGGACTATTGGACCCCATGATCTGTTTCCCAGCTAATATATTTCAAAAACTCTGTGAGTCTCCACATAAACGTAGTTAGCCTTAAAACCTGAAGGATTTCTCTAATACTTTAAAGCTACTTTGAAAAGAGCAGGTGTCCCTGTTACTACAGTTATATACCAGTGGGTTCTCAAAGTGTGATCCTGGACCGGAGATTTTCCAAGACTCTTTCAGGGGCTACGTGAGGTCAAACTATTCTCACAAATAATGTGTTACTTTTACTTACCCTCATTCTCTCACAAGCATGCCGTGGAATTTTCCAGAGGCTACATGATGTGTGATATATTAAGAGACTGAATGCAAATGCAGATATGAAAATCTAGCTCTTTTATTAAGCTAGACAATAGAGTTGCAAAAATATAAAATGCCACTTTTCCTCACTAAATTTTGTTTTGAAAAGATAGTTATTTTATATAAACTATTATTTATGTTAACTGATGATGGATTTGTTACTGTTATTTGTCAGTAATTTAATAAATACGTATTTAAAATTTTTCTATTTCAATTTCTGGTACAGCAGATTTCAATAGCTATAGCCATACAAACAAAGGCTCTTTGGGGTCTCAATAGTTCTTTAAGTGTAAAGGGTCCTGGGAACAAAAAGTTTGAGAACAGCTGTAGTACAAGAATTACATACATAGCCGAACACACAGTGACTTCCAGAGATAAGAAGCTCAAGTTAAATCTGAAATATAATTACTTCTTATACCCCGTAATCTTGTCGAGTAACATATCTCCTGGTAAAGCATAATTCAGCATAAAGCCAGTCTGTCCTAGGCCCTATTTAAGGGGCTTTAGATATTTAAGTATTCAGAGACCTCTTTATAAAGATGTTCTGATCTGTAATACCTCCTATTATTTGATTAGCGTATAGAAGTTTCTCAACGTTCTCAACGTTTTTCACAAAAATTACCCTGTAATTTTTCAAGCAAGCTGTGAAGTAACTGTGAAGTATTACCCTTTTTGACCAATGACATAATGAAACTCATGCTTAAAGGAAACAGAACTACCTGTGCAAGGATGTACTGCTACCTAGCTAGTAGTAGAACCTAGATGTTGGTCTTCTGCAATTTGCTTGGCTGCCTGAGGCTGTTTCGCTGTGGTGTAATTGCAAAGAAAACAGGGCAAGGGCATTACTTTTACTGTCCCAGTGCCAAAACAGGGATTGGTTTTGCTCCTTAATAAGAATGTAATCAGACTCAACATTGGGTCACACCATTCTTCAACACATTGGCTACCCTTTTGGTTCCCTATGAGAGAGAGGAGAGGAGAGAAAAATGAAAGAAAAAATTTAAGAGTGTCGGAGAATACATACCAAATACATAACGCTCCAGGATGATGACTTCGTTACGAACTCACAGATTTCCTAATCGTTTAATCACTGAGACAACAGGCAGGCAAGAACAAGACCAAGCTCAATACAATCACACTGGATTGCATCAATGAACAGATGCCAACAGGATAAAATGGAAGGCACACATGAGGAGGACTCAAATCACAGAAAACTGACAGCAGGAAAAACACACAGAAAGTTGTGAAACTAGCTTTATTGGTTCTACCAATCCAAGTGCATGACTAGAACCACCCTGGCAAAGCCATGTCAGAGACCAAGTTTGTTGCAAGATGCAAAGATGCCATCCTACCTCTTGGACAGAAATCATCCCTTCCTTAGGGCTAGGCATACTAGTTTGTTCTTGTTATCAGCACAAGTCTTAGTTATGCTCCATTTTAACTTATGTTCTTAAAGAGATGCTCAATTTTCTGCATCTGTTTTCCAGTCAAGTGGACTGACTCCCTGACTGACAAAAGCAACACTGACAGAATATCTGCCACTTGCATAGTCTTTTCCTTTTTTAGATACATGTGCCCAGTGAGTCCATTTTAAAATTTGATGTGGTTTGACCAGAAAAAAAACCAGAAGTGTGCGTTAACCATCCACTTTGTATACTTGTAGTTTACTACAGATGAGCAAGCGTAATTTCATCATTCTTCATGAGGTCTGCTTTTCCTAGTGTTTACTTTGGTCATTTTTCTTTCAAATCTCTTTTGGGGGGAAAAATTATAAGTTACATTTATTAGCGCCAGAGGTATAGCTACAATTATAACTAATGCACGACCAACCAATTTGTAAAACAGTTTGATACACCTTGTTTGTTGTTCCATACTCAACAGTTACTGTGAAAGATACATTCATAGGTAAGAGCTAACTTATACAAGTTTCTGCACCCTCAAAAGAATAGCAATACTGCACTGTAAAACGAATTAACCGGTTAATTTTTAAAGGCTTCGTGCACAAAAAAATAATGACTTTACAAAGGCAAGCAAAGCATCAAACCTCAGAAAGCTCCAGGAAACCGCAGTTATTTCTATTCCTTATCCTAGAGTACATTTTTCTTTGTGGCGTTACCTGTATTTTTCTCCAAGGACATAATCACCATTTAAGAAGTACCCTGTCAAAAGTGTTAAGGCATTCTCTGTCTTCCCAGCTCCGGCCCACAACGAGAAATGTCACACAGCTAGTGGTACCATGGCTGTTTCCCTATATTTCTTCAAATGACTTTGAGATTTTTGAAGTGCAACGTCCAAATGTTGCACTACAATCCAAACTACCATTGATCATCTCAAAGCTAATAAACAAAGACTCTAGCGGCGGCACCAGGGCCCTACCAGGAAGTAATCAAAGCAGTGTGGCCGGTGCGATCCTAAGTCTCTAGAGCAGACAATAAGAGGGCACTGGGGCTTCCAAGGGGCCCGGCAGAAGGAGTTCATGTGCTTAAGCAATGCAAAAGCACTATATAAACCTTATAACCGCTCTACAGCACATGACCTCGGGAATCCGAACGCAATTTCAGACAACCCAAAACATCTGAAAGGCAATCGAGCCGCCTCTCGGAAGCAGCTGCTGGAACTGCTTCCCGAGCTTTCTAGCTTGCATCTTGTTTTCAAACTTCACCCTCCCTGGCTGATGAAAGACTCCGACCGACCTCGGCCTCCCGAGTTCAGAGCACCGCTGCGGGCTCGGCGCTCCAGCCCGGCGTGGTTCGCGTTGCCTGCGCCTGCGGGCAAACGAAAGGAAACGCGGCCGAAGCGGTCGGCGAAGGGGCCCCAGCGCGCCCCGCAGCCCAGACAAAGCTGCGCAGGGAGAGCGGCGTTATCCCCGTCCCGCTGACGACCCGACACAACTCGGGCCCCCCCACACACACGTGCGACCGCCCTGTGGGGGCCGGACACCCGCCCCCACAGCTCCCTACCCGGCGACACGGGCGAGCACAGCCCCCGGGCACCGCGGGGCGGGGGCGCGAGCGCGGGCCAGACTGCCGGCCCGCCGATGTCCCCACGCGCTCGTGGCCCCAGCGGGCTCCCGCCCCGCGCGGGCCTCTCCTTTGCCGGCCGGACAGTCGGCCCGCAGAAAACAAAGGAGCCGCCGCCGCTCCGCCCGCCCGCCTGCCCGCGCCAGCCTCACCGCGTACCCCTCCCCAGCCGCCGGGCCCTGCTCGCCCTCACTCCTCGCCGAGTCCGCGCGCCGACCGCCCGCGGCCCCTAGACGGCAGGCCCGGCGGAGCCGGGACCTCGGGTGCGCGGCAGGGCCGCCTGGGGCCGCACTCACCGCTGCAGCACCAGGACGACGGGGAGCCGTTGGGGAACTTGGCTGAGTCCGGAGCGATGCAGACGCTAGAGCTGAGGTGCGGGCACTCCATGGCCACGAGGAGAGCGGCGAGGAGGACCGAGGCTCCGGCACCGCACGAGGTGGGGGAGGAGGGACTCCGAAGGCTCCGTCTGGGGTCGCTCCTCGCCGGGCGTTCGGCCGACGACGGCTGCGTCCCGAGCCCTTGCGTCAAAGAAAGCAAAAGCTTCCGGGCGCCGGGTTTTCTCTCCCGCCGACTCCAGAAGTCCCGCTCCGGAAAACATGGAAATCCGGGGTCCGGGTTCTGCTGCCACCCTTAGGCAGGGGTTTCCGTCTTCCCCGGCCGGCCCCGCCCCTGGGCAGGCCACGCCCCCAGGCCCAGCTCCGCCCCCGTCCACTCCCGTGGGGTGAGGTCCTGGCGCTCTCAGGCGGGTGGCCCAGAGTGAGGCTGCGCTCCTAAATGACTTTCCCAACTCTGCCGCCCCGGGCGGCCGCGGCTTCCCCAGGTCTCGAGAAGGGTGGGGCGCCAAGCCGGGACGAGCTGGGCAGGTCAGCTGCGTTCACCACGGCTCGGCGAGCGTTCGCAGTCAGATAAGACCGATCCTGCCTGGTGTTTGGTGGCCTGACTACACCGTGATAGGAAATCTGGCCACACAAGAAAGTGTGAAGAAGAAAACAAAAACCACTCGGGCAGACAGGCACTAGAGTCCGCATTTTACACCCAAGCTCAGAGAAGTTAAGGGACTGGCCCCCAGTAGCCCAGCGGACTGCGGAGGTCGCAGAACTGTCCTAATTTAGTGCTTTCCCTGGGGCAGGTTCGATACTAACCAGGTTCCACGTTCTGAACACGTGGCCTTAGCCATCCATATGGGTGCTGGGCCCGCCAGGGCGCCCATGAACCTGAGTTCAAACCCTGTCGCGTTCAAACCCTGTCGCGTTCAAACCCTCACCATCCGCGTTACCTCGAACACGTGGTCGGACTTGCACACCTCACCCTTCACTGGAAGTGGGATAGCCCTAACCTGGGCTTGCTGAGCGCGAGGTCCTGGTTACCAGATGATAAAAAAGGAAGCGATCTAACATTTGCTAAACACCTACTGCTGTCTCATGGCCAGGCATTTTACAGCCAATACCTCATTTTAAACCTCGTACCACCCTGCCTGCTGCTGTTGTTATAAACCCCTTTTCTACCGCGGGGAAACCTAGTCTGTAATTGGCTAATGCGTGCCAGAATAGATTCCCTGAAGTCTCTGACCTCTTTGTAAAAAGTGGATAAGGAAAGGGCTGTTTGAGCTGGCGTTACACCCAAGCGAGCATGGGATCTCTCTGGGGCACGGCCTCTAGGACGTCGGGGGTTATTACAAATAATGCTTTAAAGTTGGGGCTCTTTGTAAAACCCGGCGAAGGAGCAGCAAGGCCAGAAGGCGAGCAGGGGTGGGGAGGAGGAGGATGTGGCAATCCTGCGGGCAGGGCGACAGGAGGAAGGAAGGTCAGGAAATGATTAACCGGGTCGGGCCGAGTAGTGGTTAGAGTAGGGCACCTCCCTGCCGTGCAGTCCTGGAGCAACTCGGGGATCCTGTCAGTCACTTCTCACTCCTCCCTATCCCCCAACCCCCCTCCACTCTCCCACCCCCGGCACCACTCGATTTCTTCCTAATGGTGTCCACTCACCCGGGGGCATCTGTGCCGACTGTGTCCCCCAACAGTATTTCCGATTCTTCAGTCAACGCTTTTCTGTCGCTTCCAAAATTTTATTTGATTTGCTCTGTTAGAGCAAGCCTCGGTCTTGGGATTTTATGGCAGTGAGGAGTTGCAGCTCTAGTCCACACAAGCCTTTTCTTTTCTATCCGTAAAACTGGTAAAATAATATTTATCTCACAAGGACGATGTGAGAATTCGTATGAATTGCCACTATGTTGTAGATGTCCAATAATTTATAGCTTTTAAAAAATTACAGTAGGTGAGGGACTAATTCCTAAGAAAGCGGAGGATAAACAATACATCTGACCTTTGTTCAAGCTCCCAGCTTTTTTCAAGGCCTGGCTGGACCAACTTCTGTTTCCCTCTGGAAACCTACCCCTATTTAGTATCCATACCCCTCATTTAGCCATGCAGCATGCCCTGCCTGACCCATGATGTCTTTCATACTGGCATGTAATGTGTCTCTTTTTCACCCTCTTAGAGACTCAGTTTCCTTATTCTTACCTCAGCTTAAACATCACTTCTTCACAGAGGCCTTTCCTGACCCTGCTCCACCCCCAGGTTACCTTCAGGTGTGTGATGCCCTTGTCTGCCCCCACACTCTGCCTTTTTTAAACATTCTTCATGCGTGTACTTGTTTGTTTAATGTCTGTCTTCCCCTTGGAGGTCCATAAGGATAGCAACCAAGTCTGTCTGGTTTCCTGCTGTATTGCTAACAACATGTGGAACGAGGTTGTCCAATAAATAAGTGTTCAATAATGAATGAGTCATCAATTAGCAGTGTCTACCATGGGCGGGAGTTTAGAATGTGGCCCAATATATGCCAGGCATTTGTCCCCCAGCCAAGGTGATCTCTAAGTTTCCTTCAACTCTGAGTGTATGATTTTGACAGCATCAGAAACGTGTAAGGTGTAAACTGCGAACAACAACAACAAAAAACTCTAAAGAAATGAAAAAAAGAAAGGTTTTTATTAGAATTTTCTCTCCCCAGTTTGAATAAAAACCTCCAGAACAAGGGCCCTAATTTAGTCATCCCTGACTGCTGTAGTCCCCAGAGGGCAAACTATGACTACCAGGCAGTCCAGAGAAGCTGGCAAAATCAAAGAGGGCCTCCTGGGGCGTTAGCTAGATTTTCCTTTTTAAAAGGAAAAAAGACACAGGGAACTTTCCTGTGTCTTTGAAAGTTTTCATACTAAAATAATATATTTGGGGGCGGGGGGAAGAAACCTTGCGGTGAGTAAATGTGTCAAACGGGGGAAGACCACGGGACACACTGGGAAATCTGCCTTTTCAGTTCCTCGTTTCTTCAGCTACATTTAATACAACGTTCGCTTTTTTGTTCTTGGCCCGCGTCGCTTTGGCACTGAGGAGCTCTGACATACATAACAGTGAGCCCTGGTGCTGATGAGCCAGCCTCCAGCTCAGGCACTTGGAAACGAACGGCCTCCGGGTTCCCCAGCCAGCCCTCAGCAGCCCAGGGGGAGGAGAAGGGAAGGGGTGACTCCTGCCAACAGAGGCGGTGGAGTTCTAAGTTTGCATTTTTCAGAAGAGAAGAATGCACAATTTCAACCATATTATCAAATGTTTCTCCTCTAAAGGAGATGTATACATATAAAGAGGGGGCGGCTGCTGACGCAGGAAGGGAGGGGTAAAGCATACGTTGCCATGGGAACCATAATCAGGAAAGGTCTCAAGGTTGCTATGGCTAGGTTGCTTCCCCTAGCCTTAGACTTGAGACTTCTGGCAGAATCAGTGGTCCCCAAGCAAGGATTACAAGCTGATCAGGCCCTGGGAAGACTAGCTCTGACTATCCCCACTCAGGCAAGGCTTATTAGAAGCACCCAGACAGCTAGGTTGATTATTTACCTTAGAGATTTTTCTAGGAGCAAAGCCTCCTTGGGAAATCAAAGTTAGATCAAGAGAAGGCTTGGTGAGACTTCAGAAGGAAGGGATGGGAGTGAGGGGCAGCTGCCCCAAGGACTTTTTTATCACCTCATTTAATTTTTCAAGCGGCACTTACATGACAGTCCCTTGCCTGTTTACTTGTTTATCTATTGTCAGTTTCCTCCGTGAGATCAGAAACCTTGCTAGTCCTGTTCATCGCCGGATTCCCAGCTCCCGGAATTCAGCCTGATACTTGGCAGGCTCTCAGTTACTATTTGCTGAATGACTGAATGAAGGGGGTGGGTGTGGGCTTCAGGCAGCCAGCCCTCGCTTCAGCACCCAGGAATACCTGCAGTGTCATTCTCCCACTTCTTTCCATGCACCCCTTTCGCATTACCTCCCTGCCCAAACTTCTTTATCTCTGGCAAGATAAAATCAATCGGAACCCCGCTGCCATCATAGTCACCTGCCGCTTGTCTTTCGCTAAAGCTTTTTAAAAAACTGTTTCAGCAGTACCTAAAATAGTTCCCTGATTATGGAAAAAATGCTTCCTCACACCTCTGTATCTTCTCCCACCTCTTTCCCTTCTACCAGACCAGCTCCTACTCCTCCCCCGTGAAGCTTATAGCCTCCTCAGGGAAGCCGTCCATCACTCGCCCAAGCAGATGGCTGAGCCTCCTCCTGCCCAAACCCCATTCTGTAACAGCTTGTCACGTGGTGCTGTTATTTTTCTCTACCTTTCAGTCTCCCTTGGGAACAGATGGTTTTCATCTGTGGATCCTAGGCACCTCGTTCATCAACTGCAGATATTTAAAAAACATTATTATATTTGTTGATTAAATGTTAGAAGTGCCCCCTTTTGAGAGTGATGACATCATTAAGTGTAATCGTCCCCTAGGTATTCACAGAAAGGACCTCCACTATGTAAGAACAGAAACTTACGTTTATTGGGTTTCAAGTAGGTGTCAGATACTCTATCAAGTGATTTTCGTTTCTTCATTAATCCCCACAACAGGTATTATCACCTGAGGTAGGTATTATCATCTCTATTTTACTGATGAAAGAGCAAAAGCTCAAAAAAGGTTAAATAATTGCACAAATATACACAATTAGTACTTGGTCTTTCATCAAAGTTGGTGGAGTTTTACCCTTCAAACGCATGGTCAGCTAAATGATTTTTGCAGTATTATATGGGCGTAGCTTAAGTTCCTAATAATGAAGACTCTTAGGGACCACGGGATACAGAAGAGTAACTAAAGAGTCATTTAGGTTCCGTACTATTGTAATAATCATATCATCAACATCTTAATTTGTGTTGTTTTTAATACTTTCTTTTTTCTCATTGAAACGTGAACTTTGCAGTACTTTTATGAAGGAGATAAGAACGTTCTCTTGTTTGAAAGACCCACTTTGCAGATAAAGCATTGACCAATTAAGCAAAACACTGTGGCCCTAGCGCCAAACAACTCTGACAGTGAAGGGGCCCCAGTCCCCAATCTGTAAAAACAGAGGGTTTGACTAAATGATCCATAAAGGCTTTTCCAGAGTGAGGGCTCAGTGATCCTGTGACAGCTTGTGGCCACCCAGTGACACTGGCAGCGGCAGGAAGGCTCTGATATCCTGGGGCAGAGACTACTAACTGTCCACTCCAAATCTGTTTTCTTTTCCTCTTGGGTTCACTAGATATTTCTCATCTTTCCTGTAGCTACGTGTAGCCATTTTTAGTTAATGGAGTCTGAACAGAAATCACAAGGATCTGCCTTGGCTGGCTGGCACTGTGGACAGCTGCCCAAGACAAAAATACTTCAGTGGCCAGTTTTGTTTATCAACACATGGATGAAAGGGGAGAAATATGTCAGGTCAGGTCCATAAGAAATGTGGGTTTTCTAGGCTTTCAGTCTGCCCTTTCTGTGTTCTCATTTTAACCATTCATTTAGTCCGTGAATCGTTGTCTGTGGTCCTGCCCCATGCCAGGCACTGACGATATAGGGACTTAGGGCTCAGTGCTATGTGGGGTCCCCCTCTTCTGACATCTCTTAGCCACTATCAAGATGGAAAGCACTGTGATATCACTCCTTTCCCCTTGCTTGTTCATTGCCTTATTGGACATCGGAGCCTCTGAATTTCCAAGTGTTATCTAGAAGTGGGGCTTTAAGCCTTTTAATTATAAAAACGGAGTCATATGTAAAGGGCCTGCCTTGGTGCTTGGCATACAGTAGGCCCTTAATAAATGTTCATTTTCTTGAGACCTTGTCAAAAAGGAGAATTGATGTGGGAGATGGAGGATGATGCCCTGAAATCATTGATTCTAGTACAGCTGGCACAGGAGGTTAAATGTTTGTCTTTTCAAAGGGATGTGGGCCAGATCATTCAACAAATACCACTTATGCTCAAGGTTCATGGGACATAACAGTGAGCAACCCAAAGTCAGTGAAGGGGCAAAGAAACACACCAGCAAATAGGTAATTGCAACAGTGTGATAAGTGCTGGGAGGGGAAGTACAGGATGTTGCTTAGCCACAAACAAGGGGCAACTAACCAAGGCTCGAGGCTCATGGGTGGGGGAAGCATCAGACAGGGCTTAGTGGAGGAAATGACATATGACCTGAGACTTGATTCATACCTAAGAGTTAGCCAGGTAAAGTAGGGTTGGGGGAGGGGAACATAGTATCCCAAGCAGAGGGAACTGTATCTGCAAAGGCTCAGAGGCTCAGAGAGAATCTGAGGCTGCCAGTCTGGCTGGAATGTCATGTGCAAGGAGATGAAAAACTAAGAGGTGAGGCTGGCAAGGTACGTAGAAGACAGACCTTGAGGGCTGCTGACTCTGTAGCAAGAACTGCCAACGCAGAGAAATCTGGTCCCCAGGACTCTGGCATCTTTCAGGGTTACACTTTGCCAAGTCCTGGGAGAGGGCATAAGGGTGCAAAGATGCAGAAAGGTAAGAGATAAGACAGAATAAAGAAAGGAACTAACAATTATTAAATGGCTATAAGATGTTCAACAGCATTGTAGTCATCTGAGCAATCAATGCAAATAAAAACCACGGTGCACACCTACCTAGAAACCAACGGGCAGGAATTAGAATGTAGATGTGACTCCCCTGCACCCTAATCATGACCAGATCATTGAGACTGTCCTTGAGGAGCTTACCACCCACTAAGAAGGAGAGGTTTATATACTTTAAGAAGTAGAATTTTGATGGGGAAAGGGATTGAAAGCTTAGAGAACTTCCATCTCTGCCTTCCCCTCTTCTTTCCCACCCTTAATGTGGCCTGACAATTCAGCTACCTGGAATATTCAGCTAACCAGAAAATGAATTTCTCAAACACCCAGAACATAAATTTTCATGGTCCCAAACCCTTCCATGAGGTGCCTGATGCATTAGAAAGAACCAGGGCTCTGCGTACAATCAAGCTAAGGTCTTGTTTCTGCCACTGGCCTGCTGTGTGACCTTGGGCCAGCGGCCTGACCTCTCCTGAGCCTCCATCTACGAAACGGGAATAATATAATAATAGCTGCTTCCAAAATGGTGACTTCCCTGCTGTGTCTCCCTTAGTGAAATACTTACGTTTGGAAAGAGAGAACAGGGATTCACATGTTGTGATCAGAACCATTTTCTAGAGTTGCCAACACCCATAATTTATGCATTTACGTAATCACACCAAAGTTTCTAAGCATATTTTATAATTACATCATCTAGAAAGCTCTGCCGTGCCTGACCTGGTTATAAGTGGGCAGAGGGAAAAAGGTATTTAACATTATTACCATCCAAAGAACAATGGTGGAAAAGTAGGGAAAGGGCCTTAGAACCTTTCGCAGTTGCCTGTAGTGTCGCTGGTACTTTCAGGCTGGAAATGGAGGCCAGAAGCAGCAAGGCTTCATGGAATTACCCTTCCTAAGAGAACTGAGAGCAGAGTGATTAGAGAACTGAAAGGGTCAGACGTTTCACAGAGGAGGAAACCGCTCTTAGAAAGGTGACACATTTTCTCAGCACTCCAGAGTTCTCTGGTGGGCTCCTGACACCTTAGTTTGCCAGCGTCTGTGTGAAGCCAAGTGGGAGAATAGTTCTCTCGTGTACCTTGTTTGCCCCTTCTTATGCTCAGGATACACAAGTTGGTTCTGTTGGGGAAAGAGATGGCTACAGAGGGACAAAGACTGAATGCAGCAGTCTATATAGCAGATCCCTCCATAAATAACCTCCAGACTCAAGCCAGTGAGCCCTCTAAAGGCGGCAGTAGCCCCAGCATAGAGTGCCTGGCACGTATGAGGCACTCAGGGAATTATATTAGTCTGGTAAATAAATGTGTATTCAGCCCTGAGAGGCTCAGTCTAAAGCTTACTATCGAAGGACATACAATAAACCATTAATAGCTGTTGGCTCTAGGGAGGAAGACTGAGTGGGAGAAGAGAGGGAGGGAAATTTACTATTTACCGTACACCATTTTATTCTTTTTGAGTTTGGTACCACTGATGATCAAAAAATTAGTTAAAGAAAAAAATGAAGCTTAATGTGACTCCCCCTCAGGGAAATGTGCAAAAGGAAGGAGAGACCTGGGTCTTTACAGTCAAACTAACTTGACTTTGACTCCCAGCTCATCCTGCTACTTCCTAGCTGGATGTCCTAAAACAAATTACCTACCTTCCCCAAGCCTCATGGTATCTATCTAAAATAGGGACAGTTATCCTCCACTGGGTTGTTGTGAAGCTGAAGTGTGATAACCTACGAACACTCACCACGTGCCAGGCACTCTTCTGAACACTTTCAATCTGTGTATTGACTCATGTCATCCTCAAGACAACCCTACGAGAGGGATACTGTTCTTTTCCTCCTCCCCATTTTACAGATGAGGAAACTGAGCTCCAGAGACTGAAGAACTTGATTGGAGTCTCACACGCAGGCAGGCCACTTCCCGAGCCTGCCACTTCCCACCTCCACTTGGCTGGCTTGAAATGTTAGCATCTTCTTTTCGATAGGTGATTTTTTAAAAATGCAAACATTTACAAGCCACTCACCCCCAAAATGTCTTTGTAATGGTGGGCTGTTGGATATGGTGACAGGCTCGTGAGGGCAGTGCTGGTTAAAGAATCAGCAAAGCAAAAGCCGGGGGGGGGGGGGGGGGGGGGGGGGGGGGGGCGGGGGGGGGAGAGAGAGAGAGAGGAAGAGAGAGAGAGCAGTTCTAATGAAGTTAAGAAACTTGTAACCAGAGAATGTAGTTGAATTGTAGTATATGCATAATTTTTCTGTTGTACACTTTATTTCTATTATTTTTTAAAATTTGAATTCTATATTGGAGGAAGATACCATGAGTGCTTTAGGAGTTTAGGCCTCTAAGAACTTTGATAGGGTGGAGCAAACTTTTAGGCAGGGTTGCTTCCCCCACCCCCTCCAGTGGGTCCCACACTGAGTCCTCTTCTGCTGACAGTGTTGATTCTGTCTGTGGTACCCATAGGCGTTTTTACAGTTGACATCTGATATTAACAGAGGCCGTTTGCGTCTGTTTCTTCTAATTCAATCAAAAACAATTTCAGTGACTTGAACACCCAGGCAACTGGGTTCTCAGTTTCATTGAGTTTTTACTGTACTTGGAGTTGAAAAGCCTTCTTCTTCGCCCTGTCTCAGCATGTGACTCCTTTCTGTTTCCCCTGTCCATGCTCACCATCTCCTCCTACCCTGGGACCCTCAATGTCTCCTATAGCATCCCCCACAAACCATCAGGCCACTCCCTCCTTTGAGCCCCTCCCACAGGCCCTGAAGGGGCCTTATGCTCAGCCTGTGCTAAGTCAGGGAGCTCCCGCCGCTAGAACCAGTCCTCGTCTCCATGTCCCCCTGAGTGGTCAGCCTGGCAGTGGGCGTGGGCCAAAAAAGACAGAAACCACAGAAAGGCCTCATCCCCACCTCCCACCACCTGTGCTCACTGCAAACTTGCATCATCTCTTCCTGTCTGTGCTCTATCAGAAGCTTTCAGCAGCTCCCCACTGCTCCTAGAAGCAAGCCCAGACCCTTCCCTGGCATCAGGACTCCAATATGTTTGGTCTTGACCAACCTGCCAGCCTTGCTTCTCCCCACACGCCCACATGGGCCCGATTGCTCTCACCCTGGCTTCCCCCTCCACCTGCTTCCTCTGCCCAGTTCACTCCCACCTGTTGAAGTTCTTCCACCTGCTAAGGCACAGCACAAAGCCCATCTTCTAGAAGAATTCTTCCCAACACTCATTTGTATTTTCTTTTTTTCCCTTCTCCCTCCCTCCCTTCTTTCATCCTATCTCCCCGCCTTCTCTCTCACACACAGTGTGAATTGATCTCCTTCCTTCACCCACATTCCCATGGGCCTCTGCTCGTACCTTAGAGATACACTTCAGTCTGCTTTGGAATAGAATTCATGTTTGTACCACCTCCCAGTTAGAAACGACGTCCTTGGTTTGCAAGATCTTCTCATTCCTCGTTCATCTGTACATTTATCATAGTACTGGCCCCAGGGTTTTGCGTATAATAGGTTCTCAATAAATGTTCAGCCCTCAAGTATTGTTAGTTACTTGATGGACAGAGCCTTGGCTTTGGCAATGGACAAAACTGAATTTGAGTTCCCATCCGCCTTTCAATAATTGTGTGACTTTGGATAAGTGACCTACTCTCTGAAATTCTTAGGTCCAAAACCTATAAAATGTGGGTTATAATAGTGCCTGTCCCGTTGGGTGGGGAGGCAGGATTGAGATAACATATGTAGAACATGTAACTCTTGCCCTTCATAAAGTAGGTTCCTGATAAACATGAGTCACCAGCTTCATCCCATGCACACTTTTGCAGCTCTTACTTTTGCCCTGGACCCTCTGGAGTGGATATCTGGGGAGAAGGGTACTAGAATATGAGCACTGGAGGCCTAGGAGACCTCCTTTCAAATTGGGCCTGGCAAAAACAGAAAGGATTCTGAGGAAAGGGGTGTGTGGGGAGGTGGCATGAAGCTGGCAGCCCCAGGCCCTGTAGGAGGTGGGCCACCCCTGTCCCAACTAAAGAGGTCAGACACTGCCCGGAAATCAGCTCCTCCAATCTCCTTTGTGATATATTAGCACCTATTAGAGATCCTCCCCAAAGCCATCTCCGTACCTTAACGTGAACCTGAGTAATTAGAGAATAGGAAAGGCAGCTCTGAGCATGGAGAAAGGCCATTTTCAAAGGAATTAGCCAGTTTGTCTCTGGTATTAGGGGTGAGGGGAACAGAGGCCCAGTAAGGCAGGACTCTAGAGACCCAGGGAAACCCTCCTATCATGGAGATACTCACGCTTGCCTTCTGATCTTACCTAAGTTTCCAGGAGCAGCCATCCTGGGAGGGGGTGATGAGGGACATGGTGTAGTGTGGGGTGGAGAAGGGTGGGTGGGAACAGAGCAATATCCTCTGTTTGGCAGCTCTGGTTCCCAGCGCATATTATTAAATAGGTGTTTTGATACATTTCAGTTTCCTGAGAATTTAGGCAGGGCCATCAGCTTTTCTCAGGGCTGAGCTCCCTTGAATAAGCTGATCTACTCCTTCTGGTCACCATCCTTACCAGCCTGTCCAAACTCTAGGCCCCTGTGATGGGGTAGTATTGTGGGATTGGAGGTGGTGATGCTACTAGTTTGCAGAGTAGTCGTTGTGGGAAAATGTGGATGCCATGTGGCAGCCTTTCCCCTGGAGATAGGCTCTTAGACTAGGATCTCGGCACTTGAAGACTTTTGGTGATCATCTAGTCCAATCCATCCTTTTACAGATGAGGAAACTGAGACCTAAAGAGGCCAAGCCAGTTCATAATGTATGCATGTATCAAATCACCCCAGTGTACACTTTAAATATCTTATACTTTTATTTGTCAATTTTGCCTCAATAAAACTGAAAAAAATAAGTAAAAATTAAAATGAATAAAAAAGAGGCCAGAAGGAGAACCCAGGTCTCCTCATCCCCAGTCCAGGGTTTTTTTTCTGTTTCTCTGTGATAGTCCCATAAAGACATTTGGGTGTGGTATGATGCAGGTGTCACCACATGGTTGAAAATGATATATCTGGATTTGACTAGAAAGTGTGAATCATACTTGTTCTAATTTCATATTGGAGCCCGGCTTACTTTTTGCCTGACTTGTAACTTTTCATTCCCATGGGGAGGGGCACGTGTGCACACAGTCTAGATTCACACTCTGATAGAATCTCGGGGTGGGGTTGGGAAAAGTCCAAGGCATGAGAGTTTTGGCTTGATTAATATCCTCTTTTGAGTACTGAGTAGGCAGGCATTCTCTTCCTCCTTCCCTAAAAGATCTCCAATCTCTTTAAGTCCAAAGAAGACTGGTGTGCAATGAGACGCCCCTGGGAGGTAGCACCTGGCACCTCTCCCAAGGCAAGGAACAGACTGAGTGGAAAACTGACAGTGATTCATGTACGTTCAAAAAAAGCACATGAAGCTGGCATGGGTATGACCAATGGAAAGGCTGAAGGAAGGGGGGTGTCAAAAAAAATTGATGCAACTCACAAGGGGAAATCCATTCACTCATTCAAGAGATTTTGGTTTGAACACTTCATAAAATCAGGTACAGTTCTAGGCGCTGGGGAAATCAGACCAAGAAGGGTACAGAGACCCATGCAATGATCCAGAAGAGGAAAACTCAAAAGTCATAGACAGATTCACAGTTAAATGAAAAGTGAGGTTAGAGAAAGGCAGTGGGAAGAATAGGATCTTGAAAAATTTGTCAGAGACTTCAAGAGGATAACATTTGCACAGATAACATTTTTCAAAACCTGGAAGAAAGGAGCCAGAGGGAGACGCAATTTGAGAACCACTGTGGCATTCTAAAGACTAAACCAAACTGTTTGCACTGCATGCTGGGATAATTCACTCACTCAGCAAGTACTGACCGAGCACCTCCTATTTCTCTGGCCACATCAGGCTGTTTCTCGCCTCCACCAGACACACTCCCCAACCCTGCCTTTGATTTATCAGTGTCCTCTCCTTTTGAGGGCTCCCCCAATGAATAGCACCATTTAGCAGATACATAACAACAAGCTGAAAATGTTTTGATAGGAGAATGAATAATATCCTAGCGAGGACCCTGACTACTTCATCTTTGTATCTCAGTGCCAGGCACATAGTAGGCATTTAGGAGCTGTTTGATAAATGAATGAATATCATTGCTAGGCACTGAGGAGGACAAATTTTTAAAATAAGAAACATTATCATGATTATAACCTTGTAAAAAGTTCATTAAAGATGTTTAAAAATCCACTGAAAGCACTAACAGTAGCTGAATGATGGAATCATGGGAGATTTTCTTTCTTTTCTCTATTTTCCTCATTTTTTTAATAATGAAAAAAAAACATTTTAGTCCATCACTACCCTGCTTCCTACCCAAAAAACAATTGTGAAAACTACAACTTAAAACTACCTAATTTTGTACCCTATAAATTATGAAGACTGAGAAAATATATCCTGAATTTCATAATGCAATCAAATACAATTTATCACCACGTTATTTTGATGTGTTTGATGATAAGCCATGATCACTGTGTAATCTGGCATAAACAACAGTTCTCATAAAATGCTTTGATTAGTATTACTTGAAACAGCTAAACCGGGTCTTTATTGTTAGAGTGCTGGGGGAAGGAAGGCGGGACCTGAATGAAGGGAGATGTGACTCTGTTAGCCTCACCAGGGACCCCACTTTTCTGGCAAAGAATGTCAGGACCTGGGAGCTCTGAGGACCTTGGCTGACAGATGGGCAGGCCTCCAAACGTCCGCAGCAGAACAGGACAGTAACTGGGGCTGCTCAGGCTTCATAAAGGAACTTTTCACCCAACAGGAGTGGCACTACCATCCCAACTCTCCTTCCCTTCCCCTCCCAGGGTCAGCCTTCTGGATATGAGACAGCCCATAAGGATTATTGCCTATGATGTCATCAATAAAGATTTATTCGGGCACTGGAACCATTGCCTTTTAGAGGGCCAGAGGAGCATATTCACACGACAAATACTTATTGAGAACCTACAATGCACCAAGCATAAGCAAAGTCTTATACATACATGATATTATTTCTTCGTTTCATCGACATTATGTAGATGTTATTATCCCCATTATGTAGATAATGAAACAAGCTCAGGAAAGTTAAGGACCTGGCCCTAGGTCACACATTTAAGTAAATGGTGGGAATCAGGTGAAGTGGGAGCAGAAAGGGAAGGAAGGAGAACAAATCCAAACTCAGCTCTATCAGACTTGGAAAGCTTCTCTTTCCACACTTTGCACTGCAGCAAAGCTGGGTACAGACTTGGTGTATAAAGTCTGTATAACCATCAACAACCACTTTGGGTCTCAGTCTCCTTGTTTATAAAAATAAAGGGCTTGCTAAATATGTTTTCCAAGTGTCCTTTCAGCACTAGATTCTTTGTGAGGGTATTTCCTCTTCTTTCCTTTGTAAAAGCTCTGCTGGACAATTCTCCCTGGCCACCCACGGAGAGCAACTCCTGGGCTGGGGTCTCTCCTGGGATTGCCCCCTAGAGGACACCGGTGGTGCTGGGAGCCAGGGCTCCCCGTGGGAGTACACGCAACTAATAGACAAACCAACATAATCACCTGGTGGAAGCCAACTTTAATTATCTCTTTACCTTTTAAAAGTTTAGAGTTAAAAAATATTCTAACAGCCCTTCCCATGCTCACCAGAACAAGGCTGCTGGAACATTCAATGGTGGGGAGCATATGTAGCCTAAAGAACTACTGGTTCTGAGTCATTTAAAAATCGGATTATATTTTACTTCCTACAAGTCAGTTTCTTTTAGGACTTATGAAGCCACTTATTGATCCAATGCTGATTTTACAGGGCTGCCAAACTGTTATTATAAAACAATATATTTGTCTCTACTTAGTTCTTTTTATTACACTAGTCACTTTTTGGTTAGGTAATACATGCATGTGGTACAACATTCAAAAGTCATTCAGTAATTACTATATGAGTTAGCAGTTCCACTCCTGGGTATATACTCCCCAAAATTGAAAACAGGCATTCAAATAAAAACTAGACACAAATTTTCGTAGCAGCACTATTCACAAGAGCCCCAAAGTAGAAACAACCAAATATTAACTGACAATAGATAAACAAAATGTGTTTTATCCATACAAGGGAATATTACTCAGCCAAAACAAGGATGATGTACTCATACTTCGATGGACCTTGAAAACATTATGCTAGCTGAAAAAAGCCAGACACAAAAGGTCACATATTACATCACTCCATTTATATGAAATATCCTGAAGAAGCAAATCCACAGAGATTTTCTTATCTGCAGTTTAGTGGTTACCAGGGTCTGGGAAGGAGGGGAATGAGAAGGGACTGCTAATGAGCATGATGGGGTCTCCTTTTGGGGCGATGAAAATGTTCTGGAACTAGATAGATAGCGGTGATGGCTGAACAACATTGTGACTATACTAAATGTCACTGGATTGTGCACTTTAAAATAGTTAAAATGGTAAATTTTATGTTCTGTGTATTTCACCACAATAGAAAGAAAGAAAGAAAGAAAGAAAGAAAGAAAGAAAGAAAGAAAGAAAGAAAGAAAGAAAGAAAGAAAGAAAGAAAGAAAGAAAGAAAGGATATTCAGTAAAAAGTAAGTTCCCCTTTCTCAAGGTCCCCTTCCTGAAGACAAAACAACTATTAGCTCTCTTCACTATCCCTCCAGAGATTATTGGATTATTGTATGTATATTTGTGGATGTGTATATATATATATATATATATATATATATATATATATATATATATATACTGTTTACATTATTATATGTGTGCTTCTATTTTATATATGGTATATAATGTGAATATATACAGAAAATACATTACATATTCTTTTTTCTCTTTTTTTGAACACAGATGGTCACACCATTCTGGAACTCGCTTTTTCCACTTAAATTGTTTTAGATGGTTCTAAGTCAGTATTGGGTCTTTTTAATGGTTTTTGATCTTTCCAAAATGATAAGTGAAAAACATTGTCTTCTCATTGTAGTTTTAATTTTTATTTATTTTCTTATGAATGAGATTGAGCATTCATTTTTATCTACTTAAGGCCCATTTGTATATTCTTATCTGTGAATTTTCTTTTCATATACTTTTATGTGGGGTTGTTGGTGGTCTTCTTTTTGGTTTGTAGGTGTTCTTTATAAATTAACGTTCTTAGCTCTATGATATGAATTCCAAATATATTACCCAATTGTCTTTTGACACCCGCCCCCCCCGCAACATCTGTGTAACCAGATGCATTAATTTTCCCTGTTTGAATTATCTAACTTGTTTTCTGTTTTCCTAACTGGGTCTTGACTGATACATCGGTTTTTTTTTTCCTTATTCACCTATAAGAATTCTTTGTCTATTAATGAAATTAGCCAATTATTTATCATATATGTTGCAATTATTTTTATTAGGCTTTAAATTTCTTCTTCAGAAATTCAAATTTTTTATATGCTCAAATTTATCAATATTTATCTTTGCAGTTTTCATGTTTCATGACATGCTTAGACAGGCCTTCTTCATTCTAAGATTCTATATGTATTCACCTATGTTTCTTTGCTATACTTTTATGGTTTCATGTTTTACATTGAGGTTTTTAATTCATCTGGAATTTATTTTGGAGTAAGGAGTTGCGGGAGCAGTATAATTTAAATGGATTTCCCAAATGGAACATGATGTTTAGTCAATTGTCTCAATACCATTTATTTTGTAGACCTTCCTTTCTCCTTGGATTTGAAATGCCAATTTTATTAAGTATTACATTCACATTTATACCTGCGTCTATTTCTGGACTTTTTTCAATTGGCTTATCTATTTCTCAGTCAGTTATACTTTGCTAACCAGAAATCAGCATTTGATTTTATAGACTCATTCACATAAATACCTCTACATTTGAAGTAAGTAATTCTAAAACACAAGAAAGGGAGGGTGGAGTCCCTTCATATCTGAGAAGTCAGATGTTGATTCAGAAGGAAATATTGAAAAATTTACCTCCTAAACCAAGGTTTCCTGAATAATTTTTGGTTGATAAAGCAAATGCATCCTAAATGTCTGATTTCACCCAAAAGTTATGGGTGTTTTTATTTGTTTACTTTCTGGGAGATTTCCTAAATTTTATCTTCCAACTCTTTTACTGAGCTATCGTTTCTGCTATCAGTTTTTTTTTAAACTCTAAGAGCTCCTCATTGTTTTCCAAAGCTCCTTTTTGAAAAATAGCACCCTGTTCTTGTCTCATGAATATATTATATTCTCTTCTCTTCCTGAGGTTTAGCTATAGACTATTTCTTTTTTGTCCTCCTTTTTCTGTATGTCTCTATTTTCTCTGAGTTCATTGTTTTGTTTGTTTTAGCGGCTATCTTTTAAATTAGAGACTTTTCCACAGTTACATGATTTTTGGTTCTTGATCCTTATTTAGGAGTGAAACATCAAAAAGCTGACTGGAAAGTCAGAGAGAGAGAGAGAGAGAGAGAGAGGAGCATAAGGTTATTGATTAAAAAGCTTCAGGCAGGATAACTAGGCAGAGACCCACTGTTTATTTAGGTAACCTTCAAATGTCAACCTCTGAAGCCTTTTTTCTCGGGCAAGTTTCTCTTGAGAAGAAACCTCCAGTCTCTTTCCTAGTACATATCTGACTGTTAAGCTCCTTGGGAATTAAGCTAGGGAAGAAATGGGGAGGTGGGGAAGTGGCACTGACAACATAGGGACATTACAAAATGGGAAAATTTGGGAGGAAAAATTGATATTTGATACCTCAAAAAAACATTAAAGTACCACTATATGGAAAATCTATGTTCAAGACCAGTAAGTGTCCTGGGTAAGGCCTTTGGATAGATGGGGTATCACTGTATTAATAACTACTAATACAAATGTGTTTTTGAAGTACAGATACAACGTGTATCCTTTACTACACCCTTGTCAGTTCAGCCATCTCTGGCCACTATAAAGCTACCCCTTGCACTCGTGCTCTGAAAGGTACACTCACTGTACAGAACTCATGTATGTGTATTGGTGGGGAGGGCGGGGGGAAAGGGGTGTAGTGGAGAGGGGAGAGGGGAGCCCTTTGGGAAACAATTCCATTTGCAGGCATCCTGGGTCTGCGTCCCTACAACCTTTAGGATTTTGTGCTGATGAGGATCATTTCAGTAGCCTGTTTGGCCTCTATAAAGCTGTCAATTGTTCCTTCTTCCCTTTTAATTGGGGATCAGATGTGTGGGAAAATTTGGCTTTGAAATGTTTTTAATCCAGCAGGAAGGCTTAGTTTTAAACACAAACTGCACTTGTTTTAGCTCTCTGCTCTCAAACCTCCAAAGGGAAGATCTTTTATAAATTTGCTGAATTCTCTGTGAACTTGTTTTTATTAGATGCCTCTGTTTGCCAAGAATATTGTTGATGACATAAATGTAATTTTGAAACAGGATGTTAGCTCTTAATCATTAGTCTGAAATCAAGTGCTTCAGAAAATCAAAAGGCTTCAGCCTGAGAATTTAATATGACAAGAGTCACAACCGGATACCCTACAAAATCTTTACAACATTATTGATTACATTCCCCAAATTGACTTTCGTATCCCCGTGGCCACCTTGTGGTTACCGATTGTGCTTTCTAATCCCCTTACCTTTCCCCTTATCCCCACCCCCTTTCCCATCTAGCAAAGATGCCTGATCACTGCACTGCACACCTGAAGCTGAAGCTGAACAATAATGAATGTCAACTACAATTTTATATATATATATATATGTATATACATACATATACATATATATATACATATACAATTTTATACATATATATGTGTATACACACACACACACACACATAGTTACAAGAAGTGGAGTACAGCATTAGGAATAGAGACAGTGGAAATATAATGGCTGTGTGCGATGTCAGAGGGGTAGTAGAGGGAGGGAGGGATATAAATGATAAATGATAAATGTCCAACTGTTACATTGTTTTGTGCACCTGAAACTAATAAAAAATGTGAAAACAAACAAACAAACAAAACAAAACAAAACAAAAAAAAGAGTCACAACTGGAAGTTAGGTGACTCTGGTATTGCCTCTCCATTCACAGCCTTCTGGCATGTTCATTTATATGTCCATCTCTTACATACCTACTTTGTGCATGGCCTACCAATCAAGTGAGCTACTTGGTCAAAACACAAGAACTCTGATAAACCATAGACTTCTCACGTACAAAGATGAGGAAAAGAGGCTTTATTTTCACTGCTGTAAAATATTCCGTTGTGTGAATGAACCACAATTCATTTATTATTCTCCTGCTGATGGAGGATGCATGGGTTGTTTCCAGTTTTTTCTATTACAAATGATACTGCAATAAACAATCTAGCACATCCCTCCTGGTGCCCATGTGTAAGTTTCACTAAGGCCACGGTTCTCAAAGTGTGATCCAAGGACCCACAGAGGTCATCGAGGCCTTTTTAGGTTCACAACCATCTTTCAATGGTCAATCTCATAACCACTGAGAATTAAATTCAGTTTGATGTTATTTGTATAGAACCCCACCCCCAAAACACAATTAAAGTATGTATAGCTTGGAAACACATACTTATTTGCTAAAACAGAAAAACAAAAAATAGAAGGTAATCTCAAGCTCAGAATGCAGGGTAGTCATTACCTTTTGTGAGGAAGCAGGGGCATAGATGGGAGGAGACAGATTAGATTATTTCTTAGGTAGAGTGTTTTGTAGGGGGAGGAAGAAATGTTCCTTTACTCTTTAGTGTTCATTTGGCTGGTCTAATAATTAAATTGACATGAGACAGATTAACAAGAGAAAATAACCAAATTTAACTACATACATACGCATGGGAACCCCACATACATGAGAGGTTCAGAGACAGACCGTTAAAATGAGGTATATATGACTTTCCGAGCTAGGGATAAGGTCAAGTGCCTTGGGGCTTCGGAGGGTCACGGCAGAAGGATAAGAAGAATAGCTGTTCAGTAATTAGTAGTTGGCCCTGCCATATAGATAGGTCAAAAAAAGTTACTTCTGGTGATAACTCTTATTATGGGCAAGTCCCCTAATTTAAATTATTTTAAGGGACAGATAAGAGTTTCTTGTGAGTGAGTCCCTGGGTCTCAGTTGCCTTTAGTTCAAAATAATCCACATATCACAGAGGCACATCTTAGGTGTCTCCTTCTGAACCCCTACAGTTTATTATTGTGCTTCATCATGTACACAAATGCTGTATTTTACTGTTATATGTATTAAGTATTGTGTATTTTTTTATTTACTAAAAATAAGGCAGACACAGTTCTGCATTTAGAGGTTCCCAGTCTGCTGTTAAAGTCTGAATGGAAATCACACTCCTTTTCCCTCTGAATTTCAACCAATTGAGAAATAGACCCAGGGTTAAAAGTATTTATTGTTGGCAAAGCTGGATTTGAGAAAGTGGAAGCCAACTGGCTTTCTCCTCATTTCTCACCTGATCCAGGTGGTCAGATGCAAACCAGAAGTCCCCGGTTGACCTGTCCCCACGTGGCAGGGCCTACCCGATGGAGGAAGAGACAGGAGAGAAACCACTGAAGGGAGAAGGAGGGAGGGAGTGGAGTGGAAGTGCCCTGGATGAAGCACACCCAAACTACTGGATGCAGAGCAGGAGGTGACAAATGCTATAAGATGGCCAAGAGCAAATGAGCAGTACAAAGCAGAGTTGTTTGCAGCTAACAGTGTGATGGAATATTCCCAGAGGAGGCCGCAAACATTCTGCCTCCCCGTGAAAGATGGTTGGGATCGGGACCAGTAGCGGGGAAATGGTGAGTATTGACCCAGAGGCTGAAGTAGTGAGATGGGTCCGGGGACTGTAGTCTAAGGTGGGGCTTCTGTGAGCGTCATAGGACAGAACTGGCCCTTCTCTTCATGCTAAGGGTGTGTCACCTGAAAACAAGCGCAGCGGAGGGGTCACCAGGCTTGGTGAGTGAAGGTGGGGGAAGTAGGGTGAGGGGGTGAGCTGGCTAGGAGCATGGAGAACGCCCTCCCTGTGTCCTCCCCAGGTGTGAGAGAATCCTTCCAGCTGCTAACTCCTGAGCAGGCACAGGGAGACCCGAGGAAATATGGGATCCTGCTCTAAAGCAGGGTTCCTACCTCACCCCATCCCCAGGGAGACATGTGACCTGGTGGTCTGCCAGCTGCTTGACTGAACAAAGAGCAAGAGGAGCTACATTCAGTGAAAACCTACCTCCTGTGTGTCAGGGTCTTGTTTTCTGTGAATCATTTTCTTTAATCATATTTAATCCTCATAACAACTCTGTAAGGTGGGCACAAATATTTCCCATTCACAGATGAGGACTTTGAGGGTCAGGGAGGGTAAGGATTTATCCAAAGTCATGCAGGTGGTAGGGGTTGGTGCCTGTGATAGTAAAACCCAATTCTTTCTGCCTCTAAAGGTGATACCCTTTCCATTATACTGCTTAACCCTTCTGGGCCTCAGTTTTCCCTTCTGGGCCTCCCTTCGGGGCCTCCCTTCTGGGCCTCAGTTTCCCGACATTTGTCATGAAAACGAATTGCATAACCTAGTACAGTGGTCGGCTTCTCTTCAAGTCCCAGGTGCAAGGTCAGGCTGCACCCTCATGAACCTCTCTGCGTTTGGCTATTCTCAGGGCAGGGACCTGTCCACAGAGGACAGGATCATGAATTACACAGCTTACCTCACATCATTGATTGTCTCATGTTTCTGATACCATGTTTCCCCAAAAATAAGCCCTAGTATGATTTTTTCAGGATAACATCCCCTGAACATAAGCCCTAATGCGTCTTTTGGAGCAAAACTTAATATAAGACCCGGTCTTATTTTTGGGGAAACGTGGTATTTACTTTTTCCCCTCATTGACTATAGGGGAATCCCCCTCTCAGTCTATGCTTAGTCACACCCAGGCTGAGCTTATCCCCAGCGTCTCTCATGAGAGACGCACACTCTAAGCTTGAAAGCCAGTCATTTACCACAGGTGACTAGGAAACCGGAGTGGACCCACAAAACAAAGGGCTAAGAAGAGAAACCCCCCAAACTACCAGAATGGGCCCCAGCTGTGCTGGCCTTCTCTTAGGCACTGTGGCTCAACAGGGCTGCATTTAAGAGGCCAATGACCTTATTTTCAAGGCTAGTTCAGTTTCATTTGATTCTATTTCATTAGATTTGAATCCTTTCAACAGTTAAGTGGCAGGTGCTGGGCAAGGCTAGTGTGTTTAGATTGCCGAAGCTCAGATCCCCAGAAAACAACTTTGTTGGTGATATAATTGCAGAAATGGAGTCTAATTCACAGATATTTTAACTGGGACAAGAGATGGAACGAGAAGGACTTGGAGGCTGAGTTTTATTATAATTGAGGAGTCTGGCTGAGACCTCTGAGCTTCACCAGCGAGAGGGAGAATGAATTCGTGTCTCGCCTCAGACAGACCATGCCACAGAGAGGTGCTCCCGCACTTTAGTTTAGAAACGTGTGTGTTTGTGCCTCTATGGAGCTGGAAAAGGAAAACTAAGGGTAAAAATGCAAATCAAGGGGACAAAACAAACATAGTTAAAGCTGTTGTCTCAAGCATTATCTCAACTTCCAATTCTGACATCCTGGTTAGTTTTTAATACATGGAAAACATATCTTCATCTATTTTGAGTGAGCCATATTGATCACAAGACAGGATGGGAGGAGTGATAGCTAGCAAGGTCAGCTGGTAAAAATAAAATGAGTTCAGCTAGTTAATTGCAGGAGAAACTATACATGTCAGCCAGACCTTACAAAGAGAGACAAAACAAGATGAAGAAAAATCCCCAGCAGAACTGAAGAATGTTTACGTTCTTGCAACCACAAATGTGAAGTGAGCTCAGAACCCAGTGGGAGCTTAACAAAATAGAGTTAAGGTCGAGGTAGAGGCGGCTCTGTGCCTATTCCTCTCCTGGTTGCCCTGGCAATGAAACGGCCGCCTTGCAGTAATGAAATCAGATTGACAAGAAATCTACAAGCACAGGAGAGTTTGTGGGTCTACAGACTTGCTGTTTCTCCCTTCGATTCTTAGCCCAGTGAAAGTAGGAAACCGATAAGGTAGTGAGTTGTGTACGCTTGTGGCTGCCCCTTTTACTCACCGGCACCAGCACCACTGCCTGGCAGGACACTTCAGCAACCCAGGACTGGAAGTGTCAGGAGCTGAGCCTGCTGGAGGCCTGCCTGAGGGGCTTGGATCAGAGACTTACACCAGCCCTGTCAGTCAGGAGGGGTTAGAGAGAGGAGCGTCTGAGTCCACTCGTTAGCTAGCTAATTAATTCTTGAGCATGTCATGGAGATGTCATGGAGAAGACAAAATGAATGCGATGAGCTCCATGTCCCCAAGGGGAGTGGAAAGCAGATACATATACATGACTAGTTGTGATAGAAGCCACATTAACGTGGGTAAACAAAGCACTACAGAAACTTTTCCTCTTCAGAATTCGTTTTCTTATACAGTCCATGTTTTTATAGGAAAAAACCCTTAGCAAATATGAAAGAAGCAAAAGGAAAAGAATTAAAATCACTCCATATTACTCTATCTAAAGAGTAGCACCATAATATTTTTGAGTATAAACTTTTCAGACTTTTATCTTATGCAGACACATGCATGAGTTCAAGACGTATATGTGCTCTTTCTATATAGATATATATTTTTCTGAGGCAGACTTACACTATACATAGGGTTTTACCTTTTGGCATCTCACAACACTCCATGAACATCTTTTCAACTAACACATACACGTTGTGTTTAATATTTGCATTGCATTCATTATTTGGCCTTAACATAATTTAGCCAATCAGGTGGAGAGAAGGGGGTTCCTGTCCTTCCTCTCAAGTCAAGTGAGGGGGGCTCCAATGGTGACACTCAGAGAACTCGATATGTATTTCTTACAGTTTTCAGAGCCAGCATTGGTGTCAGATCCTATCTAAGAAATCTAAAGGGTAAATGCAGACTGGCTGGCAGCTGACGGACAAGATAAAGGAGAGGAACTGTGCTGGGATCAGCCTCTAGTGCCAGGGTTGTTGGGCGGAGGACGTGTGAGCCTTTCCTGGGGACCCTGGGAGAAACAAGTTGCTTGGTGATTACATCAACACAAAGGTTACAGCGGGTAAAGGAGCTCAGACTTATTTCGATGCTAATGAGGACCCTTTGGGAGGCTGAGGAGGGGAATGAGGCTGTCAGAGCCTTGCTGTAGGAGATGAATCTGCTAATTGTGTGTAAGACGACTGGAGGGAGGGGACACACGAGGACGAGGACGGGAAGGCAGTTCAGAGGCTGTTACCCAAGTCTGAAGACAAATATTCCCTCCATCCAGGGGAGTCAGAGGATCAGGGTTCAAGTGTGACCTCTACCAGCCCTGAACTTCACTTTCGTAAGCCTTAATATCTCATCTGGTAACAGGGGTACAAAAACAACCCTAAGGGGTGATGAAAATGCTTTGGAACTTGCTAAATAAAGGTGGTGGTTGCACAACATTGTGAACAGTACCAAATGCCATTGAATTTTACCATTGTGACAGTTAATTCTATGTTATGTGAATTTCACCTCAATTAAAAAACAAAATAACCCCAAGGGTTGTTGTGAGGATTAAGTGAGTCTGGTTGGGTGTGTTTTTATAGTCACCCATATGTGGGCAAACATGAAACTAGCTTTATTTTCATATTTGCATTAACCCTTCTTGGCCTGGATCCCTCCATAGGCTTAGAGCAAGCAAGTTATTTGGGTCCCTTTTAGGTTTTCCAGGCTTGTAGTCCAATCTGGTTATTAAAATCTCAGTCACTGTGCAGTTTATAATTTCAGTACAGGCATACATTTTGGGTTCGGTTCCAGACTTTTGCAATAAAGCGAGTATCACAATAAACCGAGTTATAATCTTTTTGCGGGTGGAGGGTCTTGTCTTCAACTAGTAAAACAACACAACAACTGTGAAGTGCAATAAAGGGAAGCGTAATAAAACAAGGTATGTCTAACTCCTCCCTCCTCCTGGTCCTGCTGCTTCTGCACAGAGTGTACCTGTGCCTGACCCCACGGGGTACAGGTGAGGAGGGAGTGGGGTCGAGAGGAGACACGTGATGTCCCGTTGACCACAGTGGGAGGTGGCACAACTGGTTCACAGTAGCTTTCCTGGGGCTTCCCTGGCCTGAGTCATCACCTGCCCACAGCCTCACCTGGGTGTTGCTGGGATGAGGGCCACATTCTCCACCTGCTCCACCTGGGTCCACTGAGAGGCAGTCTCAGTGTGGGTGCCACACAAGACTTCCTTGGGCAGCATCCAGCTGGGTCCCACCATGGAGGACCCCAGGGGAGCAGCCATGTCTGTTTGGAGTGGGGGACTGGTTGTACCCCTTCCCAAAGCTCCTCTTGCTAGCTTGGTAGGGGGACTGACCACTCAGGCAGCCTAAAAGTTCTCAACTCGCCCTCCCCAACCACTGAATTAATGTCTAGTTTCCTTTTGAGAATGACTTCCCGATGTCCTCCCAGCTTCCGGTCCCCCAGCTGCTTAGGGTGAAGCCATTCTGCTAAATTCCAATCCACAGCTTGGTTTCTCACTCCACTAGTTACGTGACACGTTGAAAATCTCCTCTCCCTCTGGCTTCATGCTCAATTGTTCATTGATTCCAGGCTAACATTTTCTTTCAGTGACTCAGTAAGGACAGATGATGCGCGTGGTTTATGCCTCTTCCCTCCTTGTCCCTGGCCTGTCATAGTCATTACGTGATAGACTCTAGGAAACCAGTCACTGAGGAAAAAGAGATAGCACAGAGAGAGAGAGAGAAAATAGATTCTTAACTTTTGTCCCTGTGCCAGCCCTTGTCAGCTGAACGCATACCCACCAGCCCCTGAGACGCTTGCTTGCCAGCACTTTAGACATTCTGGCTCCTCTGGAGGGAGCTGTCACCAAAGACAGATGTAAAAAAGTTAGGGCTTTCCAGATTGGAATGGAAGAGGCTGAGAGGCCTGTCTCAAGCCTCCTTTGCCCCAGCTAAAGCTAAACGTACTTATGACACTAAAATCACAATATATATAAAAAATGACAGTGTTTTCTGTAGCTGGAGTAACCTTCTCTTTCTCTTTTCTGTATGAAGAACTCCTTCCTATTCTTCCAAGCCCAGCTCAAGTGCTACACTTCTCACCTTCCTCCTGAGGCACAGCTAGCACCCCCTGCTCTGTGTGCCCCATGGGGTGTGCCAAGGGCCCATGAGACGTCAGGTGTGGAAGGACAGAAGCTTAGCAATGCTTCTCTCCCCACTGCAGGAGTGTCCTGTGAAGGTCACTGGACACTGTGTGTGTATGTGAATAGGTGCTCTAAGCTACAAAGCACCATATTAAACATAATATTTATCTGGCTGGGTTTAGTTAGTTACTTGTACCTATTCCTGAACTGTGAGCTCTTTGATGACAAGGATGCTTTATTTTTTTTAAGTGCAGCCTCAACACCTTACACGATGCTGGGCACAAAAGTAGGTACTTGGCAGATGTGCTGGGCAGGAGGGCTGCCCACAGCCTGGCCAGGAAGGCTGGCACTGGCTCCTGAGAGCAGCACAACAGTTAGCTGTGCCTGTGCTGAGGCCCCGGCTGGCAGCTACCTCTTCCTTTGAGACGCCTGTGGTCCTGTTTGCCTTCACCTGCTCCCAGTAGCTCTTGCTACCAACTCTTCCAAACTCCTGGCACCTCCCATTTGCTCACCCAGCACTTGACCATGGCCTCCTACCTCAGCTTCTCCCATCACCCCCCTGGCAGATTCTCCTGCAGTCGCTTCCCCGCAGTGACCAGTGCATGACTGATCTAGGTTTTGTCTTATTAAGCCAGGTTTTGGGCCTCCTGTGTGGCCCAAAGTTCAATAAATTTATATCAGAGTTAGACAGAACATCAGTGTTGTGAACGGACCGGCCAGAGGTAGTGGAAAGAACATGGGCTCCTGGGTCAGCTACATCTTAGCTGTGTGACCGTGACCAGTTGCCGAACTTCTTAGAATCTCAGTTTTCTCACCTGTACATGGAGATTAAAACACACACACACACACACACACACACACACACACACACACACACACACTAACTCGTAGGGTCACAGTGAAGAGTCAACACGATGGCACATATTAAGCCTCTGGCCTTGTGCCTGACACATGGCAGATTTTCAGTGTCCATTTCCTTCCTTTCCTCTTTTCAGCTAACTCTCTTCCAAGTCTAAACGTACATGAGCCTTTGAAATACATGTTCCTGTGTTAAACTACAACTTGGGAAGGTCACCACGCTGCTAGAAAGTTTATCTTCCCAGAGGAACAGTGTCTCAGGCCACCTCTGTGTCCCATGTTCCCCTGGAATAGATTTCTCACCCCCGGTCCAAAGTTCTGCAGACCAGGAGGGGGTGTTGTAGGTGTTCAGAGCTCACAAACCACACTTGACAAAGTAGATGAAAGCAGGATCAGTCCTCAGAGAAGCAATGAGTGAGCAAAAGCTCAGGGAGGCCTGGGAATGACCCTGGGGCTCAGAGGGAGGGCAGTGACCTGAGAGGAGGTGAATCTATGCACAACTGGGAGCAAAGGGCTCAGCCAGGAGCACCACGTGCTCGTCAGCGTGGAGCGGGCAGTCTCTAATGCAGACTCCCATGAAAGCAGAGGGGTAGGACTGGGCAGCATTTGCCCTGGCCTCTTTCTTCAGACAGGTGAAATGGGTACATTTTGGAGATGCCAAACTGGACAGAAAGGTGGCGCCAGTGGAGGGGGTGGTAGCCAGTAGTGTCAACTTGCCACTGTCCCTTAGAGCAGTGTGGTTCTGAGAGGGGTCCCAGAACCGGCAGCATCAGCGTCACCTGGGTTTGTCAGAAATGCAGATCAGCAGGCCTCAGACCTACTGAATCATAAACTCTGGGGGTGGGACCCGGTTGTCTGTATTCTAACAAGTCTTCTGGGTGATTCTGATGCATGCTAAAGTCTGAGAACCACAGACTTGGCAGCTGCTTTTATTTGTTTACCTGAAACTTCCTTCCCATTTTGATGTGGTGGGAGATGGCATGACACTGGAATGGTCATAACCTTTAGAGACAAGAAGGTCTGAGTTCAAATCGCGGCTCTGCCCCTAAGTGGAAGTGTGGCCTTGGACAAATCTTTCAATTTTTCTGAACCCCGATTTCTTCCCGTGTGAAATGTCTATCTTGCAGGATTAGGTGGTTAAGTTTTGAGAGAATGTACAGGAAACATTTAGCAGAGTGCCTGGCACATAGTAGGTGCACACCAACATGACCATTATCACCACGACGACTAGGAAGAAGCCCCTGGGTGAGTAAGAACCACAGATGCATCCAAGGAAAATCGTCAGGCCACACATGGAGCTTTTTGCTCTACGAGTGATTAATAAGGTGCTCAGAATGTTACTTCATTCAACTTGTCACCTGGCTACATCTTCATTAAGCTAGGAATGACTTAAAGATAACAATTACATTCAAATTTGATGAGAAACAAACTTTCCTATCTAATTTGGACACACCAAGGGAAACCCCAAGGAGAAAAATCGCTCTCATTATAATAGACCCTAGATGTTTTCCCACCCAACGCCTTTCCCTTTTTCTTTTAGATAAGTCCCTTAAGCACACAATAGCACCGTGCAAATATTTGTTACATGCTGAATGAAAGGCTTGACTCAATTTGATTTGAAAATGCCCAACTGTTGTGCAATATAAGGAAACAAATTTGTGACCAGGCTTTTAGCCTCCTGAGGTGGAAACGTGGCAGGCTTGGCCACAGTACCCATGTGGGTAATAACATATTGAAATCTGGGGAAATTAGGCACTTTAAGAGACCAAGTCAGCTGGGACAGGGGATGTAGGCGGCTTTCTGAATTAGCAAAGGCCTTTTTTGATGACATGGCTAGTGACCCTCAATCCCTGGCTGTCCACATGTCCACTTCTGCTCCACCCTCTCAGCCTTACCCTTGCTGCTGAGTCACTTGTTCAGTGGCCTGTGCAATGCAGACCAAAACTGGAATCAAGCACCAAACCAGCCTGCTAGTTTGCCTGCTGGGGCTGTAAATGTAAATATTGCCCAGGTGGTTCTGGCTAAAATGCATTAAATCAAGTCCTTGGCATCTTTCACCCCCAAATGTTGCGGTCATCACCTTGTGGGCCTCCCTGCTTCTACCCTGATCTTCTCCATTCATCCTCTCCACTGTCTGCAACATGTATCTGATCATTCACTGACCACTTGCTACGTACAGGATGAAGTCCCAATGCTTTGGCAGGGCATTCAACATCCTTTGCAATTTGGACCTAACCTACATGTCCAGCTTTACTACCCACAGCCAGTGCCTTGGCCAAGCCTAACTCCGCCTGCTAGAGCTCTTCTCTTTCGTATCTGCCAGCCACTGACTGAAAGGCCTTTCCTCCTGTTGTCTGCCTGGAGGACCCTCACATCGCCTCCCAGAACCTGCTCAAATGCAGCTTTCTGTGAAGTGGGCCCAGCAGCGCCCAGTGGCTTCCTGAATGCTTTCCGAAGTCTTTACTTGGCCTGGAATTCCTTTTTCCTCCTTTTCCAACCCACAAATTCCTAGGCTTCAGGACTTGGCTCTATTATTGCTCTAAAATTTTTTTGAAACGATTTCTTGACATAATTTCAGACTTAAATGGAAGTTGCAAGGATAGTACAAAGAATTCTTGTATATCTTTCACCCAGATTCCCTAAATATTAAGGTTTTGCCACATTTGTCTTAATCTTATCTATCTATCTATCTATCTATCTATCTATCTATCTATCTATCTATATTAATCGATCTAGATGTATAATTTTATTTTTTTCCGAACTGTTTGTGTTATTTACAGACATAATACTTCTCTACTCCTTCAATGTGTATGTTTTCTAAAACCAAGGACATTCACTTATAGAATTACAGAACAATTATCAAAATTAGGAAATTAACTTTGATATCAACTATTATGTAATAAACAGATCTTATTCAGATTTCACAAATTATCCCAATAAAGTCCTTTATAACAAAGTAAAGTCCCAGATTATGTACTGAATTTATTTGTCCCCACTCTTTAGTATATTTTAATCTAGAACAGTTCCTTAGGGATTTTTTTTTTGTCTTTTATGACATTTTTAAAGAATCTAGGCAGTTATTTTATAGAAAATACCTCATTTAGGGTTTGTCCCATGTTTCCTCACAATAGGTTCATGTTGTATAGATTTGGTCAGACTATTCCAGAGGGGATACTGTGTTCATCTTTGTGTCATAGCAGGAGGCATATGATGTTGCTTTGCCCCGTTTCTGGTGATGTCAACATTGGTCATTGGGTTGATATGTTGATATGTCTGACTCCTCCCCTGGCCCATGAGGCCCTTCTCAAGGTCAAGGAGGGACTCAGCCTGATTCACCCTGGCATTTGGTACCTGAGGATGTGGAGATGCAGAGAGGCGAGAAACAGATACTACTGAGCCCCTCCCATGTGCCTGGCTCTGGGGCTGATTCTTAGTTAAGCGTCAAGGCAACCCTATAATTTAGTGGTGGTGGTGCTCATTTTACAGAGGTGCTCAGGGAAGATGAGTAATTTGCCTAAGGGCATTTGACTGGTAAGTAGCAGATGCAGATTAAAATCCAGGTCTTTACCACCTCCCATAACACTAATGCCCTGGAGACAATAGACAGTCAACAACAATCATTGCTTTGAATGGATGTTAAAAAAAGAATTTAAACAGAAAAATCTAACACCAAGACCATCAAAAACCTTAACACCCTTCTATATCAATGAGTATGGTTTTTATTCATTTACCCCTTCAGCAAATACTTATGAGGGGTCTATTATGTACCAGGTAGTGTTATAGGTAATAGGGATATAGCAGTGAACACATAACTTACGTTCCAGTGGAACTCTGCAAATACCAGCAAATCCACCTCAAGTGGCTTGAACAATAACAAGAAGGCTAACTGTAGAGCAGCTGGTTGATTAACTGAGCAGCTCAAAGATGTCATGGCTAACATTTGTGTTCTCTGGATTTCCCTTTGAGGATGCAAGATGTTTGCCTTAGTTTTAAGCAAGACATCCTCAAAGGAAACAAAAGGAACATTCCTGTCATGGTCCCTTTAGATGGGAAAAGAATCTCGCTAGGACCCTCCCGGTCAATTTCCCTTCTGCCTCATTGGCTAGAACTACGTCACCAGCAAGAGGAATGGGTTGCCATGCCTCCCACTACCCAGACCACCTCCAGGCTCTACCGTCCCTAAAGCACTTAGTTATCAGAAGAATAGGAGGAGAGTGAACAAAATTGCCGTTTTCTTTTAAGAAGAAAAGCGGGGCGGGGTGGGGGGAAGGCTGTTGAGTACGCAACTAACAATATTTGTTGACTCTCTCACTCACTAATTTACCAAATATTTATAGACTCTGTGGCTTCTTAGAAACTCTTGTTGATACAAATGTAAATTTGCCTTATTGCTATTCTGTATATTCATTATGTCAAGTTCTATTTTTTTACTAATTAAGTTACAGAATGTTTCTCTCTCTCTCTATCTCTGTGTCTCTTGTCTCATTCTAAAATAAAGTCGCGGTTTTGTGAGTGTACAGAATCTTAGCCAGGGGAGGCTTAAGAAAGATTTAATAATGGGTTCAAGGATGTGCATTGCCCACTGCACCGGGGGGAGGCCTGCTGGGCCAGGTATTCACCATTTAGTTGCTGGATAGGAAGATCCAGAAGGATCCTAGTGAAGGGCCAGGGAGGCTAGGGTGGCACTCAGGCCCTACTCTGTGTCAACTGGTATGGGAAGTACTTATTTCAATATTTTAACAACCAGCATGACAGAACCCATGTGGCCAGCTGGACCTCAGCTCCAGTTTTTGCATGACCATTACCAGTGTCAGCATGTCTACAGCACAACCTTCCCTGCTTCTGCCCTACGGTCAGCCATTTGGGCTGCCTCCAGTTTCAACTGCAATTTTCAGTTCAGTTCTAAGCATCTCTGTGTGTATCTGTTATAGATTTTCATATTTTATAATATACAAAATGTATATATTTACATGATCTATGTGTGTTTAGAAACACGTATTTCATATCTTTATTCGTTTCCTTGGAACACATTTCTCAAAAGTGGTGTGTCAAGGTCAAAAGTTATGATCAATTTTATAATTTGACACAGTGATTTAATAAGCATTAACCAAAGGTTTACAAACATCCTTGCCTATTTTTCCAGCAACAGATGACAACTGCTGGAGAGCTGGGAGCTACATCATGTAGTGGAAAGAGGGTGGGCATTGTAGTGAGGAGATTTGGGCTCAGGTCAGGGCAATGTTATTTTTAGTAGGGGTTGGGGACTGGGCAGTCTCTTAGCCCCTCTGAAGCTTGGTTTCCCCAACCATAAAACGGGGAAATGCTCTCTCTCACAGCACCAGGAGCAGTAGGTTTGGATCGCCTCCATCTGTTCCTGACCTTGGTCTGAGGCCCCAGCCACCTTGTCACACCCTTACCATCACTGTCCCCCTTTGAGTGATTAACGTCCATTGTCCTAGAAGGCGCTGGTTCTGCACCGTAAGGAAGTGTGTAGACTGCCACCTTCTGGTGTAAAGAGTTAGTGTCCAGGTGACTTTGAGGACCAAGCTTCTCCTCCTTGTGTCCCTGTGAGGATCTGCCCCAAGGGTGAAACTGCAGAAGGAAGGGGAGGCTCTTCCCACCTGGCCTGGCCCTGCTGTCGGTGGTGTCGTTAAGGAGATGTCCTCCTTCTGCCAGTGAAACCCTGAGAGAAAGATGCTAGGTTTTGAAAAGCTGCTTGTAAATGATGGTGTTTTGGGTTTTGGAGACTGTGAAGGTGCTGGCAAAGGAAACTTTGCAAAAGCAGGAGGTCTTTTGGTAGTGATCTATTAAACCCTGTTTAGAGAGGCTGGTAGCCATGATTAACCAGTCCACAAATATTTAGAGAACACCTACTATGTGCCAGTTAAGAACTCTGGCAAACAATGCTGAATAAGATGGTCTGGGTCCCTGCTCTCCTTGTCTAGTGGGGAAGTTAGGGGATATACTTAATATACTTTTTCAAATTAATATACTTTTTAAAATTTATTTAATTGAACAAAAAATGGCCTCTGAACAGAAAAATTTAAAACACAGTATTTCACCTCCTAAACACTATAGCTACTTTTATTTCAATACCTTCCAGAACTGATACACCTGTATGCATATTTTTACAGAGCTATAAGCATAAAACATGTTATCCCGAAGTTTGTTATATTTCACTCAGAATAAACACTTCTCGGTTTTGCTACTTAATCTTCATAGTTATCCTTATAGCTCTATAAGAGGCAAATGTGTGTCTGTATCAGAATCTATGTTGCAATTCCCGTAAGCTTAGACACATAGATTGTTTTTTTTCTTTTCTTTTTTTGCTATAATAGATATTGCTGATATTAACTTCTTCGTGCAGATTTTTATTGCAGTTGCTTCTCAATAAACACTAATATGGTTCATCCCCTGTGTTGCCACATTGCTTCCCCAAAGAGCTGTTCCTAATTCACAATGCCACCAATATTATAGCAATGAGTCAATTTTGCCACAGTATCAGATGTGTTAAATATTGCTGCTTATATACATTTTTGAAAATTAGTATTGGGTTCCCAAATTAGCTTTAATCTGCATTTCTCTGACTACCAGTGGGCAGGTTCTTTTTTGCACATGAACTATTTATAATTGCTCTTGTGTGAAATGTCTGTTCATATTGTGGTTAAAATTTGAATGAGTTTCTTGTTTGATGTCTTTCCTTAAAAGAGAGAAAAGCAATAGAAGATTGAAGTATTGCAACCGAGGGTGTCAGAGTGGTACTTACTACATTATTCATTGAGTTAATAACTCCTTCTGGAATCTTCTGAAAGCTCAGCTGTTCCAGAATCTAAAGCGCAAGTCTCTTCTGCTGCTCAGAACTACTAAGTGAGAAAAATGATTCTTTTAACACCCTTGGTTGTGCGTGACTCAATAGTGGAAATGACATAATTTCCCACTGCTTATGAAAAAGAGTTGGACACCAGCCTAGGTTACAATAATGCAAATAAAACTTGTGTGATTGGAGAGTAAATTTGTTTCCCAGTGACTCTGAAGAATACAGAGTGTCCTTGAGTGTCAAAGTTGGAGGGATCCTTCTGAAATGGTCCAAATCCCTAGCCCAGAGAAGTAAAGTGACTTGCCCAAACTCACATAGCAAGCTAGAACCCATAGCTCCTGATCCCCATTTAATGTGTCCTGAATGCAAATGTACATAAACTTGTGAATCTCTCCTTCCAGGCCCTGCTCCACCCCCCGCACTGGGATTGTCTACCTCCCAGCCTGGATGAGTTCCAGAACACAGCTCTGGAAGTGTTGGGAGTTGGTTTCCTTTTCCTACATCGCCTCCAACAAGAACTCTGGGCCTTATCTCTCTGGAAATTCAAAGTACTGCACCACGTAGGGCTCTGAGCAGTAACTAATATACTTGGCCAGAGTATAAGTCCTTCTGAAAGAAGACTACAAATGTTAGAAACTGGACCTTTATGAGGCTGAGCCATTTTGACTGTCAGTAAGACTTTTTGGTTTAATACCTCACTTCTATTTTCTGGGATGATTAGATAAAGAATTGAACCAACATTTGATTAACATATACTATATAGTAGGCATTACCTCTTTTAATTTCTTGGAAACGCTTGTAGAGTAACAGATTTGGAAATGGAGGCTCAGAGAGATTGAGTAACTCAGCTTTCACAGCTAAACTATCACTGTCTCACTGATCCTTAGTTAGGGGGCGGGGAGGGACCCAGAATGGCCAATCAGAATCACCTGGGAGCTTTTCAAACTGTTCGTGTATGTTTCCATTGAGAACACTGCATCCTTCTGTGTGCCAGGGTACCACCCCACAGATGATCTATTCTAGATCAGTGTCAACAAACTGGTGCCATATAGCAAGAGGTAGACAGAAATCCATGTAGAGGATCTGTAACAAAGACAAGGAAAATAAGCATCTGGAAAATTTTCTTTGGGAAGAAAAAATAGAAGAATCTGAAGGAATGGGACACGGTGGAGTATAACTCAAGATCAGAGAAGAGAGATAGTCCGTGGGTGTGAGGGTGCAGGAAGGCAGGCCCCAGGGCAGGTTGACCCATTCTCAAGAAGGATGTGATGGGGTAGGGGGCCTGGTGCAGGGTTTGGGGGGCACTTTGACAGAATCTCTTGTCTACCACCCTCAGAACAGAGAGGCAGCAGCTTTGGTAGGATGAGCACTTGATCAGGAATTCTAAGCCTTTGTCCTGGCTGTGTGGCCTCAGGCAAGTCACATTACCTCTCTGTGACTTGGTTTCTGTGTTATTAAAACAGACATAAAAATAATTTTCTCTGGCTACCTCTTGGGGGATTACGGGAACTGATTAACTCATACAAAAGCCCCGATGTTGTACCCTCATCCCAACTAGTATGGATTTCAGCTATGTAGAAAATACTCTCTGATAGTGGTCTGATTGCTCTTTATGAAACCCACCTCTAGTTCTTAAAACAGAGTTTTTGGTGAAAAGTTTATAGAACATATATAGAGAGGTCTCTTAAACTATCCTCATGTTTTTAAATTCTGTTTTTCTTTTTGCTGTTCTGTTTGGGTGTTCTCCACTACCTTGTCTTCCAAATTGCTGATTCAATCCTCTGCTTTCTCTAATCTGCTATTGATTCCATCTAGTGTAGTCTTCATTTCAGTTATTATAGTCTTCATTTCTGATTGGTTCTTTCTTATGGTTTCTATATGCTTTTTTAATGTTTACTATCTCTTTGTGAAGTTCTCACTGAGTTCATCTATTCCTCCCCTAAGTTCACTGAGCATCCTTATAACCAGTATTTTGAACTCTGTGTCTAGTACATTGCTTGAATCCATTTTGTTTAGAAACAGACTCATAGATACAGAGAACAAACTGATGGTTGCCAGGTGAAGATTGGGGGGCACGGTGAAAAAGGTGAAGGGATTAAGAAGGACAAATTGGAAGTTACAAAATAGTTATGGGGATGTAAAGTACAGCATTGGGAATATAGTCAATAATATAATAATAACTATGTATGATGTCGGGAGCTACTAGACTTATGGGGGGATCACTTCGTAAGTTATACAAATGTCCAACCACTATGCTGTATACTTGAAACTAATGTAATATTGAATGTCAACTGTAATTGAACATTTTTAAAAATTTCTAAATAATAAAAATAAATCGAAGCAAAAAATTATATACATACTGTGTAAGTACAATTTGAAGAATAAAACAAACCACATACAAAGCTGAAGAAAAAAACATCACCAGTACCTGTGAAGCTTCTACTTGTCCCTCCTTGATGCATTCCCTTCACTCACCTCTCCTCATTTTGTGTTAATCTTTCTCTTGCTTTTTAAAAATAGCTTTACCACATATATTATCCCCAAGCAATATATTATTTAGCTTTTCCTGTTCTGAACTTTTATAAAGGAGATCATATTATGAGTATTTTTCTATAACTTGCTTTTTGCCTCTGTGATCGTCCTATGTTGACAGATGCAGCTGTAGAGTTGCCGTTCATTTATTTTCACTGCTATATAGTATTCTATCACAGGAATGTCCTATAATTTACTTATCCACCCTACAGCAAATAGTATTTGGGTTGTTTCCAGCTTGGAAATATTATAAACAACACTTAATATATGTCTCCTGTCGTACATGTATAAGATTTTATAAGAATATGTACATTCATAAGGTAGGTACGTCTTTGATTATATTAGGCCAAACTGTTACAAGTGGTGGTTTGTACTGATGAATACTCCCACCAACAGTTTGTGAGAATTCTCCTCGTTCTACATCCCTGCCCCTGCTTGATATTGTCTGTCTTTTAAATTTCTGCCAGCCTGGTGGCTGTGGAATTGTATCTAATTTTGCTTTTACTTTGCATTTCTCTTATTACTAAAGACGTTGGGCATCTTTTCACACGCTTGTGGTCCTCGTGTATCTCTTTATCTCTGAAATACTTGCTCATGTCTTTAGCCTGTGTAAAAAATTAAGTTGTCTGCTCTTATCTGACTGATTTGTGGTAGCTCTTGACAGATTCTGGACACGAATTCTCTGCCAGTTGTATGTGTTGTAATTGTCTTCTCCTGGTCTCCAGCTTGTCTTCTCATTCTGTGTGTGATGATTTTTTGATGAATAGAAGTTTTTAATTTGAGTGCAGTCAACCTCAGTCTTTTCTTTTCCCTTCACTTTTGGTGTCTTAAGAAATTATTTTTTACCTGAGGTCAGAAAGATAATCTCCTGTATTTTCTTTAAATTTTTTAAAATTCCAAATGTCTTTCTTAGGCCTGAGCTCCTAAATCTTTACATAAAATGTTTCTTGGAAGCCTGGGCTAATTTCTTTTCCTGTGGGTCTCCTTTCAGCACAGAGGGCTTTGACTTCTGACAAGTGCCAAAAGAAAGACTCCATTCATGGAGTGGGCGCTGAGGGCACAGCTCTCAAAGGCCGGGTGGGTTCTGTGCTCAACGGCCTCAGGCCCCTAGGGGGCGCCTTCACACCAGACACACAGCTCCCGGAAGCCTGCTGGGCTCGGTGGAGCCCATCCCGGGGCTCCTCTGTGACCAGCTCCTGTCCCGGGTGCCCTTACCTCCCTGCAGGCTAAAGGGGCAGCACCTCTGCACAGACTGATGTGCTCCTGCCCTCACCCAGCTTCACCCTGGGCCTGAGCTGCTAGGGACAAGGCCTCTCTTCCTGTTCTTGAAGGAACCACATGAAAGCTTCCTAGGCCATCTTGCTTTCAAATCTGCCCTCCCACCTCTAGATCTGTCACCTTTCATGGAATCCTCCTGATACCATATTGTCTTTGAGGGACAGCTCAGCAAAGATTTTTTATTGGGTCAGATGCTGCTTGGTTCAAGCCCACCCCAAACCACTGCAGCATGTAACAGATGGAACTACAGGCTCCCCAAAAGGATCAAAACACTTAGGGACCACAAGAGATATAAAATGCAAGGTTGAGGCATAGTATCCTTTGCCTGTTTGAATATTCGATTTTGCCTTATCTTTTCATCTCCATCAGTTAATAGAGATAGGTTAAGTGTTTCCTCTTACCTCAGATTTCTTATCTGTAAGATTGAGTTAATAATCACTGTCTTACAGTTTTTGAAAGGATGAAATGAAATAACATAGGTAATGTTCACTGTGCCTGGCACATAATGAGTCTATAAATATTAGTTTCCTTTTGTCTGTGCTTGAGTTCCTCAGAAAACAGCCTGTAGCCAAGCTTATATACAGATGCTTTATTGGCTGGCTTCAGAGAGCAACAGGGAGGGGAAAAGGAAGTGAGGCAGGGAGAAAGTAAGAGCAAATAGTGGATGGTGCTACTGAGTGGGCCATAGCTGCTTCTGAGGTCATGTAGGAACCCCTGGAGGAAAAGAGAGCACCTTGGCTGCCAGCACCTTTCTACTTCCTATCTCTCATTAATCAAAGTCTCTCATTAGTCTCTTTTGCCCTGTGGGGTGTTGACTCCCTGTACTTCTTGTCTATTACCTGAGACTTCCAGGCAGCCTCTGGAGAAGCCAAGACCTCTGTGAGTCAGGGTGGTTCAGGCCTGTGCGTCTGAGCTCCTGTGGCTCCTGCTGCAGTGAGTGGGATGGAAGTGTGTTCTGGCCCTTGTCCTTGGGGGAGGCTGAGGCAACCAGTGGCACTAGGAGAGGGAATAATGGTAGTGGCTGGTAGCGCTTATGAGCTCAAGAACAGGGTGAGCTACGTGGACCACTCAGGCCAAGAGGCAGGGTGAGGAATCGAGGCCTGGGACAGGGCAGGCAGGCAGGGGGTACATAAACTGGATCTGGGACACCTGTCCCTTTCCTCCTGTATCTGTCAGCTTTGCTTCTCAGGACAGCTAGCATTGAGCACATCAGTGTGGATGAAGGTATACCTGTATTCATTAATTCATTCAACAGTGATTTGCAGGCTACCGATGAGGGTGCAGAGCTGGATGAAGCATCATGGAGTGCACCTTTTCATGCACTGTGCAAATATTGTGTTTGGAAAGGATGTGGTGTGAGTGTGTTCTGTACTGTGCCAGATGCTGTGGAGAGTTATGGTACAGTTATAGGTTAGCACCAGCAAAAAATTGTCTGTGAAGGGCTAGAAAGTAAATATTTTAGGCTTTGCAGTCCACATACATCTCCATTGCATTTGTTTACTTGTTTATACCCCTTAAAAAATGTAAAAACCTTTTTTAGCTTGTAGGCCATACAAAACCAGGTTGGGGAGCCTGCGTGTTAGTCTATGCTGCACTAACAAACTCCTGATCTAAGGGGCTTAACACGTTAAAGTTAATTCTTACTCACCCCCATCCAATGCAGGTCAGTGGCTCTCCTGAGCAGCTGTCCTCTATGCATTCACCTCTATCTTGTAAGGCTGCTATCTATGCCATCCTGGTTACTGTGAAAGAAGAGAGTTGAAAGTTGAAAACTTGTACGATATCTTTTAAGGGCCACATCACTTCTACATACATTTTCTTGGTTAGAACCCAAATGGTCCCAACTCAACAGCAAGGGAGACAAGGAAAAGTCATTTTTCTGTGTGTCCAGGAAGAGGCAACAGCATGGTAAAACATAGCACAGTCTGTACCACAGAGTAAACAAAAGTGGAAGACATGCTCCTGTCTCAGAGGGCCTTAGGATCTAGCTGGGAAAAGATACGAGCATGTATGAAAAGTTGAATTACTTTTTACAGTTGTAGGTCTATGGCAACAGTATTCTGATGATATCAGTAACTCAAAAAAAAAAAAGGCTCCTAGCGATTTACCACCCCCTACCCCGAAGAAGTATTTTCGTGTTTTAACAACCAGGAGGGCTGTATCAGAGCATATAGGCTAAACATCTGCGCTGCATTGGAGATTGATGGCAGCTGAGGATAGAAAGGCAGGTCAGAATTAAATTGAAGGGCTTTGAATGCCAAGGTGTTTGGAATTCCCAAAACAAAGATGAATGTTATTTTCAGAGACATAGTTTAGGGATCCACCCCCACAATAGATATCTAATAATAAATGAATGATTAAATAAACAATAGTGTATCCATATAATGGAATAGTCTGTAATCATTAAAGTCCAGTTTCTGATGACTCTTTAATGACATGGAATAAGTGAAAAGAATAGAAGATGTACAAAGAGTGTAATACCAATTTAGCAATTAAAAATATAAAGGTACTAAGACTAGAAGTACAAACATCAAACTGTAAATTGTGGTTATTTTTGGACGGTAGTATTTTACTTAATTTTTCTTGTCATGAAGTATTTCTAGGTTTTGACTTTTTCTCTAATGAACACACATTACTTTTATAATGAATAACATATAATAAATGTTATTTTTCAAAAGCAAAGCTTAAACGTGCGCAGTTTGGGACAGTGGTTGCTGTTGTATTCTTCATGGGCCGGTGAACTCCATTGGTGTCTTCACAGTGGCTGGGAACTGGGTGCTCACGTGATTCAGTTCACAGTGGTGTCAGGCTCTGCCTGCCTCAGAGTATGTGACTTCCTCCTCACTTGTCATCCTTCCTGAAAGGTCCTCAGGGGCACCTGTAATTCCAGCACTTCTCTGAGGCTTCTGGGGCCTCAGAGTGAGCATCTATACCAGAAAAGTCCACATGAGCATGAGCTCCAGAGATGTGAGAATGCCAAAGGTTGACACAGCACGACAGGCAGTGAGAGCACATGCAGACGTAATGCCTCATTTTGTAGATGAGAAAACTGAGGCCTGAAAGAGGAAGGCTGTTGTCCAAGTCACACAGTGAGTTAGTGGCACATAGGGACTTGGGCCCAGGTTTCCAGGGTCCTGTGTTCTTCATCACTAGGCCACAGGCACGTAGACAACTGGGTTTTCTGGGTTCTGGTCAAATTAATTTTTGTCTACTCTTCAGTGACTACACAGCCAGATGTTGTTTGGGTTAAAGGTCATCGAATCACTTCTTTTTCTTATCTATACAGTTTCGTGGCTCCCTGGATCTCTTTGACTAAATTCTGGTTTGGTTTAAATCCAACACGGTGTTAAGATGGTGAAAATATTCTCTGAAAACAGTCTGGCTGTTCCTCAAAATGTTAAATGTACAAGTTACCATATGACCCAGCAAATTCCTTTCCTAGGCATCTACCAAGAGAATTAAAAGCATATATCCATACAAAATGTGTACAGCGATGTTCATATCAGCATTATTCATAATAGCCAAAAAGTGGAAACAACTTAAATGCCCATCAACTGATGAATGGATAAACAAAATGGGCCATGTCCATACAACAGGATGTTATTTGGCAATAAAAAGAAATGAAGTGGTGATACATGCCAAAACACGGATAAACCTTGACAACATTTGCTAAGTGAAAGAAGCCAGTCACTAAAGACGGCACGTTGTATGAGTCCACTCATATGGAATGCCCAGTATGGGCAAATCCATAGAGACAGAAAGTAGATTGGTGGTTTCCAGAGACTTGTGGGTGGGGAAAATGGGAAGTGACTACTAATGAATGTGGTGTTTCTTTACTGAGTGATGAAAATATTCTGGGATTAGATATTCGAGGAAAGCCACAATGAAAAAAGTGTTGTAATATAAAGACCTATGTGTAAGCTAGATGTTTGAGCCTAAGAGCATTTATGAGCAGGCCTTCTACTCTGAAAGGTAGAGTGGAGTGGTGGAATAGGTCCTGCCTGATAAAGTAACTACTCAGATAACTAATTGGAATCCCAGCTCTTCCACTAACCAGACCTAAGACCTTAGTCAAATTACTCACCCTTTATCCACCTCAGTTTTCTCATCTGTAGAATGGGATAATGAAGCCTGTTTTACAGGTAATTGCATGATCAATGCCTCACACTCCACATCTAGTTGCCTCTGATTTCCCTTTCTCATCTCTAATCTCAGAAGTCACTCATGCAATATTGGGGGTGCTTGCACCCGCTAGCAGGTGCAAGAAGACCTTTTTCACACCAGTGTTTAGAAGCTTTTCTAAGTGAGTGCTTCTCAGACTGTAACATGCAGAGGAATCATTTCTTTCCTATCACTTATCTCAAACTCTGTAGGTTAGTGACTAGGACAAAGCTTCTCACACTAAAACAGGTCAAGTCAGTTGGGGGTACTTGTTAAAATGTAGATTCTGAGTCTCTGAGACATAGGTCTGAGATTCTGCGTTTCTAAAAAGCTCCCAGGTGATGCTGTTGTTTCTGGTTCTTGAAAACACCAGCACAGCATAGTACTAAGTCTCTGGAAATATTAAGTGAGAATGATTTATAGAACCTTCCTCATATAGCAAACTTTGAATATCTAGGTAAGGTAGATAGAGATAAATTAATACGGGTTTCATAACTAAAATGCTTACAAAGATAGAGTCTAAGATACTATACAGAATTTTTTAAAGTCGTTTCAGGTATTCACAAAAATATTTATAGCCTTCTATGAGGGTCCAGAGTTGACATAGGAAATTCTATTTGTACCATAAAAATGAATAGTTGTGAGTAGTGTCCATATTTTCCAAGTACAGCTTGCATCTAGTATCTCTTTTAATCTCCTTTACAACAGAAAGCAGGGTAAGGCCACCTCTTCTTTGCAGGGGTGGAGCTGAAGTTGGGCTGGGACTTGAAGAAGGAAGTCACTTGCAAGAGAGAGGGGAGGAGACTTCCAGCCAGAGAAAAATGTTTCAAAGACTCTGGAGTGAGAGGACAGAGCCTGGCTGGACTGTGCGGTGCCTGGGGTAGGGAGGGAGACGATTCTGGAAAACGGGTTGCAGCCAGTTGTGAGGGATTAGAGTGCCCAAGTAAAGAGCATGGGTTTCTGTTGGCTTAATGGGACACTAAGAGTCTTTAAGTAGTAGAGTAACATTATAGGATGTGTCTTATTTTAACTTTTTTTGTATATTGTCTCATTGTGATAAAGACTATTACAATGAACTATATATTTAAAAAGTTTCCACTTCTAACATGTTTTTAAAGTCATAGGGAGTACATCAACATCCCAGAACAAAAATTCCCATGGGATTTTATTTATATAACCAATAATTAAAAGTAGATACATTCTATGTATAGCTATTTTAATATAGTAACAGTATACATTTTCATTTCTATCAGATTATAAACCCTGCTAAATAATTGTGAAGTCTGAGCAAATCTGCCAAGTCTATAGAAGAATATGGCTTACTATTTTTACTTGCATTTTCAATTTAAAAATAACTTTTCTTGGAACAGCTTCACCCAGTAACTATTGACATGCACCTATGCTTACTGGGCATACAGTATTTTCCCACCTCTGCAGTGACATACGCAAATAACTGAGTAACTTCTATGCTTTTAGAAACAGTAGCCAAATTTCTGAATAGAAGTATTTTCCCTGGTTTTTCACAGCTCACCTTGAGTATTACTTGGATATTTCTAAAACTACTTGTACCTCCTCCCCTTTCTTTTTTTTAAAAATTTTTATTAAAAAATTCAAATCTACAGAAATGTTGCAAAGATAATATAACAAACACCTCTATACCCTTCAATGAGATTCACTGTTAAGAGTGAATCCATATATATACATACACATACATATATGTACACACACATATAAGTTTTCTTCTGAACAATTTGAGAGTAAGTTACAGATATCATAACTTTTCCTCCCTAAATACTTCAGCATGTGACTTGTAAGAACAAGGATATTCTTTTATATAACCACAACACAATGATCAAATTCAGGAAATGTAACATTAATATAATACAACAGTATGCATTCTTTAATCAAACTTCACCAATTAGTCCAACAATATCCCTTAAAGCAAGTTTTTTAAAAAATCTAGTGTCCAACTCGAGATCACACGTCTTATTGACTTTTCATCCTTTTTAATCCTCTTTAATCTGGAAGTATTCCTTAATCTTTCACGATATTGACATCTTTTAAGTTTATGGGCCAGTTGTTTTGTAGCATGCCCCTCAATTTGGATTTGTCTGACTGTTCTCTCATGATTACACCCAGTTTATGGATGTTGAACAATACACCAGAAATAGTGCATCACACCAGGAGGCACATGATGTCAGTTGTGTCATCACTGTTGATGTTAACTTGGATCATTTGGTTAAGGTTGTGTTTCCAGATCTCTCAACCCTAACGAGACCCTTTTCCCTTTATAATTAATAAATAATTTGTGGGGAAAGACTTGAGACTGTATAAATATTCTGCTTCCCAACAAATTTTCACCTGATGGTTTTAATACTTATTGAGGATTTTTTGCCCAAATCATTTATTAGTATAATAGTCACTAAATGATGATTTCCTTACCTATCACATCTTCTACATTTATTATTTGACATGAGGAAGAGCTTTCCTTTCCCTTACTATTTGCTACTATTTACTTACTGTTTATATATATGTATATATGTTTGTATTTATAAGTATCAGTAGGGGTTAATAGATTCTTTTGATAGAAAATATGTTATAACCTTTTACTGTTATTATTTATTTTGATGCCCAAATTGTTCCTGATTTGTCTAGTAATAACTCCTTTATGGTGGCCACTGGTTTTATTTTTTAAAAAATTTTTATGTCCCAATTCAGCAATACATTAAAAAGGTTATAAACCATGATCAAGTGGGATTCATTCCTGGTATCAACATACACAAAACAATTAATGTGATTCATCACATTAACAAAATGAAAAATAAAAACCATATGATCGTATCAATAGATGCGAAAAAGCATTTAACAAAATCCAGCAGCCATTTATGATAAAAACTGTTAAGTAAGTGGGAATAAAGGGACCATATCTCAACATAATAAAGGCCATATATGATAAACCCACAGCTAACATCATACTCAATGGGGAAAAACTAAAACCATTCCCCATAAGATCAGGAACAAGGCAAGGTTGCCCACTTTCTCCACTTCTATTCAACATAGTGCTGGAAGTTCTAGCCACAGCAATCAAACAAGAAAAAGAAATAAAAGGCATCCAAATTGGTAAGGAGGAAGTAAAATTGTCATGATATGCAGATGACATGATACTATATATAGAAAGCCCTAAAGACTGCACCAAAAAACTGTGAGAACTGATAAATGAATTTAGTCAAGTAGCAGGATACAAAATTAATATTCAGAAATCAATTGCATTTGTATACACCAATAATAAAATATCAGAAGGAGAAATTAAGAAAACAATCCCATTTACAATTGCTTCAAAGACTATAAAAAACCTAGGAATAAATTTAACCAAAGAAGTTAAAGATTGTACTCAGAAAACTATAAGAAGATACAATTAGATGGAAACATGCTCGTGGATAGGAAGAATTAATACCATTAAAATGTCCATACTGCCTAAGGCAATATAGAGATTCAACGCAATTCCTATCAAACTACCAAGGACATTTTTCACAGAAATAGAACATATAATCCCAATATTTATATGGAACCATAAAAGATCCTGGATAGCCTCGGCAATCTTGAGAAATAAGATCAAAGTGGGAGGTATAACGATACCTAACATCAAATTATACTACAAGGCTACAGTAATCAAAACAACATGGTACTGGCATAAAAACAGACACATAGGTCAATGGAACAGAATAGACAGCCCAGAAATAAATCCATGCCTATATGGTCATTTAATCTATGTCAATGGAAGCAAGAATTTACGGTGGGGTAAAGACAGTCTATTAAATAAATGGTGCTGGGAAACCTGGACAGACACATGAAAAAAAATGAACCTCCTTACACCATATACAAGAATAAATTCAAAATGGATTAAAGACTTAAATGTAAGATCTGAAACCATAAAACTCCTAGAAGAAAATATAGGAAGAAAGTTTACAGACATTACCTGGAGTAAGGTTTTTACTGATATATCCCCTTGGGCAAGGGAAGTAAGAGAAAAAATAAACATGTGGGATTACATCAAACTAAAAAGTTCTTTCACAGCAAAGGAAACCATCAATAAAACAAAAAGGGATCCTACCGAATAGGAGAAGATATTTGCCAATGATATATCCAATAAGGGGTTAATATCCAAAATTTATTAAAAACTCACTCAACTCAACTCCAAAAAAACAAACAACCCAATTAAAAAATGGGCAGAGGACACGAAGAGACATTTTTCTAAAGAGGACAGACAGATGGCAAACAGACATATGAAAAAATGCCCAACCTCACTAATCATAAGAGAAATGCAAATAAAAACCACAATGAGATACCACCTCACTCCAGTCAAAATGGCTATCATCAATAAATCAACAAACAAGTGCTGGTGAGGATGTGGAGAAAAGGGAACACTTGTGCACCGTTGGTGGGATTGCAGGTTGGTGCAGCCACTATGGAAAGCAGTATGGAGGTATCTCAAAAAACTGAAAATGGAACTACCTTATGACCCAGCAATTCCACACCTAGGTATCTATCTGGAGAAATCCAAAACTCTAATTCGAAAAAATTTATGCACCCCTATGTTTATTGCAGCACTATACACAACAGCCAAGACATGGAAACAACCGAAATGCCCATCGGTAGACGACTGGATTAAGAAACTGTGGTACATTTATACAATGGAGTATTATGCAGCCATAAAGAAGAATGAACTCTTATCATTTGCAACAATATGGATGGACCTAGGGAATATTATGCTAAGTGAAATAAGTCAGACAAAGACAAATACCATATGATCTTACTTATATGTGGAATCTAAAGAAAAGAATAAATGAATGAACTAATCAGAAACAGTCTCAGAGACATAGAAGAAAAACTGAGGGTTGCTAGATGGGGGGTGGGGGTGGGGATAAGGAGGAAGGTGAGGGGATTAGAAAACAGTTGGTAACCACAGGATTGCCACGGGGATACGAAAAGTCAATTTGGGGAATGTAATCAATAATGTTATAAAGATTTTGTAGGGTATCCGATGGACACTTGTCTCGTTAGGGAGACCACCTCAGGGATGATGTAGATGCCTGATCACTGCACTGTACACCTGAAGCTGAAGCTGAACAATAATGAATGTCAACTACAATTTTATATATATGTTTATATACATATATATATGTATATACATATACAATTTTATACATATATGTGTGTATATATATACATATACAATTTTATACATATATATGTGTATATATACATATACGTGTGTGTGTGTGTGTGTGTGTGTGTGTGTATATGTAGTTACAAGAAGTGGAGTACAGCATTAGGAATAGAGACAGTGGAAATGTAATGGCTGTGTGCGATGTCAGAGGGGTAGTAGATGGGGAGTTGTCACTGTGTGAGGAATATAAATGAGAAATGTCTAACTTTACATTGTTTTGTACACCTGAAACTAATTAAAAAACTTTTTATGTCCCTATCAGTTCTATTAATCAAAGTATTTCCCATGAACTTTTTTTAGCATTCCCTCATTTTTTGACCCCACAAAATTGTTCCAGGGTCACCTTGTATTTCCATGTCCTAGTCCTGGAATTGACCAGTTCTCTAAGGAGCCCTTGTTTCTTTCAGTGGAGAATGGCTTTTAGAAACCAAGATTTGGGTGCAAGGTGTGGTAGAGGATATATTTTAGAAAACTAAAATAGAACTCAGCAGGTCACGTGGGACCGTGTACAGGGAGCCAGACATCAGGCTTCTCCTTCCTTCTTGTTTTCGCTGGGTAGGGCACTTGGACATCATGACTTTTTACTCACCCACGTTTGCTTTCCTGAGCTGGGCTGGATGCAAGAGGCCCAGCCACAGAAATGCTGGAGCCATTCTTTGTGGTCTCCTGTCGTCTTTTGCTGTCTCCTGGATATTGAAGTCCCTTGGGTTCCACCTTCGGTGAACCTGCGAGCTTGTCCTGCTCTGAAACTTCCCAACCTTCCCTACATCCAAAAAATTCACCTCCCTCCCAACATTTTCCAACGTGCTCCATTCTTTGGAAATAGGAATAAGAAGATTTGGACTCAAACTCTGGTTCCTCCACCTGTGTGACCATAAGCAAGTTAATGTTTCCGGGCCTCAGTTTCCTCATCTTTAAAATGGAGGAATAATCTTCAATATCATAAAATAAATTAATATGAAAGTGTTTTGTGAACCATAACATCTCCATAAAAATGTAAGTGGCTACGATTGCTATAAACTAAATCTTCCCGTGTATTAATAGCTTAATGAGTTAACACTCCTAAGTTACCAAGGCAGCTTGAGAAACTTGGGAATTAGTTTGAAGCCAGAGATGCAGTCTGCCATTAACTACTTGTGTGACCTTGGGCAAAGTCACTTAACGTCCCTGGGTCTCCATTTCTTCATTTGTAAAATGGGATTACAATACTTACCTTGTAGTTTGTTACTGGGTGTCTGCTGAGTGACAGGGCTTGCTGGACTGACCAGAGCTGGAGGCAGTGAGGTGAGGACTGAGCTTCAGAGCAAGAGGGCACAGGGGCAGTGACTCTCAGTCTTGGCTGCACATAAGAATTATGTGGGTAGCTTTTTAAAAATCTCGATGCCCAGGCTGGACCCCAAGCCAATAATATCAGAATCTCTGGGAGGTGAGACCAAGCATCAGTAGTTTTTAAAGCTCCCCAGGCAATTCCAGTACCCTGTCTCCCCGAAAATAAGACCTAGCAGGACCATCAGCTCTAATGCATCTTTTGGAGCAAAATTAATATAAGACCCTGTATTATATATTATATTATTATATTATATTATATTATATTATATTATATTATATTATACCCAGTCTTGTATTAAAATAAGACCTGGTCTTATATTAATTTTTGCTCCAAAAGACGCGTTAGAGCTGATTGTCTGGCTAGGTCTTATTTTCAGGGAAACATGGTAAGTGAGTTAAAAACCCAACTCCTACTGTTTCTCCTCTTCTTTTTCTTTGGGACCATGACCCAAACGGGTGGCCAATGGTGGGCACCCTAGGCCTGGGGGCCAGGTGGTGAGGAAGGGACTGCAGGATAAGCAAGCCTTTCAGATCCGCTTACACATAAGCAACTCTGCCTTGGGGCTGCCTGTGTCCTACGTACACTTCGGTTGAAGTTGTTGAGAGACATCATTTGAAAGCTAAAAAGGTCAGGTTGCAGTATAATGCTGATGCCTCCCTCCCTCCCCACCCCCGCCCCACATACATAGGATCTTATTTTTAAAAACTTCTTAATGACAGTTATATACCGAAATGTTGTTGGAGCTGCCTGTTCAAAACAACAACAATATACTTAAATGTATAATAAGCACATCATGCATTCAACCTGGGGTTAGACAGAATTGTCATCTTGACCACATGTTGTGCTGCCAGGGAGAGGCTTCCAGGAGACCACGTGGGTGCCCTCCAGCCAGGCCTTCCCAGGCTGGGCTGGTCTCTGGCCCATATTTGAGTAATCTGGGTTTAGGAATTACAATGAAGTTTTCTGTCTATATTGTGTTCTTGCTAGCACGTTTCTTGAGTGGCTATAATTTAATGCCTCTACCCTTAAAGATGGGCGGGGGTGGGGGTGGCAATATCGCCTTGCTTTGTCAAAGGGGTGGCAGGAAGAGCCAGAACAAGATCCAGGAGTCTTGGCTTCTAGGATCCCTCTCTCCTCTTGGAGCAGATGTCTTTGCTTCTTGGAGATCCTTCCCTTTCCCAGGTAAATGCCTGGTTCTATCTATAGTGAGGCCTGCTGGGTAGAGCGTGCAACAAACAGTGCAGGTGGTTCTCACATTGTCTAGATGGCAGAACCCCTGAAGGGTGTCGTGCTCATTCAGCTACTGTGTATTGATCACCGAGTATGTGCCAGGTGCCCTATGTGTGCTATTGTATTTAATCAGCCTGACACCCTGAAGGATGGATATTATCCCAACTTATTTTCCAATGATAAAACCAAGGCTCAGAGAGTGAAATAAGTTGCCCAAAATTACACAGCGTGTAAGTTGCAAGACCAAGACTGGAACCCAGGACTCCACTCTCAGCACTGAGCTACACTGTTCCACGAGGCCCAGGTTATCAGCACCACCACCATCTCTGGCTTATAGAAATATCAGGATCCATGAGCAAGTCTTGCCTCTCCACAAAACAATCAAACCAAGAGGTAGTGCTTGCAGAAGTCCTGCTGTCCTTCCAGAATGATTTCCTCTTACCTCTGTGACCATCACTACGCAAATGTGACCAATAGTTACATAACAGGCAGCAAGGAAAGGCATTTCTTCCACCCTGGCATCAGGCGACTGTTCCCAGTCTTCTCCGGAAAGTTCATTGCCTGGATACATCTAGAACACACCACAAGCCATCAAGACATGTTTCTGGTTTTTGCTTTCAGTGTGGTCTCTTTGCATTTGTGCCCGTCCATTTCTGGTCCCTCTGGGCAGCAGAAGCCAGAGTCATAATGAATTTATCTTAACATCTAGTCTTGATTTTAAAAATTCATCTCTGTAGAACTATACTCACAGCATTAAAGCTGGAAAGGATCCGAAACATTATCCATTTAAATCTCCTTGATTTACAGTTGGGGAAACTGAGGTTTAGAGTTGTTTAGATACCCGCTAAGGCAACACCGTGACTTAGTGGTCAGAACACAGTATTAACTATGAAAGACTAAGTCATGGGCTCCCCTTCCCCTTGTCGGCCTATCCCAGAGTTTCTTTCCTCTCTGACACTTTGATTCCTCTTCTAGAACTTACTTCTGGGAACCGTGGCATCTGTGGGTGGGTACAGGGAAGGGGACAGGAGATCACTCACCCTCAACCCTGGGTCACCGCTTGAGATCAAATGCAGCCTGGGAGGTGCTGGTCGCAGAGCATCTTTGCCTCCAAAACCAGAAACATTTTGAGGCCACAACTCCATGTGGTAGGAGAGGGACAGGGCATAGGGCAAAGTCCCTCAAATGGATGCCAGTATGAGGAAGCCATGGTGGCAGGGAAATTCAAGGCCTGGGTCCTGTTCCCCACTTGCCTGAAGGATCAGCTCCGAGCAGCTTGGGAGTTTGGCTCCAGCACAGCCCCTGGGGTGTGGCAGGTGCTTAGTGAATTATTGCCTTTGAAACCACCTGGGATGCCACACAAGGAAGCCAAGTGTGTTTGTGAGGTGTCTCGTCCTGTTTGGGACAAAGAACGGCATCTCACTCTTATTCTGCAGATTCAGTTCTGAATGACTTTACCTTTGAAGGAAGAAGATTGGTTACTGTTGACAAGAATCAAAGGGAAGTGCCACGGGCTTTGAAGGCATTTCTTCGGGAAGAGTTTCCAAAAGGTTGGAGCAATGATTCTCACCCCTCTGCCTGTTAGAACCATTGGTCTGAAAACTCCCCATGCCCTGGCCTAATTCAATCAGAATCTTGGGAGGTTGGACCCCGCATTGCTATCGTCTAGCGCCCCCTGTGGTTCCAGTGCACCAGCTTGGGACCCCTGGTGGAGTAAGTGGGGTCTCCCAGGCTGCTGACGTTGAGCAGGACAGCAATGATTTGAAGAGCTAAGTTCCCTTGTGATTGCTACAAACTATCCTTAACCACCTTGTCATTTTAGTTTACCCCCGGCAGTGGGGCACGCCTGGGTCCATTTCATCGCTCTGATTTGATTCAGGTGCAGTCAGACCCTGCACCGTGATCGAACAGTCCTAGATGGTCGTTCATGGATGGCTCCAGCCTGCTACATGCCTTGAGGAGGAAAAGGAGGAAAGAAATGGTCTGTAACAAATTGGAAGGGTCTTGCTCTCATCCCATTGACAGGTCCCAAGCATTGCTCTCTTTGCCTCTTCATCTTTGCCGCTGGAGAAATCCAGGTGTTTGCTGGTGATCTTGGGAAAGTGACTTAATGTCTCTTGGTCTTCAATTTCTTCATCTGTAAAATACTGGAGCAATACTGACCTCATAGCAAAGAAGAAAGGAGTACAGGAAATTATGTTGATGAAACGCTGGCCCGGTGCCTGCCCCTGGGAAAGGCACTCACTGAAGAGCTGCTAACGTTTGTATACACTGATTTGCCAGGCCCTTTATGATAACACAAAAGACTTTGCGTTTATTTTTAAAGAGGATTCCATAGCAGTCAGTTCCATTTGGCATAGGAAAGGTGAAGAATTTCCACTTTTCCCCTCCTAACTGTGCAGATGTGAATTACTGAGTTCATAGTTAGCCGCTTATAATAATTGTGTCCCTCCAGTGGATGTTGATCCAATATTTCCCTTCCAGGGCTGGTCACACTTCAGTGCCATAATGGAAAGCAGGGGGTAAAAGTCCTTTAAGACATCATCTTTCTTGATTGAAAGAAAAAACTCACATCTTCGACATACTTTCAAGTCCTGACTGTTTTCAAAGTCTAGCACAATAGAGCGGAGGGGACGAGATCTCCATCAGCAATAGTCATATCCCTGATGTTTATCAGATGCTTTCAAAGCATTTCCCATATTCACTGCAATAACTTTGAGAGGAAGGCAGGGGAGCCTTTTACCTACTTTACAGATAAAGAAACTGTGGACTAAAGTTACTCAACAGAACTGGGGCTGATGTATTTGATATTTCCAAGAAAGCACACTGATTCCAGTAGCCCCAAGAGGAGAGACTGAGTCTACTCAGTAACTATTTATAGCTATGAACTATTTACTATTTATTATAAGAGCCAGGCACCGTTTGAGTGTTAGGAAGGACAGTGCATGAGACAGATGTGGTGCTGTCCTCACGGAGCCCACGGGATAGTGGAATTTGACCAGGATAGTCCCTCTCCGTCTCCAATTTGTTCCTCTCCTCAAGGCTGTTGCTCTTTCCAACCTGACCTTAGCAATGAGTTTCTAATGTAAATCTCTGCTGGGTACACACTCCAGAAAAGGCAGCTCCTTTTGCTCATCAGCCAGACACAGGCCTCCTCCAAGCCCACGCTTCTGGCACCTCCCTCAGTTTGGTCAGCTGGTGCCCTCATACGGCCTGTGATCAGAGTCCCGACACATGTCGTCTTTTACGTCTCAGACGTTTGGGGTCTGTGGTGCCAATCTGGAGCCCCGTGGTCAGAGGCCCGTCCCCACTTGTCAATCCAAAGCTAACAGAGGAGCCTCCTCAGTAGATATTTCCTTCACCACAGTTTGGGTTACCGATCCTTGGCCACAGGCCCGGTGACTTCTTGTCAGGTGTTGGAGGTGGAAAAGCAAGGGAGAGGGAGGCTGGAAGCTATTTTCATCTGTTCCAATGGCTTAAAACACCAGCTTCTGTTGTGCCTTATTTAGATGAATAGTTTTGCCCTAAAAAAAGTCAAAGCTGTGACTTAGTTGCGCTTCCAAGTTGCTCAGAATGGTCTGGGCTGCTGTCTGGAGCTATTCTGAATGTCTTTAGATGCTGTGAGGTAGACACCATGATTAGGTAACTGAAAGAGCTTTTGGGAATCATCCCCTCGGATTTTGGGGCCAGGATGAAAAACACTGGTGTTTGGGAACCCAGTTTGTTTCTGTCCACTCTTATTTTTAAATAGCCATGGGTGGGAGTCTACTTGCCGATTCAAAGAAAAGTGTGTTTCAAGCCTTCCAAAGCAGAGGGTGTGGGACTTGCAGACATATCAAGGTGAGCCCAGAGTCCAGATCCCACCTGGGGAACCACAAAAGTTACGTGCACCAGGAACATGCTCTCTTAGAAAAAGAAGCCACGTGGCACTGCCATGGTGGGTAAACACATTCATTTCAAACCTCTTCTCAACACCATGCTGACCTGAGGGAAGATTCTCGAATAGGGCAAGTTTGCTTCTGGTGCCCTGTTCTGTCCTCTGATCGCTGCACACCCCCTACCCTGGCCTCGCGGTTGGGTACTGTCCATGCCCCGCTTTCCCAGACAGTAGCCTAGGCTCCAAAATAATCTCTTTGTCTTGCCACACTGATCTCATTAAACAATTGCTTTTTATCCATGTAGAACCCCCTCCAGTGACAGGAGAAAAATGTGTTCCTCATTTTTTCCCAGTGTCCAGCCTGCCTAGTTTCAGGATCTAAGAGGGATGCACAGACGAGAAGAGGTAGCCTGGTGGTTCAAATCCCACTCATGCTACTTCCTGGCTGGGTGACCATGGTCTGAGGCTCTCCACCTCTTTGAGCCTCAGTTTCCTTTTCTGTGACAAGTTCACGGGCCACCAGTCTATAGAAACATTCCTATCAATAGTTTTAGAAAAATACAAACAACAATGGTGGGCCTTGGACACGCTTTGAAATCAACCTTTGGTCGCAATGTCAATGCTAACACCACCCAACCATCCGCTCCAACGCGGACAGACTTGACTACGTTACAGTCCGACGGTGAGGATGGCGGTAATGCTCAGAAGCGTGTGTAGTGCGTGCAATGCGGGCTCTACAGCCAAACAAGGCACTCAGTAAATATTATCATCACTAGTAGTTTACACTGTAGAGTGCTCAGATGCAACATCTAATTTGCATTTGATTTCTACAACATCCTGTGAGAGGCAGAGAGTCATATCCTTTTCACAAATAAGGACACTCAGATTCAAACAGATGAAATGTCTCACCGAAGAACAGAGCCCGGGTTTTCTGACTCCAAGAATAGAGAGCTTTCGATTGTTCTCTGCCACCTGGACAAAAGTACTCTTAAAACTAAATAACAAAATCTCATTACAAAGAGCTCATTAGAGTCAACGCACAGGTCAACGTTTTTGAAAATTTATGTCACGGGAGAGATAAAATCAAGCAAAGGTTTAGACGTGGCTTTTGAAGGTGGGTCCCCCACTCCAATGTTTGCAGCTTTGCAGAGCTGCAAAGTCACATATGACCTGCTAGGTGACAAAGGTTCTCTAAGGATGACCTCAGAGAGATGATAAGTTTCCCCTAAGATGACTCTTGGGAACAGTCTGGGCTCTTTCTAGGCTGCTGGTGGGTGAGAGGGTGAGAAGAAAGGCGATGAGAGGTCAGATGATTGCTTCCAACCAGCTGTATTGAGGGAGTTTCTTCACTAGAGTACAACTGCCCTTATTAAATTCCACGTCAATTTAAAAATTAAAATGAACATATTTGGTTAAAGGCAGAATCTAATATTTCAACCTGAAAAATGGTTCCAGAAATACAGAGGAGCAACTGCAACCAGAACCCTCTGCCTGTGGAAACACCGGTGGCAAAGCACTGATTTCTTTATTCTATTCCTTCCATCCATCCCTCATTCTTTCATCTAACACGTATATATTAAGCTCTGACTGTTCAGGCCACCTCTTCAGAGCTGTGTGTGGCTCATCCAGCAGTCACAGTAGCCACAGCTAAGAACAGTAGCCCTGGCGTCTGCCCTCAGGACCAGACCTGGCTCAGAGCGCAGTGTGGCCTCTGCAGCGTGCCCCTTCCCTCCCTCCTTTCCTTTTAATCTGGGCCAGTGTCCTCAGATGTGGCGAGGATGGCGATTTCCCGAAGCACAGCTATTATTTTGTTTCCATATTCAGCCTACCTGGATGCCATGTGTTTAATTTCCAGGCACCATTGGACCCTGTTTTTTCTCTGCTTCTTAGAAACAGGTCCTTCCCTACCACATACACCCACACCCCTTCATCAGAAGAGCCCAGAATGATGTCTCCCTGTTGTCGTTGTCAGGCATCCACACCCAAGTCACGAGGCTGTCAGGAGCATGATGCCCCAAGCTCTTCTCCACGGACAATAGGCAGAGGAAAGTGGGGGAAGGGAGGGCAAATGTAAGACAAAACTGCACTGCACACAGCACCAGAAAGCAGGAGACCAGGGTGCTTCCTGGCTCTTGTCCTGGTTCTACCAGTAACTAACTTGCTCTTAGATCCCAGGCAAGCAGCTTCACCTTTCTCTTTTTCAGTTTCTTTACCTGTATCTCAAGGATGGGCACCTGCCTTTGGCTACAGGGCAAAAGGGGGCACCACTATGGACAATAGGATGTCACATTTTAAAAGGTTCCAGTCCTATCTAAAAATTCGTTATTATAAATGACAGATTGCTGCAGGGACAAAAGGGAGTCCTGCTGTTTCAGATGCCTGACGCCTATCGCTTGCTTAGGCATTTTTGTGACCATGAAATAAGACGAATCACCTCTGTGGTCTTGGGCTGGAGGTTCGTGCCCAGACAGTTCTAGAAAGGGCTGAGAAACCAGAAGTCGGTCACGTAACAAGTTCATATGACTTACGGGGCAAGTACTTAGAGATAACGTGTGTTGGTATCTATGGTTGTAAAAATGCAACATGGTTTCAAAATCTTTGACAAGAATGTCTTAAAAGGCACCAGTGTGAGAATATTCATCGGTATATGTAGATCTTTTACACTTCTTCTCATTGTCTGCGTATACATCGCTGTTTCTTCCTATATATATCCCACTTCATTTAGTTTTAAAATCATTTTGCCTTGTTAATCAAAACTACAATGAGATATCACCGCACACCTGCCAGAATGGCTACCATCAACAAGACAAATAGTAACAAGTGTTGGAGAGGCTGTGGAGAAAAAGGAACCCTCATACACTGTTGGTGGGAATGCAGACTGGTGCAGCCGTTATGGATGGCAGTGTGGAGGTTCCTCAAAAAATTAAGATTAGAATTACCATATGACCCAGGAATCCCTCTCCTGTGTATCTACCCCCAAAATCTGAAAACATTTATCTGTAAAGATATATGTATCCCATTGTTCATTGCAGCATTATTTATGGTGGCCAAGATGTGGAGACAACCAAAGTGTCCTTTAATGGAAGATTGGATAAAGAAGATGTGGTATATATATGAGGTCTGACAATTACGTTCGTGAACTGGTTGCAACAATGTTGCTAACCTTTTTTGATATCAGGGGGATTATTCATTATGAATTTGTACCAACTGGACAAACAGTTAACCAAGTTTATTATTTGAAAGTGCTGAGAAGGCTGCGTGAAAAAGTTAGACGACCTGAACTTTTTACCAACAATTCATGGCTCTTGCATCACGACAATGCACCAGCTCACACGGCACTGTCTGTGAGGGAGTTTTTAGCCAGTAAACAAACAACTGCATTAGAACACCCTCCCTACTCACCTGATCTAGCCCCCAATGACTTCTTTCTTTACCCGAAGATAAAGGAAATATTGAAAGGAAGACATTTTGATGACATTCAGGACATTCAGGGTAATACGATGAGAGCTCTGAAGGCCATTCCAGAAAAAGAGTTTCAAAATTGCTTTGAAGGGTGGACTAGACGCTGGCGTCAGTGCAAGCTTCCCAGGGGAAGTACTTTGAAGATGACCGTAGTGATATTCAGCAATGAGGTGTGTAGCACTTTTTCTAGAATGAGTTCTCGAATTTAATTGTCTGACCTCTCACACAATGGAATACTGTTTGGCCATAAGAAAAGATGAAATGCTGCCAGTTGCAACAACATGGATGGATCTTAAAATTATTATGCTAAGCAAAATAAGTCAGACAGAGAAAGTCAAGAACAATATGGTTTCACTCATATGTGGGATATAAAACTGGAAGCAACAAAGAAACAAAAATTCATAGACACAGACAATTTAGTGCTTATAAGAGGGTGGGAGGGGGTGGTGGTAGAAGAGAGAAGAGGGGATCAAATATGTGGTGATGGAAGGAGAACTGACTCTGGGTGGTGAACACACAATGCAATATATAGATGATGTATTTTAGAAATGTACTCATATATATTTTTTTATTAACTGCTAACTAAATTTTTAGCATTCCCTTCACTGCTAAATACAGGCAACAAATTATACTAATATGTGCCGTGCTGTGACTTTGTCACCACTAGAAATCACAGATTTTTTTTTTTTAATCACATTACATACAGTTCCTGCAGGTATCTAGAAACATTGTTTGTATTCATCACTATTCTGGAATTATAGTAGATATTAGATTGGCCACTAGATCTTTTCACTTAATGCGCTAATAATGAAGAACACATATTAACATAAGTTTGTTATTTAAAATATTTTGGTAACTATATTTCAACATGATTGATTTCTTTTGTAATCCTCAGTATTTTCTCTTTTGTATTTAAAAACATTATTCTGATGCAGGGATCCATAGAATCCTGGCAAAAGAGCTTCCAGGACCAGGTAAAAATAGTGTATGTGGTGAGACTTGATCTGGTTCTGGATGTATTTTGCAGGTAGAGCTGGCAGAACTAGCTGATGGATTAAGTGGGGAGTGGGAAGGAAGAAGAGTCAGGACTCTGTGGTCTTTGGCCCGAGCAGGTGGATGAAAACTGACATTGTTACAGAGAAGAGGCAGATGAGGGGAAGAGCAGGTTTGAGGGGGCAGGAAATAGAAAGTTCCATGTGGGGCGTGTTGATTATTGGACTTCCAAAAGCAGAGGTCCAATAGATAGTCACACATATGAATCTAGAGCTCAGGAGAGAGACTGGGGTTGGAGATTGGAATTTGGGAGGCATTAGTCTATAGATTGTATTTAAAGCCATAGGACTGGATGTAGTGAATACCACGGCATCTATCTTCTAGATAAGGAAACTGAGGCGAAGAGCGTGGTACCTGCTATGGGCGTGCAGAGCCTGTTCTTTAAGCTTGGTCTTCCTCTACTAGGCAGCGCCTACTCTGCTCCTGAAGGTTGAAAATAACCTAGTGTAGTGAATCAAGCTCTGCGTATAAGGACCACTGCAAAGAGGAATTATTTGATAGAAGCAGGCCCTGTAGTGAGTCTGGTATTGGAAGGATGAAATACATGAAGTTTCCTTCCATCTTGCCAGGTGAACATCCTTCTCCTAATTCAGACCTGTGGGTGCCTGTGGAGTCCATTTCACATACACTGGACTGCTCCAGCCACAACGTATTTCAGGCAGAGATTACTTTAGAAAGGTGGTAATTTAACTGCACAGCCAGAGATGTTCTCATACACGATTGCTCACATTGATGCTAAACCTCAAACACTATTTACCAGAAACACAAGGGCGGTTAGTAATTTTGTTTTCAGACATAGACGTGCAGAGCAGTCCCAACCAACACAACTGACTGGGCCTTGGTTTCCTTATCTGTTAACCACACAGGTTCGCTGAGGTGTAATGAACATCCCCAAGGCTCTAGAATGAGGTTTCACTTTTCTCTGAACTCGCTTCCTCTTGTGTGAATGCCCAGCAATTCCGGGGAAGTCGTCATCCAAGAAGAGGGGAGGAGAGTCTCAGGGGAGAGCATCAGGGTTTCTGTTCCTGGCTGGCTGCTCTGATCTGAGGTAATCCTTTCTACGTTTTGGGGTCTCCATCCTTTTTAAGTTTCTGAATAAGAAGGGAAACTTTCAGAAGTGACTGGAGAGATGAATTTCATGATTACAGAACACTCTGAGTGTAATACAGAAAGTCCAGAAGAATCCTGTGCTTGGATCACCCTAAAAGTATTTCTCATGTATATTGCATCACACAGACCATGGTATTCACATAAAGATAAAATGTGGTGTAGTGGAAAAGAATATGGGCTTCGGAGAAAGGAGACCTGGCTCCAGTCTCAGTGCTGCCACTTTCTAGCTGTGTGACCTGGGGGCGTTTCCAATTATAGCCACCACTGGGTGCCTACAATGTGCCAGGAGCCTTAAAGAAAAGGTTTCTTCCCAGCATGGTAATTACTCCCATTTTACACATCAGGATGCATTACATACAGGTCAGGGCAGGTCCCTACCTAGTGGGTGTCTAGGATTCAAACAAGGTTTTCTGGATGACTCCAGTTCTCATCATTATTGCAGGGAAGCCTGGGGTGGGAAATGCACGGGAAGCACCTGAGAAAGAATTATTGCTCAATGAACACCACTTTCCTCTCATTTTTGAGCTACAACAGATAACATAGGCTCACAATTCATAATTCCAGGAAGAGTTTTTCTTTTTTCTTTCTTTCTTTTTTTAAATTGGGGAAGGGGAACAGGACTTTATTGGGGAACAGTGTGTACTTCCAGGACTTTTTTTTTTTTCCAAGTCAAGGACAGTTGTTGTCCTTTCAATCTTAGTTGTGGAGGGTGCCGTTCAGCTTCAAGTTGTTGTCCTTTCAGTCTTAGTTGTGGAGGGCGCAGCTCAGCTCCAGGTCCAGTTGCCCTTGTTAGTTGCAGGGGGTATAGCCCACCATCCCTTGCGGGAGTCGAACAGGCAACCTTGTGGTTGAGAGGACGCGCTCCAACCAACTGAGCCATCCGGGAGCTCAGCAGCAGCTCAGCTCAAGGTGCCCTGTTCAATTTTAGTTGCAGGGGGCGGAGCCCACCATCCCTTGCGGAACTCGAGGAGTTGAACTGGCAACCTGAACTGGCAACCTTGTGGTTGAGAGCCCACTGGCCCATGTGGGAATCAAACCGGCAGCCTTCGGAGTTAGGAGCATGGAGCTCTAACCACCTGAGCCACCGGGCCGGCCCCCAGAGAAGAGTTTTTCATTCTTTACCTCCCATTCCTTCCTCCCTTCCTCCCTTCCTTCTTTCCTTCCATCCATCATTTAATTTTCATCAGCATAAGAGTCATTGAAAAATATCAGTCCCTTGCCCAGGAATCTACTTTGTCACCAGGAAGCTTTGTGGGTCCAGCTTCCACACCCTTTCCGTCAGCAGGGCTGGGTTCTTCCCTTGATACCCAGGTCTGCCAGAGGAGCATTTTTGCTGATCTTAGAATCAGCTCATATCTGCTGAGCACTGACTATCGGCCAGCACTGCAGCTATCATTTTGGGTGCATTTCCTCACTTCATCCTCAGAAGAGACCCGTGAGGTAGGTACAGTTGATATTTCTATTTCAGAGGTGAGGAAACTGAGTCTTACAGAAAGCCAGTCCCTTTCCGAAGGCCACACAACTCACCAGGAGTAGTCAGAATTAGAAACCAGGTTTGCCTGACTCCTAAATTCTTCCTGCCCCTTAGGAATGTCCAAGAAATTGACATTTCTTCGGGCAAACTGGGGTTTTCCCATCTCCTCCCAGCTGTTTTCTTTGCCCTCCCACAACCCTCTAAAATAGATTACCTCTAAAATGAAGATTTCTAGGGGTTCAGGAGAGCCTGCAGCTTTCAGTAAACAGTCACTGTCAAAGGGAAAGCTCTGCGTTATGTGTCAAAAGCCACGTGGACAGCCACACCCCCTGACTTAGTAATTGTACCCCTGGGATTCTGCTAAGGTTATATTTAACATAAACAAAATCTCCATGAGTATATTTATCATAAAGTTATTTAAAATTTAGAAGCAACATAAATGTCCAAAATAAAAAAATTGGTTGTGAACTGCTATGCACGCATCAAAACGACTGAACACTATGCAGTCATCAAAGTGACGATTGTTTAGACTATATAAAAATGGACAAATATTTATGGACATACCATATATGAGTAAGTGAAAAAAGTAGAGTATAAAATATACATGCAATATGATTGTAACTAAGCCCAGTATGTACACATGTGGGCAAGGTCTGGAAAGGAATTAATGAAAATGAAATTAGTGTGTCAGGTTGGTAGAAATACAGGTGCTTTCATTTATTTTTTTTAAAAAAAGCAGTTTCTGCTCATGATAGAAAAAAGTTCAAACAATAAAGAAGGTGTGAAGTTGAAAGTATTTCTACTCTCCAGTGGCAGAATTGAAATTACCTTTTCTTGTGCCCTTTTCATGGATGAGTTTTTAAATTTAAAAAGCTCCTTAATGCTGATTTCAGTTACAAGCACAGCAAAAGAAGTCATTTTCCCTCCCACAATAGCCAGTACCTGTTTCTTTCAGATCATTTGGAGTCTTTTAGTAAAACTTTACTTTGCTTATTAGCATTTTTTAATTTGAAAAATTTCAGACGTACAAAACATTTAGAATATAACGGAACGGTCATGTGTATACCTACCACCCAGTATAAAAAACACCACTGGTACACGCCCCTTAATCCATCCCTCCCTCCCTCCCTGTTGGTGGTCATGACTCCTGAATTTGCTGTTCATCATATTTTTCCACTTTTACTATGTATATATAGCTCTCAAAATTATTTGCTCTTGTTTTGCATGTTTTGTTTTTCTATAATTTATACAATAGTGTCTGTCTCCTTTCCAACTTGCTTGTTTCACGTAAGACTAGTCTTGTGAGCTTTATCCATATGGATACAAACAGCTTTCATCTGTGCTGCTGTTTACGCATGTGGCAATCCCTGTTGGTGTCCCACCCGCCTATGTCCCCTCAGCACTCACCATTTCCCCCATCATTGCCTGAGGGGTTGATTTGGCTGCTGAGGTGTGCTCTGCTTCCAGCTCCCAGGAGCGGCCCTCATCCAGGCCTGAGAGGAGTGCTGGATAAATCCCTGCTCCCTCCTCCTTGCTCTACACTGTTTCCTAGAGTTCCAGGTGGGACTAAGCTCCATGTAGTTACCCACAGTAGTAACTTGTTTGACAATAGTCTCAGGTTGGGTTCTCCAGAAGGAGATGCCTAACCAGAGCTCGGGGCACAAGGTGTTTGCTAAGAAGGGGGGAGAAAGCAGGATTGGTGAGAGGGAGAAGCAGAACTGTGATGCAGGCCAGACGAAACCTCCACTGGCCTACACAGAGCTAGGGAGAGAGTAGTGGCTTTCAGAGTGTCCCATGATGGACCGAAATGGCTGGGTCTTTATACCCTGCCTTGCTCAGTCTCCAGCGATGGGCTGCCCCAGGGAAGGCATGACCTTGGGCAAAGCTGCTCCTGGCAGCTGAGGTAGACCCTGAAGGAAGTGACAGCTGGAGGCCATCTGCTGACCCCAAACCCAGCAGCTGGGCAGCAGGGCCTTCCTTCCTTGAGGGGGCTCTGGGAAGCATGTTGGGGAGGAAGAAATTTTACTCTATCCTTTTAGGTTCTTTCAGCTTGTCTAATAATTAAATCTACATGAGACAGATTAACAAAAGAAAATAACCAAGTTTAATTACATACATATATATTGGAACCCCACATATAAGAGAAAGTCAGAGACCCCACAGACATGAGGAGTTCAGAGGCAGAAAGGTAAAATGAGGTATATACGAAAGGTTGATTACACAGTGGAAATTTCGTGAACTTAATTGTCTGACCTTCGTATATTAAGGAATAAGGTAGTGCCTGAGGTTTCAGAGGGGAGGATGGTAATTTTCAGGATGATAAGAACCGTGTTTCCTCGAAAATAGAACCCAACCAGAAAATAAGCCGTAGCATGATTTTTCAAGATGCTTGTAATATAAAATAAGCCCTAATGCATCTTTTGGAACAAAAATTAATATAAGATCTGGTCTTACTTTGGGGGAAATACAGTAGGGCTTATTTTATATTATGAGCATCCTGAAAAATCATTCTAGGGCTTATTTTCAAGTTAGGTCTTATTTTCAGGGAAACACGGAAGAGTAGATATTCAGCAATTAGAAGTTTGCCCTGCCTTCTAAATAGGTCATAAAAGGTTATCTCTGGTAATAACTCTTATTATGGGCAGGCCACAGCTTAAATTCTTTAAGAGAGAGGTAAAAGTTTCTCATGAGCCCACAGAATCTTAATTGCCTTCAGTTCAAAATAATCCACATGCCAAAGTAGCACATCTTGGGGAGGCCTGCCTGCACTGAAACCCTTCACAACACATCCATGGGTACCACAGGAGCACACCTTTTATTGGCTTCTTCATCTGTCCCACTTTCCTGTCACACATTTGGGATCATCTCCCATGTAAACTACTTATACTCGTTTCCTTGACGCAGGGTCTGTTTTTGAGGGAACTCAAATGAATACAATGAATAAATCTCAGTGTACTTATCCATTCTCTGATTAATGGACACCCATTGTTTCCAAGTTTTTGGTACTACAAACTATGCTGCAGTGGATGTACAAGTCTCCTTGTGAACATGTTCTGGGAGTTCTAAGGTAAATACCTACGTAGAGGCAGAGTTCTTGGATTACAGTGTATGCATGTCTTCAAATTTACTAGGGGTTGTACCAAGGCCCTGTAGCTAAGGTCAAGATTGAGGGTGTCGATATACTTGGGGGACGGTCTCAGGTTGAAAAAGTTTTGCGTCAGATGGACTTCATCACAGCCCAATCTTCATAATCCCGTCTCTAGAGTTGAGTTTCTCAAACTTTAACGTGCATACAAATCCCCTGGGATCTTGTAAAATTGCAGAATCTAATCCAACAGGTCTAGACTGGGACCCGAAATTCTGTATTTCTAAGCTTTGAGATGCTCTTCGGCTGTAACATGGACCTCACACTGAGTAGCGCCCTCGAGAGAATAAGTCTGATTAGGGGGCTATCAGAATATCAAAGAAAAAGGATCTGTAGTTTTTTTTTTTTTATTTCTGACCACGGTTAACAGAATAGGGTGAAACGAGATGGCATAACAGGGAACTGGCTTGTGGGCTAAACCATGAAGATACTAGAGGGTGTGGATGGAGTGTTATACTACTAAGCATCTAGGGAATACTGGTGGATTTTTGGGGTAGTGTCAATTCCAGGTTACTCCTCAACTTTTGTCATGGGAAAGGTATAGACCAGAATGGTCTTACAGGAATACAGCTCCGTCTTGTTAAATGTCAACTGATTTTTCACCTCTTTTTTTTATTGTTGTCCCAGATACAATGTTTGCTGTCAATTTGAGGGTGCTGTGACATTTGCCTTTGACAAGTGTGCAGGTTAGGTGGGTCTGTACTTAAGTCCTCAAGGGGGTAGACCTGCTGGGCTACTTCGAGGATTTGCAGCCATGGACCAGCCATGAGGGAGAGTTCTCTGTCCACTCCCATAAATGCAGAGGAATGTTTAACATCAGTTTAAAACAATTCCATTTCTATACATGATGGTGTAACAGGATTGAATTTACCCGCCCAAAACAACGAAAAACTTGGACAAAATATTTGAAAAAATGGCAACAAATGATATGGGGAACACATGAGGTGACCCCTGCAGTTACCTAGGTCATTGCCTGGAGAAAATTTTCAGGCTGTGACATATGGAAGGGAAACCTAGTCAGAGCCCAGAAAACTCTATGAGTTGAGTAAACATTGATGGGGGCCAGGGAAGCCAAGGCAGCTAAAGCTCACAGGGCAGAATAGCAGAAAGGAGAGAGCTGAACACAGAGAGAACTCTGAAGATCTATAGGGGGTCTCCCCTGAGTATTCATATGAGTACTGGCCAGTCCATGCATGTGAGGAATCTTGCTGAGACAAGGGAAAAAGTCACCAAAAATGAATTTGAGGGAACAGTACTTAGAGCCTACATAGGGCCAAAAATAATGCCTGTTCCCACAAGCCAGAGAAGAAAACAAAATTCAGGAGGCTGATTGGAGTACCAAGGAGGGTCTTGCCTTGGGGAAAATTTTTAACTCTAAATTAAATGCAGCTCTGATGTGGCCTAATAAAATTTAAAAATAAGACCTGAAATGATCAAACTATATCCAAGTAACTTAACTGCATTCCAGAACAAACTTAAGAATCTTCATATAAATGCAAAAATATTCAACATCCAACATAGTAAAATTCATACTGTTTGGCATCCCAACAAAAGTACCAGGCATGCAAAAAGGCAGGAAAATACAATCCAGGATGAGGAGAAAAATCAATTAGTCAAAACTGACCCTGGAAGAATACAGATAATAGACTTTATAAACAACAATATTTCTAAAATGTTATTATGACTATATTCCATATCTCAAGAAGATGGAGGAAAGACTCAACATGATAAGTAGAGATATGAAAGATATAAAATAGACCCAAATTGAACCTTTAGAGAGGAGATCTACAATGTCTAAGATGAAAAATGCACTATCTAGGATTAATAGCAGATTATACATTGCAGAAAAAAAAAAGAGCGAACTTGAAAACAGCAATGAAAACTATCCAATGAAACTTAGAAAAAAGACTTTAAAAAATTAGAGCATCATTGAATTATGGGATATCTTTAAGTGGCCTAACATATGTGTAATTTAGAGCTTGGAGTCCCCAAAATAGGGAGTCAGGGGGTCAAAAATATTATTTGAGGAAACAATGGCTGAAATGGTCTAAATTTTATGAAAAATATAAACCCACAGATCCAAGAAGTTCAACAAACCCCAAGCACAAAAGCATGAATAAAACAACATGGAGGCACATCAGAATCAAATTGATTAAAAGACAGTGATAAAGATAAAATCAACAGTAGCTGAGAAAAAAGACATTATTACAGAGAGACAAAAATAAAATGACAGAAGATTTCTTGTCAGAAACAAAGCAAACTACAAGACAGTAGAATGACATTTTTAAAGTACTAAAAATAAAAAAAGATCAAACTAGAATTCTATACCCAATGAAAATATCTTTTAAAATGAAGATGATCAAGAGAACGAGAAGACAAACCGCAGATAGGGAGAAAATATTCACAAAAAACACAACTGATAAATGACTGTTATACAAAATATACAAAGAACTCTTAAAACTCAACAATAAGGAAACAAACAAATACAAAATGGGCCAAATCCTTAACAGATACTTCATCAAAGAAGATATATGAGTACAAAAGGCAAATAAGCATACGAAAAGATGCTTCACATTATTACCATCGGGGAAATGCAAAATAAAACAACAAGATACCACTAGACACCTATTAGAATAGCCAAAATTTGGAACACGAACAACAAAATGCTAGTGAGGATGTGGAACAGCAGGAACTCTCATTTATTGCTAGTGGGAATGAATGACGATACAGCCACTTTGGAAGACAGTTTGGCCGTTTCTTATAAAACTAAACATACTCTTACCATGTGATCCAGCAGTCATACTCCTTGGTATTTACCCAAGGGGGTTGAAAACTTATGTCCACAAAAACATGTACATGGATGTTTACAGCAGCTTTAGTCATAATTGCCAGAACTCAGAAATGACCAAGATATCCTTCAGTAGGTGAATGGATAAATAAACTGTGGTACATCCAGACAATGGAATATTATTCAGTGCTCAAAAACACATGCATATTACTAAGTAAAAATAGTCAATCTGAAAAGGCTACATACTGTATGATTCCAACCATAGGACATTCTGAAAAAGGCAAAACAATGGAGATGGCAAAAATATCAGTGGTTGCCAGGGGTTGGGGTAGGAAAGAACAATGAACAGGCAGAACACAGAGGATTTTTAGGGCAATGAGAATACTCTCTCTGTATGATACTGTAACAGTAGATACATGTCATTATGCATTTTATAAACCCATAGCATGTATAATAACAGTGAACTCTAAGGAAAACTGTGCATGTTGGGTGATTATCATGTGTCAATGTAATTTTATCAATTGCAACAAATGCACTATTGTGGTGGGGAATGTTGATAATGGGGGAGGTTATAAGGGGTTGAATGCATGTTTGGAGGCAGGGAGTATATGGGAAATCTTTTGTGTCTTCCTTCCAATTTTGCTGTGAACCTAAAACTATCCTGAAAAAACCAAAATCTTAAGAAAAAAGAATTATAAAAGGAAAAAAGAAAGATAGCGGAAATACTTTTTCAGATATACAGAAGCTGAAATAATTCATCACCAAAAGACTTATTTTGTAAGAAATATTATTGGAAGTCTTACAAGCAGAAGGAAAATGATACCAGAGGGAAACCTGGATCTACATAGAAGAATAAAAAGCATCAAAAATGACAATTATATGTGTAATTTAAAGACGTTTTTCTTCTTAGCTAAATTCTTTAAAAGATAATTGACCATTTAAAGCAAAAATAATAACAACATCGTTATGTAGAAGTAAATGTATGAGAACAATAACCTAAAGCCCAGGAGGGGAGAAATAGAAGTATACTGTTTTAAGGTTTTTACCGTGTTTTCCCGAAAATAAGACCTAACTAGAAAATAAGCCCTAGCATGATTTTTCAGGATGACATCCCCTGAACATAAACCCTAATGTGTCTTTTGGAGCAAAAATTAATGTAAGACCCAGTGTTATTTTCGGGGAAACACTGTATATTATCCATGAAGTGGTATAATACCACTTGAAGGTAAACTGTGTAAGTTAAAGATGTATATTATAAACCCTAAAACAGCCACTAAAGTGGCACAACAAAGAGTTATAGCTAATAACAAAGGAGATAAAAATGAAATCACAAAAAATTTTGATTAATCCGAAAAGAGGCAGAACAAGAAGGAGAAATGAACAAAAAATAGATGGGAAAAGTAGAAAACAAATAGCAAGATGGCAGAATTAAAGTCAACCATATAAATAATCACAATAAATGCAAATGGGCTAAATATCCAAATTAAAACAGAGGTTGTCATATTGGATAAAGAAGCAAGACTCAACTATATACTGTCTACAAGAATCCCACTTTAAATATAAAAACACAAATAGGTTAAAAGTGAAAAAATGGAAAAAATATACCATGCTAATACTAGTCAAAAGAAAACTGGAGTGGATATATTAATACCCGACAAAGAAGATTTCAGAGAAAGAGTATAACCAGAGATAAAGAGGGTAATTTAATACTAACAAAGGAGTCAATTAATCAAGATGACATAAGAATCCTAACCATTAGTATACCTCAGAACAGAGCTTCAAAATACATGAAGCAAAAAGTGATAGAACTGCAAGGAGTACTAGACAAATCCACAATTATTATTTGAGATTTTAAAACCTCTCTCTCAAAAACTGATAGGAGAAGTAAATAGAAAAATCAGACCTAAAAATCTGGTTTAGTTCAACCAGAAAGGAAGGTGCAGGAAAGGAGTGAAAATGTTATAAAAAGTAAATTGAATGTAAAAGATTCCATATCCTATAACCCCATTCATAGGAAATATCCAGAGAAGGCAAATCTAAAGATACAGAAAACCGATCAGTGGTTGCCTCAGGCTGGGGTGGGAATACGGATCTATAGCCGATGGGCGTGAGGGGTCTTTGGGGTGATGGAAATATTCTACAACTGGACTGTGGCGAGGGTTGCACAACTCTTTATTTACAAGAGAATCACTGAGTTGTATTCTTAAAATGGGTGAATTTTATGGTATACAAATTATACTTCATTAAAACGATTTTAAAAAAGAGACTTGCGCAGATCTCTAGATTACCCAGCGATATTCCCTTAACATTTGTGAAGTACTTTATTGCATAAAATATTTTCATATTCATTATCCCATATAAGCCTCGCAATATCCTTGTGACGAGATATTATAATGATTCTTGTCGTACAGTGGGGAAACTAAGACTCAGTGTTAAGTGACTTAAGTGGAAGTGACTTAAGTTTGTAGTCCTGCCCCTGCACAATTCCGTCACCCGCTAAGTCTCAGATCTATAAACACCTGTCTCTGGGTACTGTACTCAGGAATGGAAGCAGGGGCCAGACACCCATTTTTCTTGTCTATTCTTCTGTCTCGTCGTTGAGCTGATCTTGTCTCTGGTCACCCCACTTTGTTGGGTGTGTGTTCTGTGGTGGGCCCTTTGGGTAAAGCCTCCTGATGTAGCTGCTTCAATCCTAGACCCTTTTACTGGAGGAAGGGGGTTAATCCTTAATTGGAAAAGTGCTGGGAACAAGTTGGGAGGAGTGGGTTGAGGCCAGGTTAAGGAGTTTGAACCACATCGTGTAGACCACCACTAGTTGTTAACGTTGGCTATGCCTCAGGACCATCTATGACCAAGCTTTTAAAAATACATAGGCTGGAGTCTAAGTCCCGTTCTACGGAATCAGATTCTATAGGGGTTGGGGTTTGAGCATCAGAATTTTGATAGAGCATTCTTATGCTTGACAGGGTTGAAATTCTTGCTGTAGGCAGTGAGCAGTTATCAAAGGACGAGAGCAGTAGCACCATTTTAGGAAAATTAATTTCATAATTGTGGGACAGAGAGGAAACTTGGTAATTGTGGAGGCAAGGAAACTAGTTAGGAGGCTGTGGAAATGGTCCAGGGGTGAGCTGTGCGAAGTCCTGAAACTGGCTAGTGATGGGGAATAGAATGAAAGGGGTGAGAATGGAAGACATTTCAAGGTTTTGAAACATTTGTGTGGTAGGGAGGGGCAGGGAGTGAGAAAGAAAAGACCAGAAATTAATGGTTTCGAGCAAACCTACTAAAGCAAACACTTTTCTTTACTCTCTCTAGTTATTAATTCTTTATTTGGGAGAGTGAATCCTACAACAATGTATTCAGTATTTCCTTTGTTTATTCTGAGACTGACTGATAGATTCCCAGCTTTTCAAACTGTGCTATAGTTATTTTTTAAAGGTACTCAGCAGTATGCCAACAGGTGAGCAAAAGCCAAAGGAAACACATGGCATCTCTTTCTAGACGGGGCTTATTTTCTCTTGAAAATTCTGGTCCTTATAAAACTAAGATCCAATTTGTTCACTCAGTCTTAGCTATTCCAGACCCAGAGCTCACCGGGCACTTACAAATCGCCGTTACTGTTCTGCCTTTCCCAGAGAGTGAGGCCTCGTCATCAGAGGAAGGGGCTGAAACAGGGACATCTAGCCTCAAGGCCATTTGTCTCTCTCCCCCACCTCTGAACTTGGAGAGGCTCTCTTGTAACTGGTTTGTCTGTTTGTAAAATTGTTCCTAGTTGCTTTGAGAATTTCCAACTGAATGTTGCCTTGTTGATGGGAAGCCAGAACTAGGGATTTCAGAATTAAAAAAACAATTTTGAAAACAAAACATACACAAAGTTTTAGCATCACAGGAGAAATTTTTAGGTGAAGAGGTCATCCAATCTCTCTGACATCCTTTTTGAGGTCTTTCATTGGGTCCAGAGACGTGCTTATCGATCCTCTGGGCCCAAGACAGCCAAAGCTTTTCCCCTCGGTTCCCCAGTTGATAGGAGCTGACATTGGCACCCAGTATCAAATACAAAGGCAGTATACCCTTAAACCAGGGCAGTCAGGGGCCTTGTCCTATACCCACTGCTTTACAGGACCCTGCGCTCTGGCCATCTTTAGCTGGGACCCTCCCCACAGAGTGAAAACAAGGAGCCAAGGGGAGCCAAGGACCCGGGCCTTCCAGGTCAGGCTCTGGGGCACTGGAATTCTCTGCTGAAATGACCTCAAGCCCTCTTCTAGGGCCTTTGATGAACTCTTCTCCAGAACCACCCTCCCAAATGTGGGCAGTGTGTCTGATGTGTGCACCCAGAGGCCCAAGAGGTGGTCACGGGGGGCTCTATGGGTGCATGCAATTGAAGTTTGGGTTGTTTGCACACATGCATGCAAGGCTGTCTATAGTAAGGACAGAACTGGGGGTACATAGAGAAGTAGCATGAGCTGTTGGCCAGGGAGCCCCTATTTAAATTCTTGTGTTGGCCCCTGAAAATGTTAGTGTGGGCTTGCCAAGGAAGAACAAATGGGAAATGTCCAGAGAAAATAAAAAAATCATGAAACCAAACAAACAATCCAATTAAAAAATGGGCAGAGGACCTGAACAGACATTTCTGCAAAGAAGACATACAAATAGCCAATAGACGTATGAAAAAATGTTCAACATCACTAATCATCAGAGAAATGCAAATAAAAACCACAATGAGATATCACCTCACACCAGTTAGAATGGCTATCATCAAGACAAATAATAACAAGTGTTGGAGAGGCTGTGGAGAAAAAGGAACCCTCATACACTGTTGGTGGGAATGTAGACTGGTGTAGCCGCTATGGAAGGCAGTGTGGAAGTTCCTCAAAAAATTAAGAATAGAATTACCATATGACCCAGCAATCCCTCTCCTGGGTATCTACCCAAAAAATCTGAAAACATTTATACATAAAGACAAGTATGTTTCAATGTTCACTGCAGCTTTATTTACGGTGGCCAAGATACGGAAACAACCAAAGTGTCTTTTGAGAGATGATTGGAAAAAGAAGTTGTGGTATATATACACAATGGGATACTGTTCGGTGGTAAGAAAAGATGATATAGGAACATTTGCAACACCATCGATGGATCTTGAGATTATTGTGCTGAGTGAAAAAAGTCCGAAAGAAAAAGTTGAGAACCATATGATTTCACTGATATGTGGTATATAAAATTGAAAACAGAAAAAGAACAAGACAAACAAATGAAGAAGCAAAAAGTCATAGACACAGACAATAGTTTAGTGGTTACCAGAGGGGAAGGGAGGAGGCGGATGGTAGATGAGGGTAGATCCAATATATGATGATGGAAAGAAAACTGACTCTGGGTGGTGAACATACGATGTGATATATAGATGATGTAATACAGAATTGTACACCTGAAATCTATGTAACTTAACTAACAATTGTCACCCCAATAAACTTTAATTTTAAAAAAAAAAGAATCATGAAACCAACACGTTTACCAGAACTACTGTTTTGGTGCACAGAAAAGTATCCCCAAAGTCACTGCATTGCTAAACCTGGACTTGAAGCTTAATTTATTTTTTATTTTAAAAAGCAGATAAAATATTGATTATTCTAATAACTGAGATTCATTTAAAAATGGTGATAATAGGTCCCCATGCTATTGTGAGGGTAAAATGAGAACGCAGGCAGTATCTAGTGGAGAGAAGCACTACAAGCTAATATGATTTTTCTATTTTCCTCCAGATGGTCCCTAAGATAATGTTCAAAGCTTTACCTTTTCCTTCATTTGTCTTATACTGTCTGATGGGATATAGTTAATAAAAAACAGACACTAAAATGTTTTTAAATGTCAAGTTAAGACAAATTAGGACTTGCTCTCCTACAATATGACAGCAAACTATAGTCCAGGATCAAAAGCAATCGTTTTTCTACTTTTCAAAGCTGCCAGAATTCCCTGAGGGGTGTACACCAGGCAACTTGGGGACAAGATTAGAATCTCAATGATATCATCGTCCCAGCTCACGCCAGACCCCAGCTAGGGGCATCTATCCACTCTGATGAAGATATGATTTAACACATCTTGTCTGAAAAGAAAGGAAGAGCTGTAAAACCAGGCTGATGAGCCATGCAATCCGCTTAAATCGGAAAATGCACGACCTGCAGAGAATATGCAAAGGCCAGTGAAGTTGTAGGGGAGCTGCAATTACCTGAAAGGGAGCTCTGGTCTGCAGATCTGGTGGAAGGGAATGGTCCTGAGCACGTGGTACCTCTCGGCTTGTGGCCAGCTGCTCAACAAGCTCATTATGGTTGTTCAGGCTTGTGCACAGGCATGCACCCAGCCAAATCAACGCAAGTTATCACAGCTACCTTTTATGGAGTGTCCCCATGTGCTAAGTACGCCATATACATTATCTCATTTGATGCTCACAACACCTTGCATTGGCTTTATTATTCTCATTTCACAGATAAGGAAACTGAGGCTCAGTGGAGTGAAGAAATTTCCCAAAGACATGCAGTTGGAAGTGATGGGACCAAAGGCTGTCTATCAAAGAGTCTGGTGACAGAAAGTCAGAAGTGCCACCGGGGGGTCAGACAGTACTCTCAGGGAGCTTTATTTCCTACCTGGGGTTTTCATACTTGCAAACACTATCAGAAAATGCAGGTCCCTAGGGGCACCATGCAGCCTGGCATGGCTCCCTCACACAGTCGGGGTCTCCTGGACCAGGGCCTCCTCCACACCTTCTGGAGGCCCCTCTGTGGTCACCAAGACTGAGCCTGGAAAGTGCCCGGGGCTGTCGTCAGCTCTTGCCTCTTTCAGCAGCCGGTGGGGCTCCTGCTGGGGACGTGCCAGTAGGAACGTGATTCTCCACAAGGCCTGTCTATTAGCCCTGTGGGGCAGAAACAATCCCTGGGGGATTAGCAGCTCTCCAGAACCAAGGCCTACTTGTTTTCTCAAAGGACAACACAGCCTTTTCCTCTGCAGTTCTGTTTCAGGCTGCCCCACTCTGCCCTGGGAGAGAAGGAAAACCACGATGGATGGCTCCCTCCCAGTCCTGGTGGTTTTTAACCCTCTTGGAAGACAGAGAGATTACATCCCGGAGGGGGTGAGGGTGAGCTCAGGGGGAGGGCAGAACAGGGGGTTCCAATGCTGATGTTGAGTCCTGGGCTGGGTCAGGTGGATGGAGCGTACAGGAGTGGACGGAACCATGCCATGCATGGAGAGTGAGTGTCAGAAGGCACCAGAGGAGAGGACGGGCTGGGGGTGCAGGAGGGTGAAACTGAAGATAAGGAGGTGAGGCAGGCGGGCAGGAGCCCAGGGAATCAGCAGGCTCCAGGTGGAAAAGAAGTGAGGGGGTCAGGAGTTTGGCTAGAGGGGATAGGTTCCTATGGAGCTGGCTGGGTCCGTGGATTCATCAGAAATAAAAGAGAAAAAGAGACAAGTCATCCCAATTGTTCACTCCTATGAGGCATGTTGTACAAGTTAAACTAAAAACCCTATAGCATTCAAAACAAACTTTTACACATCCTGACCTCCACTTTCCTTTCCAGCCTCACCTCCACCAGTTCTCTTTTTTGTATACCCTACACCCCAGTCAAAAACATCTGTGTTCCTTTATACGCCACACTCTCCTACCTCTCTGCCTGACTAAGCCATCTGCTCTCCACAAAGTGCCTGTTCTCTGGCTCACTGCCTGTGAAAATCCTGCTCGTCTACCTGAACAGGCCAGTCATGTAAGAGGTACAACCAGGAAGGATATTGGAAACATAGTTATCAGACAAATGTAAATTAAAATAATAACAAGGCATCACACATGAAATCAGCTATGAAATCAGCAGATTAAAAAAAACAAAAAACCTCCCATTGCTGACACAGTTTTGGTTAAACAGGTACATCTATTACTAGTGACAATTGTAAATGAGGCCAACCTTTTGGAGAAAACAATGGAGCAATATATTCCAGGAGCAATAGAAATGTTCATGCTCTTTGACCCCCATCCATCTTACCTTGCAGAGCTTAGCTAGAAAAGGATATTAAAGAAGAAAAAAACTACGTGCATAAAGATATCCCTTACACCATATAATTTTTAACTGTGAAAAAACTGGAAGTAGCCCAACTATTCCACAAGAGGGGACTGTAAAGGAAATTACTTCCACTAACAGGTGTGTTGTGATTATACTGTAGAAATCATGCAAATGTAGGGATAAGGACGTGCAAGGAAACACAGCGAAAGGAACATTGCTACTTATTAGAGTATTATTTTTATTACAATGTTGTTGATACAATAAAAATCTCCTAGAGAACATGCTACCCTTCCTTCAAAACCTGATTTAACTTGTTCTTCCGTAGTGTGTGGTTTTATTACATTATACCTTGAATGTAATTATTATAGTGTATTAATTTTAGCCCCTTTTTTAGACCATAAAACTCTTCAAGAGCAAGGACACTGTTTTTCTTTTCTTTGTCTCACTCAAATACTGGTATTTTCCTGGCACACAGTAAATGTTCAATAAATATTTATTAAGTGAACTCAACTACTGTTAAGGATTATATTATGCTTAAAAGTAAAACTCAACAGATCACTCTCCCCATTCTCTTGGCAAAAAGCACTCAGATAAATAGATATCTATATTTTTTAAATATGTTCCTTCCTGGGAAGGAAAATTCCCATTTAAAAAGTTAATATTTTACATCTGGAGTGAAACATAGATGCCATAATGCAAGCAACACTTGGAAATCTACTGAGGCTCGGGAAATTTTCACCTTTGCCTTTTAAACAAGATGTTTAAAAATTGAAGCCTTGCTGAGGTTGGCCCCTTGGGGCCAACTGTATCCTGGCCTGAAGGAAAACTTTCGCCATGCCACTGGGACCCCCAAAGCTGCTGTGCCTGTGTCAGGGTGTATCTGGTATGAGCCTAAGTGTCAGGGCTGGTGAGGGGACAGGAAATGTGATAAAATGGCAGAAGCCTATGCCTCCCAAAGAGAATAATGAGAATTTGCCGAGGAACAATTTTTAAGTATCCAGGCTTTTTTGATGCCAGTCGTGCTATGTACATCACATTAAGCTCCACTTTACAGATTAAAAACTTCAAGTTCAGAGGTATTATATGACTTACCCAAGGTCACATAGCTAATGGAGGGGGCGGGGCAGGACTCCAAAGCAGCCATAGCAGCACCCTACCCATCATGCCTTGCACTTCATTCTAAACAGCCCTATTTTGGCTGTTTTGTCCAGGATGAAGTCTTTCTTTTCCTTTCTCTTTTTCCTTTTTCTCATTTTTAGAAAGCCAGTTAACATTTTTCCAAGATCATGGTGGGGAGGGAACGGGTAGATTCTTGCATATACAGATGTCTTCTTTAGTCACAGCCTGCAACCCAGACTGTTTCCACTAACTTATATATTTATATTTTTCTTGTTTTCATCCTGGCTTCCCGAGCCCATGATTTTACTCCTTGCCCTTTGAATTGCTGTGGTCATCAGTCATTTTCTCCCCAAGAAAATCACACGCTCCGTTTTATCAGTGACTTTTCCTGACGCTTGAGCATGCAATCATTTCTAGGACATGTTTTCTTTAATGGAATACAGTCTTACACATTGAGGATAGGGCTTGTAAATCCATATACGTATATTTTAAAGGAAAAGTAGTGCTTAGACCTTAAAGGCAATTGCTTTCTGTCCCCCATCTGCGGGGTGCTTAGATCAGAAATGGACTTTTTAAGGGGATAAATAGTGGACACTCTAGGAATTCGCAATAGCAATATTAGGCAAGTGAAACACATATACATCAAAAACATATGCTGCCTCTTCCAGACCTAATCAGTGTGTGAAAGTATGCGTCTTAAAGTACTATTATTATAAAATGTGTCCATTCTACACAAAGGATAGGAAATAAATATCAAATATCTGCGTGCCACCACTGAGCTAAAGAATATTACAGATGCAATGAAAGCTTCTCCCCATTCACATTCTTCTTCCTCCTCCCTCCCCAGAAGGATTCACTGTCCCTATTAGTGTTTATCATTCCCATGCATGTCCATATGTTATACATAGCTTTACAATTTTATATAAAGTGAACCAGCTCTATGCACCTACAACTTTCTGTTTTTTCTTAAATGTCAGGTTTCTGAGGTTTATCCATGTTGGCGCAAGTGGAAAAACACTGGACTCTACTCTTGGAAAAGTAAGATACTCATCCTTTGAGAGTGGAGCACAGGAATCAGGACCACCCAAGGGAACAGTGGAATTATTATGTCCCATTTCACACTCAGGGAACACACAAAGTCACTTGCCCTGCTTACCCCTCTTTGCCTCTCTCTCCCTCCCTCCCTCCAGTGCAGGTATATTAAATGTATATGTGCACAAGGTGATCCCTGTGTAATATGATATCTTAGATTGCAAAGTAAAAGTCAGGTCTGTATTATGTATCTCAGCATTACCTAATGGAAATGTAATTTTAAATGCTCTAGCAGCCACATTGTTAAAAGTTAAAAGAACAGGTAATTTTAATAACATATATAAACCTAATATATGTAAAACATTATCATTTTGATATGTAATCAGTATAAAAATTATTTCTGAAACAGTTCATGTTTTTTATACCAAGTATTCAACATCTGATGTATATTTTACAGTTACAGTATGTATTGATTTTGCACTGGCCACACTTCAAGAGCTCCGTAGCCACAAGTGCCTAGTAGCTACTATGTTACACAGCACAGAAGTACCTATAAAATCTGACCTGAAAATACACACCGAGTAATCTCTGATGTGTCAATTTTCATAGTAATGAATGAACATCGTAAAGGTGCTTTTATCCTTTCATGAGAGACTAGAGGAAGAGTCTTTGCCCGGGCGTCTTCTGGGTGGCCAGGAGGATGCAGGGGAAGCAGCACCAATGGGCTGGGGAGTCTGGTGGGAGGATCCCACACTATAATCCCCTTCCATAATCTTAAAAAGGTCACGACCTCCTAACCTTTCAGGGCCTCAGTTTCCCTCTCTATAAAATGTGAGGGTGAACTGGAATCATTTTAGAGGCCCTCGTAGCATTGATGATCCTGAACTTTCCATCTCCCATGGCCAATAGGGACAGTGGCTGGCCTTCTGCCAAAGGGATGGGCTGCTAGTCCTCTTCCCGACATAGAGCACCCGAGAGCCTTTCATTAGAAACTGACTCCTGCATGTTTCACGGAGCCTAAGCGTAAACCTTTGTTCTTTTAGGAGAACCATGATTCCACCCTAGGCCAGTCTGGCACCATAGAAGCCCACAGTCAAAAAGAACCACAGACCAACTGCCCTGGGTGGCAAGGTCCAGGCGGCGCTTTATTTAGACGAATGCACACAGAGATGCTACAGTTCAGTCTGGGAATATGATTATATGGTTTTGATGCTGTGTAGTCTTACGGGAAGTCAAGAGCACTGACTGCAAATCCCAGCTCACACCAAATGGACTGTGCCCTGCCTCAGTTTCCCTTTTTCTCAACTTGGCAGTATAGCTGTTACTTATGGTACGATGGTTCTATCCTGGCCCCCAAATCCCTTTTTAAGGAAATAGGAGCCTTTACTCAAAACGCAACATAAATCCAAGTTTCAAAGTACCTTTGGCTGAAATGACCTTCAAAGTCAGATGAGATCTCAGGCTCCATCCTTTTTACTTCTTAAAGATCCAGTGGTACCAAGGAGGACATGTGGCCATGACTAGCCCGGGAGAGCCTTTGAGGAAAAGAAGGAGAAATGGTAACTTTTATTTTATTCATCAAGCTCTTATTGAAAGAGAGTTGGGTGAGTGTACCCCTGGAAAAAAGAATCCGTTCTCAGCTGCTAGCATTTTCCATCCCTTTTGAGGTGGGCACCAAAGGGATAAACTCTCAGTCATTGCTCTGTAAATAGGGATGGGAAAGAAAAGGAAGGCTCTTTCTAATGTAACCCTCTATCAGCAATCATAGGGGCCACTTGTCAGGGCACTCTGCTTCTTTGGCAAATTGCCATTGGACATAAATCTAAAACTAACGCAGTCCTACATCTGCCTGCATTATCTGTTTAAAGAGACACATCATCACCCCAAACCGTGTGGGCTTATTCAGAAATTACCTTCTCTCTGAGAGCTCAATTTCCTGCACTGTCTTTGGTTTGACTCTCAGGGTTGTGACGTTATTTTTATTCAAAAGGTAATTTAGAATTCAATTTAATTTAAAAAGTTATAATCACACATATACAAAGATAAACACACACAAATCTGGTAAAAATTCAAATACTGTAAAAGGGTATTCCACAAAAAGTAAATGTCCATTCCATCTGAGCCAAACACCAATCTGTAACTAGTTTCCTGTACGTTAATTCAAAGCTATTTTATACATTTGATATATACATACATTTATATATTTTCAGACATTAACGAAAAGATGTGCTGTTTAATTTTAAAGCTACTTTAACTCAAGACAAGGCAGAAAGGTAGAAACCTGTGGGTTAAACAGAAAAAAAAAAAAAAGAGGCCTGGGGTAATAATTGTTTTAAATGATGTGTTGATGTGTTGAGTTTAAAAATATTTGATGTGCTCCAAATCATGGAAAACAAGATGCTGTGAACCATGGACTATCCCAAATAAACTGTCCAGTATGATTATATATTTTTATGTTCACTTGGCAAGGTCATCTTAATGAGTTTACATAATAATATGCAGAAAACAAGATACCAAATAAGTAGGGAGCAGGGAGGGGCGGGGAGGCGCAGAAAGTAGACTGTCTCAAGAACTGCCACTTAAAGAAGAGGTGTTGAGAAGGAAAAGATGAAAGACTGGAGAGGGAGGTGAACCAAGCTCTAGGCCAGTACGCCCTTGTAGGATTTTCTGCAATGGCTGAAATGACCACGCTCTGCCCTGGCTAGTGGTGGTAGCCACTGGTGCTGTCAAGCACTTGAAATGTGGCCAGTGTGACTGAGGGATTGACTTTTTCCTTCCCTGTCGGTTCAGTTCATTTGAACTTGAATAGCCTCAAGGGTTAGTGGTTACCAACCTCACAGCTCTGGGATTTGCAGCGTCTTTGGGAACATCAACGAGCACAGAGAGAGGAGCATGAAAAAGGGGGAGGGAATAAATAAGGGGCAAGTAAAAGCAGAAGAGGAAAGGAGGAGAGGGAGAAGAGAGGAAAAGTGAGAAAAAAGAGAAGCTGATGGGTCTTGCCAGAGGAGGAGAAGGGAAGAGAATAAAAGAAATGGACAACGACAAGAAGTGACGGAAGGAGATGGGAAAAGAGAAAGACACAGTGGAAAGGCACAGACAGCTGAGAACAACAGTCTTAAATGACAATGAGTGACCCTGTACCCTGGAAGGGAGCTGCCCACCAGTGGTGGCATTTATTCTGAGGTCTTTGCAACAGCAGCCCTGGAACGGCCCTGGAGGGCTCAGTTCTGGTGCAACATCACAGCCACACGGAGCTCAGGAGGCCTGTGGGCCTTAATGACCTAATTTATGAAGGGAGCAGGGGTCTACAATCCCAAGGACGCCTCCACTTTAACATGTAAAATAAAATAGTTCACTCCAAGTAAAACCCACAGATTTGATGTACCACTAGGTGTCACCATTAACCAAACCGAGTTTTTTTTTTTTTTTTTTTTTTAACCTGCAACATTTGGTGTAAGTTTCTTCTTTGAATCTATACCTGATCTACTCAATTTATTTGGCTATGTTCTTACTTTGTTGCACCAAAAGCAAAGTGGTTTGTGCTCTGAGAGCCCATTAAACAGGGATACTCATTCTAATTTGGTTTATTTTTCTTTCCAGTTAAAAACTCTACTAAATGACACAAGCATGACGGGTATGCATACACACACACTCATTCACTTGCTTGCTCACTCATTAAACATCTACTATGTGCCATGCAGGGGCCTCATGTACAGCTGTGTATGTTGTACACTGAACAACTCCTGGGGGCACTGCTCACGTAGACCTCAATGTGAATGGTGCTCCCTGAAGTTGTTCAACTCAGCAGCTCTGCAAGACTCTGGTCTGGTCCATGGGGACAAAAGCAGGGGCCCTGCTTTTTCCTTCCTCTCTGTTTTCTCTCTTAGGAAAGATTGTTAGTCTAAAACCTTCTTTGTAATCAGAAATATCTGTGTCCTGTGTTAATTTTGAGAGTTATACACACCACATGTTGCTTTACCTTCCATCCTCATAAGGACTGAACTTTCGTACCTTTTCAGAAAAGCAATATCTCTCACTGAGCATATTTTATGAATATGCAATATGCTAAGCCAGCTGGGAAAATCAAGTCATAGCCTTTGCCCTTGAGGAATTCAATAAGAGGCGTGTTCACACTTAAGATATAAAACAATATCCTTAAGTTTTGCATATCCCACGATGACCTTTGCCTAGAGGAGGAGGAGTGCAATTGAACATGAACCTAGGGACCAGACCTCTAGACTCTACCCAGAGTAGGCTCTCTGAAGGAGTGTACCAGTTAGGTTTTGCTGTGTCACAAACCACCTCAGAACTTAGGGGCTTAAAACAACAAACATTTATGATTTCTCATGTTTCTGGGAGTCATTTGGATAGTTCTGCTGATCTAGGTTGACTCCTCTAGGGTTGGCTGGCCTCTGAGGTCTATAGGTGACTCCTGTAGGGTTGACTGGCCTCACTCACATACTGGAGATTAACAGGGTGATAGGTCAAGGGGAACTCAGCTGGGATGACTTGTCTCTGCTTCATGTGAGCTCTCATGCTCTAGCAGGCTGACCCAGGCTTCACATGGTGGACTCACCATGGTGGTCTCAAGGCTCCAAAGAGCAGCATGACAGGGCAAGCTGCAATATGCAAGAACTTTTAAATTTCTGTTTGTGTTATATTGCTTTTTTGTATTAGCCAATGCAAGTTACATGGCCAAGCCTGGAATCAATGAGAAAGGTGTTATCCGAGGATGTGGATACAGGGAGGTAGGAGCAAACTGAGCATGGGGATTGCAACAATCCACTGAAGAAAATTAATTTAGTTTCTCCTAATCTCAGTTTTTACCAAAATGATAATAATACCTACTTTACCTATTACCCAGGGATATAAATAAAATAAACATACATCCGCTAAAATAAACCGCGATATATCATTCAAAGAAAAGTGACATTACAAACATTATTAATTTTACTTCAGTTTCTTCATTTACATTTCCCGTGTCTCTTCCACAAGATGACTAATCTATCCCACTTATTGGAACTTCCTGTTGAAAGTAAAGGTAATATTTTCAAAAGAAATTTCCATTTGCCTCATAATCTTTGCCTATAAATCGGTATATTTCAAGGGCTATGTGTAAGGATACCCACCTAAGGGTGTAACTAAGAGCATGATTCAGAAGCAGAAACCCAGGAATGTCTGGCCCTATCCTAATTTCCACCATTGTCACTCTATGTTAGACTTTGTAGGTACATTGTGTTCTAAATTGTTGGTCAGCATTGCACAGGATGAACAATTACTATTGCACTTGAAGGATTTATCAGATCATAAAGAGAATGACTAGGAATTTAGAGTGTCTGTTCTCATTCCTATACTTGTATATTGCAGAGTATTACTGAAGATAACCACATCTCTGCAAATTCACACCTGATTCTACTGGAACCAAGATTAGGCAAGAGCATTACTTCATCCTGACTAGTGACTTCTTTTTCCTGTAGTTTGTGATCTCTGTTATTGAGTTTGATAAATAAACGTGTACTGAGCATCTATTTGTGTGTGAAGAACTGCTTCCGAGACAGAGATGAATAAAACACAGTTCTTGCCCTCCTGGAGGTCACTGTCTAATGGGAAAGTTAGATAAGTAACAAGAAACTATAAGGAGAACCTGACAGATAAGTGCTACGGGGAGCATTGGGGGAGAAATGACTTACATCAATGGGATGAATTCGAGAAGACTTCAGAAGAATGAATACTGTGATTAGACATAATATAAGACTTGAATAAGTAAAGAGATATGCCATGTTGGTGGACAAGACTCTTTTACATGTAAAGATCTCTATTCTCCCAAAGTTAATCTAAAAATTCAATTTAAATACACTCCCAAGAATTTTTTTGAGGGAATGAAGAAGTGTATTCAAAAATTTATATGGAAGACATAGGGGGAGGAGGAAATTAGATAAAGGTGGTCAAAGAGCACAAGCATCCAGTTATAAGACAAATAAGTACTAGGATGTCATATACAACATGATGACTATAGTTAACACTGCTGTATCGTATATAAGAAAGTTGTTAAGGGTTTCAGCACAAGAAAAAATACATGCATATATATTTTTTGTATCTATATGAGATGATGGATGTTAGCTAAACTTACTGTGGCAATCATCTCACAATATAAATGAGTCAAGACATCATGCTGTATCTTAAACTTATATACAGTGCTGTATGTCAATTTTCAACTAAATAAAAATGGAAAAAATGTATATGGAAGAATAAGACCAAAGTCTACAATTAGTTGAGTCAATTTTGAAAGAAGAGCAAAGACGAAGGATTACCCAACTATATTCCAATGCTATATAATAAAACACCGTGGTACTGACGTAGACATACACAAAGACCAAGGGTAAGAAAGTGCTCAGAAATGCATGTGTGTGTGTTTATGCATTTAGTTGTGAGTGTACCTGGTGTATGAAAAAGAAGGCACCACAAAGCAATGGAGACAGGGTGGGTTGCTTAGGAGATAGTGCGGGGAAAACTGGCGACTTACATGGAGAAAAATTAAGCTGGATCCCTAACACCATAAACAAAGGTGAACTTCAGATGCATTAAAAATGTGACTATGTAAGGCAACCCTACAAAACAAATAAATAGAAATATACATAAGAGAATATATGTATGATCTTAAAAGTGGGGAAGGAGTTTTTAAAAAACAAGATCTAAAAAGAGCAAGCATAGGCCAGAAAATAATTGATAGATTTGACTATATAAAAATTAATGATAATAATGATGGATATCATTATTAAAATTAACTGACATGTGATAGACTGAGAAAAAAACATTTGAGACTTCTAAAACTAGTAAAGGAGTATTACCTAGAATATACGAGAAAGTCCTACAAATCAATCAGAAAAAGACAGAGAATTCAATAGAAAAATGGGCCAAGCATCTGAATATGCCACTTACACAAGAAAATCCATTAGTGTTGCTCAACCCCACTAGTTATTAGATAAATGAAAATTAAAACAATAGCAAGATATCTCTTTTTACCCATGAGGTTGACAAAAATTAGGAGACTGGTTTTTGTCAACCTCATGGGTTAAAAGAGATATCTTGCTATTGTTTGATACCAAACTCTGGTAAGGTTGTGGGGAAGCAGAGACTCTTCTGCTCCTGTCATGGGAAGCAAACTGATAGAGCTATTTTAGGGCCTGTCAAAGATAAACAAAGCCGGACACTAGTTAAGAGGTGAAGGTGGGTTTTATTCAGTAACTACTGTAATAGGGAAAATGAGTGCAGAATGAGCTGAACTCAACTTAACCCGGAACAAAAGGCTGGAGTCATTTTAAAGGCCTGGGTTATGCTAAGGAAAAGGCACCAGGGGGTGTTAAGAGGGGTTAGTCCCTGTGGCTAGGCCCTCTGGATTTGTTAATTGGTGCTTATCCAGAGAAACAAACTTCTCCTTTAGGACGGGGGGGCAGTATTGCAAGTTGAAACAAGGCCCCCACCAGTTAGGTCCTCATCCTCCCCCTGGGACTGGGAAGAGAGGAGTTACCTCCCTGAATGTTTTTACATTTCAAAGAGAAGTTTCTCAGGTCCTCCAGGAAACAGTTTGGGGTGGTTGATTCACATCTCAAAGAGCAGAAAAAGGATTTATAATTGCAACTTTCCTAAAGTAACTGCTCTAAGAGGGGGGATCAGGGGCCTACCTGCCCAACAGCAGGTTTTGGCTAGAACAAATAGTAAATCTTCTAGTCACACACTTTGGGGTGGGGTGGGGGATGGGGGGTGATGGGTGTGGAGGGTGTGGGGGCAGCTGGGGTCATCCTAGGAATGTGACCTTAAGCTGCTAGAAGCCAAGCTAGAATTTGGTCAGGTCTCTTAGTGCAGGGTTTGGATGGAGTCTCTACGTGCCCAGAGTTCTCTAGGTCTCAGGCACAGCCTGGCAGTACTTTGTAAAAGCAAATCTGCATAGATATCATGACTCAGCAATTCCACTCCTGGGCATATGCTTCAGAGACACTCTTGCACGGGTCCTAAAGGATCGTGGACAAAGATGTTCATCTCACTGTAGCACTGGTTGCAGGGAGTCTTGAAAATGTGTGCTAGGGGAATGGATGAGTAAAGATGGTAGCTACATTTAAACGCAGAACCATACAAAATAACATAATGCAATTGTATAAGGTCACATACATACCCAAGAACATATTATCAAAATCATGAGGGGAAGAAATAAAACAAGAGCAGCTCCTTCGACAGATGGGTGATGAGTGAGACATAAAGTCCACCCACTGCACTTCAGTGAGAGAGACAGGGAAAGAGGGAAGGCGAGAGGAGGAGGGGAAGAAACAGGAAGTGTGCCATCACTCTGGCGGGGTGGATGAAGAATGAGAGGCTGGGGGGGGAGAGTTGATGGGATGGTACAGGTGGGAGGGGATGGTGGCCACAAGTAGAGCAGAGGCGATGGAAATCAAAACGAAGAATCACCGTTGATTAAGGACCTACTTACTATGTGCCTGGAGCTGTTAGGTTCTTTCATTCCCGTAGGGAATGGAGCCCAGAAGTTTCCTGAAGGTGGGAACAGTCGTAATGGATGACATGAGTATGCTGATTGTGGGGTAGAGTCCAAGGTAACCTCCAAAGTCTCTAAGTTGGGCAACTGAGAGGATGACGGTGACACTAACCAAACTAAGAAAGAAGTGAGACGAGAAGGACACAATTCATGGCTTGGGCTCTCCCAGGCCATCACTTTCCCACGCGGGGGAAAGAGAAGTGACATTCATTGTGCTCTTCATAATAATTGGTATTTTCGTAACGACAACACCCGAGTGCTTATTTCACATTAGGTACTCCGCTTAAAATGCTGATACTCATTAGCGCATTCACAACCTTGTAAAATAGGTACTATTATTATCTCCTCTTCACTGATTAGGAAACTGAAGCGTAGAGAAGGTAAGAACTTGCCCAAGGTCACAGAGTTTCTACCAACCCATGTCTTCTGAGTCCTGAGTTCTACTGTGTGTCAGATACCATACCACAGGCTTAATTTTCATGTAATTCTCAAAAGTATTCCATCAGAATGGAATTATTGTCTTCATTTTATAAATGAAAGTGAGGCTTAGAGCGTTTACATTGCTGGTCCCACCGCTCTCAGCCAGTAAGTGGTAGAGTGGGCTTTAAAGCCAAAGACCGCGTTCTTTTCACAAACACCTCTGCACATCTCTGCTACTGCTCAAACTATTCTGCGTGCTCTGATTCAAACTCTTCCTACAGATGAAGAGTCTCAAGAGATGTAATAACCAATTGCAAGGTATGGACCTTATGTGGAGGCCCGTTCAAACAAATGGTTAGTAAAACCACCGAGAGGACAACTGGCAACACATGATATTAAGGAATTATTATTAAGTTTTGTGAGTGACGGTAGCCTTGTGATTATGTTTTAAATACGGGAGTGTTTTTAAAAGAGAAATATGTACAGATGAAATAAGACCGTGTTTCTTCAAGTGTGGCTCCCAATTCTGCAGCATCAGCATCACCTGGAAACTTGTTAGCAATAAACATTCTCACCCCCCACTCCAGACCAGCTGAACTGGAAACTCTGGGAGTGGGGCCCAGCAGCCTGTGTTTTCACCAGCCCTCGAACGGATTCTGTGGCACGCTAAAGTTTGAGAATCACTGGAATAATGTGATGAGTTGAATTTGCTTCAGAATAACCCTGGGAAGGGGTGAGGGGTTGGTGTGGCTATAGATGAAAGAAGGTTGGTCACGAGTTGATAACCGTCACCTGGGTGATGGGTACACAGGGGTTCATTATAACTTTATGCTCTACTTTCATATATTTGGAACTTTTCCATAATAAAAACTTTTCAAAAATCCACACCATTTTCTTGACAGCGCCCCTTCACTGCTCTCTCCTTCCTCCTCTTTGTCTACTCCGTTCTAGCTCTCCAGCATCTGGAACATACCCCTCTGACTTCAGACATGGCAGCTCTTCTTAGCTCCTTGTTTGCCTCAAGTTTTCCACAGCGTCAGGCCTCCTTCTGCTAAAGATTTTAAATGACCCATCTCTTATCATCAGTCATCATCGCTCTCCTCTCAGTGTTCTTTTTCACACCGCACTCTAGTTTCTGCTCACTCTGTTTGCAGAACCAGATTTCTCACAGGTACTCAGGACTGCCTGCTGTCCAGAGTTCTCTCTGCACTCGCCATTTGTGATCTTTCTGCTGCTTTGTTGGCTAAGGACGCCCTCTTCTCCTTAGTCTGTTGTTTCTTTTTTTCTCTCTTAAAAAAGAAACCATTTGTCTCTTTCAGTTTTTTAAAAATTGAACTTGTGTGACTGTTTCAATTTATAACAGACTCGCTGTTTAAAAAACCCCAAAAAACACAGAAGTGTAACAGGTAAAACTGTCACCTTGTTTCCTAGGACACTGTCTTTATAGTCAGTTACTTCCTACTGCGCTAGTGAATCCCTCTGCCGGATCTGAGTTCATCCCTCCCCCACCTCTGCCTTAGGTTCCCCAGGACAGCACTTATTCTAAGGAACCTGAAGACCACAGCCCATGGATTCTTCACGCTGAAGGATGGAGAAAGTTCAAGGGAGCAGTCAATGAAATAGAGAAGAAGAGAAAAACAGCCAGAATGAGTGTGAGAAGGATGGCTGACAGCCACCTAGATGGCTGACCAGGAATGAACTCTCCCTCGTGAATGTCCAGCTCTGACGACTGCCCTAGCCTTTCCCTTCAGTGAGTGTCCCTGGTTCTTGGTCATGGCTCTTCGGTTCTTTTAGGAGCTCTGAGGCCCAGAAGCTTCTTAGCCTATTGATGAAACACTATTCAGTATGTAAACTTACCATGAGGTTCAGTGTGGTTTACGCTGGCCGCCTCTGCCTTGGCTATGAACTTGGACCTGTCCTAGCCGGCTCACATTCCCCATGTGGCCAGCACGATGCATGTACTCACTTCCCTTTGTCCCCACAGCCACCAAGCCATTGACTGACTTACTGACTATCCACCCATTGTCATATTTATCTGAATCCATCAAATTGTACCTTGGTTGCTTTTCTGGGAGTTTCCTGACCTTCTTGGGGAAATCACTCAAGAAACTTAATTCCCTGTTTTAAATCGGTACTCTTCCCTGGCTTTGTGGCTTCTTGAAACTTGTCTTAAGATATTGCTGATGTCAAAATGATTAAAACTATGTAGAAATGTGGGAAAGTGCTTATGATCCAACGTTAGATTTTAAAGAAAGTAATATACAAAATATAGTATATTTACTTGATTGTAGCCTGGTACATATTTTTTTTGTTGATGTGGACAAGAACAAGAATCGAACATGCAAGAATGAAATTAATGTCAGGTAGGCTGGATTAGTGGGCAATTGCTTTTTTTTTTTTTTTTTTAAGAATTCCCGCTAAATAACTCTGTATATAAAAACCACTTGGCTGAGATGCTTCCCTGTTCTAGCTCGACAGTTAAAGTTCTGTTTCCATTCTTGGCCAGGCATGCTTTGTCCTGCATTAGGCTCTGTGGAATCTTCACGATCACCATGTTGCTTGTGTCGCAGGCCATGGAGTTTTCCTTCCCTGGGCCTCCCCTTTTGTCTGGACAGTGGCTACAAGTTAGCACTGTTCCTCGCATAGCTTTTCTCTGTCCACTTTCCCAGTTCTTACTATTTCCCTTCTGCTGAAAGCTAGTTCTGTGACACCTATTCTGATGAGGTTTCTCTTACTACCTCTGAATTGATTTCTTTCCTATGAACTGGGCCTGTGTTAACTTGTGTTTTCTCTCAGAGTGTTAAAGCCCAGGGATCCTCCTTATTACACACATGTCTGATGTCTCTATTAAAAACAAACAACTCTAGTTACAAGCATCCATATACTTTGTAATTATGGGTTATGGTGTCTTTCCTAAACTACTCAAAAGAGTTTTACAAATTCTCACTGGAATTAACTGGCATAATCTCTATTACAAAAGTGGAATAGCTGAGGTATTGGAGGTATTTCTCCTTCCCAGTCCCCCAGTGGAAATAGACTTTGATGAGAGAGCACAAATTTCTGGATTCTAATTTTCTGATTCTTTGAACACCCTGTAAGGATTCATTATCTCGCCATCATTTCTATCACCCTCAAAATCCTATCAAATAAAAAGGTATACGTCACACCGAAAATAAGTTTTGTATATCAGTTAAAAAACTGAGATACGGACATAAGTAATCTAGTTATAATTTATTCCACTAAAAAGTGAGCCCAAACTCTTATTTCAAGCATGGGGAATGGGGTAGGCATAAAGGAGTTAACTCCATAGGTACGGTGGGCTCGCCTTGTAGCCTCTCCTCAGGGAAGTATCTCTGATTCTCTGGCTGTGTTGTCTTGGGCGACAGAACTATGAAGACTTGGCTGCCTACCTGCTCTGCGGGCCACCAGATATACCTGAGCCCTTTGTTGGGGCTTGAGAGGAAGCTGGATCCTTGCCAGGGGTGGCCTCTAGCCAGAAAGGGAACTCAACTTGAATGATCTGCTGGGAAGTTCATCTGTGCATACCACGAAGCCAGAAATGTTACCTGTACCGGGCTTCTAGCCTGCTAAGCTTTGTCAGGCACTGGAGCTGAAACAAGGTGGCCCAGCTCAGTGTGCCAACTCCAGCTGGCTGAGAAGCAGAAGAGTCATACTGCATGTTCCCAGTACTCTATAACCAGTGGAGACGACTGCAAACTGAAATGCAAGCAACTGGGCGTTGCTTCCCAGTATTCATCATAAGGAATCGAAATGAGGGATCAGCTGACATACTCCTGCAACTGTAGAGAAATAGAGTACTCAAGCAAGAGGAAATTACCAGCTTATTCCCACAGTATGTGGCGTCTCTGAGCTCAGGCATACCTCCCAGATCCAGCAGTCCAGGGGTCAGGCATTTCCTATGGTAAAGTGGTTCTGAGGCTACTTGTTTAGAAGGCATCATTGCATCAATAGGAAGACTGGTTTGTTACGACAAAAACTACCGCTCTTTGAGAGGCCAATGTGTAGAATTACATGGGAAAGAGATATCTGAAAATCTTCCCTCGTTCTTCTCTCAGCGTTCATAGCTTTTGATGAGGTTGCCCAAACTAGGAACTATGGGGTGAAATAGACCCCGTCAACCAGTCAAGACCTTTCCACAGCAGACCTTTTCACATAGTGCTAATTATGTGCAACTGTGCTACATTCTTTACACGCTTAGCTTATTATATTTATTCCTCCCTATTGTTCTTTGGGGTATATGTACTCTATGGCCCTCATCTCTTTAAAAAGTAGGAAGCTGAGACTCAGGAGAGGTTAAGTGACTTGCCCAACGTCACATGAGTAGTGAGTGGAGGAGCTGAGTTTCAAAACCCAGGCTCAAAACCCAAAGGTCCTTGCCCTATACCACTTGGTCTCCCTAATCCCGGGCAGAAGTTGTCAGAATTGATATTAGGACTGTTCACTTTAGGTTGGCACCTGTGAGCTGGCTGGAATGTGATCTGTGACTGCACTTTGGTTTAAAAGACGATAGTATTTCAGACTGAGACGAAGACGAATAGAATCTGGACCACACCCCTGAGGTGAGAGGAAAGTGGATCCAACCAGCAGGCGCGAAAGGAGAGATGCTTGTGAGAAACCTTAAGCTATTATAGTCTAATGATATCTCTTATGCAGTCGTGGTGTCAGCTAACTATGGTTTTCAGAATAATTTACCTGCAAAGAGGTAAAACATATTGCACTAAGCTTTATTTTCACTTAAAATAATTAACTTTCCCAGTGCATAGAATTTTGAATTATTGTCATTTTTTAATTAATCATGCAGAGTGCTTTCTAAAAGTCCCGATGGCAAGCTATTATTCCCCGCTGGACAGAAGAAGTAACTGAAGGATTCAGGGGACGAGTAATTGGACCAGAGTCACCATAGTAACTGGTGGCAGGGGGTGGATGAAAATTTTCAGTCCCTTGTTGGAATCCAGTTTTCATTTTCTGAGATTAGTAAAGTAAGCCTGAGATCAAAACAACTTCCTTTCTTTTGTTTCAAGCCCGCTCTTGGGACTATCTTGTGTATGGCAAGTGCTTTTATTTTGTTTTTCAAAGTACTTTCACATCTTTGTTTCATGCCACACCCATGACTTTCTGTGAGGTGAGACATTCTTATTTAGACTTACAGATCAGAAAACTGAGGCATAGACAGGGCCGGAGATTTGCTAAGGACCCAGAGCTGGCTCCTGGCAGAGCCATGAGCCTGGCATTCTTCCCTGCAGGTCACATTGCTCTTCAACTGATCCCGCCTGAAACTGAGAAAGGTAGTGAGTAGCTAGAGTTCATACAGAGGTTATGACTCCGGGCCACAGCTGCAGGAGAAACTGTGAAGAGAGCTACAATACTGACTACATTTTCGAAGACCTGGAGATTGGTATAGGGATCAACGCGTCATGTACGTTTGGCCTAGAGTCCCTCAGCCACTGCCCAGTCCAGGGAAACTCCTTGACCTTTTCCTTCTCCCTTCCTTTCCCTCCCTTCCTCTCCCCTCCACTTCCCTTTTTTTCCTCCCTCCTTCCCTCCTCCCTTGCTCCTTTTCTCCCTCCTTTCTCCCTCCCTCCCTTCCTTGCCTCCATACCCCCTTTCCTTGGTCAAAGCAGAGCTCATTAAATAATACAAAACTATGCAGTCGGGCTCACATTCTCTTTCTCCTTTACTGGTCAGCTGTGCTGAATCAAAGCTCTGTGGTCTCAGGTACCTCCTATGACATTTCGGCAGATGCTCTATGCATTGATCGGAGTGCTGGGTCCTTGGTAACCCCATGGAGCTTGGGGAGGAGGACACAACCCTGTCCCATGCTGAGCATGATACAATGGCCAGCACTGGCACCTTGTGTTCCTGATTAACAAATAACCGGGCCCAGCCTCTAGACAACTGGAGAATCCACATCTCAGAGGGATCCAGAAACAAAATGTCCCCATTGGAGGCATGTATTAGGACAGCTGTAGAAAGAGCCTGCCTGGGCCTTGGACACAGAGCACTGTGCGGCTGAGAATTCAGTTTCTGTAACTCAAAAGCCTCCTAGAAAATGGAAGTGAGCAAGGGTCCTATGATGCAGATAAAAGTATTTGTGCAAGAAAAGGATTTCACTTCTCCAAGCCTCAGATTTCCTCATCGGTAAAAGAGCCAACCTAACAATATCCCCACAGGTTGTTGTAAAAATAAAGCGCCAAGCACAGTGTCAGGCAAACAGTAGGTGCTCAATAAATGCTAGTTCTCCTCCCACCAGTCCTTTCTTTAGCCCCATACAAGGGTGAATTCCCAGTTGAGTGACATTATTTGAAAGTTAATTCTTACCTGAAGAAATAAAATTCTCTGTACTCTAACCGTTACGCCTGAAAGGCCAGTGCTTAGCTTGTGCAAAGGGCAAATACTGCCACAAGGCAGCAGCTTTGAGAAAGAAGAGCCTGGTATTAGCTGTGCATTTCAGAGGTTTCACGAAGTGACAGAATCTAATTCTTACACTGATGTCTTCCCTCACCGCCCCAGGAAAGAATGAGTCCCTCCTGGTTATAGATCTACCTTCTATCACAGTTACTACCATCATAATTACGTAGTTATTTTTGAGATTTTGTTTTGTTTGTTTTATGTTTGTACACTTGCCAAGAACAAGGACTACCTAGCACCACTCCTGGTACATAAAGGGTGAATGAATGAATGGACAGAAACTTTTCCACTCGTCTTATCTCATTCCAGCCATATATCAATTCTGTTAGTGACCCAGGGCCCGGGATTATAAACTGCATTTTACAGATGAGGAAACTGAAGTTCAGAGGTGGCACCACTGTCAAGGTTATCTAGCAAAAGGTAGGGCAGGCACTTCAACACAGATCTTCTGACACTAAACCTCACTGACACTAAACCTTTTCTGACACTAAACCTTTTCCTGTATGCGCCTTTGCCCTTTGACTCATTAGCTTTGCCCTCATGTAAATTCAGATGGTGACGTATATAAAAAGTGAGGTATAACTGACATATGACATTATATTCATTTCAGGTATACAGCATAATGATTCGATATTTGTATATATTGCAAAATGATCATCACCATAAATCTAGTTACTATTAACCACCATACAAAGGTATAACAAGTATTTTTCTTTCCTTGTAATGAGAACTTTCAGGATTTACTCTCTGGCAGTTTTCAAGCATGAACTACAGCATTATTAACTCTAGCCACCATGCTGTACGTTACATCCCCAGGACTTACTTATTTTATAATTGGAATTTTGTACCTCTTGACCCTTTTCACCCATTTCACCCACTTCCCAACCCCTCTCCCCTCTAGTAAGCACTGTTCTGTTCTCTGTATCAATAAGTTTTGTTTTATTTGCTTGTTTTGTTTTTTAGGTTCCACATATAAGTGAGATCATATAGTATTTGTCTTCCTCTGTCTGACTTATTTCACTTAGCATGATTTCTTCAAGGTCTATCCATGTTACGAATGGCAAGAGTTCATTCCTTTTCATGGCTGTGTAGTATTCCATTCTCTGTGTGTGTATGTGTGTGTGTGTACACACCACATTTTCTTTATCTACTCTTCCATTGATGGACAGTTAAGTTGTTTCTGTATCTTGGCTATTGTAAATAACGCTGAAATGAAGGTAGATACATATGTCTTTTTGAATTACTGTTTTCGTTTTCTTTGGATAAATACCAAGTAGTAGAATTACTGGATCATATTATAGTTCTATTTTTAATTTTTTGAGGAGCCTCCATCCTGTTTTCCACGGTGGCACCAATTTACTTTCCTATCAATAGTGCACAAGGGCCTCCTTTTCTCCAATGTGTGTCCGCTCACTAACATTTGTTATTTCTTGTCTTTTTGACAATAGTCATTCTAATAGGTATGAGGTGGTCACTCATTGTGGTTTTGATTTTCATTTCCCTGATGATTAGTGATGCTGAGCATCTTTTCATGTGTTCATTGGCCATCTGTATGTCTTCTTTGGAAAAATGTCTATTTGAATCCTCTGCCCATTTTCAAATTGTATTTTTCTTTTTTTTGCTATTGAGTTATATGAGTTCTTTATATATTTTGGATATCAACCCCTTATCAGATGTATGATTTGCAAATATTTTCTCCCATTTCCTGAGTTGCCTTTTCATTTTGTTGATGGTTTGTTTTGTGCAGAAGCCTTTTAGTTTCACGTGGTCCCATTTGTTTATTTTTGCTTTGGTTGACTTTGTTTTTGGAGTCAAATCCAAAAATCATCACCAAGACTGATGTCAAGGAGCTTATCACCTATATTTTCTTAGGGGTATTTTATGGATTCAGGTCTTACATTCAAGTCTTTAATCCATTTTTAGTTAAGTTTTGTGTGAAGTGTAAGATAGTAGTATAGTTTCATTCATTCCATCCATTTCTGTTTGTTTTTTTCCCTTCTGATCCCCTAAGATTAAAAAAAAGAAAAAGAAAACTCACCCAAAGCACTTAGGGCAATGGGTATCAGTCTCAGTTCTCTATTAATTGTTATCCATTCTTTCTAATTAAACCAGGTCACTGACCTAGACACGCAGTAAACATCACAACTCTCTCCTTTCTTTACATCAAAACCCATTCACAATCTTGCCTTACCGTTCTGTTAATTCTACCCCATTTTTTAAAAGCCTCTCCGTCTCTGGGGATCCCTGGAGAACACTTAGAAGTGCCTATTTGAGGAGAAAATGAATTAATGTTTAGCCAGACATAATGGGAGTCACGAAACGCGTGCACATGGCCTGGTTGACCTTTAACTAATCTTGAGATGTGGGGCGAGTGAGTTTACCTCCATGGGTCCAGTATGTGCATCTCTGAGCAGCAGTGAGTGGCTCCTTCCCACCCTCCTGTGTTCCTCTGTACATTTCATCTTCTAAAGCCCTTGATAATGAATTAGGGACATGAATGTCTTAACCACAAGTGAAATGCTCACTCAGCACTTGGGAGCTCACTCCAGGCCTTTTATTAGGAGTTGCAGGAAGAAGAAGTCATCCTTAAGCCTGCTGAGGTCTGGAAGCACTTGTAACAAGATCGTCTTTGTAACTACTTCCTTAACAAGACTTCCAAAAGCCCTTTATGAACCCAAACAATAGCTGAGCTGATAAGGACAGAGCAGTCACACTCCTTGAAATATGGGTGGTAAAAGAGAAAGAAAAAGAAAAAGAAATATGGGTGGAATGTGCTTCCTGGTGGCCCTCAGCAGAAGCTGATCTATTCCTCTAAAACCACCAAGGACAAGTGGCTTCCTTGGTCACTGAGGCCAGCCTGAGAGTCCACCTAGGCTGCGGTCAGCACAGACCTGAGAGAGGTAAGGGCTGGTCAGGCCATTGTGGCCGAGAGAAGAGGGCCAGATGGGTCAGGTCACAAAACCAGGGGTCATGTACCAGGACTTGGGATGGGCACCCTTCAGCAGACCACGTGGTCTGAGCAATATCTGTAGGCAGCAGACGGCAGGGTCACAGAGCAGGAGGGAAACTGAGTCCAGCACCAGGAGAGTGCAGAGACACTCAGAGGGTCCAGGGAAGCCAGAAACACCGACGACAAGGGTGGTGGGAACAGCAATTGGAAGACATAGGGGATATCGGGGAGAGCAGGTTAAGTAGACTTTTGATTCAACAACTGAGCATGGACGACATACAAAGGGGATCACAAATGCATGCAAAATGACTGGATGTATGTTCACACATATTTACATGAATACGGATACGTGAGAAAAGTGGGCAGAAGTGAATGACAGGTGACAATAATATGCGCTGGAAACAGAACTCAGACACTGCTGTAGACCAAGATGCAAAATGCCTCCTACAGTGCTTGACACATACCCCGTGCTCAACAAATAATGTTAAACCCCTTTCTTCCACTGCTACCCCAGAAGGGGACCCACCCAGCCCCACCCCCTTTTCCTAGAGAATAGGTGGATATTATGAACTAGTGTGAGACGTGTCTACTTACCTGTTACTAGGGGAAAGTCTAATTGCTTAGTAAAGCTGTTCCCTTGTACTCCACGGTGCTATTTACGTATTCTTAATTAATTCCTTTGCATCTAAATTTCAAAGGTTAAGAGCTCATCAGGATGCCCTGTACAATCCACAGAAATTCTGAATTTGAATGCAGCCTCTCTGCTATCTTGTTCAGTCACTAAGCAGTGCCCAGTCCCGGCAGGCACACGACTTGGGCCCTGAAGAAGGCTCTTTGTCCATATGGCATTTTACTGAGGGGGCTTCTCAGGAAGGGCCGTGACAGATTAAGGCCGTGGCCACTGAAGCCGGTCCCTAGACGCACGCACCCTTCTCCATGGGGCCAGGGCAGGCGGATCTCACCCACACCCACCGGCTGCTCCCGGGGAAAACTGGCTTTCCAGGTCAGCCGCGTTTCTGGGCCACTGCCCCACAGAGCGCGGCTGAAGTCAGGGCGACAGCAAACCTCTGAACTGGGGAGCCAGACCTCCTGTTGCAGGGCGTCCTCCCCCCCACCCCCCACGATGACATCATGTGTTTGGGGCTGAGTCGCTCCATAAAAGCTGCTCCTGGGGAGCCATGAGCCCAAAGAACAGGCGTGCTCGCACGGTGCCCGGGCTACGCACACGCGGTCCCGGTGCGCGCCCTGCCGGCCCCAGCGCAGCGACCAGATCAAAAAGGAGCAGAAGCCCGGGGCAGCCTGCGCCAGCCACCCGAAGATGCCCCACCGCAGGCTGCAGGCAGCTGCCGTCCTTCTGCTCCTGATCTTAAAGGAACAGTCTTCCAGCTCAGCCCCACTCAACGGTAAAGTTTCTGCCTCTTTCCTAACAGTCCTGAGCGCTCAGCCACACCTGGATGGAAGGATTTCCTGTGGGGGTTTTAATGATAACGTGAAATCATTTATGTGTGTGTGTGGCGCAGGGGGGTGGGGGAGTGGGGTGCAGGGAAGGACATGCATAGTATCAAACTGCACATTTTTATAAGGGATGCTCCGTTTTCCTTCGGAAGGCATGACCTGCTGTAGTTGCGGGAAGCATGCTCTCTCTGTGTTAAAATGTTTGCCTATTCTCCGAGCACCCCCAGTTCTAGAGGTTGCTTGGGAACTTGCTAACTGGGAAGGAAAAGCAGAACCAGGATTTAGAATATTGTGCCTCGACCTTCTTGCAGATAGTAGAGAAGTAACTGTGGCTTTCTGAGCCGTATCACTACCAGGAAGAGTTTGTGCTCGCCCCAGGGCAGAATCCTCCGGCAGTGGTGGGTACTTTTCTTTGCAGGACATGCTCTTTAGCATTAAGTTTTACCTGCAAGTCCAAGGGCTGATGCATCCCATCCTTAATCATTGTGTTTATCCAGAAGGGCTCTACTATCCTGAACATACGTATGTATGCGCCCAGATGAGCATACACACCTTATTTCTGAATGTAATTAGGGCCTTTACACCCTGAAGGGCTGGAGGCTGAGGGTGCAGGGTGAGGTGGCAGGAAGGGGTGGGGACCTGAACTGTAGACTCAGGTCTGTACAGTGAGTTGCAGTAAGAAGCCAAGGTCAGGTTAATCAATCCTTTGTAACAAGAGGGCGAATACCAAGCTTTTGCCTGCCTCGTCAATAGCTGGGTGAGTGCTTCCTGGGAGAATCAATGGTGACTTTTGTGGAAACTTTCTGGGTAACTAATGGTGGCTCCCGCCCTTGACAGAGTTTGCCCTGAGTTGTAGAGACATTTGTAGGTGCTATAATTCCTGGATCCAGGTTAGGTTGAGACATTTATAAAAGGGTCCAAAGTGACCATAACGGCTGAAAATCTATACTCCCTGGCTAGGCAGTGGTGGTGGGAAATTGGTCCTGCTCAGCAACGTGAAAGCTCAGAAGTCATTGTGCCAGTAGGGCAGGGCAAGGGGAAGCAGGGAAGCTGGGCTGTCAGCAGCTGTGGCATGACTCGGAATTTAATTCCAATCCGCTGGCTGGCATGACATGCTTGATATTATCTCCCTCAGGAAGAAATAGAAGGTAGGTGGGGGAAAGGAGTTACGTAAAGGTGGGAATTAATTTTTAAAACTTCAAACTTTGACATGTATTCCCCTCTAGAGAAAGCTGCACTGAGACCTGAAATTTCACTAGAAATCTCCCTTTTAGTTCCAAGCTGCTCCAAGACAAAAGAGAGAAACAGCCATTCATTCACTCTCTGGAAACCCTATTATTCCCCTCTCTCTGGGGGCAGCTCCTACTCCTTCTCCTTCTTGCCCTGCCCAATTTCTCTCCCCTTACTCCCCTGCACTCCATGCCATTTCTTCCTCTCTTCCTTCCCCTTTCCTCCTTGCTCTCCCTCCTCCCTCCCTTTCTCTCCTTCTTTGCCTCCCTTTTTCCTCCCTATTCTCCAAGTTAGGGTGAGAGAAACTTGCAGTAAAAAAAAAAAAAAGAAAGAAAATCCACTTTCTCCCATACTGAGTAGCCAGCCTGCCTACCCCTAGATTCTAAGAACACAGTTTTTATTCTGTTATTCCTCATGATGTTCTTGGCTTTTAAACTGCCTTGGGGATAAGGTCAAAAGAAAACCCACTGAGGTGTAGAGTGTCAGTATTAACCCGAGATAGGGGGTAAAGAGGGGTTAAACTGAGTGAAGGGGTCAAAGTGTGGTCTGCCGTCTGCCTGGAGTCTTTAAACTTCCAGCAGTGCATTGGTGAAAGTCAGGAAAAAAAATGTCTGGGGTCAGGGAGGGAAGGGAGCAAAATAAGGTGAAGTCGCGTGTTTTCTGGAGAAAACCTTGTAATTCTTAGTTCCTGTGGGGGAACATTTTGATGAATTCTGCAGAGCCTGCTCTGCCCAAACCTGGTATGGAGAGCTGGGCAGTCCGGGACAGGAAGCAGGCAAGGCCCCCAACCCTTGACCTGGATCTTTGTAAATGCCACATCCTCAGCGAACAGCCCGGCATTGTCCCTCCCAGTACACACTGGGCCTGCAGGTTCTAACAGGCACCCACCTGAGCCTCCCAAGTCTGATCTCCTTGGGAAGATAACAGTTGCCCTCCTGAAGGGTCTGCTCCCTCAGGAAGCCGGCAAGGTATAGCTCCTGGGGACCGTGGCGTGGCCAATTCAGTCCTGTTAAGATTCCTGCCCCTAAAGCTAGACTTGGGGAGCACCCACACGCACACTTCCTTTACAAAGTCTTCCTGAGGTCAGTTCTGAGCTGACGATGAACAGGCTGGGCCCTGACCTTTGCTAATGAACTTCCTGACTCCGAAAACCCTCCCCTTCATTTTACATTGCTTCTTTTCCCCAGCCTGGAGCTCCTGAGCCCCTGCAGACACTGCCATTTCCACCCAAAGCACCAAATCTTGAGGACCAAGCAGGTGGAATCTAGGGGTAGGCAGGCTGGCTCTTCAGTGTGGGGCAAAAGTGGATTTTTTTTCCTGCAATCTTCCCCCGCCCTAACTTGGAGCATAGGGAGGAGAGAGGGGGACACAGAAGGAGAGAAAGCGAGGGAGGAGGAAAGGGGAAGGAGGAAAGGGGAAGGAAGAGAGAGGAGGGCAGGAAAGTTTGCTCTGGATGTTGCTGCTTTTCAAGGACAAGTCCCTGGTCCTGTGTCACCACCCAAGTCTCTACAGCCCTGGATGTCCATTCTGTAACCTTGGTCCTGGAGATTTCCAGAGTATTATGCTGATGCCTCATCTGACAACGAGCATTGCAATAATAGGAGAAACCTCAGCTTAGCAAGCTTTGGGGAGCAGAGCAGATGTAGGATATTAGGGCTATGATTTGATTTGGGGGAAAGTACAATTAAAACTACTGGCCAAGCCCGACTGCTCAGGGCAGTGGCTGTTGGCCTCACCCAAGTGGTCTCTCCAGGGGAGCAGTGAGGATGAACTCCCCTGCTACTTGTGAAACTTTCCATCCTTGGCCTCCAAGTACTCTCTGCCTGGCTAACTGACAATAACCTGGCTTCTCTGTCTGAGACCCATACTTGTATTTTACTAGTGAGCCCCTCAAACAAAAAGCTGAAGGAAAATGTTCACAGAAGAGATTTAATGTCTTCTGGAGCTTAATTCCAAGGCAATGCTTTCTTTGTGCCTTTTCATGATTATTTCAGTGAAAGGGCTACTGTAAACTTGGGGATCACATACAAGTTTGGATTCCCCATGGTTCTAACCGTCTTCATCGAGTTGCTAATTCAGGGGAGGTTAATCTTGGGACTGTTAACGTCTGTGGGATACATAGCAGGTTTCAGGGGTCTATGGACCTCCTGAAATTAACTGTGCATGAACTTTTGTGTGTCTAAGTGTATGGGCATTTTTACGAGGAAACGATCCACAGTACTCATCAGATACACCAAGCAGTCTGGACTCCCTCCACACCCACTACTGTGAAGATTGAGAAGGAGACTGAAAGATTCCCTAAGTTAGTGGGAGTTTAGGAGTGGGATGTCAATAAATGCTTAAACCCGAACAAGTCAGGAAAGAGCAATAGAGGCACATTTTATAGAGATATGGAGCTAATACCAAAATACCGTGTTTCCCCGAAAATAAGGCCGGGTCTTATATCAATCTTTGCTCCAAAAGACGCTTTAGAGCTGATTGTACGGCTAGGCTAGGTCTTTTCCGGGAAACATGGTAATTGTTTAAAGAGTATTCAAAGTGGGTGCCCTAGGGAGCAGGCAAATGACAGGGGTGTCAGGGGACTGACACCCTGTATAACCACCTGACTCTTAAATCATGTACAAGGGTAATTTGATAAAATTACCAATTAATTTTGAAAATTAAAAACAAAAATTCATTGAAAGCACTGAGGCCAAGAAATGAAATAACAACAAAAAAATGAGATTAGACCAGCTTAGAGAAAAAAAAGTCCTCTTTTAGCTTTTATAAAACTACCATTGGCTTGAGTAGGAAATGCCCAGTTGTGAGATTGCTGGTCAGTTAAGTTTTACCGTAAATCAATTCCCAAGAGAGAAAGGGGATGTGAAAGCCTTCTGTTTCCAGCTATACTCCGGGGGCCGAGAACCAGAGCATTGGGAGAAGCTAGGAGAAAGGGACTTAGAATTTGAACAGTCCCCTCACTGTGACGTGTCCCCTGAGATACCCTGAGTCTAAATTCAGGGTCTCAGTTTCCTTCTGGAGGTGAAGAGGGTGATGTCAGGCAGGGTAATGAGAACACAGCTCTGCAATGACTTCTGAAAAATATGTTTTGATGTAGGAATGAAGGACTTTTATGCGTGAAGGGTGTGGAGTACGAAGTCGTAGGTGACTCTCGTTATACTCCTGGCAGAACCATCTCGTACACATTCCTACCACCCCTGGAATTCTAACTCAGGTGAGGGAGGCAGCTTCCCCAATGAAAAACTTTCCTTTTGAGATTAGTTTTCACCTCTTTGTGTACTGATGTGAACTGTTCTCCAGTATATGTTGTTAAGCGGGGAAACACAAGATGTGAAACAGTGTTTCTAGTGTGCCAACATTTGTGTGAAAAAAAGAGGGGAAAGAATACAACTACACGTGTGTGCGGTCATACCTGTGAAGGGCTCCCATCCACTGATGGAACTGACTGTCTCTAAGGGAAGCAGGGAGACCCAGTGGAAAGAAGCACTTTCACTGTATACCTTTTGGAAGCTTTTGGGTTTGGAGCCTTGTGAATTCATTACGTATTCAGATAACAACATTTGGCTTCTCTAAGAAGTGTGGGGAGGCTTCTACTCAAGCCTCCTCCCTAATCCATAAACTCTGCACGCACTCGCCGCCTTGCGCCTTCCTCATGAGCACCGTTGCTCTGAGAAGCAGTTGTTCTGACATCGACTCTGGAACAATTTTAAGCTCTGGGCATCCACCTCCTTTTCAATCTCATCCATTTCAAAATGAAGTCGGTAGTGTTTCCTCTGACTTGTTCAAGCTCAGTTGTACTTACTTGCTTTGTTTTGTTCTTTGCAGGATCCGAGTGGACCTATTTTGGTAAGTCGAGATCTTAATTTTTTGTTTGTTTGTTTGAGGAGATAGCTGTGTTTAATGAGAAAGCCAGAAATGTCGTGATCTGTGAAGATTATTTTGGGAGGTTGAAAAGAGCAGTATGGCATTGTTAAAACAAGGGCACAAAAGCCTCTCTGAAGACTTTCCACACAGCGTGCACGCAGCACTTTCCCCAGGCAGATGTATCTGCTCTGTGCACTTGAACTCTGAGTCACAGTTCTTCTAGATTCCTCTTAGGATTGCTACCAAATCTACCAGGTGAAGATGCCCAGGGTACTCCCACACGGTAATGGCCCTGAGCAGGAGAGAGACTTTTTCCTCCATAGGACATTTATCCTACAATAAACAAAGAATAAAGGGCTCCTTTCTGAAAGTTTGGCTCATGCCCGAGAACTTAAGCTGTCAGCGTATCTAGAATTAACTTCTTCTTGCCCTGTTCGTAAGCAAGCAACGGACAAAGCAGTGAAGGTCCGTTCTTGACGAAAGACAGATGCTTGTCTTAAATGGGGAGAGAGATATGTCAGGTGTGCAACAGGGTTTCCGTGGGATGGGGTCAAGAACGATATTAGCCACTTCTGGCAAGCCTGCAACAAGCAGCTTGAAATCGGCTTAGCTGGTATGTTGCAATGAATTGGAAATTTGGTCATCAGCTGGAAGGAGAACTGGAGGGCAAGCACCTGGCTCCATGGGCAAGAGCAGGAATGTTAACGCAGTAGTCCCTCTTTATCTGTGGTTTTGCGTTCCATTACCCAAGGTCAACCACAATTTGAGGATATGAAATGGAAAATTCGGGAATAAACAATTCATCGGTTTTAAATTGTGCACCATTCTGAGTAGCATGATGAAATCTTGAGCCATCCCACTCTGTCCTGCCCAGGACGTGAATCATCCCTTTGTCTAGCACATGCTCACTGCCTATGCTACCCGCCCATTAGTCACTTTGTAGCTGCCTTGGTTATTAGAGAAGGGGGAGGGGAGACCACGTTCACATAACTTTTAAGAGAGTATATTTTAATTGTTCTATTTTATTATTGTTGCTGTGAATATCTTACCATGCCTCATTTATAAATTAAACTTTCTCGTAGGTATGTATGTATTGGAAAAAGCATACTGTGTATAGGTTTTGGTACTCTCTGTGCTTTCAGGTATCTACTCGGGTCTTGGAATGTATCCCCCGTGCATACTGTAATGTCTTGTTAGGGATAGATTTGCTGCACGATAGACTGTTCCGGTGAGCAGCAGGGTAGAACTGGCCTCACTGGGACAGGAGGGACGGTGACAAGCGGGGAAGTTGATTACGACAGTGGAAGCAGAATCCTGAGAAAGACCTGGCTCAGATTTGCAAAAGTTAGCCTTTGGATGTTAGCGGCATTGAAAAGTCTTTGATCTAATCAACCAGCTACCTATAGGCCAAGGTCTCCTTGGCTCCAGCATTGTATGGCTCCATCATTACTAATACCCTTCTGTATTATGTGCAAGGCATGTTGCTAAGTGGGTGGGTAATTAGAGGAGTAGGCTGTGGTCTGTAGCTGGGAATTACTTTTAAAGCTCACAATTTGTAACAGAATAGGTAATAATAACAGATAGTAAATGGTTCAGTGCTCTGATGGGTCAGAGGAAGGTAAGAGTGCTAGGGCTGGATGGTCAAAGCAGGCTTCCTGGAAGAGGAAGACTTTCACCTGGACCTTGGTGGATGGGGAAGATCGAGTGCCGCAAGGAGGAAGTGCTGTTGGCCAAGATGATGAAAGCATCACATGAGTGGAAGCAAGAAAGAACCAGGTGGTATTGGAAGGGAATCACGTAGAGAAGGAGTTATAGAGAAATAATAGACTCTGAGATAAAAAAGATAGGTTGGGTCAAACAGCGGAGGCATGGAGGGGCCCGCCAGCCCTTCCCACTTTGTCCTGTACATGGAGGGGTAGGGCAGGGAGTTATCTGTGTTTTAGGGAGAGTAACGTGGTGGTGGGGGTAGAGGGGAAAGATTGGAGTGATGCTTTTGTAGAGTGTTTGGCTTTTGTAGAAATCCTGTTGTGTCCAAACATGCAGTTTACAGTGAAGGCAGTAAGAAAGAAGGAAGGGCAGGGGACATGGCCTGACAAAGGAAGACTAGACACAGTCAGGGCCTCAGGGCTCCTTGGGCACATTCAATGTATGGGAAGTGACAGGAGCAGGGCAGGCATGGCAAGAGGGCAGGACTCAGGTTCTGGGCCTTATTCCATATGATCCTGAGTAAGCCATTTGAGCCCTCTGGTTTCACTTTCTCCCCATCTGTAACCTGGGGAAGGGGTTGTCTAGATTAGTGTCCCTCAAACTATAGCTTGGGGTCACCTACAACAGAACCACCTGGAATGCTTTCCAAATATACAGATTTCTGGGCCTTAGCCTGGACCTGAAGGAGGGAGGGAACCTGAAAAATTGTCTATTTCATGTACTTCCCAGGTGATTCTTATGCATACTTTGTTAGAAAACTGCTAACCAAAAGGTTCCCAAGACCCTTCTAGCCTGAGTCAGAGGACGCTTGCCCCACTTCTTTTGCTGGCTTCCCAGGTGTAGTGGAAACGCAGCTTGAGTCTCTCCAGGGCTCCCTGCCTGGGTATGACAGCCCCCAGGGCAGAGTGAGATGGTTACAGACAACAGAGGAACATTGTGTCAAGAAGGTATGGGAGGAAAATCTTACTGTCTCTTAGTTGTGACATGGCCTTCCACACAGGAGGGCTTCTCTGAGCAGCCAGAGCCACCAGTCCAGAAGCATTTCTTCCTGACCACTAGCTCTGGCCAGCCCGCTGTCTCACTGTCCTGCACAATCAGAGCAGCTCCTTGCTGAGGAAGCAGAGGTCAGAGTCTAATGCTGCATGCCATGCATGGGAGTGGGGGGGTGGGGGGGTGTGAGCACAAAAGCAAATATGGCTTTTCATTAGTGAAATGAGCACATGTGATATGGTGTCTATCCTCAGTGGGGGCCCGTGAAGGAAGGCAGGTGGAGGACATCTGAGGAGGCAAACAGGTCCAGGCTAGCAGCTGGCACCTGGGCTGAGAGTTGTACAGGTAAACAGAGGACCTGGCATGGGTGCTGGGGGAAGATGGTTTCCAAACAGTGAGAGCTGCACTGAATGGGGCAAGTTCAACCAAGCGCCATGTGGTTTTCCCAGGGCGCAGACCTCAGCTACTTTGCACGTAGATGCTGCTGAGTCATCCTGATCCAGGGACCTCCCACTGCCTGGAACACATGGCAAGACTTCTAGAAGCACATGGAAAGAGAACTCTATCCCCATCTCCCTCCACACCGAGTCACCAGACTGACCTCCCAGATGTTACCCCCACCCCCAGGGACAGGAGGACCATCTAACAGCCAAGATGAGGCCAACGCAGCGCCTGTGCACTCCCCCTGGGTAGCTGAATCAGCAGCTGGATATGTGCTGGGTTGAGAATTGCTGAGTGGGACCTCCCCACTGGAAAGCAGTCCCATATTAATTCTTTTGAGCCCGGCAGCTTCACCAACTCTGAGCTGGAGGGCAGCTGCAAGTCAGGTTGTCATGTGAGCCGAGGATAAATTCCAGCCTGCTACAGTGAACCTACAGCTGTCAGAAGTCAGGATAGTGGGTGCCCTCAGGGGCTGGAGGTGATTGGAAGGAGGTACGAGGAAGGGTGATGGTCGTATGGATGTGGGTGCTGTGTTCAGTTTGTGAAAATTCATCATGCTGTTTACTTATAATAAGACACTTTTCTGTATTCATATCATATTCAATAAAAGCGTTAAAAATTTCCAGCTGGCTGGGAGAGTCATCCTTACCCTGATAGTTTTTTTAGCCCTTCCCCAAGAAAAACCAAAAAAACAAAAAAAGCCCTTAGTGTGTTCAAAACAACAGAGCAACCAAAAAGAATGACTGTATTGGAACTGACGACTCAAGAACACGTCACGTGAGCAGAGAATGGACACGGTGCTCCAGCCTGAGGATAACCAGACATTCCTTTGGTGCTCCTCAGATGTGAGTTAGTCAGAAATCGACAAAGACCAGTGTGTGCTAGAGATTTGGGAGGAATAAGACAAACTTTCAAAGGAGATGGGATGGAAAGGGAATATGGAAGCCAAGCCCGCCTCCTGGAGGGTGAGTCCCACCTTTTCCCTCGCAGCGCCCGGCGAGGAAGCCACCAGACCAGCCCCTCCATCCTAGTGCAGGGAACTCTGGGATGATGGTGGCTTGGCCTGGGGGTGCCGGGCAGCAGGCTACAACTGCTCACGGGCCTTCTTGCCCATCTTCTTCACAGTGGCTAGACAGCCCTCAGCTGTGGCAAGACCCCGTGTGACTGAGGAATGCTGCTGCTCTCCTTTCTCCCAGTCTATAGATTCCCTGTTTTAATGAATTGCCTTTGGGAATCAGGAAGGGCTCTTCCATCAGGCAAACCTCGTTGGTTCTCCATGCTCCCACCTCCACCCACCTTCTGTTCTAAATCTGATGGAATATTAAGTTGCTATAAACAACCTTTCCTGGGGACTCGGAACATCCTTCTCAAACCGTTCCCAAACTCTAAGAACTAGATATGTAACACATGGAAGGAGGCTAGGAGGGAAAACTCTGCGTTCTATTCTTTAGTAGTGATAAAGGCACCATATGTCTTCACACTCAAACGCAGTCTGCAAAGCAGACTAACTTAGAGCGAAAGGGAGAACTTAAAACAGCAGTTAGGGAGCACGTGCAATTAAGAGGCTGGCTGAATTAAGGAGAGCTCTTGTTTTACCAAAGATACAGAGGCTTAGCCAGGTGAACCCCCCTCCCCCAGTGACTTGTTTCCTTCTCTAGCTGCCCTCCTGAGGATGAATGAGAAAGGCACAAAGGCCAAAACATGTTTTTCATACCAGGAAATCCCTGGGGATTTCCCTCCAGGCTCGCAATGCAATCCACTACCATTTATTAACTCTGAGCTACAGTTCCAGTTACTCCTAACTGAAATTGTGACAGCTGGGTCTGACTAGATGTGGTATGATCCACCCACTGGTAACTGTTTCTCATCTTTCCCAAGTTGCAGCATTGAGGTTTCTGTGTTCTGGAGAATCTTGGCCTGTAGCTGCCCACAGGCCTGCATGTGAGTGTTCACAGATGGCCTTACCAGCTAGGTAAAACTATAGGGAAGCTAACAGTAGTTCTTAAAGGCAGGTGTAGTGTCATGGGTGGCAAGGTGAGACAGAAAACCAAGAGGAAGAAATGGAGAGTGTATGGAGCCCCAAACCAGGCAGAACTCCATGGGAATATCTGCTAGGCTACTTTCTGGCCGAATGAACTTAGGGAAGTAATGGAATCTCTCTGAACCTCGGTTTTCTCAACTACAAAATGGGAGTGACAGCATCTACCCCAGTGTTTCTCAAAGTGTGGTTCCCAGGTCAGCAGCAGCAGCATGACCTGGGCCGCGGGATTCCCGTCCCAAATACTCAGAACAGAAAGGAAACACATGGAAGGAGCCTGGGAGGAAAGAAACCAAAGCCTTCACCTGCTGTTTTTTAACAGCAATACAAGCACCGTATGACTTTGTTAAAAATGCAAATTCTCCCCCCATCCCACATCTACCAATGAATCAAAAACCCTGGGACTGGGCCCAGCAATCGAGTTCAGCAGGCCCTCCAGGTGATTCCGATGGGTGCTCCCTCAAGTTTGAGAACCACTGCTCCGCTTCACAGAGCTGTGGTAAGGATTAAACAAGACAATACTGCAGGATTTGATAAGACACACGTTGAGTAAGATGCCATAGCAACTCAACTCTTACTTATATCAATTAGCCTACGGTGCAATTGGATTCATTATACACCATTTCGTTTAAAGTCGCAGAATCTATTGATAATGTGAAGTGAGGACTTGCTGTATATGGACGAGGCTAACCGTGCCTGGTACATAGCAAGCAGTCAGCAAAGCTAAGCGTCACTTTCTTTCCCTTCACAGAGTTATGGTAGAATTACATTAACTAATATATGAGAAAGTGCCTTGTAAACTCCACACTACCAAACAAACGTGTCTCCATGTTTGTCTGAATTGCCTGAGTTTTTAACAGTAAAGAGGTACTCCTTTTATAGCCTGAACAAACAAAAGGCATTTCCTTCTTGAGAAAGGGACTGAACAAAAACACAAGGGTTCCAAGCCTCACAAGGGCCTCACAGGCCAAAATGCTCTGTCTATCCTTGTCCTTCAGACCAGGGTGATGTCAGATCTAATCTCCGTGGTGCTTTCCTGGCCTGCAGGGGCCACATACCTAGTTGCATAGCCATGGCCACCTCCGTGCCATGCAGCTGAAGTCATGGGAGAGGAGCCCACATCCCTTGCCTCTCTACCCCGCCCATGGGAGCTGGGCCCCACTAGCACCTGAGCCTCTGGGCTGAGCCTTGACGTTGGCCTAAACCTGGGAAGAAAACTGGGGCTCTGAGCTACATGAGCCCAGCCCCGTGCAGGGACCCTCAGCGACCTGAAGAAGACTCAAGCTTTGGAATTGTAGAATGAGATCTGGCGTGGAGAGCTAGGAGTGGGTCCTGCCAGGGGCCCTGCCAGGCTTCTGGTTGTGCTCAAACTTGCCCCTTCTGTTTCTTGCTAGTGTGGGGCCTCAGGCATTTAGGTGAGGGCAGGGCATGTAGCCCTCCAGGAGCTGGTTAGACCGTTGGCAGTCCTTCCCCAGCACAGAGAGACAGGAGCCCGTGGTGTCAGTTTCCAATTACCTGACCAGCATTTGATTTATGCCTATCAGGAAGGAATAAAGACTGGTTTCCACCTCATTGTGTCTGTAAATGTTGACTCAAAACTATTGTAACTCTAAATAAAATGGCACACTGAACTCATCTTAACTTTGTGAATGATTTTGCAATCTTTAATTTGTGACAAGATCAGCTGTGTGACTCCTGGGTGAACTGGCTGAGATGTGTCCAGATTGCGTAAGGATGCTTGCAGGTTCAGGGCAAACGGTGCATGCTGCCCTGACCTTCTGGGACAGGTGGCCCAGGAAATGCTCCTTGGTTATGATAAGAATGAGATTTACTTATAGCAACAGACAGTGACATTGGCAAATGGTGCCTGGTACTTTCATAGGGTGGTTCCTCCTTGGTGCCCATCTTCTGGGAATTGCATGAGAAGTGGAGAAAGCAGAAGAGGTGACTCTGAAGGTTGTGGAACAAAGACGTTTTATAGCAAGTCTGAGGCAGCCATGCAAAGGACTGTTCCGCCTTTTGGCTTTGGCCACCAGGAAGCCCAGAGGCAAATTGGTGGCTAAAACTTGAGTAACTGTCTATTCTCCTTTGACTTGCAAATCTAAAGATTCTCCCTTGATATCACCCTTTTAGTTTATAGGTATTTTCCCTGATCCTGAGCCAAATGTTATAACATAGATTTCAGGAATTTTTATCTAGAAGTGGAACCCTACATTTTAATTGTTCTTGTACTCTGCCCCCTCCATTGTTTAAAAGATTTGTTTTAACAAATTAATATGCTAACGAAATAGTTAATTTTTCCCATTTATTAATCAAACACAGATATAAAAGTCAAAATCTTCAATTATCCCAAGATAACGGGTTGACATTCATTCCACAAATATTTACTGAGTAAATACTAAGTGCCAAGCGTTGGGCTAGATGCTAAGGAAATGATGAATAAGGCCTGGTCCCTACTATTATGGACCTGTGAATCTGGAAGGAGACAGTGAATTAGGCCCTTACAATACAGAGAGATGAAGCATGAAAGAGAGAGATCTTACCTAGTGTTTTGGGAAAGAGCTAAAAAGGGTTTCCTGGCAGAGGTGATGTCCAAGCTGAGACCCGGAGGACACATAAGAGCTGACCAGGCAAAGGGACAAATTGTGCAATGATCACCCAGGCTGATGCATTCTGGGGACTACCAAGGACTTCAATGCGGAGGGAAGAGGCTGCCGAGACAGGCCAGAGCCAGAATGTGAGGCGCTCATGGGGCAGCTGAAGAATTGGGACCTCATTCTTCTATGCAGCAGGGAACTGTTGGAGCATTCTATGTAGAAATTTGAGATGATCAGATAAGCATTTTTTTATTCATGTCCTGGCTGAAGGGTGGAGAGTGAATTGAGGGTGAAGCACTGGAGGAAGGGAGACCAGAGGAATGTGGGAGGGGGGGGTCAAGGAACTGAACGAAGGGAGGGGCAATGGAGGTCCTGACTTGTTTAATTCAGCTGGAAATGTACCACCTAACTAATTGCCCCGTGCAGCCTGGTGGAGGATGAACGCCTGTCTGCTGGGCTTCACGAAGGATTCACGTCGGCAATCAGACTGCCATTATGGCCTAGGTGGGACCCCAGGTGGGGAGTGCTGATGTAGCCAAAGCCCAGCCCCACTTTAAATGAGGCAAGGGACACAGACTGTCAAGTTGCCCAAAGAGGGCATGAGGGGCCAAGTTAGGACAAGAACTGTGTCTCCTGACTCCCATGTCATGCGCTTTCCTGGTTATTTGGAGAATGCCTGTTTTATGGCAGTCACTACATGCCCTCCCTACACTACACATCACGAGGTGGTGTAAAAGTCATTGAGGAAAATGCAGCAATTTTTTTTTTAAAGAAAGCAAATAATATAGATTTGCCAGAAACAAATTATGCCACATTAACTTGCTGATTTCTTCCCCACATCAGGATAAAAGGCTTAGTGGTTAAAGAAAACACGTGGCCTTAATACCTGTTGACATAAACATTTGATACTGTTCCTTGTGACACAACCCTGGGAAATGTGGATCTAAGACCAGTGTGGTTGATAGGGAAAAAAATCAATAGAATCCAGTCATTGTTACTGTCGTTACATGCCTGGGGAGATGTCAGGGTTCCTTTAGGGACAATCCTGAGTCAATACCTTTTTTGGATTCTTAGGAAGAGGGTAGACAGCTAAAAGCGTGTGGTGATTGGAATTTGAAAGATGAGTGTTGGACGGGAGAACAGGGAGCAGGGGACAGACAGATGTGAAGAAGCAGATCAGAGTGGGCTGGACTACAGAGGCAGGAAGTAGCAGGTAGCAAGCAAGTGTCATGTGAGTGCAGCGCACCGCAAGCCGGAGGCCGGGCTGCAAAGACCGGATGAAGAGGAATACCTGCCTCTGTGCTCGGTCCTTCTGGTTATCCAGAAAGGTTTTACCCACACGCACACACACACGCACACACACACACACACACGCACACACACACGCACACACACACACACACGCACGCACACACGCAGGCACACATACACGAGTGCGCCCACATCCATATTCAAATGTACCTACATTCTTAAAGGTGTCTGTACCCATCCACACTCACACCTCCAGCTCCTACACCGTGACCTTGGGGTAAGCCTCTCAGCTGCTTCCTAAGTTATGGGTACATGTTTATATCTCACTGCTTGGAGCAGAGCTTAGGTGAAATCATAAAGTGACTCCTCTGTGCTTCCTTTTGGCAGTTCCCCAGCATCTCCCCACCTCTTTATAAACCTTTTAGTGTAATGATGAAACTTTTCTACCAGCAAGGATGAAGTAGCGAGTGTCCCATCACTGAGTAAAACTGAGTGTGCAAGGTGTGCAAGTAAGACTGAGTGTATGAAGATGTCTGGTTAGAAAACTTGTTACGCCCTGGGAAAAAGATTGAGAACTGCGGGAATGTAATGCTCTCCTTTCACAGAACTGCCTAATGAAGCACAGGTACCTCTTGAGTTAATAACCAAGTGCTTGCTTTCCAGCTAAGGCTCACTTGTCAAATTATCGCAGAAGGCTTTTTTTCTCTAGACGGTGGTTTTTGAGCATGAGCCTGCTGCAAGCAGGGCAATGTTCCAGGACCTCTGAGGGGTACAGGGATGAGCAAGGAGACATTTCTAGCCTCAAGGAGAGTTATCTAGAAGGAGGAGACAATGCACAGCGAGTGGAGAATGGCGCCCTTCCCATAGGGGCAGCTCGGGCAGATGCACAGAGCCTTTCCCGGGAAGGGGCTCGGGAGACATTTCTTATGTGGAGGAAAGAATGGTTTGTTCCTCTATTTGTTTTTGGCTCTGGGAGTCAGGAAGACACTAGGGAGAAGGTGGCACTTGATCTGGGATGGTAGGATTTCAAAAGCAAAACCAGTCTGAAACAAAATGCCACATCACCATGCATTTCTCATTAGAAGTAAAAGGAGACACACAGGGTAACCTAGATTTGTTTTCCAGTGAGGTGAAAGGGGAAACTTGCTTGAAAAGGTTGGAAAATAGCCCCTAAGAAAGTTCGTGTGTTTTATCAGATGCCCTCTTTTCATTATTTCCGGACTCCCCAGGGAATGTTTACAACGTCACAAATCCCTCCATTGCTGCCTCTCCCCTCTAGCTCTGGACCATCACCCAGGGCTCACCTGCTGGTCACCTCTCATCACCTCAGCTGTCCACAACTGTCACTGCCCAGGCTCTGGACCCTCCAAAGCCCGTTGTGGTGGAGAACATGAGGTGCCAAGGTCAGAGTCCAGCTTTGCCACATACTGTGACTTTGGCCACATCACTCAACCTCTGTGTCTCAGTCACCTCAGCTACTAAATGAGAACATAGTACATATGTCGTAGGGTTGGTATGCGGATTAAATTAATTAGTACATGTTAAGCATGTAGAATTGGTGTTGACAAACTATGGCCCATTGGCCAAACCCAGTCCACCACCTGTTTTTGTAAATAAAGTTTTCTTGGAGCACAGCTGTGCTCATCCGTTTGCATTTTCTCTATGGCTGTGTTTGCATTACAATAGCAGAGTTAGGTGGTAGCAGTAGCACAGAGAGTATACAGTTTTCAAAGTCTAAAATATTTACTATCTGGCCTTTGCAGAAAATGCTAGCCAACTTCTGATATAGAAGGATGCCCCGCACATAGTGGGTGCTCATTAAATAATAGGTTTGAAAAAATATCCACAACTCATTAGGCCTTGTTGTTTAATAAAATTTGATTGAGGTCCTGCGATGACACACGACAATTAGAGCCTAAAAGAAAAGTCCAGAACAGTATCTCTGTCGTCAGTTCTCCATGAGGGCAACAAGCATCCCTTTTCCCAGGGGTCCCCCACCATCATGTTGGAGGCACGAACCTTGGTCTCCTGGCCTGGAGTCCTCCTGATTGTGTTTCCTCTTCCCTGAGGCCAGGCTTCCGGGATTTTTTCCTGCCCCAGAATGATGGACAGCGAGAGCACCCAATTCCTTTGAGAAGAACTTCCTCTGCAATGTGTGACCTGGTCCTTCCTTCCGCGTGGTCCAGATGACATATCACAACAGTCTAGTCCAGGGCTTGTCAGCCTCTGCACTATTGACATATTGGGCAGGATAACTTTTTGTTGTAGGGGCCTGTCCTGTGCGTTGTAGGATGTTTAGCACCATGACTAGCTACTACCCACTGGATGCCAGGAGTGAAAATGTTTACAGACATTACCAAATGTCCTGAGGGGCAAAATCATTCCTGTTGAGAACCATCGGCTTAGTCTGAAGTAACATCCCAGGCGGGGCAACAACATTCCTGTCCAGAGCATCTAAATTCATATTTAGAAAAACGTTCTTTGCGAGGGCGCAGACCTGTTAACGATGCCCCCGGCGTGTATTGCTGGATCACTCAACAGAGCGCTTAGCCTCTCAACCTGAAGCATGAGCATCTGGACTGTTCCAGCTGGGGCTGTGCTTGTGCAGAAACGCGGGGTAGTGACCGGCCTCATGTCTGTGTAACCAAGAAGGCTGGTCAAAGTGCTCTGTCCCACAACGTGGGTAGGACCTCCCCAAGGACACATTTCTGGTCCCTCCTCCAGAATGGGGGGAGTGCTTAGGAACCCCAGCCTATCCTGCCCCTGACTCCATGCCAGTTTTCCAGTTTCTTCAGTTTTTACATTCAATTCCACCTCAAGTGACGGGAAGAAATTGCTGGCAGCTTTAAAGTAACCGTTTACTGACTGATTCACTTATTCTGTCTACCAGTCCTTAATGATTCCCTTTGTAGGCTGGTCACTGGATATCAGAGACAGGACAACATGGCCTTGCCTTCAGTGGGCTGACAGTTGTGGGGCCAGCACACATGCAAACAGGTAGTTACCACGGAGCAAATGAAGTGCTATGATAATGTACCCAAGACACAGAGTGGGGACAAAAAGTCTTAATTTGCGGGGGAAGGTGGCTCTCAGGCCTGCCTGAGCAGCTGATACTTGAAAGACAAAGGAGTTAGCAGGGCAAGGAGAGTGTATGAGCGAGCTCCTGTGCGTGGGTGGTATGCATTGCAGGGATCGGTTTGGTCTCCCACTGCAGGCAACAAAGGTCCCAAAAGCAGGCGAGAGCATGGGGCACAATTAGAGAACCAGGATGGCAGCAGCCTCGTGTTTGAGGAGTGGTGTTGGGAGACTATTCTCCCCAGGTCTCGTGTTACATCATGTGTGTGAACAGAGCTTTTGTTCCAGACTGGCTTTTTCAAGGATGTTTATGTAGCAAATCAGGGCAGAGAGCAGATTTGTTTCCTGTTCAGTAAAAATAAAGATAATGTCTCCCTTGGGAGCAATGGTTGGTCAGATTCCCTAACCTCCCCCTTTAAAAGAGTGGGGTTTCCTAAACTCCGAGTTCCTCCGCCGTAATGCTGAGCAGTTTGTATGTGCAGTGTCACCTGCTCTTCCTCGCATCACCCCGAGGACTGGGGCTTGGGAAACAGGCACAAATGTCACTCTGCCACTGTTGTGAGTCCAGCAGGTCCTTAAATCATGCCATTTCATTAGTCATTCTTTTATAATATGGATGAGATGCTGTAGAAACGTAACGCTTGTTTGTATCAAGTAGCCTGTAGTAAAACTGGTTTCGTTATATGTTGTTTTGCTTAAAAGTTACAGGACCTATTGATAACGTTAAGTAAGGGCTTAACTGTATTAAACTGTCCTCAGCCTATGACTCAGGAGCCTGGCGTCTTCACCGGTATCCGTGAAACTGTGGCAGGCTAACTTGTTAGTCTGGGTGAAGTCTTACACACCCACCGCCCCAGCTTTTGACAAGTGGTGTGGGGGAAGCAACGGCTGAAGAGGAGCGTGGGATTATGAGTGTCTTGGGAGCTGCATTACAGACCCCGGGATTAATCCTGAAGGCTCAAGGAGCCCCTGAAGAACTTTCAGCAAAGAAATGTATAGATCTGGTGTGCGTTAGTGTGGAGAGTGGAGGGCTGTAAGGTAAGCCTGGAGAAATGAGATCGATGAGGGATACAGATACGGAGCTATGGGTCTGAACACGCGCTGTGCTGAGGGACAGGCGAAGGCCAGGTTTAAAGAAAGTCACTATGGGCCTTGATAGCCTTGTTTTTTCCTGAACCAGAAGTCAATCCAGATGACCCAGGGCATTTATTTTTGGTGTCTCGTAGACCTTTCATGCCCGTGGCATTTCTGAAGCACACAGACCAGTTATTTCATAGAATCTCTCTCAGTTTGGGTTTATCTGAAGTTTTCCTCATGAGATTAAGGTTGTACATTTTGGTATGAATCCCACAGAAATAACGTGTCCTTCATGCATTAGGTAGGAGGGCACTTGATTTCACTTGTCCCATTTTTGGTGATCATTTCGATGTCTGATACCTTTCTCCATTTTAATGTTACCATTTTCCCCTTTATAAATAATAGATTATCTGTGGGAAGATCCTTTGATACTGAGTGTAAAAATTTGAATATTGATTGTATATGACAGTATTATATTAACAGTAAAAGTTCCTGACTTTGCCCATTATACTGTGATTATGTAAGAAAATGTCCTTTTTCTCAGGAGATAGACAGTGAAGTATTTAAGTACGATAGGGCATGGTATCTATAACTTTCTCTCAAATGGTTCAGAAATTATAGCATGTGTATGTACATATAGAGAGGATAATAAAGCAGGTGTGGCAAAATGTTAACAACTGGTAATTCTAGGTGAAGAATAATGGAAATTCATTGTGCTATTCTTACAAATTTTCTGTATATGTAAATTTTTTTTCAAAATAAAGATTTTTTAAAAAGATACCTGAAAAAGTAAAATTGTTACATCTCCATGGCTAGAAGTGGTCACCAAAGGAGAAGAAAGAAAGGAGTCCATTGTGATTCCAGGCTTTTGGTGTGGCAGGTGGTACCATCAGCTGAGATAGATAGAGAATGATGAAGGAGGTAAAAGAGGTTTTGGAGGGAGAAGGGTGAGAGAGGAAAAGATGATGAGTTTGGTTACTTTTTATTTTTTTGCTTGTCTGCCTCCCCCTCCAGCCATGTCTGATTTCAGGAAGCCACAGAGCATCCAATGGGGGTGTTCTGTAGGCAACTTGTCTGGAGCTCAGGAGGAAACCCTGGGCAGGGCAGAGGTGGTGTTGAAGCCATCCTATTCCAAAAGTGGAATAGGATCATCCCAGGGGAGTGTGTGTGAAAGAGGAGAAGAAGGAGCCAAAACCAAGGACAAAACCTCGAGGACAGCTTACATTAAGGGGCAGGTGGCTACAGAGAGCTAAGAAGGGACAGAAGAAATGGGAGGACAACTCAGACAGAGCAATGTCTCCAGAAACCGGGACAGGAGAGGGTTCAGAAATGAGGGTGGGGGTTGGAGGGCGACAAATTGTATGGTTCCAGGGCCAAAGGCTGCAAGAAAAACAAGGGCTGAAGAGTCTATCCGAATTCAGTGGGATGTGGGCTGGGAAGTCAAAGTCCCAGACTGAGCTCTGACTGGGAAGTGAAGACGCAGAAGTGAGCAGTGTAGACAATTCGTGTAAGATGCTTGGCTGCAAAGAGGGGGTGAGGAATCAGAGTGGGAGCAAGAGGGGAGGTACTCGTCCTAATAAATAGATATTAAAAGTTCACAACTAAATAATTTGTTCAGGGCCACATTCAACTTACACATCCAGGGTCGTCCCCCACCTACCGTCTAACTGCTGAATCAAGTCATGGCTTCATGCCCCAGCCAGCCTCACACTTTTAACAAGGCTGGGTGCTGAGAAGATGTATGGTGAGAGGAGAGCAGCTGGAACAGACAGTTATACCGAGGATTAAAAGCACCTGTGACATTTTCAAATCTCTCTTTGCCAGGGAAAGAGCCTGTCACAAAGCAGCCTCTGCCCACATTATTTGCTCTCCCACCCATTTCCTTTTAGTGCCAGAGAACATTGCTACATCACCTTGTATGGAGTATGCCTTATTATCATTATTATTTGAAGTTTTCCCTTTTCATTCAAGAGCTTGTGACATATAATAGTCTCACTGGCCCCTAGATTCTTCTTTACAGAAAACCAGGCTGTATTTTCTCCATCTTTCTTTCATGCCAGCTATATTCACAGCCTGTTTTCTGAAACCCACCCAGGAGAAACACCAATGCTTTATCTCAGTCAACAACTATTTTACAGAAGAGAATAGCAATTTAACCAGTGTCAAATATTTAAACTACAATAAAAAGCAACCCTATGAATGGATAAACAAATCGTGATATATCCACACAATGGGATATTTCTCAGCCATAAAAAGGAATTAAGCACTGCTCAATGGTACAACATGGATGAAACTTGAAAATATTATATCACACAAAAGAAGGCAGACACAAATTGTATGGTTCCATCTAAACGAAGTATCCAGAATAGGCAAATCTTAGAGACAGAAAGTAAATTAGTGGTTGCCAGGGGCGGGGAGTATGGGGAGGGGGAGCTATGGGGAAGGGAAATGATTGCTTCATGGGTCTGGGGTTTCCTTTCGGGGTGATGAAAATGTTCTGGAGCTCGAGAGCGGTGAAAGTTGCACATCACTGTGAATAGACTGAATGCCACCAATGGTAAATTTGTGTCACATATATTTTACCACAATAAAAATTAATTACAGTTGACCCTTGAACAACACAGTTTGAACTGCACAGATCCACTTATACATGGATTCCCCCCCCCCCATAAATATACACTCGGCCCTCTGTATCCCTGGGTTTCAAATCCACAGATTCAACCAACCATAGATCAAAAACAGTATTTTCGATCCATGGTTGGGAATCTGCAGATACAGATGGCCGACTCTATGCATTGTGCTGTACCATTTTATAGAAGGCACTTGAGCATCTGGGATTTTGGTGTGAGGGAATGTCCTGGAACCAACCCTCTACAGATACCGATAGAGGACTGACGTTTTGGGAGAGTTAAAAGTTATAAAAGGATTTTCAACTGCATGTAGGGTGGGGCGGTCAGTGACCCTAACCCCTGAGTTGTTCAAGGGTTAACTATCACTATGATTTAAAAAAAAAAAAAAAACAACCTTACCTGACACCGGAGAGGAACAAGCTCTAGCTCCAACCACACCACCGCTGATCTAATGGGGAGGGCTTTCCACTAGCTCCTCTTAACTGGCAGCACATTAGAATCACCTGGACAGTTTTTTAAAGCCTCCTACATCTGGACCCCACCCAGGATCTCAGGTTGGGCCAGGGACAAAGTTAGGAGTTATTGGAGATTCCACTGTGCAGCCAGGGTTGAGAAATACTGCTCTAGACCAGCAGTTCTCAAAGCGTGGTCCCCAGACGGGCAGGATCAGCATCACCTGGGAACTTGTTAGAAATGCAGACTGCGGGGCTCTACCGAAAACCTACCGAATCAGACACTCTGAGGGTGGGGCCCAGCAATCTGTTTTCACAAGCCCTCCCGGGGATTCTGATGCCCACTAAAGTTTGACAACCACTATTGTGAGTTTTCTTCAACCAGTGAGTGCTTACTGAGCATCTGCTGTGCATAAGCTTGGCAGATGTGAAAATAGAGACCTACCATGTCTCTCCTCTGTAGCTAGTTGGTTAGATTCTTGGAAAAGAACGTGTACGTTAAACTGAGATGACCCTTTTTTATGGCTGAATAATATTCCATTGCATGTATATACCACATTTTGTTTCTTCACGCATGTGTTGATTTGCACTTGGGTCATTTTCACCTTTTGGCTATTATGAGTAGTTCTGCTATGAATATTGGTGTACAAGTATCTATCTGGGTCCCTACTTTGAATTGCTTTGAGTGTCTATATCTAGGAGTAGAACTGCCAGTCATGTGATAATTCTATGTTTAACTTTTTAAGGAACCACCAGACTTTTCACAGCGGCTGCACCATTTTATATTTCCACCAGAATGTGTGTTTGGGGTGATGGGAAATGTTCTGGAAATGGATAGTGGAGATGGTTGCACAACAGTGTGAATGTACTTAATGCCACTGACGTCACTTAAAAAAAGGCTAAAATAATAAATTTTGTTATGTATATTTTACCACACACAGAAAAAGATTAATGAAATGAGCCACGAAAACAGGTTTAGAAACAGTTATGTTCCTCCTGGTCAACATTGAATAAAATTCTTTTTCAAGATGGTAGAGCAGGGACGTCATAGAAATGGCAGCGTGAGGTGAATCTCTTGAAGATGGTAGAGCAGGACACATGGCTGTACCGTGGACTTAGCGTTTTCACATCTACCACGACTCCTTTGTGAAGAGGTCAGAAAAGATCAAAGAGAATAACATGTGAGCCCTGACTGGTGACTTGGGCCTGGCTGGGTTTCATTCTTAAGGTTAGGCTGTTACCAGTTTAGAAACTTGTCTAACTCATTAGTGGTTCGTCATCATTGTTCTTCAAGAACCATTTGTTGAACACTTGGACGTGACAGGCTCTGTACTGGAGTCAGGATACAAGGGTGAATGAGCCGAGAGCTACTGCAGTGGTTCTCAGTCTTCAGAGCATCAGAACCTGGTGGGCTTGTTCAGTGACCGATGCCTGGCGCCACCTGCAGAGCTTCTGAGTCGCAGGTCTGGGGCACAGCCCGAGAATCTGCATTCCTAACAAGTTCCCAGGTGGTGGTGATGATGATGATGGTTGCCCAAAGACTACACTTTGTAAGCCACTGGTCTACTGGGTAGAAAGGCATAAAATATTATTTTGGTAAGTGTAGGTGCTGCTAGGAAAAATACATGCAAAGGGCTCTACAGGAGCACCGACAAGGGGCTGAGAGGGGCAGGGAGAGGGTGTTTCAGGGAGACGGGAAGCAGCGTGGTGTGTCTGAAGAATGCTAGCAGCTCAGCACTGCTGTAATAAAATGTAGAGGTGAGACTGGGCTCAGAGAAGTCCAGAGAAGCTGCAGGGCTCCACAATGAACACTCCGTAAGGCCAGAGAACCTAAGAGGGTGGCAGAGAGGGAGGAGAAGAAGCAAACAGTTGTCACCCACTTACCTTTGGCAGCCTGGAATCCCCACCCTCCTCCCTAGAAAAGCCTTCCCTTCAGAAAAAACCTGGCAGAGTTCTTATTAGAGAGGGAAGGTCTGTCTGGACAAGGCAAAGGGGAGGGGGAGGACTTCCTAAGGGCACAGAGAGAGTTGAGCGGGCAGTCCGTCTTGCAGCTTACCTCTTCTCCCTCCAGCCTGCACGGTGGGCCTCCACTGCCATGGCTAAACCGGAAGTGATGCCAACAGCTGCTTGGGAGGAGTCACGGAGACCCAATCTCAGTCCTCTACCTCAAGCTGACCCAGACAAAACTGAAATAATAGAGACAAATTTGATATCAAGTATGGATAAAAGCATCTTTAGAAAACATATCTATTTGTATTGATCTATAACATAAATTCCAAGGGGGCCCACTGTGGCAGTCCAGTTTGAAGCTTTATAAATAACAAGTTACCCTGACCCGCTAGCCCTTGCTCATACCCTGGCTCTGATTCATTTGTGACACGAAAAGCTTCAATGCCAGTTTGATTCCTTGGCCTCTGTTTGTTTATAATAAAATCATAAGACCTTATCCATCAATCATTAACCCACACCCCTGCTAGTCTCCTTTCCTTCTGGGCAGGATCTTGGGCTTTATGGCCATGACTCCCCACTGGACCGGCAGGAAAACAGGCAGAGTCAGCAGAAGGTACCCTGCAGGGGCCCAGAATTCAGCCAAGGTGGACTCCATACTACCGACAGGCTGAGCCCACTGGACTTTTATGAGTAGCTGTATGTCTTTTAATCAACTTCAGAAGTGAACTTCAGGAGCTATAGCTATAAAGTATATATTAAACGTATTTTGGAATTGTGGTCTCCACGTCCAACATCCACAGGTATTGGTACTGAGATGGATTTAGAAAGGACACGAAGTCTGCCTTCCGCTCCGCAGTCCTGCAGCTAAGCCTTGTTCTCTGTGGCTGCAGCCACAGGACCACAACTGATGGATGACCTCCAGAGAGAGGTGTGTACCAGCCCCCTGAAAGAGGATCTTTCTAACAGGCATGTACCTGAGCAGCTGCCGAACGGTTCCTGCTCAGCCTCGTCGTAGGGCAGCACCCGGCCTGGCTGAGGGGAAGCCAGATAAATCTAGGTTCTCTCTGAGTCTTTACATCACATACACATAAAATATACAAGCTCCCTGCTGCTGCAGGGCCTCGGAGCTTGCTGTGCCTTCTCTCTGAAATGCTGTTCCTTGGGTTTTGCTCATGGTTGGCTCTATTCCATCCTTTAAGTGTCAACTTTAATGGCAGCTCCTCTGAGAAGCCTGCGTGCACCATCTGGTCCATTGTGGTCCCTCCACTTTTCTCCATCACAGCCCTTGCTAATTTCCTTCATGGCACAGTGATTGCAGACTGTACTTATTTATGTATTGGTTAGCTTGTTTACTTATTTATAATTTATTATCAGTCTCTCCCACTGGACCATAAGCTCCGTGAGGACAGAGACCAGATCTGTTATATTCTCCATTGTATCATCAACACCTCATACAGTGCTTGGCACATAGTAGGCACATTTGTTGAATAAATGAATTTATTAACTTCAAAACTAAATAGCACTTCAAGGAAGGTATTTAGCGATTTTCTCCTTCATTCAACATTTGAATACTCATTTTTATTGCAAATATGATGTATTTTATTAAATGTGTATTCGAATTTGAGACACAGCCTGCAATCATTTTCAAATATACATGCCAGGACTAGATACATTTTCACTATAGTCAGATCCCCTAATACAAAACAAACTTTGGGGGCTGACCTAAAGCTTTTATTGCACTGAAATTTTGACTCCAAATGTGTCAATATCCAGAATGTGTAAACTTTAACACTAGTTTTATCCATTGGGGTAAGTTTTGATCTGACTGTGCTTTGGTAGCCAGTCCAAAGAGGCATACCCTAGAGCCAGTGACCCAGGACTGACTCCAGGCGCTGCTTGCTCAAGCATTCACACAGACACTGAGGGGTCTACTTCAGAGAGTACAACCACCAAGAAATGTTGGGGGCAGCTGGTAGGTCTGAGAGGCTGACTTATTAGAAAGGCCCAAAAGGACAAACCTCAAGTAGAATCATCATAATGTGCTACCTTTTTTTGGTCCAGACTCATCAGATACAGTTCAAGTTACAAATAATATTTATTTTCATTAAAATTTTTATTATTCTTGAGCACACGGGATGCACAGTCAGTGAGAAATAGTAATCAGTGAGAAATAGTAATCAAACTGTACCAGTAATTACATAGTTCTTGTCTTCTAAGGAGCTCTATGTACTTTGATTAGTACAATATACGCTATAATGTGTGTGTACCAGGTGTATAAGAAACTACTCAACCTATAAAATTTTTACTACCCGAAACTAATATAATATTGTATGTCAACTGTAATAAAAAATAAATTAATTTTTTTTACTTTCCCTTATATCATGTCTGCAAAAATGGTCACAAAATAATAAAATTATCCTTCATTTACTTGCACAAATTATTTGCCCAAGACAGTAATGAGCGTGTGTGTGTGTGTGTGTGTGTGTGTGTGTGTGTATTAAGTACCCCATGTTGAAGAAAGATGAAAGAGGGACTTATAGATAAATGGAAACTTAAGAGACATATTCATCAGTCACAATACATAGACTTTATTTGGACTCTGACTCAAACTGTTAAATAGATTTGTGAGACCACTGGGCAAGTGTGAACACTCACTGATATTTGATGACATTAAGAAATTATTAGCAGTTTGTAGACGTTAAAAGGATATTGTGGTTATTTTTTTTAAGGGTTCTTTTCTTTAGTTATACATAAGCATCCATAGAGTTTTTTCAGAGTAATCCAACGGAGGGAGAAATGGATGGGGGAATTGGTGAAAGTAAACTAATCATGAATAGACAGGTACTGGGGGGCATACTGTTTATTTCTGTATCTGCTTTGGAATGTTCTTTAATTAAGTTTTAAAATAAGACACAGGTATATTAAGGAAAATAGCCAAATATAAGTCCCTGAAAAAGTTCTGGTCCTTGGGTGATGCAAGTCTTGCACCCTGAGCCTCCTAATTCCCAATCAAAAATCACTAGAGGCATTTTGAGCTGTGCCATATTAATCTCTTGTTACATTTCAAAACAGAAATCCGGTCCACTTCTGTTTTGCCTAAAGCAGAAAAAGTCATGAACTGGAAAGATAATGCCTCGATTTTTATGTGGAAAAACAAACTTGGAGATACACATGATCTCCTTTATCACGATCATGGGAGGAATCCAACCCACTGAGGAAGCAACGTCAAAACTCAAGTCACATTTTTACGGTAGCTGGAAATAAATGCTTCTCTTGGAAGTCAGTCCAGTCCTAAGGGAGGTCTTCTGGCAGCAGAGCACATGGCATGAGCGTGAGCACAAAGCTGAGACTGAGTTGAAAAATTGCAGCCTGAGCTGTAGCTGCCAACGAAGAGGCCAGTGTCTCTGTGGTGGCGAGTCACACCTTGCCCAGGCGGAGTCTGGGGGCAGAAAGGAGTCTGCTGCCAACACCCTGATACTGGTTGTCCTGGTACCCACCCATGTGGCACCTCTGTCACTCATTTACAAGCCTCAAAGATGAAGGCTGCTTTGATAATGTCCCCAGCCGTGCAAGAAGGGGACAGCAGCTACGATATGCTGGGGGAGGGTCCTATGAACTGCCACGAAGCCTCATACTTGGCAGGCCATGTCCCAGGCTATAGGTCAGCAACCAGATTTCTTTTTCAATGAGTGGTCCCGAACGGGACAAATCCCCATGCAGGTAAACCAGAGAGCTAGGAGGGTAAATTTTAAACTTGAGTAACTGACACCATTTTCCTTTTCTTTTTTGAGGGGAAAAAATTATATTGGGGAATGGAAGGCTAGGAGAATACAGGTGCGTGCTTCCCTCGTGAGGAACAAGCACAAAATTAGCAGGAGCATCCAGCTCAGTAAACATGAGAGGGCCTGCTTTTGTGCCAGGCATTGTGGGTAAGGCAGGGATGGATGAGACACGGTCCTTGCCTTCAAGGAGAGCACAGGAAAGGGAGGAGAAAGGTGCACAAGATCCCTTGAGTAAGTATTGAAACAGAAGGGCATGTGAGTCTTGTGACCCAGGCAAGGTAACTGTTACTAAGCCGAAGTCTAACTTTGGGCAAGTCAGTTAATCTCAAAATTTTCATCTATAAAATGATTAATTCTTGCCTTGCTGATCCTGTAGAGTGGTAGAGTTGTAAGGACCAAGACTACTGAAATAACGACATAAAGGGAGGAAGGGAGGGAGGCGGGGAGGGAGCGAGGAAAGGAAGGAAGGAAGGAAGGAAGGAAGGAAGGAAGGAAGGAAGGAAGGAAGGAAGGAAGGAAGGAAGGAGGAAGGAAGGAAGGAAGGAAGGAAGGAAGGAAGGAAGGAAGGAAGGAAGGAAGGAAGGAAGGAATAAGCGTCAGCAGCTGCAGGAGGAGGAATCCAAAAGGCTTTTCAGACCCTCTGCCCTGAGAGCCTGACTGACGCTCAAGGACGAGCGCCCCCTGTGGCCGGCAGCCAAGACCCACGGCAGGTTCCTGAAGCAGACGCTGCCCACTCTCCAGCCAGCCCCGGGAGCAGCGGTGCCCTGTGCCCTCATCCCCACAGCTGGTTCCCACTGGGCACCTTGTCACATGCCCAGGAGCTGCCTTGGCATGAGCAATCCTCTCCAACTCGTTCAAACGCGCCTGCTTCAGAGTGTGAAGGCGCTTAAGCCTAGTAATCTCACTAAATCTCGGGGTTTGAGAGCCAGCAGGAAGTTCCGGAACAGCGTGTCCAATCCTCGCATTTGTACCAAGGGCAAAGGAGACTTAGGCAGGGAACGTGACCTCATGGAGGTCACTCACTGAGGTGGTGGGACAGCAGGGGCTGGAAACTTGTTCCCTGGACTCTCCTGGTCCAATAGAGCTGCTTCTCTTTTCCAGGACGATTTTGCCACCACTGACTGCTTTTATAACCTTGGTCTTTCCTGTCCCTAAATACAGAATGTAGCCTAACATCCAAGGAAGAATACTTAGGGCAAAATAAAAGAGAACAATTCCTCCTGATAACCCTTTCCCAAGCGCTCTGCTCTTTGGGGTCTTTCATTCTTTGGGAAAATGTTTCCTAAATGCATTATTCATGTGACCCTAAATCACAACATGAGTTCACAGAGATGACAATGAGATGTCCTGGTCCCCAAGGAGTTCTTGGTTTAGTTATTACTAAAATGCCGTCTTCATGAAACCTTTTGGAACCCTTGCTCTGGGAAAAGAAAGTCCTTCTTCTAAGCCAGTTCCCTTTAGTCATGCATTCAAGGAGAAATCTTCTCATTGCTACGCCTCCTGACTGCCTGTGTTTCCATCCATGCCAGTCTGGCAGCTTCTGCCACCTTGACTGTGGGCTCAGGTGGTATTGTGAACAGAGAAAAGACTGGCAGCCTTGCTCTGGAAGGCTTACCATCCGTGCATGTCCTCTTCCTGACCCTTAGGGTTTGCATGATACCTCCGGATTGCTTCACCTCCGTTCCCTGCTGTCTCTAAAGAATTTGGTTTTGCCCTCAGCTGAATAACTGTCTTCCTCCAGTTTGCCCCTGGGGTGACTGCTTTGTGTTCTCCAGCCGCTTTCTCCCCTAGTCATCTTGGTGTAGTTGAGTTGCCTTGAGTCTAGGGCTTTGAGGCCTTGGAAATAAAAACAATATAGTTCAGTGGAAACTCTGACATATGCAAGTAAGAAAACTGATATCCAGTGAAGTTTGATTAGAGATTCTGAATTTCCTTCAAGCTCTACTATTTCTGAAAAGGTATTTCCAAAGGTTGACAGCCTGAAAACAACACAGTAGGGTTCTACTGTGTGTGTCCAGACCTCGGACCAACTCCTAGCACCATTTTTAATGAATGTGGGCACCAAGTTTTGCTTCTGAGTCTCCCTATTTGCAGATGAGGTCCCCTTGTTAGGGAACAAGATGTAGGAAATAGTGGGCCAGTATGCACACTTACACACTTGTGAAATGGTGCTATTGTCTGTGAAAGGGTTCCCAGAAGTGCTGTGCCTTTCACCTCTGCTCTAGTTAATACCCTTCCTTATACTAAATTACTAAAGGATGGACCCCAGACGGCAATGCTTGGTTCCCAACTCTGAGAGAGCCCACAGGGCACCACGATTCTACTCTAACGAGCCATGACATGCCAATTATTTGCTTTTCTGGAGAAACCTCAGCTTGAAAATCCGTTTAATTACCATGGGAGATAATCTTTTAAATACAGCTTTACATTCTTTAACGACTTTTCCCTGTTGGAGTAAGAAAGTGTATCTGAACATGGGATTGGATTGTTTATTTTCATTTCCAGAGGAAGGACTATTACCTGGTAGTTAGCAAGAAGCCTGAGCCCTGGAGGATGTATTTTTTAAGTCTGTTCCTTCTCACTGATAGTTTGCCAATTATATTGTAATAATTCGTTTGTAGTATTACCATACTTTTCCCCCCGACATAAACCTTTCGTTTAGCTCTGTGACTCCAGGCCTATCCTTGATATTTCTCAAGCATCCCTTTCAAGTTGGGTTCTACACTTACCTTAGACATGGGTATCAAGAGCCAATGTCCTCAAGGATTTCCTCCCAAGATCATACCTGTAAATCCATTCGCCTCAAAGATCTACCTTGAGTTACAGTCAGTCAGACACTAATTTTTCCAATCTGGAGCATCCCAGTGGATTTATTAAATTCTTCCCCACTAGAAAACAAGTTTGGGCAGAGGGGTCCTAGGGTTGTGTTCACCTTGGCAGCCCAAAGACCCACAGCAATCCCTGTTCATAATAGGTGTTCAATAAACAGCTGCTCAATTGCTGAAAGTCAGCAGGTCTTCACGTGGAGAGGATGTGTCTTGTGTCAAAATACGAACAAAGTACAAAATGAAGCAGAGCTTGGTAGGCGCTCGTCCCTGGCATGGGGCTGCTCTCGTCCTCTTTTCCCCACGTCACTTGAAGAGCAAGTGGTCTTGAGGCATTTGCTGGGCCTGATTCTATAGGCTGAGATCGCTGGGCCTTGAAGAATATACCCCTGCAGATTAAGAAAAGAAAAGGAAAAGAGTGATTGCATTGAACACGGAATTAGAAGGCGAGGGAAAAACAATTTGTGGAAAACTGATTAAATCTTGGGCTTGAATCTCACTTTCCAGGTCCTGACAGGGAGAAGAGCTGGTCCAAGAACTACCCATCATGTGGGGGCCTGCTGCAGTCCCCCATAGACCTGCACAGTGACATCCTCCAGTATGATGCTAGCCTTGTGCCCCTGGAGTTCCAAGGATACAACGTGCCTGCCAACGAGCAATTTATCCTGACCAACAATGGCCATTCAGGTGGGGGAGACACCTCAGAGACTTGCGGGGGCGATGTCTGAGCTTCCCTCAGCTCCCTCTTCAATCTGCCAGGGAGGGGCTTCAGTGAGGGAGGAGCAGGGGGGAGCCCTTGGGGGAGGCCCAAACCACTCTCTCTAGGGAGTGCTGGAGGCCCTGGGCTCGGGCTGTGCTGCCAGGGCAGTACCTCTCAGAAGCATATCGCTTGGGAGGGGACAGGGGGCAGGTCTGAGCCCCTCGGCCCGTTGGCTGTGCTGCAGGAGTGGATTCTTAGGCATCATGAACGCAAGCAACCACACAGTTCATGTGGGCGCACAGCCAAGCTTTGGAGTCAAACCAACCTGGATTTGAACCCCAGCTTGATTACTTAGGAGTCCTGAGACTCTGTGTGAGAATTTTAACCTCCTTGAGCTTTCACCTGGAAAATGGGCATATTGGTGGGTACTGTGAAGACTAGAGATTATGTATGTTGGGCTCTGGCATAGAGTAGATGCTTTATAAATAGCAATTATTATTGTTGTTGTTACAGAATCTATAGCTTGGCAGGTACTTCATTAAAGGTTCTATCTTCATAGCCAGGTGTGTAATACATGGATATATAAATAAACATCCATCCCTTGGTCTAGTATTAGTGTTCCTGCCATCATTTCTGACAGGGAATCAAGAAGGGGATGGTACGGCTGGAATTGCTTCAGTGAAATAGGTATATTCCCAGGGAAAGAAGCCAGGTCTGCAGGCCCACAGGCTGTATTTCTGGTCTACACCTTGCTGCATCTACCTGCCTTCCCCTGTCTGCCCCGCCCCCCCGCCCGTCTGGGCCCTGGGCAGGTATTGTCTCTGAAAACTACCCCTCCACTCCCCACAGTGAAGCTGAAGCTGCCCCCAGGCATGCACATCCAGGGATTCCGGTTCCGCTACAGTGCCACGCAGCTACACCTGCACTGGGGGAACCAGAACGAGCCCCACGGCTCCGAGCACACTGTCGGTGGGAAGCACTTTGCTGCGGAGGTGAGTGGGGTGGCCAGTCTGGCGGACGCTGTCTGGCGGTGGGTGGCCTGGCATCCTTCCACTTGGCTGGTATGCAGACAAGATCAGAGCACGGGGAGGTGGGGGTGGGGGCTGCCTTCGACCTCCACACCCACGCCTGGCCCTCAGGAGCACAGGAAGGTACAGCCACTCTGGCCACCCTGCAGCTCCTCTGTGGTGCCCTGATCCCGTCCCTCTCCCGAACATGCCGAGGTTGTCCTACGTCTTTTACTGAGTAATGCCGCTCAGAAGGAAGAGTGCTCCCAGGGAGCACAGTGGGACACACGGTCCTTTTCTAGACCTCACCCTTCTCTTTGCAGACTAAGATCCCACCAGCTTGTCTGTCTGATGCATCCCACTGCTAATTGCTCCCCCAGTCTTTTTTCCCATGTCATGCTGTTTGCATAGGTCTTTCCCAGCCCATCTTACTTTCCCTGGACACAGATTATTCACAGGACTTGGAGACCCAGGGCCAGAACTAGGCTGCCCCAAATCGAGGGATGGTTGGCATCATAACATACAGGGCATCATGGCAACCAGAGACTCACTGAGGATAGCTTGGGACATCAGCGTAGCCTTGTGTGATGTCGCCCTGAGGCACGGACCCAAAATGCCAAAGGAAAACAGGAAGAGACTCAGAGCTTTGGACCTGCTCTATACGTGTGCAATGGGGCGGGGCATGGAGTTGCTCCATGTCAAAGCTCCTGTGGACTTGAACTTGGGGGTGTGGTTCTGAATGTTTACAGGGTAATACAAGGAGATAAATGCTACTGATCAGCCGGTGGAACCCACAGTAAATAAGGACACGACCACTGTCCTCTGTTTTTAATTGCTGAACTGCTTAATGTCTCAGGCTAATTATAGGTTGAGTTACAAGGGTGGAGGGACTATAATTCTGCTCCAAAATGAGGGCACTACTGGAGGTGCACATATTTCAGACCAGGCCCCTCTCCACGTTTCCAGGACTGCGATTTCTTCCAGGCTACTTGCAACGTGGAGGCTTCTACTTTCCCATGGGGAATAAAGAAGGAGTTAGGTGTAGGCTGAGAGGGTTTGGACATTTTAAAATATTTCTAGCTATCATATTTTCTGCTATTGAGTCCCATCATCAGACTGAGAGTCTGATGAAGATGGACCGTAAATGGCAATGATAGAGAAAAATGCATCAAGTTAACCCTAGAGTGGCAGATCCTTAGAGTGGATGGTCTTCTTCTGGATTGAGTCTATCTAAGAAGATTCTCTTAATCCTCTCAGCAGGAAATTCCCTTCTGTTTGTATTAGTCTTCACCTCCTCTTGATTTAAGCTGAACCTAGTGAGGAAAGTGCTAAGACGGACCACAAGTTCAAAGGTCAGCTGAAAAAAGAAATAAGGATGAAGGACCTCTGGGGTTTTACCCACATAGAATTCTGCTCCATTTGTCCAGTGATGCCAGGCCAAGATGTGTGTGTGTGTGGTGCGGGGGGTGGGCGGGGGGGGAGCAGGTAGGCGGGGGGAGGGCAACGCCGGAGGTTACATCCTTCAGGGGGAACGATGGTGAAGTAGGAGCCCCTAAGACATCCTTAATAGAGGACCACTTAAAAGGAGCAATACTTTGATATAATTTTTAAAAATTAGAAAGGGCCACTTGAAAATTGGGGAACACTGAGTTGTAGTCAATAAAATATTCTTGAATTCTATTTATAACCACAGAAGATGGGAAAAGAGATGAATAAAGAGAGATAAAAATATCAGTGTGTCCTAGCCCCAAGAGGCAAATAATCAACAAAAATGCATGTGTCATATCTATAAATCTATCTACTAATGTAGTTTTTTGGAGAACAAGTGATACCATCTTTAGGATTAAAAATCAGGTTAAACATTTGTCATAATAATGTCTTCCTGCTTGCCAAGACTTTTTAAACTTAAGGTTTCTCAAACACTCCTCTCTCCCTCACTTCAACAATGACAAATAATTTCTGCTTTGAAAAAATGAGGTTAGAATTTTATTTTGTAAAGGTCAAAGTCTACATTCATGGAGTAACATTCCTGCTTCATGGCCTTTCAAATATGGCTGATAAAACCTTTATGAAAGCCATGCTGTGATTTTCTCCACCTGAGGGATAAATATGTCCTGCTCTGGATACAAATACGATTAAGTTACAGTTGGAGGCTTGCCGTCCCCGCCCCCACCGCTTCCAGGTCAAGGGCAGAGCGCCCAGGCTGAGGCTAGGTAAGCCACACGAGACCGTTTTGCCCCAGGATCCAGAACAAGTAAGAAAAATCAGAAGGAAGAAGTACTCCAAAGTACCCAGGCTTTGTCATGATGGCTAGTATAAAAACCCATTCATTCATTCATTCATTCATTCATTCATTCATTCATTCAATATCTATTATGCACCTGGTACTTTCCAAGCACCATATCAGACACTGGGATACAATGAGTGAATAAGATGGACAGTCTACCCTGGCGAAGTCTGCAGTCCAGAGGACTGAAGGAAAAGGGAAACTGGGGAGGCCTAATATACCAGGGAGGGGGTCTGTCCTCCCCGTTGGATTCCACTCTTCTGCAAAGGCAAAAGGTTCCCATGAGGTGCCCACCCCTCATGAGTGGCTTCTCGCCCACTGCAGCTGCATATTGTCCATTACAACTCGGACCTGTACCCCAATGCCAGCACCGCCAGTAACAAGTCAGAAGGCCTTGCTGTCCTAGCTGTTCTCATAGAGGTAAGAGATGTGAAGGGATTTTTGCATGAAATTTGAAGGTGGGATGATACCCGACTCGGCATTTGGTTCCATGCACACCCATCTGTTGGATGTATGCAGCTCACTCCTGTTTTGGCTATGTCTTGCCTCTAGAGCAGGGGGTGTTCCCTGATAGGGTTCTTTCTCTCTTGGCCTGGAGATGGCACTTTCTGCGTCTGGGCAGCATAAATAGGCATGTCCTTTGTGACACTAGAAAAATGAGCCCTAGTCCCCGGTCCTCTTGCATAACGCATGGAATTGCCCAGTTGGATAGGACCTGTGTGTCAGATGGGAGGGGGAGTCACTCAATGCTGCCCCGTCAGATGCCTGAATCCCTGACACAACTCCTGGTACCCAAGTTCCATCCTTTATATGGACCCTGGAATGAGCTCCTTCCTTAATCCCAGGAAATGGGAATGTCTCCTGATTCACTTACACTATTTTTCCCTAGTGAGGAAATATGTACCTTGTTTCTCAACACGCTTACCTGCCTGACTTGTTTTGCATGAACTCAAGCTCCCTTAAGTTCTGGTTAGAAAACATGCTAGTTGTGGCCTTCAGGCTCACAGCCAGATAGTCAGGAGCATAAGCTGTATCCCTTGCTCTGGGATACTAAAGCCCCAGTGCCTTGAGCTGAAAATAGGCCGTCCTGAGATGCAAGGGGGCAGGGCCATTACACCAATCCCCTCCCAGCCTAGTGAGCCATCACAACTGTCCTAGTAAAGAGCGTCCTATAGGAAGGGCCTGGCAGCGGCGACCACATACCCCAGTCCAGCCTTCCCATTAGCAATTGTCAACCCAGGCTCAGCCAATAGAATTCTGTCAGCATTCAACAGCCCTGTCTCTGTTGCAGACGGGCTCCTTCAATCCATCCTATGACAAGATCTTCAGTCACCTTCAAGATGTAAAGTACAAAGGTGAGTGGTCCTGGGATGCTAATTCAAACTTTGCGGGAGAAGGATGTAGTCAGCCCTATATGACCTGGAGACAAATGAATGCAGGGGGCGGTGGCTCTCTGTGACCAGGCCCTTGGGTCAGAGGGCCCAGAAAGGGGCTAGTTCATGTTTCTAGGCTGAGTCATATGTTCAGCTGCACGTCTGCCACGGGGAGCAGGACCGACACCCCCCCCCCCAACATGTCTCTCCAGGCCAAGAAGTGTTCATTCCAGGTTTCAGCATTGAAGAGCTGCTTCCCGAGAGACCCGCTGAGTACTACCACTACAAAGGGTCCCTGACCACCCCTCCTTGCCACCCCTCTGTGCTCTGGACGGTTTTCAGGAACCCTGTGCAAATTTCCCAGGAGCAGGTAACTGGTGCCCCTCCAAGTCGGAGACCACGGGCTATCACCCGTATCCTAATCAACGACTTGGTGTCCTTAGAATTTCACCGGCAGCTATTCAAAACCTCTCCAAAGACCGCAGGTGCTTGGAAGTGCTGCAGAAATTACAGGTTAAGCTTCAGACGCGGAGCTATCAAACAGAGCTAGGAAAAGGAATCCATCTCCACAGTTCTTTAAAAAAAGAATTGCTAAACTATATTTCCTGATACATCCCTCAGTGGGTGGTGTTCACCTCCCAGGCAGGAGAGAGCAGGGTTCCTTTACAGAGGCAGAATACAGATAGGAGTCACTTAACTTGTTTAACCAACCAGGGAGCTGGGAGCAGTGAGTAAGTGAGGGTCTCTGCCCTCAAGAAGCTCACAGTCTAACTCAAAACTGGGGATCGGAATCCTTAGCAATCATCTCTAACCCTCTCATTTTATAGGTGATGAAAGTGAGGGTTAGAAAAAAAGAAACTTGCAGGATCACGACTGATTAGTGACAGAGCTAAGACCCAAAGTCAGGTCTGAGTTCCAGGTCACTGCCCGACCCTCTATGACACAGCCTCAGCTCATCAAGAAGCAAAAGGGCTTCCGGGAGCTGGGCGGCCAGGGGCAATGCTGCACACTGGCTCATGGCCTACCCCAGCCTTTATCCTAACTGTCGCTCCTGCGTTTTTACTACGAGCTACTGATCTGTGTAACCGAGATAGAGGGCAGCTAGTAGGTGGACAGGAATAAAGCCGTGATGCATCAAGAGATACAATGTGCAGGGAAAGCAGTAACATCCTAACCCGGAAAGTGCCTTGGAAACAGGTTATATAATCTATGTAGATGCAGGAAAATTCCACGGAACTAGCAGTCAGATGACCTGTGAAACTCTTGCTTCCCTCTTTTTGTTCCTTCTGATGGCACCATCAGAATAAGCCCCCAAGCCCCTCTGATTTAGAGTTGGGTTCCAAATCAGGCTCCGGAGAGCAGTGCAGTCTCCAGGAGAGGCTGAGGAGCCCCTCTAGTACCCCAGATTCCCCTCCCTGCAGGGCAGATTTCAGGTGGTAACAGCACTAACCTTCCCCCAAGTCTCGGGATGTGGGAAAACAAACCAGCTCAGCCGGTACCCAATCACCCAGACGCCCGCAGGGTAGCAGAGCAGTTCTCCGGCTTTCCCACTGCTTTCTGCTGTCTCCTGCCTAGGCCCTGGAGGTGAGAGCTGGCAGTCTCTTCCCCACTGAAATCAGGCAAGGGACCTGTCACTCTGTCTACAGGGTGTGTTTCTGTTCTTCTTTCCAAAGTTGCTGGCTTTGGAGACGGCTTTGTATTGCACACACAAGGATGACCCGTCCCCCAGAAAAATGGTCAACAACTTCCGGCGGGTCCAGAAGTTTGATGAGAGGCTGGTGTACATCTCCTTCCGACAAGGTAAGGAGATGCAGTCAGGGAGGGGGGTGCGGTTAGGGGGTGCGAACAGTCCATTTTGTATGAAGTCCGGTGCCCCGCCCTCGGGCTTTGTCCCCAATGCCCTTCGATGGGTTAAGAGCACTCTGGCTGCCCAAGGAATCAGGGTACATGAGGAGCTACTGGGTGTGGGTGTACTGAGGTCTCCCTTCACTGCTCTTGACTTCCCTGAGCCTTTGCAGGGAAGCACGAGGCAGAACCTCCAGGTGCATGGACCAGAGCCCTATTAAGTCTGGGAGTCTCTCACAGATGGGGAAGAGAGGCAGTTCTGGGGGACCTGTCTGCTCTGGAGAACTACCCCTTCCCCTAAGACAAATGCCAGGACCCTTTTCATGAGATCACACTGCTAACTTCTTATCTGAGGCTTTCTGGCATCAAGGCCCATCTTCAGTCTTGCCAGGTGACCACGGATGTCCAGGGACGCTCCTTTGTAAGGAGCCACATCTGTGGCCACAAGCTGCTCATGGTGTCATGTAGCAGGCTCATCAGGCAAGAAGCCATTGGCAGTCCCTGCCTTTTTGTCTCAGCTTCTTAAAACTTGCTTAAGCACAAGCACACAGGATCTATCCTGAATGAAAAGCAACAGTTTGGTGTATCCCTAATGCTATGAAATCTCAGCTCTTCCTTTTAAATCCATACCCATAACTCCCCAGAAGGACATTTAACATCACTACCTGCTCAAGACCCACGTCCGTCCTGCAGGAGGCGAGGGCCGGGAAAAGGCGAGGGCCCTTCTTCAAACCTCCGACTTTCCTTTCTCGCTGTAGACACTTGAGCGGCTCCCACTTTCGCCGTTTCAAGTGGTCAGCAGCAGCTCTAGCCCTTACACATCACATGACCGCTCTGGCCCAGGTGTTCGTATTTAGCCGGCCCATTCACCCCCTTGTCAGAGAACCAGCTCTCGTCTCACCCGGTGCACCTTTTTTTCCGTTCCTTTCTTCTTGGCTGAGATTATTACTTTCGCCTACTAAGCTTAGTTGAACATATGAAGATTCTATTCCGAAGCCCTGGCCAGAAAGCTTTAGAAACATGCCCGTCTGAATTGATCCATACAGACGATCAGAATTACATCCTTCTAGGTCAGTGACTTAATCAGGAGCTGCCCAGGCATTTATCTTCTGTGTTCTCTGCAGATTCTACTAGTCAAGGTCATTGCCCTCTTTTCCTCCCTTTTCTGGTCTGAGAACTGAATCCGGGAACAGTGAACCTCCCTCAAAATTGAGAATGGATATGGTGATGGCTATGAAATCTCCTTTCCTGGGAAATGCGTCAAGTGTAAAGCATGAGCCCTTTGTGATCTATTCCGGATATAACTTTCTTCTTTCTTCTTCCTCGAAGTGGAGTATGTAGTAGTCAAAGGTTAAATGGAAATACTTTAACGCTTAAATAAAATAAAAAGCATAACAGCTCTGCCTGGAGACAAGGGGCTTTTGCCCACACACAGATCAGGTACAATTTTGCTTGAGATTCAAGGACAATAATCAGTTCTGTTTTCTGGGCTAGTCTATGCAAGTCACAGGGGACAGGGTGACAAATACTTCCCCTATAGCCAGGAGACCTAGGTTCAAGGCCTTGCTTTGCTTCCTCCTGGTGGTATCATGTGGGCAAAAGATGTCCCTTCTCTGGCCTGGGTTTCCTTAGCCACTGAAGGACCGGTTGGACGAGGTGCGCTGACGCCCTTTCGGTGCTAACGTGTTGTGATTCTAAGTGGACACTGACACCTGCCCATCCTGGCTTTACATTGCAGGGACAGTGAGTGAGGGCAGCTACAGAGGATCAGAAGAAACCATGCAGGAACTTGAGTCTGACGTCTCAAAGTAACCCCCGCTTGTGCTGATGGACGGGGCGTTGGGAGTAATTAGCCATCTTCTTAGACCAGCTCAGGTCTAAGTGGGCGCTTGTAGAGTGGGCAGTGCAGCCCAGCATGCTTCAGTAGACCCTTCCAGCCTGGCTAAGGGTACTTGAGGGGGGCCCTAGGCAGAAGCCCCCAGTCCACCTCCTGGCTTAGGACACCAAGATCAAAGGCCAAATGCAACTTTGCCACTGCCCCTCCTGCTCAGCTCACCCAGAGCTGCTGCGGTCAAGAGCCCAGGCTGGGCTCAGCGCTCTCCTTGGAGGGAGAATCCATGGCAGTCCAAGGCAAACTGGTTCATTTGGAGGCTGATTATAGAAACTTGGCCAGAATTCTGCCCTCCCTCTCACTTCCAAAAGATGCAGGCCCCAAACAGGGCTGCTACCAAAGAACAATGAGGAGGCAGCCCCAGAGGAGTGACGCCCAGACCTCACCCCCCAGGGGTGCTGCATTTAGAAGGGCCTTCTCACACCAACCTGAAGCAGACCTCAGACATGCTGTTTCCGGTGTATGGGGTGAGCCTGTTTGTCAGGGTGAACCCTGAGCAATTCGGACTCAAATATTTGTACCCTTTGCCGCTGAGGCAGTTTGTAACTGGGTCTGGTTTCCTCAGGGTTTTCTTTGGAAGTTATCAGGAACTATGGAGTTGGAAAATTTCGTCAGGAGAAAAGTCATGTTAAGGAAATCCTCTGGGAGAAAAAGTGCATGGACTTTGAGGTGTAACCAAATTGAAACAATTGGGACTGAATTGTTGAACTTGACCCTGGTTTGTCCTCAACTGTGCTTAGAAAAGGAGTACAAGACCTGGTTTCTGTCCTCAAGAGGTATATAGTGTAACCAGGACTTAGCCCAAGGGCAGGGTTTCTCAGCCCTTGTACTAACTGACATTTGGGGGCTGGACATGGCTTGTTGTAGGGGGCTGTCCTGCGCACTGTAGCCCTGGCAGCCTCCCAGGCCTCTACCTGCCAATGCCAGTACATCCCCCCATTTGTGACAGTCAAAAATGTCTCCAAACGTGGCCAAACGTCTGCGGGGGAGGAGGGGCAAAACTGCCTGATGGAGAACCACTGCCCCGGAGACTGTACAACTTTCCTAGACCCAGACTGATTTTTTCCACTCATATCACAGGATTCTAGAGTTTTATATTATATGACCTGGTCTTTATTCTATTACGGCATGACATGTTCAGTCTGGTGATGGTCACGCCTGAGACAATACGGGTCGGGTCACTAAGTTAGAACAACCAAACCCAAGAGAAATTCTGGGCCCCACCTTCCTTTAGAAGGTCAGTACATATTCTTCTTATATAATTGCGTATGTCCAAGGCTAAGAGAAGGGGATGAGAGAGAACGATTCCCCTTTAAGATTATAACTCCCATTATTAGGGTTCCAGACGCCTCTGAGGTAGCAACTTTCTTCGGAATCCGCTCATCATTTTTCTCCTCCTACCCTTCTGGACACGTTTTTCTCTCATAAATTTTCTGTTTCTTTTTGCCCTTGGTTAAAATGCCCACTCTTTATAGAGAGGTGAAAGCCATGCCAGATGCTTTTTTCAGCTCTAAAAACTGCCCCTTCCAAGTGGCACAAATGGAAAACTGGAGCGGAAGAGGGGAAACAAGACTCCTTATCTTCAAGATTAGATCCCGGAGAGGGGAACACATCCTGGGACCATTCCCGATCTCATAGGAAGTCAGGTGTCCGGTGGGAGGAAGGAGACAACAGGGGCAGGCGGACAGTTCAGGGGCCCAGCTCTTGGTTCCTTCCAGTTGAATTCTTCCCAGACAAAGACACCAACACCAGGTCCAGATGGTGCTTAATAAGGCAAGAGCCCAGCAAAGCTAAATACTAATGCTATCTAGCTCTGTTTCAACACGTCAAGGGAACCTGAGGGACAAGAGGTAGCCAAAAAGTTTCTATAATCATGTGTTTAGTGGCCTTGCTCTGAGCAATGCATGTCCCCTGCCGTAGAGCCCAGAGCCAGCTGAGGCACTTACACAGGAGCGCTGGACAGTAGAGGGGTAGGGCTCTCACCCACCATTAGAATCTGCTTGACCCTGAGGGAACGGGGTAAATGTATAAAACCTTTAACAAAGAGATAGAAAGAAGTCTTACAAAGCTAAGATGGCTAATTATCTAATTTTTTGAGACTCGAATGTATGCTTTGTGGTTATTGACCTGGTGTTTCTAAAAGTTCTTATTTATAAATAAAACCTATTAGATGCAAAGGTATCAATTCTTCCAAAGTATCCACATGGAAGTCCAGAGGAGTTCCTATTTTCCAGTTCCCCCTGGACACAGGGCACTGCATCATCAGGAATAATCACCAAACATGCTAAGCAGTGAAGTCCTTCATCTAATGGAACTCAGCACACTACGTGCTTCCTGAGCACACCTCAGGTGAAACATGGGGGGACCAGAAAGCCCCCCCATGGACATTACGCTGCTCCTAACACCGAGCCTCTGGCACACAGCACATCCTGCTCAGGAAAGACAGCAGGAAAAGGGCTCGGGCACAAGGCTGGGACCACCCTTTGTGAGGTGGTCCCACTGACCTTCCCAACACTGTCACATCCTGGCACCATCTGCACCCTGGAGGGCCTCCCTTAGCATGGCAGGTGCTTTCTTCACATGTGGACACTATTTGCTTTGCCCACACTATTCCCTTTGTCTAGGAGGCCCTCACCTCTTCCACCTGGAAAATTCTTTCAAGACTCGATTCTACATGCCCTCTCCATCCCCCTGAAGGCGACTTAGGTCTCCTTCAATGCGGCTGGAACAACACGCTCATCTCTTTATGGTTCTTAGCGCACCACAGGGTGAAGATTTATTACAATACAGAAAAGGAAAGAGAGAAAACATGTCCATATTATCCACACACTACCAGCCCCCGAAGGACCGCGCTGGTGAACACTTTACTCACTTTTCGTGCCTGGCATCATGTCTGGTGCTCACGACAAGTCTGAAAGAATGTAACAGATCCAGCTCCCTTCCCCTCCTCTCCCGAGTGTCTTCTTTGCAGGAGGATTAGAACATAAGCCTGACCGATGGTCAAATTTAGTTTAAGTCTTATTTTGCTTTGTTACCAAATTGCCAACAGCATGAAAATCAATCCATTTGTTTAAGGAAAATTACAGATCAACTTAACGGCCAAGTTTTGAAGGTGTGGGAGGGAGTTGCCTAGAGGTGCTCTCAGGCTTTCCATTGCTCTGATCGGGATAAAAGGCCCCCGTTTCCCCCCACATCAGCCCTTCAGCACAGTCAGCCCAGCCACCAAAGGGAGCTGAGAGTAACGGCACTCACTGCAGGCATCGCAACCCACGCCTACTGCCCCAAGACTTAGGCCCCTCAGAGCAAGGTAGCTCTTCCTTCTGGGACACATTCCTGCAATCTGGAAGGCAAAGCCCTCCGTCCCTATCATGGCTAGAGAAAACCAGTTCCCTCATGTAATCCGCTGCTATCTTTTTGGCAGATGCATTTGTAAACAGTATTTCTTTATTGGGTTATTTCTATATAGTGTTAATAAGGAAAACGCCTCAGTTAAATACGTCCTGCAAAGATAGTTAATATCCTGTGGTCACTGAGGACATCGTCCTTGCTTTTCTTACCAAAGCATCATCCAAAGAGAGGACTAGCATTTCAGTTACTTGAGTCTAGGACTTGCAGTAAGCATAATAATAAGTTTTTACTATTCAAAACTGGATTACCAAAACTTTCCCTGTCTCTTTTACAAGACCAGAGACTGCTAAAGACATGGAGCTATGGATATATACATAAATCACTATGTCACCTACCAAGACAGTCCATACTTTAAAATAATATCTTGAAAGGAAAAGGATTATATTCCTTGTTATTTGAAATTCTGTTTAAATAAACAGAATTGCAAGTAGACTCAGAAAATGCCAGACTTGTTCCAGGACCTGCAAGCTGTGTCAATGAGCTGCTTGTTCTTCCCGCTGGACTTTTCTGTGTTTGCACTTGAGGCTTCAGAAGACCTCAAAATCAGTTAACCAGCATCCCTCGGTCCAGCAAGATGCCAGTGGAAGCCGTGGCTCCTGAGCCAGCCAGACCAGGTAGTGATGCCCTTGTGGCAAGCAGCTTGCCCATCTTCTCCGGGGGTCTGTACCTTCCTGGGAGATGCATGTGTCAGTCAATTTCTTCTGTATCTGTGTGTTTTCTTCTGGGTGTCGTACTGCCCCATCTCTGCTCGCCCGGACACGTACGGGAGCACTTTATGAATGGATGGCTCCCCCACATCTGTACAGCATGCGCTCTCTTACCAGCGAGCTCAGGAGCCCCTCCATTGCATTCTTACCCTGTAGCTGTCGTGGGCCATCTCTGTCAACCAGCCTATCTCCATTTCTCCTATCTGTCCCATTGTTCTTCAGTGGGAACTGCCTGCCTTATTAGCCGTTCAGAAACAAACAATTTCTTTGCTTAATCTGGTTCTGCCCTTCCCTGTATCATCTTTGATGCCTGTTCTTTATACTATCCCAGAGGTTCTGCTGTGATACAGGCTTTGGCTTCCTTCTCTGAGCTCTAGCTCTCCAGTTGCCCCAACAGCTCTCCCTGTGCCCCCAAATTCTCCCTGACCTCCTCTCTCCCTTGAGTTAGTACACGCTTTGGCATCTAGTTTCCATGGGACCTGAGCCCTGTGGGTTTCGTCCAGCTCTGTAGAGAAGCCCTGCTTCCTTGATTGTTGGTGCCCTCTCAACTGGCAGGGGATAGCATTCCAACATCTTCCTGCCCTGTGCTTCTTGTGGGGTGGAATTCTTAGCAGGTGACACTCTTGGCGCCATTTCTCTTCCACAGTAGCTTACACTCTTTGCTTGCTCAGTCAAGCTACTTTGTTTTTGCTGCATCAAAGTCTTGGCTGAAAGCATCTGTCCCACTCTCTGGGGCTTTCGTTGTTTTTTGCGGCCGCTTGGTTTCCTTTCATTGTTCCCACGGAGAGGCAACTTGGGCCCTGACAAGTCATCATCCAGGATAAAAGAACCTAGGCTAGAGCCCTGGATTAAAGTAGGCTGTTGTTTATGGGGCCTGATACAGCCAAGGGCACTGCTCAGTGAACCTGGAAAGCCAGACTTTCCCTCCAGAGAAGCCACCAGACTGGGCCACATGCTCTTGAGAAAAATCCCATGCCTAGAGGCCTTGCTTCCTCAAGACTTTGCTCAGCTCCCTAAGACCATGGCACGGGGGCACGTCCTCCATCCCCAGAGTGGTACTGCTCAGCTGTCTGGGGGCCTTGTTGTTCTCAGGATGTTTGAGGTGCCTGTGAAAGCAATGACTTGACAAATTGTCCAGTTTGGACAGCTTAGCCAAGTGGTGAGGCTTACCAGTAACAGTCTTATGTGGTGAAAACTAGTTTGGTACCACAAACATCTGGAGTTTTAGGAACAAAGGACAAAAGTGTATTTCATCAAAAAGCTTGGAAAGGAAACTGTGACTAGTTGGGATTATGGGGGGTTGTTGTTTTTAAGATCCTGGAGGCCTTGGTCACCTCTAGGTACCTTGAAAAGAAAAAGCCCCAAAGTACCAAATTCCAACGTGCAGCAGCCACAGCCGTGCAGGGAACAGAACACATGGTATACAAACACTTGATGTTCTCCCCAGGGGGGCTCATGTCCTGAGCCTCTCCCCAAGCCATTGGCGAATCCTTGTGTTCAGGTGACACGAGGAGGCCTGGGGCAGGGAATCAGGCCAGGAGAGCTGCTCTTGTTGCCACTTGGGAGGCCATGGGCTGGTGGTGGTGGCTGACAAGAGCCGAGATCAGGCCACCCTGTCCTATGTGGACAGCTCCTCTCCATACCTGCTTTGTTTATCCTTATGATGGCCCAGAGCCACCTGGGGAAGCCAAACTAGAGACTTCTAGGGGCCAGCATTGGACAGAGAGGCTACAGGCTCACCATGAGATTGTAGAAGAGGACAGTAGGGAAAGGACACAGGCCTGATAGCTCCAAGGGAATCAGCCAGATTCTGGCCACTTAACAGGAGAAGGGGGTGAGCAAAACCTCATCCTGCAGTCTCAGGTCTGGTTCCCCGGGTGTCAAGTGACCCGAGGTTGAGTCCCTGGCCCTCTGCTGGCATCTCACACTTGGCCAGGGCTCACCCAGGGTCTCAGTTGCCACAGTGGGCTCTGTGGGCACAGGCTGTCCTGAGTGTTGGGCTGGGTAGCCACAGTCTGTACAACTCTGACTTCCCATGGGAACTAGGATAAGCATCCCCTCCCCTACTCACACACACACACCTGTTAGAAGTTTCTACTGAGGCCAGAAGACCACTGGACAAGAGAGTATATGTAAACAGAGATTTCTTTAGATGGAAGAGCTGATTGAGAGAATGGGGACTAGTTCTAAGAACCTGGAAGAAGCTGGCTGAGTGAGTCACCCAGGGGACTTCATGACTGGCTCCGCTGGCTTCCTCAAGAAGATGGAGTCATCATGACCCTCCCCCAGGGAGGTCCCTAATAGGCTGACTCTGGGATTTCTCCTTAGATGGCTGGGCCCTATTTCAGCCCCACTGATGACGCCTAACTCACCCCATTTATCTCCAATATTAAATCGCTGAGAAAAGCCACAACGCTCTGGTTCCACATAGCAGAGAAGGGAGACTAGTACGGTGGAGGGCTTCCTCCAGTTTATCCCGTGGGGCCAAAGCAAAAACAGAACCAAACCGTGATAACAAGACTGGATGAGGATGGGGCAGAAGTCTGGTGACAGGTTCCAGCTAAGCGCTGGCAGCCCCAGCCAGCCCGAACATGGCAGGTTCCTTGCTAGGAAGAGGGGTGGATACCAGAGAAGCAGGTAACAGCCTGTCCGAGTACCTCTGACTATCCTTCCTCACTACCCACTTTGGCCACTTTGTATTGAAAGCTGAAGTCTTTCTCTAGCAAAAAGACTGCTGTGATTCAGGTGCATCGCAGGGAGGGGTCCCTGTGTGGGGTCCCCTAGGTGGGCAATTCCCTCTATCCTATCAGGCACCGGGGTCAAAAGTGAACACCCCGAGAAAGTCTGTATAAGCTTAGCACCTCCAAGCAAACAAAAGACAGAGCTTCCACACACTGGTCAAATCCACCATGGTTTGACTTGGTTAATTTCCAATCTTTTCCTCCCTCTTTGAAGTGCAAGACCTTACCCACGCAGGACTGAGTCTGGGTATGTGGCCGGCCGGCCGTGCATGCTGTAGCTGGGTGATGGCTGTGATTCTCGGTGTGATCTGGGCCTGTGATACTTGCAGCCCATCCTCTATGCTTTGGTGTTGTCGCTCTGGCTCCTGGCCCCCTCTCACTGTGGGTCTTACCCTCACGTCACTCTCTGATTCAAAGATGAACTGCCAATCAAACGCTCCCCCAATGAAAGCCCTAATCACTGTACACAGCACGTATACATTCCAAGAGCCTATCCAAGACCTTCTGTTGGCCATGGTGGTAAGCCATTGCCTAAAAACATACTTGAGCCCAATGTGGAGGTTGGATGACTGGCTAGGAACCTTGGAAATGGGCCTCTGGTTGTTTTGGATTGCTAGGACTGTGCCATGGAACTTGGGGGCAGCCCTGATAAAGAGGCATCCCAATGGGCCTTAAAGCCAGCAAGCAAAGACAAAGTGAATTCTATTTCTGTAACCCAGGGTTTCTCAAAATGTAGTGCATGGACCAGGTACATCAGCATCAGCTAGAGGTGTTTGGTAAAAATAGATTCCTGGGCTCCACTCCAGATTGAATCAGTTTCTGAGGGTTGGGCTCAAAAATTTTTTTAAAAAAAGTCTACATTTTAAATAAGCTCTTCTGATCCTGGTGCAAGTTTGAGAACCCCTGCTGGATAAGGGCTATAATTTGCAAATGGCCCCCTCTAAGTATTCTAGCCAGTCCTGCTAAACCAAAGACCAGAACCTGAGAACAGAGGTGGGGAAATTACACCTTTCTATGGATGATTATGCAGCAGTCGCTTGCTGTCACAGCCATGTGCTGTGGGATGGGACGCAGGGGAAGGTAGGACTATAATGTGTGTCCACCGCCTCTTCACCAGGCATCATCCTGTCGGTGGCCCTGGCCGGCATTCTCGGCGTCTGTATTGTCGTGGCAGCGTCCATTTGGCTTTTCAGAAGGAAGAAGAGGTGAGCTGGTTTTGTTTGGAAATGGGAGTGGGTGGTTTATGTGTCCGTGAGGATTCTTTTGTCTGGGAAGGTGGCCTGCAGAATGAAGAACCTCTGTCACATGTAGCAACACTTATCCTAGGAGTGCTGGTTCCCAAACACCACTAGCTCAGGACTCCTTTACACAAGACACTGGTCGTTCAAGGGTCATTGCGCTCAAGGTGGGAGGTGTGTCTGCCATCCTTGCTGTCATGGCTGAAACCTTGGATGAGTCTCTTGACTTGGGGTGTGGGGAGGTCCCATTTGCTTAAGTACAAGTACCAAGGCTGTCTTCCTTCTAAGATGTTTACATCTGTTTTTTGTCTGAATCCAAAAGGAAAAGTGAAGGAAAACTTGCCCTTTGCTCATGTTTTTATTGTCATGTTTATTTTTTCCTAAAACCTTATTTTTCCTAAAACCTTATTTTATAAAAAAAGAGGTTGCCAAGAATGCTGTTGTGGAATCAAAGGTTTGAAGAGGGGATGGCAATGGGACCTCTTCAAAATATAGGTCTAGTATTGTCAGGTGTTAAAAGAGAACAGTTGGAAAACGAACAGTTTCCATTTTGGTTAATGCTGTATGTGTAGCCATTCCCTCCTAAGACCAACAGAATTGAGGAAAGGTCCCCAGGAGGGGAATCTGAACCCTAGAACTTGCCTCATTCCATAGCTGAATCATGCTGCTTTCTGCCTCTCTCCTCTTTCACTAACAAGACTTGTGTGTTCTTTTTGTCCCCGTAGCAAAAAAGGTGACAGCAATAAAGGAGTCATTTACAAACCAGCCATCAAGAAGGAGACTGAGGCGCACGCCTGAGGCCCTGGCACTCGGGCCTGTCCAAGGAAGGACTTTGCTATGGTTCCCTGGACACTTGAAATACCTGAGGGTTCTCTGGAGCTCAACCTGCAAACACGCCAGACCCTCAGGGGGCCTCCAGCTGGGCGCCTCGCCACCCCAGAGCAACTGCGAATGGGAAGAGTGTACCAAGGAGGCGGGAACTCTGAGTTATCCGCTTCATGTCTGTGAGACCAGTAAGTGGCCTGGATTCTCAGGGCCAAAGCCAAGTTGCCTGCTGGGGGCTGTTATTGATTGAAAAACACTTTTATCCAGGGGTTCACTCAAGTGTGGTTTCAAGTGTCCTGGACATTCTGCTCCTTGTCCAAGCTTTCAGGCCAGGATGTGCTTAGGTTTTGCTTTTGAGACTCAGTTTGTTTTCTGAGGGAAGGTGGTGTTGTCTTCCTCTGATTTCCTCCTACTGAGAGAAAACCTTTAGTTTGACCTTACAGCTGGGGAGGTTGGTGGTGGTGGTCGGTGGGAGGTTGGAAGTATTGATATAGGAAGGGTCAAGGTGTCTGAGACAAAAAGAGAACGAGAAGTTCTTTAAAAGGCAGTAGAGGCATCTTCCTGTCCTTGGGATCAAATGCACTGAATGGGCCTTAGAGGGAGAAGGAGAAGATAGGTAAGATCTGGAAGAGTCTGAGTTTGGAATCAGAAGTTGTTTGCCAAGCCGTAAGTGTGAGAAGGACAGAACATGAAGCCCAAGCCTAGCCTCCTATCCGCGGGGCAGTTATGTTCCATATTCTACAGATTTTAGAATTAGGCTATTCCTTGAAAATGTGCTGCTACCTGCATCGCCTGGAGCCGATGTGAGTTCTGAGATGACCCAAACTGCTTTTGAGTCTAGAGAAAATAGGCAGAAGCAAAAATGATTGAAGAGCTTAGTCTCTTTTGCTCAAATTTCGTTTCTGTACCTGTGTGGTATTCCCGCTGTCAACCTGGACTTGGAACTTCCCTACTACTCTGGCTTCGAGGATGTCAAGTTTCAGCTTAGTTAAAATATATTTTCAAGCTATAAGAGCAGGAAGTTATCTGTGCAGGGGCTGGCAGTGTGGTATCTAGAGACCAAAATAATGGAGTGTTACCACGTTTCTTCATGGTCTTCCCCGCACATCACAAAGACAGCTTCTGAGAAGACGTAGCTCCTTCTTCACTCTCCCCGCATTGATGGAAGAGCCCCACGGAGATGGGTCAGTTCCCTGACTGACAAGGTCCCCCACCACCCACCTCTCAAGGCCAGCAGCTCGCAGTTCACAGAACTTTCCGATTCACAGTCTCACTCGGACAGCACGGAATGTCCTCTTGAAGCACAGGCTTCTTTACAGCAATCTTTCCTTTTGCTCCTCCCTTCGACTCTCCGAAGTCTTCTTCCTTCTCTACTGTCCCAACGTTTTGCAGTGAAGGCAAGCCCTGTATCTCTGTAGCTTGTTTGCTAGGCAGTTACACATGACCTAAGGGAGATGTGGACGTGTGTGTGCGCAAGACGTCTGGCAGCCTTGAGCCTGGGGTGGCGTCCTGACCTTGCCGTTGGCACACCTGAGGCCGATCCCCTGACAACAGGGAGAACCCATAGGACTGAGCAATGTGATTACGTAATGCTTTCTTAGCCTCGGCCCAACACTGCCAATCAGAAACCAACACAAACCACTCCAGACCTGTGGGACTGACTCAAAAAGCTCTCTGCACCTTTTATGGGTAAATTCTGTGAGAGAACAGAGAGATCGTTGTACCTGGCACAATGTCTGTTCATAAAAAGGGAGATTTACTAGGGGTGAAAACAGTGGCATTTCTCCTGCCCGCTTGCCCCTCAGCACAGCCCAGGCCCTCATGGCTGAGACAACACAAAGCGAGGGAGGCAGAGAGAAGCCTCCGAGAATCAACTCCGTCCACTTCCCTGCTAATCCTTATGGGCCTCCGGAGGATCCACCTTCGGAACCGGAAACCTTTCCTCAGGTTCTCACTCATTCTATTGACAGCAGTCGCCACTAAAGGAAACCAGCGCTGTGGTGCCGGAGGCTCCTCTGCCTCCCCTCAGCCCTGGAGGGCCCAGGTGCGGTGCTGGGCGCAGGACAGGAGAGATGACAGACACAGGTGCGGGCTGGGGGCCGGACACGGGAGGCCCTGGCTTCTCTGCCTCCCTCTAATGGGGGAGCTTCAGTCTCTCTGTTCTCTTTCTTTAGTATCACCTGATAAAAGCAGTAAAAACCTATACCTGTTTCCTTGATAGACATTCTAGGATTTTGCTGCATGAATCACATTTCGAGTTCAGACCTTAACTTCTTCTCCCCTGCACTCCGCTCTCTGAAGGCCTCCTGGCTGGCTCTCTGGGAGCACAATGATCGCCAGCACCCCTCTGTCCCTGTGCCTTGGTTGGACCATAGGCACGGTGACGACGGTCCGTTGAGCACTTCGGTATTTATTGTAAGAATGATTGTAATGAAGACATACACTGTAAATATGAGAAATTATAAATAAAAAGTTTTTCACATCAGACTGATGTTTGTGGAGGTGAGGTTAAAGCATTACTATTGGCAAAGCACTTTGTACTCCCCTACCTATGGTGACAGGTAAGCACTCACAATGAATGATGTCATTTGCATCTAGGTCTTAGAACCTGGCTCCCCAGGAAAACACACTGGAGTCATCAGTGTACTGAGGACGGAGGCCGAGGCGTGTACAGGCCCAGGGTCACACAACTGCTGCTCAGTGGAGCTGGGAAGTCTAGAGCGCCCAGGGAAAGGCTGGGGGACAAGGGGGAACCCTGAGCAAGGTTCAGGGGGAACCTTGAACCTTGAAGAATAAGGCAGCTTTGAAGAGATGGATGGAAATGAGGGAGACATTCCTAACCAAAGTGCCAGGCATGAATATAGAAAACTGGTCTTCTGTCTCTTTGCTGTACCAGGTATTGCACCTAGTAGGTTGGTAGCCTGTCTTGGTTGCCCGACTATATTACATTATTCTGGATCCTTTTTGCAAAATATGCTATCACCCTCCATATCATCTTTTGTCTAAATCCAAATTTCACATTCTGGTCTGCTAAAGGAGGCAGACCTGTTTATTTATTTAGAAAAGCTTCCAGTTTTCACTTCAGTTGCCCTAGGATGGAGAGAGATGCGACAGAAGTCCTCTCCCTTCTCTCTCCACAACCTTTCTCCCCATTCTCTGAACTCCCCATTCATCTGGGCTGATGACAGCAAGGGTGCTGGTGAAAGCCATGGGGTGGCAAGGACTCAAGTTCTCCTTCAGTTTGATCATCACCTCCTCATCGAAATCCAGCCAAATGGACAATCTAGAGTGCAGTAGAAATACAATAAAATATAATGCAAGATATGAAATTTTAAAGTTCTAGTAGCCACACCAAAAAAAAAGGAAACGAAACCACGGACATTAATTTTAATTTATTGTATATAACCCAATAGATCCAAAATACTATCATTTCAACACGTAATCAATATTTTGATATGAAATATTTTCAATCTTTTTTTCTATAGTAACTCTGAAATCTGGTATTTTACACTTCTAGCACATCTCAATTCAGATGCAAATTCTCACTGAAAATATTTGATCTATATTTATTTAGCCTTCATAAAATTTACAGTTGAAAAAGCAGATTCACATAGCTGCTCCAAATAAAAGGTTTCCAAATAACTAAATCAAGTATCAGCTCTTAAATTTAAATTTATCAAAATAAAATAAATGGAGTTGCTCAGTTTCATTAAGCAAATTCCAAGCGCTCAGCCACCATGTGTGGCCGCAGCCAGCACAGCCCCTGTGCACATACGGAAAGCCACTCTTTTCCTTGGATATACCCTTTGGGAGGGTTAAACCTAGAGGGCTTTCCCCAAAAATAAGCCCCAGCAGAAAGCTTTGCGGGGTGAGGGATAGAGGATGGAAGACAGAGAATTGGGGTCTCCGGGGAGGACCATATGGAGGGCGGTAGAAAAGAGGGCAGACAGAACACACCAGCGGGCCTTAGGCACAGCTCCTCTCCTTACACCTTTCCCTCGTGGACCAGGCGCGCCCAGCCCTCCCTGCCCTGGCCACGCCCCTCGGCCCTGTCTGGGGTCCCAGTTCTCAGCAGTGACTCCAGCCTGGGGTGTCCCAGGGCCTCTGCCAGAGCTTGGGCTGTGAGCATAAGCTTGCCTGGTTAACTGTGGGACCTGGCCAGGTGCCAGGTGCTAACTGCCGACTCCCGCCCCCTCCCCCAACGCCTCTGAGTCCTAATGCTCCTGCCGGGAAAGAGTTATCTCCACTCTTCCCAGAACGGGTCAGCCGGAAGAGGGGGAACGCCTGAAACCTGGGTCTCTTGAATTGTTTTCTGTGCCCCCATTAGAACAAGTCCCCTTCCTTTCTTTGAAGTGTGGGGAGAAGTCTTGAGACCTACTTACAAGAGGAAACCAGACTTCTGGGGCTGCCTGCCAGGGAGCAGAGGCACCACCTGTGCAGTGGGCACTGTTATGGCCTATCTTATGCTGACATCCAAGTCCACATTGGACACGGCCTGGCAGGGACGCATGGCCCTCTGGCTCTGATTCAACTATCCCAGGGTAGAAGGTGTGACAGTGCTCAGAGTAGGGTCACCATGCCCCACATGTGCCCTTTCATTATAGAATAACTGGGCAGAGAGAAGGGCCAAAGTGCTCTGTAGTGTGGAATTCTTCACCATAAAAAAAAAAAAAAAAAAGGATTGCAATCAGGCCAGCACATCAATTATGACTGCAGGTCAACAGGGTCTCAGTAATGCCTCCCAGTTGTATACCCTTGACTGTTTCAATGCACCTTCACTCCAACAACCCAGGGAAAGAGAGAACTGCCCTTACCTTCTAAGTGGGAAACTAACCAAGGACTCTGGCTCTGGGCTCAGCCAAGGTCACAAAGCTCCTGCAATGCTAGCATCTGCAATGACATGGGGTCCACCTTCCCGAGCTCCAGTGACATGGAAACACCTTCTTGTAATAGAATTGGCCATGCTTATCTCAATCACAGCCTCAGAAAACCCCACGGGCTAAAGGCAGTTGTGCCAATGATTTCTGGAAAGTCAACAACAACCTCCTGCCTCCAATCTGATTGGTAACACGAAACCCTGGCCACTGTTCAGGAAAAGTCTGACCAAGGACTAACCACAAGCAAGCAAAGGAGTCAGCTCAGCTCCTGGGCTGTTACCCTCACCTCTGAATTCAGCAAAGCAAATTCCTAAGGGCACATTCACTGAACTTTTTTTTTCCTAGGCTGAACTGGGGAGAAGGAATCAGTACGCACACACCGTATAATGCCATCTGGATAAAATTCTAAAAAGTACAAAGTATAGTGACAGAAAGCACATCAGTGGTTGCCTGGGGGTGAGGTGGGGAATGAAGGGATTGCAAGGGGGTATGAGAAATTGTTGAGGTGATGGATGTGTTCATTATCTTGACTGTGGGGATGGTTTTTCCACATATGACAAAACCGTTCAAATTTTATACTTTAACTATGTGCCATTTATCTTTAATCAATGATACTCAATAAAGCTGTTTTTTTAAAAAGGAAAGAAACCACCCCCCACACAGGCAAACGATACCCTGCCCTATCCTGGCATTTCCATTCAGAGCTTATCCTGCTGGCCTATCTAGAAGGAGAAACCTGGCCAGGATGGCACACTTCCCTGGAACTCGCCCTGTGGGTGGGAGCCCAGGAAGGAGCGTGATCTCTGTTCACGTGGCTGGATATGACCTCCTGATTCTCTAAGTGAAAGTCATTATTTCAGCTTGAGTTCTCTCACTTCAAATATTAACTTTTTAATTACCTACAATGAAGACAACAAACCCAGGGCCTATAGGTTCAAGGGCAGCCTGAGACCTTTATGGCAACGCTGTGTCAGCGAGGACAGTCAGCCGGCTTCTCGGGAAGAAGCAGAGCCCTTCTGGTGAGGCAGGAAACACAACCAGTCAGCTCACCCGCTGAAACTAGTTTCCCAAGATACCTAGACACACAACTCTCATGCGTCTTCGTTTCTCTCCTTCTCAACTACCCAACACATAACCATCAGAAAAGTTGTCTTGAATATGGTACATCCTTTCCGTGGAGAACATGCACGGTCAGGAGCTCAGCATTCCTTCTTAGCCACTGGGTGAAATCTGGATTAATCTCCTGTGCTATTGTGATACACTAAGAAATATACATGTCATCCCTAGTTCCTGGCACAGAGCTCCTAAAGATTATTCCTAGTAAGCGCCTGAACCATACCTAATTTTATGTTAAAGAGGTGATGCATGGAGGATGGGAGGCTGGTTACCAGAGGAACCAACCGTGTGATCAGTGGGTTGTAACTTTCAGCCCTACTCCCTGACCTCCCGGGAGGGGAGAGGGGCTGGGAATTGAGTTCAATCAGCAGTGGTCAATGATTTAATCAACCGTGCCTACATAACAGAACCTCCAAAAAAACCACAACCCCTTAAACTACGGGTTCAGAGAGCTTCCAACACGTGGAGGTGGTGTGCCTAGCAAGGGCATGGAAGCTACGTGTCCCTTCCCTTGACATACCTTGACCAAGGGATCTGGCTGTTCATCCGTATCCTTTATCATATCCTTTATAATAAACCGGTAAATGTAAGTAAATGTTTCCCTAAGTTTTGTGAGCTGTCCTAGCAAATTATCAGACCTGAGGAGGGAGTCATAGGAACCTGCAATTTAAAGCCAGTTAATGAGAAGTACAGGTAACAACCTGGGACTTGCAACTGGTGTCTGAAGTGGGGGCAGTTCTGTGGAATTGAGCCCTTAACCTGTGGGGTCTGCACTGATTCTGGGCAGTGGGTGTCAGAACTGAGTTAAATTACAGAACATCCATAGTTGGTGTCCACGAAGAATTGGAGAATTGTTTGGTGTGGAAAAACCCACACATTTGGTGTCAGAAGGGTTATGAATAAAGGAAAAGGCATTTTCCTTTATCTTGCTTCTGTCTTTCAAAGTAGTTTCCGACTGACTTTCTTTCTCATACCTCCTTATTCAAAAGCAGATTTAAGGCAGGAAAAAGAATCAGACTGCGAAAGATCTTGAATTGATATATACTTTCTAATAAAGACACCAAGAAATCATAAAAGTGCCTCGATTATGGTTTTGTCTGATTACATAAATATATACTCATTGAAAAAAACACAAATAATTACGTATAAAGCCAAAAGTCCCCCGTAATCCTAACTCCCCAAATAGCCATTGCTAATGATTGTTTTCTTTCTGCAGACTTTAAGTGTATGTGTGTGCACATTTTAATATTCAGTTTACATTTTTTAATAAAATGGACTAATAGGATACATATCATATGCTCTATAAGGGCTAGGATCACACGTGTCTATTTTCCCTCTGGTATTCTCAATATCTAGCACAATGAATGAGAAATATTTCTTGAATGGAAGAATGGTCTAGACCTTGCTTTTGTTTTCTAATATATTGCAAATATCCTCATTCTTTTTAAAGTGTTCTGCTCTTTGAGGCAAAGCTCTATTGACAGACATTTGTTGCAACCCCCTAAGGTTGCAAGACTATTACAAGGTCCTTTTGTGCTTGGATGTATTTCTATAGGATAAATTCCTAGAAAATTGTTGGTTCAAAATATGCACATCTCAAAATTTTATAGATACAATAGATTTTGCTAAATTACCAGCCAAAAGATTGTACTAATTTGCTTTCTCCTAACATGCTGTTTCCACCATATGTTCAACACTCCTTGATGTTATCAATCTTTCTCATCTTTGATAATCTGATAATCTAAAAATTATTTGCTTGTTTTCCATGTCTTTTATTAATGGTTTAGCATTTGTCTTATGTTTATTGTATCTTTGTGCGTGTGAATTGTTTGTCCTTTAATTACTTTTTTACTAAGTCATCTTTTTTAATTATAGAAGCTTCTTGTGTATTGTAGGTGACAACTCTTTGCAATATATCCCCAAAATATTTTTCTCAGCCTTCTTTGTTTAGAATATCTGTACAGTTTTAAATTTCATGTAGTCAAATCTGTCCATTTTTTCCCTTTGTGATTTGTATCCTCAGTGTAGTGGAGAAATACTCTCCATCTTAAGATTAGTAAATTAATTTTTTCCTAGTTTTTATTTTTATTTTTTGCATTTGAATTTTTAATATGTCTAGATTTCGTTTTATAGTGAAAAGTGAGCAAAGGACTTGGCTTTACATACCCCTTTACCCCCAAAATATAATCAAATAAATCATCAAACAGCCCATTTATTGAAGAGCTGATCCTTTTTCCCACTGATTTAAAATGATAATTTTATTATATACTAGGTTCTCATATATACATGGGCCTGTTCTAGAACTTTTTTCCATATCCATTATTGAAGATTTATGGTATACTTTGGTACCTAGTAAGATAAACATAGAAACATTTTGGATATGCTTTATTCTCTGAAAGTGGCATTGTTATCAATCCAATCTAGATTAGATAAATTAACAAACAGGACACAATTCACTTATCACATTAAAAATTTTAAATATTGATATACTGGGTATTCCTTTATAATGTGTTAAATAGACATTTAATATGGAGAATTGCTTTTGCACTTTGTTTTTAATTGGATTCTATTGGGGAACAGTATGTTTCTCCAGGGCCCATCAGCTCCAAGTCATTGTCCTTCAATCAAGTTGTGGAGGGCGCAGCTCACTGGCCCACACGGGAGTCAAACTGGCAACTCTGTTGTTCAGAGCTCGCACTCTATCCAACTGAGCCATCCAGCCACTCCTGCATTCACTACATTTTGTTTATTACAGAATGGCAAAAAATTTTGAGTGTAATAGGGATTCTATATTAACTGCCTAGAAACACATTTTCAATGAACATGTACATTTTTATACTTCTTTCCTTTTTTCCTATGTTTGTTTTGATTTTATTTACTGAAACGTAATTTTATACTTGACTCTAATAACAAATATTTTGGATTTGTAATTTGAATATCTGTTCTATCACATTTTTATAATAATCTATTTTTGTTGTATTTTACAAAAGTATTGATCTGTGATGGATTAGAAATTTTTCTAAAAGTAGCCCTTAACTACAGATAGTTTGAGAAGCAAACTAGTTCTAGAAAGCCAATCAATTTCCAATTCTTTGCTGCTTGTATAGAAACAGGATTGATTTTTGTATGTTAACACTGAATCCTATCTATGACCTTGCTAAATTCACTAATTAGTTCTAGCTGCCTTTTTATAGTTTCCTTAGGATTTTCTACGCTGACAATCATATCATCTGAAAATAAAGAGTTTTATTTCTTCCTTTCCAATCTGTATGACACTTCTTTTTCTTGTCTTTTTGCACTGGCTAGGACCTCCATACAACGTTGAATAAAAGTGGTAAGAGTGGATATCCTTGCCTTGTTTCCAATCTTAGTGGAGAAAGTATTCAGTCTTGTATAATTAAGTATGGCCTTAGCTATAGGTTTTACATGGATGTCCCCTTTTCAGGTTAGAGAAATTCCTTCTTATTCTATTCCTAGCTTGTTGAGGTTTTTTTTTTTTAAATCAAAAATGGATGTTAGATTTTAAAACCTTTTTTTTGCATTATTGATACGATCATGTTTGTTTTAGTCTGTTAATATGGTGAACTGAATGACATTTGTATGTTAATCTTGTGTTATTGGGATAAATTCTACTTGGTCATGTGTATTATACCTTTTATATATTACTGGATTTAATTTGCTAAAACATTGTTGAGGATTTTTGCATGTATAGTCATGATAGATACTGGTCTGTAGCTTTTTTCCCCCTTATGATATCTTTGTCCAGATTTGTTATCAAGGTAATGCTTGGAAATGCTCATAAGATGAATTGGAAAGTGTATCATCGCTTCTATTTTCTGGAAGAGTCTGTGTAGAATTGGTATTGTTTCTTTCTCTCTTTCCTTTTTAATGTTTGGCAGAATTCTTCTATGAAGCCTTCTAGGAATATTCTTTATGAACCACAAATTCAATTTCTTAACAGTATAGGGAATTTCTAGTTAACTCCAACATGCAAAGAGCTTGGAAGTTGTCACTCTCATACTTACAAGAAAACACTAAACAAATGGAACAATCAATCATTTTTTTGCACCCGTTAGAAAACTGAGGTCTCAGGGCAAGCCATTACCCTGAAATGTGGAGAGACAGGTGAATCCAGAGTCTAGCTAAGATTTGCTCACCTAGAGCAAATGCCACCAGAGCAGAGCCATAAAGCGGCAGGGACAGTTAAATGCTAATTTTGACAAATTGCTGGAGTATGAGTTTGGAACAGTGTAAGAGTGAGTAAGACTAGCACACAGTCTTAGGAGCCCCACACTTTGTAGGTTTTACCTCCAGGAACCCAACCAAATTCTACTAGTGGAGAGGGTAAGAGTAATCATTGTAAACCCACCCAGTGTTCTCCATAACAAAGGCCTACTCTCTAGGGAAAAACACTTTACAACAGCCTCATCTCACCTGGGGGAAGGACAGTTCTGCCATTCCAGCCCCATTTCACCTTCCATTTAACCCTCTCCCTCATCTTACTGCCACACCAACAGGGCTACAATATGATAACAGTGGGTTAGAGCTACAAGAGGTACAAGACATAGACTTTCTTTGAGGAGGAGCACATAGGGAAGCCCAGAGTCAGAAGTGGAGACAGAAACAAGGGTGCTAGAGGAATTCGAAGGCTCTGGCACTTAGAGCTGCAGCAAACATTCAGTACAGTCCAACGCTTGCACAGAGTGACACAAAACTTACACTAAACACCTATTTACTTCAGTAAGTACATGATGTCCGGCTTTCAATTATTCGAAGGCATGTTAAAGGCAAGAAAAAACACAGCCTGAAGAAATACAGAGGCATACAGTTTTTCTTTCTTTTTCAGTGAGCTTTGTTTTTTTTTTTAAAAGAATTTGTCCATTTTACCTGTCTCTAATTTATTGACATGTTTTGTAACATTCCCTTTTATGTAATAATGTAGGCTCTATAGGATGTTTCCTCCCATTCCTGATATTTATAATCTATGCCTTCTTTCTTTTTTTCTTATCAATCCGGCCAGAGCTTTACCAGGTGTATTGATTTTTCTCAAAGAACCAGATTTTTGTTTCATTGATTTTCTCCACTGTGTTTTCTGCTTTCTATTTGATTTTGCTATTCTCTTCACTACTTCCTTTCTTCTGCTTATTTTAGCTTTAGTTTGCTCTTCTTTTTCTAGTTTCTTAAGGATAAGCTTATGTCATTGATTTGAAACATTTTCACTTATCTAATATAAGCACACAATACTCAAAATTTCCCCCTCTGTTCCCTCTGTGGGAAGTTTGCTTTAGCAACTATCCTCCCCCCCACCCCCACTGTGTCATCAATTATTTCCCTTTCCACTGAATCACAAACATGCGGTTATAATGCTGTGTTATAGGCGAAAAAAGAAAAGAAAAATGCTCTGTTTCCCCATGTCCTCCTCGGGCTGTCATACCACCCCTACTGTAATTAGACGGTTATCTGTACTCCATATGCTGTGTCTTCTCCCTTAGCTCCCAAGCTCTACAATCCACTGTATTTAGGTATTCACCCCTCCACTGAAACTGCTTTTATCAAGGTCACTAGCAAATTCGATCTCTCCATGTGCAACGATCAGTTCTTACTCCTCATCTTACTCATTATTCAGCAGGCATTTGACATACTTTCCCGTGGCTCTCAGCCCACCACTCTCTCCTGGTTTCCTTCTTTCCTCAGTGGGGACGCCACCTCCCTTTCCAACCTTTCAGTGGGAGCGACCGAGGGCTACGTCCCCAGTCTCCACCTTTCCCTCTTGATCTACATCCATTTCCTATGTGCCTTTAATCCACTCCTAACATTTTAAGTGTCATCTATGTATTCAAGCTATTCTATATTATTTCAAACTTTGTAGTGTATTTAGTAGTTGCCTTAAAATAATACTTCCACGTTTTAATCTGGACAGTTAGATTAAATGGTCTCTGAGGACAAAGATCTCCACCGTCTTGTTATTTTCCATCCATGGTAAGCACTGAGTAAACACTGCAAACTCCACCCTCTGATTTTGCTCAAGCACTGAAAAATGTGTGGTTTAACGCGAGTAGAAGCAAGATTTAAAGGGATCCACCCTGAAACAACAAGTACCACCTACAAATTCTTTGAGACTTAAAGCCAGGACCTGCTCAGGGCTCAGAAACTATTACTATGATCACCTTAGAATGTGTCAAACTCCCAATTCTTTTACTGAGACTGAGACCATAAGCCAGTTGAGTGGTTCCTTCTATTCAGCATTTTTAATGTAGTGAAAGTAAAATATACACTTCCTTCCATTGGAGGTTTCTCATGTGTGAAGCTGGTCACAGGGAAATCCCTGTTCCAACTAAATACCAAACAAAGAATAATTAAACTAGAGCCACAATTTCAGTGTGGAAGAAAGGCTGACAAAATTGTACACTAATCTGGGCTATTACCTGAGGAATACACACCGTTTCCACTGACTTACAAGTTAGGAGCAAAGAGCCCTTGGTCCCGTGGATATTTCACCTAATAGCACAGTCAACATAAACCCGGAGCAGCCTCACGTCGAACCAGAGTGAAGAGGTTTTTGAGTTTCATGTCATAATGATTCTCTGGAGAGCTGATGACAAAGACCAGGCTCGACCACTTAGCTGCACTGTCTCCTCAACGAGGAAAAACAAAACAAAGGGCTCTACAAGCCACTCACGGCCTCTGGGTAGAAACCATCCTGTACTCTCCTTGTCAGCCGACTCCCGTCTTCAGTCACTATTAGATGACGCTTCATAAATTCACGATTTTACACTTAGATTTTTCAAGGTTCAGTTCCAGGATCTGTGAGGATTCTCCTCCACTTGGTTTAAGAGACCTCAAGGAATTTCTCTGCACCAAATTGTTTCTGAACACAGAAATGAAATACGCCTTAGGATTTTAAATCAGAAAGCAAAGACTTCTCTTTGGAAAAAGTCTCAGAGCTGAGCAGTCATAAACAATAGAATGTATAGCCAAGTTTTATAAGAGACAAAAACTGGAATCACAGATACCAAAGGATACATTATTCGAAAGAAGAGGAAACACAGGAAACAAGCAGTGCCAAACATTCTTTTTATTGTTCACTGAAAAATACAGGTCTGGAAAGAGTCTATTGCATTAAGCATTGAACGCAAGGTCTGATATTGCAAGTATATATGACATAACAATATAACATATAAAACGATACATGTTGTATGCACATACAGTACCCCCCTCTTTTAACACTAAATTTTAACAGAATGAAGTAAGAAGCCTTTTACTAAATGAGGAATGTAAACACTGCAATCATAAACAAAGTGCTCTAAGCAAAGAAAGGACTTTAAAATTGTTTTGCTGTGACATCCACTCCGTCTACCTGGAGGCAGGAATGGTGGGGCCCGGGAAAAACGCAGCGGACAAAACGCAGCACTCTCGAGGAATGCTTGGCAGTGCTTATATTAACCCTGCGGATAAGAATAGCTAGCATTTTGGAGTGAAGCTGCCACTCTCAGCACACAGTGACATGTGCTTGAGAATAAAGATATTAACACTGGGAACAAAAGACGTTTTCTATGCAGTCCGCAGATACCAATATTTATTCCTTTCAGCCATCTCTCCATTAAGATGCACTACAAGAGGCTACCCTGCCAGGGAGGCAGGCCAGGATCTAAGTAACAAAAACTTCCCCAGTTACAACTACTAATTCAAATGAATTAAAGATAAATACAAATTTATTAGAGAGAGCAAGACAATCAGTCTCTATTATTCACATGGCAACATATTTCAGCGCAGCAACAGTATTCGCATTCCAAGGTCAACTGTGCTGTACCCACATTTCCCTCCAAACTGAGAGCCCTGTTGGAGGAGAACACACGACTTCAACACCACCTCTTCCTCTCCGAATACTATCAGGGCTCAGAAAGCTCGGAATACGGAACAACAATAAATTGTACCTCAAGGTACACACAGCAACGGAGGAAGACTACTCTCCCCTCTGGGCTTCCTTGGCATCAGGCAAAGCAAGGCTGGAAGGCTCTTTGCACCAACAGTGCCTAAGCTAACGTGGCGGTGCCCCCATTCGAGGAGAAATTGGGATTACAAAGTTCCTTTATTCACAGGCAATCAAGGACTAGGAAATAATTGCCTGAACTAAGACAACAATCTTACCATCAATTTTCTTCTCGCCTGAGCTTTTATAAATGAGATTTTACAATATCCCCGTTCCTTTCCTTAACAGTAAACTATTAATGCACAGAGGACGTCCTCAGAACTCAAGCAGGAGTAATATTAATAGTCTCAGATTTTCTACACTTTACAGATCAGTAAGAGATTTGTAAGTCAACAGTAGTAACTACTATGTATTTTTCTTGTCCTGTGCATCAAATGTGGAGTACCGTGTTCCACCAGGAGTCAGCCCAGTTCAGTAGGGTCTTGTTGCACTCAGCTCTGCACAGTAAATCTTACTGTTTAGTCTCCATGTCCTTGACTTTGCCTATGACTCTTCTAGTTTAAGGAAAATCTGTATAAAGGTGGAGAACTGCAGACCCCAGCGCAAGCACTGGCATTAGAACTAAAGTAGATTTCAGGGGAATAACTACAGTTGCTCATGAGACTGACTGTTCACAGCCTTGCTAGAAACCCTATCGCTCCTGAATCCCTAGATCAGGCAATTGTAGTCATGTAAACATGGGAGGGGATTTCGCTGAGAAAGGTCTCGTTCCCGTGTAAGGTTCTGGTCGCTGGCCAGCCCCAGTGACGGAGTGGGCAGCCCAAAACGCTGGCCGCATTTCATTGTGAACACGTTCCTACTCTTTCCCACTACAGTGCTGTCAAGTTCTTCCATCACTCATGTCACTGGCGAGCCCGCCCATTGCGGCTCCTATTTATTTTGTATGTTCCTACTACACATGTGGGATTCACTTTGTGTAAGAAATTTCCATTTCACACTGTCAGCTTCCTAAAAGCCATCAACTGGGAACACTTTCTAGTGAGTGAAGGCACAAATCACTGGCATTTCTTCTTTATAAAGGAAATCAAAAGGGTTGTTTAGAAACTGAACAAACACCTTGGGTATTCCTATAAAGGGAGTGCTGTATCTGCTACCAAAACCCAAAGATATTTCTTAGATCCAAAGAGAATATGGATTATGTAAAAGCATGGATTTGGCAGTTTAAGACGCATTTCCAATGTTACACTACACCATTTGGGGGGAAGTGCTGGTTAGTATCACAGGAGCAGATTAAAAGTGCCAACGCCACCCTTTTGGCCTGTTTTCCTTGTAAACTTCCTCCAGCCACAGTGAAGCCTGTCCAGGGTACGTCACTCTACACACAGCCCTCAGAGCTGCTCAGAGATGGGACAATGGGATTCACCTCAACTAGCACGGCAACCAGCACTCAGCTGGTAAGCACTGCTGTGGGGCAGAGTGCGTGGAAAGCCTTAAACCCAGGGGAGACCTATACAATGGCACAGAAATTCCTGGTTTTATAATAGCTTCCCAGGAAGTCAGAAAACAATTGGTTTTTGGTTAAAGAAACTGAATCTATGCTCAAAAACAAGTAATGCCTCAAAAAGCAAAACCTAGAATAGAAAAACTACAGGCAAAGACAGCTTATTAATCAATAGCTTACTTTGGCTAAATTATCATAGTAAGTCAGTGCAATTTATTATTATTGCATTTAGAAGCACAGTCTCCCACGTTCTCATAAAATGGCACAGTGAAGTACACGAACGCAGTTCACAGAGACGCTAGCCCTTTAGCCTTTCGTGCCTTCAGAACTGAAAAAGACAAAGGCTAACCAGGATCTGACAGATATTCACTTGTTCAGCACATGGTGAGTCAGGAAACAGCTAAACATCTGATTCTTACTCACTTACGGTGGCCCCAGAAGTTCCTATATGGACACGGATGATTCTCAACCTGGCTGCACATCAGAGCCACGTAGGAAGCTTTGCAAAATTACCAAATGCCCAGACCGGTGAAATCTGCAGGGTGGAGCCCAGAAATCAGTATTCTCTATGTTCTCCTGTGCAGCCAGGAGGCACACTACTGATGCATGCCTTTCAGAGAGCTGTTGCACGAAAGCCGTATCCTATCTAGATAGCTTTGTTTTTTCCACCAGGAAAAGGGATTTTGAGAAAAAGGCACAGTTGTGCTTCCTCTAAAGACACAGCTTACTGTTGGGGAGGCGCTGGTTCGGGAGGTTATCTGGAGTGCTGGTTGAAAAGGAGGAAATCCTTGTCCTGACAGAGCAGGCACAGCCTCAGGCTTCGGCAGCTGCCTCCGGCCGCGAAGAACGCCCAGATGCCCATGGGCACCACGATCACATACGCCGCCACCAGGCTTATCCCATAATGCGGACTGACGAAGGTCTGCAAAGGAAAAGGACGTCAGCTTGGGTGTAACAAGCATACAAAACATGTGGAGGAACCAAAGATAGAGGAAAACATGGAATGCTTCTCATAGTTGGGTGCGTTTCACCAAACACGACGATGTGTATCATGTCGTGAGGAGCACTGGGAACCACGCAGACACACACAACTAAACTAGTCAATGGACCCTGCATCCGAATGGCAACCCTACAAGGTCCCCAGAAGCCGGAACCTAAGGGAATACCCCAGAGAGGATACGTGTTATATAACGTGGGCCCAGTTTATCATCTTTTCTGTGTTACTTAATTGGCTCCTAGAATTTGGGTTGCTGTGGGTTCCAAAAGTTCATTTTGAAAAATACTGAAAATACGTCCATCCAATAGTTTAAGCCAGAATGCTAGGAGTTCTCTTTCATTCTTCTCTTACCCCCATTCTCTAACTTCCAATCTACCAGTCAGTTCTGTTGAGGTAAACTTCTAAATATCCCAAATTGGTCTACTTTTTATCTTCATAATTATCATATATCTGGCAGGATTTTGAAAAGGAAGAGAAATCCACTTACACATGTTAAAATTGAGAGAATAAAGGAACAATTTCAAAGGGTTAAACAGAATTACAGTAGACTCTGAGGGATATTGGGACATCCAGGACCATCCCGAGCAGTATGTTATTACCATACCCAGACTTGAATTGTCAAGAGGAAGAAATGTTCTGAAACCCAGTGAAAGCTGGACTCCTGAAAGAGGGGCGCCCAGGTAAGGGCTGCAACTGCCACCTCTCGCACTTCTGTACTGAAGCAGGGAGGGAGCAGAGGGTAGACAGACTCTTTGTGTTTTCTTTTACCATGTTGTCTTTTCGATCAAACACAACTGGAAGAGAATAAGCAGCGAAGCCTGTATGATGCAATCTGAATGGGTTAGTTTCCTAGGCAACAGAGTAGGGCAGATGAGGGTGGCAAATGGACCTGGGGCAAATGATAAATAACAGGACACCTCTCTAGACCAAGTCAGCCGTCTCTAATCTGGACTCCTGCAATCACTTCCCTGTTGGTCTAACTGCTTCATTTATGTAGTCAGTGATAGTGCTGTAATCCATCCTCCAAATGGCAGTCCAAGGGATCTTTGCAAAACCCTGACCTGATTAGGTTATGCTCCTGCTTAATATCCTTAGAGTATTATGCAAAATATTTACACTGGCCTGCCAAAGTCTACAGTACCTGGTCCCTGCTTTTCTATTCAAACTCCTATGATATGATGTTCTCATCTCTTTACAGCCTCACATAGCAGCATTATTTGCTAGGGTCTTTTCCTTGTGACTCACTCAATTATGATTTGGCCCTTCGTCTTCCTTTGAGCAGTGCAAGGTGAGTGAATATAATATACACCAAGTACAACTAAATATGAACATGGAAATCTTGGCTTCTTAAGAATTTTGACTTCCATCATAAGAAAAACACACCCTGAAACGGTACAAGAACAAAAATTGAGCCCAATTGAAACTTTTCTGCCTCTTGGAGTCAAGTCTAGAAAAAAAAAATACTGATGGGATGCCAAGAGGTGCTGTGTTACACAACAGTAAAGCACAAAGTGTCTATGCTAATGGGGGTTATATACCAGCAAGGGGGACAGGCCATGAATGAAGAAACAAATTAATTAAATAATTACGAATTGTGACGACTGCTAGGACAGAACAACTGTAATTGTGATGCTGCTAGAACAGGTAAGAACAAGGTGATCTACTTTGGGCAGTCAGGGAAAGCCCCAGGGAGGCCCAATGAGCCAGCCTTGTGTAGACTGAGGGAGGGAACCAAAGGAGCTCAGTGCCGCTGAGAACCTGAGAAGTCACTCAATCACGGGTAGGGCTGGAGGGGCAGCACGTGAGAGGAGGTCAGAGGAGAAGGCAGGGCCAGCTACGAAGCATGTTGTAAGGAGTGTGGATTTTATACTCAGCGCAATGGAAGGTCACAAAGGGGTTTAGGTAGAGTAGCTGAACGACTTCAGATTTTTAAAACTGCAGAGAAAAATTAAAGGAGCCTCTGGCGAAGCAGCAAGACTAGTGAAGAAGATTATGTACTGGATGAGGGGAGCACGGCATGGTGACTTAGGACAGGGTGGTGGAGGCAGAGATGGAGAGGGGATGGTAAGAACTGACAGGACTCTTTTCAAAGGCTGCTGAGATGAGAAAAGAACAATGTCCATTAGATTTGGAGAAATGAAGATCCTTTTTGACCTTGACAAGTATAGTTTTAAAAGGGTGGTAGAATAGAAGCCAGATTGGACCAGAAGTATGAGAGGTGGAGAAGTGGAGACAGAATTGGTGCAGACGACTCTGAGAAGTTTTGCTGTGATGAGGAACAGGGAAAAAGGGGGAGGGGGTGCCTAGAAGGGGAAAAGGCAATAATGAAGAGTTTTATGTAAGATATTTCTGTATGCTGATGGAGAGAGGGAAAGGAGAGGACACAATCAAGGGACTGACATCCTTAAGCAGGAAAGATTAGGTGTAGAGCCCAAAGAAAGGACTGACCTTTCACAGAAGGAGGGGTACTTCCTCTGCCGGCCCGGATAAGGTGGGGAGATGGGTTCCCATCCAGCCTAGCATTTACACTTAACTGACCTGATTGGGTCAGTTTCTCACCGTATCCCTCTGCCTACCAGGAATAAAGGAAGAGCCTCCAAGGCTTCTCGCTTTCCTTCCCCTCACCCTGCCTGCACTCGTGCCTGGGTAAGGCACCAACCCTGCCTATCAGCTCTGGCCAGGGAAAACAGGCGGGTTTTGCAGGTAGCACTTTATGTAGAAAGAATGCTTTTCTCAAGAGGCATCTGTGGGTATGGCAGGGATTGAACGTTTTCTGGATCCTATTTTAGAATAATTCTATACCTAAAATACACTGAATTTTAAATACAAGCCATAAAGAAAAAATTGATTAGACTACAATACATAAGTTTCGTTCATAAAAAGACATTAGAAGAACATAAAGACAAACCACACAGTAGAAGAAGCTATTTGCAATACATACATACAAAGGCCTCTTTTAAACAAAGAATATATAAAGAACCCCGAAAAATCAAAATGAAAAAGACAGACAATCCAATAGAATGATGGGCAAAAGACTCGCACATTTTACAAAAGGATAACCCAAAAGGCCAATAAACACACGAAGACGTGCCCAGCCTTTGGCCCTGGCTGTTCAGTCCAGGGTACTCCTTCTCCAGACAGCCATGTGACCAACTCTAACTTCACGCCTTTGCTCAAGTACCCCCTTTACGGGGGAAGCCTACTCTCACTACCTACTTCAAATATTCGACATCCTTCCATCCCCCACACTCTAGATCCCTTTTAACCTGCTCTCCTTTTCCTTTCTTCCACAGCACTGGTCAATTTCTAACCTACTGCATAATTTTTATTATGTCTATTACTTATTGTCTCTCTCTCTCCCCACTAGATTGTCAAGGCAGGGAGGGATCTTTGTTTTGTTCGCCTACAACAGGGCCTGGAACATAATACAAAGAAATATTTATAAATATTTGTCACTCAATAAATATTTGTCTAGTGAACAAATAGTTGAATCTGTAAGAACATTTGCTCTTTCATGTAACTTCCTTTCTGATTATAAAAGTGTATGTTGTAGAAAATTTGGAACATGCCAAAGATTATAAAGAATAAAAGAATCCATCCAGAGATAAAAGCTGTTAATATTTGAATGCGTTCTCTTTCAACTCTTTTTCATGAAGATTTGGCTTTATATAGCTGCCATCCATAGTAAAGGTAACTATAGTTACCCAGCACCACTGAAAGGTTTTCGGTAGAAGAGGCAGTAAGATGGCATTTTGGCTGGATCGGAGGACAAGGAGCCCAGCCAGTATAAGACAACCTGATATAAACTCTAAATGGATGGAGAGGAGAGAAACATGAGCCAGGAGACTATCAGAAGGAACCTTTAAAATACTTTAGATGAGACATGATAAGGGTTTGGATGAGGCAGTGGTGAGGAGAATTCTAATGCAAATATCTCACAAACTGTAAAAAAAAAAAAAGTCAGACCCAAAGCATTCCATAGCACTTAAAAATTTATCTAGTCAAGTTTTCTTTTTAAACATTATTTATTTTAAAAACTAGCATTATTATAATGTCAAGAGAGGAGGGAGTGAAATGGGCACTCTTGTTATCGATCAGATAGAGTAAAAAATGATACAACCCTTGTGGAAAGTATTTAGCAATTTTCGTCAAGGACTTTAAAAATATTCACATCAGTTGACTTCATAATTCTATTCTTTGGAATCTAAACAACATGTTGAAAAAGTTTTATATACAAAGATGTCCAAGACAGCATTATAATAACCAAAAGTAGAAACAGAAGTGATCAGTTAAGCAAACTGTAATTTTTATGTAATGATATAATGCCATTAAAATGTATATATGAAAAGGATTTATCAGAACATGGAAGTTGTTTAAGATGGGTTACATAAGCATAATGCAAGACTATTCCTGCTTTAACCATATCCATTAAAAGAAAGACACTAGAGGGGTCAGCCCAGTGGCTCAGGTGGTTGGAGCTCCGTGCTCCTAACTCCAAAGGCGGCCGGTTCGATTCCCACATGTGCCTGTGGGCTCTCAACCACAAGGTTGCCAGTTCGACTCCTGCAAGGGATGGTGGGCTGCGTCCCCTGCAACTAGCAATGGCAACTGGACCTGGAGCTGAGCTGCACCCTCCACAACTAAGACTGAAAGAACAACTTGAAGCTGAATGGCACCCTCCACAACTAAGATTGAAAGGACAACAACTTGACTTGGGGAAAAAAAAAAGTCCTGGAAGTACATACTGTTCCCCAATAAAGTCCTGTTCCCCTTCCTCAATAAAATCTTAAAAAAAAAAAAAAAAGACACTTAGAAAAAAATCTTTAATGAGCTCAACCAACAAATTCTCTCTCTGTAGTAAGATTTAGACAACTTATCATTCATTCATTCATTCATTCTTTTAAACAACTTTTCTAAATTTCCTCATTTTCCCATAAGCATCTTTCATTTACAGTGGAATCTACCATTTTAGATATGTGGACTTAAGTTCCAATAAAAAACACGGTTTGAGCAAGGTGGCAATACTTACCAAGGCTGACACCAGCACATGGGTCAGGAGAACTACAAGAAGGGTGTACCACTTTTTCTTCTCACAGCCGTCAAAAAATACAATGCCCCAGAAAATGTGCAGCAATATGATAACCAGCGTCATGAAAGCTGAAAGACAGTCATCCGTTAGTGCCCAGTCATGTGGCCAGCAGACGCCAAAGCCCACTGAACACGCAGTCATGATATACAGTCGCGTGGGGTACATCACACCACTGTGAGAGCTTAACCACCATCTGACAGAAGCAGAACCTTGACACACATTTGCTCAAACGTGAACATGGAAAGCAACATTTCTGAACAAGAGTTCAGGTCTGCAGCAGCTTCTCTAGGATGTGAACCTGTTAAATAAAAAGTCAGCTTGAATCTGGCTTTCAAGGAGTTTCTCTCAGGAATGCAATGTAACTATTGTGATACCTGATCAGCTTTTTTGTCTACTAATTAAGACTTCTCAATTAAAAGGAGTAGCTTCAGTTTATATAAGTCTTTTCACTAAAGTGGAATTTCTCTTTGGATCTTTTTTTTAAAAAGGCCAATGGAAGAATAAAAATATTAAACATTGTAATGATTGTCTAAAATTCTTCTTAAGCAACTGAAATTGAATTTGATTAGCACACACAAGTTTTTCTGTGGAATAGAGTGTGTGTGTGTGTATCTTGGATAACATTCTTTATTTAAATGGTTAAGTTCCACATATTCTGAAAGTTTTAACATGAAAAAAAAAACAGCATAGTTTTTCCTTTTTGACCATCTAATAAGATACCATTAATACCCACCAGTCTAGCAAAAAAAATTCAAATCTAACAATTATCTTTCACACTGCTAGTAGGAAACAATCTAGCATTACCTAGGAAAATTAAAAATTGGCACACTGTATTTCACTCCAGCAATTCAGCGGCTAGGTCTATACTCTGAAGCAGATCACTAGCACTTGAGAACTTGTTAGAAATGCAAATTAAGGTGACCCACCCCAGACTTCCAGAACCAGAGACCCTGAGCCCAGCCATCTGTTTAAAGTCCTCCAGTTGACTCTGATGCAGTTAAGTCTGAGAACCACTGCTCTAGAAAAACTCTCAAATATTTGCACAAGAAGATATATATATACAAGAATATTTATATCAGCACTATTTGTAATAACAAAAAATGTCCATCATTACCAGAATAGACAAACTATGGTGCGTGTACACATGGATCTACAATATACATGATCTCAAGAATATAATGTTGGGGGGAGTATACTGAGGGAAAACAGATATTATTTTACTTACACAAAGTCAAAAACACACAAAACAATATTATTTTAATTAAAGTTTATTGGGGTGACAATTGTTAGTAAAGTTACATAGGCTTCAGGTGTACAATTCTGTATTACATCATCTATATATCACATTGTGTGTTCACCACCCAGAGTCAGTTCTCCTTCCATCACCATATATTTGACCCCCTTACCCTCACCTACCACCTCCCTCCCCCCACCCTCTGGTAACTACTAAACTATTGTCTGTGTCTGTGAGTTTTTGTTTCCAAAACAATATTAAAAAGATGTAACTGTCATGGTTGGAGGAAAGCAAGTTGTTACATCTAGTGACAGCATGCCATCATTTCTGTAATGATGGTAAATACTTTAAAGTAGAAGAGGGATTTTTTTTAAAACTTTGGGACGACGACAGACTAAACTAAAATGATGTATTTGAATCCCAGTGATGATCCTGGAAAGGGAAGTTGCCCTGAAGGTACGTCACAACGTACGGTGATGTGACGATGTAGTTGAGACCACTTAAGACACTCAGGAATTAAGTTTATGTCAAGAAAGACCAGGGTAGAATCTGCAATCTACACAGGCACAAATGTTCACACACGAAGGTTTTTCTAAATCCTAGCTGTCAATCAGATGTCAAGAGAAAGCAATGACACCATTAATGTGTCACCTCTTTGTCAGCTTGTTTGCCCTTCTCTCTTCGCATTACCACGAATATTGATCCAGGCAGTCAGGCTCCTATGGACGAGTCCTGGAGTTCAGCTACTTGGGAAATGCTCTTACTTATGGAATTTTCAGTTCATTCTCATCCAAAAGAGCATTATTCTGTGTTTCAGACAAGCAGCCTCAAGATATCACTAGCCCTGACCTTTTTCTCCCAAATTCCAGGTCCATATTTCTGTTTGCAGGGTCCTCTCCTGCTAAAAAGTATCTTTGATGGATCGCTCCTATCTGCAAAGGAAAGTCTATGCCTCTGTCTAAGCCAGGCACTGCTCTAGCCCTAGGGCTGTCGTGATGCACAAAATACAGGCCCCATCCTGTCAGTTTACTGTCTTATTAACATCTAACGGGGAAAGCCTCAACATTTTTTACAGCACTGTACATCTCCACTTGACTGCTTAGTCAGCTAACACTAGTTTCTGGCTGGCTTCTGGTCATCGTAAGCTTTTACTACTGCACTGCGCTACTTAGGATACTGGGATTTATTGTTTATTCCCTCTGCAATTGGTTATAGGTCCACCAGACACTGAGACATGGGTATATAAATTATTCTGCTACATACCTGTAGCTAGAGCTACATACATGCTCGATACTCCTACATACATACATTTTGATACTTCTAATAAATGAAATTAACTCCAACTAGAAATGAAGATTTGCTAACAGTATCTCGAGTACTATCATTTAATTACAAAACCTTTCGCATTTATGTTCCTAAATATAAAATTCAAAAAGTCCTTCAGTAGCTACTCAATGGTATTGTAACAGTTAGATGTTAGAGGGGTAGTAGCTTGGGGGAGGGGTGTTATCACTTTGTGAGGCGTGTAAATATCTATTATGTTGCTTTGTACACCTGAAATTAATTTTTTTTTGAAAAGTCCTTCAGTGAATCTAATCCTAAAATTTGATTTGCTCTAATATTCTTAAAAATAGAAAAAGAAACCTTCTCTAAATTAATCTTCTCTAAATTAATTAATAAGAATTATTAATAAGAATATCAAAATTAGTTTATAATCCATATTAGTAAAAGGAACATCCATAATTTCTAATGTTCTGGATCATTAATCGGAAGCTGAACAATTCTAATAAGTGTTGTATATCTGTGAAATTGTAACTGTCTAGTTTGATAATGGACTTCCTCTTCTAATAATCTTTTAAGTCAAATTCTCTTGGTACAGAACGTTTCAATCTAACCTATTTCTAAGCAAAATGTTTCAGCATTATCTTTAAGAGGCTACATTTACTGTTTGGTTCTTTTATTCTTCCTGAATGTAACTCAAATGCTCTAGCACACAGGTTCATAAATCTCATTTTCACATCTGTCTCTCTCTCCCTCATTCCTGGTATCTACTTTTATGTCCTGGCAAACAGTCTAAGGTAGCACCTAATTCTAATGCCAGCATGGAAACTGCTATCATCTGGCTTCCGCTGATAACTTCAGAGCATCTTTGACCATGCCAGAGAGAGCCAAGGGCTGCTGCGGGGAGGTGGCAGCAACGGACAGGGGAGGACTTCCCAAAACCCAGGCCCAGCCTCAGCTGCCCAGAGGCAGGCTGTGACCACCAGTGGGCTACTGGCTTCTTGGTCCAAGTATTAGAAACTTTTATGCATAAAATAAGTCAGGTTCTGGGAAATTTGGCTAAAACCTGTTTCAGGAATAGTGTTGGAAAACTTCAGAGTATTTCACTAAAACCCGTTACAATGTGAGCAAGTCCCCCGGAAACTATGCAATGCAGCAGCCCTGATGTCAACATTCTGATTCTCTGAAGAAGAGGGAAATGGTGCAAGTGGTCCCAGCAGTAAGGAGCATACTTGGTGAAAAGTGGGCATGGAGCCTGCAGGTTGGTAAATGCCACAACTCCCAGCACGTCCTCCCAGCACAGCCTGGCGCTGCACGGAATCAAGCTGTGGTTGCTGAGGAAGACCAGGCTGATCAATCAACCTGAAAACAGGGTGGTTTTTTTTCCCCCTTTCAAATTATAAATATTGGAAGCAGTGGATAAAACATGTATTCCTAGGCGCTGAATGGAGATACTATGCTAGATGATACTCAAAAAATGTTATTTTTTTCCAATGCAAATCATCTTTACTCATCAGTGCTACGAAAAAAATATTTCTGTGAGATCACAAAAACCACCCAAAATTAAAAGCAGCAGTGGACAAAGAAAATAAGGAACAATTTGCACATGAGGAAGAAACAAGGCCGGAAAAGTATAGAGAAGCAGAAGACACTGACCTGCCTGAGCAGGAGCTGGCCACTCAGCCATGTGAGGAAAGAGACATCAGTGTGACCTGGAACACAACTGGAAGAGCCACCAAGACAGTCTTTCAGTCAGGCTCTGTGAAGCAATCCACTGAGCTGCTGTTTGCATGCTGCCTAAAGATGGTTACCTCTGCTTTGCACACCTGATAATTTATCACAGGCTACTAGAGTCTAAAACAGGCCAAGGTTTAGTGAAAAGACATTCCAAATGTACAATTTTCCACTCTCAGTTATTTCAGCAGCTTGGAGGAAAGACTATTACACTACTGATATAATGAAAAAATATGATGACATTTAATGACAAAATTGATGACATATGGCATATCCTTGTGTCATAAGCAGTACAGTTAGTTGTGATAATTTATTTTAAGATATTAAAATTCTAATAAATTCAGAAAAGGAAAAGAATTGCAGATTAATCTCTGTTGTCTATCATTTTTTCTGTGTGATTAATAGTGTTACGTTTTCTCTACCACTTTGCAGTTGGTAATGTAGTTGAGACAGTCTTGCTTATAAAGAGCTTTCATTTAAAAGTCTAAACATTTAACAAAGTGTCACATTGTAGAGATTATACTTAAAAATATTGTGGGGGAAAAAGTGAATAAATGAAAATAGAAACTCACTAGGTTACCACAAGGATTTATTCTCATGTTCACTGGTCTAACGGTTGACTGTGCTTTGACTATTAAGGCTGTGTTCGGCTAGGTAGCGTGGATGCAGGCTGCTGGTACAGCTGGGTTTGGCTCCTCACTGCAGGCTGGGCCCAGGTCTGCTCTATACATGTTCATTCTGGGGCCCTGGCTAAGTGGGCACAGGACCACAGCCCAAGAAGGCAGGCCAACCACGCAAGTGCTTTTTAAGCTCTGATTTACATCACGTTCACTAATTGGCCAATTCAAGTGATATGATTAAGCTCAAAGTCAGGGGCAGGTAAGTACATTCTGGCCACCAGGAGACCATGCAAGGGAGTGAATGTATAATTCTATTACAGAGGAATGACAAAGTGGGACGGAAATAGAATGAATCTCCCACATTCTTCTTACTTTTATTTTTCTTCAAGCTCAATATTCCTTTCTTTCTATTGTATCCCATAGGACACAGCTTCTAGATCTTTCACCACACTGACAGTATTCTATATCAATTTTAATTCTGCAGTATTCCTGCTAAATCACAATGCTCAGAACTGAACACAATCCTCCGCATGTGGTCTCACCAGTACTGATTTCTCCTACAGAAAGGCTTAGTGGCCTTTGCGGGCCGTGTTACACTGGCAGCAGCCTCATATATCTTGTTTACTGCATCTCCTGATTGCATCATTTTCTCTTGTGCTTGATTAAATCTCGTGCTGTTTTGTACAGTGTCATGCTGTACCGGCTTGTAGCCTAGGAGCAATCGGGCTGGACCATGTAGCCAAGGTGTGCAGTAGGCTGTACGTTTGTGTAAGTGCACCCTGTGATGTTCACACAATGACAAAACCACCTAATGACACATTTCTCAGAACACATTCATGTCGTTAAGTGGTACATGACTATAGTTGTCCTTTAAGTCTCTTTAAGGCACAGCTTCGCTTTCATTTTTTAAAATAAATATTTATGAGTCCATGTAAAAACAAAATACTCCACAAGGTGCTGGGATATTGCAGTGAACGGGACAGACACAGTCCTTACACTTACATGGCTTCGCATCCGGCTAGAGAGAACAACATAAACAAATAACTGACCAATGAATTACAACTGCAATGAGCACTACAAAGGAGAAGTGCGGTGCCATCTGAGCAGGGGTCGGACTTGTCCTGTGCGCTCGTGGCTCCTCCTCCTCCTCGTATTTACCACACTTTATTGTAATCGGCTGTTGTCTCTATTCCCTACTATGACTGGAAGCTACAGACATTAACTGGGCTGTGTTTTCATAGCTTGGTATGACTCCTACTGAATAAAAATGCTCAATAGTTACTTGTGGAATGAACGATTAAATGATCGAGTGGAATTGTCCAAAATACTAAATTAATAAGCCAGAGTAAGACTTGAACTTAGGACTCCAACCCCATCCTTTTGCCTCAATCTAGCATTACCAAGAAATGGTAATGATTCTAATCAAAGCTAGCTTACTACGCAACTGCAAATATAAAGGAATTAACACATATACCTATTATTTATAAACTATGCCTGCCTGTAGCATGAAAACCCACGTATATACAGGCATCACACAGTGCACCATGCATATCTTACTCATACGAACAAAGATGTACTAATTAGTGACCCCATATTCCTTACTTTGATCATTACTTAGGCATTCATAATGGAATATGTTCAACTAACATATAAAGATTTAACTGAAAAATTAAAACGGAGCTCATGCCTAAATAAGCGGTAACGACAGCAGTTATAAGTAACAAACACAAATATATACAAATTAGGGGTTATTTTTCAATGCAATTAAGAGTAGTTTCTTAAATGTATAATTCAAAGTTTATGCTCCAAAGGATGTTATAAGAAATAAGAAAGTCTCACACATGATAGACTAACAGCTGTTCTTTCACTCTAGAGGTACATATTCACAGCATGATCAGCCTGCCATCCTAACTTAGCTAAAGGCATTAAAATATTTTATTTTCTTTAAATTTTCCCACGAATTTACAGAAATTACAAATCCATTCCCCAAACTGCTAGCGTACCTTTCTTTTACTTTCTTCCAAGGGAATCTTCCAAGAGAATCATTTTAAGCTAGTCTTATGAAAACAGCCTACCTTACTAAAGGGAGTTAGCACCATCTAGTGAGAGAAGTTGGCAGAAAAATAAGTTCCATTACAAGAATGCTACTTTAGAACCAAAAAAAAAAAAAAAACATTGCTGATGTAGCAATATAACAGACTGACTTAGGATAATATAGAAAACTGTAGCAGTAAAACCCCTTTGTGATTATGTTGTGTTCATTTATATTGGACTCTAACAGACTTTGGCTATTAATAATACATTTGTTCTAAAAACCTGACGCTCAGTAATCATTAAAAAATTGCCAGAAATTTCAAAATTCTAATTATGAAATGTTTAAAAGAGAGTTTATGTTACAAGCTCCACTAAATATGTCCAATCCATTAATACACTTTCCTGTCCTCTAACTTGTAGCCAAATGTAAAGGGCGTTGACTTTACCCTATAAGACCTTGGAAAGCCATTACACATTTTTCTTATAGGGAAGATTAGTTTTTTGGCTGTATACAGGATGGATTCACATGGAAAGTGTGTTGAGGAAAGACTGACCAGCTGGGGGGGTGATGGTAGCAATCTAGACAGGAGATGCCCAGGCCTGAACTGAAATGCTGAACAAGTGGCCAGTGGTTTGGGGATCACTACAACATACAGAATGTCTCTGAACTTCTGCAGCAATATTTGTTTTTCAATTTGGTCTACCTCCTAATATCTTTTCTATTATTATCTTAAACTGTATTGAAATAATTTTTTTGTCTTATTCCCCCTACTAGCGGGTGAGCTTCTTGAGGACAAAAATTAATATAGATGGTAAATAATGATTTAATTAAAAGAATATGTGCATGGGGTCCCTTATTTCAATGATATAACTTATGTAGATAACAAAACATACAGTGGGGGTTTTGAAAACTACTTTTAAAAGATTCTTCTTAAAATGAACATTTTACCAAAGAGATTGAAATTTTAAAAATAGAATTTCTGGAGATTAAGAACTCAATAAAAGAAATGAAGAATGAAATAGCCAGCTTAGGTAATACAGCTGACCAGGAGGAGAAAAGAATCAGTGACATCGAAGGTAGAAACCTGGAAATGACACAGATGGAAGAAGAAAGAGACTTGAGACTTAAAAGAAATAAAAGAACTCTACAAGAACTTTCTGACTCCATCAGAAAGAGCAACATAAGAATAATGGGCATACCAGAAGGAGAGAAAGAGTGAAGGGAACAGATTAAGTATATTCAAACAAATAGTCAATGAAAACTTTCCAAACTTGTGGAAAGACCTGGATCCTTGAATCCAAGAAGCAGATAGAACACCTAATTACCTCAACCCCAAATAGGCCCTCTCCAAGGCACATTGTATTGAAGCTGTCAAAAATTAATGACAAAGAAAGACTCCTCAAGGCAGCTAAGGAAAAGAAGACAGTAACCTACAAAGGAAAGTCCATTAGGTTATCATCAGATTTTTCAGCAGAAACTCTACAAGCAAGGAGGGAGTGGACTCAAATATTCCAACTATTGAAAGAGAGAAATTATGAACCAAGAATAAATATATCCAGCAAAGATACCCTTTAGATATGAAGGAGGAATAAAGACTTTTCCAGACATACAGAAGCTGAGGGAATTTTCTAACACACGAAATGCACTACAATAAATACTGAAGGAGACTATGCGACCAGCATATATAGGGATAATTTGACACAACAAAAACATAAAAGTGGGGAAGAGTAAAGGTCTGAACCGGCATAAGGAGAAAGTAAACATGCTGAGGAAAATGGAATACTCTAAATATGAAACTTTCTTTTACATAAACTTAATGGTAACTACTCAAAAAAAAATCCAGAACTGAAATACATAACATAATAAAAGAAGAAACGGGGAAAAATAGAATACCACCACACTGCAATAATAGACAACAAAAAGGCAAAGAAAAAATGGAGTCACAGTCTTATTAGAAAACCAAAGATAGAATGATAGGAAATCCTCATATTTCAATAATCACCCTAAATGTAAATGGACGGAACTCACCAATAAAAAGGCACAGAGCAGCAGATTGGATCAAAAAACTAAACCCAACCATATGCTGCCTCAAGGAGACACATCTCAGTTACAAGGACAAATACAGACTCAAAGTGGAAGGGTAGAAATTGACACTCCAAGCAAATTGTGTCCAGAGAAATGCAGGTGTAGTCATACTGATTTCAGGTGAAACAGACTTCAGGATAAAAAAAGTAACAAGAGACAAAGATGAACATTTCATAATGATAAAGGGGACTCTACAACAAGAAGACATTACAGTCATTAACATTTATGCCCCCAATCAGGGAGCACCAAAATATACCAAGCAACTACTAACAGAACTAAAGGGAGAAACTGACCAAAACACAATTATAGTAGGGGACCTAAATATATCATTGACAGCTATGCATGGATCATCCAAACAGAAAATAAATAATGAAATAGCAGCCCTAAATGACACATTAGATGAAATGGACATAACTGACATATATAGAGCACTTCACCCTAGAACATTAGACTATACATTTTTTTCTAGCGTACATGGAACGTTCTCAAAGATAGACTATATATTGGGACATAAAACTAGCCTCAACCAATTTAAAAAGACTGAAATCATACCTAGCATATTCTCTGATCACAAGGCTTTGAAATTGGGTATCAACTGAAGAAAGAAAGCAGGAAAAACCACAAATATTTGGAGATTAAACAACATACTTTTAAAGAACTGGGTCAAAGAAGAAATAAGAGGGGAGATCAAAAGATACATAGAAACAAATGAGAATGAAAATACATCCTACCAAAATTTTGGGGATGCAGCGAAAGAAGTTTTAAGAGGGAAATTTATATCATTACAGGCCTATCTCTAGAAACAAGAAAAGTCCCAGATAAATAACCTCATGTTACACCTTAAAGAACTAGAAAAAGAAGAATAAATGAAACCCAAAGTCATCAGAAGGAAGGAAATAATAAAAATCAGAGCAGAACTAAATGAAACAGAGAACAGAAAGACAATAGAAAAAATTAATGTGACAAACAGCTGGTTCTTTGAAAAGATTAATAAAATTGACAAACCCGTGGCTAGACTCACTAAGATAAAAAAAGACACAAACAAACACATAATCAGAAATCAAAGAGGGGAAGTTATCACGGACAACACAGAAATACAAAGGATCATCCAAGAATACTATGAAGGACTATATGCCACCAAATTCAATAACCTAGAAGAAATGGACAAGTTCTTGGAAACATACAACCTTCCTTGGCTGAATCACAAAGAATTGGAGAATCTAAATAGACTGGTCACCAGTAAAGAAATTGAATCAGTCATCCAAAACCTTCCCAAAAGCAAAAGTCCGGGACCAGATGGCTTCACTAGTGAGTTCTACCAAACATTCAAAGAGGATCTAATACTCGTCCTACTCAAACTCTTCCAAAAAACTGAAGAAGAGATAGTACTCCCTAACTCATTTTATGAGGCCAGCATTACCGTGATACCAAAACCTGGCAAGGACATCACAAAATTAGAAAATTACAGACCAATATCTCTGATGAATACAGACGCAAAACTCCTAAACAAAATTCTAGCCAATCGAAAGCAACAATGCATTACAAAAGACCAAGTGGGGTTCATCCCAGGGGCACAAGGATGGTTCAATATATGCAAATTGATCAATGAGATAGATACACCACATAAATAAAATAAAGCACAAAAATCATATGATTACATCAACTGATGCAGAAAAAGCATTTGACAAGATGCAACATCCATTTATGATTAAAACACTGAATAAAATAGGTATGGAAGGAAAATACCTTAACATAATAAAGGCCATATATGACAAACTCTCAGCTAATCTCATAATTAATGGTGAAAAACTGAAGTCCTTTGCTCTACGTTCAGGAACACAACAGGGCTGTCCCCTATCACCTCTGCTTTTCAACACAGTATTGGAAGTCCTAGCCAGAGCTATCAGGCATGAGAAAGAAACAAAAAGCATCCAAATTGGGACTGAAGAAGTTAAATTGTCACTTTTTGCAGATGACATGATGCTATATATAGAAAACCCTAAAGACTCCACCAAAAAGCTATTAGAAACAAATGAATACAGTAAAGTTGCTGGCTACAAAATCAACGTACAAAAGTCCATTGCATTCCTGTATATTAACAATGAAATCGAGAAAAATGAAAAAAAAATCCTTTTGCAATTGTAACAAAAAGAATAAAATACCTAGGAATAAACTTAACTAAGGATGTGAAAGACCTATATGCTGAAAACTGTAAGACATTTTTAAAAGAAATTGAATACACAAAGAAATGGAAAGACATTCCATGTTCATGGATTGGAAGAATCAACATAGTTAAAATGGCCATATTACCCAAAGCAATACACAGATTTAATGCAATCCCTATCAAAATCCCAATGGCATTTTTTTAAAGAAATAGAACAAAAAATCATCAGATTTATATGGAACCACAAAAGACCCCGAATAGCCAAAGCAATCCTGAGAAAAAAAAACAATGCTGGAGGTATCACACTCCCTGACTTCAGCTTGTAATACAGAGCAACAATAATCAAAACAGTATGATACTGGCAGAAAAACAGAACAACAGACCAATGGAACAGAACTGAGAACCCAGAAATAAACACACATAAATAGGACAGATAATTTTTGACAAAGAAGCCAAAAACATACAATGGAGAAAAGACAGCCTCTTCAATAAATGGTGCTGGGAGAATTGGAAAGCCATGTGCAAAAGAATGAAACTGGACTGCTATCTGTGACCATGTACCAAAATTAACTCAAAATGGATCAAAGACCTAAACATAAGACCTGAAACAATAAACTGCATAGAAGAAAACTAGGTACTAAACTTATGGACCTTGGGTTCAAAGAGCATTTTATGAATTTTACTCCAAAGGCAAGGGAAGTAAAAGCTAAAATAAATGAATGGAACTATATCAAACTAAAAAGGTTCTTCTGCAAAGCAAAAGAAACCATTTACAAAATAAAGAGGTAACCAATCAAATGGGAGAAGATTTTTGCAAACGTCTCCAATAAGGGGCTCATATCCAAAATATAAAAGGAACTCATACAACTCAACAACAAAAAAACAAACAATCCAATTAAAAAATGGGCAGAGGACCTGAAGAGACATTTCTCCAATGAGGACATACAAATGGCCAATAGACATATGAAAAAAAGCTCAACATCACTAATCATCAGAGAAATGCAAATAAAAACCACAACGAGATATCACTTCACACCAGTTAAAATGGCTATCATCAACAAGACAAATAATAACAAGTGTTGGAGAGGCTGTGGAGAGAAAGGAACCCTCATACACTGTTGGTGGGAATGCAGACTGGTGCAACCACTATGGAAGGCAGTGTGGAGGATCTTCAAAAAATTAAGAATAGAATTACCATATGACCCAGCAATCCCTCTCCTGGGTATCTATTCAAAAAATCTGAAAACATTTATCCATAAACACATTATGTGCTCCAATGTTCATTGCAGCTTTATTTATGGACGCCAAGACATGGAAACTAAAGTGTCCTTCGATAGATGAATGGATAAAGAAGTTGTTGTATATATACACAATGGAATACTATTCTGCCATAAGAAAAGATAAAATAGTACCATTTGCGACAACATGGATGGATCTTGAGATTATAATGCTAAGTGAAATAAGTCAGACAGAAAAAGTAGAGAACCACATGATTTCACTGATTTCAGTATATATAACTGAAAACAACGAAAGAACAAGACAAACAAATGAAGAAACAAAAACTCACAGACACAGACAATAGTTTAGTGGTTACCAGAGGGTAAAGGGTGAGGGGGGTTGGTAGATGAGGGTAAAGGGGATCCAATATACAGTGATGGAAAGAGAACTGACTCTGGGTGGTGAACACACGATGTGATATATAGATGATGTACTACTGAATAGTACACCTGAAATCTATTTAACTTTACTAACAATTGTCACCCCAATAAACTGTAAAAAAAAAAAAAAAAAAGAGAGATTCTTCTTGTGGAATTTCGGAGAAATGAGAAATCTTAATTATGTATATTACCAACTCTCAAACATGTGATCATTGCATTATAACAATTTTTATTTGGTGGATGAAAAAGCACTTTGAAATGAGTTGGTCCTTTTATGCTGCATCTTTAGACAAAAAGGTCAACTCATCTATCATCATTTTTTTTCCTCTCAACTTCTTTTTAAAAGAATATAGTATGATTTATTTTTAAATGTTGAAAAGCAGAAAAACTAAATATTAATTTTCTTTCAGATACATATATGAAAGTAAAATGTTTTACCTTCAAAACAAAACATGTACACACGTATAAAACCTAACTTTCAAACCTGGTTAACCTAGGGAATTAATAACACAAAATCTGAGTAATGGTTACCTGTGAGGAAGGAGTGAGGAGGAAGAAGAGACTCTAAGTTCCTGCTAAGGTTCTAGTTCTTAAGGAACAGGGGAAATGGGTTGTTATTCCTTAAATGATACATATATAAATTACATCCAGGGATAAAGAATGGCATTGTAGGCAGTGGGGGAAAACAGGAGTGAAGGCATAAAGGTAGAAAAAGACAGTAAGCTTGAATAATACCGAATGATCCAATTGACTTGAAGAGAAGGTATGAAGGTCTGACAATTAAGTTTGCAACTTGCACTTCATTGGCAGCACTGTACAAAGAGCTCAGTGAGGTCTCATAACCTAGGTATCTCACAGCGTGTTCGTGTCGATGTGTGGCGGTGTCTTGGTGAGTGGCGTTCATTATTGTTGTTGCCATGTTTTTGTGTGCCGTCACGAGAATGTCTGAGCTTGAAGTAGAGCAACAAACATTAAATTTCTTGTTATACTTGGCAAGAGCAGAAGTGAAATCAGAGACATGTTAGTCCAAGGTTATGGGGATAATGCCATGAAGAAAACGACAGTGTACAAATGGATTAAACATTTTTCTGAGGGGAGAGAATGTGCCACTGATGAAGAGAAATCAAGGCAGCCAGTGACGAGAAGAACTGACGAAAACATTGCAGAAATTCATCGAATTGTGCATCAAAATCGTTGGCTATGAGAAGCAGAGCAGACCAAGTAAACATCCATACAGAAACAGGAAAATCTTAACCCAAAATCACGAGAAAGATGTGTGCAAAAATGGTCTCGAAGGAGCTCACCCATGAACAAAAGCAAAAGAGAGTCAAAGTTTGCCAAACCCTTTTGGAGAGAGAAGAAGATGTTTTGGGCTGTGTTATCACTGGTGATGAAACATGGGTGTATCAAAAACGACCCTGAAACAAAGCACCAAAGTGCACAATGGAAGTCAGCTAATTCTCCATGACCCAAAAAGCTCCATCAGTCCAAATCAAGAGTCAAAACGATGTTGCTAACCTTTTTTGATATCAGAGAGATTATTCATTATGAATTTGTACCACTGGACAAACAGTTAACCAAGTTTACTATTTGGAAGTGCTGAAAAGGCTGCGTGAAAAAGATGAAAATGACCTGAACTTTTTGCCAACAATTCATGGCTCTTGCATCACGACAATGCACCAGCTCACACGGCACTGTCTGTGAGGGAGTTTTTAGCCAGTAAACAAACAACTGTATTGGAACACCCTCCCTACTCACCTGATCTAGCCCCCAATGACTTCTTTCTTTATCCAAAGATAAAAGAAATATTGAAAGGAAGACATTTGGATGACATTCAGGACACCCAGGGCAATATGACGATAGCTCTGATAGCCATTCCAGAAAGAGTTCCAAATTGCTTTGAAGGGTGGACTAGGTGCTGGCGTCAGTGCATAATTTCCCAAGGGAGTACTTCGAAGATGACCATAATGATTTTCAGCAATGAGATATGTAGCACTTTTTCTAGGATGAGTTCGCGAACTTAATTGTCAGACCTCGTATGTTTAAGTATATATTTTTAGATGTATGACATTACTTCACATTAAACAAGAACCATTTTCCTCTAAATTTCAAAATTAGATTATACTGCCTTATCCCAAAACGGGGCCAACATGACAAATTTAATTAAAGATTAGGGCTTATACTAAAGATAAGCATAAACTAATAAAAACAAAAAGAGCATAAAGCCTATAAAAATTCACTTGTAATATATCAACTATACAGCAACGTTGCTAGCATAATAAAATAAAAATAAATTTTATACAAGCTAAATTCCGCTCTAAAATTCTAAACTACTCTAACCAAACTTTTTATTTTCCTAGGTCCTGTACTTTGCCTTTAGAAGGTGTAACATATATTTCTATTCTCTAAGCATATTTTGCCTTTAGAAGGTGTAACATATATTTCTATTCTCTAAGCATATTTTGCCTTTAGAAGGTGTAACATATATTTCTATTCACTTGAATTCTTAAGCCACAGAATTCCAATAAGCATGATCATCTAGACCAGAAGCCTGAACATTCACAACTACCAAGCACATACCTGAATTGAGGAAGAACTGGGGAGAGTCTCCACGAATGCCTACCGTGCCTGGCCCCAAGGAGTCAGACAAGGTATTAACAAAGGAAAAGACTCCACTCATGATTCCGAAGCCCAGGCCAGAAACTAAAGAGGAAGGAAAAACACTGTTAAATCCTTCATGATATAATTTCTTTTCAAATCAAATTTTCAAGGACTAGGGAATACTTTTTGTTGAAGGGGAAATGGTGCTTGTGCTATTAGAGAAATCATGGAAAGCTGGCTCAGAAAAGTCAAGTGCCTGGCTAAACAATGAATTGAGTGAGAAAGGGGCAAGAGGAAAGGAAATGTACAGTGGTGTGTAGCAGAGAAATGCAAAAGGAGAGAAAAAGATCTAAAAAGACACAGAAGCACTCAGTGACACAGAAAAAGATACGATGCTGAAGCTCTGGCTTTAGTCTATGATAACAGAGCCTGCAGATTGAAGTTTGATGACTTAGAACTGGGAACTGCAGTTGAGGGGTGACTGTGCATTGTAAGGCGTACTCCCTGGGCCAAACTGGGGTGACTCCATCTAGAGACATAGATCCAATCTTTAAAACATCACTTTGAAAGAAAACTACGCAGGGTTAGTAACTATATTAAGATGAAGAATCCTCTCTGTACAGGCAGTCATGGTAACCACTTAGGAAAGGTAACAGTAACCTCACTTAGAAACTGTTAGTTAACTAGAGAGTATTCATGTCAAAAACCTAACTTTCAAACCTGGCTAATATTTAATGGACACACAGATAAGAGTCACTCGCAATCACTTCCCTTTCCATAAGGGCCCTGGAAACCTAGAAAAATAAACAATGTAAACCTCTTGGTCAAGACAAGTAATAATATACTATTTGAAATCTATGAAGATATAAAAGATAAAAATGGCTTTTATGCCAAGTGTGATTTTTTTTTCTCTAAACGACACCATGCAGTTCTAACTTACCATAGGCCAGCAATCGCATAGAAGGTGCTGTCTCATCTGGGTTTATACTTTTCAAACCCTCATTGGCTTTTCTAAAATAAAACCACACAGATAACCTTTTTTAAAAGAAATAGTAGTATATCAGGAAAATACACAAGATATTTCAAAATCCAAATACTTACTGAGGCTTTTGATCAAGTTATACTCTAAATCTAAAATGCATATAAATAAAAACCCAGCAAATTGTCAATTACCTAAAATCATCCAAAATTCCCACCCACTTTTGCCTTTTATTATCTTTCACATGAAAGAGAAAAATAGGAAAGATATAAGTAAACAAGCCATCAGAAAAAAAGCAATATTCTGATTCCTTTCTGAGCTCAGCAAATACTTATTTCAATGTCCTATGGCATCTACCACTCTGAATGTTTTCCTCTTCCCAAAGAACTGTACCTTCAATCCCACTTGGTTGGTACTTTTTTGTGCCTTCTGCCTGGGCTGTACTTATTCTGCAACCCTCCCTTTTAGCTTCCACTCTATAGAACCTCAGTTGTACTCACCCTTCAAAGTCTAGTTCCGGCAGTAATTTCTCAAGGAAGCCACTTTTATCAATGATCGGTAATCACCAATTGCTCCTTACTCTTAAATCCTATAATACCAGTGGTCTGAACTCTCATATGGGCACATGATCTTATGATCTTCTGATTCTAAAATGTTTTACATATTTGTTTCATATCCCCAATCAGGCTTCGGGGGAGAAATAATCAGGGGAGAATACAAAGCTACCCTGAGAAAAGGAGATAAATGAATACCTGAATGAAACAATAGAATACTGTTTAGTAGAAACGATGCTCAGAGTGGACAACTCACAGACTTACCGTGAGTCCCTGACCCCCAGGCAGATGTATTAAGAATGCAAGGTGTGGCTGGTTGGTTCCACCACTGTCACTAGGTTATTACTAACCTTTGTTGGCTACAAATTCTGCAACAACGATCCTGACTCAAAGGGTATTTAAATTATATTTACTATAAATATAAATATCATTAAATTAAAGGCAAACGCAGAGTTCAACCACAATAGTAATACGCAGAATGATAAAGGTCCTTTGTTTTTCTAGACTTGAAAGAAACAATTTGCCATTGCAGTGCTTTCTGTTTGGAAGCATCATTTGGTAGCAAGGACATGAGCCAAAACTTTAGTGACTGTAGTCTTCTTTCTCAGGAGCAGTAAACAACTAAAATGTCCAATTTTCCTAAAAAATAAATGTACCTGTCACAGGAATATTGTTAAAGGCTAATTAAAGCTTAAAAAGATAGATACTAGTAATAATCTCTATCAACAAATGGATACAATGGTATAATCGAATCAATAAATTTTGGAGGATTTCTGTTTTATATGAACTGTAATGAATAAAAGATACCGCTATCACAAATATATTAAATGCATAAATTCAAAAGTTAATAAACCTCTACATTACAAGTTTGTGGGAGGAAAGGTCTATGGCACTAATAGTTCGCCACGCCAACATTAGGAAATGAAAAAGTACAAAACACCATCAGTTTTCATGTTCCTGACAGATACAGCACATGACTGATAACATAAGGGGCAGTGTTTTTAATATGACCATTTTACTGAAGTGGAAAATTCGTTATTTGCATTTATTATAGTTTCCAAGGACAAAAAAGAAAAAGTCCAATTTTTAAAATATAAACTTTGAAAAACTACTGATAAATCATACCATCTTTCTTGTTTGTAGTGATTCTTTTGTGTATATATGTGTAAAAGAGAGACAGTACCAAAGAAAATGCATAAAAATTAAATACACCATTTTAGAAATTTTAAAAAGTCTTATTTTAAGAAATTATAACAATGATCATCTTAACATTTTTCTCTATAAATGGAAAATTTTTCTAGAATTACCAAATATTTATGGTATCAACATTATAAGACAAAACTGAATTAAACTGCAAAAGCTTCAATCCAAGACAAAAAAAAAATCAAGTGTATGATTTAGACAATGTACAGGACCATAACTTGGGTTTTTAAAAAGAAATTAATGTAGAAAGGGCTATCACTTGTAACCACAAGCCAGTTTCTCATAGTGCAATTCTTTGCTTGGCTGAAAGTTATATTCATTCATTCATTCATTCATTCAAGATGAAGTACTCGTCCTAAGGCCTTACCCATAAAATAAATTTGTATTAGACTACAATAATAAATACTTTGATTCAAATCCATGTATGTAAAAAAAATACTAGTGCAAACTCTTGACAGTTTAATCTTGGCATCAAATTCAGACAGCAAAAATTTGAAGCAGTACTTTAAACTTAAAAGTTCAAATCCTACTTTGGCAGTGGAATAGTTAAAACACAAATTAAACCAAAGTTCCTATATTTGAATGTAGTGTAGCATAAGAGAGAAACTTAAAAGTATCTATATAAATGTTAGTCATGAATAAAGTATAATTCTCAAACTTATTTTAACACATAACTACATAATATGCAACATTTCTAAAATTTGCTAGGAAGATATTGTACAATATTCCAAAGGCTTGTTAAAGATACATTTTGCAAAGGCAACCAAAGACATCTGTTAATACAAGTTTGCCCCACTATCTGTCTGCCAATTTCCAAAGTCCTTTGGCAGAGCAAACATGGTTTCCCCAAAAGGCCAAAGAGGCTTGCTGGCATAAGAGCCTGCAGACTGACAGCCATAATTCCTTCTGCATGTGGCTTTATTCCCTCACTGCCCTCATTAAAAATGTCAACCAATGTTCAGTATGTAGCTCTTTGGAACCACAGGTTAGCGCCAATAATGAGTTGAATTTCAGGTGGGAACCATGAAAAAACAAGCAGATACCCGTTTAGCCACTCCAGGTAAGTCAGGTTTGAGAACCTAAAGTCCTAACAGGTAACTAAATCCATGTCCTAAACTGTGAAAATCTAGGTGAAATTAAGTTTGTTTCAAAATGAGAACCATCATATGTAAACATGCAAAACCAACATGAGCCAATGATGCTGCTGACAGGAAAACCCCGTGCCACCTGAGGCTGTTGTTGAGAGTACCAGGCTCACCCAGTCAAGGGTGGGAAGGGCTGGCAGGTTCTCTGCACGACCTCGATCACAGCAGGGTACTCTGCTGATCCTGAGCACAGGGAAACTCCAGGACTGACAAGAGACATGCCTACCGACACAAAAGAACAGAGACTGGAAAAGCTCTGGAAGCCATATCCATGTCTTCTGAGGGCCAGGTGAGAAAATGAGGACAGTTTAGCCTTGAAAGAGTCGAGAGGATTACCATGTAACAGAGATTTCACTTGACTGTGTGGCAGAGGTCAGAAAGAGGGAGATTTTGCTTACCTTAACAATACTCTACAGTCAAAATTAAATTTTGAAATGTTAGTGACTGCTGCATATCAGAGACATTCAACCATGGATGAATGTCCATCTGTTCAGGATATTGTATTCCCATGGAAACTTAAATGTTATTTTTTATATTTATTGGTTGCTTTTTAATATTTCCAAGAACTAATGGACATTTCATTTTTAAACCTTTTCTAAGATATGACTTTTGCATGTAAACAATGGCTTCATCGTTTTTGATTTGTAATTTAAATTGCTTCATTAGTAAATTTCAGTATCTGTTGTTAAAAGTAACAAATAAAAAATATTGAAAGCCTAGCATATTGGTAAGAATAAATTATCAGTGGTTTATTATAAGAGATATTGTTAAGGTTCTGTCTTGGTTACATCCATAAAATTCATGAAGTGGCTTAATTATTTCATTTACCGAAAGGAAAAGAGAGAGCACACTTATCATTCTAAGTCTTACTGCATAATCAAAGCCAATCTCATGACTGCCTGAAAGAAAATATGATTCCAAGTTCAAGCTGTGTTTCAAATCAGTGGTTTCACGTGAGGTCCTCATGGATCCTACAGATGACCTACTTTCTGGCCTAAAGTTCCCTAAAGGGAACTCACGCCCATGGCTTTTTAAAAATGTGCTTTCAGATATGAAGTCAAATGAAATATCTCAAAATGAACACCTATTTTCCCTAATATAGTTAAAATAATGGTAGGCATAATCTCTATAAGAATTTTTTCTTTTAGTTGGTGGCAAAGGAAAGCTGATATAAATTCTAAAGTGGAACTTTTTTTGCTGTTTCAATGACCATTTCTGTAGCTTATTTTTCTTCACAGCACTTATCTTCTAATGTACAGTGCATTTTCTTGTTCACTCATTTGTTGTCTATCTCAGTTATACTATAACCTCCATGAGGACAGAAATTGTCTTTTAATCACGATGTATCTCCAGGGCCTAGAATAATGCCTGGCATTGAGTAAATTCTCAAGAAATACTTTTCAAAGGAATGAAAAAAATGAAGGAATGTTCACAAGATAAAATGCTCAGTATTTTCAGGTTGGAAATTTACCAGTGCCTGGGCTTCCAACTATGTAGGAAGGCATGGGCCCTCAAATACCACACTACATTAATGTTTGAAATTACTAACATGTAATTCAAATACAACTGGGGAAAAAAGGAAAATAAATATTTAACTTACTTTAAAATTTTGTAATATGCAAACCGAAACATTTCTTGGATAAGGACTGAGACTAACACTCCAAACATCAGCAGATATTTCTGTACTGGTCCATCTTTGTTGTCAGTAATGGTTCTTGTCATGAACCAGACAAGGGAGGAAAGCAGTAGAGATAGCAACCAGAAGAAAGCTCTGAAAATTAGGAAAAAGCAAAAGTTACTAATAAACATAGGTACAGGATTAATAATGATATATAAGTGAAATAAGACCCTGCTTGTGAAGAAACAGATTTAATAAGGAAAGAAAAACCCAAACATGTTCATCAAGTGATGTTCTGGATCAATTGTTCTTAATCAGTGGGGAGATGAACATGCAGTCCAAAAGGTACTGGGGATTTTTCCTAACAATTATTATTTTTCAGTGACTTTGCTATTTGTAAGTACATCTGCAGACTGTCTGCCAAGGACTCTCTAGCTGGAAATTTGATTATTTGCTACTCTTCCGAGTTAATGCTTTGCCCATTGATGTGCAAATGTGTCTTTTCCAGAAAAATGTTCACCTCTCTATTAAGAGAGTGATTAGTACAAAATCCAAAAGTTGAAAGCCTGAGCTCTGATTCAGATCAGTTTTCCAGCCCTGGTTTTTACAACATTCCTGTGGATTTGAATGAGTATAACAAGCTTTACAAACCTTTCGCCCAAATCTCTGCTTTTAAAATGACGTATGTGATGCAGCACTTGTAATACAGTTGAGAGGGGTGAAAGAGCTCAGAAAGGTGGGCGTCACTGGCCTAGCCTTGCAGTTTGTCCTGGTGGAGAGGGACTTGGGGAGGAGCCCCAGTAAGAGCTGACAGATGAAACCTGGGCTTATGACCGCATTCACCACCAGAGTTCGGTATTTACCAAGCTCCTCCAAGAAGATGCACTGACAGGTGCTTCACCGTTTTGCCCCTTGACTATACACCTCAATCACCTGGGGAGCTTTAAAAAACAAATCCGTAGGCCGAATCCCGCTCCCTAGATGTTCCAATATGGTTGATCTCGGGTAGGGGGTTGGGTATGTTTTAAAGCACCTGACACTCAGGTGCTTAATGGTTCTTAACCCCTTTGGGATTACAGATGCCTGGGAGAAACTAAGGGAAACTAGAGACCTCTCTCCAGAAAAATAAAAGATGCATATTTGAACTTATCTACAATTTTTTTCATACAATTTACGTGGCTTCACGACTCACTATAGCCCACCCACGGACCCTAAGCAAAGTCCCAGGAGCCAAGCACCAGTGTTTTCTGAGACCCCCCCCCCCCCCCCGCCCCGTGTGAGCTCCTTCCCGGAGCTCGCCCTCTGGGGTCGTGGGGCTCTAGTTTATTTCCTGCAGACCCTTGGAGGGCGAGGAGTCCAAGGGAGCTGGGTCTCTGATCTCCCCTTCTCAACCCTTCTCCCCCTCCAAAGCCCAACAAGGTCGAAACGACTGGTGGGGACACTGGGGGTCGCCGGTACCCCTGGCGGGGGAGGGGAGCCCCGGTCCGGGTTTCCCGGCGCAACCGCCTCACCCGACGATGAGAAAGATGACGCGCAACGGCTCGGTGGCGATGGTGAAGATGTAGAGGGCGAGCGCAGGCCCAAAGGCAATAAAGGTGCAGCCGAAGAACACAGCCGCCGTCATGGTGACCGAGGAAGCGGGCCCCGGGGGCCTGGCAGGGACGCGAGGTGCGCTGGGCGGCGGCCGACCTGAGCGCGGGGCGGGGCAGGGCGAGGGCGGGGCGGGTCGCGGCGGAGGGGGCGGGGCGGTCGGGGGCGGGGCGTACTGGCTGGAGGCGGGGCGCGAGCCTCACCGCCCGGCTTTCAGTCCCACTCGGCGTCCGGGGCCGCGCGCCAGGCGGAGCTGCAGTTCGTGATCCCGAGGCGTCGTTAGCTGGCGACTTTAGGGCTGGAACCGTAGCGCCCCCACACCTTCCCCACACCACAGCTACACATTGATCAGGCCACCATGCAGGCTGCGATGTGGCTAAGAGGAGGGGAGATCCCCAGTCCCCCGATGGAGCCAGAATGGGGAAATTCCACATCAACTAAAGGAAAACAGGGCAGGACCGAGACAGGATTCCATTTCTAAATAAAGGAGTCTTCTCTAAAGCAATTTTTTTTTATTTGCATAGTTGCGGAAACTTCGTCCTTTATCAGGTATAAAACTTAAACTGAGATCTCGATGACCCAGACGATAACTCACAGACAGAAAAGGGATGAAAGAGTGGTGGACCAAGCTGTCCTTCTCAGGGATGTTTGGCTGGCTGGTTTTGTTTCCCAATACCCCACCCTCCACCCAAACCTTAAAAAAAAGTTGTTTTTGAAGACATTTTCTGATCACCCTATAGTGATGGTAACATCTCCCTTATCTTTTTTTACTTGCTCATTTGTCTCCCCCAATAAAAATAACTTTTGGAGGGCAGGGGCTTTGTTTTGTTCTTTGTTGTTTCTGCAGCACCTAGAAGGTGCTCACTAAATATCTGTTAGATGAATGAAATAATTTTAAAAAGTGGAACTTACAAATATTTGCTATTTTATATTAATTTCACATTTCTGATAGATTTAAAAATTAAAACCAGAAGGTTAATTTTCCTGATTATTCACATCTAAGGTTTTTCTTCATGTTCAATGGGAATAATAATAATACCTCCTGGGTTATTTTGAGGATTGTGCCGGCACAGTGAAGTGCTAAGTGTTAGCCTTTCCTACTCATTTTTTAATGTCTGTGATGAATAAAGCTCTTGAAAATTAACATTGAAAAGACAAAAGTTGGAACCTAAATGTAGATGTTTTGTGAGTCACCTCTGAAAATGGGCCTTCAAATAATGCAACTACAAGTATTTAATTCTTATGGTAAAATGTCACCTTTGCCCATTTAAAACAGACATATATATTTTCTACTTACTCCACAGAATATTTCTTCATTTTGAAATGTATTATCCAGAACCCATCGTAACTGTTGTTGAGACAACAGTTCAAAGTGATAGAGTGAAATCACCATTAGATATATTCTTTTTGTTCTATCCTGAATCAAAGTTATCAAATACAATTTCATTATTTCAGCTCCATGTAGAAATGCCTTCGCAGAAGCATAATGTAGTCTTGTCCTTGGCATAAATTAAGATTTTTATACAAGAAGTGGCCATCTACATTTTTCCTGCATATTTCATAAAACTGTTTCATTATCATTGTTCGATATCGCTAATAGATCCATGCTCTACTATTTTGAGTTCAGGGCTAGAAAAACGTTTTGTTTCTCCTGACAAATGCGTATGTGCAGCCTGAGAGCTAACTCATACTCAGGCTTTACCTTGACTCCCAGGAAGCTTGGAGCTAAATTTAATAGTCAATTATAGCAATTATTCTGGTTTTTAGAAGTTATAATTACTGCCATGACTTCAGAATATGACTTGTTCTTTTATTCCTATTTTAATAATTCAATTACCCCAATTTTGTCTTGGTTAAAACTGCCTCAAATACTTTGGGAAGTCAGCAACTCAACACGTAGATCTTTAAGTCAGGGGAATCTGTATTCACGTAACATTCAGTTCAATCTGAGTCCCCAAGTCCATTAAAAAATGGGAAGGCAATATGAAATGTAATGATTCTGCCCCACCCTATCCGTGAAGACATCTTTGGCTGATGTCTGTTGGGATAGAAAAGAAGGAAGCAACTAGACCAAACTGGCAAAATCACCAGTAAAACAGTCATCTTCAGTACTCCTGGTTATTTATTAGAAAAACTTATTTGAAGTTTTCTCTGAATAAGGCTCCATATGTTTATATAACTCATTGCTGTTTAAAAAGCACTTTTACACTGATTTCAACAATTCTGTTTACCAGTGAGTGCAGTGCTACTGACTCCTTATGTTTTTGTGAACTTACTATGTTTCCCCCACAAAGAATTAAAAACATAAGGTACTAAGTGATGTGAGTTAAGTCCCTAAAAGGGACTGAGGGAAGGAGGCAAGCACACACTATGGATACGAATATAGACTGCTGAGAAGTCCTCTGAACTGGGTGTGTGTTGGGGTGGAGGTGGGGGCAGGAAGCAATATGACATTTTAGCAGTTTATTAAGTAAGGCTTTGACATAGCTACCAGTAATTCACAATGTACTGATGAATTCACTTGAGCTTCTTTTTCTGGTAGTGCTGATAGATTCATATTTACTCAACCACTTATTTGTTCATTCAAAATGCATGTTGAATGCCTACTAAGTATCAGGCACAATGCCAGGCATTGGTAATATACCAATGAAACAGATGTGTTCCTGTCTCCTCGGAGCTTACAGTCTAGTAGGGAAGACAGACAGGCAAGTATAGGGTGCTATGAGAATATATAGGAAGCGGGAAGGAAGGGCACACAATCCAAACTTGTGAAGTTTTGGTAACCATAACACCACCCATTCAGGTCTCAGCTTTGAAGTTAGCAAAGCTAGGAATTAGGGACGAAATGGAAGGACAAGTGGAAAGGCCTCAAAGTGAAAGAAAACAGGGCATTTCTGAGTGGCAGAAAGTAATTCAGGATGTCACAGGAATGTGAGAGGAATGAGATAAGACTGGAAAGGCCAGCAGGTTAGCGTTCACTTCAAGTCTGGGGTTTACCTAGCGGAGTGAGGTGATCAGATCTCCTTTGCACAGATATGGAAAATGGGATTCCAGACAGGACATCTCTGGCACACTGCAGGCAAAAGATGCTGGTGGCCTAAGTCAGGGAGCTAACAGGAGCCTGGAGAGAGGCAGACAAACTGAAGAGAGATTTAGGAATTGTGCAGATTGTAGTGACTGATGAGGTACATGAGGAAGGGAAAGAGGGAAAAACCAAGGAAAGATATATAAATAAATATATATATATATATATATATACATATATATATATATATATTCATATATTGCCAACAAATTGTATACACATTTTAAGAAAGGAAAAAACTGTATTAAAATTGTGAAACTCAATATATACCAGTACCAGAAGATGAATACAAGTCATATGTATACATTTTTTTGGCATCCCTGGTATATATATATAAATTTTTTATTTTACAATTACAGGTGACATTCAATATTATATTAGTTTCAGGTGTACAGCATAGTGGTTAGATATTTATATAATTTACAAAGTGATCCCCCTGATAAGTCCTAGTACCCACCTGACACCAAGTATAGTTATTACAGTATTATTGATTATATTCCCTAAGCTGTACTTTGTATCCCGTGACTATTTTGTCACTGTCAATTTGTATGTAATCCCTTCACCTATTTCACCCAGTCCCCCAACCCCCCTCCCACTTGGCAACTAATTATCAGTTTGTTCTCTGTATGAGTTTGTTTCTGTTTTGTTTGTTTGTTCATTTTGTTTTTTAGATTCCATATATAAGTGAAACCATATAGTATTTGTCTTCCTCTGTCTGACTTAATTCACTTAGCAAAATACCTTCTAGGTCCATCCATGTTGTCACAAATGTTAAGATTTAATTCTCTTTTATGGCCACGTAATATTCCATAATATATGTATGTACCACATCTTTATCCATTCATCTTTTGATTGGAGCATGTTATCTATTTACATTTAAAGCAATTATTGACAGGTATGTAGTTATTGACACTTTATTATTTTCTGATTGTTTTTGTATACTCTGTTCCTTTCTTATTGTCTTGTTCTCTTGTAATTTGATGACTTTCTGTAGTGTTGTGTTTGGATTCCTTTCTCTTTTTTGGTATCTCTTGTAGATTTTGGTTTGTGGTTACCATGAGCTTCATATATACCAAGCTTTGTTTGTGGCAGTCTATTTTATGTTGATGGTCGCTTAAGTTTGAACACATTCTAAAATCACTGCCATTTGTACTCATCCCCTCCACATTTATGTTTTTATCATTATTTACTTCTTTTCTCTGTGTGTGTTTGTGTATCCTTTAATTTACTGTTGTAATTACACATGACCTTCCTACTTTTGTCTTTTAACCTTTGTATTAGGCAAAGGTTTGTGTTGGTTGGTCCATTGTGTTGGTTGGTTGGCCATTGCATTTGTGTTGGTTGGTCCATTGCTTTTATTATGTGTTTGCCTCTATCAATGAGAATTTTTTTGTTTGTTTTGATATTTTCTTATTCATTTTATTTACTTACTTATCTATCTTCTTTTTAAAGAAGGCCCTTTAACATTTCTTGTAATACAGGTTTGGTAGTGATGAACTCCACAGCTTTTTCTTGTCTGAGACACTCTATCTGTCCTTCAATTCTAACTGATAGCTTTGCTGGGTAGAGCAATCTTGGTTGTAGGTCCTTGTTTTTCATCACTTTGAATATTTTGTGCCAATCTCTCTGGCCTGCACATTTTTTGTTGAGAAATCAGCTGACAGTCTTATGGGAGCTCCCTTGTAGGTAACCAACTGCTTTTATATTGCTGCTTTTAAGATTCTTTGTCTTTAAACTTTGGTATTTTAATTATGATGTGTTTTGGTGTAGGCCTCTTTGGGCTCATCTTGTTTGGGACTCTCTGCACTTCTTGGACTTGTATGTCTATTTCCTTCACCAGGTTAGGGAAGTTTTCAGTCATTATTCCTTCAAAAGGTTTTCAATCCCTTGCTCACTCTCTTTTCCTTCCGGTACCCCTATGATGTGAATGTTGTTACGCTTGATGTTGTCCCAGAGGTCCCTTAAACTATCCTAATTTTTTAAAATTCTTTTTTCTTTTTGTTGTTCTGATTGGGTGTTTTCCACTACTTTCTTTTCTAAATCGCTGATTCAGTCCTCTGCTTCATCTAATTTGCTGTTGATTTCATCTACTGTATCTTTCATTTCAGTTACTGCATTCTTTATTTCTGACTGGTTCTTTTTTATTTTCTATCTCCTTTTCAATGTTTCCTGTCTGTTGAAGTTCTTGCTGAGATCATCTATTCTTCCCTTAAGTTCATTGATCATTCTTATAATCAGTGTTTTGAACACTGCATCTGGTAGACTGCTTGCCTCCATTTAGCTTATTTCTTTTTCTAGAGTTTTGTCTTGTTTTTTTCATTTGGGACATATTCGTCTCCTCATTCGGGCTACTTCTCTTTGTTTGTTTCTATATATTAGGTAGATCTGCTATGTCTCTCAGTCTTGGTAGAGTGGCCTTATATAGTAGGTATCCTGTGGGGCCCTGTGGACAGTCTCCCTGTTCATATGATCCTAGAGCTCCAGGTGTGTCCTTTTGTGGGTTGTGTGTGCCCTCCTGTTTTAGTTGAGCCTTGATTGCTGATGGCAAGTCAGTGGGTGGGATTAATTCTCTGGCTGACTGGCTGTGAGGGCTGGCTGTGACAAGTCGACCAGCTGTTGTGCAGGGGCTGACCCCATGTAGCAGGATTTGCTTTAGTGGGGCTGTCTGGTGCCTGTTGAGTCCACCTTTGGATGTGTCATTTGTGGTGCTAATTGGGTGGTGCTGTGGAGTAGTCTGAAGCTGGTCACCAGATGTGTTGGTCTTGAGGTCTTTTGAAAGGGGCTCTGGTGCAGGCCCAGGTCAGCCACTGCCTCTGGCCTGGGGCTACCTCGAAGGAGCTAGAAAAGTGATCTGCTGTTAGGAGATGCCCGTGCTGTACTTGGAGGAACTTGGGAGTGGTTATACAGCGAACCAAGGCCAACTAGTGCCAGGCTTGGGGGTCACTTAGCAAGAGGTACAGGGCACCCTGAGGCCAGCTGCTGCTTGTTTGGGTTTGTGAACCTTTGAAAGATTTTAGGAAAGTCTACAGCGTGGGCCCTGGCTGTGCTTCTGTGGATTGGCCTCTAAAACAGGTTTGGGCTGGGGTGTGAGTTGGGTGGGGTGAGGTCTCAGAGAATCACCAGGGTGGGGCAAGAGCAGTGTTAGCCAGGTTAATGGAGACATAAATTTGGCATCCACCTGTGCCTGTCTCCTGGGAGAGGGGAGAGCTCAACAAAGGAACAATGGCACCTGCCTGCACTTTAGTCCCAGATAGAGCTGCCCCTCCAGCCCTTGCTCCACAGCCAATTCAGTCTCAGTATGCTTTTCAAGCTGTTGTCCATTCACTGGAGCTTAGGGCAAGTGTTTGTGAGTGAGTGAGTGTGTCTGGGGCACTTTAAGAGGACACTTGGGTCTATAGCAGCCCTCTGTCTCACCTGGATTGAGTCCCTGCTGATCTTCACAGACAGCTGTTGTGGGGACTCCTCTTCCTGGCACTGGTACTCAGGGTTAGGGAGCTGGTATGGGGCTGGGACCCCTTACTCCTCAGTGGGGACTTCTACAACCAAGATATTCCTCCAGATTGTTAACTGCCACATGTGGGTGTGGGATCAGCCCTTTCTGCGTCTCCATCCCTCCTACCAGTCTCAATGTGGCTTCTTCTTTATATCCTTAGTTACAGGAGTTCTGTTCAGCTAGACCTCGAGTGGTTCTCAAAGGTGGTTGTTCTGTAATTTAGTTGTAATTTTGATGTGGTCCTGGGAAGAAGGGAGCACAGTATTTACTTACTCCACCATCTTGACTGGAACTCTATATATTTTTAAATTAATTAACATTAACTGGTATGGGGACATTCTTATATACCTGTGGAACTAAATTGGAAATCTAAATTTTGAAAGTAGGAAACATGAAGAAAGGGGGAGAGAGGGTTTACTCAATTTATCAATAAATAAACAGCATTCTGGGTGATTTATCTTATTAAAAGGAAATTCTTCTGCATTTAATAAAGATTAAAAAGGTGTAAGATATTTAACAAAGCATAAAGTAGTGTAAAGAATGAAAACCAGAGAATGAAGCTTTTTTAATTGCTGTATTCACTGAGGCATTGATGAATTTAATACAAATTTTTGTTTAAAGTAAATGGAGAACAAAACAGCTTCTAAATTACGCCTAGCTTTCTTCAGTGACATGTTAATTTTGAGGACTGCTGAAGTTTACTGATTCTTTCAACATTTATTAAACACCTACTATCTACCAGCCTCCTTACTGGGTACTGTGGATACAAAAACTAAAGACACAGTCCCCACCCTCCAGGAACTAAGAGTCTAGTAGGGAAAGGAAGCAAACAGACCACTCAAATCCAGTGCAGTGAGTGACACTTGGGGCATACACAGGAGGAGCTAACCAGAGGTGGGTTGTGACTGAAGTCTTTCTAGAAAAACCCTTACTGAATCTTGAAAGATAAGTTAGGCAGTAAAAGAGTACGAAGTCAGGAGAAGGAGCAGCATAAGCAAAAGGATGACAAAGCATGAAGTATTCGGGGAACTGCAATTGCTGGTGAGGTTTAAAATATGACTATGAGTTAAGACATGACAAGATCTAAAGCTGGAGAGAAAGATGTGAGGTTGGCAAAAGGACTTTGTTTGCCAGGCTTGAGTTTAGGTTTTATCCCAAGGTTATGAGGTAACACTGAAGGGTTAAATTTGGCAGTGACATAAGATTCCAGTTTTAAAAACCTGTCAGCACTGTGCAAACTGGATTGGAGCAGAATAAGAGTAGACACTAGGAGACTCGGTAGGAGATGTTGCAGAAATCTAGGCAAAAGATGAAGAGGCCTGAACAAAGACAGAGGTCAAAATAATGGATTAGTGGATAAACTAAGGAGTTAGTACTCATAAGACGTGGAGGTTAACTGTTTGGGGACCTAGGCAGGTGGTGATGCTATCTACTGTGATGGGGGAAAGAGAATAAATTTCTCCTCCTGGGACTGAGGGATATTGGTGGGAATTGCTGGGGAGAGGGGAAAGATGAAGAGCTGAGTTTGAGTTTCAGACATATTGTTTGATGTACCTGTAGCCGATCCAAGGGGAGATGTCCAGTAGGCAGATCACCTTTGAAGTCTGGCCCTCTACAAAGAGACTGGGGCTAGAGATACAAATTTGAAAGCTGTGTTAGATTCCTATGGTTGCTGTACCAAATTACCACAAATTTAGCGGCTTGAAGCAATGCAAATTTATTCTCTCACAGTGCTCAAGTCAGAATGATGAAATGAGTTGTACCAGGCTAAAATCAAGATGTCAGGGCTGGGCTGGTTCCTTCCGGAAGCTTTGGGGGGAAAATCTCTTCCTTCACCCTTTTTCAGATCCTAGAGGCTACCTACATTCCTGGCTCATAGCTCTGCATCACACCTTTTCTCCAGCTGTTTCCACCATCACATCATTTCATTCTAATTGGGACTCCTTCCTGTGTGTCACTCTCATAAAGACCCCTGCGATTATACAGGGTCCTCCCGGATAATCTCCCATCTCAAGATCTTTCACTTGATCACATCTGCAAAGTGCCTTTTGCTACATAAAGTAACATTCTCAGCTTCCAGGAACAGAACAGGGACATCTTTGGGGACCATTATTCACCTGAGCACAGTAGTTATGAACATTTAAGAAGCAGGAAAAGAGGATGAAATTATTTTGTAAAAATGGGGAATACTGTCACAGAGGCTAAAGGAAGAGAACATTTCTGGGGGCGGAGGGGGAGAAATATACTGGTCAAATGCTGCCAAGAAATTAACCAAGATAAGGGCAGAAAACTGTCCGCTACATTAGCAACTAAGCCATTGTAAGCACAATGTCAGTGAAGTGACAGGCAGGAAGCCAAACTGGAATAGGCTGAGAAATACATGGAAATTGAGAATGTGAAGATAGTATTTATAAGGAACTCTTTGAAAAAGTTTAGCTATGACAAGAGGAAAACGAGCAGTGAGGGACGTGAAGCAAGGGGGTGAGAAGGTAAAAGATGCTTACATGCTGAGGGGAGAGAGATCACACAGAAGAGTTTGAAGGTATAAGAGAAAGAGCTGGGAGTTCCCTGAGAAGCAGGATAGACGGGGAGGATGACCAGAGGAGAGGCACAGAGTAAAGCACGGAGGAATGCCTCTGCCAGGCCATGCAGGCTGCACGAGGGGAGGGAGAGGCAGCTAAGGTGGTTTCAGACTGACGCTCTTCTCTGTGAGGCAGGAGACCAAAGGTCTGTCTACCAAGAATGAAAGGAAAGAATTAGGAAGCTTGAGAAGAATAGTGGAGGCTCAAAATGGTTGTGTGGGTGAACAGGAAAGCCCACACACGACTGGGAACATGCACGGCACAGGGGTGGAACATCCACAGGGCGGGGGGTCCTCAAACTGCGTTGTTTGGAAGTGAAAACCAAACAACAGAAAGGATGCTTGTAAGGACTAAGAAGGGAAGGTGATCCATTTAAGGCTGCAGTTCTATAAGAGACCTCAGTGTATGCTGAACTAGATATGAGCAGGAGATCTGGCCATTTTTCTAAGTCTTTACACAACTCGAAGTCAAATACACAGTTTGCTAAACTATCCCAAGTCTATCATGGTTGGAGTCACACACCTAGAAAAACTGAAGAGAGATTTTTAAAATATGCAATCCATTTTAGGGAGCCAAGAGTATTTTCATTATGTAGTTTTTATTTTAGACGAACATTATTGTAAAAAAAAGTTCACCTGGAATAAAATCCATTAAAAAAAAAAACACCACAGCAACAGTATCAGTACACAGTTAATGAATTGGCTTAAACAAGATTAACCACATAACAGGTCCACTTTATCTGCAGCTTTTCACATTAAGCCGTTGGAATAAAAATAAGATATGCTGAAACATACACAGTAGGATAATTCTATAGAAAAACTAGATATTTCTCATTAGGGGCATGATTTTAGTCAAATTGTTTACGGTATTTTCCATTAAAGGAACTGCATTGTCAGCTGCAAACAAAATAAAACCCATTTGTAAGGCCATAGGAATGAATTCTAATAATTAAATTCACATTTTTAAAAATGATAAGAAAATGAATCAAGAAGTTCTATTAGTTCTTGGCAATAAGAAATGCAATTGCATATGGCACAAGCATTTCAAAAAAATGAAGTAAAATTTGAAAATCTCTCTAAAATAATTGTTTGCTAATTTTCATTTCTGTAAATTTCAGTCATTTAGATGTTTTTCAGAGTGAGTATGACACCCATTGATTTTATTAGTCTAAAAAAAAGACTGATTCTACTGTAAAATTGTGCTAGCATTTGAAATTTTATTAGCATATCCGGTCTCTTCAGGTCCCTCTAGGACAAGGAATTTCATTTTTAGACATTCCTTGCCCTGCCCCCACTTCTTTAGATATTAACAACAAGGAAAAAGGAATATCCTGTTAAAAGAAAATTCTAAAAAACCCGATGGTAGAAATGACTGCGTAAAATGGGGGTTATGTAAACCAACATAATGAAGTGCTATTTCAAAATTTTAAGCTTAGAAGCTCATCTTTAAAGATTAAGAACTAAATTTATAAAGAAATCTAAGTCATGAACTAGAAAAGAAAGTCTGCTTAAATGTATCACTTTCTGTTCACAGGAAAACCTTTATGTAAGCCTTAATACAGATTCTCAGCATTAGAACCTGTAAAATGGAGTTATAATCTCTTATTTAGAAATTTCTGCAAACATTTATCTATATTGCACAGCTAAATTTATTAATGGAGACAGGGAGATAATACTTTTGTTTGCACTATGGGATATGACATGTACGTTCTATTCTAAACTAAACTACTTCCTACCTTTCCCAATGATGCCTTTAGCTCAAAACAAAACATATAATTTAAATTGTGTTGGATGCTTAAAGGCTGGCTCACTGTTTTTCTACCAGGTATTAGAATACTAGTTAGCTAAATGAGGTATAATTAAAAAATAGTCCTTCAAAGTATAGTCTTTTGAAAATTTATAACAAAGACTGCACAAAATGTTCATGTAAATAGTAAGAAACCCTGCAGCACCTCCTAACTGATGCACAGGTGGGTTATTTTCTCATAATTCTGTCTGAAGTAAAATATAGCTAAAATAAGTTCCCAGCGAAACATTTTACAATCAACTGATTTACATGCTACTTAGTCCCAGCACATTTCCATTGTCTGAGACCCTCAGACTCTATTTGAAAAGGTCTAGTCCAATCACTGGCAAAAATTACCACACTGATAATAAAGTGCAGCCACTGAACCACTAATACTGCTGCAAAAGTCTTCATGTACCTTATCCATAAGACGACAAAAATGTTCACACAAAACTAGATTTCTTCAGTTTCAGCAGGGAACAGACAATTATCTGTCACTAAATTCATCTACAAATAGAAAAAATAATGCACTATATGTACATTATTAAGCAAAGTGGAATATTTATTGAGTCATTTTACCATGCAGAAAGTGTACTTCCTATGGTCTTAGCTCAAATTATATACAATTTAGCAAGACTAAATGTAAGAAAATAGCAAGGACGATTTATTTCTATATAACAGAGCATATATCCCCAATTTGCTGCTACTTCAAAGAGCACTTTTAGACTCATCTAACTTTTACAGGCTCTTTCAAAGGGAAATTCATGGAGACTAGTTATTAATCCATAAAAGACAAAAGAAGAGAGAAAGAACAAAACAAAAGTAAAGCATTCTATTAAAAAGAAAAAAAAAAAAGCTCACCACAGAATATGTCAGTTTTGGTTTGCAGACAACCCCTGAGATAGAAACCAAAGTGTTAAGACACCAAATAGTCAGAGGTAAATTACTAAGAGAATTACATTCATACATGGTGTCATAGCACTTGACTTTTAGAAACTACTTTGTTACCATCCAGAAGCTTAACTGCTTGGATCTTTTTTCAGAAAATTAGTAAATACAAGATATTTCTAAGAAATTATTTTTTCTTTCCAAAAATGTATCTAATTTTAAGAGAGCAGACTTACAACCAACTTTCAATCAAGGAATCACTTGATTATACTGGACACCAACAGGTGCCTTTGAGCCTATAGGTAAGTACAAAAAAAAAAAAAATCAAATCAAGGCAGCCGAAATTTATCAACAACAAGTTTAGTGTACCCACCAAAAATAGCTCTGGTATATTGGCTGCAGCTAAACTGTGCATACGTTTTCAAAAAGTAGTAAAGGTTGACTGGTCCAAGCATTCCAATGATACATCTTAATTTGAAGCAGAATTCTCTGTGGTAACAAGGAATCCATTTCCACTTTCATTTCCCATTCTTAACTATCAAGCAAGATGGTAACCTTTGTGAGACAAAACAGGCCTAACAGGAAGAATAATTATTAACAGAATTAAGTTCCCTAATCACCTTTATATCACTCCCTTTTGTGTTATGACACTGAAGGCTAGAATAACAGCAATGACATAATGATCTGAATTTGGCACATAAGTTAACACTAAATACCTTTTTTTCTTATGTGATGGTTTCATTTACAAAAGGTATGCCAGTACCAGTGTTTGATGAGAAAGGCAGCTAAGCTTTTGGTTGGCTTTGGCCCAAATGACTAGACCAAGTTATCTAACAATGAAACTGAACAGATGGAACTGGGTTCAACATATCTAACAACAGCTATTTTAAAACTGAAACCTTGCTCATATTTTCTGTAATGAAAAGGCAAGACTTTTCCTAGAGGCTGCACTAGGTCTAATTACATTTAAAAAAAAAAAAAAAAGCCCAAATAAAAACAGAACAAAAATCATTATTTTCACCATCGCCAAGAGCTATCTCTACTAAATTTATATTCATAAACAAGTTAATCTCTCTCCCTATAGGTTAAGCTTTCTATAAACTAAAATCTAAACCTAACTCTTGTTAGCTCTTGCTGACAGGGATTATGGTAGGAATTGGGTATTGCAACTAAACCAGCAAGCTAAGGAGTGAACCTAAGGAAAAATATATTATGTATGCTAATGTGACAGAACCACAATTAAACGCTGAAATAAAACCCTAAATGGTACATCTCTCTGCCTATGTAAAATTCTGGCTAAAGTAGTTCACAACTAGAAACAGACAACAATGTTCAAAGATGTTAAGTTTTAGATAACTGAGTGATTACAATAGGTCAAACACAGGAAAAAATAGCAAATATGAACCCAAGGAAAAGTGACATTAAAGTGATTTCCAAATGCAGTTTCTATAGATTAGGCAGAGGGAATCAACTGAGAAAGTGATTTATTCAGCTACCCAGACTCTGGCAAAAAGATCAGGAATGAAGCAAAGCTCTAAACAATCTGAAGAAATAAAGAAATTGTGGCCTTTGATGAATAGATGGACATTTTTATGAATTTTTAAGATAACTCTTATCAGAATTTAACGATTCCTATTTAAGAAAATAACAAATCAGAGCCCTTAAATAAACACTGTCAGAGCAATAACATCTGGCCATAGGAAACAGACCAAATGTCTTTTACTTTTAGTATATTAACCTCTGCTTTAAATGTTTTACTTTTTTAAACATCCCCAAAAGCACAAGTTTGTCTAGAACTAACTCTATGAGACAAAAGCGTGCAAATATAAGTCTAATTGTGCTATAATAGGGAAAGGCTAACACCGATGTGCAAAGTGAAAAAGAAAGATAGCAGCTTCTGCAACAGGCAATAAAACAAAGAAAAAACAAGTCTTGCATGTGTCTCCATTTCATTGCTTCCATGTTTGAAAAAAGGAGCCTGTTATCTTGACAGGCCAAGAATCCACGTGGCATTCTGTGTCAAGAGGTCTAGGTTCAGTGGTGCTCTCAGCAGCAGCCTGGTGGTATGAATCTGAGGCTGGGTGACCTGTGCTTTCAAAGAAGCAGGAAAGGGTCCTCTAGGTGTGCTGCAGTCTCTCAGAAAAAGTTCATCAAAGTAGCGAACAACGGAAGAAACTGGTCTTCTTTGATCGGTTTTCTGTTATTTTCACTGGTCCACCTGCCCCTGATGAATTGCTGTCATTCTACAAAACAGAAGATAAAGTTACCAAGGAAACAAAACTCTCATGGTTTGACCCCAATTATCTAAAAAATAAAAATATCAAACCATACCATAGATGTGGATTCAACAGAGTAGTTTATTAGAAAAGGAACCAGTTAAGCTCTGATGTTCTAGGTTTCTTTGGAAACGACGGATTAAAATGAGAAAAATGTTTTTAGGACAGCACCTTTTAGATGAGTAATATATTGGTTAGGAAGCTCCTGTTTCCAGTTCAAAGAAATTATAGCCAAGGGAGCATCGTTTCAAGGATAATGATGCATATTAGTATAGGCAATTCTCTTGTTAGAGGTAAGAAGAATAGGTAACGAAGTTTGCAATTATATTCAGAATGCAGGTTAAAATAAACTTTCAAGGTTGTCCTAATGATTCATCACTGCAATCATTTCAAATTTTAGGCAAACATAACAACTTCAAGATCATAATTTTATATAGACATAAATATGTCACATGAAAACTCAACTAGATAATTTATGGCAAAAATTTAATGTGTGCAATTATTGTTTTAATTATTCAGATCAAAATTTAATTAAGGTCCACTTAAAGAACCAGATGAAAAAACTGAAATAGCTGCTGTTCATAAATAAGATACCTGAAGAAACAGAAATAAGAACCAAAGTTCAACCAGGTGAATATGTCAGTCAGGAAAAAAAAAGAGTTAATGTGAATATATTATCGTCAGGCCTATCCTTGTAATCAAATAAACAATATAAATAAAACAAAATTTTAAATAGCATAATGGTAATAAAAATTATAAATAATACAAACCATTTTTCTGTTGAGCTTTGTCATTATATCTCGTGCAAGTGTAAAAAATGCCTAAAGGTAAATCAAAAATTTCATTATTATTTATTTACAATATATTTTAAAATAGAAATGTACAGTTTTTATTATTTCATTATAAAATATAAATATATTGTTTTTAATTAAGAAAAAACATAACTGTAATCATGGTGTACACATGAACATTGTATTTTGTTTTTCAATATCATAAACATTTCCAGTGTTATCAAATTGCCATTCATTCATTCATCAGATATTTTCTGCACATACCATCTGGCACAAGCTCCTGATATGACACTTGCTGAGTTATGGGTGGCTTCCTCAGTATACAGAGAGCACAGGGAAGGCAGAGGCTCTGTCTGAGCCACCCCTGCATCCCCAAAGGGGGACACAGTGCCTAGTCTAGGAGATGCTGAATATCTGTTTAATAAGTGAATGAGTCAATACATATTACCCTATAGTTCTAAAACCTGTTTTTTTACAAAATCTCTGCCTTTTATTTCCAATGTCCTCTCTTTCAAATTGCTTTCCCGACAGTTCCTACAGTTCAGTTAGATCCCCCACTGTGGAAATCAGATCAAATGCAAGCAGGACAATCTCACTGATTAATCTCAGTGACATTTTATGCTTAGTGTCTCTTGACCAAAACCAACCCTTTTTTAAACCTATCATCCCTTTGTTTCTATAGAGCCAAGACTCTTACGGCGTCTTCAGTTGTTTCCAGGCTAAGCCCACTGTCATGTCAGTCTCTTTGTTCCCAGCCACGCCTGATGCCCCAAAAATGTTCAGCAAAGGATACTTTCCAATGAAATCAAACAGAAACAATACAGTAACTACTATTCTCACTCACTGTCGGTGTCTTGTCACACTGGTCACCTGTGAGTCTAAGTTACTAAAGAAGCCCATCCCAGTTTTCATGAGGCTAACCACACTAAGGTAAAGCTCTGAGAAAATTGCTAACTTCTGCAGAATGCTGGGCCAGAATAAGCAGCTCGGACAACTCTACTGCCCTAACTCAATGCTATTTCTAAGCCACAGGTGTGATCGGGGTAGAGGTACCAACAGAGACTAAGCCGTCTCCACTAAGCTGGTCACCAAGTTCGTTCTGTGGGAGCAACCCTGTGCGGGCCATCTCAGTGGGCAAGCTGTTCTCCTATCCTCACCATTAAAGCTGACTTAAGAGGCTCCCCGCTTTCTGATGGAAGGAAATCCTTTTGTGGCAAGCAGAAGGAAGCATTTTGCTGCTTATCTATGCTGTATAAATAAATCAGTAGAGGCTTCCTGTTTCTTAACACCCATTAGCCAACCTGAAAAAACAAGTTTTAGTTATTTAAAACAAATAAAAAGTTCTGATCAGTGTCCATTAGCCAGTGAAGTCAGTTAAGTCTCAATTTTTAGCCATGATGTTCTGGTGCACAGTGAGTAGCCTGAGAAAGTAAATGTTTATGAAACCATCAGTATTATTGTTAAGTGAATAACTGTATTAGCACATATTACATGCGTTATTTTTATGATCAGTTTTCAAAATGTTTCTAAAAAAAATATTATCAATAATTCTGCCCTTGGAAAAGAAAATCTGTTATTAAAAGACTTTAGATGATTTGGTTTTCTTTAACAGTTAACTTACTGAAAATTTATTAAACTACTCTCTGATAAATACACTGTTTTATTTCTACTAAATGCCATTGGGTTACAATGTGTAATGCCAATCTACTTCACACGTGAATACCTAGGGAATCTGTTCAATAAGCTAACAGTTTAATTCTCTCTTGAGAGAGTACAGACATGAAAATAATTAAGAGTCTCTTGCTACAGGATGATGTGAACGATGATAAATGAGCAGAGGACACTGTGTTTGGTCGGCTAGTGCAGGATTTCCAGTTTCCCAAAGGGCAAAATTGAACTTAAACTAAATTTGTATCTTCTGTTTGGTGAATCTTAATTGACCGATCTAATATACCCTATGTGGAAGCTGGGTGCTGGAAATTCAACAACCAGGGTCCACATAAAAGTCAGAAGCACAGAGGTTCACGTAATGGAGGTGGAGCTTACACAAGGCACTCACTAAGTCAGAAAAAATCAAGGCTTTGACACGGTTTGAACACAGGCACCTAAATAAGCACTAGTGCTACTATATGACAAGTCCCCAAACATTTCTTTCTTACCTCTTCTACATTTGTACTGGATTTTGCACTTGTCTCCAAGAATTTAATGCCATAGTCAATTGCTAACTGAAAGACAAAAGAAACATTTAAATTCAGTGTAAGTTTCTTGAAAGTATAAAGCATTTATATTGTCTAGGTTTTTCAAAGCCCCCAAAGTAGAATATCTAGTTCAAAAGTCCTGTAGTTCTCAAATCTCTTTGCTTTCTTCTATTGAGTTTGAAATTTAGATGTCTAACTTAATCACCATAAGTAACACGGTATCACTTACACACAAAACAATTCAAGTACCTCTTTTTCTTTCTATTATACTTTTAGTTCTCTAGTATACTTAGAAGAAAAACTGACACTCACCCCTACCATTAATTTGGATTTGTTACTCCTTCTATCTGCTCTGAAAGTACAATTCTCCAACAGTTACTTTATTGACTTTTCATTATTTTTTAATAAATCGGAGCTTAATAGAACAAAAGCTTAATATATTAAGTATTCATTGCTTTGGTTTCTATTGATTGTGACAAATGTGAACTCTTCCGTATTTCGATCTACTCCCAAAGAGTTCCCAGTTCATTTATAACACCAAGATTAAGAGAATGCTTTTAGGGGAAAAACATTTGCAGTCAGATTGAAAACCAAAATGCATTTTGCATGTATCACTGAAAAAAAGAAAAAAGGCTAAAGCAAAATTCCAAGAGTTAAAAATTGAAGCCTCTCAAATAGATGGTGATAGAAGGAGAACTGACTCTGGGTGGTGAACACACAATGGGATTTATAGGTGATGTAATACAGAAATCTATGTAACTTTACTAACAATTGTCACCCCAATAAACTTAAAAAAAAAAATTGAAGCCTCTAAGTCAGTTTAAATGTCACAGAAGTAAATATGTACATGTAATAAACTCTTCTGCTTTGCAGGACACAAAATAGAGAAATGCTTATAAATGACCTATAAATGACATCCATGTCTCGATGAGTTACAAGTCACCAGTTTATCCATAATGACCTAAATCTAATGTGTTGTACAATATTCTTAGAAAAAAATAATGAATTGGAAAATGATTACTGTTGAACTTCATTCGCTGTTAGGTTTTTTCAGAGAATAAATTACTTTAACTTCAAAACTGGGTATTTTCACACGAATATGGAAAAAATAGCCTGAACTCTAAGCTGCAGGAATCTGAGAAAGAACCAATTTGTATCTCCCAGAAAACAGCAAATTCTTTAGGAATGAGTCATGACTACACAGTCTATAGAGTTGGATCTCGAATACTAATTCATACCATTCAAGTAACGATTACATCTCTGTTATTTTTTAAAGGATTAAAATACAGACATTTAAAAAACTTAAATCAATAATTACATTAAGAAAATTAATGCTTAATGTGAGTAGATTCCAATTCTTATGCATTCAGTTCAAATTTACCTTCTCCCCTCTTTCTTTTGACACTTGTCGTTTGTCATTCATATCACATTTGTTACCCAGGATCATTCTTTCAACATCTGAAGAGGCATGCTGCAGGGAGAAAATAGTATGCTATAAAAACTGGTAAGGGAGTACGGGGGTGCTAGATGAGGGTAAAGGGGATCAAATATATGGTGATGGAAGGAGAACTGACTCTGGGAGGTGAACACACACTGTGATAATTAGATGATGTATTACAGAATTATACATCTTAAATCTATATAACTTTGCTAATAATTGTCACCCTAATAAACTTGAATTAAAAAGAAAAAAAACTGCTTGAGAAAAACACAGTTATTCAATAGACAAATCCTAACCTGTTAGAAACATATCCATGAATTTAATAATAAGACACATAATATTTCACTCAACACAAAGCATGATTCAGAGAAAAATTTAAAAGATAGGAGGAGGGGAAAAGCTACAGCGTAACAGGCTACGCAAACTTTTTCTCAACGGTTTTCAGTCATTCTCATGTCTTTGTTTTGTACATGAACAAACAGTAATAAAACATGGTTATCTAATGACTTCCAAATATTAGTTTGGGTCAAAGAAAGGAAAAAACGTGGCACCGAGTGAGCCAGTGGGGAAAGTATTCTGGACTGTGAAATACTTAAAAAATAAATTCATGTTAGCTAATATAAACGTGTACAAAATTATTTCTGAGTCAGCTTTCTTTCTAAAATGTCAAGGACACACACACAAAAATCTTAATACCAATCAATCTGGAATTAAACCAAATTTCAAATATAGTAAAACTGCAATTACTTTTACACCAACCTAATATCTAAGATGCAGAAAATGTTAGAAGGGCAAAATGATTAAGTTTGTTTAAAGAAAGACACATTTTTGCCAAACAGAATGGTGGAATGGATAGAACATGGAAATCAGATGTTTTAATCTTGGCTCTGCTTTTTAAAGGCTATATGAGTACAGGCAAGTCACTTCTTTCTGGCTTCAGTTTTCTCATGTGTGACATGGGAACTTGGATTAAATGATTTCCAAGATCGGGCCCACGTTTAAAATTCCGTGAAACTGCTCCTGTCTAGCCCCGCCCACCCACCCAAGTCCAGCAGGGCAGACAGGAGACCTCGCTGTCCCAGGACTCCTCAGTGAGGGCCTGCCCTGCCCGTGCCCTACTTCTTAGCAGCTCAGCTGCCTCTTTGAGAGACAGAAGGAGCCCTGTACAAGCACCCAGCAGGTATCATCATTCTCTTGCCATATATACCTCTTCAATGTTTCTGATCCAATTTTTAATATTGTCAAAGGACTTTTCATTTGTGATGTCGTAGACCAGCATAATTCCCTACAGGAGAAAAAAAAGATCTTTATTTAGTACTTTATATATTTAAAGTTATAAAATATAATGTAAATGTACTCTTCCCTTCCAGAAACCTTTGATTTGTCCTGCATTTTTTTTGGTTTTCTTTATAAAAAGGATTCATAACAATATTTTAAATTACAAAGAAGCAAAAATAAATTCTTCCATTGTCTTGCCATGTAAATGAATACTCTGTTAACATTTTCACTGTTAACCTTTAATGAATTAGTGATTACGGTAAAGGTGATACACCCTCTCTACCTGACCTCGCACGATAAGAATCGGCACCAACTGGAGCTGAAAGCGTGTTTAGGTTAAAACAGAGATAACACTGAGAGTAAGAGGCAATCACTTCTGTTGTGCATGTGTTTATTCCAAGTAGAAATTATCTTGCTTCTTATTTGTATACTAAGATTGTAATCATACTGCTTTAAAGTTTTTTTTTTTATGTGGGCTGATCAAAATGAGGGCTGATCTATTTAAATAAATCACAGACACTTAAAATATAATGCATTTATATAAATATAATGCATATTATATAAATTATAATGCATAATATAAACTTGTTATACAAGTTTAATTAAAGGCATTGCCATCATATTTTTAAAGGGTTTATTTTCTAAATGTTTCAACTGACATCTGTATGCTAACTATTCTAAAATCTTTATCACCAGACTACACTGCTGTATTAACTGCTAGATGCACCCACCCGTCCAGCCATTCAACAAATATTTAGTGAGCACTTACTATGTGTCTGATACTATACATACTAAGTACTACCATAGTGAACAAGAAGTGAACCAGAAGATAGACAATGTAGTTAACCAGAAGACAGACAAGGCCCCTTCCTCTCATGGATGGCTAGCAGAGAAAACAATAAACCAATAATTATACAATTAATTATAATTTTGACAACTGCTATGAAGAAGCACGGGGAGCTCTGAGTACAAATGCTAACTAATCTGGCTGAGGGCCTGGGGTGGTCAGGGAAGGCTTCCAAGAAAATGACATAAAGCCAAGGCCTGAGGACTAAACAGACCTGAACTGGGCAAAAGAGTTGAGGCTGAAGTGAAGAGGGGAAGCCCATAGTCCCTGGCACATAGCAGAACTGTTATAAATATCTTGCTGACTAGGAAGCCCCAGTCAGAACCCACTGTATTGAGTGAAAGAAAGTCAGCTTGGCAAGAGTGCACAGACCCAATGGGACAAGAGCACAAGATGAGGCCAAAGACACAGCGGTCAGGCATGCCTTGGAGACCACGGTTAGACATCGGTTCCCAGATGTCCGGTGTTAGTCACTGAAAATCAACTAAGTAAAACAAGAGGTTGTCTTCCTCCTCTCCAAGTCTTCTCTTCCCTCTTGCATTTTCATTTTGACGAAGGACAATACAACCCAGCCAGCCAGCCCCAGCAGACCCCTGGGAGTAATCTCCTCCACAGTCAGTCAGTCAGTCGGTTGGCTGGTCACTAAGTCCTGTAGGCCCAATAATATCAATATTTCCAGAATCTGACACCCCCCCCAACCCCCCCAAGAATGGCCTTATTCATACTCTCATCAATCAGCCTTTACCTGGATTACTGTCAGTCTTTAATTGCTCTCCTTGCTTTCATTCTTAACCTCCTCTAATCCACTCGCCATAAGAGTACCAGAGTTATCACTTTAATGCTTAAAATCCTTTAGTACCTCTCCATTGCACACATAATTAAATGAAAATTCCTTAGTACGGTAGGCAAAGTCCTTCAGGGTCTGGTTTCCAACTTTGTAAATAAATATAAAATATAAATGTAAATAATTATAAATCATATAAAACCCACATGTACACATGGATTAAAAAAATCCAGGAAACAACAAAATGTTAACAGAAGCTATCTGGGAGGTGAGATATTGGATGATTTCTTACACTACACGTAACCTTTCGACAAGCAGAAAAATATATGTTATCATTTAAGTGACAAATAATATTCTCTGCTATCCTCCTTCCTCCCAGTCTCAATTGCAAATGTTTCACTTTGGCTACACCGTAAAAAAGATTTTACAATTGTCAGTGTAAAGAACTTTTTAAAAAATCAAAGTGGAGAACTGTACACTTCAATGATATATTTTATGTTATGTATATTTTACCACAATAAAACAACTTGGAATGGAATCTGAGTAATTCCTGATTCAAAGTGTTTACGAGGACTGTCATACTAACATTAAGTTAAAAACTATCGTAGCTCTACGACCCTTTGGACTACAGGGACAACCTTGATCCTTACGGCTGTGTGTCTCTCAGGTGGCATTCAGGGTGGGCTGTGAACACAGGGGAGTCAGTGGTTAAGGGCACATGCTCTGGAGTCAGAGGCATCGAGCCCGGGTTCCACCATGTACTGACCTGGGAGATGTTATTTTATCCCTCTCCGTCTCCATTTCCTCATTTGAAAAACGAGGACAGCACATTTTCCACACTGGATTCTTTTGAGAATCTACTGAGACACTGTGTGTAAAGGATTTAAGCTAGAACCCAGGACACAGCTTGGACTTAATAAATGGCAGGTATTTTTAATTTATAGCTTTGGTTTCAGTAGCAGGAACCCCTTGACTATTTCCAATGTAAGCTAACTGGTATTATGAATCAGTTGGGAATACAAACTCAAGTATACTAGTTAAAACTTTATACATCTGGTATATACTTAAAATAACAACAGCTTCCTTAGAGTTTGTCTAAGACAGTGTTCATCTATGAGAAATATTGATAATGCAATGATGCTTCTTTTCCCACAAAGCCCAACTGTCCATCGGGGTTACTGCTATGCCTGCAACTGTTACTAAATAGTTTGAAATAGACCAAAGGACTCCGCCATGGTGGCAGACTTCAGTACAGTGCTTATCAACATGCTGCATACCTGAACCAAACAAACTAAACTTGCCAGAACCACCATTTGCTGAAATGAGAACACGCCCCCGTGAGAATACAATGGTCGTACATCCCATTGGAGAAAATGACCTGCAAGATCCAAGACTCCAGTAGAGTAGAATTTCCTCTTAAGAAACCTAAGATTGTTTCCAGGTCTGAAATTTTGCAGATTCACCCTTTCAGCAAGTATTTATTGAGCATCTACTATGTTTCAGGCGCTGGCGTTACAGCAGCACAAAAGAGACAAAAACCGCTGCTTTCAAAATGGAAAGACGTTACTACTTAGAATAGTAACACTTTCTAATTATTTAAAGTAATATGAAGAAAGACTACACAGTAGATAAAGAAAAAAGACAGAAAATCCTCAAATCTAAATTAAGTAACACATTTCAGTGACCTCTTCCTTCATTCCAAAGGAAACGTGCCCCACATTCTAGTGTTCCTGCCCACTCTCCAGTGAAAACAAGCGTGCAAGCGGTCTCAATGCACCACTCCTGGGAAACCAAAAACTGGTCTACAGAAAGATTAGGTTTATACGATGCCTCTAATTGAAGTTACCTGTAAACTACTCCAAATCATCCCTGTTAACATGCTCTTACTTACCCCTAAAATCCTTCCTGGGAGAAACAAGCACCAAACAAACACACTTGTTCCTTGCCTTTGATTCCAGTCTAAGCAACACAGAGAGGGGCTGACAACTGTTTCTAAAATGATGACCTTTCACAATCTTAAGGTATCGTAGGGCAAAGTATGGAGAACCCATACGTAGAAAATACTTAGTGATGTACAGTGCCAAGGTGGCACAGCTTTCAAAAGGAATCCCCCATATTTTTGTGGGGATGAGTTATTGGTACTCAAATAATAGAGGGTGAATAGCAGTGGAGGAAGAAGGGAGGGCAGTGTGGCAATAAAGGGATCTGTGGATTCAGGTCACATCTTCCTGAGGGCAAGGGGACAGCTATCACCCCTATAGTTCTATCACTGACACCACTCCCAGGAGCACAAGCCTTTTAAGCAATAAGCTGGGTACAGACGACCGCTGGTACCCCACAGTCCACTAGGTTGAGCTTCATAATTTCAATTGCTCGGCCTTCCAAGACTCTGAGCACACTGGGTTTCATCATAATTCAAAGCTCCAACTGTGCTTGGATTAGGCCTAAAAGGCAGAGATAAAGCCCCGGTCTGGGCCTGACGTTCTAGGCATGGGTCAGTACAGCTCTGCTTTTAAGCTGCCTTATTTACCAGTGCACTCCCAGCACCACACAGAATCCGCTCTGAGCCAACAAGCAATATAAATGGCGTGTATAGATGAAGCATCTTAGGATGGAAAACAGCCAAATGAGGTTATGCTAACAAGGATAAGGCTAGGATGCAGGCAAAGAAGGACTTCGGAGTCAAGATTCACCAGATTCTAAGCCTCAGAGAGTCACAGACCATTCAGCTACTTCCTAGCCAGCGGGCCGAATGCTGGTGGACGAGACTCCAGAGGGCTGAGCCATTACAAGTGGAAGTCGTGGACCTGGTGAGAGGTCAGGAATGATGGTGGCAGGGCTAACTGATGAGAGGGTGCCACAAATAAATACTTAGGCACAGAGCTTGTGGTTTGCTAAGATTTGGCAAAGGTATTAATAAAAGGGGAAATCACAAAATTCCACAATCACTCAGAGTATGTGTGGAGTGCTAAAACATCTTAGTTTATGATGTTACTAGTAATCAAGCTAATTACCTGATTAATATTATGAAGACCAATGGCAAAGTATATGGTTACTAAACACAAAACATAAGAAACCCTTTAAATGTCTTGTTTTGACATAAAAAAATCTATTTTCCCCATTGTACTAGACTTCAGCTTGAGTCCTATAAACTTGACAAAAGAATATTCATGTTTTACTTTCACCTGAAGAGTTACAAAGCCCCAAAACACACTCACCATGGCTCCTCTATAGTACGCTGTCGTGATGGTTCGAAATCTTTCCTGACCTGCTGTGTCCCTAAAATTCGAAACAAAGGAGAAAGTGGTTTTAAAAATCATTACCAGCATTACTGAGGAGGGACTCTAAGCTGTAGGAGATATAATTCTGGTCTGCTCACAAATGTTTCCGGGGGACGGGGAATGAGCTACAAAGGGAGCCTGTTTGTGTCTGTGAGTTGGAGGCGGTGGTGGCCACGGGGGCCTGTCAAGAGCTCACAATGACCTGGGTGAAAAACCTGGACTTGATAATAAAAGCGGCAACAGGAAAATCCAGGGCCTGCTAGGAACTGGCGTGCTGGTTTAGTCCAACCCATGTGGGAGAGAACAGAGAATAGTTCTAAATTCTTGGACCCCTAGAGGCAGTTCTAATCCTTTTATAAATGCCTAATGATTGAGGCATTTTGCTCACTTGACTGAAAGTCTGCTTTCTGTACAAAGCAAGCAGTTGGGCTAGACTTACTGCTGTGTAAATTCTGCCTACCAGAGCACACTAAAATGGATCGCCTCAGGAACTTTTTTACTCATAGCTACGGAACCTGTGATTAAATGAAAACCTGGAGTTCAACACATGTCTGTACACGTGCTGGGCACCTGTTTGGTACACGGTAAAGACATGATGGGGAAATATAAGCCCAGCACCTTTAAGGAGACTAACCGCATTTTGATTCTAATACGCTACTTGAATTAGAACCAGTTCTGCAGCGAGGATGGACGGAGAACCCTACCACACTAAATGTAGGTCGTGAGGACTAAGTAGAGACTATTTTGCTGCTGAGAGTACCCATAAGTAGTGCTGTGATGTTATATCAAATTCTAATTAGCTGATCACCCTTCAAACTTTTTTATATCTTTAAAATATTTGGCCTCTTACTACATACCAATAAATGAAAAGGGCAGCCTGTGGTAACCTTCACAATATTTTCCAACGCCGTATACTGGGAACCACTGTACTGGGCTAATACATGAAGCTGACATGCCATTCCAGGAGATTTGGGTAGTTGTCTGAGCTTTATCACTAACCCAGATACATGCCCTCAGATGGACTTAACCACTGTAAGTGCTAGTTTCCTCCTCTGTAAAAGAAGGGCTAGCAAATTTCAATATAATGTTCTACTTCTATCCCTGTTCTCAGATTCAAAGAGGAAAAACAACCTAAGAAAAATGTTCATACATATTACTTTACTACTTCCCCTGTGTAGTCTGTGTAGCTCTAAACTGTTAAGCTTTGTCTACTGTTGTCATCAGCACACATTAGATCAGTAAACATCATAGAAAACCTTCCTCAAGGCTCCAAATCTATGTGTCTTCATGGAGAATCCTGTATTAAAAGAAATTAAGCCAGCTTATAGGAGGTTAAAAGAAAGTCTATGGAGAGTTTCTGGGTTCAAGCCAAAAATATTCAACCTGGAAATCTGGAAGAATCATATTTATTCACTGTAATTTGCTCAATTCTTTGGGAATTAACCAGTCGCAGTGGGTGACCCTAAGGAAATCTTTGCCTTGCATATTGCAACACGACAGATGAAAGGCATGACTTTTCTCTCCCTTATTTCCCAGTCCCGTGTTCCTCACTTTCTTATTTAATGAGAAGAAATTTGCAAAACAATTATAAAATCTCAGAGCTGGAGGGGAACTCAGGTATCAGCAGTCTACCCAGTGAATTTACAAGTGAGGGAAAGCAGGCACTAAGAAGGGGGGCAGCTGCCCCCCCCCCCCCCCCCCCCCCCCCCCGCCCTCCACTGAGGGAGCCGGGCCAGAACCTAGATCTACACTTCCTGTTCAGGGTTCCTACCACTTGACTACTTTGCCTTATTGGAGTTCACAGCTGCAACTGCAATGAAAACATAATTTATACGCTAGAATTCAGTTTCTTCCCCTATAACGTTAGCGTTTGGAAGAATGAGTTCTCAGATCTCTTCTGGCTGTGAGTTACTGCTATCATTCTTTACCTTCCCACTCTTTGTGGGGAGACCTTTAAATACCCATTTCCCCTTGGTTCTGCTAAAGAAAAGATGTTTTAGGTTCTGTTAAAGAAAAGAAAAGAAAAAGTTAAAGGTATCACAGAATACCTTTAACTTATCACAATGCACATTTCAATTCCCACTTTCAATTCCCGATTGAGGCAGAAACTCTGCATGTGCATGTGTGTGTGTGTTTTACTTACCATATCTGAAGTTTAATTTTCTTTCCATCTAGTTCTATCGTTCTGATTTTAAAATCAATTCCTGCCAGAAAAAGAAAGAAAGACATGCTAAATTTCTTCAAATATAATCCAAGTCTTATTAGGAAAAGGACAAAGATTTCTATTGAAAAAAAAGCTCTCCAACGCACTGGAAAATGTGAGCACAAGAGAGGGTGTGAATGGTATGTTTCCTCTGAATACAGGCTGAAGAAAGGAATGCTAATTACTCTGCAAAGAATTCCCACACATGTTAAATGCAATGTATTATATGCCTCATTATTTTGACATAAAGGGATCACATCCCTCAAACTTACATAATTTAAATAGATTGAGAACATGTTACATGTCTACTTCCTGAAATACACATAAACAGTGTCCTACCCCTCATGCCCCATCCTTCCCTAAAGAAGGCCGTGGGACCTCTTCACAATGTCTTCCTCCAGCTCCTTCCATTTGTTTCTTCAGAATCTGCAACTGGCTAAACACACACACACACACACACACACACACACACACACACACACACACACACACACACACACACACACACACACCCCCCTCCCCGCCCCCCCAACCAACAAAAAGCCCATCTAGCTCCGGGCTCACAGCCTCTGTGCCTACTCCACTCCGACATGCAAAACCGTACAGTCCTACAGAGACTGAGCAGTGCATCAGCCTCTGATGGCTGTTTTCCAGAAAGATGCTGGAAAGGGCACTAACAAGTGTAGTCTCTCTGAGACTGAGCTCCTAAGCTTCATGAATACACACCTGGTTGCCTTCACAAAGAACCAGAAGGAACCCGGTGTCCTTGACCACATGATGAAGAAACTGGACCTCAACTGTGATGGGCAGCTAGATTTCCAAGAATTTCTTAATCTTATTTGCGGCGTGGCGGTAGCTTGGCATGACTCCTCTACCCAGTCCCAGAAGTACATCTGAGGAGCCCTGGGAGCTGGCCTCCAGACCACACCTGCGCCCAACGCACCCACCAACCCATGCAGGCCACTCCTGCTGGTAGCAATAAAACATCATCGTTTTTTAAAACCACACACACACACACACACACACACACAGACACACATGTCTATACAGGGAATGGAAAGCTTGTATTTATTTCACACAGTTAACAAGTATTTTACGTACATTTTAATAAATGTTCCCAGCATCTTACTGGCTAGAGCTGAAATAAATAAAATGGTTTTTAGTTCTAGCTGCACTTTGGAATTACTTGGGGAACTTAAAAAAACAACAACCAACAACTCATAACTAGGCCTGCTCCCTTCCCCAAATTCTGAAACTCTGACTTAAATGGTCAAGGGTGGGATCTGCGCACTAGTGATTTTCAAAACTCCCTAGGTAATTCAAAGCGGAAGCCAAAGTTCAGAAGCGCCCGCCCAACTGGGCCTGATAGGTAGCATGTGAAAGTCGTTTGGGGCTCTGGCACTCAATTCAACTCCTCCCTCACTCACCTATTTTGAGCTGCCACTATGGTAGCTCAAAATTTACTGAGCAATTTCAACTACACAGAACCACAGAGTCCTGGACAAATATCAGCAGGTTGTATCATTTATCAGAAACAAGCTGCTACTCTTTCTGAAGGCACCAATCAGTGATTACAACTCCGTTGCAATTTGCAAAATCCTCATCATCTGGCTACTCAGCTTAGTGTTAGGTTTTTCAATTCTTTTGCATTCTGTACAGAACCCTGGAAAGTGGTTTCCAAGACATTTTAAAAAAAGTCAATTATGTATCCTCTAAATTGGCTTGGAAACATTAACAGCAGTTACTTGAGGCCGAGCAAAGCCTTCAAGGCTATGTTACCACAATGTTTCTACATATCAACACTAAGCACCCAAAAAACCGGCTGCTTGCCAGCTCTGGCTTCATATACAACGTCTAAGCATTAACCAAGTGGGTTTTCCCCTTCTTTTCAGCATAGCACTTTCCCCTCAGGGACCTTTTTTAGGTACTCCTGTGCATCCTGAAATACCAACAATCACACCCAAGCTAATCCAGCAGGACAGCTTCTCAATCATTCTTTCTCCACACTAATAACCACTGTTATCGCTAACAATTGCAATCTGAGACCCTATATCCCCAGGTTCTCAGGCTCACATTTCCTCCAGGGTGCCTCAGTGCGGCAGGGCCTGCGAAGCAAAACTTAGCAAAACAGCATGGATAGTATTTAGCGCCACACTGAATTTACTGTGGCCATCGTTCATTTAAGACAATACACATTGATTTTTATTGTGATTTATGGTTTTATACATCTCCAAGTCCAGTGTAACAAAGACCCTCTAGGGATTCTCCACTATCTTTTATCTCTTTTTGGTTCAGGCATCAAGAACAATGCCCAATAGGTGCTCAATAAATGCTTCTTGATACTAACATTTTAAACCAATTCATCAATTTTCCACTCATAGAAACAGAAAATAGGACGGTGGTTACCACGGGGCTGGAGGGAGGGGGAGAGGAGAGTTGTTGTTTAATGGGTAGAGTTTCAGATCTGCAAAAGATGGAAAAGTTCTGGAATCTGTTTGACGACAGGGTGAGTATACTTAACACTACTGAACTACACACTTAAAAATGGGTAAGATGGTAAACTTTGTTTTTTTTGTTCTGTTTTTTACCACAACAAAAAAGAAAAAATGCATGACCTTCAAATACTGACTTTGTATCTGGAAAATTGGAAGGCTAATGACCGACATTCCATCATTTAATAGTCATTCACATTTTAAATAAGAGATGATGTATACCAAAATGCCTGCTCAAATGAAAACTTTCCTTATTCTGGCTTACTAAGATTATAACTCCTGTTCTTTCAAGGTTGTTTTTGCCTGAAGTTGGGAGTCATGGGCAACTTTTCCACCTTCATTCAACAAAGCCATTTTGAGGTTCTCTTCAGGTCTCAGTTACTCCCCATTCATTAAAAACATTTAGGAAACTTGCTACTGACCTAGCGTTTTGTTTTTTTGTGTTTGTTATAAGGATTACCTTTCTGTTATCTGAGGAGGTTCTATCACTATCTGCGATCCTTAACCATCTTTTCACTATTCAGAGGTTTTCAATGTTTATAAGAATTGTGAACTGGTATTTAACTTTTGTTTATGTGGCTGCCGGGAGCCAGTCGACAGACAAAGACTGTAGAGAACAGTCAAATTAGCACAACTTTAACTTCACTAAAAATGGAAAACATTGTTTATATTATTATTGAAAAGCACTAGGCCTGGAAGTCAAAAGACTTAGATTGTAGGTTGAGTTCCGTCATTAACAACTTTTGGGAGGTTGCTTAACACTCTGAACCGCGGTATCCTCATCTGTGAAAGGCATTGAGAGGGTCTAATTAGATAAATTAGATATTTGTATGATTGTGCTGTGAGAACTCTGAAATCCCATATAAATGTAAGATATTACACATTCGGATTCTATTATCCTGTAGCTCTTGTCATGTCATGTATGGTTTATGATAATAGCTGCCCAGGACGCTGCACCAAACTCTTTCCCTGGTCTAATTCCCCTGCAAGCCATTGTGAGGATAACGTTCTACAATGGTAATGTCACCTCACTGTTCAAGAAGCCGCGGATCCAACTTCCTCAGCCTGGCAATCCAGCCTTTCCTACCGGATACACCCCTCTCCTACTGTGGCCTTCTGTTTCTCTCTGTGGGCCCCACACCTCCCTCCCTCCTGCCCCCCCCCCATGTGCATGGCCACCTCACGAGGCGGCCTCCTGAGGATGCCACTCTACCCAACGGTCCTCTCCGTCCTTCCTCCCTCAGTCCCCCAATTAGCCACGCCCATTCCTACTTCAGGCCTGGCTTTGGTACAGTAAGTAATTCAATCCTCTGTTACTGGGTTCATTCACATAGTGTTCTGAATTGCTCTCACCTCAAACAAGGGCTCCATCCGCTGCCAGTTAGGCTGCACACAGAAACATGTACATAGTAGATACTAAATGAAAGGTTAAATACTCTTATGTAATTAAGGTTAAATTCTAAGTGTGGAGAGAGCTAAGAAAACCATGGAAGTACCAAGTTTCCTTAGTATACCATAGTATCAACAGTAAGGGTGCTGAAAAATCTTATTACGGAAAAAAGTGAAGCTCTTTATATTACAATTAGTTTGACAACACAATATTGTAGAATATCAGTAGATTATATAAGTAGAATATGTAGTAGATTAATACTCATTTTAAAATTTAAAGAAAAGACAACTTCCTGAGGATACTCCAGGATTAAAAAATAACAAGTCATAAGAATAATAGTACAATTATATCAATTAGGATAATCTCTGCTGCAAATAACAGAAACCTCAAATCAAACTTGCTTAAGGCAATTTGTTGATTCATATAACAAGCCCAGTGGTGAGCTGGGGTTCAGAGATGGCTCAGTCCAGTAGTTCCAGCTCATTTCTCTGTACCTCCTTTGGCTCTACCTTCCTGTGAATATCAATTTCATCTTCTGACTGATAGCACTTCCTGACGACAACAGCAATACCGAGAAGAAAGGAGATCATTTTCCTGTGTGTCTTTCTTAAATGTGAGGAAATGTCTCCCCAAAATCTCTAGCGACCTTGCCTTCATGTCTCATTTTTGGATTTATAACCATGGAAATCTATGTCGTGTTCTGGGGGCTAAGGCTGAGGTCCTGAACCAGTCACTGCCAAGAGCAGTTACCAAGCCTGAATTAATCTAAACCTATCCCTAAATTTAGATGAATTCAGGCCCATCCCTCAAGGTCCACAGGGCTGCTAAAAACAGGAGAATGGAAAAGCTGTTGCATCAATCATAATATCTGTTAGAATAATATTACTCAAACCTAATAAAACGTTATATATTCATAGCTACATGACACCGACAAATCAGTTATCCCTTACTACCCCGGCATGAATGTTTTTAAATTTCATGATCACTACAGTACTTTTCTGAAGGTGATTTCATTTAGTGTCCGGCCACGAATGTATACAGGAAAAAGATGAATAATGAGCAGCCCAGGTAGCTGCCAGGCCACCTCCGCCTAAACTGCGCTCTCACTGCCAGCAGCGGGCCTGAGTCCTCAGTGCGAAAGGCGGGGCTTGTGCTCTAGCCCCACAAGATTAGAGACTGCTAAGGAGGGGGCGGTCATCCAACAGCAGCAAGAACCACAGCTCATCCATCTTGCACTAAGGGAGCAACCCCCCGACCCCAACACACACACACATACACCATTCAAAAGGACTACACAATCTCAAAAAACTTAGCTTCTGAAAGGCATTACATTTTGGGTAAAAACACCCTTCATATTTCAATAGCCTTTTAGAAAACATCATTTTTTGGCAACACATTCACGTTCAAAATGACGACCCTGAGTCATCCCAACTCATGAGCAATCCACGGGCCCCCGGCTACAGGCAGCCTGCCCAGCTAACAGAGCCCAACATCTACGCTGCAGCAGAGAGAAGACTCCAACTTTGCTTCCATGTTGGTCGAATATGCGCCGACATTAATTTTGGTATGGCTTGAAAGCAGTGCCAGTTTTCTCATTAATATTTATCTAGTCAATAAAACAGGAAATCTCAATTATTAAGAAAACATTCCCAAGGGACTTGAAGCCATTTTCATTCTGAATACACACACACACACACACACACACACACACACACACCACAGACACACACACACTTTAATTTTTTCTGAATTGATTCTCATGCTAAACAGTTGCTCATAATTGATACACATTATACACTGTAAGGAGGCAGGGAATCAAGTATGAAAGAAATCACAGAATTCTAGGCGTGGAAAGTACCTTACAGACTGTTGCGTCCAGTCTTCCCTATGTGCCTAAGAAAACTGAGGCCCAGGGAGACAGACTTAGCAACTTACGCAGATTCACAAAGACCAATTCAAAAATGGGTTAAAATAGAATTTTGGCATTTAAAGACCAGGCCTTCCCAAACAGACATGTACAGAATGTCCATGTCTCCTGAGGAAGTCTTCTTATCTTTAAGGGTCATAGCAAAACCCTAGCAACAACAGAAATGTCCACAGTATGAGAATACCTTGCTATACGAGGGAATGCTCACGACTAGTGAACAAGTGCTACATGTATTGACACAGTGAATCTAAAACCAATGCTAAGTGAAAAGAGCAACTGCAGAAATTTACAGAGTCAAACCATTTCTGTAAAATTTCAAAAATACCCAAACCAACAGTATGTATCATTTTATATACATCCAAGTGTGATTCAAGTATAAAAACATGCACGAGAATGATTATCAACAAAATCAGGATGGCTGTTACCTCTGGAGAGAAATGGAAGAGGGATCAGGGAGGGGTTCCCAGGGACTTTGACGCTATTTATAATTTATTATTTCTAAAACTGAGCAGTGGTACATGGACATGGACGAGTTTTATATTAGGTATGCCTTTGTACACCTGAAATTGTTCATAACTTTAAAAAAGCAATGATTAGTTATCTAGAAAAATGACATATGGAGGCATTCATTCATGGAGGTAGAAAAATCAAACCAAGTTTTTGAGATGAAAGGCACTTTAGAAGATTTAATGGGGGTGGGGGGAGCAGGCACTGCCCCCTTTCCCCCCTTCTTCAATATTAAGAGGGCCTCTGAGCCCTTGGTGACCAAGTATGGAGTGACAGCAAGATTGGATCAAGTTCAGAAAGTGAGGGGGCATATCTGGGTCTTGGAGTAGTAAGGAGTGCTGGCCACTCAGATTTTAAGCAGGGGATTCAGGGACATTTCCCTCCCTGCCTGGAGGAAAAGGAGCTTCCCTTTGGGCCAAAGACAACAGAAGAATACACATTTGGTCACTGATGAGAGTGGCGCTCTGGGAGAGGATCAAAGGAGTTCTGATTTTTTAGTCCAATGGCTGAAACTAGGGGGCTGGGGGAGGGGGCTCTGCCCTGCCTCTCTGAGGAGCAGGTAAAGCTGTACTAGAGGCCTCTGCATTGTCCAGGCTACTCACAGGAATAAGAGCTGGCAGAGACCTGGCAGCGAGGCTCCAGGAACGGCTATGGAGTCAGCATTTGCTCAAGGCACTGCTTATCAGAAACTTCTCTGAAACCAGTGGTACAACTGGAGGCCAGAGGGAAGGCTTTCCCAGTGGTACAGAGGATAGGAAACTTTGAGTTTGGACCAAGCCCACAGTTAACAGACCTAACAGGGAAAAGGATCTTTGGAATGACCAGTACTGGGTCACATTTCATTTCACAAATTAGATCATTTAATATGGAAAGGGAACAGATTGACAAAATTCTTTGACACTAAAATCAAATTAGTCAGCTAACAGATATTAATAACATAACCTTTTCTGTTTCAAGAGAATAGGAAGTTGCCCCTGGGTTTGTGAATAGGTGAACGGATACCATTGCTGGAGTGTGGGAAAAAGGAAGAAGCAGGACTTTTCCCGGCCTTCAGAGCTAACTCTCTCAGGCCAGCCAGTCATCTTGACCTTCAGCCTAAGCTGTGACTTGATGCATTTTTGCCCTGTGGGTGGTGCAGCACACAAACAGTTCTCTCTTCTATCTGGGTTACTATCTCAGCTTACTTGGGAAAGTCTGCTGCCTGGCCCTGGAAAATCATGGTTGGAGAAACAGCAGGGACTTTCAACTGAGGTTTTAAATACCTGGTTCCCACTGAAGTTCTTTAAAAGTCCAATCTAGCTGCAGTCAAGAGAGCCGTGAGAAAAAGTTTCCAATTTCTGGGACATTGAGCCTTTCAATGAATGATAGCAATACAAGATTCCAAGGCTGGGTTTAACATCAACTGAGAAAAAATGTGGGTTATCTATCCCCTTTGACCCACTTTAAGAAGCAGAAATTTAACACTGCACTTTTACAATAAGAAAGAAAAACATGTACTTTCTTTCCAAAGTACATTTGGAAACATTTGTGATCCCAGGCTATCTGAATATAGGTTATGTGGTCTGTCTATTTCAGTGATACTCCAGACATAGAAGGAAAAAAAAGTTTCCCAAATATTGAAATCCATTTTAAAGAAATGTTCCTTCCTTATTCATCTTTTTATTATTAATGATGAAGATACAATGTAGACGGATACTTCCAGTTTTGAAATTTTGACAACCACATTTTGCTTATGCTTTTTTTCTGTACCTGACTTTAACTAAAATCTCTAATTAGGAAAACAGATTCTTGCAATAGGAAAAAATATGAGTCATATATTGAAGCTTTAAACTATATATTTTTTTCCAAAATAAAGGTAAGTGAAAGCTAAAAAGAAAAAAATATACCTAAATAATAGAACTAAGTAACAACGTTACATGGCGCAACTAACTAAAACAATTGATATTTTGGAGAAAATGTGTAGAAGTATAGAAATAAAGTTAAGAATGTTACTTAGATTGAAAGTGAGGAGTTTAAGGCATTGTTCTTTGGTAAATAAATACATATTCTGTAAGTTCATGAAAGCATATTTTCACCAAGTACTAATTTGGTGGCATATATTTAGGACCATTTGTTTTTTGTTTCATTTATATTCAAATTTACAATCTGTTTTCTTATTCAAAAATGAGAAAGTCTAAAGTGTAGGAGGAAAAACACTTTAAAAGGTAAATTTACCCTGTTCAAGAAAAGCATCCGAGGAGCTGGTTTGGGAAATGAGGGGTTTTTTGAACACTTGACATGCTAATCATCATTTGAATTTCCCAGCGCCTTCAGGCCTGCTCGCTTCAAACTGGCCGGCCCCCACTAGCCAGATTGACACATTGCGTTTCTCACACAGGGATTTTGTACAACTGGGATTCTCAATTCAATATACTCTGCAATGGCTAAGAAAAAGTAAAATAAAGTGAAAGGTACCCAGGTTAAAAAAAAAAAAAAGGGTCAATTTAGAAGACATTTTAACAACAGTTTGAAATGATCCCTGGCAGCCAAATGTTAGTTTTGTCAAATCCAACATAGGACAAGGGGGACTTTTTTTTAAGTGGACTAACAAGTAGTCTGTGAATATAATTTGCCTCTAGAAAGGACACCTGACTTTAAAAAAGGAAGATAGACTAGAATTTTTCAGATTTCTTTGGTTCTTCCATTCTGTAAACAGGAAGTGATAAATTAAACCCCATTTATGGTGTAAATCAATAGTGACACATATTACCACTTCCTGCTGAAAAAGCTGCACATCTTTACACTGTTTTATAATTTCCTACTTGTTACTGAATTAAACTCAATTCTTGGCATTCTTCACTACACAGTTGTACCCATAAAATCTAATCATACCAACAAAAGATAACAAACTCATAAACTAATTCTACAATTAGGCAGGATGTACTAATTTTTCTTTGAGCTATTGAGCTATAAACATGCATGACAGATACAAAAACAGTACAGTTAAGAATAGTTTTAAGTAATATCTATATTTGAGACTCAAGGGCTTATAGATTCATATATAAAGATCTAATTAACCCTTTAAATGTCTTTGGGAAATAAAAGGCCAAAATAACAAATCACTATATACCAAATAATAACTACTAAAATATAACTACGTGTTGAATCACAAATTAAAGGTTTCTCAATGCTAGACCTACCAAAATGTCAAGAGAGAAAAACAGAAACAGTAAAGTGTAATAACAGCTACAATCAAGGAAGGACTGAGAATTTTAAGTCTGATTAAAGAGCCAGCAGAGATAACCCAGCATTCAGCTCACCATTTGAGAATGGCCAAATGAATGCATGACAAGTTTCTTTTGCAAATCGTGCACTTTCAAAAGGAAATGTATTTTAAGTGCTACTCAATCTGGAAGTAGCAATGTGCTTGAAGTTGTCAAAATGTGGATTTTAGAAGTTGTCAATGAACAGATGTTTTACCTTCAATAAAATTTCTTTTATAAAGAGCCCAATTTATGAACTAAATTTTCTTGAATAAAAGTTCAGAATGCCTCTGAGATTTCCATCCCTTTCCTTTATTAATTCATGAGCAGTTCAAGAACCAAACTGTTCCTAAATGAAACCAGTTGCCTCTCCTGGCAGAAACAAATCTACTGTTTCTGAGAAAGTGTACCTTTATAGCAGGCAAACTCGTTCAGGATGAGTCACTACCACTTTCCTAAACCTGCAATTTCCTTGTTTGTACTTTGACAACTCAAGGTCAGTTCTGTTTCATTTAAGGGTGAAAGGAATATTGTAGATATTCAAAAGATTAAGATAAAAAAGCAAATCCCTGATTTTACACACAATTGCTATGGGAAAACCATATTTCCAAATCACTGGAATTATCACTGGAAAAAATTACAACTACATTCCAATGATGTTGCACCAAAAATGCAGTGAAACTGATCCCTTAGATCTTTCCAAGTATTGACTATGTATCACATTTTCCGTTCATCTGGAGGAAAGTGAAAGCTAAAAAGAAAAATATTATAAAGTAACAGAACTAAGTAACAACACTACATGGTGCCACTAACTAAAAACAAATGAATTCTTAAAAGAGGAAAAACAAAAATGATCGTTACGTATCAGTCAGCGACTAGCATAGGGCTGAAATAACCTTTAGCTACAATTTTATTACCTTCCAGGAAAATTTCCAAATCATTTGTTTAAGAAAGACTTCATCTTATATTGGTGTAAAATGTAAAATTTAGTAATTTTCCTCACCTAGTTAATACAAATCAACTTTTTTTTAGGGTGCGGTGTCTGTACCAAATTACTGAAGGCTGAGGAGAATCATCTAGTCATACTCTCTGCAATACCCACCTCACCCCTTCCCATTCTCTTTCCCACTGACTTTCCTCTAGATTAAAGGAAAGTGATCAGAGATTTTCAAATAAACAAACATAACTGCAAACAGTGTTATGAATCTCATTAGCAAAACAGCCTTTTCTTGATCAAAACCAACATTGATGCCACAAATGTATAGTCAAATGAAGCAGCACTTACAGCTCACTGCAGTGACAGATGGGCAATTATAATAAGCTATTGCTAATGAGTAGGGTTAAAACAAACAGATGGAGTATATGCAAGTAAAAGGATGAGACCAAAAATCAACAAAAATGGTACAGAATGTAGTTTTTTCCCAATCAAAAATGAAAAACTTCTACTGATGATTACATCATCCTGATTTGTAAACACAACCCTGTATAATACAAAAATATAAGGCTGACAACACTCTATTACCTTCATGTATACACTTAACACTTCCATGAGCTAATTATGCATTTTTCATACATATAGCCATTGTCTCTAAATACTTGAGACATTTTTCTCACTTTATAGGGTGATAAAAGATTCCGCCACCTACTACTTCCCTTGGTTTGGCTTTTAAAACAGAATACATGTTACAACCAGGCTGGGAAACCCAAGACATTCTCTAACCTTTACTTCAGATGTGGTCTGGACTAATGAAGGAGCTAGAACATGTCATCTTTTCTTTTGTCTCCATTGTCCCCCAGCTAATTGCCACTTTAAACTTCAAATACACAAAGGACGAGTAATAATTATATTCAAAGCATAAAATGAGTGGGTTGTAAAAGTATGCTACTGAGGACTTCACATTTGATCATTATTTTCCCGCTTCCAAATCCTAGTGTTTGTGGGGGTGGTGGGGGGGCGTGGAGGGAAAAAACCTAAACAATATTGACAAGAGACTGTTTTTAACAAAGCTATCCTGGTATTTCAATGGCTTGGAAAATCATCCACTACCACATAAAATAATTTCTCTAAAATTGACCAAAAAATTATTTCAAATTATACTTTATCAGCTTGTTTTTATACAACATCCTATTCAAGGCTCCACCCACCCTTAATAACTAAGAAAGAGGCCTCAAGGGTTAGAGCAAGAAACTAACTGCAGTTCCCAATGACTGGCCCTTAACCTTGGATAGAATTATTTATGTGATGTTTCTCCCAACCACTTCTTCCAAGACAGACAGTTCTTTCCAAATCCTGGAAAAGCCTGTCTTTCTCAGGTAAGTTTTTCAAAGTTACAAATACAAAATATGGTTTTTAAATAGGTCATAATCAGGCAGTTGCCCCAACTGACAGGCATGTAAGATACAAAACAGTCATTTTGAAGTCTCTAGTCTGACCCAGGACCCTGGAGGGCAATGACCCTTATTTCCTCAACAGAATGCCTGGGCGTGAGTGACCAAGAGCTAAGTCTTCTCTTAAACAGGTACGGACACCCTTCCTTGAAAATACCGTCCCTCCCACATCCATGGCCCTTACTTCCCAATGTGAGAGTAGCCACTGAAAGCCTATGCGAATTTTTCATCATGAAGGATTATTTGAAGCTATTAAAAGTAATCCTTGATCATAATCAAGATTATATAGGAACTTGGAAAATATTTATGTTATAATGTTATAAAAGTAGCAAAATATAAAATGTGCTATGTAACTATGTATTAATAGAAAACAAGCACATGGAAAGCAACATGTAAAACAGTAAAGTAGTTATGTTAGGGTATGTAAGTTACTGTGAGATAATTTTCAACATGATGAACTTAAAATTTCCACATACTCTTTTATTACCTTGGCATTAAACAATTTTGAAGAAAATATTACGCATGCTATAGTTGAAATAGTACTCACTACAACCATCCTCCAAATTCTGGATTCAAGCAACTTTGGGGGATTGCTCTTGCAAAATCCTACCATTGAATATAATGCTGTTTCTACGGGGGGAAAAGTATAAGAAAGTGCACCAAACAACCAATCCACACACTCCATCTGAAAAAGCCCATGTTAACTGAAGACTGAAACCATTATTTACCAAACAGCTTGGATAAATTTGTCCCTCTTTCTTTAATTCCTACAGTGCCAGTTTATTTGCAATAGAATCACCTGCAATAGAATATGCAGGAAGAAAAAGAAAGGGATAAAGAAATGTGAGCTTGCTTTCACATGATGTGTCTTTGTGGCATCTGCAGAAACAAACCCAGAAGGAAAGGCATCACTTGCAAATTTCATTTTTCCATGCTATCCCTGTCCCTAATTAACACAGATAATTCTGAGTTTGCCATACTATAATTTATTAATCATATTCAATTAATCTAATCAGTTGTAAACCAGGAGAGGGCAACAGTGCAAGCTTTAATAAAGTCAGCTCATTAGACTTTAGAAGCTGCTCAGCTAGGGATCGCAATGAATTCCCATACACCCAAAGGGCAAAAGTGGCCTTGGGGAATAATTTGCTTTGTCTATTTTTAACTCATCTTTCTATTCATAAGGCCCTATATTACAATATGGATTAGAAAAAAGAAACAGCAGGAATATACAGTTGAAAAGTAAACTCGGGTACAGAAGGGAAAGAATTCTGGACTTCTGGGTGTGTAGGGGGCAGATGGAGCCAGAGTGTTGCCACATATAAACAGCTGAGAAAAAACTAAAAACAAATGACCAAGTTGAAAAATTTACCTCTGCAATTGAAAAGGGAGTGTTTTACAATGTTCAATTCATTTAGCCGGTTTTTGACTGATCCAAAAGCACACTGACAGCACCCTAACTGTAGCTCTCAGTTACTAATATGAAAAACAAAAACAGAACTGTCCACTCACATGATCATTTTACAGACACACTGTCATTTCAAGGATGTCCTCAGGCAAGCCTGGGGCAGAATTTCCACATCTGGTGGTCACAATGTTATGCTTCCAGTTTGGGCAGCGTAGTCATTAGGTCAGGAAATGCATACGACAGTGATACAAAGAAGTTAAGAAACATGATACCCAATGACTGTGTATTTTTAACCCCAAATGGTCTGTCAGCAGAATGAGAAGGAGGATGAAGGAAAATGTCACTGGCCATTTAGGAACAGAAAAGATCACAACACTTGGACTGCTGTTATTTGCATGAATTTCTGAACGTAAGGAAAAAAAGCAGAAAAAATTTGTACATTCAGAAAAAACTGATATTTAATTTACTTCAGATGAGCCTTTGCAGGCCTCAAGATTGAAGTCTACGTTGCAGACTTTGCAACCAATTCTTCAGCCTATGTGTGAGTATAATCCATTACTCAAATTATAGAACAGAAACGGAGACTGCTTTATTTAGGCCATACAAAAGATGTGGTAAATATTTTTCAACCACATATGAAAGATATAACAAGGTTTAACTTAGTCAAATGTAAGTCACGCTTAATGAAAATCAACTTGACTAATTCAAGGGCAACTTTTAATATTTAATTTGACAAGAAGCGTTGAGCCCAACGTGAGCCAGACCCTGTGGTAGCTACTGGAAAACAAGGAAGAAAACTTACAGGCCTCAGGGGGCTGCTAGGCTAGCAGTCACTAAAATGTCATAATGTGAAAATCCTACACCACAGTTGAAGCTTTTGTTAAAGATACTATTCTAAGGCTTGTTCTTCCGGAGCAAGAACTAACAACAGATGATGAATCCACATGATTTCCTGAGATACGAAACTGCCTGCTTTAATTCTGTCACTCCCACAAGCAAGCATATAATTATCTCCCTAAAGGCTGAAAGTAAACAAGTGACATTTGTCTATCACAAATGGCAAAATGGTAATAGTGATTTTTCACTGTTATTTAGAAACCAATTTGGCTTAAGATTTAAGCCAGTTTCAAAAAAAAAAAAAGTGCTCACTATAGCATCATCTTCACATTTCCTCCCTGCACTCCAGTATGTAAACTATAGCCTTGGTCAAGTTTGAAATTCTCTCTGAACTCTAAGAGACATGATGACTCGCTGAAAATCAAAATGGGCAAATATCACATTTACAAAGAATGGTCATATTAAAAATTCTGACAGCTTCAAGTTATGATTAGCAAAGGCTAAGGAGTGCAGCAAACCTCTGGCTCAGCTGGAGATTCTTGAGTCCCAGACTGCAAAGCCCTTTGTCTGATAAACACGATGAAATTCTATTAAAGAGCTACTGTTTATGATGTACCTACTATGTGCCAGGTATAACCCTAGGAAATAGCCATTATTATTATCCCCCATTTCACCAGTAAAGAACCTGAGGCTCCAAGAGGTTAAGTAACCTGTCCAAGATGACACATAGTAAGTGGCAGAGCTGGGGTATTTACCCATGTCTCCCTAGCTCCCTTCACTGGGTGATACACTACGCTGAGGAGGAGAATTCTGTGACTCAGGTGACACTTACAGGGGAATCTCCTTTCAGGGTCCCCCCTGGAGGTATGAACTCAGATTGCAAAGGACATGTAAGGAACCATTTTCAAACAGAGCACAGAAAGCTGAATCTAGCTCTAGGTCATCACTAGATCACAAAAGGAGAATGGGTCCACTCTGGGTAGACCTGAATATTAAGTATTAGTTCTTTGAGACTTCTGAGTATAGCCATCCCATAAAACATTGTTGTTCTAGATTAACCCGAAATAGAGCTCATCATCCTGGCATCTTTCAAACTGGAAAAGACTCCATCACTGCAAGTCTGTTTTGAACCAAAGCAAATCTCTTCCCCAGGCCAAGGCCCAAAATAAGGGAAGTCCAGGTGAAGGGGCAAGAGGCTCTGATGACAGGAATCCATCCCGTTAGTCTGAAAGACAGGGATTGGAACACTCGATGCTGCCCCAGGGAACATGCTCTTGTTTCTACAGGAAAGCTAGGAAGAACCACAAACGTGCGGGATACAGAGGGTATTAGCAGTGGTCAAACGTACTTCTTGGCCATTTGGAGGATACCTTTTAAATAAATTTCTTCCAACATGAGATGAATCTTTTATATAACTTTTCTCTAATTATAGTTGCATCTTCCAATTCTGAGTTTCTAATGAGAAAGAAACTATATTGGAAACCACTACAAATACTCATAAAAAATGAAAACATGATCAGCGGGTAGACTGACTGCTCTGTGACATCACCGGGGCTCCAAACCCAGTGCTCTTTTCCCTGTATCACCCTGTATCACACTGCTTCGTCACACGCTTTGTGAGATAATAACATAGGTTGTTTTCTACCATTTCTGAGACGGCACCATAGGAAAAAACAACATCAAAGACAAAAGAAGAACTCCTTTTCTGGAACCATGTATCTATCATTCAGGGTCTAATCAGGAAAAAGATACCACTTCCAGAATTTACCACAGAAGGAATGTAATACAGGGAATTGGCTGCACAGCCGCAAAGTTGCTGAGAGCCACACAGGAGATAGTAAAAGGTGAACCAACAGCAGGAAGCCACTCCCACCCCTAAGCTTGAGAGACAAGAGAAGTCTTGAGATGGTGTTATTGGAGCTGAAGGCCTAGAGTCACCTGACATGCAAGTGGAAACACGTGGGCCTGCTCAGTGGGAGCTAGAGCCCCAGAGGAGCAACCCAAGGCACAAAGGAGCGGGAGAAACACCCTGGTTTCTCCCTTTCTCTTCCTCTCCAATCTCCTGCCAGTATCTGATTGGCTGAACCCAGTCTGTAGCCACCTGACCCCAGGGGCCGGGGCAGCGGAAGAGGGAGGAGTGGATCTGAGGGAAAACTGACTATGGCCAGGATTCAACTTTAGAGGCAAGAATTAAATGTGTGTTACTGTTGTACGCCACTGAGACTGTGGGGCTGGGTGACAACAAAAGCTGACTGACAGACACTGCCACAGACATCAAGCAGGTAATTAAATAAGCAGACAGAAAAATCAAATAAATGGAGAATCAAATGTGAAATAATAATTATTTTCAATCATAATTTTGAGGAAAACATTTCCACCCTTAATTTGTGAGCCTGGGGCAGTGGGCAAGCAGCTCGATCCCCAGCCAGGCCCTGGTCCTGAAGAAGCACATTCGAGAACCTGTCTCGGGATGCACAGGATCCCAGCTGGAGGCGGAAAGTAGCCCTCGCCATTAGTATCCTGCAGCTTCATAATCCACTGGGCAGTTCAGGACAGGATGACCAGGTGAACTGGGAGTGTCATATGCTGGCAAGTCCGGAGCCAGGCCTTCCAGAAAGGAAGTCTGTCACTGAGTCAGCAGTGTTGCGAAGCCCTAAGCCAGAGCCGCACCAATACAACTCAAGGGTCCACAACATGGACCTAGAGGGCATTATGCTCAGTGAAGTAAGTCAGACAGAAAGACAAATACCACATGATCTCACTTATATGTGGAATCTAAAGAACAAAAGAAACACGAGCAAACAAAATAGAAACAGACTCATGGATATAAACTGATGGTTGCCAGAGGGGTGGTGGGGGAGCGGGAAGCTCGGTGAAAAAGGTGAGGGGATTAAGAAGCACAAATTGGTAGTTACAAAATAGTCACCGGGATGTACAGTACGTCATAGAGAATATAGTGACTCAGTAATGTCGCAACAACTATGTATAGTGCCGGGTGGGTACTAGACTAAGCAGGGGGATCACTGCATAAATTACATAGATGTCTAACCACCAGGCTGTACACCTGAAACTAATGTAAAATGATATTGAATGTCAACTTCAATTGAAACAAATAAATAATAAAAAAACATATAGCTCAAGGGTAGCCACGGACACGGCGACGCCAAGCTTTGTGCTTATACTACTTCCGTCACAGTACACAGCTCCATTAGTTACTTATAATCCCTCCTTTGTCTCAAAGGAGACTGGAAGCGCATTCAGGATGTGGGGTACCTTTTTAGCTTACAGAACTCTACAATTACCCACCTTAAAATACAGGACCCCATCCCACATATCCAACCCCCCTTTTCACGGTTCCTCAGTACATACCCTCAGAAATGCCTCCTTTATGTTCTACTCCGGTATTCCCCACCTCTAAGCATTTTTCAGGATTCCCCGACTGTCTGGAATATTCTCCATCCTTCTCATTAAAATCCTGACAGTGGTTCAAGACTCAGTAACTCTACTTCATCTGTCCTCCAGATATCCCAGCGAGCCAACTCTGCTCACTCTACAGAATTTAGAATAAATATCACTAGATATGTTATCTAATTATTCATGGTTCACGTAAGTTTTGCCTTCCCAATTAGACTTCAGGCAGAGAATCCAGCACAAGTGCACGCTAACTGCGCAGGTGCTCCAAAAATGGTTAAAGGGATGAATGAAAGACAGCCCTTTAGAAGCAGGAGCCTCGTCTTTTAATTACAACACTTCTTTTGGAACCTCTCTCCTGTTTGCCAAGCATATCACAGATACTCAAAATACACTTGACACTGATTAATTACTTCTGAATACAATCAGATTCGTGTATCTCTAAACTGATCCTACTTCAATGATACATCTTAATAACTGATGGATTAAGTTACATATTTGGGTAACTTTAGATGATAAATGCAACAACATTAAAAAAGAAACACACAAACACTAAAATAATTATTGAGAAAAGACCAAATCATAAAACACAGTATCAAGCACTCATAAAATAGATGTCTTTTATTTTAGAATGCAGAAGAGACACATGCAGTCTCTCACAGAGACATGGAATTGAGCTAAAGGTTGTTACCACTGTCTTAAACCTAATCCTCAAAAGATCATATGTTAGTTTAGACAGACGTAGGAGTCTGGGTGACTTTTGAAAATCCCCACACACAATGAAATAAACACTAATTTTGTAATTATATTAGGAGGACCAATGTAACTGCTACCACAAGTGGGAAAAAAAGAATTGGATATTTCATGTTGGTTAGACAGTTTTACTTTCTTCAGAAATCATAATTTTCTTAAAACTTTGGCAGCAACCACAAAACCGTATGTTGTAGATGCTTCTGCTGTGTGGAAATTCCTGCCATTGTTCCAGCCACCAGAAGGGCTTCCAGGGTCCACTTAGAGAAAAAGCAGAAAACCAAAAAAGCAGAGACAATAGGCTCATTACCCCAAAGACCCTAACAAAAACATAGCAAGTCAATCCAGCAGCCAATGCCCTCCAGCAACAAAGGCTTGATAGTTAAAAGGCTCAGTTTTCTTTCATGGAAAAAAAGGGATTTGTCCGATTAAATACAGCCTCCATGGAACAGGTTAAAAAAATTTTTTTTTAAGATTCAGTAGCAAATCCAGCCACAAGAGTAACTTTCTAGCATTTTTGACCCATGTTTAAGAAATACCTTTTATATCACAGCACATCACATATATACATACACAACTGAAACAAAAGTTTCAAAAAATAGCACTTGACCCTTACTCCTTGTTATTCCTGTACATGCAATGGATTCTGTACTTTCTTTTCTACTCTCTTAAATTCTGGTCTATTCTCTTCCTCTCCAATAAAAAAAAAAAACAAAGTTGATCTGGACACACTGAATTGACTTCATGACCCAATAATGGGTTGCACCCCACACTGAAAAACCTTGGCCTAAAAAACATTCTGGAAGTCAACCAAACGTCACATACTAGTTCTTTCTTTTTAAAGAATCCATGGTGATAAAGAAAGGCCACTCTACCTTCACTTTTTAACGAGAGAGGAAAAAATGACAACTTCAGAGCCTTGCATATATAGTAAGCACTAAAATACCTGTTAAATTTAAGAAGCCATTAAAAAGTGTGTGTGTGTGTTTCTGTTTTGTGAGCAAAGTAACAGAAAGGAACAGGGATGCTAAGACTTAAAGGAGCAAACGGAGAATTTAAATAATAGAAATACTGTCTGGGTAACATACCCAATTTTGTGATCCTGACATCGCCAGAGGTTCTGCTGCCTCCATTACCTGAGATGCTTTGATCCATGCCAAGGCCAAGAAGCAAAAGAGAAAAAGGCCCTTCACAAAAGGGCAGAAGAGTTCAACATGGTTTGTTAAGTGACCTTATTTCAAATGAATGCAATGGGACTATATCCTTTAAATGAGGGAATAATTGCCCGCAGAATCAAGGACTCTAGTTTAAATCAGTCCAGTATGGTTAGGGCACAGATTGTCCCAAAGAGCAAAATGCAGGCAAATAAAATGAGCATCAGATTCAACAACCTGTATAATGGAGTCAAATAATATCCCTCAAGATACTCTTCTGAGACCCCCTCACCCCCTCAGAGATAATGCCGTGACAGCTATAATGGGATAGGCTATGATGAATAAAAATAGCTCTCACTTCTCAAGAGCCCACTTAGTGCCAAGCACTGTGCTGGTACTTAATATACCTTATCACTGTTCTCAGTGCGAGCCTATACGGGGGCTATTACCCCTGTTTTACACAAGAGGAAACTGAGGTCCGATGGAGGATGGCAAAGTCTAAATCAGAGATCAGGAGATTGGAGGAAGGATGGGTATTAGAGAGGGAAGGGCCCGGGACTGAAGTATGCAGACCTCAGTCTTCAACTTCCAGATACCCTGAGGCCCAGCTGGTGCTTTGAAACAAACATGATATTGAGCCACAGGCAGCAACAGAAGGTAGCTGCCATGTCTGGAATGGAGAAAGGGCTCAGACTCCTGTACAGACTGCAGCCGCTTGACTCTAACATAATGAGGTGCGAGGTATGAGGACATAAGAGCTCTAGATACCCTATCAATTTTAAAGACCTTAATAAACAAGAAAAAATATACAAACACTATATAGTATTCCACAGAAAATATTTTTTATTTTTTCTTTAGAAAAAAACAAAACAAAAAACCCCCACTATATGCAGTTTTTAAGTTAGGAGGAAAAAAACCAGAAATGTGAACTTTCAAAAGCAGAAAACTCACATCTCAAGGGTTACACAAGAGAAATGAACTGAGGCTGAAATTGGAGGCAGGAGATCTCGCCCTGGTCACTTCTATTATCAGAGGCACGAGCTATGTGAACTGTTAGAAACTGAGCACACCCATTTCCAAGGAATTCAACACCACCACAGAATTCTTTTTCAAACTGAAATTATGCTCTTCAAAACTGCATTAGACAGACCCTTTACCTTCCACACTGTAATACCTGGAAAGGAATGACCAATTTGGATTGTTAAGCACTGGAAATGCTGGAGAGAAGGAAACCACTTTCGTTTTGTTCTTCAGAGCAGATATGAGAACCAGGAATAAACGGAAAATGTAGAATGCAATTTGGAAGACAGAATTTACCCATTTTCAGTTTCCATACTCATACGCAAAAGCAGTTGGAAAGAACTCATGTAAAAATTCCCCTTAACCAGAGGAAGACATTTTTTTAGTGTCTATATTGCAATATAAATTTACAACTTAAGCTTTTATCATTATTTTAAAAATGAAAGCTGCATCATCTGTAGTCATAAATGCACAGCCTACTGAATTTAAAACAAGCACACATTATAGTTTTAAGTATAAGCAGAATAGCTAACTGAACGAGACATTCTTTATGCACTACAATGGCTTTTCTGGGCAGTTGGCACTATTTGGAGGACCACGAATTTACTAATAAGCATCAATCCAATGACCTAAGTCATATTATGATTGCTCTCCTACCACAACCGCTGGCTCCCTTCCCACATGCCACTTCTGTACACATCCACCTGTAATTTTTGTTTTTTTTTTTGTCAAATAGTGCCTAGAAGACATTTATCCTCTTCAGATTTTATTTGAAGAAATAAGTCAGAAAGCAATGATATAGTATAACTTAGTTACAATCTCAGGTACCAGCTAGGAAGCAGAAAAATGAAAATTAATCTGTGTACAGGTTGAAATTGTCCCTAGTTTTGAAAAGAGATTAGTCAAAACCTGAGTTTTTCTTTTTGATTCCAAAGGGAAGGAGGGGAAGAAAAAGGAAGAGAGGGAGAGAGGGGAGAGGGAGGAAGACTTCAGACACTGAAACACTTCTTAGGTTTCTGCCAAAGTCTTACAAAAACCTAATACAAACCTCATAGCTAACCAATGACAGTGACATGTGCTTTTAATTATATTCTGAAAATGTGCAAGCAAGCAAAGCAAAATTGTATCATGGTTCTCATTTACATTTATCATTCCCTCACTATGGGAATATATAATCACATAGACATCTGTGGCTGACTGCATATGAAGATGGGCCTTTCAAGATCAAGTTTAAGAGTTCTAGCATTTTTCTTTCTATTCATATACCAATTGTGAGGCAATTCACTAGAGCTGTTTTAGTGAATAGGGAAACGTGGGGAAGTCCAGAGGCTATCTCCCCACCATGTATGAGAATGTTACAATAATTTCCCTGATTCCCCCACCCTCCTTCCGACAGTGAAGTGCACAGGTGATATTTCCTTTCCCCTTTCTGTTTATAAGAATCACTTTGTACTTTATAACACTTTTCTTTGTAAGGATTCTCTATTTTTTCCTGAGTCAAAAGTGATGCAAATTATCACTACCATATCTTGACTCTTCTGATGCTTAATCAGAATTTCCCTTCCCCCAGCTGAAAGTGACATTTTCTAGTACAAAACATTTCCAAGCAAAATGGGGTTAGACTTGAATAGATATGAGTCACTGCTGAACATGAACTGAAACAGAAAATGTGATGGTAAAATCCCTCCCTTAGAAACTTTATCTCACAACCCCGGATGTTTGAAAACGATAAACACAGTGACCTACGCAACAACAACCTGGATATCTAGTTTTTGTTGTTGTTTGTTTTTTGCTGTGAACTAGTTCGGCATGTTTTGCTTGTTGTGTGCCGAGAATGCTTCTACACCAACTACATCCACTCAGAAGGCAGGACCACAATGCACTGTGCCAGGAAAACAGGGCTCTGAATGATGGTGAACAACCAACTGGGGGCATTTCACCATCGGATCAGATGGATATGAGCCGTACTGGTCGGTCAGTATGTGGCAATACTAAGGAAAATGTGGTGGTTGGCAAAGACTCCACCCAAACCGTAACTGGATTTAACTGGAGATTAATTTTGAACTCTACCATACTCACTTTTACTTTTAACAAGATATATTTAAAGGAAGTATTTGCTAAATACAGTACCAAGAATTTTTATAAAGAAAATTTCAAACCAAGGCTTTCTCTTACACATTCTTTCCTGTTTGAACGGCCATCATAATTAAATATAATAGGGCTAAACAGCCTGTCAGTGAGAGATACAGTCAGTGTATGAGCACACAGCCTGGAGCAGAGCACAGTTATAATGTCCCAGTAAGTGATGAGACAAGAATCTCCCAACCTCCCAACACGTCAAGGAGCAAGAATTCACTCAACTTGGCTGTAGTTTCAGGAACATCTGTGAAACATTTCCCCATAATCTCAATAATTTCTATACTTCTGATCTACAATGGATATTCTTATTATTTGTTCCCCTGTCAAAAAATAAAAGTTTTGCCAGAAAAGCCAAGAGATTTTAATGCAAAACGCTTCAGCCAATGAAAGCAGAGTTCATCATTCACTTTTACCTGGGCTTTTGCAGATAAGACACACATCTCATACAAACTTCAGAATCCTCCCCTCTTTTCCTGCTCTTGTCTTTTGATATTGCAACAGCTCCAATGGGTCACTGTGTAGTGGTATCTCTTGGCAAAAGAACTTTCCTTAGGTTGAGTTAAGGCCTGGTTTTTTTAAAGCTAATTAGAGTATTATTAGTATGCTGCTAGAAAATGCCTGTGTATGATGTTTGGCTTTCAGTCTCTTGAAGAGACAATTCAATTTCTCATTTTTTATTTAAATACCAGTCATTTGCAACGCAAAGCCAGCCTACAGTTTAGAAAAGGCCAAGAACTGGCCCACTGGTTCCCGCCCACTGCTGCCTGGCCACCATTGCTGTCACTACTTACAGCCTCCACCCTTTTCAGTAGAAAAGACAAGAGAGAAGAGGCAGTGGCACACTCTTCCTTCTCCATCCAGGCTCTTCCACGTCAGAAACCCTGCCTCTTTCCCCAGGTCCAAAACGATCTCAGAGCTTTAATGGCAAAAGTTGAAAAATGGCTCCACCATAGGTCAGAAGCCCAAAGGTAGAAGGGGGTTTACACTAGGAGGCCTAGCTGTGGTCCCACCACCTCTCTCTCATCCAGGTTTTCTTTTGCACAATTCAAACTCAGGAACAAAAGATTTGGGGGAAGAGGGGAGAAGGAGACAAAGCAGCAAGAAAAAAACAAATTTGTTTAAAAAAAAAAAAATTTTTTTTTTAAAAGAATGAAAGTGACAGCCTGTATATTACTCAAAGATGACGCTCTATTAGATACAGAGAAAGCCTCTTTATCTGGATCAGGCCAATGTTCCCAGGGCGTTGACAACTCTACAGAAGACCAGAGGCAAAGAACTTGTAGCCTATCACCTGGGAGGAAAAGATCTTCAGGACCTCCTCTGTCAAAACAAAATCACTTTTTCAACAAAGGTTTCACGGGAGAATGTCAAATGAAATACGTAAATTCTCAATTTAACCACCTCAACTACAGCAGATCTTAATTCCATGCTGAGACATCTAGAATTGTGGGCCAAGATTATTTTCTCTTTAAAAGATAAATGAACATTCTTAACTTGTAGTAAACAACTGTAAGTCTAATTCCAGAATCATCAGAAAAAATTCTAAGCAAGTACCTTTTAAAAGACCTGTTCCCCCAAAGATGAGAGCTTTATTTATCCAAATTTAATCATCAATATCACCCTGAAATTTCAGTTCAATGACAATTTTTTCGAGTACCAAACATGTTCCAAGTACAATACTTGGCAATGCAAAAAACACAAAGATAAAATAACCTTCGTTCCTAAAGAAAGTTACCATGGAAGTGGGGCAAATTGGGCAGGAAGAAGATGGGAAATGCCATGCAGAAATCCATGCAGGGTTTAAAGTACCACTGAGAAAGGAGAAAGCACCTTCTGATGGGGTGAGGGGGCAAGGAGAAAGTCACATCTGAGGAGCATCAGGAAGGAAAGGCAGGATGTCAACAGGCAAATAAATACTAGCTTAGATGTGTTCATGGAACCATCCATCCATTCTGGGTAGTGCAGTGATTCCTAGCCTTTTAAATTCTGTGAATTAGTAACATTTCCAGAAACAAACATAGAAGGTGGTTGTGGTGAGGAGAATGAAAGAATTTAAAAGAAGAAGTATACTAAGCTAGGAACTGTGTATTCCATAAAATTTGCTTGGGTAAAAAATTGGGCTAGAAATAGCCTTTTCTCCCTCAGAGAAGATAGCAAAAATTCCATTGCAAGTTTTTAAAATTTGCAAATGATAGTGAGATAAATAATAACCATCTATTATTACCATTACTTCATCGGAAGCATTTTAGTTCTAAAAAATATAGGAAGCACATCATCTCAGAAACTTAAAAACAGCATTCCCTCTCATGAATGGGGCAGCTAGTAGCCTTACACTGTTCAGGAGAAAGCGTGGCCACAGCCTGCCAGGCACGTCTGTTTAGGAATCCCTGGGTTAGAGTCCAGGACTCCTGCAAGGAGCAGGAGGAAATCCAGCTGAAGCCACACGGTAGGGAGTTTAGAATGGTAGACTGATGAAGATATATTTAATTAGGCAAAGTGAAAACTAAGACTTTCCAGAGGAGTAAGGAAATAATAGGATATACAATCAGAGCTGTGCTCTACAACTAATTTTTAGATCAAAGTGTGTAGGATGGAATGAGGGCACAGGGTGGGGGGGGTCCTGCTCCAGTGAGACTGGAAGAGTTCAGGCCACCTAAGAGGATATCGCAAGCACGAAGTGAGAGGTGTTGAGGGCCTAAATTAGGGTGGGAGAAGAATAGACAGAACTTGGCAACAAATTACACGTAGGACTTAAAGCGTCAAAGGTGACTTCCAGGTTTTTAAACTAGATAATTAAAAATATATATATTGGTAGTGTTAAGAGAAATATGAAAATTCATGAAAAGGACTAGATAAGAGGAAGAAATGAAATCATTTTAGGAGTTTGGGAAAGGCTGGGGATATAGAGTTAGAAAATTGGGGAGTCACACGTGGAAGGTTTAGAGGGAACAAGCTTACTTCCTTCATCACTTGGGGATTTCTGAATCCTTACTATGTGCCAGGCACTGTACTAGGTGCTGGGATACAATGAAGAACAACAAATCTGGTACCTGCACTCACAGAGTTGCAATCTGGCAGGAGAGACAGATACTAATACAGTAATCACACAGATGGGTGTGATTACAAATTGCATTAATGTGTCCAATTTCCAAAAGACCAAAAAGGAAAAAACAGAGAACAGATACTTGGAAACTGACTTTAATTTGAAATGCAAAAGGAGATTACCAATGGAAACAGAAGGCACAGGTAGAAGAGTAGGAAGCAAATCAGAGCAGACAATTCCTGGAAGCTGGTGGAGGAACGAGTTTCAAGGACCAAGTACTAACCAGTGCCAAACACTGCTGAGAGGCTGGGGGAACGAAGACTTGCGAAAAGGCCACCGGCCTGTCCAATAGGGAGGACATGATGACCTGGATACAATGTTGAAGCAGGCAGAGCAGGATTTTAAGGTGTTAAAGAACAAGGAGATGGTAGAAAAGTACAGGTGACAAGAACTCTCTTTCAAAAATTTATACAACAAAGGAGAAGGGAGATGGGTGACTTGAAGCAGCGAATTTAAGGGCTCTCCTTATTCCAATGGGAATGATTTCAACAGGATTGAAAGGAGAACAGAGAGGGCCAGCAGAGAAAGACAAGACAGAAGATGTAAGAAAGGAGGGGGACGACGGCCAGAGCCAGGTCCCAGGAGAGTGGGAAGGTATTATTACATCAAGAACATCAACCAACAGGTCACCACTGGCTCCTCGGAGAGAAGGGAACAGGAAATGCATGAAGGTGAAAGTACCCAGAAATTAGAGATGGTAAGAAAGAATGCTGAGGAAGCTCTTGTTAGGGAGTCATGGGGTCTTTTCTGGAAAATAGGTGCGGGGGTGGGGGTGGGGTCATTTGCTGTGATCTGAGCGAGCCGGGAAAGCTGGACTTGAGGACCTTCCAGGCACTTATGCCTGGGCATAAATGAAGTTAGCAGGCATTTGTTTTTCAATTATAGTTGACATTCAGTATTATTTTATACTAGTTTCAGGTGTACAGCATAGAGTTTAGACATTTAAATAACTGACAAAGTGTTCCCCCCATAAATCTAGTATCCACCCAGCACCACACTAGGCGTGTGACTATAGATGAATACTCCGGGTAAAAGAGAAACGGGGTCATTTTATCACTCTCACATCTAGAAAAAGACCATAAGCAATAACGGGTGAAATTTATACGTCCTTTGACGCGTATGTATGTGCTAATGAATGAGGTATCACTATCGCAGGAGCCCCAAATCCATTCCTCAGAAGAAAATACATGGTGTTCATTTATTCCACAAACAGATACTGAGGCCTGAGCATCGGATAAATGAGCTCTGAAGAGGCACGGTTCCTGTTCTCCAGAAAGTGACAATCAGATGTGATGTCCTGAAAGCGTCTGTTCTTCCCACCACTTGGGCACACAGCCTTGCTTGAAGCACTAACTGAACCCACCAACACAATCTTTATGCTTCACTGAAGGCAAGACTCTGGGCATCTGAACATTTTTAGCACAATACTTTTCTAGATGCAATATAATTTGAGGGAATGGTCTGGGCCATAGAGTTACAAGGCATGGTTTTTCAGTGCCATGAAACCCCAAAATGAACTCTTAAAACCATGGCAGCTTTCAAAATCATAAATCACATGTGTCACTTCCCTGCATATGTCCTTTCGACTGTAGTCAGAATAAAATCTCTCTCTATCCTGGTCTTCGAGGCGTTTCATGACTTCATCCCTGTCACCTCTTGTACTATCCTTGTATATATATTGTTTTAATGTTTAAAAACACTTTTAGGGGTGGCCAGTTAGCTCAGTTGGTTAGAGTATCGTGCTCTTAACAACAAGGTTGCTGGTTCGATCCCCACATGGGCCACTGTGAGCTGCGCCCTCCACAACTAGATTGAAACAACTACTTGACTTGGAGCTGATGAGTCCTGGAAAAACACATTTAAAAAAAACCCAAAAGCACTTTTAAACTAGTGAAAAGCATCCCACCTCACCTTCCTAGTCCAAAGCAAGTTCTGTACAAACCAAACCCAATTTCAGATTTTTGCCTACTTTGCACATGTAATCATCATGTACTAAACAGCACAAGATGGAAAAGTGTTAAAAGGGGTAAAATTGTGCTTTACACCCATACTCACACATTTATTTCCCTAATTCTCTTGATGAGACAGTTTAATGATTAAAAAGAAATTAATAGCATGTATAGAGATTGTAAAAATATAATTAATGACTTTTTTGAAATTAAAGTATCATCATCTTGATTATTAGGTAAAGAAAAGCCTATTAACTAACTTTCAAGTTGGGTAATTTACTCCATTAAAATCTGCTATGGTGCTTCAAGATTTAATGTATTGTTCAAATTCATGTATGCAAACAAACTCATTAAAATTCAGGAGACTTCACTCAGAAACTCACTGCACTTAAAATTCAGGGCCGTAACAGAGGACTTTGAGCTGGAATATTTTCATTGAAACATTTGTCCTTTCTAGACAGGGCATTCTACACTGACTTGGGTTTTGTTTTTGTTTTCACCCCGAGGAGGAATTCCAGATGCCCTGAGTTTGCAGCAGCTGGAAGGCGGTGAGGAGCTTCCTCCTCAGTTACACTGACGTTCTGCACCCCAGGCCAGGGCTGCTCTGGACACCTCCTTACACCAGAGGTGGCCACGGATAATCACCTTCTCTCTGGGAATAAGTTTAAAGACAAATATTCCTCATTCTAGCTTTGTAAAACGTACGTGGTCCTCAACTTTAAGAATTAATTTTCTAGAAAACTGAAGCACATCCCATAAGTAACCAAAACGTTCCTGTTCGTATTTTTTATGGAACTCATTCTCACAAGTTACCTGGAAAAAAATAAAACACATCACAATTTCCTGAGCCTGACCGTGCGCTAGGCCCTGCGCTAAATGCTTTATTACAGCACTTCATTAAAGCGCCTTGCAACAATCCTCAGAAGAGGGAACTGAGACCAAGGAGACTAAAGGATTTGGTGACATCACCCAGCGGGTAAAGAAAGAGCAATACCACAGTTCATCTTGCATCGCCTCCTTAAAGATAACTCACCTTTTTAAAAAATATTTTGAGTGACTATTGGGACAGAAAGGCATCGTGGTTAAAAACACACTCTGGAACCAGACTGCCCGGATTCAAATCTGGATTGGTTCCACCACTTACTAGCCTTGTGACCTTGAGAAGTTATTCCACCATTCCGTGCCTCAATTACCTCATTTTGAAAACAGAAATAACAGAAGGCACCTCAGAGGTTGTTGTGGAAATTAAACGGGTCAATCCATGAAAAATGTTAATTCATGTAAAATGCCTAGAATTGTGTCTAGTATACAGTAAGCATGCAATAAATGTTGGCTCTTAGCATTAAAAGCAAGTGTAATAACAATGACACACCCCCAGGAATTACCAAGCTGTCAGGACCGGCCCTGAGTTAACTGGGACCGAGTCTACTCACACACATCCTCCTACTCGTTTTCATTCTCTCTCTCTCTCTCTCTCTCTCTCTCTCTCTGTCTCTCTCTCTGTCTCTCTCTCTCTCTTTGTGTCTCCCATGTGCCAAAGATGTTATACACACAATGATTCATTTCATTCTCAAAATAAAAGGAAACAAGGGAGCTACTATCTTTTATCAATAAGGAAAATGGTTAAATGATTTGCGCCAGTCTCTTAAATAAGAAGTAACAGTCAGGATTTGAATGAGAGTTTCTGTCTCAAAAAGCCCAAGTTCTTTTATATACGCAATGTTATTTTGAGTTCTTATATTCACTTTTTCTATTTTGTCAGGGAGTTCGTGGGTTATCATTTAGGAGCAGAGTTTTGAAAGGGCCTTCCGGGTGTACGCAGCACATTCCCTTATGAAGAAATGCTTATGAAGAAATGGAAGCCTAGGAAGTTTACTATTGAGCTGCCCAAGTCATATAACACATGCCATTGCTGGATACCACACTGCCACTTTTTCCTCTTGGATGTTGTTGGCCTGCCTTAGGAGGCCCTCCACCCTGCTCCTAATCTCTCAGGGGCTCAGAGAAACCAATGACTACTGTACAAATTAAGAGTGCACTGGCTAAGTGAGGACCCAGGGACTCCCCTATGAGGCAAGCACATGAATTTCAGCGGGTGGACTTGATCATATCAAGTTAGCTCCTTGGGCCTTTCTGCTTGCCAGCTCACCCCAGCATTCCGCAGACTCAGGGTGATCAAACAAATTAGGTGTAAGTCTAGTCTACAACGCACTGTGATTCTGAGGAAAACTTCCAACCGGGACTTTACAAACAAAACCCGGAGTAGACAATTTCATCCTGAAAAAAATAAATAAAGGACAGGCTAACGTGAGGTTTAAACTTGATTTGTCAAAGGAAGGAAGCTGTTCTTAGCACATTGCAGTTTAAGACCAACAACATACAAGCATAACAAACCAACGGCCCCATGTGGAGAGGCAATGCTGAGATGTCTGATATGGTTCTCCTTCCACAAAAGAGTTGGATTAGTAATTAAACTCTGTCCCCTCCTGCCCACATTCCGCTGGGCATATATCTGATTGCTTCCTAAGGGACTGGGGTAGAGGCCAAGAGAACCGAAACCAAAAGTCCGCTGACCTCCCACGGTCAACAGGCAACGTGACGCGCGTGTATTAGCTGTTACTGGGGCCTGTCCAGGGAGAGGTTGATTTCACCTTCCACTCAACACACTTCTCAAGGGTTTGCCAGTCAGTTTACACAGTTCTCAAAGACCACTGGAAGTGACCGCTACTACAGGCTAAGTGCCATCGCACTGAGTTCCATGGAAAACTCCAGGACCCATCAGAGAGGAGCAGGTTGTCACGGACAGACTGTGGTCCAGAACCCAAGTGCGAGGCTCAAGTCTTGGCTCCTCTCTACTTACTTGATTGACCAAGTCAATTACCTTCTCAGAACCTGAGCTTCCGTGTGGACAACATGGAGATGAGAATAATTTCTGTCCATGGACAGGATTATTGAGTTTAAATAGAATGTAAGCGAAAGTACTTGTAAACAGTACTCTGCAAACAGTAAAGGTCCCAGAATGAAGGTCAGGGGCAACTGACACTGTCTGCCAATCTCCTAACTGGTTCTGTGTGTAAAATCCCCAGGGACTCCCCACTGCTCTCAGGATCAAGTCTGGACTCTTAAACAAGTTTAAAATTCCTTCACGATTTGCCCTCTAATCACCCTTCAACTTTGCATCTTGTCGCAGGCTCTACTCACTTCACTTGATGCTTCAGCTAAACAGGATTTCTTCAAGTTCCTCCAGAGGCTCTGCTATCTCACACCTGCAGCGGCCAGCCCCCCCTTACGCTCTCCCATTCTATCCAAATAACTCGGGCTGTGGGTTCTGATTTTACCTTAGATGTCATTTCCGCCTAGAAGCTCTCCTCTACCTCTCCTCTGTACTTTTATAAAATCTTCTGTTTATCCCTCTGTAGCCCTTCTCATCATTGTGTTAAAACTGCCTGGATACTCATTACTCTTCCCCCTCTCAAAATTTTATGGATTAAATAATGTTCACTGAATGAGTTGAATTTAGTGAAAATGACTCAGTGTCTGACATTATTAGCCTGTTAACAAATCACTGCATCTCCCCACCCCCCAGCCGCTCCTTTTCCCTGATTAAAAAAGCTAAGGCAAAAAAAAAAAAAAAAAACCATGAGAAGCTTAAAGACTTGTCCAAAAGCAACTGGCTAACCAAGGGCAGAAATGCAGTGCTTGGACTCTACATCTCCTAGTTCGCGCTCTGACTTTTCACCTATAAAATGTTGATTATGTCCAGATTTTATGCTATACCATCAATGTCTGTTCAAGAGAACTGAAGGCAGATGAGGTGTAAGAGAAAAGAGACTTGAAATCAGAAAACTAACACTCAAGGTCAGGCTGTGTGTGACCTGGAACAATCTCCTTAGGAGCCTCAGGCTCCTCATCTGTCAAAAGGAAATGTGCATATCCATTATTTTAGATTATTTTTCACTCATGCTGTGTTTTATATGAAGAAAAGGAGATAATTGGAAAATACTTTATAGATCTCTCAAAGAAATATTTTTACAACTTTCAAGTGATTATTTTTCTGGTGACATTCAGTTTTATTTAAACCACGGCATTTTTAAGGATGGGATTCAAAAACATTAAGTAGTTACTTTAGTACTACAAAAACTTTAACTGACAAGATTAACACAGGCTTGGCTTGAATGAACTAATGCTACTATTTCTTCCTTCTGTCTTCATATCATCAAAACACTAGTGTCCACCTGCAAAATAGAACTCTTGTCCACAATCATTAACTAAAGAACGCAAAGGACAAACCCTTGACCCTGAAGATCATGAAGCCTGCACTTGCCTTTCCCCAAGAGGAAACAGGCCTGTCTAATGCCCTTGGGAGGGGCTTGTGACAACCCTGACTGATTGGAAACATTCATCAATTGTTTCTCAGAGTACTATATACTGTATTTTGTAACGATAAAGAGATGATCTGAACAAAAACTGTGGTAAATCATATAATGAGATCACAACATAATTTAATAATAATTGGATTTTATGGAAATGAAAGAAATTATTTCCCTCGTCCCAGGAAGTTTTCATGCTTCCATAAGACTGGAAAATTTCAATAGCAAGTAGAGAAACCAGGAAGTGCACTCACTCAAATTATTTTGTTTGTGGATGACACTCTAATCTGTATGTCCCTGCCCATTACCGGTGGTGACTGAGGCAAGTAGCAATTTTTTAATATCTAGTTCTAAACAATATAGGAGAGCAATGCAGTCAAAGATCACTGTCAACTCTCAAACTATTTTAGGCAGAAGTTTCTAAACCCAACAGTTCACTCCAACTGCTAACAAAATCAAAAGACTTAATAAGTAGCTAAAGAAATCGACAGGGGACGAGAGCAGAATGTTGTTTTTCTTCTTCTCTTTCCAACACAATCCCCTCTCTCCAAAACCTGGTATGGGTGAGGTGTTAAAGGAGAAAGTGGTCTGAATCATATTCCAAAAATGGAAGTTAACTCTCAGTAAAGAATCCTTTTCCAGGCCATCTCAAGATTTTACTCACAGACCTTTAGAAGCAAAAAAGTTTAAAATTCCTTATTGAAAACCATCAACAGTTACTCCATCCAAATTTATAGGCCACAAACAAATTACAGTTGGGTTAATCACTGACATCTCACAAGGGAAAACTCTTTTTTGTTAATGGATTTTGTGTTTGTGTAGTTAAACAAAAATTTTTTCACTTCCACAGCTGAGAGTCTTTTTAAAAGAAAGAGTTTTAGTGGGCCATTGCTAGCAAGAAAAAAAAGGACCAGGTTCTGGGGCGTGAAGTCCAAACCACCAACAACGGCACCAGGAGGGAAGGAAAGGCAACACGTCCACCGTCCTGGGGTTGGTGAGCATTTTTATACATCAAGTAGGGCGAGAAAGATGTAAGTTCTTTTGAAAGAATTTACATTGGCTATAGATAAAGGGGGTGGCACGTGAAGTGGGCTAGTTCTGGGGTAGGCACAGAGTCCATAAGGAAAAAGTGTTTGTTCCTTTGGATGGGTTGGGGGCAACAGTCTGGAAAGTTCATGTGTAAACAAGAAGCGGAGGCTCCAGGGGTTTGATGGCGCCTGGCTATCCTCTCTTCTAGATAATAGCCACCTGGAAGTTAATTCAAAGTTCCAACATACACTCAGGAATGTGAGCAGTCTTGTTAGCTGGCCCCCAGCTACTAACAGCCTAAGCTCTGTCTTTCTCTCACTCTCCAGCCCACTGTAATTTAATTTAGAACATCTCGGAATTGTTTTTCTTGTCAGAGTGTATGAGATTAGAATATGTTGCAATACCTACTCCAGATAAACAAATACTGCATAGGGCCATAAGAAACGAACCTTAAAACTCAGCTTTTAAAAAGGTCAACCTAAATTTTATGGCAAAACTTGGTCATATATTTTAGAGATTGTACTTCTACTTTATACATCAGGAGAATATCTATGAGTTGCTAAAATAATTACTGCCAGGTTCTTTGCCAAAACAGACAAAATAATAATGTGATGTGGGGACAGTCACATCAGTCCTGGCTCTGCCAGCAGGAAGCTGTGCAACACTACATGCTGCTCAACTGCTTTGTGGTTGGTTTGTATCATGATGAGATGGGTTCCATACTTGAGCCAGCTTTTGCAAAGTTCTGTGAAATCCTGCAATGCTGTCACCGGACTGCAAGTAGCACTGTCATCTAGTCTATCTCAGTGACAGCAAGCCTAAATTTGATGAACGTGAGGACATGCAGAGCTTTAGCATTTTCTCCTGGGAGCCAAGAATTAAAATTCATGCCCAAAGGTTCAGCAACAGGTAAATACTAAAACGTCTAATTAAACTGACGCTGAATGCTACAGGTAGGACAGCCAAGTTACCCAGCTGCTGCGGGGACTGTTTCCAAATTGTTCCCAAAGGAAGTCCTGAGTAACTAAGTAACAAAAAATAAAATTAAAAATAAAAAGCAGGCTTATTTCTTCCTTTACAGACCACCAGGCATTTACTTCCTTTTAAGGCTCTGAATAATTCAAGACAAAATAAGAAAAGGACTTTTTTATGTTCCATAGGAAAAGAAGAATAGGGCACATCTATATCCAATAATCATTCACCAATATTTTTAATACTGAAATTTAGACATAATGCATTGGATAATAAATACCGTGTTTCCCCGAAAATAAGACCTAGACGGACAATCAGCTCTAATGCATCTTTTGGAGCAAAAATTAATATAAGACCCAGTCTTATTTTACTATAATATAATACCTAGTCTTATATTAATTTTTGCTCCAAAAGATGCATTAGAGCTGATTACCTGGCTAGGTCTTATTTTCAGGGAAACAGGGTAGCTACCTATTCACTCTAGAAAATAGACAGCATATGTGTGCCACATTGCCACCCACACTCTCCCTCCATTGCCATGGCAGACACCAGGAATCCACGAGAGCCCTCCAGCTTGCTGAGCTCAGTTCAGGTAGGACCACAGAATTCTATGCAACACAGCATTCCAGGTGGCCCCCACCAATCGTCAGTATTGGCATTTACGCTGAAGCCTACTTCACCCGGCTTTGCATACTCCTCAACGTACTAAGCCAAAATATTGAAATGGATCTTCAAAGAAAGCCACTTCTTCATAGTTCCAAGGCTACTACAGTATAACCTTCATTTATACTCTAAAATGTAATTTTTCCCCCTGTAATAAGAACAGAGAACATAACCGCAAACATTGGTTTTACTTGACACACTATGCTATTCCAGTGAGATATGTAAGCAGTTCTATATAATAAAGGTTTATATTCATCTTGTTAAAAATAGAATTTGGCTTTATTCAACCCAAACACCCAGCCCAGTTCTAATCCACTCACTACCCTGTCACTCAACCGAGTGCTGGGCAGAACACAAACACAAACACAGCTCCATCTGCTAATTAAAACTGGGCACCGAAACTGTTAACAGGCATCTGTTGCATTGTTTGAATCTAATGGACAGAGACAAAGATGAAATGGCTCTTCCAAAGCAAATCCAGTGACTTCACTCATTTTCTCTTTGGTATTCATTCTAGTGGGGGGTTGGAAGCAGGGTGTTAAACAGCTTTTTATGGAACCTGAAAGTTAAATATCTTGCATATTTTAAAGCATCCCTTTAAAATGATTATTGAAAAATAGGCGGCATTTTATAGGGAGGAAATCCATTTTTGTGTAAAGAATTCAAGTTAAGCACTTTTAATTTTATCTCAGGTATCATCTAATCATCTATAGTACTAGAAAAGATAATAACTGAAATCCAAGCAATGCTTTACAGTTGATACAGTGCTTTCACAATCCATCCATCCATCCATCCATCCAGCCTTTCATTCATCCAGTTGAGTGGTCATTTAATAGAGGCTTTGGAGATTTAAAAGGTGAATAAGACTTGATTTCTGCCCTAGGGAATTCACAGCAACCCTGAAAAGTTGGTACTGTATTCTTACACTCTATTCTGTATGAAGAAATGAAGGCTCGAGAAAGACAACTGATTTACTAAAGGCCAGAAAGCTCTGAATGGCAGATGTCAAGACATAAACCCAGATCTGACACCACACACATTGCTCTTAATTCGCCATGTTATCTCCCTAATACCAAACATGAACCAGTCCACTTCATCGGCTCCTTACACGTCAGAGGCTCCACATTATGTTATGTTCCACGATATTATTACTCACAACCTAAAACCTATGTCCCCATCCCCGCTCCAACCTTCTTCCCATCCTGCTGGGAAAAACTCTTTTCCTGCAAAAATTTTCCAAGTAGCAATTCTAACACACACAAGAGCTCGAGCTGGTCCCCAGGATGGCTTTGTGAGCAGGCAAGCAGACACGAACTAGAACCAGCTTCAGGCTACGCCAGCAGCTAGCTCCCTGGTCTTCTACTTCTGGTTCCAAGGTTCTTTTCAGATTCAGTTACCAGATTCAATTCAAAAACCAACTGCTAAAATTCTCTTTGTCTTCAAAGACTAGACTTATTTCACTCTACAACAACATGCAAACCAATTTCCCTCCAGCTTTTCTCAGTGGATCCAATCTTGGTGCTGCTGCCAAGAGAATCTCCTCCCTGATTTGCTATCATGCAAAACCGCTGGTCAAGCTCTTTATTAAAGTATACTTACGCTTAAAACATATCCATATCTGTCCGAGACTCAGTTTCCCACTCCCATACTTAATTTGTTAAGTGGCTTTTTTCCTTCACTAGACCACTGAGTGAGGAGATTGATTTAACCCTTTATTAATCAGGTACTAAATTCTACTTTTTCTGAAGTAGTGTTCTTTTCAAAGCTATTACTTAGATGGGAAGGCTACCGACAGCTTTGAAAGAACACAATAACATTAAATAAGGTTTTATGTACAAAATGTTCAATTTGAAGATGCATGTTCCTTGTATATTTTTGTTTGCAAGGATGAAACCAGTGAAAACAACTATGAAAATTAAAATCAACTTGCTCTACATATCTCAATTATGCTCAGCCAAATGTTGATATCATCTTGGATAAAAATGTAAACATGACAAAGTTTGTTTTTCAGTCAATAAGTCTTGATAAAAGTTTTGAATTGCTACCAACCAAAAACAGTTTTTAATTTTAAGCTGGGGTCAGCAAACGTCTTCTATAAAGGAACAGTTAGTAAATATTTTTAAGCTTTGTGGGACACATACAGTCTCTGTTGCATATTCTTCTGTTTTGTTTGATTTTTAACATAACCCTTAAAAATGTAAAAATCATTCTAAGCTTATAGACTGCAAAACACAGGCTGCAGGCCACATTTGGCCGATGGGCAACAGTTTGTCGACAGCTGATTCTGAGGACAGTGAATCCAAGAATACAAATGCGATGTCATAGAATAAAATGTGTATAAGCGCTCTGGTGAGACGAGGTGGCAACAATTACCAGCATACCACCACTATTAATATTATTTCATCAGTTATGTTGCACATGGAAGGAATTTTAATGACAAAATGGCTTTTGATCTCCTGAGTTGAAACTACAGACAGAAAGAAAAGGAAGGGCAAAGGACGCTATAGGATGCTGATACATCCCAGCATCAACTCCTACAGCACTCGGAGTCATTGTATGAGCATTTACTATTTCCCAGAACAGATCTGGCTCTTTCATCCCAGAAAAGCCTATGTGCAAAATCGAATTCCTGACTTAAATTTATGGAGCTGGCACACTGATCCGAAACAGCAACAGGATGATTGTGAAAAGTGACACAGACTTGGATTTAAGGTTCCCTGGAGGCTCTGCCTGCTACAACCAGCGGCGTGATCTTGACAACTTAACCTTACTTAGTTTTCTTATTTATAAAATTGGGGCAGGGACATAAAGTAGACAACTTCTAAGACTCTTTCAGTTGTCAAACTATGACTATACTAAAATGAAACCACTCAGGAAATACCCTAACAGGAAGAAGGGGGCAGGGCAGGGGACAGACACCAAAGGGAAGAAGCTTCGATTGTCCCGTTAGGGGACAAGGCTGAGTTTTCTTTTTGTTCTACCAGTACCTTGTTCAGTACAGGCTATTCCAAGACATCAAGATGCCCTGGTATCAATATTAAAATGCATCCACATCCCACAGGAAATATAATACATACCTACCTGTTGCTGTTTCCTGGTTGTCTTAATGTTACATTTTATAGGCATTTAATGAAATATTAACTATGATTATGTAAGGAGTTTGAGAAAGCCAATCAAGAAACTGTGTTCAGTTCTCAGACATGTGAACTGAAAGGCTCCTATGCACTGGGCCTACAATTTCAGATGGATAAAACATCCCTACCCAACAGCTGACATATATTATCTGACTGATATACTGGAAGATTCCCAGCAAGTCGGTTGAAAGAAAATGTACCCTCCACCACCCCAACAGCAGAAAGAAAATGAGGGGAGCCAGGATATCAGAGAAGATAGCAGAACCTTAGAGAAGTAAGAAGAAAGTATCTGTGAGACAACTGTATCTGTCATCAAACTGACTGTTTCCATCCTTTCATGATGGCAGAACCCCTATTAAAAAACAGTGCTTAAAGATGGCATGATGTCCCTTTTTAAAGGTACTTAAACTTTGACAAAGCAAAATTAAGACTTAAAATGTACCTTCATAAGAAGAAACAGGCACATAGTATACGTATCTACCGACACACACACACACACACACACACACACACACACAGGCGTTAAGAAATGGATCTTTCCTGTGACATATACCTTATCAAGTTCTGTCAGCAGTGCTGTGGCAGACCTTGTCAAAACCCAGTCAGAAAAACCCAGGAACTTACACACCGAGGTAGAAATAATTATGACTGGTAAGAGATGGACCACCAACTCTTACCTCAACAACTTCGCATCTCCTGGAGATGGGATAGGGGACGGGTTAAGGGGGGGTGGGATGGACACTCCAAGCCTATGTTTGTGGTCAGTGAAGAGTGTGTGGAAATTTTTACTAGGATGGTATTAACATTCCCTTTATTTTCCTAACTTAATTTCAACTGCAAAGCATTCGGTTTCAGATACATAAATTCTTCTGCTGTTTGAAGGTGTGCTACCACTTCCTGTCGGGGCTCTGGGGCTAAAAGGCATGGAAGATTTCCCCCTCCTCCAAGTCAAGCGAAACACAGCTCACAGCCTCTTTTTACCACATCCACCCCACAGAAAATAGAAAGATCAAGATTATTCATGAGATTCACCCCATTTAACGTCTACCACCTGTTCCAAACAGTTTCAGGACACTATTTTTCATGCCTCAATAGCTGCAACCCTCCATTGAACCAAATTTCTATCATTAAAAAAAAAAAAAAAAATCCACACAAGAAAGATCCTAATCCTTCAGAAGGAAAAATAATTTTTAAAAGCTACTATTGTAAAAGGAAACTGTCACCCTTACAGGAAATGTGGGACAAAAATTAAGGCAAAAAAGAGAAAACTAATAAAATTATTACAAATAAGCAAAGGTCATCCAAGGAGCTTCACAGAAAGAGCTATGAGACTCACTTTCAAAGCAGGAGAACGCTTCTGAGAGGGTCACACATAGAATGGACAGAAGGCTACCCACTCAACTTGTCAGAAATTGTCCCTTACTAACTGTCCATTACTAACTGGAACAGGCATTCAACAATGAAAAAGGGGTACTCAGGGTTTTGAAGTTAGTACCAGCATCAACAAGTAATACCCTTTCGTGGCTGTAACAGCTCCCACCAAATCTCTTAGTATACTTAAGATGTGCCATTTAAAATCTGCTTCCTCAGAAAAGAAAAAGTCCCACTCAAGACTGACTGCCAAGAACTTGCAATTCAAACTTCCCTAAGCCCAGACATCGTAACACCCAGGTTTCAGACCACTCAATCCATGTGAAAGAGGGCAGAACAAACAAACCAACCATAGCCTTTCCTAGCACTTGATTTGAGGCGCACTCCATACCCAAATACTTTCTTTAGAATGATAAATTAGTCTTAAGACATACAAATAATCAAATATACTTATTACCACAGCACAGGCCCCCTAATAATCCCAGAAATTCGTGGTGAAATATGCTGTAAGAACTAGTTGAAAGATGCGTAAGTGAACTACTATTAGAAGCCACGAACATCACCCAGACAACCCAAAGCTAAGAATCTTAAGGTACATAATTAACCTGCAGCTTCTTAACAATGGCAATGATGTTAAGGTCACTTGGACAGGCAGCTTACAATCAGCTTTGCTTTGTGCTTCAGTTTATGGGAAGTTAGAGAACTTGTTACCTGAACACCAAGTCTTCCAGTACAAAAGTAGGAAGGACAGCTCCCAGCCAAGAGAAAACAAAGAAAGAAACAAACCTAAAACCCCTAAATCGATTGAAAATAATTGGGGGATATATTGTATGTTGTGATTCACTGAGCGAGTAATAATTAAAACCAAAGCAAAATATACAGGGAGACAGGCAGCATCCTCAGCTGAGAAGTTACTAAATATTCAAGACCAAGAATTGAAAAAATTGAGAAGTGCTGCTTCTCAGGAGATGTTAGCAAAGGAGTGAACCCTATTTTCCCGATCACACCATTCCCCAGAGTCACCAATTCTCTTAATCCCTGTGAACACTCACAGAACAATTCAACGCTCCATAGATATCATTCCATCATTAGTTACCTTTTTTCTTTCCCCTGCACTTGAACCAAAGGAAGTAAGGAGAGAAAATGGTAACCAGTGCTCCCAGTTACTGAAGAAAGTCCTACTTTCCATTTCCTCTCCCTTTCCCACCTCTGGCTTCTCTGCTCAACCTCTCTACTCTATATTCTGCTTCCCTTTTTTCTTTTTATCTCACACCCAGCTTTCCCTTTACTTTCTCCACCAAGTATCCCCATTCCATCCTCTGGACCCTCGAATGCTTCTCCTACCTACAGTTCTCTTCCGCCCCCTCCCCGACACCTCTGCCCCGACCTCTGGCGCCCCTCATCCCTCACCTCCTGACCACTCATTTCCCCCGATTGCCGGGTTCTCACCACTCTCGACTCTTGTGTCCTGTGTTCTTTTACTTCACTTCCCTCACATTCCCCCAACCCTTCATTTCCCTCTTTCACATTTCCTTCCTCTTTCCAGTCTTTTAATCCATTTCACACCAATTAATCCTTTCTCTCTCTCCACGAGATTTCCTGTATCCCCCCACTTTGTCCCTCTAAGGCGCTTCCCTGTCATCCCCTAGCCCTTTCATTTCCCCCAATACCCTAGTCCTTGTTCCTCTGGATCCTCTTCCCCTTTCTCTGCCCCCAAGTTTCCCCTTCACCTCCCAGCCTCACGTCCCCGCCCGCCGCTCTCCCTCGCGTCTTCTTCACCCTTCCCCACTGCCCTCGCCGTCCTGCTGTCCCCGGGGTACCCTCCCTGGGGTGCCCAAGCCCTCCCCCGCCCCACTCTCCCGGGCCCCTTCGCACCCGCCTCCCATTTCCCACTCCCCGTTCCTAGCCGCGGCCCCTCCCTCACCGATGGTGGAGATGAAGGTGGTGTTGAAGGCGTCCTCGGAGAAGCGGAAAAGGAGGCAGGTCTTGCCTACCCCCGAGTCGCCGATCAGCAGCAGCTTGAACAGATAATCGTACGTCTTCGCCATCTTCTCGCTCGGGCCCTCTGACCCGGGAGCAAGAGGAGCGGCGGATCCAAGCGGGGAGGGGGCCGCGGGACAGGGGGCGTGCCCGCCGGGCCGCCGCCGCTCGCCCCGCCCCGCGCTCCTCCCCTTCCCTCGGAGAAGGCCTGCGCGCCCCGCCCCGCGTGGCCAATCCGCGGGGGTTTTGTCATCACCTCCCCGAGCCCCAAGGCTTCATGGGACTTGTAGTTCTTTCGAGGAGCTTCGGGCGTGCCCGGCGCTAGTAGTCTGGTTGCCCCAGAGGATAAAAGAAAATCCGCTTTGGACAGGGTGACCGGGTGGAGTAGGTGTTCCCACCTGAGCTAGGAAGGAAGGCCGAGTTTCCAACTCTGCGCGTCACGCCGCGGGTAATTTACTTCGTCGTTCCTTTGTGTGCGGGAGCCCTGCAAATCCAGGACCTCGGAATCCGAGTCCTGCGGTTCCTGCATCTCTTCCGCCAGGACCCGGAGCTGAGATGCTTGCTTTCCTTCTCGGTGCTGTGGCGCAGCCTGCGGATTATCTGCAGAGTGCATCTGGCTTTTCCAGTTCCAGCATCACCTCTAAGCCCCCGCTTGTAGCCCCTCAGTTACCGAGCTCGAAAAGAATGATTGCCGTTCTAACTTGAACCCCACTCCAGTTCTCTTCTTCACGCCTCCAGACCAGATCCAAATACGATGGGTATTTTAGAGGATCTGCTATGCAGACTGCTACCCTCCCCCTGCAGGATAGATTTAAAAAATCTGGGAATTGAAAGTATTACGGGTTATGCTACAGGTCTGTGCCCTTAAAAATTGCAAGCGTTACGTGAGGCAGGAACTATGGCCATGGGAATCTAGAGACAGATTTGAAATTTGTCTTGGCTCAGCTGCTTAACTGCACCTCGATTTTCTCATCTGTAAAATGGGTGTAAAACAAGCTGTTTCATAGGGTTGTAGGGAAAATTAAATGAGATCCTGAATGTGAAAGCTCTTTGAAATTCGTGACATTGTAGAAATGTTAGTGGTGATGGTAAGCCCCTTCAATCCTCGGTAGGCAGGCTCTCACTTAATGGATTACAAATGAAGGGGGGAAACAGCATTCCGTCATACTCAATATAATCCTTTAGTTTCTGTCTTAGACTATTCTTTGTTTTTGTGGATGTATTGTTCAGACCTCTTTCATTCGCTAGTGGCAGAAACCCAACCAGATCAAGCTCTTGGAAAAGGAGTTTACTGGCTCAGGTAAAGCCAAAGGACAAGTGAATAGCAAAGAAGGTCTGGGACCAGAAACTTCATCCAGTCAGGGCTCTCTGTCTCTCATCTCTTCTTTTCTCTTCTCAGTTTTAATTCTGATATGTCAAATACTGACAGATAAAACCCACATGAACAAAAGCTCTTTAGGGTCCTCAATGTTTAAAAAGATAAAGGGATCGTGAGGCCAAAATATTTGAGAACCACTGGTCTAGGCATTTACCTTAGATCTAAGGAGGTTATTAAGGGAACCAGTGGACTCAACCATTAGTGGAATAAGGAAAAAACGTGGACAGTTAGTTGAACAAGACAGCAGACTTTTATAAAACACATCTTGAGTGCTGTGTGGCTTCGTGGACAATGACAGTGATAGTCCATTCTTAGTCTTGTCATGGAAGAAGATTCAGTTGGCCCTAGTATCAGCCTTCACATTCTATGCGGAAAGAACATGAAATGTTTCATTAATTCACACCTGTTGATCATATAGTACCCAGAGGGTTGCTGCTAATCTAATGTCTAATTCCTAGAGTCCACTTGATAGGAACAAACTCTAAGGAGGTCAAAGTCACAGTTTCTGCTGCCTAATCAGGAAGGAGTCTGCCCTCTGGCACAGGGTGAGCCTCCTTGCCCCAGCCAGTTCTTGGGCAATTCTGTGAACTTGACCTCAGTGGGTCTGAACAAATGTGGACTGCTCAGTTCTACACCTTCATCTTCATTCTGGGAAAGAAGAAGAACAAAATCTTCAACTATCAGTGGAATCTTCTTTCTTTTATAAAGTGTGTGCTGATTAAAGTAACTTTTAGTCCCACTAGCTACTTGCAACTGTTGGCATTCTCTTTCTGTATGAATAAGAAGACACTGATGTGGTAACGAACTTAAGTTCAGAAGAGAGGCTAGAGTTAGGAATTTTAAAGTCCCTAAATTTCCTTAGGGGAATTTCGTTGATGGGAAGTTAAAAAAAATTCTGTCTTAATTTTCACTTCCCTGGTTTTTCTCTGTTACCAAGTGTGCATAACATTGGGACTTTCTAGTTGTCTGTCCACCACTGTTGAACCATTCAAGCATTTTGATCTATTAACATTACTTCAAGGAGAATCCAATTTTTTCCTTTATGCATTATTAAATTTCATATTTTGTACAACAATATGCTACTTAGAAATGAGATTTTGGTGGTAGTAACAGTACTATTGAATCAAGGCTCTTTACTCAAAAGACTGGAAATAAGTATACTTGTAAATCCAAGGGTACCACAGGTAACAGGTTGCTGGTTGCCATTTTCTTTCTCCAAGTGGCATCAATAAATCCTTTCTAAAGGAAACCACATGAATACACATTTGCAGTTGCCCAAACCCACCTTCGAAATGCTCCATCACTGCAGAACACTAGGTAGACCAGTACATTCAATTTGATTCTGTGTTTATTGAAGTCCTTTGATACGGTTAACATGTAGATGGCAGCTTGATTTACAGAAATCCACATGTCTAAGGAGTTTACCCTCTGTGGTTTTTGTCAGGCCAGCATTCTTTCCTTCTGTTGTTGGGAAGCTGCTCCTCCCCCACTGGTGGATGTGAATCATGGTACTTTATTCCTCCAGCCACAGAGGTCGGCATATGACCAGGCTGGGTCAATGTGAGTTCTTCCTTGTGAGTTTTCTAATGATGCGGAAAGGAAGTGTGTCTGGTGTGAGGTCTGTGTGAGCTTTTGGTTTTGATCACAGCTCTGGTTCATTTTTCTGTATTCTCTTGTCGCTGCCCTCCCCTATATGTTTAGTTCATCCTCAGGCAGGCTTTCTTCATAGTAGCTAGCAAGACTGCCATTTGCACAATTCCAAAGCATTATTCACTTCTTACAGTAGTTTATTCATCTTGGGGGTCAAAGAACTCCAAGAATATGCAAACATATTCTTGAGGGTCTGTGTGTTCTCTAAGCAAATTTTCAAATTAATTCAAGCATTCTTCAACTGGTTTAAATTGCTCCATGACACTTGAGTGCAAAAAATGTCACCTTTCTTAATTGCTTAAATGAAATGATATTTGGCTGAGACTCCTATTTGTCAAGGGCTGGTACAACTGGTATCAGTTATTATTGGGACTTTTCTTCCCCTTAATTGTATCCTACTAGAATCCAGGCACTTACATGGTCCTGAAAAATTAGGGGCAAAGCATCCTCTGGCCATCAGCCTGCACCCATCAGTGTTGATGTTTCTGCCCAAGCACTCTTGGGCTCTGGTCCTCTGTCATCTGTTGAGCACAGCTGTCCCGGTGAGCTACAAAGATGTCCTTCATGGTGATTATTTTCACTGACTGATGACTCAGCCATCGAATAAGTTGTCTCTCTGTTATCTAATAGTTTGTGTACTTCTTTGTCTTCTCCCTTAAATCTTGAGCTGATTGAGGAATGAGACATTGCTAATTTCTGTTTTTCCAGCACGCCTAGCATGATGCCTTACACTTAGTAGTTACTCAAATTGTATTGTTGAATGAACCTCTGACTATCATTGCCTGAAGTCTAGTTATTCTGAAAACATCTGGGATACCTTATTATTTGCCATAAGACCTAGGTATTTTTGGCCTCACCAATATCTTTCTGGTTGTACTGCATAGAGAGTTTGTATTTGTATGTTACTCATTCTCTAAGTATACTATTCATTGTTGTGTTTAAGAAATCAATGTGATTATATATTATATCAAGATCATATTGAATGATATCACCTGTGTACCATCCAAAAACATGCTATTTGTTTAGTGATATTCCAGTGGGATAATTGTATAATTATCTTTATCAGAGAGGGACAAACTGCACTCTTTCCACCCACTGATGTTTCCTGAGCAATCACTGGGTGAATAATGTCCACTTAAACAAATATTCATTAGGCTCACACTATAAAATCAGCTCAGCAAGGCCACCAGGAGGAAAGAACCCACAAGTGAAAAGTTTAATGATAAATGGGAGGCAGATGCACACTTCATTTATTCTGATGGGTCAGATGTCTGTTCTGATTGGTTGTTCTAAATTGGATTGATTAGAAATTCATTCTGATTGGTTGGATGTCCATTTTAATTATTTGGGCATACATTTGATTGAGCAGACTTCCGATCTGATTGGTCGAATGTTCATGTCGAACTGAATGTTAAATATTTTGCTTATCACCACTGGATGCAAAAGTTAAATAAAAATGACATGATAGTACAAAAAAGTTGCTACATGAAAGTACAGTATCTGGTTAATTAACAAATCTCTATAACACCGCATTTCTTCTAACAGAGTCAGCACGGTGTAGACGGGATGACAGGATGCTCTGCATCCCTCAGGCCTGGGTTTAAAGGACGAGACGGAATGGGAGAACATCTATGGCATAGGCCCCTAGAACATAGGCCAGGGCCATGGCCAATGCCCAGAGGAAGGCAAAACGCTTTTCTTGGGAGTTGGGAGGAGATACCTAATCACACAGAATACAGAAGAAGCCACCCAAGTTGCAACTCTTCTGGGTGGCCCCATTTCTGGGTAGGGTCCAACCCATAGAAAGAGGAGGTAGAGAACTTAGCTTGCATTGAAAGTCAGCTCAGTATTTTACCCTACTAAAGAGTGGATAGAAAGGAATCCATTCTAATACCTCTTGTATTATTTCTTTCCCTGATAATAAAGTTTCTGACAATAAAATATGTTAGTAAAATTCATTCCTTTCATTAACCTAGGCATTGTTATATAGGATTTTGTGTCAAATAGGGCATATGCAGTAAGTACTAGGAATTCTGAGTAGAGTGTCTTACAAGCTTGAGTGATTAAAGAAAGCCTTTTGAGACCAACTTTAAAATGGACTCTGATCCAATGGCAAAGTCAAGATGCGCTGAAATTCACAATTAGCATCATAACAGGTATAGGGAAGCTTATGGTAGTAGATAATAGAACACTGAGTGGCTTAAATAATAAAAGTATTTATTTAATCACATACTAAAATAATCAGATATAGGACAAGTGACAGGTGAGTAATCCAGTAGCTCAAATGACATGCTTAGGACCTGGTTTCCCTCTTTTGGTTTCTTAGCAATGCTTCCTCAAAGTAAGGGTAGAGGGGGTCAAATACAAGGTGATGGAAGAAGAACTGACTCTGGGTGGTGAACACATAATGCAATATATAGATGATGTATTATAGAATTATACACTTGAAATCTATATAGTTTTGTTGACCATTGTCACCCCATTTAAATGAATGAATGAATGAATGTAACACTTATTTCAACAGGCCAGCCCCAAGTGGTTGCAAAATGTCTTCCTGAAACTCCTGGGACTCCTTGCTTCCAGATTCAAACAGCAGAATATGAGAAATCCTCTTCCTTAAGAATTCAAATAAATACCCTAGAACTGAGTTCCGGAGGCCTTGACTGCCCTTCCATGAACCAATCCTAGGGTCTAACAGAATGACATAGGCCAACTGGTTTAAGCCACTGGAGGTAATTGTGGGGTCCAACTCTCCCTAAATCATAGGGCTCTGTTAGAAATAGAGAAGACAGGAAGAAACATGGCTGCATAAGCAACAAAAGAATACTACCACCTGTTTCACTATCAAGTGCATATTGATGTTTGTATCGAGTACTGCTAAGCACTTGGTTATGTTGGAATTTCTGGAGAAGTCATGGAGTTGAATACAGGAAAATTCTGACTTGTTATTCTCTTAGACAGATCTTGGCCTGGAAAGAAGAGGCAAGAAGGAAGAAACACTGTTTCCTTAAGGAGGGTATAGGTGGTCTAAAGCTAGAATTAACATAGGTACTTAGATACCTGGTCCCTTTTCTACTCTACTTCAACAACAAGCTAAGGTTAAACACCAGCAGCCTTGAACTTTGTAAATTCTCTATCAGGCTCTGACAAATCTGTCCTGGGATTTTGTAATGGAAAGAGGAGTGGACTAAGCATCCGGTGACCTGGGTTTTGTTCCCAGCTCTGTCACTAACTAGCTCTGTGACCTTAAAAAAGAACAATAACCTTTCTGTGCCTCAGTTTCTCACCTATAAAATGAGGGGGAAGGCTGAATTGATAATCCTTTCTGTCTATAAAATCCCTTGGCTCTTGAATCCAAGCTCCCATGATCTGAGATCTGCCCCGGGGGGTTCTGGTCTCATAGACGAAAAAACACCCTGGTGAGTCAAGGGGATTTATCAACACCGTCCAGGCCTAGGTGTCCCATGGAGGCCAGGCCGGGTGTGGTGCTGGGAAAGAAGCCCAAGACACCTAGTTCCTTGTTCTAAATAGCATTCAGTTCACCCTATGACTCAGTTATCAGTACTTCTCTCTTTCCAAGGAGTGCAAAGTTTCAGTCCTCTCTGTGATGGCAACAACAATTTATTGGGTTGCCAATCTATAGGGTTAAGAGAAAAATGAAATTCTGCTTTGCATTTTGAACCATATCCAATCAGATTCCTGTCTCCAATTGATACTTAATATGGATAATCATTTCCTGAATAACCTTAAACACAGACTTTTTCTAATTTAACAGCAGCCAGGCCTTATAGACGGAGTTAATCAGGGAGCATGTTGAATGCTGCAGAACCTATGATAAAACAACCTATCTCAAGAGTTAATATCAAGCAGGACGCTTTGATTACTCATTTTTAAGATTTACAATTATAAATCATGGTGACAACCTAATCGAATGCTGATGAAATAAGGCTGAATTGGTGGTTCTTTTGGGCGAGGATGAATATTCAGATTAAGAAAAACTGCTAATGAAATCCCAATCACGGAATTTCCCACATATTACTTTTTGAAACTCGAGTAGGAATAGGGCCTAATGGGGCCTGTTTGGGAGATTATCACAACATCTTATTTCTGCGGTGGATGACATCATTTGACATTTAATATTCATTGAGGCTTTTATGAAACAGAGAGGTTTCCATATGTTTCTAGAGCAAAACATTTGTGTTTGCCATCTGCTACTCAAGAGTAGTTTTGTAGAAAAAGGATGCAAATCGCTCGGTTCTTTAATTACTTCAGGGTTCAGCTATATGGTGGTTGGGACTGTGGGGGCGGCCGATGCACTGCTAGGAGAAGACTGTTGTTTACGTAGCCACTGACTCAAAGCATTCTTTCCAAGCAAATGGCATGAAAAGAAATTGAAGCCTAAACTTATCTTTGTCCTTTTAACTCAATGCAAAGACCATTGTGAAGTGATGTGTGAGACATTTTAAAGTTGGCATTAAGGCGACACTGCCTAGGACACTGGCCTTTAAGGTCAGTGTGGCAAGTATTAGTTCTCTTAGTCCTGACACCAAAGAAATATATAACTCAATACTTTTTAAAACATCAAAGGATCTCCTTGAGCTCATTATCCAAAAAAAAGGTAATTCAGTCTTAGTCATCCAGGAGCTAACTACCTGGGCTCTGGACTCTGTGCCATTTGTTTCTCCTTCCTCCCTTCTCGTTAGATTCTTGAATTGTGGGTAATTCTCTGCTCAGTAACATCTCCACTAGCCTATGGATACGTACCATTAGTTTTGATTAATCAGAAGCAACTTCAACCAACAGAGTTTAACCAAAAGTGGAAACGCTGGAGCTTAGAGATTATCTGTAGAGTTCAATTATTGATGCTTTTCCTAGCCCTCCTCACAGTAAAATTTCATTTATTGGGGTTATTAGCACATAGAGTGTAAGAAATCGACCAATGAAAGAGAGACCTAGTTTGGCCACTGACTAGCTATGAGATTTTACCTCACGGATCTCTAATGTCTAAGACTAGTGTCTGCTTTAAGATGCTATAAAACAAATAAATATAGAGGTAGTTTAATTTTTCCAAAGTTCATACCTCAGAATACTAAGTAAATCAGCAGACGTCAATAGGTGAAACTAGAAGAAAGGGTTTCATGGTGAAACCCGTTTGAGAAATGCTGCTATCATAGCGTATGGATGGTACAGCATCCCAGAACCCACACTATGCTGATGTGTGACTCTCCACAATGGGGCGCCGTGCGCAGCTTTCCCCACACTCCTGCCTGAGGCCCCTTTTGATGGAGCACCTTATGGGACGGGTGTCCTGCAGAATATATGTTGAGAAGCTATGATTTAATCTAAACCCCATAGTTTTAGATAGGAAGATCTCAATTATTAAGTTCTGTCGTGATGAAAATCAGCATGTTTACAGGAAGCTGTTGGGGAGGGAGGCAGCCTCCATGCCCAGAGTTCCTGACAAGTGGACTGAGAACATCCGTCCTTGCCTCCCAGTTTTCTCTTGAATTCCAGGGCAGGGCTCCCTCATGTTGCCTCTGTCACTTGTCACACTCACTGGAAGATCAGCCCAGGGGGTGGGGGCGCTGCGATGGCTGTTTCCTCCCTAGCTGGGACAGCTATTTTATCCCCAAGTCCTGGGGGACTGGTAGACATTCAGCTAAATTGAAGTGAAAATCACCTTATGTGCAGAAGCAAATTTACTCAGAATTTTGAAAGTTAAAAATAAAACTAGATTCTTAAAAAAATATAAAAAAATTAAAATTAAAATAAAATTAAAAAAAAACTAGGTTCTTAAATTGAACATTCTGGATGCTGCGTTATTTTTTAAAAAAGCAACAACAACACTAATGTCAAGTAATTACACTAACATTCATTTTTTTGGGGTATTATTCTGTATTTTGAGTGAGTTATAGGATATGTGAAAGGGTCATATCACACCTAGGCTAATTTCCTACAGTGACAGCTAAAGTTCTGTAAAATGATCTGCACAATAAAATGTTTTTAAAGATTAATTATTTAAATTTCTTGAGGACATTAATAATATTCACATTGTATCCTTAATGAGTAACACGGGGCTTGGCATTTATTAGACACATAGTAATAAATATGCTTGCACTAATTAGTAAATTATAAGCTGGTGATTGGACCTTAATAAAATAATGGTAATAATATATTAATGGTACTAATGATATCCTATCCTACCTTTTCAAAAATCTCAAAGATAAATTCCTTGACCTGGTTAAGATTTATAAGCTAGTTAACATTCCCTATATGTAATCTTTTATTTTCATAAACAATTCCACTGGTGTGGTGTTTCTTTTAAGTAATAGTAAATAGGATCACTTCTACATTTGATCTTTAAACACGTGCACATAGACTTAGAATTGGAATGAGTCAGTAGATATCGAGTCCTAACTTCCAGTCATTATAGAATTCCCCTTTCAGCCACTTGGCCTGTATTAAACATCCCCAGAGATATCACACCTAATAATGAGCCTGAAGAAATGTGTGATCCTGGAGGGCCTTCTGAGTCATCAAAGAAGGACGAAGTAATGTTGGTAAATTATAGTTTGTGTTCCATATTTTCATTCATTTAATAAAATTTATCTCCATTTTAAAAACTTTTTTTTAATATCTACAATCTATAAAACAACTCGCTAGGTACTATCAGGGGAATAAAGATGAAACTAATATAGATCATCTCTTATAAAAACCGATGGTCTTGCAGGAGAGGTGGGGCACACACATAAATAATTATAATGCTAGGTAAATTATGATATGCCAGTAATGTGTTGTTGCATTAGTTTATAGATCTTTCAAATTAATTTATTTGTCATTCAAAACTAGTAGTCTATAGTTAAGCAGATTCCTTAGCCATTTGGGTAAATGGAAGGTTACATCACTTGGTATCAGTGACATCAGGTTTCACTAGTGGTCATCAGTGTCATCCACCAGCCATGTTTCTCATCAGATGGCAGGACAGGATCATCCTCGCAAGGTCTTACTGACCAGCACTAAGTCACTTTCTTTGGACTTACAATTCACCTGAACCGGATGGGCAAGGAGGATGAATCAGAACGACGTGGGAACCTGAACTGTGGTGGGGAGGCTGTGGGCACATTTTCAGGAAGTTGGATACTTTTGTGGGTGTCAACAAAGTAGTCGACGGGCCACGTTGTCAAGTGACAACCAGAAAGGAGGTCAGTATAGGCACACAATTGTCCCTGGTTCTGCAGAGTGGCTCTGCCTACACAGATAGTGGATCTGTGGGGGAGAAGGCGATGGGGCAGGAGGAAGCCCTGTCTGTCCACACCCCAGAAATGACTACTATCACCTGATGATGTGAATTGGCTCTTTTATTCTGATTTGGGCTGTATTTTTATCTCCTTTTTAAAAGCAAAAAAATTTTAAGGAACTATTTATATAACCAACATGCAAAGATCATTAAGGAAACACGTTCTTTATATATTAGGACAATGCTGTTAGAGAAGATTGGACTAGAGCCTTTATCTGAGCCAAGAATCCAGAAAGTAATGCTGTTAGCGTAACACGACAACAACAAATTAGCAGCAAAATACACAGCTTACACATTTCCTTATTGGCATCTTTGGCATGAATTGATGATAAAAGTACTTTTTATATGTGGACATAGTTCATTTAAAATTAAATGTTGTCAATCATTAAACAAAATTGAGATATGAGTTAATAAGAAAGGTCATCATTTTCACTTCTGTGCATGTCAAGCAAGAGCTGGGATCATGACTGATTCTGAGGGAAATGATGAGGACTGAGGGGTCTGTTTTGTTGGCTGACCCAAGGACCCTTCCACAAAGAGCAAGGCAGCACACGCCCACCCGGTAGCCCAAGGGGTCATGCTTCTCTTCTTCCTCCCACTGGGTCCATTTCAGGGAGGCAATAGCAAGGGCACCCACCCTGGGATCACCACCTAGACCTTTGCTATCTGGTTTTCTATGGGAGCTCAACCTTTCCAGTAAAATATTCAATTATGGAGCTTATTCATTTCATTTCTGGCCCTTCCATCTACTGGAGACCATGCATCCTGCCCAGAATAAGTAAGTTATTTGTGAGAGGCAGCAGACGGAACACTTGAAACAGTTCATACCCTTGTGTTTTATAGTGGAGCAATTAGTTATGGCATCCAGATTTGTGCAAATTCTAGTATTAACTCACACTATGGTTTATTACTTGGCCAGACAGTCATTTGCTCTTAGTTCTTGGCAAGAAGGGCCCCTCCCTGTAGAAAACCCACCTTTAGAAAACCCTATCCTTGCCCTCTTCTGGTCACTTCTTCCCACTGGGCAAGAAATCCATAGGCCAAGTGGATTTATTCTCTCAGAGCCATGCTCCCCTCTTCGGCCACACTCCAGGTATCCAGACCCCAGAATTCCTGCCGAAAGCCCTGCTTCCAGGATTAGCGTGGGCCTCTTTCTGATCTATCCTTCTGAAGATGGACTGTACCATTAGTGTGCCCAAGCCATGGGCAAAAAGGGGTGGTGATGTGGCCAGAGCTTGAATAAATGGGCTGGGATCCTCATCGTGTGTGTGTGCGTGTGCGTGTGTGTGTGTGGCCTTTCACGGCGCAGGTCTGGCCTGGGAGTTGGAAAGAAGGACATCGGTCCTGGCCAAGGCTGCCCTCTGTGAACTACCGCATCCTGCTGTGGAGCTCTGAGGGGCTGGAATATTTGAAATTCCAACTGATTTTCTAGGTCATTATAAACATATATCTGTCAAGGTGGGAAACGAGCTTGTTAGCTTCAGCTTCACTTTTTAAATATTTAGACATATGATATGTGGGCCTCCATTTTGGCTCTTGCCTCAGGCCCTACATGTAGAGGACTAGGCCAGTCCTTGAAATAGGTTCCATTTTGAGTTCATTTAAAATTATAGTGTAAAGAATCTGGTAACAGTGCTGAAGTGTGGGTAGTGGGTAGGCTGCTTTCCACCAGGTCAAATGTGGCATTGCTCTCAAGCAACTTTCCAACTATGTCTCAATGTCCTTCTCCCTGACCTGACAGGAGAAATTGTGCGTGTGTGTGTGTGTGTGTGTGTGTATGTGCACATGCGTACTTAACATCCACTGAGAATCAGCAGAATCTGACTTGTTTATTTTCAGATAATTCAAGCCCACACTGCTGCTCTGGTCTAGATTGCTCCTGTTTCCCTGCCAAGCAACCTTTCCCAGTTGACTTCCTTAAACTGCTTAGAGTTAAGAGCGGGGCGCTTTGAAGGCCTCTTCCAAGCGAAAAAAGAATGAACTAGAAAGGGAATTGGGCCAGGCGTCTTTGATTGAACACCACTTCACTTCAGCAAATCCCTAGGCCTTTCTATCTGTTTTGTCAGCTGTAAACTGAGCAGACTAATGCAGCCCTACCACAGAGTGGCAGGTTTAATTAATGGTGATTGGGACGGGCTTTGTAACGTCAAGTCGTACATAAATGAAAAGGAGCGTTTGAGCTATTTCATCCAAAGTCTGGAGTGCATGCTGCTTTCTATGGCCACAGTGAAGCCTGTAAGTCCTGAGCACAGACTGCTGCAGACCTCAGGGGTGCTGAAAAGCCGAACTGGGCTCACATTACCTGAACAGAATGCAGAGTTTGGTAATGGGAATGGAGCGCACAGCGAGTAATCAGTGCGTGGTTCAGATTCCTAGGTGGCAGGCAGCACCTAGGTCCACTGGGTCTAGCTGCAGCAGATGATGGGCTGGTTTCTGCAATTTAAGTACCAAGAACAGGTGTACCCCTTTGTACTTCAGGAAAGATCCTTGAGCTCCAACGTGTCACATTGAGGGGAGAGCTCCTTCTAAAGATCTTCCCTGCATTTCTTCCTGTTGTCCCTGGTGCAGTTTGCTGGCTGACAGCTCACAGTAGAGGTGTTTTCTTCAGGGACAGTGTTTCCTGAAAACATGCAACAAGGATCGAGCCTGGCTAGGATCCATTCCTTCCTTTAAAGTTCTGAGTCTTATTCTTAGGGGTCAGATTCCAGTTGATTTAAAGACATGGTTACATGATTTATTGGACGTCACAATGGTCCTGCTGAGAATCACACCTGGGAATTGTTGATTTCGTTGGCTTACATGGGATTTTTGTCTCTCTCACAAGATTCATCTCACAACATTCATATGCAGCAAATCATAACTTTTATATACTTAGTAGACATGCTCTCTCTTTCCCTTAATCTCCTGGAGCCTTTGTGTTTCTACGTAGGATGGCATATTGTATTCAGTGGTAGGTTATCACTATATTTGTACAGCTTTTTCCTTACAGTAGATGACCTTGAGCTCCTTGAAAACCCCAAGAGGGTCTTAATCATTTTCTCATTGCCCTTGACATCGTACTTTCCTTATAGAAAACACAAAAAAATACTTGCTCCTATGCATTGAAAATGAAAAGACCTAATAAGTGACAAAAAATGATAGGAAGGCCGAACGTCCATTAGGGAGCTTCATTTTCAAATATTTTTTAATGTCTTGTTGGAAGATCTAAGTATATTATATTGGTTAAGATCAAAGGTCTTCAGCCAAACTCAGGCTTATATATTGGTTCTGCATGTTACCATTCGTGGGACCTTGGGAATGGTACTTAACTAGCTCTGTGCCTTAATTTCCTCATCTGTAAAATGGGGATAACAATACCGTCTATCTTATAGAGATGCTGTAAAGTTTAAATGAGATAATTCCTGTAAAGTGCTTAGTACAGTGCCTGGTACCAAATAAGTGCTCAGATGATACCGTCATCATCGCCATCATCATCATCACTGATTGTCAGGAAGGAGTCTTGGTTGCTCTCAGAGCCTAAGAATATAGCCTTCAGATGTAACAACCTGCTCCATAGTTCCCCCAATGCCACCTTATAAATCTGAAGAAGGAACCCATTTACGTCAGAACCTCCAGATTTTCTGCTACTAGCCCCTGATTTCAAACTTTATTCTTTGGATATTTAAAGCAGTATGAACAAGGTAGTTTTCATTGAGACATAAGATGAAGGCTGTTTAAAAAGGCACTTTGCAAATTAATGACTTGTGCGTATGCCTGAGTAATTTTGTTGGTCGTAAAATATCTTGTTAGGCAACGTGCATCCTGTAAACAGACCCAGTTCCAATGTACTTGGCATGTCTTTAGGTTAAACTGGTTTCTCCCCTCCACATGTGGTCCCTAGATTTGATTATTCTACATGGAAAAAAAAAATGTTTTTGTTGCGCATATTCATCACCAATTTGCTGACGCTCGTGAAGGGGTTTACAGTTAACAATGTCTAGCTAATGTTCAGTGTTTCAGGGAGAAGGCGGAGCCACAGAGAGGCAGCTTGAAGGGTGAGGACTTAGACCGCTGGCTGCCTTGCCAAAGGCAGCAGTGGCAGCAGCTGGCAGGGAGCAGTCAGCCTATGGGGGCTTGGTTCAGAACTACACCTCCTTTCCTAAGAGCTTTCCCCGTCCCTTCCCACAGTGATTCAGGGCTGGGCCCTACGAATCACTATCGCCCCAAGTGCCCACAGATGATTGGGATAGATACTCCTGACCCAAGCTGAGACAACCAGATTCTTTCTCCCGGGCATCTGGAATTGGGACACAAGCCTTCTTTCTGGTCAGTCACTACTGGCCCTGGAACTAGGACAGCATATAACAGGGCACTGGCATGGCCATTTCCACTATGTGCCCTGGGAGGCAGAAAAAACTGGGATGTAGAGAAAGGAGACTGAAACAGTGTCAGGGAGAAGCAGAGATGAGAAACCAGGTCACCCCTGAGAAAAAAAGGGAGGTGGCAAGAGAATAGCCGTCTCCATTCCCAGCGGCCTCCCAGGGCTTTGTTCTGACCCCCATGGGGCCTAGCTGCCCTTCCTGCCCTGGCCCGTGTCCAGTACACTCTCCATTTTAGCTCAGGCAAGCTTGCGATGTATCTGTTACATGAAACTCAAGGAGCCTTGGCTGAGTGAGTGAGTGAGCCGGCACTGAAAGAGAGGCTAAGCCAAGGGTTCTGGCTGCACAGGCAGAGTCTGCCTGAAGACCACCTGGGTGGTCCCATCACACTGGCCTGCCACAATCAGACATGCACACAAGTAATTTTTGCTGATGATAAAATTGAATGGAACAGATTCATAGTTATTCCTGAAACAATATTCTCTCTTAGTCACTTCCTGATACACTTTCTTGTGTGGGTGGCAGTAGAGATGGCACACCCAGAACTTTGTCTAACCTTGAATACTTCTACAGTGGTGCATGTAATGGAAGTACCTGTGGCTGTCACTGGTCACGCATGTTGCAGCAAAAACAAAAATCACTGGACAGGTACTGGTCTCCTCTAACGGTCTGTCAGCCCCCGTGGCTGGGCCAGTTGTCAAGCGTCCACAGTTCTGGTCCTGCCCCGATTCAGCAGCATATCCTGTCTCCAGCTGGAAGCTTCAAGGAGCCCTGTTCCAATAGTTCAGGGGACACAGGCTACCCTGTGTCTTGTCCTGCCCTGATCCAATATCCTGGTTCTGACTTCTGGGCTTCTGCTGCTTTCATCCACTGGTCTCGGTTCTAATTCCTTGTTGCCAGACCTGAGTCCTTGATTCCTCAGGCGTCAGCCCCTGTGCCCATAACCCGACAAGGACCCTGGTCTCTTCAAAATCAGGACTCCAATTTGCTTACGTCTATTTTTCCCAGGTAACATACCTGAAATGCAGACAAAGCTGGGAGCTTGCTACCTGCCCTTGTCCTGTGTGACCCACACTGCCAGTCTGGGTCATGCACTCTATTCTTCCCAATATCTCCCCACCACTGCACCAGCCCCACTTTCACCACTGCCAATAATCAGATTTGCTCCACTTATGGGACCCCTGCCTTTTGCTGCCTTCCAGATCTTGCTAACCCTGAATCTCTCTAAATCACCGTATCACCTGTTACTATTCTGAGGGTCCACGTGGTCCTGAAGCTCTGGTAGACCTCCTCCCATGGACATTGACTGGGTGCCAGTTACAAAGCCTAGCACACAGCAGGGTGACAGGGAGGCAGTGTGCTACGGTGAAGTGAGCATGGCACGAGCATGGGCGTCCTGGGCAGACTTGGGTTCAAATCCTTGCTCTCCCACTTGCATGAGTTTCTTAATTCTGCTAGAACTAGGGGATTGTTGAAAGTATTATATGAGACAAAGTGTCTGGCAACATTTAGTAGCTATTGAATAAAATACAAATTTTAGTATTTAACAAAACACATCTGCGCTTGCTTCCTGCACTTACATTTTTAACAGCTTCATTGAGATATAATTCACATATCCTTCAACCCCCTGATTTAAAGAGTACAATTCAATGGTTTTTAGTATATTCACCAGACTTAGATTCCTTCAAATGCAATTATAGCATAAGGGATATGAGGTTTAATAACAGTTACAAAAGCAGGATTATAGTCAGCTGTAAGTTTATGTAAATCAAGTGTGATGCTATTACATTGCCAAAAAAACAAAAAAACAAAACGTGGTATTAGGCTGTATTGATACATATATGATGATTAGAACAAGACAAGTAATACTTCCCTATTACTCTAAGCTGGCAATGTGTTCAGTCATTGGGCCTATTTTAAGAGGGATATGGACAAATTGGAGCATGTCCAGAGAAATATGAAAAGGGTGATGAGAAACTGCAAATACTGTTTGTAGGAGCCTGTGATAGTCATCCTGAAGAAGTAAAGCCATCCTCAATTAGCTCTGGGGGTGTCATTTTGAAAATAAATGACATGTATTTTCTCTGTTTCCTTCCTAGGCCAGAATCTGAATAGATGAATTTAAGTTAAAAAAGCAAGCACATTTTGACATGGTATAAACAACAATTAAAAGCTGTCCAAAACTGGAGCAGACTGTCGCTTCCTAATCTGAAATTCTATATTTAATATATTACCTCTTCATTAGCAAGTCAGAGAGCAACATCTTATAGAGCTCTTACTCCGCTGTGTGTTGTGCTCAGGTGGGTAAAATGATCCAGCAGGTCAACTCTTCTTTATTCAAGGCCAATCATCCAGTTTGGGTTAGACTAGTACGTAGTCCATTCTTTTTCCATTTTTCATTTCCACTCTCTGCTTTTTGATCTGAGGAAAAGACAAAAGTAAGCCCAAAACTGTCAATATGGATATTTTATTAGCAGTTCTGATGAGTATGGAAATCGTCCTAAAATAAGTCTTTGGCATTATCTGAACAGGAGATTATGCTCATCTCTTCCCCACTCTGTTTAAAGTGACTTCATCTTAGTACTTGACATTGGCCATGGTGGAAACATTTATGGAAATTAGCAAACACTACAGATCAGCCTCACACTTTCCTTCCAGCTCACTTCCTAGTGTTCCACTGCTTTAGAGTCTATGCTATCCAATAACCACCGTGATGGCATGATTAATAATGAAGACATTCTACTAGGTTTTTGGACGATGTGTTTCTATAAAAAAATATATTTAGAGCCAATGGTGTGTACTTTCATGTAAGGGCAATTTGGAATTTAAGTAGTTTAATATAGTTAACTAGTTTCAAATGCGTGGAATATTTAGGGGAAAATATTCCGGAGGACTAGTCCCTCTCCCCACTGTTTTCTAGGCCACTTCTCTTTATTCTCTAGGAAAACCCGTAACAACCATGGTCTGCACAGGTACTTATGCAGTAACAGAGTAACAGACTGAGAAGGCATCTCTAAGGCAAAGGCCCTCTACAAATGGGGAGGTAAAGCTCCCTGCTGGCCAGTTCCTGTCCTGCAGGAGAAGTGGCTCCTTGTGCCACCTGTTGGCATTTAAAAGAATAATCTCTCAGCTTTCCATGAAAGGCAAGACTCCAGCAAGTATGTTCTGCAGATGGAACATAGTCATAATATTCCTTAAGGCAGAACTATTGTAAAAACATTGCATTTTACAAGTCGTTATAGGGCAATCACCATCAGCCCAAGAGTCCCAGAGCCAACTGATTTCTGTATCACCAACAAGCTCCAGCAATTACAGTTGGCATGTTTTGAGCACTTGCAGTATACTATTCACATTACAAGCATTATCTCACTTTATAGTCATACAACCTTATAAAATAGGTATGAATATTTTCATTTTACAGATGGGGAAACAGCTTAAAGAGGTTAAGTGGCTATTAGAGTTAAAAAGTTTCTGTGCTCTTAGGAAACAGTGTTTATATTGCCTACTGCTTTGTATATAGCAGACATTCCATAAATAGTTGAATAAGTTTTCTAATATGAATGAATAGAGCACCATTCTTCTTAGTACTTTGAACCTTTTGACCCGTTAGCCTTTTAATCAATTTTTATCTAATGGGAAAACAGAATGATTTCATTTATTTTTGCCTATACACACTATCCAAGGGAAGAACTCAATCTAATGTCTCACCAACGCTACGACTTAGAATTATTTTCACAAGTTCAGAAACAAGTTAACTGAGGCTTAATCAGAATTCAGTGGTCTTTTGGTCTTTTCATCACACCAAGTTGAGGCAGAAGAAAGATCAAAGGCATGCATCAAGAAGGACCTAGCAAAGTTCTGACGGGGGAATAAAAGGGCTGTAGGTAAACTAGAAGTGCAATAGCCATTCAAGAATGACTGGCATGTCGGTTCCATTGAGTATGGCACTCAGCGGAAACATTCCTGGGCTTATTATGCACTGTACTAGGCACGTGGGGAGTTGAGACCAAATTCTGATCTTCAGAAGCCTATGGACTTTTAGGGAAGAGAAGACATAGACACAGACACAAGGAAAATGAAACTGCGGTACAAGAGCATAAAAAGAGAAACCCCACAAGACAGCAGTGGTTATTAGCAATGATTAATGTAGGCAATAAGTGCTGCAGGAGTTCAGAAAAGGGAGTGATTACATTTGCGTACATATTTTTGCTGACCTCAGCATCTTCATAAAATAGCCTTGGTATGAGCTGGGGGAAGGCAATGAAGTGTGAGAGCGCCCCTGGCCTCTCAGTATCTCACTTTCTCCCCTGGAGACTCAGGCAGACAGTGGGAGGGCGGAGAAATGGGGAGCGACCAGAGATGTGATCATCACGGCAGGCAAGACAGAGCTGGGAAACCCCACCTAACTACTGAGTCTGGGCATTTTGCATACTCATGAAGAATTTTTTTCTGTCTTTCTACCTTTAAACGGGAGTAGCCTGTAGTTCTTTCTAGGCTTTGCTTTTGACATTTTTGGGCCCTCTGGAGAACTTAGAGCAATAGTTCTCAACCTTGGTTCCTTGTGGAATCACCCAGGTAGTTTTAAGAAAATCCTGCCATCTGGGTCCCACCCCCAAATACTCTAATTTAATTCATCTTTAGGACGCTCCTTTGATGATTCCAATGTGCAACCAAGTTTGAGTGTCATTGATTTAAAGGGTTCCTAAACATAGTAAGAGAGAATGAGATTTGCTGGAATGAACAAAATATCTTGGAGAAGCCAGGGAAGAGGAGAGCTTCCCTGCTCCAATTTAGAGAAATAGCCTTGACTTATTACCCTGGAGTAGAAGGAATCTGGGTTCTGGCTGCGATAGCCCCACGGGGGAGATAGGAAGACTCCAGAGAGAATGACAGTGTGGTGTATCTAGGCCAGTGCTTCTCACACTGGGATGGGCACACCAATCACCAGGGGATTTTTTTTTTTTGAGGGGATGTTGTTAAAATGTAGATTCTGACTCAGATCTGGGGTGGGGCCTGAGGGTCTGCATTTCCAAACAGTTCCTAGGTGATCCGAAAGCTGCTGGTCCACAAAGTGGCAAAGATCTGCCTGGCTAGGTCTCTGGGCCATCTCCCTTAAGATTCCCACATCTGTCTCAAACCACGACCTGTTAAACCTTCAGGGTTCCACAGGCAGGGACAATGGACATCCCTGTGGTGACCTGGTTGGATTGATGACTGGAGTAAAGCCTTCCAGGCTGAAAAGATGCACATCCCTGCATGGGATCCCTATGTCAGGGTCCCGGCAGATCACAGACGGCCCACTCAAAAGGGGTAACTGAAGATAGTTTCATGTAGGGACTATTTTCAAGGTTGAGGCAGGGTTAGCAGATACTAACAAAAGATTGTGAGGCTCCACCCCTTGGGCAGAAGGGCCGAAAGGGGAGGAAGTGGTGACTGGAATCCCATGAGAGCTGTGGGAAAGGGACACCTGCAGCAACTGATACCTTTAGAGAAACACAGCCAAGTGGGAGAAAGTGAGTCATCAAGGATAAATCCAGGGGAGTGAATACTCCAACGCTGCTTTTCTGCCACTCTGTGATTTCCTACTAATGCCTCCCATTGGTCCATTCCAATCAGACACCAGGGGGGCAAGAGAACCCAGCTGCTGCTGCCCATCAAAGTCAGCCTCTTGGGCATAGAACAGGGTGAAGGATGGAAAGCAGATCAGGTGGGGGACACATGCAGAAAACCTGGCACAACCCCAAGAGTGAGGTGAAATGTTCTGCCTGCTGCCTTAGTCTGTTCAGGCTGCCATAACAAAATACTATAGGTTGTGTGGCTATGTCATACAGGGTGTCATGCGGGGTCTCTGGTCCTGCTCCTCACACTAGAACGCAGGATACGGTGAGGCCAAAAAGGAACACCCATGGAGCCATAGATAGGGGAGTCATACCACTATATTCTCGCTGGTGGCTGGGTTGGAGACACAGGAAGCAGGAGCCACACGATCCGCAACCTGCTGTCCACTTCTCTGCAAACCAACCTCACTTGCTACTGTAATCCGCCGTGCTAACTGCAATCCGTGCTTGCTAGCTCAGCTACCATCCACTGCTTGCGTAGCCACGGCAGTTATATTAGTGGCCAATGGCTCCCTGGTTACAGCTGACGGCCAACTAGCCACAGCTGATGGCCATCCGATCACAGTTGATGGCCATTTACTACCTGCGCCAGTAACTTCCCATGTGAGGCCGAGAGTCTGGAAACTGCTCTCCTGGCTCTGTCCCCACATGCTGAAACAACAGACATTTATTCCTCACAGCACTGGAGGCTGGGAAGTCCAAGATCAGGGGCATCAACAATTCTGGTGTCTGGTGAGAGTCCCCCTCCTTGTTCATAGACAGCAGTGTTCTCGCTGTGTCCTCACATGGCAGAAGGTATAAAGGAGCTCTCTGGGGTCTCTTTTATAAGGGCGCTAATCCCATTCATGAGGGACCCACCCTGATGACCTAATCACGTCCCGAAGGCCCTACCTCCCAATGCCATCACATTGCGGGGTAGGATTCAACACATGAATTTTTGGAAGACACACACATTGAGTCTATAGTACCAGCCCAGTGGGGGCTCAGCCTGAGTCAGAAATTTGTTGGTATGGAAAATAAAGAAAATGACAGCACAATCTACATCTGAGACTCTTATTCCTTATAGATGGGAGCTTACCTGAGAGTGTCAAACATCCTTATAAATGACAGATGGATTTCAACCCCTACAATGGAGTTTTTGGAGCAATGGTTGTGACCCTGTTGGAGAACTGGTGTACAGAAGAGGTGGACTTTCAGAAGTCATTGCTGATTTCCAGAATGTGTTGAGAATAAGCCACATGTGCTTTAAAACCTGCCAACTGGTGAACAATAGAAGGAAGAGAAAAAAAATTCAGCCTTGTTATAATTTGCTGATGACAGATTCCTCTCAGTTTCTCAAAAAAAATACTTAGAAAGGCAGGAGTGTGAAAAGTTATCTTTAGAGCCCCAACTCACACCCTAAATTTCTTTAAAACAAAACTAAACTAACCCTCCGACCATCCTTCTGGGGAAAGAAGGGAACAAGCCTGAGGAACTCCAACCCAGGGGAAAGTGGTATCTGACCTATTTAGAACCAATCTTGGCCAGCTTGAAATTTAGCACCAGTAAGGTTCCCAGCTTAACCCAAACACCTGTGAATTTTCCCAGTGTCTGAAGTCGGTAAAGGGGGAAGGGAGAGGAGATGGCTGCAAACTCCGGAGGTGAAGGGAGTCAGGTGCTGAATGGGAGAGTTTAGCAGCACCTTCTCAGACCTGACCAGACAGAACAGCTGGAGTTTTCAGGCAGTAAATAGAACTGCAACTGACACTTCATGGTTCTTTAGGAAGCCAGGTGGGAGCTCCTCCCGCAGAATGGGCTGCCAAGGCAAAGGGACTCTAGGTCCTTGCATCTGCCTGCATGTCCCTTCATCTGCCATCAGTGCAAGGGCCTGGGGACATTTTAGAGAAACTGGGCTCTGGAGAGGGAGGCAGAATTACAAATAGAGTGCCGATCCTCTTGACCTGGAGAGTTTTATTTCTCATGGTACCTCAGTGTCTCAGAAGTCGGAGGGTTTTGGCACTGTACTGGGCATTGTTAAGGAACCGAGGCAATAACTAAGACTGATCATTAGAAGTTGTTCTGAGACCTACTCTATATCAAGTGCCAAGACAAATTCCAGGTTAATTAAAAAGTTAAAGATTAGGGCCGGCCTGGTGGCTCAGGTGGTTGGAGCTCCGTGCTCCTAACTCTGAAGGCTGCCAGTTCGATTCCCACGTGGGCCAGAAGGCTCTCAACCATAAGGTTGCTGGTTCAACTCCTTGAGTCCCGCAAGGGATGGTGGGCTCCGCCCCCTGCAACTAAGATTGAACATGGCACCTTGAGCTGCCTCCCGGATGGCTCAGTTGGTTGGAGCGTGGGCTTTCAACCACAAGGCTGCCAGTTCGATTCCTCGAGTCCCGCAAGGGATGGTGGGCAGCGCCCCCTGCAACTAAAGATTGACCATGGCACCTTGAGCTGAGCTGCCGCTGAGGTCCAGGATGGCTCAGCTGGTTGGAGCGCGTCCTCTCAACCACAAGGTTGCCGGTTTCGACTCCAGCAATGGACAGTGGGCTGTGTCCCCTGCAACTAGCAATGGCAACTGGAAATGGCAACTGGATCTGGAGCTGAGCTGCGCCCTCCACAACTAAGACTGAAAGGACAACTTGAAGCTGAACGGCACCCTCCACAACTAAGATTGAAAGGACAACAACTTGACTTGGAAAAAAGTCCTAGAAGTACACAGTTCCCCAATAAAATCCTGTTCTCCTTCCCCAATAAAATCTTTAAAAAAAAAAAAAAGTTAAAGATTAAATACCACAACAAAAGAATTAGAAGAAAGCATAGGCAAATATTTAGCTGATCCTATGGTGACCAAGTCCTGTGTAAACACAACAAAAAGGACAAAACAGTAGGTTTGAAATATATAGGCATACCTTGGAGATATTGCAAGTTAGGTTCCAGACCACTGTAATAAAGTGAGTATAGCAACAAAGTGAGTTGTAATCTTTGGCTGGTGGAGGGTCTGCCTTCCATTTGTAAAAAACGCAATGCCTGTGGAGCACAATAAACTGAAATGCAATAAACAAGATATGCTTCTATTATAAATATGTATATATATAATTAAAATTTACTGTATGGTTTTTCAATCACGAAAAAAACAAAATTAATAGGAAACAAGTTGGGAAAATATTTGGTTAATATCCTTAATATAGAAGAACACTTAAGGAAGAAATAGATGATTATTCCAAAAGAAAAATGCTAATGACCAATAAACATATGGAAACTATTAGTACAACAGTGCAATATGACAAAATACCATATAGTTTTTCTGGATTGACTCAGGTAGGGGGAAACATAATATCTAATATTGTCAAGGGTGCAAAGAAAAGGGCATTCTCAAACATTTTCATCTGGAATGTAAATTGGTTTGATTTTCTGGGAGGTAATTTGGCAGTTTACATTATAAACCTTAAAATGTGCAGAACTTTTAATTCAGTAATTCCTCCTTTAGAAATGTATCCTAATGAAATTATCAAGGCTGTGCACAAAGACTTACCTGCAAGGATGTTTACTACAGTGTTATTTTACTAGTGAAAAACTGGGGGAAGGGAGTATTGAATGTTAAGAATTGACAGAGTTAGGCGGTAGGTACACAGGTCTTCATTATTGGATTAGTTTTCTATTGTTGCTGTAACAGATTACCATACAGTAACTTAAAACAACACACATTTCTTTTCCTACAATTCTATAGTTCAGTCTGACCCAGGTGTAACGATGAGTGGGGAAAAAAAAAGGGGGGGAACACACACTAGAGTGGAGCTAATGAATTTATTTTTTATTAGCAATATCTAATCAATTTATTTAACAATATACAATAACAAAAGACAAAGGCAATTAATAGAATGTACTAATGACAGAAAGTAAAAGTGGTTAAGACAAAACTATATACATTGATCACAATGTCATGTCAAAGGAGTATACATACATATAAGTTTAAGAGATCCCAACACATGTTTACTATTGATCAAAAATCACTTGGCTAAATACACAAATAACATCAGTAAGGAGTATCCAAAAGTAGTAATAAGCTTTATAGGATAGTAACTATTACAGTAGATGCCAAAAGCTCACCAATCCAGGGTGGGGAACGGTACTGGAAAAGTCATGAATCAAAACCTTGCCAGATCTGTAGCTGAGAGAAACTCAGGCATCTCCCACACCACTGCTTGTTAGTTCCTAAGAATGCTGCTGCTGTTGGCGTTGTTGTTGTTGTTGTTGGAAGTAAGGAAGTCTTCTGATACTGCAAGCTGCATACAAGTTCCCAAAGATGCTAGAATGATGACAATTCACCAACAAAAGAAGTCTCTATAGTCCATTGAGGCAAGTTCCAATCTCTTACTCTGAAACAATCCAATCCTGAAAAGCAGTCCTGAAACAGCAAATCTTCTGAATAGCAATGTCTTGAAACAGCAATCAATCAATATCCAGTCCAACTGAGCTCTGTCTTATATATCTCTTTAGATGCACCCCAGAGTCAAATTTTGTGTTTCTGCCTCCCCTCTCAAGGAATAGCCAGTTCCGGGAGAGTCTGGCAGTCAATGATAAAAAAAATAAAATATATTACTTATCAGGCTGAAGGGCTAGTTCATCCAGACAAGCAATGTCTACTGTTCTTGCTTGGGACCATCAGCCCAAGGTCTTCCAAAGCCTGGCAACGTGCCTGTCACGTCATCCTGATATAACTTAGCTACTTCTTCACTTCATCTGCTGATGTGGGTGAAACAGACAGAACAAAGAGGGAATTCTCTCAACCCTGATCAAGAATTCCTTTAACCCTAAGCTAACCCTCACCTCACAGCACAGACAGAAAAGCGACCTCATCACATGTCTCGCCTGCTCGGGAAAATGAGACCAAAGGGGGAATTTACTCAACCTCTGATCACAGCACAGAAATCACCTCAAATACAAGAACAGACAAAAGCTAATAGACATCAACCAGTGAAGGCAAATTTTCCTCAACATCTACCCTACACCAGGTCTTACTGAGTTAAAATTGAAGTGTTGGCAGGAAAGTGTTTCTTCCAGAGGCTATAAGGGAGAATCCATTTCCTTGCCTTTTCCATCTTCTAGAAGCCACCACATTCCTTGGGTCATGGCCCCTTCTTCCGTGTTCAAAGGCAGCAACATAGCATCTCGGACCCTTCTTCATCACCGTATCTTTCTGTGATTCTCTTTTTCTGTCTTCCTGTTTCACTTTTAAGAACCCCTGTGATTACATTTGTTCTACCCAGATAATTGAGGATAATTTTTCTGGTTTAAAGGAAACTAATTAGTAACCTTAATTCAACTTGCCATGTCGAAGGTCTTGGGGGGTTGGGACATTGAAATTTTGGGGGGTCATTATTCTGGCTACTCAATTGTATTATTCTATATACATATCCATCTGAAAATATGTAATACTATTTAAAATGTTAAATATTAAAAAACCCAAACCTAATTCCAATTTAGTGTATGATGAAAGGAGGCTATATATTCATACGATGAATACCATGTGCCCATTAAAAGATGTAGTTGAGAAAATATGTAGTAATATGGTACAATGTTCATTGTACAGTAATTAGGGGGAAAATCAAGTCTAAAAAGGAATATGCACAAGATGATACCAATTATGTTAAAACCCAAAACAAACCTACACACAAGTGAATACAAAATGTTTGTAAGGATATAGGTCAAAATGTTAACAATGTTTATCTCTGGATGGTGATTTTAATTTTCTTCTAGTTTTCTTCATTTTCCAAAATGTCTATTATACATACACTACTTATGCAAACAAAGAGAAATGTAAGGTGATTGAGAACGTCTATCTAGGACAGCTTCCTGGTCAAGCGTCTCCCTGGTTTCTTAGCTTTCTATTGCTCTCTCTCACATCCATCCCTCAAGCTTGTCCTCCTCATCGAAAATATTTAATATCTGGCTAGTGGTGACATGTCATGTTTTCAGGCTTGAGTTGTCCGTTCTGGAAAGTTCGCCAGCACTCCTCAGAGGACAGGAAGGATCCTCCCAGTGAACGAAGCATGACAGCAAATCTGGGCTTCTAAAAAACAATTGGTAGCCACAAAATTGCCACCGGGATACCAAGGACAGTTGGGGAGTATAATCAGTAATGTTATAAAGATTTTGTAAGGTATCTGATGGACACTTGTCTTATTGGGGAGGCCACTTCATGGACAGTGTAGGTGCCTGACTGCTGCGGTGTGCACCTGAAGCTGAATAGTGATGGGTGTTGACTGTGCCTTAATATATACATACACACATATATATATATATATATATTTATTTATATACACATACACACACATATAGTCATGGGATGTGGAGTGTAGCACAGGGAATGGGGTCAGTGGAACTGCAAGGTCTATGTGCAATGTCAGAGGGGTGGTAGATTGGGGGAAGGGGGTTGTCACTTTGTGAGGGGTATAAATGTCCAGCTATTACATTGTTTTGTACACCTGAAACTAATAATAATAAAAATTTAAAAAAACAAAACAAAAAAAGCCTTTCCAGGGCAAAGCAAACTCAAGGTACAGCCACATCCCACAAAGAACTTAACCGGTACCTTGGAAACGGGATGCACAAGTATAGGAGTCTGTTTCATAATATTGCTGGTACGTGTTAACAGTTTTAATTAATAATAGTTTCTAATACACAAAAGAACACAGTGGCATCGCCCCGTGTGCACGCCCGCAGAACGAACCGAGAGCGGACGGGCTTGGCGGCAGGACCTTGGACACGCGGCTCATGGTACCTGGCCAGGTCCGCCCTCCGGATCCCGCGATGCCACCGGCGCTCCATCTCCTCGGCCCAAGCTTGAGGCGACTTCCCAGCCAGGCAGGCACACACCGCCTGAGCCTGGCCCCGGGCACCGCTGGTCCCGTGCGGAGCCCTACAGCCAGCGGCCAGGGCCCTGGGGCCCGTTAGGTTCGCGGGATCCGGACCTCGGAGCAGCACTACACTCAGAGGCCACTTGGTCCGGAACCCGCGGACGCGGAGGAGGCGTCCCCCACCCACCACCGAGAGGAGCGCCTAGAGTGGAGGGCCAGCCCGTCCCGCCCCTCCGTTCCTCCCAGCCTCCTCTATCCCGGAAGTTGATGCCCCGCGCCCGATCGCGTGCTGCTCGCCAGGGGTGTCGCCTCAGAGATCAGTTCGGGCTGGGCTTGCGAAACGATCAACATGCCTGTGAGTTGTTTACTTTCGGGCTTCGCGTTTGTTTCGGGCTGCCTTGCCCGTGGAGGGGTCCGGGGGCGGGCTAGCCCGATGGCCCCGCGGGCACTTGGGGCTCCCTGCGGAACGCAGCGACCCTGCTGGGATCGCCCACCTCTTTTGCGCGTGGCGGACTTGTCGGGACTTGCCCGGGCCGCGCAGCTCGCTGGGCCCGGCGTGAGCATGGAGTGGGGGAGGACGGGGGCCGCCTGGGCTGCGATCTGGAGTCGGTGGCTAGGAGGGGACATCTCCCCGGGTCACTTACTCAGCCCTGTGGATCTTTGGTGGGTGCCCGCCCGCGAGACTGTGATCTTTGGAGTCTTCGTGCTCTCCTTGAGTTTAGTGGTTCTCGCCCCCTCTGCCTTCTGTCGGAAGCGATTTCCTGCTTGTTTCCTTTTTAAAAACTATCTCCGCAGTTGCCTTACATATAACTCCATGAAGGACGGCCACACCGGCCACGCAGAGTTCACCTCCGATCAGATGTTGAACCCTAGGAGGCAGAAAACATCCCGGGTTGGCATACTCCGGTCTAACCTTCCCGATTTCTGTTCTTAGCGGGTCCAGGGGTCGGGGTCACGTTTTGGCACCACAGTTTTGGTTTTCCTGGAGACCGTTAATTCAGTTGAGTAAAAAAGAACGGGGTTAACCTTACCATATGTTTCGTGGTGGTCAGAGTCCCATTACCGGGATTGAGAGAACGCAAGCCTTACAAAAAGTATTGATGAAAGTTAAGCTTTATAAAGTTAAGATGTTATTTAAAAATAACATCTGAAGTGTTGCCTCTGTTAAGTATGACTTTTCATTGTTGCAATGAAAAGTCATTGTGGTTTCGGTTCTAGTAGTAATAATATGTTTTTTTACTCAGTTGGCTAGAGATTTACTACATCCGTCCTTGGAAGAGGAAAAGAAAAAACATAAAAAGAAACGGCTAGTCCAAAGTCCAAATTCTTATTTTATGGATGTGAAATGTCCAGGTAAAATTTCAAGTTTGATTCCTTTCCCAAGGAAAATTTCTATAGGGATTGCTAGTGTAGTGTGTATATTTGGACACATTAGGACCTTCTGTTGAGTAGAAGTGGGATTACAGAAATGGACATTTTCATAATAAGCGTATTCAAGCCACTGTAGAAACTTTTGAGGGGGGAGGGTGAGTAAAGACAGGACTTCAAAAGGGATCTGACATTTGATTTACTTTAAGCTGATGAGTTTTCTTTTTTATGATGCAATGAAAACTATGTTGATTCTTTAGTGTAAAGCTGTGCTGCCCAATATAGTGGCCATTAACTATATATAGCTACTGAGAACTTGAAATATAGCTCGTCAAAATGGAAATATTCTTTAAGTGTAAATTATACACTAGATTTTGAAGATGTAGCACACACACACACACACAAATCCCTACGTATTGATTACATGTTGAAATGATAATATTTTGGAAATACTGAGTTCAATAAAATATATTACTAATACCACTCGTTGTACTTTTTTTTAACTCTTATATGTGGCTACTATAAAAGTTTAAGTTATATGGCTTGCTATTGCATAGCTTTAAAGTACTTAATCTTTTACTAAAGATCTTTAATATAAGATCTTTACTGGAAATATGTTGAATAAATGCTGTCTTTTCTTCTGCTTTTCACTTCTAATATTGCCCCCCTCCCCCTTTTTTAGGTTGCTACAAGATTACCACGGTTTTCAGCCATGCTCAGACAGTGGTTCTTTGTGTAGGTTGTTCAACAGTGTTGTGCCAGCCGACAGGAGGAAAGGCCAGACTCACAGAAGGTATATCATTTGGCATTTTCTAACCCAGTGATGAGATTGTATGACTGTAAATGCGTCTATCTTAAATTCATGATAGCCAAAATAATTTTCTTTCATTGTGTGCTCTTTCAGTAAAGAGTGCCCTGTTCAGTTGGATAAGTTTATACTCTTGACCTTGTAAAGAACTTCTTTGAATATTATTTTTCTTAGTTTGGAACATCTAATTCTGTTGTATTGAGTCACTTAGTTTGCTTAACTTGGCATATTAAACGTACAGCAGAATGGAGCAAAAGAATAACTATGTACTATAGGAAATGGAGTTTTTAAACATTGGAATTTAAAATTTTCTCTTGTATTTTGTTTTATGTATTTGGTACATAAGACTTAAGACAGTTGTTTTATATTGCTAGCTAAGCAATAATAACTAATGTATAAATTTAAATACTAGAGGTTTGGCTTCCGTGAGTAGCTATTTAGTGGTTAATATAAAAATCTAATTTGAATTCCTCTTTCACTTTTGTGCAGTAAGAAAAAAATAATTATGTATATAATTTTCCATGGTACTACTTGTAGATTTTTACTTCCATAATGACATTTGAAATTTGCCTGTGATATTTTGGGGAGCTGTGAATTTCCATGTTGTTTTCACTGGAAGACTTATAAGTGGATTGGCAACAAATCCAAGATCTAGTTGGTGTGACCTGGTAAGATAAAAGTAGGAAGCAAGCAAACGAAATTTAAGTGCAGTATTGCTCTTAAAAATGTACTTGCAAGGCTTCCAAAACTTTTACATCATGCCAACATTAAAGTTTTAACTGTTGGATTCAGGCTCATGGTCTTACATAGACTCCATTATAGCATTTGAGAAATACGTAGGAGTGACAATTATAGTCACATCAGAGTAAATTCAAATATAAAAGATTATAGCAAACTTCTGGTATAAAAGGATAAATAAACATATATGAATAATAACGTAATATTCCTAAAACTTAAGTTTTTTACTTAAGTACTTTTTGCCATTAAAACTATACCAAAGATAGAATAGACTTGTGTTTTAATGTGCTCTTGTGATTCCTTTGCAGGGTGTTCATTTAGAAGAAAGCAACACTAATGATCCACACAACTTCCTGAATTTGTTATATCACAGAAAGCCTTATCAGTTCAGTAATTCTACTTAATCTAACAAGATAATGTAATTGCATTTAATTTTGTAAGTATACAACAGTGATCTCTCCTATTTTGGTGTCAGTTTTTCAATAAAGTTTTAATTATGGGCAAATTCCTCCTTTTTCCTTTTATTTTTTAAAGTATGTGCGCATATGCTATACATTTATATATACTTTGTGAATTAGGTTTAAACATTTTTAAAAAAATGTTTTCCGATTAGTTTGTGCCTCATTTCAAGAGTAGAAACCCCAATTTGATTTGTAGTCCTTTTCTGAATTGTTATGAATGGGACTAAATAATTACAAATAGAAAGAAGTTCATTATTTGTTAATTCTAAATATAGTTTTGCTATTGTAACTATGGAAACACATTTTAGAAGTACATATTTAATGTAGTAACAATCACAGTGTAATGCCTTGGATTTGTGTGGCTCTACTGTACTGCATCATTAGGACAATACAGTGGTACCTTGGTTTTCGAACGGATTCCGTTCCCGAAGAACGTTGGAGTTCTGAAATGTTCAAAAACCGAGGCACAGTTTCCCATAGAAAGCAATGCAAAATTGATTAATCCGTTCTAGACCTTTAAAATCAACCCCTAAAACAGCAATTTAGCATGAATTTCACTATCTAATGATACCATAGATCCATAAAATGAAACACAATGAAAGCAATACACACAATATACTGTACTGTAAAAGCAATAATAAATAAGCAATGTAAAAACTACTATAGATAAAAATAAAAATAATTTTTTTCTTACCTGCAATGATGATAGTCATGGTTTCCATGGGGGGGGTTCCCTTCAATAATCACAATAGGTACTGTTGTTCATGTGTTCTGTAGCCCTCTTCTGTAATCACAATAGGTGAGTGTTGTTCAGGCGTTCTGTAGCCCTCTTCCGGAATCACTGTAGGTGACTCCTCTCCTGCCGTTCCTTCCCTTGATTTTTTTTTTCACCACTGACACCTGGTTTAGACTCACTGGATCTTTTCCTCACTAAAAATTTTTCAATTGACACTTGCTTTTTCCAACGTTTTATTTGTCTAAAGACAGCATTATCATAGAAAGTGTTAGTGGCATGACTTACAGCAGCTTTATCCGGGTGATATGTTTCAACAAAAATTTGCACTTCAACCCATTTTGCACACATTTCTTTGATCAGTGCAGTAGAAGCACTTTCTCTTCCCTCCTCCTCCGAAGACAGTTCCTCAGTTGCCGCCTGTTGCTGCTCCGTCAGGATGTGCTGAAGTTCTTCTGTGGTGAGTTCAGTCCTGTGGTCCTCCACTAACTCCTCCACGTCATTACTACTCACTTCCCAGCCCATGGACTTTCCCAGAGAGACAATATCCTCAACAAAGGCGCATCCTCTTCAATATCCTCAAATGCATGTTCAGGGACAGCATCTGGCCACAATTTCTTCCATCTGACTTCATTGTTCTGTGAGACACATCCCTCCACGCTTTGTCTATGAGATGTAAGCAATGTCGGATATTGAAATGATTCTTCCAGAACTCTGAGGGTTAGCTCTGTGTCCGAGGTCACCTCAAAGCACTTTTGGAACAGTGCTTTGGTGTAAAGCTTATTACAATTAGATATGACCTGCTGGTCCACGGGCTGGATGAGAGGAGATGTGTTGGGGGGCAAAAACTCACATTGATAAAACTGAACTCTTCCATCAACTCGTCCACCAAGCCTGGGGAGTGAGCTGGAGCTTTATCCATAACAAGCAGGCACTTCATTGGAAGATTTTTGTCTTGGAGGTATTTTTTTACACTTGGCCCGAACACTTAAGAACCCACTCAATAAAAAATGGCCTGGTTACCCAAGCTTTCCTGTTTGCCCTCCACATCACAGCACTTGTTTCAGGGGTGTTTTTGTTGAGGTCAGCATGCAAATATAAAGCTTTTTCACAAATTATGCTCTCAGAAATGCTGTCACCAGCCAACTGTTTTTCATTTATCCACGTGAAAAGCAATTTTTCCATTTCTTCAACTGTCTGTATTCTTTGTCTTGTGTTTTAACACCTCTTGCAACACTGGCTCCTTTAAGATGGTGCAAATTGTAGATTTGGCAATACCAAGCTGCATTGCCAGATCACATACACTTTCATGTTTGGAAATAATTTCCTTCTTCACCTTTATTGTTGTTCTGTTAATGACTCTCTTGGCTTTGCAGCTTTTATCCATTTCTCTCAGCAAGGGGTGATTGGCAGAGGGCTCCTGAGATGACATGAACACAGATTGATTGCACACAATCACAAAACAAATTGGTTGCAAAGATCTCCTGAGATTAGATGAACACAGATTGATGTACTGGGTTCCACACAGTCACAAAAACAAATTGGTTGCAAAAGGGCTCCTGAGATGAGATGAGCAGAGATTGATTGCACACAGTCACCAAATAAGGCCAAATATCACTTCTGTGTTGCACGGGTGCTCAGGACTCAACAGCCGACAGCTAGGCCTCAGGATCTTGCACTCAGCCGAAGCCTCGTGACATGTTCAACTTCCGAGGCGTGTTTGAAAACCGAAGCATTTACTTCTGGGTTTATGGCGTTTGTAAACCGAAATGTTCGTCAACGGAGATGTTCGAAAACCGAGGTACTACTGAAACTACATTTGGGGGTCTGAGTCGTAGGAAGCTCCTTTTGGGATAGAAAATTTGATAGAAGGAATCAGGAATAGCATGGTTTACCCTAGGCCGTCCTGGTTGGGGGAGGTAGATGGTATTGAATTCTCTGGTCTAGACAGGTAAGCATTCCTGACTACATTATGAAATGACCCTGGGGGCCTAGGAAGTGGAGTGTATCTTTCCTTCTCTAACCACTATAGGACTGCTCTTTGGACTAGGGTAACTACTTCTATTTGTTGTTACCTTTAAGGCATGCACTTAAGAAAGGCATTTCCTATCACGATGTGTTCCTACATATACACCCCAATCTAAGAGATTGATCCTTTAACATACTGATTCACATATCATAGGAATGTTGCAAGAGAACTGAAGAACTATGGAAAGTTTGGGGTCTGTTTAATGTATGGAGAAGTAGATAACCCAGAGGTTCCCAAACTTCCTTGGTTTATGGCATCTTTAGTTGCAGTAATTTTTTCAGAGTCCTGTGGCCAAAAGAAGTACCTAACAGTTACATTAATTAATTAAGTTCTAAAAACCTTAGTAGCCATTTGAAAAAATACATGTAAATTAAAAGCAAAAGTGATCATTTTTATGTTATTCTTAACCACAATTACTAATGGAATGGGTATACCTTTTGGGCACTGCAGAATTTCTCAAAATTGGGATCAGGTTGGACATTGAATCCTCCTTTCTTCCACATTGATTTATGCATAGTAGTACTCGCTCTTTATCACAGCAATGGCCCCAACCCAGCTCCAAAAAGACATCATCATAGGGAATGTGGTACCACCTAATGTAACTGAACTACCTGAACTAGAAGTTTGCATGGCATTCAAAAGATGTCAAATACTGGTGTTTTCCCAAGGCACCTCCGCTTGCACAGTTGGAGAACCTTGGGCTAGAAGGAGAACCAGTGGGGATGACAGGCTATTGATAAGGAGAGCAGCAAAATCTGTGATAAATCTAGAGGGCAAATCCCTGAAAATTTCCTTCGAAATAGTATTGAAAGAAAGCACTGTACTTTAAAGAAAATATTTAAGGATTATATTATAGAGATACTTGGTACTGGGAATGGAATGGTGTATTAAATTTTACTTCATCATTAAACAGTATACTGGGTTTGAGAAATGCTCAATAGACTAGTACTTTTCTAAACTTCAAGGTCTGCCATATATTATTGATTAAATGTTTTTCATTAATACTATTATTTATATTGACTTTTTTTTATATTAGTGTTTTTAAAGGAAACATCTCTTCCATAAATAGAAAAACCAGTTACATAAAAATAACTAAAAATAAAAGGAAATTCTTCGCTTCTGACCTGATCAGATGACAAATGGTTTCTTAGCTGGTTGTGCCTGTTAAGTCATCCGATAAAGTTCTAATTTTTTTGAGATATAATGTAAATACCATGAAATTCAACATTTCACAATGTAAAATTCAGTGGTTTTTAGTACATTCACAAGGTTGTGCAACCATCACCACTAGACCATTTCATCACCCCAAAAAAGAAACCCCACACTCATTCACTCCACATTCCTTCCTTCCAGCTCCTGGCAATCATTAATATACTTTATCTCCATGGATTTGCCTATTCTGGACATTTTATATAAATGGGATCATAACAAATACGTGGCCTTTTGAGTCTGGCTTCCTTCACTTAGCATGTTTATGATGGCCATCCATGCTGTAGCATGTATCAAGTTATTTTTTTTTGACTGAATAATCTGTTGTAAGAATACACAACATTTTGTGTGCCCATCGTCAGTTGATGGATGTTTTCGCTTTTTGGCTACTAGTATGAATAATGTTGCTATGAATATGTATATACAAGATTTTGTGTAGACCTATTTTAAATTCTCTTGGGTATATACCTAGGAGTGGAATTGCTGGAACATATAATTCCGTGTTTTGCTTTCTAAGGAATTTCCTGTTTTCCAAAGAGATTGCACCATTTTATAATACATTCCTACTAGTAATGTGAAAGGGTTTCATTTTCTCCACATCCTCGCCAACACTTGTTATTGTCTGTCCTTTTTATTATAATCATTTTAGTATGTGTGAAGAGTTGTCTCATTGTGATTTTGATTTGCATTTCCCTGATGACTAATGATGTTGACCATCTTTTCATGTACTTATCAGCCATTTGTATAGCTTTGGAGAAATGTCTGTTCAGATCCTTAGAAAAGACAATTGGGTTGTCTTTTCATTGTTGAGTTGTAAGATTTTTAATATGTTCTAGATACAAAGTTCTATTTTTTCTCCCAAATTATTTACCCACCTTGTTACCACACCAGAGCATAGCTGTGTTAACTCTTGTTGCAAAGCTAGCCACCTCAAAATTTAGTGGCTTAAAATATTGATTTATTATTTCTCATGATTCTGTGGGTTGATCTCACCTGGGCTCACTCATGCAGCTGCATTCAGCTGGAGGCTAAACTGGTCTAGAAGGTCCAACATGGCTTCAGTTATATGTCTGGCAGCTGGTGCTGGCTGGCAGCTGGGGCATCTCAGTTCTCCTCCATGTGGCCTCCTACGCTCCAGTAAGCTATTCTATTCTGGCTTCCGTATTACATCACAGTCTTGGGGCAGTGTTCTTAGAGGGTGAACACAGAAACTTGAAGGCCTCTTAAAGCCTAAGCTCTAGAACTTGTGCAATATCATTTCCACCACATTCTTTGGGTCAAAGCAAGCTACAAGTTCAGCCCAGATTCAAGCTAGTGGAGAAACATTACACCTTTGGCTAGGAAGAGCGACAAAAATCATACTGCAAAGAAGGAGCGTGCACAAGGGAAGGAATCTGTGGCCATTAAACAATTTACCACACTTTGGGAGGACGCCAATATTTATCCAGATTATTCATTCTGTAATTCATGTACATATCCACAACAAATTCTTAAAGAAATGGTTTATTTGTTTGTTTCCTCTATTCTGGATGAGCACAGAATATAAGTGGGAAGTTTACATTAGAGGAAATCCGAATGGCCAATGAACATATGAAAATATGTCTAACTTTACTAACAATAGGTAAATGTAAGTAAAAACAATCAGATACCATTTCCCATACATAGTATCATCAAAAATTAAGTCAGATGTTAAACTATTGGACTACAAACAACGGAATTAGGTCTAACCATATGAAACTGTACATATTCAAGCAATTTTGACCAACAGAAACAGCAATTTCATATGGCTAAACCAAAGAATAGAATGTTCCTTGCTGCATTGCCTATAGTAGTAAAAAGCTATCAATAAGAAAATGGACATAATGTAATATAGTCATGTAATGTAGTAATTTACAGCAGTTAAAATAAACTAGATTTATATTTGTCAACTTGACCAGATCACAAAAACATGTTAAAATTAAAAAGGGAATAGAAAACATGTATACTATGTATGATACTATTTGTATAAATGTAAATAATGTAATATTGTCTATTAGATATGAATACAAATACATGGCTATGAAAGTATTAAACAAGGAACTGGAAGAATATATACCAGTTTTCAGGGCAAAAGGAGTGGGACTTTGGGTGGTGATTAAAGGGATCTTCAGCTTTATCTGTATTTTATTATTTTAATTAAGAAAATTGCTAACATTTTAAATTCTGGATATTTAGATTATATGGGTATTTACCAAGTGGATCTTTTATGTTTTCTAGTTGTTGTTTTTTTTAATTTAACAAAGTAAGAGATCAATTTAAAACAAGGAAAGCAAAACAAATTATTTGTATGCAATGATCACCTTGACAAGTTGTAAATTTCAGGGAAAAAAAACACAAACTTGTGTCAAGTTCTCTTGAGTTCTTTCCCGATATCAAGGATCAGCTACAAAAAGAGATACCACTTTGGAGATGTAGAAATTTATCAATTCTACTAGTATTAAGTAAGAAAAGAATAGCAATTATTTTGGCACAATATCTAAGACAGGAATTCTTAATCTGGGGTCTGTGAACCCCTGACTTTTGTACATAGGCTCATTTTCTAATAAGTTCTAAGAAGTTTCTAAGAGATTCAACAAGAATCCTAAAAAAAAGATAAACACAACTAGTCTAAAGCAAGTGCCTTGTTCAGAATATACATTCACTAAATCCACAGGGCTCTTCACATTTTGTGGATCCTCCTGTACCTCTAATTCAGTCACACTGCACTTGTCCCTGACCCCCAGATAATGCTCTTTCTTCATCCTTTTCTCAATTTAAGTATCACCCCTTTGGTGGCACTAAGAAGATCACTCTGAGGTTTGTGCAAATGTTCAAAATTTACATTCATATCACATGACCAAATTAAAATCATATATATTGCAATATTAGAAACATTAAAAAATGACCATTAATTTTATTTGTTTTTAGTCACAATATTTAATGTTTAAAATTTAAAATAACATGAAAGGAAGGTATGACATTTTTATGTTTATCAAAGTGAGCATGGACTGAAAAATTTTATAAACATGAATATAAGATCTAGAGATCAGGAGAAGCCAGAAAGAAATGAGATGAAATGGATCTGTTTTAAAAAGCTGCTTTTTCTATATTTCAATCAATTCCATCTACTTACCTTTAAAGATCGAAGTGGAAAGTGAAACAACAGGCTTAGGACTCAGATTGACAGAAAATCCTTCTTTTATTAGAGTGTATAAAAACTTTGACTTCGTTTTGAATTTTTCTGAATTCAGTGTAGTCTCCAATATATACCATCTATGGCTGTTACAACAAAATTTCCCAATATGTAAACACTACAATGAGCCATTTGTCTCCAAGACGGCTCCCAATGATCCCTACTTTCTGGTATTTAGCATTTGTGTAGTCCTCTCCCACACTGCATCAGGGATGGTCTGTGTGACCAGTAGAATTTGGCCTAAGTGATGGTATATGACTTCCCAGGCTAGATGATCCCCAATAATCTCCACCTTCTGATATTCACACCCTGTGTAATCCCTCCAAGATTGTACCAGGGTTGGTCTGTGTGATCTAGGGAATATAGCAAATGTGATGTAATATGACTTCTGAGGCTAGGTTACAAAGACACTGACTTCTGCCTGGGTGGCTCCTCTCTCTCTCTCTCTCTCTCTCTCTCTCTCTCTCTCTCTCTCTCTCTCTCTCTCTCTCTCTCCTCTCTCTCTCTCTCTCTCTCTCTCTCTTTTAAATCACTTGCTCTGGGGGAAGCCAATTCCCATGCCATTAAGATTCTCAAGTAATCCTCCAGAGAGACCCACAGGGGGAGAAACGGAGGCCTCCTGCCCCCAATAAGCCAGAGGACTGATTCTTGTCACCAGTGAGTGACTGAGCCATTTTGTAAGCATTTTTTTCCAGCTCCAGAGAAGCCTTTAGATGACTGTAACATCTTGTTTGCATCTTCATTAGAGACTCTGGTGCCAGACCCACCCAGCCAAGCTACTCCTGAATTATTGAGCCTCAGAAACCATAAGATAATAAATGTTTTCTCTTTTAAGCTGCAATAGATAAACTAATATACCACTTCTCATAATCCTGTGTCTGTCATATTAAAAGAACAGGGGGTCCAAGATGGCAGTGGCATAGGAGGATGCTGAACTCACCTCTCCCATGAGCACACTGAAAGACACACCCACATAGAGAGCAATTACTCCTGAGAGACAACGGAGGTACGAATGAACAGCACAATGTAAGAGACCAAATAGATAAGGCGGGGAAACTGCAGGAGCGCTACAGGAGCTGTGGGAATTCTCTGGGGTTTGAGGTGCTAGTGAGCACCATAAAATGTAGCATGGCTATGCAGCTGAATGTTTATCAGCCTGCTTTCTCCTTGTAAAAATGGGGGTGCAAAGTCCTCGTTTTGGATCCCCTGTCCTTTCAGCCTAAGTTAGCAATGTTTCTGACAATATAATTAAAAAAAAATTTTTTGTGTGTTTCCTACAAATCTCATTGGGATTCATGCTATTAAACAAAAGCCATACCCCCAAATCTCTTCAAAATCAGCCCCCTCTCACTTGGGGTTCTGCTGAGACAATTGAAGAAAACACAGATGACACTGTGAACTTTGCCTTTTCTCTCTTCTCTTAATCTGAGGGAAGCCCTAGGAGAGTCAAACATACATACCTACGGAGAGGCCCATGTGAGGAGAAACCAAGACCGCTTGCCTAAATCCAGTAAGTAACAAAGCCCTCTTGCCCATAGCTACATGGGTGGGTGAGCCATCGGGGAATCAGATCCTCTGGCCCCAGTCAAGCCTTCAAATGACTGAAGCCCCTGTTGACATGTTTCCTGCAACCACATAAGACCCTGAGCTAGAATCACTCAGCTAAGCTGCTTCCAAACTTACGAAACAGAAATTGTGAGATGGAGTAATCTGTTATGTAGCAATACAAGTAGATAACTAATGCACATTATACTAAATGAAAAAAGCCAGACACAAAGACCACACATTGCTTGATTCCATTTATATGAAATAAATACATACATACATACATACACACATACATACGCAAATAAAAGAACTCTGTGAGAACTATCTGACTCAATTAGACAGAGCAATATAAGAACAATGGATATACCAGAAGGAGAGAGCCTATTCAAACAAGTAATCAACAAGAACTTCCCAAACCTATGGAAAGAACTGGGTCCTTGAATCAAAGAAGCTAACAGAACACTTAATTATCTCAATCCAAAAGGCCTTCTTTAAGGCACATTATATTAAAACTGTCAAAAATTAATGACAAAGACAGAATTCTCAAGGCAGCTAGGGAAAAAGAAGATGATAACCTATAAAGGAAATCCCTTTAGATTATCATTGGATTTTTCAGCAGAAACCCTATAAGCTAGGAGAGAGTGGAATCAAATATTCAAATTATTGAAAAAGAGAAACCACTAGCTAAGAATAATATATCCACCAAAGTTATCCTTTAGATATGAAGGAGAAATAAAGGCTTTTCAAGACATCCAGAAGCTGAGGGAATTTACCACTATAAGATCTGCATTACAAGGAATAATGAAGGGTGTTCCACCTGAAACAAAAAAGACAAAAGGATATAAAACTACAAATAAGATGACAGACAGAAGCAACGCTTGTTCATAATATGGTATCAAACACTTAAATATAACATAAAGGTTAAAGGAGGTAAAAACATTAAAAAAAAAAAGAATGCTGCAATTTGGAAATGAATTCACAGCATAAAAAAGGATAATTTGTTACAACAAAAACATAAAGGGGGAGGGGGCAAAAGACTTTTAACTTACACAGGTGAATGGAGATAAGACGCAATAGAAGAAAAAGGACTACTGTATATATAAAACTTTATTTTGCATGAACCTAATGGTATCCAAAAAAAAATAAATCTAGAACTGAAACACATAACATAAAAAAGAGGAAATAGATGGGAAAAAAATCATAGAATACCACCATACTAAAACAACACACAGAGACACAAGGGAAAAGAAACAATGGAGACACAGAGCTACCAGAAGACAAAATATAAAATGACTACAGGAACTTTTCATATATCAATAATCACACTAAATGTAAATGGACTGAACTTACCAATTAAAAGGCACAGAGTAGCTTGTTGAACCAAAAACCAAAACCCAACTATATGCTGCCTTCAGGACACATATCCCAGCTGCAAGGACAAACATAGACTCAAAGTGAAGGAGTGAAAAATGATACTCCAAGAAGATAGAATCCAGAGAAAAGTGGGTGTAGTCATACTTATATTTAACAAAATGGATTAAAAAAAGTAACAAGAGACAATGATGGATAAAGGGGATAATACATCAAGAAGACAAACAATGAATATATATGCAAACAATGAATATATATGCACCCAACCTGGGAGCACCAAAATACATAAAGCAACTACCAACAAAACTAAATGGAGAGGGGCAGCCAGTTAGCTCAGTTGGTTAGAACTCAGTGCTCTTAACAGCAAGGTTGCTGGTTTGATCCCCACATGGGCCACTCTAAGCTGCGCCCTCCACAACTAGATTGAAACAACTACTTGACTTGGAGCTGATGGGTCCGGGAAAAACGCAAATAAATAAAAGTTAAGAAAACCAAAAGAAAACTAAATGGAGAAACTGACAAAAACACAATGATAGTAGGGGACCTAAATACCCCAAACATTTAAAGATTTAATTTCTATCCTTCTCAAACTCTTCCAAAAACTTGAAAAGGCAATACTTCCTAACTCATCCTATGAAGCCAGTATTACCCTGATATCAAAACCTAAAAAGGACAACACAAAAGAGAAAATTACAGACCAATATCTCTGATTAATATAGAAGCAAAAATTCTCAACTAAATAGTAGCAAACTGGATTCAGCAATACATTAAAAAAATAATATATCACAATCAAGTGAGGTTCATTCCACATGTGTAAGGATGGTTCAACATATGCAAATTGATTAATGTGATATCCCACATTACCAAAATAAAGGATAAAAATTATATGATCATATCAATAGATGCAGAAAAAGCATCTGACAAGATACAATAGCTACTTATGATTAAAACACCCAATAAATGGGTATAGAAGGAACATACTTCAACATAATAAAGGCCATATATGACAAACCCACAGCTAAAATCATACTCAATGGTGAAAAACTGAAAGCTTTTCCTCTCAGACCAGGAATAAGACAAGGGAGCCAACTCTCACCACTTCTATTAAACATACTATTGGAAGTCCTAGCCACAGCAATCAAGAAGAAAACAAAGTAAAAGGCATTGAGTTGGGAATAAAGAAGTAAAACACTCACTATTTGTAGATGACATGATACTATGTATAGAAAATCCTAAAGATGTCACCAAAAAACAATTAGAACTAATAAATTAATTCAGTAAAGTCGTAGGATACAGAATCAATATACAGAAATCTGTTGCATTTCTATACACCAATAATGAATGATAAGGAGGAGAAAGTAAGAGAACAATCCCATTTACAATTGCATCAAAAAGCATAAAATACCTAGGAATAAATTTAACCAGAGGTGAAAGACCTGTACTCTGGAAACTATAAGATACTGAAGAAAGAAATTGAAGAAGACACAAATAAATGGAAGGATATGTATACCATGCTCATGGATTAGAAGGATTAATATTGTTAAAATGTCCTTACTACCTACAGCAATATACAGATTCAATGCAATCCCTATTAAAATACCAATGGCTTTCTCCTCAGAACCAGAACTAATCCTAAACTGTATATGGTACCACAAAAGACCCCGAATAGCCAAAGAAACCTTGAAAAAAAACAAAGTGGGAGGTATCACACTCCCCAATGTTAAACTAACTATACTATAAAGATACAATTAAAACAGTGTGGTACTGGCATAAAAGCAGATATATAGATCAATGGAATAGAATAGAGAGCCTAGAAATAAATCCTCACGTATATGGCAACTAATCTACAACAAAGGAGGAAAGGATATATAATGGGGTAAAGATAGTATCTTCAATAAGTGGTGCTGGGAAAACTGGGCAGATAATGCAAAAATAAATGAAATTTAACCACTTTCTTATACCTTATACAAAAATAAATTGAAAATGGATTAAAGACATAAATGTAAGACCCCTAACCATAAAACTCCTAGAAGAAAACATAGGCAGTAAACAATTGTCATAGCAATATCTTTTGAGATAAGTCTCCTCAAGCAAGGTAAAAAGAAAAAAATAAACAAATGGGAATACATCAAAATAAGAAAGCTTTTGCGCAGTGAAGGAAATCATCAACAAAATGAAAAAACAACCTACTGAATGGGAGAAGATATTCACAAATGATACATCCGATAAAGGGTTAATATCCAAAATATGTAAGGAATTCATACAACTTAACACCAAATAAACAAACAATCCAATTAAAAATGGGCAGAGGACCAAACAGACATCTCTCCAAAAAGGACATACAGATGGCCAACAGGCATATGAAAAAATGCTCCACATCACTAACCATCAAGGAAATGCAAATCAGAACCACAATGCAATATCACCTCACACCTGTCAGAATGACTATCATCAAAAAATCAACTAACTGCTGGTGAGGATGTGGAGAAAAGGGAACCCTCATACACTGTTGGTGGGATTGTAAATTTGTGCAACCACTATGGAAACAGTATGGAGATTCTTCAAAAAATTAAAAATTGAGCTGCCATATGGCCCAGAAATTCCACTTCTGGGTATTTATCCGAATAAAATAAAAATACTAATTTTAAAAGATACATATACCGCTGTGTTCACTGCAGCATTACTTACAATGGCCAAGATATGGAAGCAACCTAGGTGTCTATTGATAGATGAATGGATAAAGAAGATGTGGTACACACACACACACACAGGAATCTTATGCAGCAATTAAAAAGAATAAAATCTTGCCATTTGCGATACATGGACGGACCTAGAGGGTATTATGCTAAGTGAAATAAGTCAGACAGAGAAAGACAAATACCATATGATTTCATTTATATGTGGAATCTAAAAAAACAAAACAAATGAATAAACAAAACAGATCCATAGATATAGAGAACAAGCTGATAGTTACCAAAAGGGAGGGGGTGAGGGGGTGGGTGAAAAAAAAAAGCAAAAAAAAAGAACAATATTTACAGGTTCTTATTAAATGAGATTTCTCTATATTCCATATTCAAAAGTACATATTTTTATCAGAATGTTTTATTTCGAGAGTTAACATTTTTTTTTCAAAAAGTAAACACAATAGTTATACTTCCCTGAGTATAAAGCACTAATCCTACAGTAAAAGACAATTACAAAATTAAGCAATTAGAGGTATATAACTCTCTGCATTCAATTATACTCTAGTACAAATTTATTCTTAAAAATCTCATGTGTTTTGGAACTTTAGTTAACGTTTTAGAAAACAAAACAGTTCATTTTACACCTGTGATGTTAAGGTATGTCTGATCTGTCTTTATCAAATTCCAGAGCAATCTTTAAAGCAGTGCTATTGAGGCCAACAGATTGCATGTTACATATAATAGAAACAACTATTCCTCTTGGGGGAACCTTGTTATTTATAGATTCTGCATCCAGTTCTTCAGGAAGGATCAGCAGGACACTACTGGCACCCACTGCACCTCCAGTATGGGAGGCATAATGCCGCTGCTTCCTACAAGAACCGTATGTTTGTTTCTTTTCCACAACACCCCATGCCATTGCGTATTTACCCTCTTTATCCCAAGACATCTCCGTGTTAGGGACTGGTGTCCAAATCATAACCATTGTTTCTGGTTTGAGATACCCAGGTAAAAGATTTTCATTTGAGTTCTTAAACAGCCCGACCTGGTAACCATACAGCATTGCATTCCCAAATTTGATAAGGTCACCCACTGTCGACAGAAATCCACCACCAGCCCATTTATAGGAGTTATCCACGTAAGGTGTGTTGACAAGACGTCTCTTTTTATTGTAAACATAAAATCTAAAATGAAATAAGAATGGTCATTAAAAATTTAATAGTCTATTATTGACTTTACACATGAAAATGAATCGGAAAATGTATACATCAGACAGATTATATTTCAATATAGTGATCATACATTGTCAGAAGCCAACCACTAATTTTTACTATGATTCAGATACTAATGAAACACTGATAACTGAGTAAGCTAGTCTAATTACATGTGAATTTTAAAGCATAGGAAGTGGGGTGTTTTTTCTATTGGCATGGCTTTCCCATGCTGTTATCAAAACTTTTAATAACTGCAAAAAAGTGTTATCAAACTTTTAATAACTGCAAAAATTTAACGAAACTACACAATATATTTTCCCCATGCATATATAGAACCTCCTATGGTTTGGTAGATATTCCTTGGGCTTAACAAATCATGTGACACATAACTAAAAGTGTATACATCAGGAATAAGGTTAATATTTGTAAGGAGACAGGTACTATTATAATCCCTATTTTACAGATGAGGAAACTGAGGCACCGAGTATAAATAACTTGTCCACATTCACACAGCTTGTAAGTAGTAGAGTTGGATTCACAGCCAGGAAGTCTGGCATCCCTATTCTATGTTGCCTCTCTGCTTCAGCATCCTACCTTGTAAAATGAAGACAAAAACATCTACTTTGCAGAGTTAGGAATATATGCAAAGGAATATATATAAAGGAATATATATATATAGGAATATATATAAAGCAGCTTGCATATTTCTGGCAGGTGCTTAGTAAGTGATAGCTGTGATTTACTCACGCACTCAGCAGTTACTGATGGAGCACTCACCATGTGCCTGGTACTGCTTGGATGCTGGGATAAAGTGTTAAACAAGAGACAAGGTGCATGACATCACGAAGTTTCTATTCTAATTGGAGGAGACTGGACCACAAATATTAGGTAAATATAATGAAATCGGAAAATAATTAACCAAAAAACTGAAACTTGGCTCATGAGGATCCTTTCTTTCAAGATTCAGAATAAAACAACGCTCTGAGGTTTTCAGTTTGCTGACCGTCTCACCTCTAACGATCTTCATTCTACTTTGGATATTTATAAGCACTGTCAGACTGGAATCTCACCATTACTTTAAACTGCTTTCTCTCTGAGGTCTCAAACTGAGAAATTTCTTCCTATCACTTCCAATTGTCCCAACGCTCCAACTGAACATGCTCTCGGCCCTCACTGTGACCTCCACCTATTCCTCCTGGACTCTTCCCAGTTTCCCCAGTTCTGTTAGGTCCTACTGATTTCACCTGCTTTTCTGTTCTAGCCTGAACTGTACCATCTGCCATTGCCACTATTTCAGCTGTGGTCTCACTAGCACCTTTAGGTTCCTCACTCTTTTGACCTTACTCTACACCAATCCACCAGTCGGGAACACATCTCGGTACCCCTTTCCTTGTTTCCTTATCTGTCAAGAAAGGCTGTGGAAATTCACATAACAAAGATGAGATATCAATCTATACTCTTGCTAAGGGTCTTCATTGCTGTTAACAGATCTTTCCCTGGTCATTCCCTGGTATATTCATAATAGCTATTCCCAATCTCTTCCACCCTCAGCCTTCTACTCTACCTCAGGCCTAATCAGCAGATAACTATATCCTTTGTTATACTGAGAAGACTGAAGCCCTCAAAGGGAGCTGGAAACTCCTCCAAAGTTAGCTGGAAACTCCCATCTTTATCGCAAAATGTATTTACATCATCATCCATTCTTTTTGCCTTCTCTCTAGAGTCACTTAAGAAATTTTCCTGTTGTTTTGAAGACTAATTCCACTACCTACATCTTTGCCTCTACAACTTTGTTTCACCAGTTATACTTCTAGATTATTTTGCCTCTTTGCAGTGCATTCTCTATGCAGAAGCCAGAGATTATGTCTCCCTCTTCTCCCAAACATTTAAAACCCTCTAATGGTTACCACTGCAATGATAATAAAACCCAAATTTCTTACCACGGCCTACAATACAATCAGTGGTCCTCAACAGAGGCAGTACCAACCCCATAAGCAAAAATTGTGGAGGAATGTTTTCAGTTGTCACAAGTCCTAGAGGGCCCTGAGTGACACAGAGAGGGGCCTAAGGGGCCTGGATGTCCTGCGATGTATAGAAAAGTCCCACACAATGGTGCATCCTCCCATATGGTGCGAGACCTGCAACCATCACACCAGATATTCACGTAAATAAAAATCTGTTTGTAACAAGGTGAGCTTAGAACCCTCTCCGTGTTATATAGTATAAACACAAAGTACTGATTGAGCATTTTTACTCTACAGTGAGTTTTTGTTTTTTTAATGTAACCACTATAAAAATTGAAGAAAGACTGTATTTTATTTTGCTCAAACTTTAGCCAGAGTTGGCCACCAAGGGCATGAGTTGAAGCACCAATACGATGTACCTGTGTTGGTCTGCACTTACACTTGTCACCTTTACAGTGCTTTTATGTATTAAGTTGCATGTGATTGTCTTCTAATGTTGTCATGAGTAAACTTTAACATTGAAATATCTACTATTATAAACGATACTCATTTTATTTCTTCTTACATTCTAGTTAGAGTACTAAGTGTCAGTTACATGATCTATGATTTTCATTTCAGGGCATTAAAGGAGGTGTTATAAAATATTTGTTAAATTAAGGAGCAGTGGGTCTAACAGCATTGAAACTCACTGTCCAAAATGATTTACCCCCTGCTTACTTCTTTGATCTCATCACTTATAACACCTTGACTTGCTTCTTTCACATGCGAGACTTATTTCTGTATTTGCAACAAAGCAACCTCGCTTTCCTTGTCATTCATGTCTCAGCTCAACTAACATGGCCTAAAAACAGTGTATGTTAAATAAATCCCACTCCCCATCCTCTCCTTGTTACTCTATATCCCATTGCCTTGTTTTATTTTCTTCATATCAATATCTGAAAATTTTAATTAAATTGTTTGCTTATATGTCTGTCTGGCTCTTCCCGTAGAATATGTTTCACAAGTGCAGGAACCTCTCTACGTTATGCATTGATGAGTCCCCGATCCAGAACAGAAGTGCTCATTAAATGAAAGCTGAATGAAATCATTTGTTGGCCAAATCTTTAATGGAGAGACACTGGAGAGATTAGTAAAACCACATACTGTGGTTGCTCTCAGGGGGCAACAGTCTTGTTGGACAGTTCTTAAATTTCCAAGCACCATATGAGTCACCTGGGGATTTTGTTAAAATGCAGGTTCTGTTTCAGTGGGTCTAGAAAGGGGCCTGAGACTCTACAATTCTAACAAGCTCCCAGCAGCTGCCAATACTGCTGGCCCCTGGGCCACACTTTGAGTAGCAGGTTGTAGAATGACTAGCAGAGATGGACACGAGGAATCCTGAGCTCAGTGAGAGAGCTTGGCTGTTCACAGAGGCCAGCCTGCGGATCAAAGCAGTTCAGTTTGGCTGAAGCAGAGAGCTTGAGGGGAAAAGTGACAAGAGTTGATGCCAGAGGGGCAGACATGGGACAGGTGACAAAGGACTTTCTGTGCCATGCTAGGAACTTGGACTCCACCTTAATTCACAAAATGCTCTAGTTTCCTCGATCCTAAGGGGGGGAAGGGGAACTTTTATCTTTTTATCCTCGTTACATCTTCCAGTTACCAGTCCTTTTTTTCTCCTCATTTACTGCCTACCTACATAACACAGTCCACACCTGCTGTTTTTTCTATGTACTCAACCTCTGCGTTCATTCAATTCCTTAAAATCTGGCTTCCGTGCCCCCATCACTACTACCAAACCGCATTCTGTGGGTTACTGTCCTGTGGGATCTTCTAATCCCCCTTCCAGTCCGCATGCTGTGTGCCCCCTGCAGCACTTTGCTGACACTCCCACAGCCCTGCGCTCCCAGCTCTTTCTAGCTCTCAGTCCTGTGACTCCCCGAGCGCTTCCAGTCACCAGTGGTTCCAGTTTCCCAGGCCTCTTCTATACAGATAACTATAAATCTGCATCTGTGCCACAACCTCTGTTCCAAATTTACAATCAGATTTTCGACTAGCATTAGTCATTCTCAAACTTGGTTTTGGAGAAGGGCAGGAGAGTTGTTTATCAGAGTGACCTCTGGGTTTCCTCCCTCCCAAAATTATATCCTCCCTTCAAAATTCGTAACTTTGGAGAGCCTGTGGGCATATATAGTTTGAAAAATGACTCCTCTTCCTTCCTTCAAGATTCTTATATGTCCCCTAAAAGCCCAAGTCATAATATTGGGTGAAGCAGGGGTGGCCATTCGCATGTGCTTTGAAGATTTAAAAAAAGTCTACAGAGAATCTTAATATGCTCTCTTGAGAACCAATGACTTGATATGTGGACTTCTCATGTCTCATAATGAACATGACTAAAACTAAAACTAAACTAATCTCTTCCCAACCTTTTCGTCATATTTCTCCTCTCCATTAAAACCTTGGCTGACTCTCTTGCCCTCAACTCTTATATCCATTAGGACGCTAACTCCTATTCTTCAATCTCTGCTTTGTGTCTTGCTCTTCTTCCTTCCATTCCTGTAGCCATTATCATATTTTAGGTCCTCATTACTTTTTGCCTAAATAGTGATTACACTTGTAATTCTAAGCCAATCAAATCTAAGAGAAGCCAAATAATAGAAAATACATTTTGTCACTGAGACACATACTTCTTAGAGTGAACCCCAAGTTTGTAAACTAGGAGAGAACTACCGGTATATTTTGGCTAATAATCAGCTTTGCGTAACTTCCTTTTAACAGTGAAGCATTTTAAACCACTTACATCAAGGCTGGAAATTAGGACTCCTCAGTCATTCCTCCTTTAAAATAGGAAACGATGGAGAATTTCCAGACTTTAGTCTAGAGTTCTAAACTTTAAGTAGCCAAATTCTAGACTTTAATCCCTTGATTCCTTTTCACAGAGGGCAAATTAATGGCTTTTCATGAAAATAAGTTTTTTCAGCTGGATGATTATTTCAAATTCTTAAGGAATTTCTGCTCTAAAAAGAATGGGATATAGATACAAATTCTTGAGTAAGTTACTAGGACATCTTCGTAACTAAACTGATGGAATGACGCCAGATGACAAACAGCCTCTTCCTACTTATTTAAGAATCTCTAGATTCTGCACCATAACATTATATAACTACAGAAATCTACATCTCTGCATTCTGTACAGCTAAGTGTGGCCTGTGGCTAGAATTCTGGCCAAAGTAATCTAAGTAATATTTTAGAGTAGGATTCTGGGGAAATACCTTGAATAGGTGACAGACACTGAGAGGCACTATTTTAAACACACACAAATACACACACAGACGTGATAAAGACAATAAATATTTACTCCTGAGATACGATAACTCTAAAAGGCCTTGGTCAGGACAGCATATTTAATTTATGATTATGACCAAGGAGTCAATAGACTAAATAACAAAGCTGAAAACTTTTGCTGGAAATTTTATAAAACAAATGACTAGAAATATATATTTACTAAGTTTACTTTAAGGGTTTTTTAAAAAATATGTTTGAAATGATTCCTTTTACTCCCTGAACTCTCCAAAAAAGGTGGTCCCTGTAAGCTCTTTTCAAATAATTACAAAAAAAAAAAAAGAACCAGAGTTGACTTTTAGAGGCTCACATAGATATTGTATTAAGTAAAATAAAAACAAAGCAAATGGACAGAACATTTTTCTAGGTAACAATATTTCCTTCTTTTTTCTGCACCTAATTTTATTTCAGCAGCCCATTTAATCTAACTAAAATGAACCAACTATCCCTTTAGCACCATTGGGTACTACCAAAATCTAAAGAAAAAACCCAGGGCAGATAGGAACCTTTTACAATATAAATGGAAACCCACTGCCGTTTTCCAAAGAATGGGAGATAAAATAAAATGAACTCTTCATCATATTCTGTATTTTGATTTTTGTGCAAGTCAAATTAACCACTCATTAAGAAAACAGAAAATAAATGATAACTACTCTGCAGTCTGTATATTCATAGCCTTAATTTTCAGTTTAGAAAAGAGGCTCAAGGATACATAATGTTCTTTTCTCCCTTACATGCAAGTCTAGGCATTCATTATCAAATGCCTAAATCTAAATCAAAATAAGGTCATACATCTATGCCATGTTTATTGGAGAATCTTTTTTAGATTCACTTGACAACCTCTGGTAATTGTCAATTTTTCTTATGTTCCAGTAGGATATAATGTTGGACCTAAAAATAATGAACACTAATAGTCTGAACTAGTTGAGAACTACAGGCCATTTAAAAAATTAAAATTCATTGCTTGCAGCTAACCCAATTTCCTTTAGGTCCAGAAAAAAAAAAATCTCTTTCAGGCCTGACTGACAATGCGCATTTAATTCCTTTAAATAAGCTGGTAATTTTAAAATGGTAATTTAACTAAATACAATAGAAGATTAAACAAAATTAGTGTGGAGATAGGAAGATAAAGCTAAAAAAAATTCCACCATTTCATCTCTTTCAAGTACCATTAAGCCATTTAAAGCATGTACTAATGGAAATATGCAAGAGTTGATTTGTTAAATGTTACCTTTCTAACAAACCAAATAATTTGAGTAAAATAGAAAACACCGTAACCATAAAATTCTTGTTAGTCATTAGCTTCAAAATTCTCTCCCAATGCCCTTTTACAAATTACTGGTAAAAATTATGATAAATTTTTCATTTGATATAGTTCAATGAAATGACTTTCACACTTTTACAGTGGAGAAACCTGGCAGGTACCATCTCAACAAGGTGATTAAAATTACCATCACCAGTAATGAGACAAATTGACATCATGAGACTTCTGCTATAAAGGACATTATTGGGACACCTGACAAAATTTGAATAAGGTCTGTAGATTTGATAAAAGCATCGTATCAATATTAATACCCTGAATGTCCTTGTTTTTAGAACATACACAATGAAGTATTGACAGGTAAAGGAATACCATGTCTGTAACTTATTTCCAAATGGCTCAAGAAAAAAAATATATTAATACATAAGACAGTTAAAGTAAATGTGGTAAAATGATAACATATGTGGAATCTGGGTATATGGAAGGGTATATGGAAATTCTTTATACTATTCTTTTAACTTTTCTATAAATATGAAATCATTTTGAAATAAAAGTTAAAACAATTAAAAATAAGAAAGTAAACAAAGAAAGCATTAGCTTATAAAACATATAAGAAAAGGGATGATTGAAGAACAAATTATAGATGCCCACGACAGGTGCCATTTTGGTTTAATTATTCATGTGTTTAAATTATTATTGATGCTTTTCATCTAAGGATCTTGGGGGTACTTTACAAATATATTTTGTTTCTCTCACTTTATAGATGGAAAAACAGACATGTAGAAAACCTCCCAAAATGTGGCAAGTTGATTTTGGAAAGGAGACAAGGAAAATTTGACTTTCAATTGATAACACATTTTTAAGATGTAATATAGCTAGACACACCAAAAGTCTTTATTTACCTTGCTCTATTGTAAATCACTGGTTCGTTTTCTTCCTGCACAGTTGTCAGCATATCCAAGTCATGGAATATTTTCTGCATATAGTCCAGATACTTATATCCTGAAGCTCTTTCAACTATGGCTGCCAGTAGGGTATAGCCAAAAGTTGAATACAAAAACTGACTACCTTGAGGCATCATTGCATGGAGGAAAAAAAAAAGAAAATGATTCATTATTATTTAAAAACATGTAAAATAATTTCCCACTGAAAACTGGTATACCTTAAAACTGGAATAGTTTACTTCGGCATTCATAAAACATGGATATTATATTAAATTTAGTCACTTTGCAATGGCCCCGCTTATTCCATGTACCTGACACATGAATGAAATGATCAACATACTTAAAATTTCACATAAATCGACTCCTTTCTATGAAAGTGAAACAAATAAATCCTACCTTAAACATCACAAAAATCCTTCAAACTGGCAACAAAATAGGAAGGGAAAGAAAAGCAAATTTGGATTCTTGAGTCAATTGTCTTGTTCTTAATATACCTACTACTCATTGTTTAAGACATAAATAGCTGTATAAGTTATTTTAATAAAATATATGTAGATATAAAACCGTTTCAAATACACATTAAAATACAAATACATACTCAAGGATATGTACTGCTTCAAATATATACCTTTATCTCATTTTGGATTCTGGAAATGTACATTGTATCATTTATAATAAATATGGGTGAGAACCTTATTTTTTAAGACAAAATCCATAATTACATTTCTTTGTCCTTATTAGTTATACCTACATAATATCTATTCATGGTAAAGACAACTTTTAAAATGAAATGGAATAAAAGTAAATAAACCTATGGTACGTTTAAAGATATTAAGTGGTTTCAATAGGCATCATATCAAAAAATATACAAAAACAAAGATATTTATTTTTATAGATTAGCTCTTTGGGAAATAAAATTAAGTTGAGGAACACTAATTTCTTTAAGGAATGAAGGCACAAAATAAGTTGAGCAATTTGAATTCTAACTAAATAGTAAAATACTAGCAATACTTTATCACGTCAACTTTGGTCCAAATTTTATTTGGAGAACTATTATTCCAACATTTCTCCATAATTTTTCCACAAATATCCTGATATTGAGAATCCACTCAATTGGAAGCCTCCGTGAGACTAAATTTAAATAACTACCTGGATGCTAGGCAGGAACTACATGTTAAGTTCTTAACTATTCAGAAACACAGACAAAAGGCAGGCACTGGACTGACAGCAAAATCCATGCCACAATCTTCAGCCACATCAAATGCCCTCAGGATGGTATCATTTTGGATTTCCTAATAATTAACACTTCAGTAATGATGACTTTGTTAAGAGAAGGAATTAACACTCACCAGGTTTAAAGAATAAAGGATCATTTTTAAACAATCTTAGGGATTCAATTGAATTTTCGAACTTTTCTCTCAAATATAATTCACCTTGTTCAAAATCATTTTTTTTCTTGACAGGTTTTGAATTCCGGCCTTTGGCTTCATTATCCTGCTCTATCTTAGCTTTAGCAAAGTCATTCTTTTCATTACTTTTGCCTCCTTTTTCTTTTAACTCTTTTTCTTGGTCAGAGTCCATCGTCTCTTTCATCATCTTCAAGGCTTTATAAGCTTTCTCTTCTTTCACTTTTTTCATGTCCTTTTCATAATGACGAATTCCACTTAAATGGGAAATCAATAATCTTGTTGTGACAGAAACCTAATTGTAAAAACATGAAAATTCAATTACATTATTAAATTATAATTAAAAAGTTCATAGCCTTGGAATAATACCTCAGTAATATTCTCCATTTTAAACTGCTGCTAGAAAAACACGTCACGTACAGATCTTTAGCCTCAAATTTCAGAAAAATACCCACTTGATTGTCATCTGGATAAAAAAAAAAATCAACAGGGAGCTGGCCCAGTGGCTCAGGCAGTTGGAGCTCCGTGCTCCTAACATCGAAGGCTGCTGGTTCGATTCCTACAAGGGGCAGTGGGCTCTCAACCACAAGGATGCCGGTTCGATTCCTTGACTCCCACAAGAGATGGTGGGCTGTGCCCCTTGCAACTAAGACTGAACACAGCACCTTGAGCTGAGCTGCCGCTGAGCTCCCAGATGGCTCAGTTGGTTGGAGCGGGTCCTCTCAACCACAAAGGTTGCCAGTTCGACTCCTGCAAGGGATGGTGGGCTGTGCCCCCTGCAACTAACAACGGCAACTGGACCTGGAGTTGAGCTGCGCCCTCCACAACTAAGATTGAAAGAACAACAACTTGACTTGAAAAAAGTCCTGGAAGTACACACTGTTCTCCAATAAAGTCCTGTTCCCCTTCCCCAATAAAATCTAAAAAAAAAAAAAAAAAAATTAACAATAATTAAAAACAAACCAAAGAATCCCATGCAACCTGTTAAATCATTTAACATGTCATTTGTCAAATGAACTGTGGGTTTCATTACCTTTTCACCCTCATATTCTTTTTCTGGGAATTCAGGAACATAATGTTGTACTGGAATATCAAGATCCAGTTTCCCTGCTTCCCACAATTTGGCAAGAGCTACCATGGTGAGGCTCTTGCTGATACTGGCAATTCTCATAACCGTCTCTGGTTTGCATGGTACACGGTTCTCAATATCGGAATAACCTAAACCTTTGGGAGAAAAAAGAGCAAAAAGAATCACTATTAATAAGCTTCATGGTCAAAACGGTCTTGAAAAACTGAAACAATACTGTCTTAAAACATCCTGTGTATTTATCTAAAGGAAAAAGTATTCTACCTTTATAAGTTAATGAAAACTTAATATGTAAGGGATGACAGTCTTAACAACACCGACAACAGTTAAGTCAACCAATTTAACCTTATAACTAAATGGAATTGTACCTTGTGCACAATAGCAATTTTCCACCTGGTTCAAATACTAATTTTTTTTAGCTTATCTTTTGGTTATTCTACATTTTAAATAAATTACATCATTGTTCTTGATTATATTCATTCTTTATTTTTGAGTGAGTTTCCACTGAATTCCTTAAAATAGCCATCCAATAAAAAATAAATATGAAAAGGGGTCCCGCAAACCCAATCTAGCTATCAATTCAATTCAGCTGCAAACCAGAAGAAAAACAATGTACTGCTAATTTAAAGCTCCTTCTAGAAAAAATTGTAAGTTCATCTTTTGCACAGGCTGAAAGTGTGGAAATCTAAGAGATACAAAGAACTGAGATCTGCAAAGAAAGAAAAGGTATACAATGATTGTTTTTAAACTGTAAATGTGGGTTATGCTGAAAAATATTTGCATTAAAAACAAAGTCTTCACCCATAAATCTGACATTTATATAATTTTTGATTATAATATTTTTCATAAATTAGATATATTGATTAGTCTATACTTGTACTTGGGGGAAGAATCATTTTTCTTTAAATTCAAGACCCTACTGCCCCCATTGTAAGTAGTAACTGCCCCCATTGTAAGTAGTAAAGAAGTACTACTTTGTTTAAGTGATGTCTGAAACACCATTTCCTAAAAATATGGTTCCTCAAAACCTGGGATGACAAGCTAAACCAATTTGTGTGAAATGGAGAAGTATATCAAGTTATAAAATGTGATTTGATAAAAGTATAATAAAATAATCGGAAATCCCTCTCCCAATGCTTCTAGCTTGTTGTTTCAAAAAATAGCTGACACCTCTAATGCATAATCAAAGAAAGTAATAAAGTTCGTAAACTCATTAAGGACCGGAATCATGAATACACCCAGTTCTTACTACAGTGCCTTTTACAGAACAGGTGATTCAACAAATTGTTGACTGAATTAAAAAAGAAAAAAATCCTGACACTGTATGTACTTACAAGGGTTACCTACAAACATGCAGTTAATAGATTGTTTTATATACAACTTTCAGAACAGTAACTCTAGTCCTTACAGAAAAGGGGGGGTAGAAACAAGCCATTTTTAAGACTGCAACTTATTCATTAGTCACATTTTAAATCTTGTTTACAGAAAACCCGATACTTTATTGTTAGACACATTCTCTACAACATGGGTGGTTTCATGTAAACTGACCAGCATTTCACGGGATTCACTCCAAGCAGTAAAACAGCAAGATTTCATTCACCAATTGGCACAAAACAAGCCACTAAATAACACTGTTCTGAGCCTACCTTCTGACCAGACTTCTTTTCCATCTACAGAGACTCCAACCACTATACCAGGTGCGCCCACCTCATCCTAAAAGCGAAGTGGAAAGGAACAGACAGTTCACAGACAGGTGGAAACACCTCGCACACCAGCGCTCTCACCTGGACCACGCTCCAGGCTCCGCCCCGCCCCCTCCACCTGGGCCCCGCCCACATCGGCACTGGCCGGGCCGGGCGCTAACGGTGAGGGGTGTGCCGGGTTGGCACCCAGACTGGAAAGAGGCGGTCCCCGAGGAGGGCGGTGACCTCCGCCCGGACTTGGGCAACCCCCCAAGAGCGCCTGACTGAGGCCAGGAGGTCAGAAAACGGGAAGTCTTTCTCGGAAGCTGACCGCGGGAATCCCATTGCCCGGGGTGGGGTCTGCTCGGCCCGGGGAGATGACCACCGAGGGGCCCCATGTCGGGGTGACGCCCAGGATGGGGAGCCGGGTTCCCGGTTGCCTCCGCCCCGTTGACGCCGCACCTTGATTCTGTGCAGCAGGTCACGGCTGCTGTCGATGGCTCTGGCGAAACGCCTGGAGGTGGGCGGCGCTGGTTTTTGCGGAGACCATCCGGCGAGGGACTCCTCTTGCGGGGGCGGCCGCTCGGCCAGAGGCGACGCCTCAGGATCGGGGGTCGCGGGGGGCGGCGCGGGGGTTGCACCCCTAAGCCCGCCCGCCAGCTTCACCCCGAGCGCCAGCCCTAGCCCCAGCCCGAGGCCCCCGACCCAGCCGGGGCCGAGCTGCGGCAACCTGGCGCGCTGGTGAGCCCCGCGCCGCCCGCAGCCCCACGTCCAGGCCCCGCGTGTCGCAGCCCGGGCCGTTACGGCTGACAGGAGCCGGTACATGGCGTCTCTGGCGAGCCGGCAGCCACCTAGCTCGCACTGGCCCGGGTGGTTACAGATGCGCTGAGGAAAGAGAGGAGAGAAGGGGAGGGGAGAAGAGGAGAGGGGGCGGTGACGGCGCTCAGACCCTAGCAGTCGAGCCCCGATAGCCGGAGCGCCGATCACATCGAGCCCTTCCTCCTTTCCTCTCTTTCTCCTTTCCTTGTCTCTTGATGTTTCTTCATCTTTCTCCCCCACCCCCTTCTCCCCATCTAACTCCCCCCAGATCAAGGGTCACCTCCTTGGAGAAGTCATCCTAGTCCCTGTCCCCTTGGGAGTTTTCGCCACAGCTTGACCACCAGTGCGCACACTTCCTTAGTAACACTTAACACTTCGTTTCATTGAACTAATCTGATTCCTTACTAGACAGTGACCTCTCTGGAGAGCAGTGACTTTTACTTTTGGATCCTCAGCTCTTGGAACAGCGCCTGGCACATTGCCTTAACAGGCATCTTCTTTTCCCTCAGAACTCACTTTTCTCTTGTCATCTCCATTCTTTATCTCATTTCAGCTCATAAGGCCCTTCTAAAATCTCTTACTTCCAGAGGCCTAGCTCCACATTACATCAAACATATTAAGTTACATCCAGGCCTTATATTAATTTTTTTGTACTGTAAAAAAATTTTTAAAAAAAATTTGCACTTGAAAAATTTTAATAAAAATACCTCATATAATTTAGTTAGTTATGATTTCTGACATCTGTAGATGATCAGATATTCTTGTGAAATAAGAATCCAACTTCAAGTTGCTACAAAATGTAAAACGTGTTATCCTAATTGAATAATTAATGACAATGTTAATTTTGAACATCCACTCCAATTTTTCAATTTTTTAAAAATATTTTGGGATAAACACACACACACACACATTTCTGTAAGATTTTTGAAAGCTTGTTGGGTTTAGGGGTTGGGGCAATATACCCACTGTATAAAATCCTGTCTTTTCTTGCAGGTGGAATATATATAGAATTCATTGGCTTGAACTGACAGTCTATCGTCAGGAGAAAAAAACTCTAAACATCTTGAGCTAATAATTGTTTAACTGGAGGAAAAGGCAGTAACGGTAACCACATCCAGTCAGAAAATACTGGGGCTAACTAATTATAAGGTGCTGGAGCTGCTCTCAAAGCCCTCAACCCTCAGGAGATCAGGGTATCTTAAGACTCAGGGTTTGGTAATGGAACTCAGAGGTTTCTGGAGCACCACCTGCAGTTAGAGTGGACAGGTGCACTCTGTCAAGATGGTATTGGAGGTTCGTATCATAGAGACCCCACTCTTCTAAGCACATGACAGTGAGAGAAAACAATATAAAGAGAAAAATGTGAAAGACAGCCAGTGGTAATTAAAATAAGTGCTCACTTTATTATTTTTTTTACAACTGTATTCTTCTGTACCTCTCCTTGGATCAGAAATGGAATAGAAAAACAGAGCCATATAGAGAGCAAAAGCCAAGGTTTGGGTGGACTTCCACCAGTTTAGAAGCAGGTAGAGGCCACCCAAAGTATAGTTTCTGTGAAAGTAACAGAATAAATGTTCTCCATGCAAGCTGAGAGCCTGAGAGGCCACCTGAATAAGCAGCTAGCAGACATGTTGGTGGGATCTTGTGAGGAAGGAGCCCAGAGTGCCAATATTTTAGCTGGCTCTGGACTGAGAGACACAAAAGCCAGCCAGAAAATTAAGTCACCAGACAGGATAGGAGTAGGAAGACAGAAAGAGAAAGGAAAAGGAGAGGAAGGAAATGGAAGAGGAAAATAATTTTCCACTAATAATGAACACACAAACCAAATTTCCAAAACATATGAAGGAAAATATTTCTAAGAACACCTGGCAACAGAATTAATAATCAAAAAGTGAAATGACCTTAGACAAATGAAAACAGTAAAAGAGAAAAAAACAAGCCATTCCCTGTCTAAAAAATAATATGTTGATAGAAAACAAACAGGTATGTTTTTATAAAACAACAATGAGATACACAGCACACCTATTAGAATGGTCAAAATCCAGAATACTGACACCACCACCACCAAATGTTGGTGAGGATATGGAGCAACAGGAAATCTCATCAATTGTTGGTGGGAATGTAAAATGGTATAGCCACTTGGGAAGACAGTTTAGTGATTTCTTACAAAACTAAACATAGTCTTATCATTGATCCAGCAATCATGCTGCTTGGTATTTATTTACCAAGAGGAGTTGAAAACTTATGTCCATACAAAAACCTGCACATGGATATTTACAGAACCTTTCTTCATAATTGCCAAAACTTGGAAGCAACCAAAAGGTTCTTTAGAAGGTGAATTGATACCATAAACTATGATACATTCAGATAATGGAATGTTATTCAACAGTAAAAAGAAATGAGATATCAAGCCGTGAAAAGACATGGAGGAAATTTAAAAGTATATTATTAAGTTAAACCAATTTGAAAAGGGTACGTACTGTATGATTCCAACTTTATGACTTTCTGGAAAAGGCAAAAGGACAGAGACAGTAAAAAGATCAGTGGTTGCCAGGGATTAGAGGGGAGGAGGGAGGAATGAATAGGTGGAGCACAGAGGATTTTTTTTAGGGCAGCAAAACTACGCTGTATGACACCATAATACATGGATACATATCATTATTTATTTGTCTGAATGGACTTTGTGTGATAATGATGTGTGTATGTAAGTTCTTTAGTTGTAACAAATGTCCCACTCTGGTGGGGGATGTTATAGTGGGAAAGCTGTGCATGTGTGTGGGCAGGGCGTATACGTGAAATCTCTGTTCCTTCTGCTCAGTATTGCTGTAAACCTAACACTACTCTTAAAATAGCCTATTTTCTAAAATGTAGGATGCAAATGAAATAGTGATGAATACTGAAGTGAGTTCAAATTATTGCTCTGGTACTGTGTAAAAAAAAACAGCAAATAAACCTTGTCACCCTTAGAATGTTTTCATGTCTTTCCCTGAATGTAATTATTGTACAGCTTCCAAAGCCCAACTCAAGACCTGTCTCCTGCAAGGAAACTTCTTTTATCAATATCAGTCCTAACTGTTCTCTCTTCTCCCTCGATCTTTTGTTTTTTAATTACTGTCCATGTTGTTTATTCTGATTTCGATTGCAAACCATTGAAGGCATAACGTTGTCTTACACGTGTCCCTCATCTATGAAGCTCAGGACTTATTTCATTGTTGGGTGGGTCTGAATTTGGGTGATGAGTTCTGAACCTCAGTTTCTTCATCTGTAAGTCAGGGCTAATAATAAAGATTAAATGTGCTTCAACCTGTAAAAAGATAAAATATGAGACGTCATCAAAATGGCAGTGTGAGGTGAGCTTCTGTAAACCTCCCCTGGAATTTACAACTAATCGAACAACTATAACTCCACAAAGGACTCCCTGCACAGCAGACAGGCAAGACAACAAGGCCCACTACTGAATTCATCTAAAGGTGGGCGAATCGTGCGAGCAGGGGAGGAGAGAAGGTAGAAGTGCGGAGATGGAGCCGGGGGGCGCAGGACGCAGACCTAACTCAGTGCTCCGAGCTCACTGCATCCTGGAACTACCGCAGCTGTGGGAGAGGGAAGAACTTGGACTGCTAGGGCTCCGTTTATGACCCACAGGGCTGAGGGGACAGCATATAACACGGCTGAACCCAACGCTCACGGCAGAGACCTCTGAGCAAAGACTGAGGGAAGAAGCCTGAAAATGGTGGTTTAAGCCCTCACTGCCAAGCAGAGAACAGAAGCCTTAGGCACTGAGACTAGCCGCCTCCTCCCTACCCTCCCAGAGCTGGCCCCGCCCCCACCTGCCCGGTGCTAGACGCAGAACAGTAGCAGTGTCAGATCAAAAGAACAGAATATTTGCTTTTCTGAGAACTGTGGACCACAGACACAGATTCGCAGCCCAATTAGTTCTGGCAAAGGGGAGGGAGCTGTGGAAACAGGTCCAGCTGTGGTGGTGGTTGCAGCCATTGCTTTGGGCCACCTCTCACAACTCACCCTGCCCCTGGCCCCACCTATCTGGGCAGATCCCTGCAGGAGTAAACAGAACTGCTGAAACATACGGGCTCTGAATCTGGTGCAGGAAGAGCTTTGGAACTTCAAAAGCTCTCCGCATACCCACAAAGACATTGTGCCCTGTGACCCAGGCAAACTATTAACAGAGGAGAAGCCCATCTCCCAGGGAATCCCCCCATTGTGTGAGAAGCTGGAATAGTACAGAGAAAACATAGCACTACCGTGTGATAGAGAAAAAAAGGCTGTAGTCGGAGAGAAAATAAAACATTCTACCAACAAGTACTGGAAAACAAAAGAAAGCCCTCTTCCTATCAACCTGTTGCAGAAGCCACTCCTGTAGATATCAAGGAAGAGAAATAATAAATCAGTAATTGCCATGAATAATCAAGGCAACAAGACAGCTCAGAAAGAAAGTGAAAAGTCTCCAGAAAAGGAACTTAAAGATATGGAAATATGTGACTTAAATGACAGAGAATTCAAGATTGCAGTTCTGAAAAAACTCAACGAGATGCAAGAAAACAGAAAGGCAGTTTAATGAACTCAGAAACACAATCAAAGAACAACATGAGCATTTTACGAAAGAGATTGAAATTTTAAAAAAGAACCAAATAGAATTTCTGGAGATTAAGAACTCAATAGAAGAAATTAAGAATGAAATAGCCAGCTTAGATAGTAGAGTTGACCAGATGGAAGAAAGAATCAGTGACATCGAAGATAGAAACCTGGAAATTACATAGATGGAAGAAGAAAGAGACTTGAGACTTAAAAGAAATGAAAGAACTCTACAAGAACTTTCTGACTCCATCAGAAAGAGCAATATAAGAATAATGGCCATACCAGAAGGAGAAGAAAGAGAGAAGGGAACAGAGAATATATTCAAACAAATTGTCGAGAACTTCCCAAACCTGTGGACAGAACTGGATCCTCGAATCAAAGAAGCAAATAGAACATCTAATTACCTCAGTCCCAACAGGCCTTCTCCAAGGCACATTGTATTGAAGCTGTCTGAAATCAACAACAAAGAAAGAATCCTCAAGGCATCCAGGGAAAAGAAGACAGTAACCTACAAAGGAAAGCCCATTAGATTACCATCAGATTTTTCAGCAGAAACTCTACAAGCCAGGAGGGAGTGGAACCAAATATTCAAACTATTGAAAGAGAAATTATGAGCCAAGAATAATATATCCAGCAAAGATATCCTTTAGATATGAAGGAGGAATAAAGACGTTTCCAGGGATACAGAAGCTGAGGGAATTTTCTAATACACGACCTGCACTACAAGATATACTAAAGGAGGCTATTTGACCACCATCAACAGGGACAATTTGTGGCAACCAAAACATAAAAAGGGGGAGAGTAAAGGCCTGAACCGGAATATGGGAATAGAGAAAGTAAGCGTGCTGAAGAAAATGGAATACTCTAAATATCAAACTTTTTTAACATAAACTTAAGGGTAATCACTCAAAAAAATTCCAGAACTGAAATATGCACTGTAATAAAAGAAGAAACAGAGGGAAACATCATAGAATACCACCACACAGAAATAATAGACAACAACAAAAAGGCAAAGAAACAATGGAGACACAGCCTTACCAGAAAACTAAAGATAGAATGACAGGAAATCCTCACATATCAATAATCACCCTAAATGTAAATGGACTGAACTCACCAATAAAAAGGCACAGAGTAACAGATTGGATCAAAAAACTAAACCCAACCATATGCTGTCTCCAAGAGACATATCTCAGCTACAAGGACAAGCATAGACTCAAAGTAAAAGGTTGGAAATTGACACTCCAAGCAAATGGTATCCAGAGAAAATCAGGTGTAGTCATACTGATATCAGATGATACAGACTTCAGGGTGAAAAAGGTAACAAGAGACAAAGATGGACATTTCATAATGGCAAAGGGGACTATACAACAAGAAGACATAACAGTCCTCAATATTTATGCCCCCAATCAGGGAGCACCAAAATATACCAAGCAACTACTAACAGAACTAAAGGGAGAAATTGACCAAAACACAATTATACTAGGGGACTTAAATACATCATTGACAGCTATGGACAGATCATCCAAACAGAAAATAAATAACGAAATAGCAGCCTTAAATGACACATTAGATGAAATGGACATAATTGACATTTACAGAGCACTTCATCCTAAAACATCAGACTACACATTTTTTTCTAGTGTACATGGAACATTCTCAAGGATAGACCATATATTGACACATAAAATCAGCCTCAGCAAATTTAAGAAGATTGAAATCACACTGAGCATATTCTCTGATCACAAGGCTTTGAAATTGGATATCAACTGCAAAAAGAAAGCAGGAAAAAACACAAACACATGGAGATTAAACAACATACTTTTAAAGAATGACCAGGTCAACGAAGAAATTAGAAGAGAGATCAAAAGATACATAGAAATAAATGACAATGAAAATACATCCTACCAAAATTTTGGGGATGCAGCAAAAGCAGTTTTAAGAGGGAAATTTATATCATTACAAGCCTATCTCAAGAAACAAGAAAAATCCCAAATAAATAACCTCATGTTACACCTTAAAGAACTAGAAAAAGAAGAACAAATGAAACCCGAGGTCAGCAGAAGAAAGAAAATAACAAAAATCAGAGCAGAACTAAATGAAATAGAGAACAAAAAGACAATAGAAAAAATTAATGTGACAAAGAGCTGGTTCTTTGAAAAGATTAACAAAATTGACAAACCCTTGGCTAGACTCACTAAGATAAAAAGAGAGAAGACACTAATTAACAAAATCAGAAATGAAAAAGGGGAAGTTATCACAGACAACACAGAAATACAAAGGATCATCCAAGAATACTATGAAGGACTATATGCCATCAAATTCAATAACCTAGAAGAAATGGACAAGTTCTTAGAAACATATAGCCTTCCTAGGCTGAACCATGAAGAACTGGAAAATCTAAACAGACCGATCACCAGTAACGAAATTGAATCAGTCATCCAAAACCTTCCCAAAAGCAAAAGTCCGGGACCAGATGGCTTCATTAGTGAATTCTACCAAACCTTCAAAGAGGATCTAATATCAATCCTGCTCAAACTCTTCCAAAAAATTGAAGAAGAGACAGTACTCCCTAACTCATTTTATGAGGCCAACATTACCAAAACCTGGGAAGGACAACACAAAAAAAGAAAATTACAGACCAATATCTCTGATGAATACACGTGCAAAAATCCTAAACAAAATTCTAGCAAATCAATATACAACAATGCATTAAAAAGATTATTCATCATGACCAAGTGGGGTTCATCCCAGGGGCACAAGGATGGTTCAACATCCACAAATCCATCAATGTGATACATCACATAAACAAAATAAAGGACAAAAATCATATGATTATATCAATTGATGCAGAAAAAGCATTTGACAAGATGCAGCATCCATTTATGATTAAAACACTTAATAAAATAGGTATAGAAGGAAAATACCTTAACATAATAAAGGCCATATATGACAAACCCTCAGCTAATCTCATAATTAATGGTGAAAAATTGAAGCCCTTTGCTCTACATTCAGGAACACAACAGGGCTGTCCCCTATCACCTCTGCTTTTCAACATAGTGTTGGAAGTCCTTGCCAGAGCAATCAGGCAAGAGAAAGAAATAAAAGGCATCCAAATTGGGAATGAAGAAGTTAAATTATCACTCTTTGCAGATGACATGATGCTATATAGAAAACCCTAAAGACTCCACCAAAAAGCTATTAGAAACAATCAATGAATACAGTAAAGTTGCTGGCTACAAAATCAACGTACACAAGTCCATTGCATTCCTATATGCTAACAATGAAATCTCAGAAAAAGAAATACAAAAAACAATTCCTTTTGCAATTGCAGCAAAAAGAATAAAATACCTAGGAATAAACTTAACCAAGGATGTGAAAGACCTGTATGCTGAAAACTATAAGACATTTTTAAAAAGAAATTGAAGAAGACACAAAGAAATGGAAAGACATTCCGTGCTCATGGATTAGAAGAATCAACATAGTTAAAATGGCCATATTACCCAAAGCAATATACAGATTTAATGCAATCCCCATCAAAATCCCAATGGCATTTTTTAAAGAAATAGAACAAAAAATCATCAGATTTGTTTGGAACCACAAAAGACCCCGAATAGCCAAAGCAATCTTAAGAAAAAAGAACAATACTGGAGGTATCTCATTCCCTGACTTTAGCTTGTACTACAGGGCTACAATAATCAAAACAGCATGGTATTGGCAGAAAAACAGACACATAGACCGATGGAATATAATTGAGAACCCAGAAATTAAACCACATAAATATGGACAGATAATTTTTGACAAAGAAGCCAAAAACATACAATGGAGAAAAGACGGCCTCTTCAATAAATGGTGCTGGGAGAATTGGAAAGCCACGTGCAAAAGAATGAAACTGGACTGCTATCTGTCACCATGTACCAAAATTAATTCAAAATGGATCAAAGACTTAAGCATAAGACCTGACACAATAAACTGCATAGCAGAAAACATAGGTACTAAACTTATGGACCTTGGGTTCAAAGAGCATTTTATGAATTTGACTCCAAAGACAAGGGAAGTAAAAGCTAAAATAAATGAATGGGACTATATGAAACTTAAAAGCTTCTGCACAGCAAAAGAAATCATAGACAAAATAAACAGGCAACCAACTGAATGGGAAAAGATTTTGCAAACAGTGCCTCTGATAAGGGGCTACTATCCAAAGTATACAAGGAACTCATTAAACTCAACAACAGAAAAACAAACAACCCAATTGAAAAATGGGCAGACGACCTGAAGAGACATTTCTCCAAAGAGGACATACAAATGGCAAATAGACATATGAAAAAATGCTCAACATCACTAATCATCAGAGAAATGCAAATAAAAACCACAATGAGATATCACCTCACCCCAGTCAGAATGGCTGTCATCAACAAGACAAATAGTAACAAGTGTTGGAGAGGCTGTGGAGAAAAAGGAACCCTCATACACTGTTGGTGGGAATGCAGATTGGTGCAGCCGCTATGGAAGGCAGTGTGCAGGTTCCTCAAAAAATTACGAATAGAATTACCATATGACCCAGCAATCCCTCTCCTGGGTATCTACCCAAAAAATCTGAAAACATTTATACATAGAGACATGTGTGCTCCAATGTTCACTGCAGCTTTGTTTACGGTGGCCAAGACATGGAAACAACCAAAATGTCCTTCGATAGACGAATGGATAAAGAAGTTGTGGTATATATACACAATGGGATACTATTTGGCAGTAAGAAAAGATGATATAGGAACATTTGTGACAACATGGATGGATCTTGAGAATATAATGCTAAGCGAAATAAGTCAGACAGAAAAAACAGAGAACCATATGATTTGACTGATATGTGGTGAATAAACAACAAAAGAACAAGACAAAGAAATGAGAAACAAAAACTCATAGACACAGACAATAGTTTAGTGGTTACCAGAGGGTAAGGGGGTGGGGGGTGGGAGATGAGGGTAAGGGGGTCAAATATATGGTGATGGAAGGAGAACTGACTCTGGGTGGTGAGCACACAATGGGATTTATAGATGATGTAATACAGAATTGTACACCTAAAATCTATGTAACTTTACTAACAATTGTCATCCCAATAAATTAAAAAAAAAGATAAAATATAAACTTTAGTGAATAGACTGGAGGATTAGGAGTAGAGATTAGAACTGTTTATTCCCCCCTAACAATATTTTCAGTCAAAAAAAGCAAATGTCAACTACTAAAGTCCCTAGTTCTTTTCCAGAACTAATCTTCCAGTTTATATAGTTTGTCTTCCTTCCCACATCTCTTTCCTTCAACTTGTCAACTTGTTTGGTCACTGCCTCAGTGGTTAAAAACAAAATAGGAATTCAATTCCCATCATCTGAAGAGCCAGCCTATGCCTCCCCTGAATTGGGACCGATGGAGTTAACAAATGTCCCTGTTTTGAAATGTCAGAATGACCTTTTTAAAAGAAAGCCATCGTCATACATGAGTGCATTCTCACTGTAGTTATGGGAATTTTAAACTGGGACCAAACCCTGCAGCCCTTCCACGTCTCATCTCTGCTGATAAGCATGGAGTCTGAAACACCACTCTGTATGTAACTCTGTTGCTGCAGCCGACTGTGTCTCCTGAATGACAGCCATGAGGGTGTGGTGGGCGTCCCCACCTCACTGATGAGCAAATCGTGCAGCAGAAGGGATCCAAGGAAGGGTCTTTAAGTCAGGTGATTTCTCCTGTGGCCTTAATAACAACTAGCCCCAGACAGATTTGCCTCCTGGGGAAGTGGGAAATAATTTTTTTGGTTTGTTTTTATTTTTGTTAGAAAAGGCAAAGAATGAAGTAACAGACTGCTGTAGGCATCTATTTTAGTCTCACGGATCTAAACAATTTCCAGCTGCAAATGTTAAAATACCCAGAATCCATGGAGAACAGAAGAGATGACATTATTCATCCCGCCTTTGCTGCTCTGAAGGCTTTCTGCAATTCACAGCATTTGAGACTCGTGTGTGGAGCAACTCTGCCTGTGTTCACAGGCTGCATTCAGTTCACTTCAACTTATAAAACCTTTTACAGAGAGTCACTATGGGGACAGCTTATATGCTGGGGACATACAAAGGTGAGCAAGTGCCAGTGAATCCTCAGGAGCTCACAGTTAGGAGAGAAGACATGTGGAGGGGCCACGCACATGGCGAAGCAGGCTCTGCCCTGCACGAGGGTGCCTGGGTGCGGGGACATGGGCTTAGATTCAGCCTGTGCTCCTATTCTCAAGCTGTGTGTCTGGCTCTGGAGGAAACGGTGCCTTTTTCTAATATGCACAAAGAAGCAATGTGTGCTCCCAGCAGCCCAGGACGGAGGTATAGGCTTAGAACTCATTAATAGAGGGCTATAATAGAGGCAGGTATCAATAGCTATGGGAAGGGAGGAGAGAGCAGGTGAGTCTAAAGTTAAGGAGAGTGACAGAGAGTGAGGGACATTTCAGGAGGGTCCTGGAAGAGGAACAGGAATTTGCCTTGTAGAATTGATGAAAGAAAGGCAAACAAAGCAGAAGAAACAGAGTGAGCAGAGATACAGAGGCTGACCTGTTTCCACCTGGCTGGTAGAGGTGAGGCCAGAGGGAGGCAGGGTCCGATGGTGCAGGCCTTGGAAGCCACGCTGAGGATCCTGGGCTTCGGCTCATAGGCTGATGGTCCTTAGACTTCAGTGTGATCTGAAACACATGGAAGGCTTGTTACAAGTGTCTGTGATTTCCTTGGCCCACGCCCCAGAGATGGGTTCTGATTCACCAGGTCTCGGGAGGGTCCCCAAAACAAACATTTTAAATGATTTTCGCCTAGGGTTTTGCTACAGTGGTCAGAGGTGACACATGCTGAGCTAGAAGTGTGCTCCAGGGGTTTAGGCAGCAGAACATCTGCTAGGTTTGCTGGAACAAAGATCACCAGCTGCAAAGTGGAGCGTGGAGGCCGCCGGGGGCAGCATGAGCCAGTGCACGCTCTTAGGAACTACCACAGGGCCCAGCCCTTCATCTACCTTCAAGTGTGAAGGTTGGGTAAAAGGCTAAAATGTGAAGAAAGAAGGCAGGAGGGACAAGAGGCAAGGATTTCAGGCCCAGCTCTACCTCCTGAGGGTTGGGTCACTTCAGGCTAATCATTTCCCCTCCGAGTCTCTATCTGTACACCAACAGGAACTCAGGCCCTCAGGCCTCCGTCACATGGTACAAGACACCCATCCCTCCCAGTGAGAAGTTCAATGCGTTACATAAGAGGATGCTGGGTAAGACTTAAAACAAAAGAAAACACAACAAAACAAAAAAATTGAAGGGTGGAAGTTGGAATAGGCTCAGAGTTGTTTGGGGGAAGGGAAATTCTTTCTGAAACCTTCTCAAGCCTCTCTGTGCCTCATAGCACCCAGCGCAGTACTCTGCACCTGGTAGGCACTCAATACATATTGCTCACTAAGGAACAGCATTTAGGGTGTGAGAGCTGGGCACAGCGGAAACTCCTCCTCTGCTGTAGCCAGCCTATGATCAGCAGGCATTTCATATGGTGACCCACCTATTATCCAGACTTTTATTAATTAGGGTTCTTCATTATCTGGATGTTTTAAAATATCCTCAGGTAATGATAACAAGGACATAATGATAACCCCAAGGTGGCTGTCACCTGTATGTGATTGGGTGGGGGAAAGAATCAGAGATTTTAAAGGTGATGAAAAGTTTTTCTTGGACTTAAACACTCTTGACCATATACAGACTGTAGCTTTAAAATTTGCCAAATGGAGATAGTTAGGTGGGCTATTTGAAAGTATAATAGGAAGTGTATAGCAGAGAAGGCAGCCTGTGGCTTGCCTGGGAAAGTGTGTTCCCTCCCATTCCAAATCAAAAGACAGGTATAAAGTTTCTTCGTTTATCAGTTTGCAAATTGAAAGAGACTGCAGCTAGGATGAGTTAGTCCTGAACAATGCAGTTAGTCCTGAACAATGCAGTAGTATTGGTTAAGGAAAGGGCCGGAGCAGAGTTGGAAGGCCGGGCATTTACAAGATGCTCCTAAGGCAGCTGCTATTGGTATCCTGTCCACATCCCCACGCTGCCCCGTCCAGCTGCCAGCACCTGTATCCCTGTGCCAAGGATTCTCTGGTGCTGGAGCCTGTCTGGACCATGAGTGCTACAGACAGGAGTTGTCGGGAATTATTGCCACCTTCCCTCCAAAAGAGAAAAAAAGATTGATGGGACGAGGTGTATGCCTCAGCTCCCCTGTCCCTTGGATGGGATAACTGTCTCCCAGAGTTCCCGGGGGGGTTAAGCTCCATGTGGTCACAGTGGTAGCCGGCATGAGCACACATCTTTCCTTCCTGTGTTACCTCTCGGCTGGTGTTCCTGGGACCATCTACCAGACAAACTGTCTATACTGGAATCCATGTCTCAGGTGCTACCTCTGGGGGAACCCCAACTAAGACATCGGGCCACTGGGAGTGAGATCACTGAGGTCACTGATTTGAAGCCAGGGGGCTAACAAAAGACAGGGCCAGCACGAGACTTACAGCTATAGAGGGAGTAGCTGGAGTGTAGGGCCTAAAAAGAGATGAGCACAGGCGCAACTCATGGCGGTGGAGGGCAGAAAGGAGAGAGGAGGCGACCTCGATGAGATGCCAGCTCTGGCTCTGCCCCTGCGTGTCGTGTTAAGACATATTGTCAGTCCATACAACAACACGATAACCTAGGAAGGTGTCATCTCCATTTTTCAGTGTAGGAAGCCATGTTGGAGGAAGTTAAGTAACTTCTTTATGATCATGTGACTATTGAGTGGCACAGAAAAGGGATTTGAACGCCTCTCTTGGTGCCAAAACCTACACTCTGTTCCGAAGAACTCCCCTAATAGCCCACACATTATGAGTAATTATCAGTGAGCAGTGTGGTGTTTACGAAGAGGCAGCAGGTTCCTCAGGCCAGGCCAGGCTGCCCAGGGTGGAAGGACCTTAAGGAAGTTGAGGTCAGGCACACTGGTTCTCAGCAGATACAGAAATTTGATTGGTCTACACCCCCAGCAGTGATTTGGCCCAAGGGAACTGAATGAAAACACCTAAACTCTCCAGAGAATAATGTAAGATCCAGGCACTAATCTGTTGACAGATATTCATGTTAGTTGGTATATTACTTTCCTACAGCTGTTGCGACAAAACTACCACAAACTTAGTGTCTTCAGACAACACATATTTACCTTATAGGTCTGGAGGTAAGAAATCTGAAATCAGCTTCACTGGTTTAAAATCAGGGTGTGCGCAGGGCGGCGTCCTTTCTGGAGACCCTAGGGGAGAATTTGTTTTCTTTACTTTTCCAGCTTCTGAAGACCTCCCTCTTTCGTAAAGCCAGCAGCATTGCGTCTTCCAGTCTCTAACTCTGTGCTCCTGCCTCCCCCTTGTGGTTACATTTGGTTTATCTAATTAATCCAGGGTAATCATCTCAAGGTCCTTATCAATCATATCTGCAAAGTCCCTTTTGCCATGTAAGGTAATGTAGCTGCAGTTTCCAGTGAATATTTTCGGGTGACCTGAGACCAGAGCACCGGGGGGGGGGGGGACGATCTTCATGGACAGTGTCATCAGGTGCTGTGAGCCAGCGGGGCACCAATCCTCCATCCAACAAACAGGGAATGGGGAATTCTGACACTCGGGCCTCCCTTCTTGTAGATGTCATGCACTTTCATCAGGCAGACTGTCAACTACTGCTCTTTTCTGACACATTTGGGTGGCTCCCAACGCCCCATCCCTGGCACATTCGCGAATCATCTTTTACGGTTGCTGTATGGGACCTGTCTCACTCTGGATCCCCTTTAGCTGTGCCCGTTAACATGGTCTGAGAGACCATGTATAATACAAACTAGTCTCTAGAGATAGCATTTGACCCAGGACCTCTCTGCCCCCTGCTCCCCTCTCCCAATTGCTCTGATTTTTGACTATATACTCCAGGTTCCAAAATCTGTTCTGCCCTTTCTCTGTGGTTTTGGCAAGATGTTAGGACTTTTTCCTCTGCATTCTGTGCTCAGATAATCTCATCCATTACATGTTGATTTTGAGTAACCTAGTCTTAAAGTTTGGGGAATAACTTACCTTAGCCTCTTATGTGCTGACCTTTAAAAAAAAACAAAACCTGTGACTCACAGTTGTCTGTGTTTCCCACTCAGTGTCTACCTCTCTAAAATTCATTCCAAGAATGTTCTGTGATGTGTTAGGCAGCGGGTAAGGGCCTGGGGATACAATGGTGAACAGACTCGCCCCTGCTCTCATGGAGCCTGGAGACCAGTAGGAACGATGGATCTTTATCAAATAATCACACTCATGAACGTGTAATTAAAAATGGAGGTAATTGCTCTTAAGGAAAGAAATATGGTTAATGAAAACTTAAAACAAAGAGATCTGTCCTAGATTGGGGGTCCTCAAGGGAAGCTTCCTTAGGAAGTGCCATCTAAACTGTGATCACTGGGTGGGTGGAGGGGAGAGGTGGGAAGCGGGGAGGTTAACGTGGCTGCAGGCAGAGATGGATGGACAGGGAACACTCTTCACGGTAGGGGGAGGAGCTGTCTTTAAAACCAAATCATGAGCCAGAGGAGGTTGACCTTAGAGTGAGAGGTTTACAGTAAATTAGAAAATTCTGGGAATCCAACCCCAAGAATGCTGGTGCCTTTCCCCACTTGTGACTGTCTTTTGAACTTTAGGATTTGGCAATCATTCAAACCAAATAACTCTGGGGTGCAAAAGCCAACTGAGTCCAGAACACTCTCTGCCTCATTGTTTCAAATTAAATGTCTTTAATGGGTATGTCTCAGAATTCTTGCCCTTTTCCTTTAGAACAGACTTCGGCATAATGCATAAACATTTTCCTCCCCAACATGCTTTTTCTATAACAAGGCATTTTGTTGTTTCATTGGGAGTGAATTCCCAAGATTTTAAACTTGAGTCTCTGGTCCTAAGTTTCCTGGTGGCACCAGTTGTCCTAATTAAAGTCACTTGTCAAAGTGAGTTCCTTTGGAACGTCTTGTCAGCTTCTGCTCCCAAGGATCAGAGACCTGGCCTGCCAGTTCAGTAGAGGGGCAGTGGGGAAAGGAGTAGGAACCCTGGGATGAGCCCTCAAGGCTCCCAAACAGGAAGCATGGCCAGTGGGCTCTGACCTAGGCCATTACTTTTGTTCAACTCCACATTATGAAAAGGGGAAGGAATGAGGAAAGCAAATTATTGCTTAATAACTATTGCAACCAAGGCACATCTAAAGCTCCAGCATCTCATGGTTGAGATCTATTCACATCTGACCCGAGACCATTACCACATCCCATTCTTCCTCATTAACATCTGTGATTCTCAACCTGCACTTTGAATCATGGGGAGTAAGGGGATGGGCGGTGGGGATGTTAAAAAACAAACAATGCCTTTGGTAATTATTTCATTCATTACACTATGATATGTGAATCACCCCAACTCAGTCCATTTGTATCTTACCTGATGGTCTACAAGGCAAATTGTGGCCATTTCACTTCTGTTCTGTGATCTGTTCTACTCCTTACACCAATAAGGCACTCGCCTGTGTTTCCTGTTTGAGCCCAGTTCCCACACACTGTCTTAGCGCTGGAACCTTATACTGTTTAAGAACATGGACACTCACTCACCCCTCTGGCTCTGTCCTTTCTGGCCTCCCCTAATTCTGGCTTCCAGGAACCAGATCATGGCTCTGACTTGTTTGGTCAGTGCCTACACCTCCCATTGGGGGTTTGAGGCAGCTACTTAGATCCTCATAAGCAATTTGTAAAGTAGGAACTAATACAATTCCCATTCTGTAGATGGGGAAATTAACGCCCAGAAAGATTAAGTGATTTATACAAGATCACCCAGCTCTGGGTTTTCCTGCTTTTGATTCTGTGATCCAAAGAATCCATTATTCGATACTAAGTCAAGAATGGGAGAAAAGCGTTGGCAGAAGGAGACTACGGCAATGCTACTTATATTCTTGTAGTAAAACTAGCAATGCATCCATTTCAAGAGAGTCATCATCTCAATTTCAATTTCTTCCCCTCAGGAACAATTTGAATCTCTTTGGTATCCAAAGTCTCATAGGTTAATAAAGCTCCTGCTAGATTCTTATGCCATTTTGCATGAATCTTCAAGATATGTTTTGCTCGTTCGTATGAGTCCCTTAGAAGGATTCTGATTTCCTGTTCAATAGCAGATTGTGTTTCTGGACTCAGTTTCCCTGTATCGGTGTAGGTCATAACTCCAAGCTTTCCACTCCTTCCAAATTTGGTAACCATCTGCTTTGCTATTTTAGTTGCATTATCAAAATCACTGAAAGCACCTGTTGTAATATGGTCATTTCCAAATATAAGCTCCTCTGCCAAACTTCCTCCCATACTAACACCCATTTGTGCAAGCAGCTGAGCTCTGGTTTCATTCCATCTGTAAGTCTCAAGCAACAGGGACACATGTCCAAGTGCTGACCCTCAAGGCATGATTGTAGCTTTTTTTGACAGGCATTGCATCTTTAGTGTAATATGCAATAAGAGCATCACCAGACTCGTAATATGCTGTGATGGTTTTATTTTTGTTATCAGTCTCCACGCTTCTACGTTCAGGCCCCATTAGAATGTTATCTTTGGAAAACCATTTCTTTTCCATCAACAACTGCCTTTAATGCAGCTTGGTTCACAAGATTCACCAACTCTGCTCCAGAAAAGTCAACAGTGCCTCACGGTATGATTTCTGGATCAACAGAAATCGAATGTTCTTTTACTGAGCTACCATTTCAAAATTTCTGTTCGACCTTGCACATCTGGCCTTGGAACTGTATGTAGCCGGCATGTCAAAATGACCAGGACATATTAGGGCATTATCTAATGCCTCTGGGAAGTTTGTGGCTCCTATGATGATAATTCCTTCATTGGGTTTAAAATCATCCATTTCAGCAAGAAGTTGATTTATAGTCTGCCTTAAATATGGATGCATTGGAGATTCGATTTGCCTTCCACCAACAATAAATATAACACAGGGAGCATTTGCTTTTGCTTCCCTAAAAGGATTTTTTGCCCCTTTGGGGCTGCATGAAAAAATAAAATAAAATAAAAGGATTTTTTATACGTCTGGCTCACACACCCACAAATATCTCATTAAATTCTGATCCAGAAATATAATAAAAAGGAACATCAGCTTCTCCAGCCGCAGCTCGGGCAAGAAGTGTCTTTCCTGTTCCTGTTGGTCCAAATAAAAGAATTCCTTTTGGAAGTTTGCCTCCAGTAAATTTGCACAGTAAATTTTCCAAGAATTCAACAACTTCCTATAATTCTAGTTTAGCTTCCTCTAATCCTTTAACACGCTCAAAGGTGACATTTTTCATCAGGACAGGATCTACTGCAGAATCAAGCCCCATTGTTGTCCAGAAGTGGACAGATAAAAATGGGTTTTTTAAGAGTCTATAAATGCCAAAGAGCAGCAAAACAGAGAATCAGATGAGCTCATCTTAGAGACTTATTGGTTTTTTTGTGTGATAGTGTTTGAGCATTCAGAAAACCCTCTGGAAAACCAGTTTTAAGTGCATCTTGGTGAGCTTCAAGTCTGTTTTTGGTTTTCGTGAGTTTGTCCAAAGTCTCAACATCTGCTCCCCTGTCTCACAAAAGAAATCCCTTCACAAATGATGGTGCTATCTGCTGTGTTTCTGCCGATCTTTCAGAGGTGGACTGTAGATGTTGTGTCCTTGATTTCAAAGTTTTAAAACCCCGAGACTGTGTGAAAACTGGCCAGCACTGAAGATCTGAACAAATCCTTTTGAGTTCTTGAATGTTGTCTGTACAAGCAAGAAGAATGTAAAGTACTAAATACATCTATGCAACCATATTTATTTTCAAAGAAGGACTGTGCAGAGAAATGAGATACACAGGTATGCCAATGGGGAGAAATGTTTTTGCCTTTACAAAGTCCAGGAAGTCGACTGTCTACCAATTGATCGATCTGTCCGATTTTTAATTCAGATAATCCAAGGCCCCTTAAGTTAAGCACAGGCTCATTGCTGGGAGCCTCATGCTCAGGAACTACATCTCGATGCTGGTTTTGAGAAACTGATGCACTGACAGATACAGATGTGCTTTTTGGTGAACGGAAGGCATGGATGAGATGCCTCAGAGGAACAGTCACCGGGGGCTGCACCATGCTCCGTAGGGAAAACATCTCCTCCCGGCCCTGAGCCACCTCACCGCCTGCTGAAACTGCCCTTCTGTCCGTCACTCAGAGGGGAGGTGCTGAGCCCTCACCCCCTTTTTCTCCCTCATTTTACCTTCATTCTTCCTAGAAAGAAAAAAAATGGCCTCCCCTTCCTACAGGGGCCACAAGGGCAATCTCCGCTCCCCTTTGTTTTATTGGACTTGTATGGGGCTTGCCATGGTTGCACGTACCGGATTGCAATTCCTTGTTGTTCCTGAAAAGGCCCATTTTTTACTTTTTTTTTGCTGGAGAAATAGCTATCTTGCTGACTTTTTGTTTGCGGTCAACATACTTAACCCACACAACCAAAGGCTCTTTGGGATTCTCAATAACTTTTAAGAGTATGAATGGATCCTGAAAGCAAAAAGATGATCCTTGGGCAGGACTTTATCCCTCTGTGTGACATGGAAGGGACATGCTGCACACCTTTCTCGGATATTTTTGCTTTAAAGAATTCTGTTTTGACATGCCTATACCTCACGGGCTGTGTGATAATTCTGTATACCCACCAGTTTTCGTTCTGTTTGAACAACTGGGGAAGTTTTCTTCATACAATGTTTTGTGATGTCCTTTGGCCTCTCCCTGTTTACTTATCAAATACATCTCTATTCTTCTTTCCTCTAGTGTGACAATTCAAATAGCATTATTTGACCCTACTACTATGTAAACACAGTGCCAATGTAGACATTGAAATCATGTGATGGTATTCAACGGCTGTCCACGACCCAGAATCTGCAAACATTAATCTTATTTTAAATCGGCTTCCAATAAAGAGATGACATATGAAAGTTCTTATGGAACCCTCACAGAACCCTGAGGGGGAGTCTGCAGATCCCAGGTGGGGAAGCCCGAGCTAGCTGGCTGAAGCACAGCGGCCTGGAGCCATTTGTTGAATGAACCTCAGAGATACAGGCAGTGCTGCTGTTCTTACCACCCATTACGTGGTTACTTCATAGTTTCTGAAGAGCTGTCCATACCTCAATACATCTTAAGAGTTATTCTTATTTCTATGTCCCAGGTCTCAGTTTGAAATGTTTCCCTCTCAAGCTTCCTTGATTACTAATGAACCGAAGCTCTAAGTCCAGGTCCACCCCTAGTTCTTCCTCCCAAAGTCTCCATCAGGCACTTCCTTAGCGGGCAGCACTTGTCTCCCTCTAGCAGATGTCCTTGTTCTGGGTATCGAGGACCTGAGTCATCTTCCCTCAACTGTCCCACACTCTGCCTTCACCACCAACAGGCCATTCATTGTGTGCTTCTCCTCAGGTATGCTAAACATTCCTTTCTTCCCTTACAAAGTCAATTATAAAAAGTTAACAGGATTTTCTCCATAATCCCTATACCTCAGAGCTGATATGTAGACACTTACTGAGAGTCTGGTCATGTCCTCTTACATCAAACAATTGTCAAATATTTAGTTCTAGCTCTTTCACTTACTAGCTGGGTGAACTGGGGCACATCACTTAGCCCTCTGAGCCTCAATGTCCCCATCTATAAGATGGTCATAATCCTACATGCACTATCTGTCATGTGGAGTTGCTGTGAAGCTCAAATTTGATAAAGGATGTGAAAGTGTTTTGAAAACTGTAAAGTGCTAGTCAAAGGCAAGTTGGTAGTAAGACAGACACTAACATATTTGTCACTTTATGATTCTTACCATTGAGGCTAGACAAGAGTGTCATTTCAGCATAGGTCAACATACTGAAGATGTAGGAACACGAGATTACTAAATAGAGGACTTTTTTTCAACACGGCATTTGCTTCTTCAAATTGCAATATATCATATTTGAACACTGTGGTGCTTGATGAAATTTTTTTGCAACTGATGGAAATGAGAAATCATTATCCTTTCCAAATAGATCACAACTGCCTCCCTGTTCCAAAAAGAGGTGCTCTATAGAGTAACTAGATTCAACTTAGAGACTATCTGCAGCCAGTTTTCTTTTTATACTGTAACCATATTAAAGACAATTTGGAAATAAAGAAATAAAAATAATCCAGAATCCTACTATCCAAGTACAACTCTTTGTATACTTGCCCCTTATAGCCCAGTTGTCCTAAGCACAGGTAGCTTAAGATGGCTGTAGTTAGTTATAATGTACATACCATTTGGCATGCTGCCTTTTTTGACTTAACAGCAAATATTTCTCCACAACTCCACATATATAGCCTCTGTGTTTATCACTGTAATGGAAAAATAATTTTCTATGAATGTAATTCATCGTAATCCCCTTTGGATTAGGATTTAGGTTGCCTCCAGGTCTTTCTTTTGTTACTTCTGTTAACGCTGCAATGGACAGATTCTTAAATACTATAGCTTTTTGCCTTTGTCTACAGATAAATTCTCAAGGATAGAATTATTAGCTCAAAGGGTATGAAAAATCTATAGGGTTCTTGCAAATATATTTCTATTGCTTCCTAAAAGGAATCCACAAATTACAATACCATTAGACATATTTGACTTCATTACACACATACCAGCATTGAGCAATTTATTATAAATTTTACTAATTGAATAGGTGTAAAATGCTATCTCAGAGTTGCTTTATTTTTATTTCCATAAAGGAAAGAAGAGATTTTCAAAAGCTACTGTTTAGAGGAGTAAAGTGTTGGCACCAAAAAGAGAAATCCAGGCAGCAGACAGTATCTTCATTTAGCACTAGGTCCACGCCAAAAAAAGTGAGAGGGTGAGTTGGTACCCAACCTCCCTGTTTGGATGGGAACAGCCAGGCCTGCCCCTTGAGTCCACATCACATCCAGGCCTACAGTATGCAGTGGAGTGAATAATCCTGAAGTAGTTTACATATACTTGCCAGAACTCACCAACAGAGAGTTTCAGATTTGCTGAACTTCTCTACCAGCAGTACAAGTTGCAAATGTTCCAGGCAGGAATATTAGATTGGCAACAGGAAAGTTGATTGTCATCCAACTCCTGGCATCTAGGCTCAGTCAGAAGGAATTTTCAGGCAAATAGAATCTGGTGTGATGTTTATAGCTGCTGAGAGGGAGCCAGGCCTCTTCGCTTTGCTAGTTACATCAGTTCCCAAGGGAACTGGAGTGGAAAAAGCCCACTCCAGTTTTCTCAGTTTTATGTTGCCCATTTGCTAGACAACTCGCCTGAAAGAAGTGATGTGAAACTTGTGAACCAGAATCTTGGAAATAACTCTGACAGTCTTGAAGGAAGGGACAATTTGAGTCATGAAAGCTTTTCCCATTAAAAAAAAAATTGAATACCTTTTTCACTATTTCATATTCTGGCTCAAATACTCTTAATAAAATGCCCAGAAAATGACTTGAGACTTAATTTTGAAAAATTCAAAATCAGTAGCAAAATATAAAGGGAAATGCTTTACTACGAAAAAAAATTTGTAGTTGTTAAAAATGTTAATGTAATTAGAGGTGATTTTAGGTATTTAGGGACGTTTGTTCCCCATCCTAGGTAGCCTTTTACATATCTAACTTTCTTCTGGTAGGACAGTAGATTGTAGAGGGAAACTGAATCTCATTTCATCATAAAAACAATTGTATGAAGCAGATTATTATTGTCTTCATTTTACCGATGAAGACAGACTCAAAGAAGCAAAGGGCCTTGCTTCAAGGTGGCCAGGCTTTCGGAAGAAGCCCTTGGATGGAGAATGTGTGAACAGCAGGTGGCAGCAGTGTCCTTGGAGCTCGTGGTTGTCCCCTCCAGTCCCTGGAAAGCAAGGCCAACAATACCCGCCAGCAAAGGCGTGGATCTAATGCCTGACTTCTGATCTCTGACCTGTCTCCTACCCCTCATGCACCTCCTGCTGAGCCAGGCAGACAATTGTGTTCTAGAAGGTTGTATCCGCGAGGAATGTGTGGAGGAGAAATTTGGGAAAGATGACCCTGAAACCACTTGCAATAGAAAGGCTCCCATCTAGATATCAAGGTCAGGTTTAGTTATGTGACCTTGGCATATTACCCCCTGTGTTCCTCGATTGCCTTTTCTGTAAAATGGAGATAATACTGGCTACCTGCCTCGCAGAGTCACTGAGATGATTGAAGGAACACGATAGGCACAAAGCCTTAGAACAGCACAGTGAAAACAACACATGCTACTGGTTACTATTTGTCTTTGTAGACTGCTTTCTCATTAGCAGGGAGCTTTCAGACCTATCATCTCATTCCATTCTCTCTCCATTTTTGAGATGTAGATATCACACCCATTTAAAAGAGAAGGACTCTTAGGTTGAGCCAGAGGGAATAAAAATCTGCAGGAGCTTTGAAGTCAGACTGGGAGTCAGAGTCCTCTGAGGTGTGGGACATGAGTTACTTAATGCTTTGGAGTCTCAGTTTCTTTGTCTATAAAACGATGATAATATTACCTACGTGGTGCATTTATTATGAGGATTAAATAAAACAGCTTATATGAAACCATCTGGTATAGTTCCTCCTACATAGTGAACACTTAAAACTCCTAAAACGATGTCTTAAAATGAGACATGTAGAAAAATTATAAGAAAGGGCAGTAAAGTTACTCACAATCACACCATCAGAAATAACCCTGTTATTATTGTGATGTTTTCCCCCAGTTTGTACGTCATATGGCTGAGATCACATCACATATGTCCAAGTAACTGAATCAAGGTGCTGCTTCTAAAGAAAGTGGCAGAGCTGGGCCTGCACACCAGGCAGCCTGGCTCCAGATCGGGGCTCTTCTGTGTAACCACTTCTCACATTGCTTCTATAAAGTTCAGGCTTAAAGCCCTTTTGAGAAACTGATGAAAAAATATTTAAATGTTTCAAGTTTGGAAATAACACACACTCAAAAGCACGTAAAGAAACCAGATGAAGCCAAAACAATCCTATCACAGTGTTCAAGGCTGGAATTTTGCCTGGAAAAGTAATGCTTCATGTGGAAAAAATTTTAATTTCTACATATTTGTTTGGCTAACATTTTAATTGTTAAAACGTTAGTGTTCAAGCTGTGATCATTACAATGGGTAAATTTGTAAATTTCATTTACAATGGGTAAAACCAGTAAACTGCTCATTTGACAAATTGACTAAATTGACAAATGGAGTGAACCGATTACTCAGCAATTGGGTTTTGGAGTGCACTGATGTTTGGTAAGTTGGCTTACATCTATGGGACATGTAGTAGTGCTCAACATATAAACGTGACGAATGAATACATGAGTGAATTAATGACTAAATGAGTGCACTGAATCTTGCCGTAAACGAAATGATCTTTCCCTCTAAAGATCCATGACTTTACATGATGTCAGCATTTTAAGAGCCTTGACAGAAATTCTGGTTCTCGGATCACTCCTATTCACGGTGTGTGTACCCTTACTCCAAATCCATGCTGGTGACCAGTTGGCTGCTAAGTGAGACCCAGTGCTTCCCTGTGGGTTCAAGGTTGAAGCCCACGTTCTATGCGCTTGGAGTCAGAAGAACCAGGTTCCAATCTCACTTGGCTCACACACTTCCTAGCTGCAGAACGCAGGCCAGTCAGTTCACTGTTAAACTGTTTGTTTCCTCATCTATAAATTGGGCATAATTCTGGTGTCTGCCTCACCTTGTTCGCAGCGGCACCGTCAAGATCAAATAAAACATGTAGATGTTCTCTGGGAGCAGGGAAGGGCTAGATGAATGTGAGCTCATTATTGTTAAAACTATTAGACTTCAGGGTCCCCAGTGATCGTGCGCTAGTGTGGTAGAGGGTGCACTGGCAGGGGGTGGGATCTCCTTGGGGACGGAGGGAGAGGAAGGTCACTCTTCCCTTTGCTCTTTGGCCTCTGCCTGTCTGGTCACTGACATCCATTGACAGAGAGACACACAGACCAGGTCAACGGCAATGGGAGCAGTCAAACACCAGTGGCCTTACCACACCTCCTTCCTGGTCACTTCAGGGCTGAGGTCATGAGCTGAGGGTGAGGAGAGGAGCCTGGATTCTCTCACAGCCACCTCTGGCTCTACAAGGCCAGGCTGGTGATGTCCTGCTCACTCTGGCCTCTTCCCTCTCTACAGCTCTGAAGCCAGCCTGAGAGGGCGTCTACCAGCCACCTTTGCTGCCTCACAGAACGAAACCCAAAGTCAAGGAAACCTGCCTGGGGAGGGCGGCTGGGGAAAGGGAAGAATACAGCTGGGTGTGTTAGGAACAGGCATGGAATGCTATAAGCCTGGGAACAGGACCAAAGACAGAAAATGAGGGATGAGAGAGATGACTGGAGAGTGCTGTTTTATCCTCTTACCCTTTTCTCAAGTTTTAGAGTGAAATCATCAAGGGGAAAAAAAGGCATCCTTTAAAGAGAAAATAGCAATCAGTGTCAGCTTTTAGTGATTGAGTGGGTGACAGCACATCCCAGCTGCCATCAGGAGACCTGCCGCTGCTAAGTGACGCTGTGGGCTGCTGGTCTAGGCCAGAGGGACACCCAGTGCCTCCTTGCCTCACACCCAGACCACCTGACCTGGGGAGGTCACTGTCACAAGCCGAGTCGTAATTTATCACCCACTCATTCTGGTTCACTTTCTCTTTCATGAATTATATTTGCCCTAGTGGAGACTTAACATAGCAGTTTACTACACTTGAAAGGTGCTTCCTCCTTCCAGAGACCATCATACCCTTCATTTAAAAGCCCACACACCTGAACAACCCTTCAGGGTCGAAAGCACCTGAGTACAAATGGCCTCTGAAATGGAAGGGTCCGAGTTCACCTAATTCAGTTATTATCTGATATCAACTGGGGCTCCCATGTCACCCCTCAGAGACCTGGTTCAACTTGGCCTAAACCCCAATTCCAGGGAGTGTGAACAGCACTGGTTTCGGACCCTTTTGGGCCCCAGGGCCTTTTAATTATGGAATCCACATTCCACATCACATCAAAGACACTAGAATATATCTATATTTAACATTAAATATAACGTTTTTGCCGTTATATTTAATAATCAAAAGGGTTTTAGTAATTTTGCTTTTGAAATTATTTAACCACCAGTCATTCATTCATTATATGATTGGCTATGATTTCTGGGCTGTCATCATACATTCGCAGGAAATTTTATAGAGTGAGAAAATCAAACCATAGCATTATTTTCAAATATAAGAGAATTTATAATACTAAATCTTAAAATGAAGCTGACATAATTATATGTTTTATAGACATTTAACTAAAATGCGCTACTTTTAATTTTATACTTTTCTCTTTGTGTTTTGGATCCACTACATTCTTTTCTCATCACATGTGTTTTTACAGGCCTTTGGGCAATCTCATGTGCCAGAGGCGCTGTGCCAGTGGGGCCTGCTGACCAGATGGCCCTGCTTGTGGTTGTTCAAAGCCCTTCCCAAGGTTTTGGCCCCGTCTCACCTCACTTGCAGCATCTTGCTGATTCCTTGCTTCTGCATTGCTGCTCATGTTTTGGTTTCAGCTGGTATCAGAACAGTCACAAAGCTCAGCGCCTTCACTGCCTCCTACAAAATATCCAGTTACACTGGACAAGTTGATAGCTTGACGGATTCTGAGGGCCATGGAGAGAGGTCACTCATGTTCCTTGCGACCTTTGGCATCTGGTTGGCTCCGCCCTGTGCCCACCCTTCCTCACCGCACATCCTCCAAACGGGCTGTGCCAGCAGTGTGGCCACCCTGTCCTGGGCAGCTCTCCAGGGAGTCTTTGTCACATTGTCCCCTTCCCTTTTCTGGCTGCTGCTCTCCAAACAGAAGACACGCCAGGAATGCCTGTACTCTCTACCCCACCGCCCGTCCCCCACCCCCCCCACCCCCCATACACACCACTACCGAATTTTCTCCACTTCCTTACACAACGTTACTACTTAATGCATCCATGCCCTGAAAGCCCCCTGGGCAGGAGCCCCCTAGTAGACACAGGATGGGGACCTCACGATCTCTCAGTCAAGGCTTTGGCTTGCCTTTGGTTTGTTTTCACCATTAAAAAGTAGTAAGATCAATCTCAATTCTGGCCTAATTGAACCTTCACTCCCACTCCTGGTCCTGCCTCTGTCTCCTTGACCGTCAACCTACCACTGAGAGACAGAGTTGTCTCTCCCTGGGACAACTGAGGAGTCAAGTGGTTAAGTCCTAACTGAGACCCAGGCCTCTCTAGTGCCAGTCCTGGGCTTTCTCAGGGTCTTCCCCGTTGCCCCCACCCCACCCCACCCCACCCCACCCCACCCCACCACTGTCGTTTATTCCTTGGCTTTCTTCAGGGAAGACATGCACTGCTCTGTGAATTTCCTTCAGCCAATATAAACCCTCCGCTTGTTTCAGCAAACAGGGCGTGGAGGGTGGGATGAAGTATAGGCTGCAGGGTTGCGCAGCAGGGCCAACTTCTCCATCAGGCACAGGAGGCACGAGGCTCTCAGATGCCCACAAAAATGGTTTCATTTCTTTTAAAATTGAAGAAAAAAAGCTTTTAGGTCGAATAAAATGTTTTAGTATATAATAGTAATCTATTTGCCTTCATACCAACGCAGACTTAAAATATAATTTTAATATTGTTTTATGGAGGAATGGAGAACACAAAGGCAAGAGAAGCCGGGGTCCACAACAGTCATTGTGCAGTCCTGGTGGGAGGGGTCTTCACACTGAGCTCTACAGATCTCCCAAGGCCTTTTTAATTTCCTGAGTGTTAAGTGTATCTTATGTTCTGATGAAGTGACTCCTTTTTGTGTGTGTGCATGAATTTGAGGTGCCTCTGGAAGCCTGGAATACATTACCTACTCATATTGTGAGTATTGAATAAGATAAACTTGAATCTTGGATGGGATAACTAGAAAGACCAAGCCACAATCAGAAGCTTGGAACTTTCAGCTTCACATCCTGCCCCTCCGCATTTTCTGGAGGGGGCTGGGAATTCATAATCGACCATTCCTACATGACGAAACCTCCATCCGAATCCCAATAGTACGGGCCCTGGGGAGCTTCTGGGTTGGTGAACACAACTAGCTGCTGGGAGGGTGGCACACCCCAACTCCATGGGCACAGAAGCTCCTGCACTCGGGACCCTTCTGGGTCTTGCCTTATCTCTTCACCTGTCTGTTCATTCATTATCTTTATTATATCCTTTATAATAAACTGGTAAATGTGTTTCCGTGAGTTCTGTGAGGCATTTTAGCAAATTATGGAATCCGAGGAGGGGGTCACGGGAACCCTGATTTATAGCTGGTCAGTCAGAAGTACAGCTGCCTGAAGTGGGGGCGGTCTTGTGGGACTGAGCCCTTAATCTGTGGGATCTGATGCTAACTTCAGGTAGATGGTGTCAAAACTGATACGAATTGTAGAACATCCAGCTGGTGTCAGAGAATTGCTTGATATGTGGACAACCTACACCTCTGGTGTCAGAAGTGTTGTGAGTGTGGTAGTACCTTGATTTTATGATTCTGGGCAAATTCAAAGTTTCTTCATGTCCGAAAGAGATCAGGGATTGTTTGTTTCCTTAAAGGTATTGCATGACAGACACCGCATTACACTATGAAAATGGGGAGATGGAAGCCTGCTGCCTTGCAATAACTCTCCTCAGTTCACATCTTGAAGGTGGAGTTGACTTTTCAATTTCTCACCAGCAACCCAGAGGGTGGCTGCAAGGCTCCCATCTGCTATTGGCAGCGCCCTGCTCTGACACTAAAGCGAGAGGGGAAATGGAGCTTCAAGGCTCACACTGGTGAGACCCACAAAATCAATCCCTCTGGCAAATCCAGTAGAATCTAGAATCGAAAAAGCCCGGGGAAATCGCAACTCTCAGACTGATATCAGACCTCATCAACTTTCCCTACTGGGAGGTGACGTCTGACTTAAGATCCCTGTGCTGCCAATTTAGCCCAAGTTCACTTTCCTTAAAGTTGACCAGCTGCTGACCCAGAAGTTTGGGGAGAGTCCGTGATGGGGACTGAATGGGGGTCAAAATGACAATCCCACACTTCCTGATAAGCTTGAGTAGGGGGGACAATGGAGGAAATATCAATTCTGGAAGGAATCCCTATCCTTGCTTAGGACCACCCCCTACTTCTTACAGTATGGAAACCTCTTAGCTGCAGACAGATGATTTCCCCGTCATATTGGTGGGAGTACCAAGAGTAAATCACTTCCTTTTCCACCCCTGGGAAAAGTCTCTCTCTTGCTTGGATCATAATTCAGTCTGCCTCCAGGGAGGTGAGATGGAGATTAAGTATGGAGCGCACCAGTGCTGATAGCCTGAGCCCCAAGAATTATGAGCAGTGAAAGGACAAGATAGGGAGGTAATTCTGGGGGAATGAAGTGCCTGCTGCAGACAAACCTGACCTCCAAAACCAGAGAGAAAACATTTGCATTTCTCTAAACCTAAATAATTATTTTAAGTAGAAATACAAAAATTATTTAAAATATGATCTTATTCACAAGATTTCTATTCACACATAACTTTCCTACAGGGAGTGTCACTTCCTCACTAAAATTAGATTATATCTAGTTGTTTTGTAAAAAACACTGGGAAGAAGTTGATGGGATAAGTTGAAGAGAACAAACAGCCTCCCTTTACAGTAGGGAGTCAACAGACTTTTTCTGTAAAGGGACAGATAGTAAATATTTTAGACTCTGTGGACCATGAATCTCTGTCCCTGCTACTTAACTCCGTCATTGTAGTAGCCACAACAGCACATAAGTGAATGAATGTGGCTGTGTTCCAATAAAACTTTATTTATAATCGCTGAAATTTGAATTTCATACCATGTTCACATAGCATGAACTATTATTCATCTCTTGAGTTTTCTCCAACCATTAAAAAAATGTAAAAGCCATTCTTAGCTCCCAGGTTGTACAATAACAGATGGTGGGTTAATTTGGCCCATAGGCAATAGTTTGCCTGGTTTAGAAAATTCCCAAGGCAAAAACTCAACAAAGGTAAAGGTTTGTTTCTGGTTAATGTAATCCTTTCCCTATGGCTCTGCTATTTTAAAGTAAGGCAAGGGGGTAAGGAAAATAAAAGTCAAAGGAATAAATTATTAAGACAGGAATTTCAAGAAGAGGAAGGGAAAATATTGTGAAGAAGGTCCCTAGCTGCCACCTTGTGAACAGATACTGACTTCAAACTGAATGAGTTTCACCTCTATCAAATTCAACAGACTTTTATTGACCTCTGTTATATTCTAGGAATACACTAAGTGCTGAGCTGATGACAATAGCCCCTGTCCTCTGGATAGGAGGTAATTGCTATTAAATAATAAAAGGTCCTCCCCATTTATTAATAGGATTCAATCATTCACTGAACAAAACAGTTTGGAGCACCTACTACACGCCAGGTCCTGGGTTAGGTGCCAGACATTCAGGGGTAAATAAATTCTGAAGGTATTTTTGGTAAGTGACTTTCTTTCTCACTTTCAACTTATTTTCTTGAGGGAAAAAATGGAGGTACAGAGGGTTAAGCTGGCTGTTCCAGGTGAAATACCAAAGAGGGAAGCCAAAGTGTGACTACTATCTGCCTTAGCAGGGCTGGGACGACGGTGAGGTGAATGAGGCCTCTCGGAGCACGAGGTAAGCAGGCATTCAGGTCCAAGGACTTGCGTGACCTTGAGAGTAAATACCTCCTTCCATTTTGCAGCCTAGTGCTTCACTTGCCTCCCGCACGTCCTGGCCGGTGCCTTGGCTCCTCCTAAGGCCTTCTGTGGTCCTGGGACGGCTGGAGTGCGCCTTTGTGGGTTTGGGCTACCTCATGCTCATGACCCCTTCCTAAGATGCCCCTATTTCCTGGCGAGGAATTACTTCTTTCTCACTGCACAGGCTTGTGGAACTACCGTGTTTCCCTGAAAATAAGACCTAGCCAGATAATCACCTTTAAAGCGTCTTTTGGAGCAAAAATTAACATAAGACCCAGCATTATATTATATTATAATTATACCCGGTCTTACAGTAAAATAAGACCAGGTCTTATATTAATTTTTGCTCCAAAAGACGCAGTAGAGCTGATAGTCCAGCTCGGTCTTATTTTCGGGCCTCCCCCACCAGAGCCTAGGCTGGTGTAGGCATCACATGCTCCCTTCCACATTGTGACTCCAGAGCTGAATGAGTTGGTGTCTGTTCTTCTGACCACCCAAGTGACAGCCAGTCTCTCTGAGTAACGCCAACGTTAACCGCCAGCTCACACCTCAGAGCCAGAGCCCTGCTACGTTACGTACTTCAAGGGGGGCCCCCCCACGCACACAAGCAGAGTCGGCATCCCCAGAGCTGGAAAGAAATGCAGGACCACAAGCCTGCCCAGACCCCAGTGAGCACCTGCATTTCGACAAGATGCCCAGGTAATTCCTGTGCTCACGTAAGTGAGGGAAGCGCTAATCAACAAATGTCCCCACCCTCCCACCACTGCATCTCCATTACTGCTGTCCTTGAGCTTCACAACCACAGGGTCCTGGGAAGGTCCCTTCCTGGAAATTCATGACCTGCTGACACTCAAGGAGGCTCAGGGCTGGCCCTGCCCTTCCCAGGTGGGCTTAGCTCCCGGATGACTCCTCAGTCCAGGGCTTCTCAGACACACTTGTCTGCTCCCTAGATGATGGCTGAAGCTAAAAAAGAAAAAATTCGGCACCGATTTCAGAAAATGACAGCACCACCCTTTTGAGGCCTCCTCCCCTCTAAAAGTTTTGGGCGGGAGGCAGGAGACTTGGGAGGGAGGCTACTTCAAAGGCTAAAGTCTCCCTACAAAGTCCCTCAGGCTACTATGGGGTGTGGCAGATGGTGCTGGTTCTGTTACAGAGAAGGGAGCTGCTCAGTCTTCCTTTGAGACGAGTGAAGAGACGGCATTAACAATCCTAGTATTCACTGAGGGCCTGCCAGGTGCCAGGTCCTGGGCACATTTTATCTTTTATTCTTTATAACAACTGTAAAGGACAGGCTTTACCAGAGAAGGAAACTGAAATCCAGAGACGCCAAGTAACTTGCCTCAGATTCCCCAATTGTTCTCTGGGAAGAAGCAGGGACTGAACCCAGGTGGTTTGTTCAGGGCTGCAGACTCACAAAAACCCGTGAAACACAACACGAAAGGTACAACTGTGGTTGGTGTTTGCCCCACGGGCGTAGTGGTGGTGGTGATGGTGGCTCTGAGTGTGGACTGTGTGAATGTGTTGGGGAACGTGGGGTGGGGTCCTCAGGACGGTCAAGGGCACAGTGAGAAGCTTGCAGTTGCCCAGCCCTTCATGGTGGTCGGCCACGACATTGGTGAGCTATGCAGTCTGCTTAAGACACCCTTCACATATTTGTAATTCAAAATAAAACTTAAAAATTCATAATAAAGTAGTGGGAGACCAAGAATATTTAGATTTGTCCAGTGATGACTTCTTCAATGAGTTTTTTTTTTTGGAAATATAAAATATTAAATTCTATCATCTTCTTCTTACTCTTTTGGGTGCCCTGCTTTTGCTGATGCAGTCACTACGCAGCAGGGACCCATCTTGATGGCAGCTCTGAGGCTGAGGGATGCCCAACCAGCTGTGTGGAGGTGGTGGTGAGACCCTCTCTCTGGAAGACCAGCAGGGTGCAGCATGGTTAGGGAGGTGTGGAGGCTGAAAATGCAAGTGAGTCATTGCTCTAAGGATTTCTGGACTACTCACTATCCCCATTCCTGGGCTCTGAGTCAAGAATGTAATTGAAGCCCCAGGACAATAGAGTGTGAAAGGAAAGATGTTCTCTGGTGTCAGATACCCTGGCCAACCAGACCCGAAAGCACAGAGCAGGTGCTTGGCTTTTGTTCCTGGTGCTGGCTGGGTCCCTATGCCTGGCCCCACACCCCAAACCTTTTCAGACAAAAGCCACCATTACAAAGCTTAGGCTCCTGCCTCCTCTGGCCTATCCAGAACCTGCTCCCACTGACAACTACTGCAGAGCCCTTGTTACAAGGCTCAAGATTCAGAGGCAGAAGCCACATCCCAACAGAGGACACCGAAAAGCAGGACCTCAGATACTAAGGATTTCACCAGAGGAGGATGGGGATATCGTTATTGTCTGAAGAAAACTTTCAAGCGCCCCAGGTAACCTTCTGGTGTCTGGGAATAGGATCAACCACCAGATGAGCTGGATTTTCATAGTGTCATTGAGAAGTCTCCAGGAAACCTGGGAGGCAGACGCCCATCATGCCCTGGTGAAGACACAGACCTGGGCGCTCTTCACTGCATGCCACAGAGAGGCAGCTCCCAGATAGCTGCTGATGGTTGGTCATTCCCTCAGTCATTCACTCTACTCAGGCCCCTCCCCCCTTACTGTTCACCAACACGGGAGTTTAGTCCTGAAGGGCCATGAATACTCTTGCCTTCTTGTGATTTCAGGGGTAAGATCCAACCGGGCTATCTGGCCCTGAACCATCTTAATGAAATGAACATCAGAGGAGCCTTGAAGGAGACAAGACAGCACCATAGGGCAGCCTCGCAGGTGAGTATGGACGAGACAAGGGGCAGCCTTTTCTTTGCAGCCTGGGGAGGGGGGCTAGAAGGGCTATTGCAAGGACACAAGACTGAGGAGTGTTTAATAACACAACACAAGAAGTTGTCCATCATTGAGAGTTTGCTGTGTCAGGCACTGTACTAAAAACTCTGCATACAATATCTCAATCGTGCCCTGAATGCAGGTACTGTTATCATCATCCCCAGTTTGCAGACAGAGTAAGGCAGTCAAATAGCTTAGTCAAAGCCACATGACCAGTAAGTGGCAGAGGTGGCTTTCAAAGTCTGGTCTTACTGCAAAGCATGGGATTGCAACCACTATCCTAGATGGTCTTTCGTAGCACAGTTTAAGCTTCGTTTATCTCTTCTTCCCTCTATCACTGTTCATTACCAGTAATTAAGGGTCTTCTCAAAATTGAGGCAAGAATGGCCCTGGATAGTACCTCTGAGCCCACACCCCTTATTCACTTTGATCAGCTCTGGGTCTAGACCTGGGGTACAGGAAAGAGAAGGGTGACTGCTGTGAAATCATCTCTTAAAGTTCCAGTTGGTGTGTTTTTGGTGGTGGGAGGAAGAGGGGGAGAAACAGAGATAACATGTGGAGACAGATGTCTTAAAGACCTCTATTCCATCCAGTTTGGAGAAAGTGTTTTGTTTAAGAACCCAAAGCCTGCAAATCAAATGGGCTGTCTAGTCCAGGCTAGAGCAGGAATCTCTACATAGTTAAATAGTTTGCCACGATGTTTAGGGTATGCCTGCACTTAAAAGAAATACCTTTTTTTTAAGTGTATGGTTTCATTTCCTATGATTCAGAAAAACACCCAAGTTAAAACATATCAGTTCTAGTTATAGAGCAACAACTCAGAAACCATCCAAAATGATCAAAAATAGGAGAATAACAACTTACGGCACATTAACCAGATGGAATATCATATGATACCATGAGGACTACGTTAGCAACATAGGAAGGTACTTACGTAAAAGATTTTGAATAAAACATCGTTTGAATAAAAAGCTCTGCACACACACACACACAGGCAAAACACATGGAAACTATTTTAAGTGGTGGCAAGATTATGAGTGATCTTTTCCTTTATAGATTTCCCCTATTGTTTTCATGTTTTGTGACAAATAAAAAACTCTAAATGTATTCAATTATATGATGGCTTGTACCTCATGTGTACATTTTGGCTTATTTACCTTGCAACCCTGTATCCAAATGTGGCAAAGAGCTTTTCATTTGAACTTGCAAATTGCTGCATGTAATTTACATATTCCTTTAAATACGTAACACATTATCTACTGCTGTTATAGAAACGGGAATTAATCCTTCAGGTTAGTCTTTTTCACCCAAATTTCATGATGCCACGTTTATCTGTAATAGTTGATCATCCTTGGGTGGGATCCCACACTAGAAAAGCAAAAGGAGAGCTCCCAACCGCCAGCAGTTCCTATCAATACAGTAGTGAAACCCAATTCTCTCTGGCACACCACTTCACTTTTCATCTTTCCTAGAAGGCTGGAGAACGGATTATCTGGAGATCCTCAGGGCTCCTAGCCCATTAAGAAGGCTGAAGTCTGGCATCTCCAACAGATCAGATCATTCACTGCCTCCTCCAAGGTCCGTAAGAAATAGCACTGGGGAGGCTTCCCACGGAAGAAGTGTCAGTGGCCACTCTTGTCCACTTGCGGAAATCAAAGGCTACCTTCAGACCTCCCTAGTGTAGCAGAAAGCAGGTTTTATAGTCTCTAAGGGTCTATGTAATTATTTATTCATACCCTGCTCTTTGCTCTAGAGATTGAGAGAGGGGAGGCCGGTTAGCTCAGTGGTTAGAGCACAGTGGTCTCAACACCAAGGTCACCGGTTCGATTCCCACATAGGCCAGTGAGCTGTGCCCCCCACAACTAGATTGGGGACAGTGACTTGACATAGAGCTGATGTTTTCCTGGAAAAACACACTGTTCCCCAATATTCCCCAATTTAAAAAAAAAAAGAGAGAGAGAGAGATGCTCCATGGTAAAAGCAAAGGTATAATTAAGCCAAAATTAAAAAACAATTTAAACAGCATAAAACAAGAAGTGGGGGTTGGTAAGAGGGGAGAATTTTAAAATTAGGTCCAGCAGAAGAAACCTACAATAAAGAACAAAAAACTTGGTGGCCAGAGTAAATAGCAAAACCAAAGCATTTATAAACTGGCAGAGATCTTATTTCTAAGGTTTGAAAGGTAAAGGTCCATTGTGAAATGCCTGTGGCTGGAGTACTAAGAAAATTATACAGCATGCCCAAGAGAGCCTTTCCCATTGATTTTAGGTGGTTAAAAATCTTCCAGGAAGGGGGCATGATGTCTGTTTTCAAAGCATGCCTGCATCATTTACTTTCGATTTGCCATGCAATCATATCCTGTTATTTTTTAATGTGTGTGTATTGCTTCCTCTAGATTACAGACTTGAGGGCAGGAAATCTATTTTATGCTTTTTCTATATTATCCTACAACCCCCAACCTATAGTCCCTAAAATAATGTGTGTGCTTCTTAAGTGGAAAAGGAATTTAATTTAGTCCCAGGGGCCAAATCATGTATAATCTTAATTTCCATATATTCTCTAGTTACTAGAAGACAATATGAAAGCTCTTTCTGTGTTTAAGAGAAAGTGAACAGAACAAGAGGTTAGAGTAATAAAAAATCATAGCCAGAGGGGGAAGAAAGAATACAAGCCAGAAACAGTAGACATTCCAGAGTTTTCAAGTTGAGGGTTAGCGACCGAAAAGATGTGAGCAGTTTTGCCAGGATATGAGACTAGAAACACTCCATTGAAGCACATTTTCTTTACATGTAGTACATTCCTATTCCTAGCCAAATTATTCTGCCTTGTTCCTTTTTAATTTCCTGGGAAGGTGCTAATGCAGACAATCCCAGAATGTTCTACAAAGGAGTACTTTCTGAGAACAGGAAGACAAACCATGGAATGACAATCCCCAAGCTGAGTCAGCCAACAATTAATCACCTCCGGGCTGGGTTCCGAGATGCAGATATGCTGGCCTTCCCTGTGAAGCCATCACCTACCTTAACAAGAAAAACGAAAAACCCTACTGCGTGGGTGCTGGTTCCCATGTCTAATATGCTGATTACTGGGCTTTCAGCAACAATACTGGACTGTTTGGGGACAGTGACAGGGCTCACTGCAGATAATGGCCCTGAAGGGGTCCAGAACAACCCAAGAGGTGCCCCTTTGGCATGTGAATTATTTTGAACTGAAGGCAATCGAGACCCTGCAGGCACATGAGAAACTTTTACTTCTCCCTTAAATAATTTAAATGTGGGCCTTTCCCCTAAGAAGAGTTATTACTAGAGATATAATAACTTTTAATCAATCTGCAGGGCAGGGCAAATATCTAACTACTAAACATCTGCTTTTCTTACCGTCCTGCAAATGACGTCCCTCCCCTCTGAAGTCCCAAGGTGCTTTTGCTCATCCTTAGCTCAACATGTCACAGGTACCTCATGTTAACCATCTGTCCTTGAATCTGTCGTGTAGGGGGGGGCCTCTGACTCTCTCATGCTTGCGGGGTTTCCGTACATGTGTAATTGAATTTGGTTATTTTTCTCTTGTTCATCTGTCTTGTGAAGATTTAAGTATTAAATTAGCCAAAAGAACCTTGGAGGGTAACGTTTCTTCCTCCCCAGCCGTGTTCTTGACCACAGCAATTCAAGCAGTTACTTGGTAATTTGTTTTACTGTGAAACATGGTTTTCACAGAGGAAGTGGGCTTGGATGAGGTGCTGATGTGGGCTGTGGTCAGCGTATCAAACCTTGGCTCCTGGGAAGGCCTCGGGCCTATATTATCCCACTGCATGGACCTGAGAGTTTAATCTTCAATTTGTGAGTCTAAGCAACAAGACTTACACTGAAAAGGCAGTATTCCAAATCCCGAGTATGTCATGGGTTGAAAACAGATCAGAACTCACTACCGTCTCACTCCCATGTCCACGCAGCATCCACCCAGAGCCGACTCTAACGTGCCCCAGGCCCAGTCGGCCCCTTGGGAGACAGACGGAGAATCACCCCTCGGTCGCACACACACAAAGGACTCTTTACCTTTCCTGTCACTAGCTTTCCTCTGGGGACAGTGGATACTGAAGTGGTCCTGCCAAGTGGTTCCTCAAGAAAGAACAAGGGCTGACCTGCCTTCATTTACATCTACGGCCAGGCCTATGAGCGGGATTCCACATCCTGTCTGCTTCCGCACGGCAACTTTCAAGTGCAGTTTGAGAATGGAGCAACAGAAACTTATCTTCAAAGGCCAGGGTTTTGCTTAAAAATAAAATGTGAATCAATTACTTCGGGATATTCTTCACCTCCTGTGCATAGGTGACTAACGAGTCCAGAACTGTTACTTCAGCATTTGTGTCTGGGCCATTTGTCCAATCAACAAATGTATGCTAAATATCTGTTACCTATGGGGACACATTGCAATGCAATGAGTGGCCTGGGGAGGGGAGTTACTTTTAGTTTCCCTAAGGACCCAATCCAGGGGGGAGAAAGGCTCAGGGCTGAGGAGCAGAAAAGGGGCTGGAAGAGGAGTAGGACGAGAGCACTTGACACACATCACCGCGTTTAGTTCTCAGCCTTGTGAGGAAACACACAGGCATGTGAAGAGGCAAACCACCTATCCCCTTTAAAGGTGAAGAAATTGCTGCTCCAATGGCAAAATTAACCCGGAGCACACTGTGAGTGTGGAGGATGCAAAGCTGGCCCTTCTGGTTTCCGAGACCTGCACTGGGCTGCCTGCCCCACAGGGGAGCTAAACGCCATGGGGTTGGACTCAACTAGCGGAATGACTCTGAGCAAGCCACGAAACCTCGCGAGGCCTCGATGAGCAGAAGCCGTCTTCCTGCTCTGAACCGGCATTTCAGTTAGGCCATCAGCCCTGGCAGGCCCTGATAAGGCCGTGACTCGACTCTCTGTTGTCTGTGGCCTTGGTAACAGATGGAAATAAAACTTTCACAGGCAGCAGGAACCAGTCTTACCCTCTAGGTCGATGCCCATTTGTCAAAAACTTGGCAAAAGTTGCATTCGCATTAGTGAACCCTCAACATCGCTTCATTCACTGTCTGACACATAAAATTTATGACATCTGTTGGAGGAATGTAGCTCTGAAAACCCTCAATGTCAAAAAGTATATATAATGGAAGGAACACTTCTTGCACTGCCTGACATTTCTAATTTCTTTCCAAACCCCTGTCTCCAATTCTGGAAATGATGGCTCCCTGAGCACCCCAGTGGGTTTTTTTTTTTTAATTGGAGAATTCAGATTTTTTCCCCCTCAATGTACATCTAAGTGCAGATTGAAAAAAAAGTTACATCTACAAATCGTGTTGACAGGTTGAAAAAATGGTTAACATATACTCAAATATTTGTTCAAGTAAAAAAGACATTTGTTTTTTCCTGGAGGAAAAAATCAGGCCAAAAGTATTAAACTCCAGAGGATACATGCCAGCATATACAAAAATTAGATTTTGTTTCTGCTAATGGAATCTCTAGGAGCAATAAGGGAACTCTTCTTCCATGCCAGTCTCAAAAAGTTCAGAATGTGTCCACAGGTGCTTTTCTTTTATCCCTAATAACAGACTGTAGAACGCTCATCACAAATTTAAAGATTTTTGGAAGACGCGTCTATTCTTCCACTTAGCCTTTCTCTGCAGAGCTCCAGCGTTTTATTCTGAACAGGGCAACTTTTCCAGCAGTTCATTCTGAACTATGGGCCTTCTGAGTTGCAGCAGTGGAATTGAGTATGAATCTTGAATTCTTTCTCTGTACTTCATGGTTTCCAACACTTCATGATGACTGTTACCAGTTCGCAGCCTCCATGTTGCCATACTGAAGAGCCCTAATCTCTCACGGTGGCATGTTATCACACTGGGTCAGACCCAAGGTATGTGCCACGTGGAGACAGGGAGTCCTCCCTTTTCCACGTATCAGAGAGATCAGGTAGTAATTCTTCGAATTGGCATGATGCTTCATTAATGGACTTTATCTGATCCCTGGGACCCAGAGAGGTTACACCACCCACTTGTGATCCTAACTGCACGTTGACTTAACGTCCATCTTCCCAGTTTCCTCCTCTCCCAACTGTACCTTCTGCTGCAACTGTTTCTGTTTCTGTCTAGTAGTTGCTTTTCTTCTGCTGCAAAATGTCTGAAACAAGCAGAGGAAGAATCCAAACAGGGCTTTGGAGTTGCACAGGCCTCTGTTTTGAACCTCACCCTACTGCTTTGTGAGCGCGGAACCGAGAGCAGATTTGCTCCGCCTCCCTGTGTTAGTACAATGGGGATGGATGTGAAGCTGAAATAACACTGGCCAGGTGCTTATTATACGCTCTGGCATATGGTATCTGACAATACCATTAACGGCCATCGTAAACTGGGGCACAGTGTGGTCCCAGCTTCACCAAGTTAGACATTAAACATCGTCTGTGGTCTCTGGAGCACACGTGGCAGGTGGAGGATAGCAGCAGGTAATGGTCATCAAGAATGCCCTGGGGGCTGTGCGATGTACCGTGTTACATGGGTTATACATTTGAGTTCCATGATAATCGCCTGTGAGCTAGGTGCTAATCTCATCCCCATCTCAGAGACGAAGCAGCTCAGATTTAGGGACAGGCTAGGCAGCTAGTAAAGAGGAGGCCAGATCTGGCTCCCAAAGTGAAAGAGTACCGGGTTTAGGAAAGGCCTCTATGACTAGAGATGCACAGAGGCATTTCCTGTCTAGGGAGGATGGGCAGAGGTGAGCCGACGGGTGTGAAGATGTGGGAAGGTCAAGAACCAGAGTGCTCATTTGCCTTTTTACAAGTGGAAACTAGAAACCCCGGCTCCAGGCTGCTGTGTGGTTTCTCTGCCCACCCTTTCTTTCTGTGGAGGGAATAAACCTGACGGAAGGGCTTGGAAGAACAGCTATAGAAACATTTAACAGTTTTCAATGAAACTATTACCCGTGCATCCAAGCGAGTCTTCCTTTACTTCCATTCTACCATGTTTGCTTTTCATGAGCTCATCCTCCCCACCCTGCAGCCCAAGTTTGGCCAACTAGTATTAATTGTTGTAATCTATTTTTGTTTGCTTAAAAGTCTTCAACAGCGACCTATGATATTTTTAGTTTCCAAGTCTGAGAAAATGAAGATGCACTGGAATTTAGAATTCAACAGGAGACAGAAAGCAGAAAAATGACAAAGACTCCTTAAAGCGATACCTTTAAGTAGAGTCACACTGCTGGGGACGGCAGCAGGTGTAGTGCATTAACCCATAACTTGCTGACATGCATGCATGCCACTGCTGAAGACTTAGCTAATATTTGAGGAAAAATTTCCAAACCAGTTAAACTACTGCAAAAGTCCTCTAAGCATGTGGAGATATATACCAATGAGGTGGAGAAAGGCTTTTGGAAAAGGTCTTTCCCATCTGGTGGTAATGTTAACAGATCAATGGGATGCTGCCTTGAGTGCTTCTGGGAGGACAAACCATGAAACTCAGTTTTCCCCTGGACTTCGGGGTATTGTTTTGCTTTAAGAAACCATTCGTGAGGCAAGGTAGGTCGATCACATGACCTGAAGTTCACAAAGCGAAAACATACAAACGACAGGACCACTAAGTTTAGAAAATGTCCTACAATGTGCATTTTATTCCATATCATTATACAATGTTTACATATACAGTAGTCCCCCCTTATCCACGGTTTCCCTTTCCTCGGTTCCAGTTAACTGTGGTCAACTGTGGTTGCAAAATAATGAAATGGAAAAGTTCAGAAATAAAACAATGTCTAAGGTTTAAATTGCGTGCCATTCTGAGTAGTGTGATGAAATCTCGCACTGTCCTGCTCACTCTCACTAGGGATTGAATCATCCCTTTGTCCAGCGTCTCCACGCTACCTGATACGCTATCTGCCCATCAGTCACTTAAGTAGCACTTAGTTATCATGTCAACTGTCATGGTATTGCAATGCATGAGTTCAAGCAACCCTTATTTTACTTAATAATGGCCCCAAAGTACAAGAGTAGTGATGCTGGCAATTTGGACATGCCAAAGAGAAACCGTAAGTGCTTCCTTTAAGTGACAAGGTGTGTATGTAGAGGAAAAAACATAGTATGTATAGGGTTCAGTACTATCCGCGGTTTCAGGCATCCACTAGGGGTCTTGGAACGTATCTCCAGTGGGTAAGGGGGGACTACTGTAGTTATAACTCTTAAGAAAATGTTTTTTTCTTTACCATTTGTATGAAGTGCCTAAATCTCTCACTTTAACATGGAGAAATGAAAAGAGTGGAAAGCTACATCAAATGCTATCCTATAAGTTGTAATGAGCTGCAAGTGTACCAACCAGAAGGAAACAGAAGTCTTACAAAGAGCAGCGTGGCTTACACACCCTTGGCTTTAGTGAATTCAGGCATACAGAATCCATAGTCTCATCTCATAGTAAAACTCAAGACAAAATAAATTATTGTTGGACAGAACTCAAAATTGTACAATATTGAAAGACCACAGTGGGACTTTTTGTTTAAAGTAGCACCAATCTACACCTGATTGTTTCCAACAGTAACCTTCCTGTTGAACATAGTGTTGGCACTTGGAGTCGAAATCTTTCTGCTTTAGTGAGGATTCCTAGACTGACTAAGCATACTGTGTTGCTAAACTCTCTACAAAGTGTGGCAACGTCAACTTGGGAAATGGCACATTTAAATCACTACTGCTCTGACATGGGCTTGCCTTTTCCTGTGTGTTCTCCCCCACCCCCCGTCTAGCTGGTATTTTGTGGATGTTTCCGTGACAGCGGTAAAAGTAAATAAAAAATGCATTTAAGGGGTTTCATGGTAAGCATGGTGTTTAAAAACAAAACAAAATAAACAACAAAAACATGAAAGAATGTGGTCGCAGCTAAGGAGGTTTTCACATGTTGTTTAACTCCAGTAAAGTCTGATCCAGCATCTGATGCATACTAAGGTTTTCTTCTTTGGCATGAGCCACTTTCTCTGTGGTGGGATTAGAAAATTAAGTCATGAATAGCTGCACTTTGGACACAATGGTGGTTTGTACATTTAGGCAGGCAAACATCAATCACAACACAGGAGGAGACGATTAGGACCAGGCATGCTTGTAAGACATTACTCATTTCCAGACAAGGACCTACAGAGACGGAAGCCGGCTTTGACCCAAAGGAACTACAGGCACAGCAGGGTCTCAGAGAGTGGTCAGGTGAACCTTCACCAACAATCCACGCTGAGAATAAAACACAGGTGGGGTTTGGTGAAGGTTCACTGGTCATGTGCTATGGGAACAGGGAGAGGTGCTTGCAGCACTGAAGTTAATCACAGAAGACATTTCTGAGTTACAGGCAGTTAAGGGTCTGGGAGTTGTGCTGCAACACAACCTCACAGAAAACAAAGATGACGTAAACAGGTTTTCTGACAACTTTTGAAATGATTTATTTCTGTTGCTCATTAAAAAAAATTATCAACATGTTTCATGCACACTTCAGTAGGACATTCTCTTACTCCCTTAGAGTTCTATCTATTATCAGCATGACATTCTCACCAGATCCCAACAACACAGACTGAATAAAAGCATACCTTTTAGACAATCAGGGACTTCTGACATGAGCTCCTGTTTTCAAAAGCTATTTTGCCCAAGCATAGGTACATTTAATCATATTTCAAACACTATACCAGGTATTAAGAAATTAGGAATATGAATATGTAATAGGACTATATATATACATATTATATATATTACATCCATATATAATATATATATATAGTTATGCACATACACACCCCTCTGCTTTGGCTAACTTAAAGCAGACTCAGTTCTCTATAGGAAAAAGAAAACTTTTTTTTTGGGGGGGGGGTGTCTTCATTACGTATTAATTCAAACAAGAGGACCTACTGTTGCAAAGAGGAGTGTTGAATTAATTGTTATATTTATTCATAAACACAATGTATACATTTTACCATACAGCTTTTCTGGGATTAAAGTGAACTGAATTATTCCAGATAGAGGAGGAAAATGTAGGTAAGGCCAGCCTTTCAGCTGAATCCTTTCATGTACATTTTGGCCGAAAGCAACTGTTTTCAACCCTATAGATGAAGGTATGACAGTCTTAGATTTACTGCCCATGGGCTCCATTCCTAGAATCCAGCCCAACTTCTTTCCCACTTAAGTTTAGTCCTCATTCAGGGCCAGCTTTAGTTGGTTAGTTAGGCGGCGGTTTTGCTCAAGTTGCTGGTAGAGTTGATCTGTACAGGTCAGCAAGCAGGTTAGAAGAGAAAGAAGAGGCAGAAGAAGAGAGGTTAGCTAGACTTGGAGAGATGGAGTTAACAGACAGAACACAGAGATACCTCAGACACCGGTCACGTGCTGAGCAGGACGCCTTTACCCTATGGTCATCTGTCCTGTGCTCAGGTAGGTAGATGGTAAAGGCCTGGGAAACTCAGGAAGAGCTAGATCTCACACTTGTGGGAAAGGGAGGAGAAGGGAGGGGGAGGGGGGAAAGGGAGGAGGCAGAGGGGAGGGGAGGAGAGGGGAGGGGAAAGGAGCAGCAGGGTTTGAGGAGAGTGGATGTTCCTATTGTACCTCAGGACAGCTGCTGTGTGAACAGAGCCCAGTGCAGTTTCTGGCTGGAGGCAGGCCCAGCTTATCATCTACTCCTCAGTAGGGCTCAGTGGAGATCTTACTGTGAAGCTTCAACTTGCTAATTTCTGCTCACCTCTTCCCGGAATCCTTTTCATCTCCATTCTCAGGGCTGGCTTTCCTTTCAGGTAGTACCAAGAGCCGCTACCACTATTGCATTAACACTTTTTGAAATGTAGAACTAAGCTCCCTCTCCCTGCCTCCCAATTACCATGATACAGGATGCAAATTCTGAACTCTCCATACAGCTTTTATACCCTAAACAGCAAAAAAACACTTATCTCCACTCAAAACTGACATAACTTACAGGGTGTGATCAAACAATACAGCGAATGTTTAAATTTTAAAAAATTTATTACAGTAAGAGACACATTGCCATTAATTCCCCTCAAAATACTCATCCTCGCTTTGAACACACTTATCCCATTATTTTTGGCACTTTCTGAAGCAGTTCTGGAAGTCGTCTTTCATGAGTGTTTTTAGTGGCGTTGTTGTGGCTGCCTCGATGTCCTGAATCGATACAAAACATTTACCTTTCATGGTCATTTTGATTTTGGGGAAGAGCCAGAAGTCTCATTGTGCCAGATCTAGTGAATAAGGTGGATGAGGACACATCATAATGTTTTTATTTGACAGAAAAAACACACCAGAAGTGATGTGTGACCCGGAGCGTTGTCATGATGGAGGATGATTTATGGCACACTTTGAAACACACCTTCTCTCAACCGTAGCTCACACCAAACTGACTGCACCTAACAAGTTGAAACTTGTCACACACTGTTACTAAGGCTTGACAAGCCACTTCCCATATTGAAGATCCCTGCCTTTCCACTGGATGGCACTCAGCAGCAGCATTCAGCGTATTTTGTGATCACAACAGAAAGGCTCCATGTCACACATCACTTCTGGTAGGGCAATTTCTGCCAAATAAAAACATTACGGTGTGTCCTCATCCACCTTATTCAATGGATCTGGCACCGGGCGACTTCTGGCTCTTCCCCTAAGTCAAAATGACCATGACAGGAAAACGTTTTGAATTGATTCAGCACATCAATGCAGCCATGACAGTGCCATTAAAGACACTCACGAAAGCGGACTTTCAGAACTGCTTCAGAAAGTGGCAAGAATGATGGGATAAGTGTGTTTGAAGTGAGTGGGAGTATTTTGAGGGGGATTAATGGCAATGTGTCTTTTACTGTAATAAAATTTTTTTTAAACTTTAAACATTTGCCGTTATTTTTTGATCACACCACGTACTTCTTGAAGATGGCACTCATGTTTGGTGCTAGATGGACGTGTTGGACATGTATAAAATTAACAAAATCTTGAAAAGTCTACACAGATACCAGTGTGATGTAAATTTGACACATTGGCAAATAATCTGCTCCCATGGCAAGGAAGCAACCGCAAGAGTCAGTCTTGTCTGATGGTCCGGGGACACCCATACAATGACAATAGCCTGGCACCTACCATGAAAAGTTGGAGGACACATGATTGTTTTGAATGATGCTGACAACCTGGGCCCAGAAATTCTACTTAATGATCTTGAAAAGCTGAGAGTCTTACCCCTGGGAAAAATGAAAATGTGGTGTCTAGCCCAAGGTCTGCTGGGAACTTGATCAATTCTTATTTTACCTTTCTCTTATAAATGGTAGGACATGTGGAGGATGCTATATTCATTATGCCTTCCAGGTTGGACTATCTCCTGCCTTGACCTTTTTGGCTTATCCAAATTTTCTGAATATTCAAAACCCTGGTCAAATGTCACCTCCTCCAGGTAGCTCCCAGTCAGAATTATTCTCTTCCTCTGACTCTAAATGCACACCTTCTATTAGTTCAGACTCACTTCACTCATCTATCTTCCCACAAGATGGCCAGCTCATCGAGGGCAAAGAACATTTCTGGTTCATCTCTTTACCACGTCCCCACTACCATCCACAGTGCCTTGCATTTGGCATATGCTTGCAAAACCTAAGTCTCACCAGTACATTCATTCTATCACATGGGGGAATAGTGCCACAGGCAAGCAGGATGTCTGTTTGCTAAGCCAATGTTTGGCCAAGCTGGAAGAACTTTGGAGAAACCCTAGAGAATCCAGAGGATCAATGTGAATTCAGCTTAAATGACAGCTGTTGCTATCACATCCTCCTTTGGACTTGTTCCATTTCAGCGGACATGGAGCTGGCATGCCTGGGAGGTCTGAGGGCAGGGACCAGAACTGGTTATATACTTGGAAATATTTTCCCCTCCTGCTCTACCTCCCAGATGTCTGGGCCTCTAGTGCCCATCCAGATTGACCAATGCTTTTGGTTTGGCCCAACCAAGGCTCCTGCAGCAGCTGTAGCTATGTATGGCCTCTCACCTTGAAGCCTGGGCTCTGACAATTTCTTGGTAAAATCAACTTGCTATTTATCCTCTTGTATACCCGTATCTTCTTGGGCTTTTCCAGATTTGCCTTCCCAATCCATCAATTGCTCATTTCCTCTTGTAGAACATACTTATAGAAAGTGTGAAAGTCTCTGGGAAGGTTTCAAAACAAAAGATGTGCCTCCAGAATTAACTATACATATGCTCAGCAGAACTCTGAGACTTGTCATTTTATCTATTGCAGATAACAGGGTTATTCAGAGAAGGGCCCACTTCTATTACTCTGAATTTAAAAAAGAACAAGGCAAGAATTGTAGTCAAAAGCAGGCCCAAGGAGCCTTAGGAAAAGAAGAACATGAAATTACAGAAGTCTTTATTATGCTGTCAAGGGAAAGACATTATCCAGAATCTAAATTTTAAAAGGTCTACTATACCACCACTAAAATACTTTAATTTACAGCCCTCTTAGTATTTATTATCCACTCTGAAGTCTTTGTGGAGTGATTGACATTATTTTTAGCTTGTCCAAATCTATCTGTGTATACACTGAGTATAAATAGTGGTACATCAAACCACTTAGGCTAACAGAAACTGCACACAAATGAAGATCACCCACATTTAAAACACAGGAGAAATACAGCCAGATTGTTGAGGATGGAGAAATACTGGAAATTAGGAAACAAAAACCCACATTAGTTTAAAGTTCTAATTTTGCAACGTGTTTTTTTTTAAAAATCACTTAATTGCTGTTTTTGAACTGAAATAGTGAAGCCCAAATAAAATATAACTATATTCTGAACAATTTCCACTACCTACTTTTTTGGGGGGCGGGGGAAGAATCAATGTGTCCACAATTTTGTTTTTTAAATAGCTATTCCTGCAAAAATGATGTATGCACAACCCCTCCTAAAGAATACGTGATGGGTTTAGGAGCACAAAAATGAATCTCAACTTGAACATAACCATATTTAGAAAACCTACGATGTCATTTCATGATCAAAACAAAGGTAACTAAGTAATGAATACACTTTCAAAAAGTTATAACTGTTCTTTGCGCTGTAAAAGCAGGGTCAAACAATAACCTCAGCTTACGTAGTCTGCATCCAAGTTCTTTTTCACCTTTCCCAATATGTGACTTCCTAGCAGGGTGGGAAGGCGAGGGGGCCTTCATCGGAGCATTTCAATGGTTAGCCACATCCTGCAAAGCAGGGCCATCTCAAAATCAACACAGAGAGCTCACTACTTCCCAAACTAAACCTCTGGCAGAGGTAGACTGCTCAAGGTGGATTTTCCGACTCCCACAAGCAGTGCTTCTCAATCTGGACTACCATCACAACCCCTAAAAACAAACAAACAAACAAAACCCCACAAATGCCCAGGGTGTGATTCTAATCTTTGCAAACTAAAACTCTGAGAGGGACCCAGGGATGAGTATTTTTTTTAAACATCCCACAAGAAACTACTGCCTTAGAAACTGTTGGTATGTAATGTATAATGTTCACAATGAGGGGGGGAAAAAAAAAGGCAGCCAAAAATTAACCCTCAAATGCGTGAAGCAGATTTGTAGTTTTATTCAGTGTTGAAACTAAAATGTCAATAAATAAGTAAAAAGAATAGCAAACAGAAATAGCTTACACAGTGTTTATTTTACACTGAATGAAGAGCTCCTGTACAATAGAAAGCAGTGTGTGTGTGGCCCTAGAGCAGGATGCTAAAAGCAAGAACCAAAGTCAGCTGGGGAAGAGACAAACTGCAGCGCTCAGAGAGGTGGAACATCCAGCTTGATGAAGGGGTCTTGGGAGAAGTGAAGCAAAGAAACTTATCTGCATGAAGAGAAAAGGTGGAAGAAAAAAGAAAAGTGGCACAATGAAAAAAGGGAAAATCAGGCTAACAGAGAACAGCAGCACTTGAAACACAGGCAAGAAGCCACATGCAAAACGCGCAGCCAGCCAGCCACACCTATGGGAGGAGGTCGGTCCTCATCCCCTGGCATCCGGGCTCTGGGCCCGAGGCACCACAGGCCCCTCCGGGTAAGGGTCCATTTTAAGAAGACCCATGAACCGAATTTAAAAACAAATTTCGTGCTAACATCACTTTTCAGAATATTTAATCATACTCGATGTTACAAGTTTTCCCTATAGAATCACCACGTTTATGGTCGTATGGAAAAAAAACCTTGGAGACAGATGATCTGACCTACCCCCTCATTTACAAATAAGGGAGGGGGGATGGAATTCTCTCTAGTTTTCGTGGTGACGTCATGTCTCTAAGGGGAGTGTGGAGATTCTCTAAGCTGTAAGGCAGCAGGCACATGCCATACTCTTCAAGCTGCCATTTTTCTGCATGGGTAAAGGAAGGACAGGTGGGCCTGGAAAACGAAATTCCCAGCTTATGTGGAATTCAGTGCTAGATTATCAGAATAAGAGAACCCTCTGTGAAACATTCCAGGTTAGAATTTAAAGAGGCAGAATAAGCTGAAAGTTTAAGTTTGGTTAGTAATACGTAAATTAGTTGTTTATGCTCAAGAGTCTCATGAGAACAAGACTATTTACTCCAACTCTTACTGCCTCACAGGAGTGAAAGCTGGACCACTAACTCCCAAACTCATGCTGGACAATCTGAGTTTTATGTCCCATTTCCTTGACACAAGTTGTGGTGTTTACTGGGGGTATTTTAATTTCTTTTATATAAACACAGAAAATGAAAGCCTCGGTTACTCAGCAGAGGGTTCACTTCTATGCAGAATTCTTCACTAGAGAATTCTAGGAAGAGATGCTCTTTTACAGCACCATTCTCTGGGCTGTACTGCATCCATTTCCTGTCCCTAAGACCCTCAGTAACCTGACACTTTAGGGTTCTTAAATTTATTTCTTTTTTGAAAATGATCACATTTTATTTCACTGAATCTCAGGAAACCAATTTTTGATAGTTCTTTGGAAAGTTCCTGCACAATTGCATGGCCTTCTAATTTTCCTTGAGCCTAGTTTAGTTCCCTAAAAGGACAGTGCTCAAGTCAGTCACATTCCAGCTCACTGCTTGGTGGGAACCATCTAGCTTAAGAGATCGGGCAATGAATGGATTCTGAGAGGAAAATCATTTACACATACAGACTTAATCTACTTGGCCTTGGTATTAGTAGAATGTGGAAAAAACGACTACCCTAGATTATGCAGAGTTAAGCAGAAAGGTGTAAAGACAGAGATTCTGGAAGCACAGAAGGGAGCGGTGGTGAGCTTATCATATTAGCATGAGGGCACGGACGTGAGCAGGCAGGGTGGATGAACATTTACATGGAAGTCATATCGTTGAGAGCGTGGTCCAGCTCCTCGCTGATGGCTTTGTACTTCAGTTTCTGAGCATACAGCTCGTCTATGACCAGGAAGTGGAAGGCAGAGGTGCAAGGACATGGAGAGTGATCAAGAGATGAAGGGTGAGTGAGGGTGGCATGGGCGCCATCCCGACACAGCAGCAAGAAAAGGGCAATGCATGAAGGAAGTGGTGCCGCAGCAGGTGGCCAATGCAGGAGGCGTGCGTTTTGTTTTTAAATGAATCGGAACAAAAACAAAAAGAACAAAACCCATTAGAAAATAAAACAAGAAAGATGCAATATGAAAATCATAACAAATATGGTAGGTATATCAGTAAACCACGTTAAGCCCTAAACAAAACCACAGAAGGCTGTCTCCTGGCTAATAATAGAATGTCTTTCTTTTCTAGAGCTATACTTTAATTACACTGGAGTAGTCAGCCACCTGCAACTATAAACAGTGGAAAAAATATCCAAGGGCAGTGTTTTGGAAGAACGGTTTGTGACTATAGTCTGTAATCCTTCATCTGGCTCCACCTTCAAACCACTGACTTCCTGACCAAACGAGACCACTGGGATATGCATTTCTTAGTGCCATGTGAACTACTCCTCGTGGTCTTCCCGCTCAGCTGCCCTGTTGTGGTCCACGGGGTCTGACAAGCGAGGACAGCCGCACTTTTTATGGCGGTGCTGTGTCAACTCTGCAAGTTAGTTTTCGTATTGATGGTTCCATACTTTGCTGTACTCCGGCAGGTTTGTTTTGCAACCATTTGTCATTCTCTCTCCTCTGCTAGCTTGGTTATCATCTGCACCAACCTCTAGTCCCTTCTCTAGCGCCTTCCGCCTTGGATGTATAGATTTTATGTACTTTTTCTTTTTCACGGCTGACCCTTCACAAACCTCCAAGCTCAACATTTAGAATTTCTGTGAGACAGAGTCAGTGTGACCACAATAAAACCTAAATATCTTATGGGAGAAATGCTTAAGTTTAATATAATCTCAAAATACAATGCCCTGTTATCTCCTACTCCCCTTTCAGAACACAGAGCATTTGCCAAGGTAACTAATGACACAAAACCCCAAACCCCAAACCCTTACACTGAATTCATACTTGGAAGAAGAAGATGGGTTGTGGCTAAGAACAAATCCATACCATTCTGACAATTAGGAGGTATCACTAATAATAGAAAATATACCACAGTCATTCTCACCTACAACCACCTTACCCACAGTGAAAAATAACCCTGCCACACTTTTGAGGAGTGTGAGGTAAAACAGGACAGCAGCTGCCATTACAAAAAGAGATGTGCCCCCGCCTCGTGGCTAACAGTCATCTGATGAGCAGAGGACTCAGGTCCAAGAGTTTAAGAGCCGCAGAATGAAAACTCCAAGGACAGACAGGAGGAAAGTGCAAGAGCAAAGGAGTATATCAAGGTGGATGCACTTGGATTAGAAAATTGTTTGGCCAGAAAATTGTCAACCATAAGGATGAAATTGAAAACAAAACTGAAGATCTTACCTTCTAAGTCATCAATGCTTTTCTCCAATTTAGTTACTGACCTCTCCGCAAACTCAGCTCGAGTCTCAGCCTGTAATGATTCAATTTATTTCAATCAAAATTGGGGAGTTTTAGATTTCCCGTAGCTACAAATATAGGGAAAACTAGAGAATGGGAACCGAGCACAGCACCCATACAATGGGTCAGAAACTACTCGTCAGTCAGTCACTGCAGCGAGAGGGGACAGCTAGCGCAACACATTAACTCCGAGACCACCTCTGAATATTCCTGATGTGGAGCACAACTTTAAAATGAAAAAGCCCTGACCTGCTCCATAAAAACACACTCATTTAAAATCCTGCTGGCTTCACCCAAAACACTCATAACATTACCTCCTTCAGCTTGTCAGAAAGGACCTTGATCTCTTCCTCATATTTGTCTTCCTTCTGAGAGTACTGTAATTAGAAAGAACGTTCCAGATGTCAGACCACAGCTCACTCTATACTCATGTCTTCTAATACACAGAGAGCTGCAGCCCAGCCACCAGATGTTGAAGCTCTCAGGAGGTAACGGAGCCTCGGCGATCAAATGGCACACTACAATATAGTCTCTGTTTTCCTGCCTATTGTTTTACATGGGGTAAGAACAAGATAACATCCATTTGGCACTTGGCTTAAATTAAATTTTTACAGATGACTCACATACTCAAAATATATTCTCTATTAAAAAAGAATCTGTTATCCAATAACCATCAGGAAAGCTCCTTAAAACGATGCCATTTATGAAAATGCCTACTGGATGACCGCTTTCCTTGGGAGGGCCTCGGAAGAGAGAAAGTGGGTGTCTTCTGAGTATCTCCTAGAAGACGCCTCCTCCCCACACCGTGCTCCTCGCCTACCTTCTCGGCCTGAGCCTCCAGGGACTTCAAGTTGTTCGTCACAGTTTTCAGCTCTTCTTCAAGCTCGGCACATTTGCTAATGTTTTCGATCAGAGGCAGAAAAGGTGGGAGACAAGCCAGAGGAAGGAGGAGAGAAAAGGGAAAAGGATGGGAAAAAATGAAAACTGAGTCCTAGAGAACAAAGGGCTGCCTTCAAGTAGCCAAATCATCAGGTAGTAAAACACTAAGTTTCACCATGGACACTGTCCCCCGACCTTGCAGCAGCAGAAAGGCAGGGTGACAAAATCCAACAACTTTGAAGTGTGATAATTTGGCTTCTTTTTTGGCTGCACCAAAGAGCATTTATGAAGGAAAACAAAGGAGTGTAAAGGACCCAAGAAAGCACTTAAAGCAAGATATAAGATAGCAGAGGGTGTAGTGAAGGTGCAGTCGTTATACTGAACAGACCAGTAGGTATTGGAAGCTGAAAGACGTCTGGGTTGCAGTTAAACCTAAAAACCACACATGAGCCATCAGTACCTTATCCTCTGCAGCCATTAATGCTTTCAAGGTCTGATCCATTATTCTTAATTGTTCTTCCAGCTGTCGAACTTGGCTGTTAGTGGACACAGGAAATGCACAAGGCCATTCTCAAAATCAGTGTGCAGGTAAGGCATGCAGTGATACACGCATTCATACAGACACCCCACACAAGTCCTCTGTGTTCCAGACTCGTGGCTCATCCACATCAAATGAGCACATAAGGAGCCCGGAGCTGAAACAGGTAAATGTGCAGCTGCCAGAAGTTCATGCTGTTTAGTCACTGCTCTGTAGCACCCACACACGGCCTCCTGGCGCCAGGCCCGCTTACCCTTCTGAGAGCTCAGCCCGCTCCTCTGCACGCTCCAGGTCACTCTCAATGATGACCAGCTTCCGGGCCACCTGCAGCAGGGCAAACATGATACACACATACCATGGGGCTTGCACGCGTTGAGTACGGGGGTGTGGGGATGGGGATTGGATCCATCAGCCCCTAAAAGATACTAAAGATACTGTATTGTCTACAAATAAGATGATCCTCTTTCCCGACCTGGAGAGAAGTAAGTCTCCATCAGGAGTGCCAATGGAGAGGAGACCAGAGGCTTCTGCTCACAAAGTCCCAGAATGGTTAGCTATGAGTGGGCAGTCTCATTTTAAGTCTGACCCAGGGGCAGTCGGTATAATTACATAGCAGCCAGACCAAAATGTGGAAGGAGGGAGAAATATGAGAGTCACAGTCTCAAAAATAGCAGTATGATGAAATGTGACGCATTCTATGCTGAAAAGGTAGGGGCTGCCAAGAAAACACTGAAAATGATCCTGAGAATTTCATCAATTTCGAGCTCTGTACCTCAATCTCCGTTTGGTGGAGGAGGTTAAAAATGCCAACAGAATAGCAAGGGAAGCTAATGTGACATGAGCTGGTGAGACGACTCAGGAAGTCAAGTCTGTGTTCAGTGGAACAAAGAACCGGAGAGGAGAAGGGATCCTCTGAAGCATTTCAAAATTAGTGGGCACAGTATAATATGGAAGTAATAATAATAATAATAATGAGTCGATGCCATTTCAAGACAGCCATGGTACAGTAAGGGCAAAACTAAAACCTTAATGGTCATATTGGCTGTTATCATAGGAGGTTGTTTGCATGGGGCCATGACCATGAAATTCACCCGTGACCCTGTGTTGATAATGGGATTCTACCACCTTGAGGAGAGAGGACGACAGATTGAAAACATCTTCCATGAACTGACTGAACAACTGTTTGGTCCGTCCCTCTCCACCCCCTGAACTGAACTGGCTGTGCCTGGGGACAGCACGAGAGGCTCCTTCCAGATACAGGGCCCGATTCTCCCCTCTCCTGGCCAAAGCTCTTTTGTCCTAGTCTTTGGGTGTGGGGGGCGGGGGGCAGAGGGAGCGGGCAGGTGAAGCTTTGGTCTTTCCCAGCGCTATTGACTGACTTCATGATGAAGCCTGGGATCCCCTAGCGGGATCAAATAAGAACCATTTTCTGGAGACAAAGGAACTCTGCTTCTCAGAAACACTCCCATCTGCCAAGGCAGCAGATAGTTTCACTGAAGAACGCAAGGCTGTGTCTGCTGCTCCCTCCCCAGTCCCAGGCCACTGCTGGGGCTCTGTGAGGCTGTGGGCCCCAGAATCTGACCTCTTCATACTTGCGGTCAGCATCTTCAGCAATGTGCTTGGCCTCTTTCAGTTGGATCTCCTGAATTTCCATTTTCTCCTCATCCTTTTGGGCTCGACTCTCAATGACTTTCATGCCTCTGAAAAGGAAGCAAGTACCAAGACCCAAGGTTTAGAGGTGACCTCCACACATCCACAAAAATGGGATTCCTTGCAGACCAAAATAGAGCACAGAGCTTTTATTTTCCAAGCCATGAAGCAAGAGTTTTCAGGGCTGAAGGCAGAAAGATACACACTTCTGTTTACTGTGACCGAAACCTCACATGTCATGTCTGGTACTGGTGAAACTGTGCAGGAATCTAATGTTAAACGAAAGCTACCATGTCAGGATCCTGTTTGGAACTGGGAGGCAGGGAAACAGGAGAGGCCGACATGCTTTACTTGCTATATAAATCGTGGGATTTCTTCCCTTTCCTGGTGGGAAGCTTCAACTTGAAAACGGACCAAAGTTAGAACAAAAGCAAACTTATCTTCCTCCTATAAACAAGGTAACTGTCCTTACCTCATCTGCCACGAATGTAAATATTAGATTGAACTATACAAAATTGCTGATATCGGACCATGTCAGACCTGTAAAAATAGCAGTTCATGTGGGTCAATCTAATACTTTAGATAAGAAACTATGAATTTTGCCTTTTCTAGAACTCTTTCATAATATAAGTGGTGAGAGATGGGACTGACCCCATCTTCTATGCTGGTAGGTATGTTTGGATCCTATGGCACAATGTGAAGTTCTGGTAGCTGTTAACTGATGTGCACTGCAGATTTATGGAATAACAAATCATGTTAAAACGGGCTTCACTGACCTAAGTAAGCCACTATTTTTTGATGAAGCACTACCATATACTTGAGGAGACCTGAGTTCTAGTTTGGCTCAGCCATAAGTTGGCTGCGAGACTGGGCAGGCTACATTGGTCTCTTACGCCCCCGTTTTCTCATTTATGAAACCAGGGGGCTGCAATCAGTGATCTCTGAATGTCTTTTTACTCCAAAGTCTAACATCGCCAGATTGCTTTTTAGGTTCACTAACAAGTGTATTTCAGGAAGAAATCATCCACAAAACCACTGGTATGTGTATACACTGTTAGAGGAGATGAGTCATCTTAAAGAATTCCAAAACTCTTGGTTAGAGAAGAACAATATGCAGTAGTGACTAATGAGCTGAAAACTTTAGCTAAAAAGCTTCTTTACTCCTAAAGTCTGAAACCACTCTGTATCCATGGTGGCAGGTAGCAGCAAGTCACTTGAAAGGCGGGGAGCAATGGACAAAATGAACGAGCGCCTTCACCTGCCCAGGCCCCTCCACTGTTTGCAGCTCACACTGCCGTCATCCCTCAAGCAGCACAGCTCTCTGTTCTCATGCAGTCTTTCTAGGGGTGTTTCTATGCCCTATGAAGACATTAACTTCAACAGCAGAGCGTAACGGAAATGCCTTCTAGAATACACGAAGGTGCTGGTCTATGTGGCCTTGGTTCTCCTTCACTACCCATGACGCTGACTCTTGGAGCAGCAAGTCAGGTAGAGCCAGGTTAAGTGGAGCGGGCTCAGGAGACGAGTATCTGACTGTATTTATGTACGTGCGTGTGCCTTATCAGCACCATTAGGTCCACAGCAATTTACTTTTGCAGATCATATTTCTGTTTTATCTGTGTTTTCTCTTTCACCTGTGTGTTGGGCTATTCGACAACTGATAGTCCACAGTTCATTTACCTAGGTCTAAGCCAGTGTTTTAAAAACAAAGTTATCTTTTAAAAAATGCATAATTGCTGGGGGAGTCAGCAGGAATGAAAGAACCATCATGCATCCCTATAATTTCCTGTTTCCATGTCCACCGCCCTTGTCGGACGGTGAGCTCTATGAGGACAGGAAGAGGATCCTTTTCTTCTTTGTAACCTTGGGGAATAAGCCCCTATGTGCTTTGCCTAAAAGCATCTATGTTAAATGAACAAAACCAATAAAGTGATACCAGGGATCAAATGAGGAAATCTCAAGGGACTGCAAAATTCTTACACCCCAAAGATCAGAGAAGCCCTTCCATTCCACCAGGAGGAAAGACCGAAGCCAAAGGCTGGGCTGGGTGAGGCGCCCTCACCTCTCACTCTCGTCTGCTGCCTTCTCGGCCTCCTCCAGTTTCTGCAAAGCTGTTGCCAGACGCTCTTGGGCACGATCCAACTCTTCCTCAACCAGTTGGATGCGTCTGTTCAGAGAAGCTACATCAGCTTCAGCCTAGGCAGAGAGAGTGAAAGGCATTTCAGCGTTGGGGGTGGCGCCTTCAGGAAGTGGCTGAGAAGGAAACACTGACTTCAGACAGGAGGTAGCCTGGGCCTTGTGGTGAGCTAGCTGCCTCTAAGTGCGTTACAAGCCCTGGTCACCTTTGGAGTTCTCAGATACGTTCACAGACTGATTGCTACAGTGAGTGTGTGCATTTGTGTACATACAAATCCACACACACCATTCTCATTGGAAAGATGGACCATTAGCAAATGCTCTCTCACTTGCCTCCTGTCTTCCACAGATTCCAACACACTGGCTTTACCCGACTATGAAAGGAGAGCTTCATTACAGCCACCTCACTCACTGTGGCCAGAGATGCCACGACGTATCGAGGCTCAGCCACGTAAGACAAGAGCAATACAGCCAGCAATCAGACGCGGGAGTCTCAATTCTCCTTTCTCTAGACCATTTTCTCAAAGGGGCCGTACTCAAGGAGCTAAAATACTTCACAATTCAGTGGTTCTAAAATATACGCCATACAGACACAACTAAATCCAGCACCCTCCCTCCCCACCCCCTTTCAGTACTCCTTCTAGAGTATCTGGTCACTCTGGAACAGGGCCAAGACAAATTTCCCAAGTGTTTCCTACACAAGCCTATTGGAATTTCTAACCGGTCAAGGTTGCCACAAGAAAACTTTCAAACTCCTTAGGAGAAAAGCAGTACAGATACTGTTTTTATTTGTATCCATCTCTGAAATAAGATGTTTCTTTCTTGGGGATGCAGTGATTACCCACAGTTATAAGCATTTGTTACTATGAGCTTCAGAACGCTTCCAAGACTCTGATGGTCCATCACATACACTTGCAGTGGTGGCTGTTTAAATATTATGCATGGAAGTGACAGACGGAATTTACTAATCAGGTACCATTTCTTCATCCTCATCCACTTTGAATGTCTCTTATCATGGCGTGATGGGGTTTTCAGGACACACACAGTTTTCTGAAACTTAACAACACACACTTAGGGACCTATGCTAGTTCTCTATCTACATTCTTCCCTTTACTCAACTGTAAGTTTCTTCCGTGCAAGGAATCACCGCACAGAGTATAAGCTCAGTAACTGTCTACTGAATGAAACGAGTAATATCAACCTAATTTAAACAGAAGCAACTATTTGTGAGCTCATGGACCCATGATACATACACAGTTTGAAACGCACATGTAGTTACAGAGAGGCTGTGATTACAGCCCCGAATCAAAGGAATACGAAAACATTCAGCTCTTTGCTGATCTAGACTTGTAAGATTTTCAGAGCTAAATTTTGTCTGGGAAACAGAGGTGACTGGGGTATTTCCAACCATGGTGAAGGATCTTTATAAAAATATTCAAATACACTTTTATCTTTTCAAAATTTAGCTATGTAGTAATAACTGGTTGACGAAGGCCGGGAGCGGGGGGTGGGAAACGAGTGTGAGGATGGTTTACAACAGTACTGGCCCACGAAAGAAATCATTATTGGTGCAGTTAGTACTGGGCCCTGCTAAGCCTGACTGTTGGCTGTTTTGGAGGAAGGGTGAGGGAAATAAGGATAACACACTTCTTAAGTAGAGGGAACTGTCTTTTTAAAGTCTTTAGCCCTATTTATGAAAAATTGGAAGGAGTACACATTAAGGGTATACTTTTGGGTCAGGTTGGCTTTTTTCACTTTTCTGTATTTGCCATTTCCAGGAAAATTCTATTCTTTTTACAAATGGTAGGAAACAAGCAAGCAACTCTGAAAGTTAAAAACAAAAATGAAGAGCAAAAGCAAAACAAAAAACCTCAGTCGAGTGTCTAGGTTCTGTACTCAAACGTATTCCCCTCCCCGCCCCGCCTTTCTTGCCTTATAATTATTTTTAACATAAAGGCAAGTATCCTTGTTACAGGTGGTGTGGCCAGAGAAATGGCAACACAATTTTCAAAAACACTTTTTGTAGCCACCACATTTTAAGTTCCCTGCTCTGCTTTCGATCTGGGCCCCAGCCTTCAGGACTTTGTACTCGCAGGGACTGTTTATGATCCCCGGAAAGAAACTTCCGGGTGACAGGCCAGTCTAGGTCTCCAGCTTCCCACACAGCTGGGACATGAGAGAGTAAGGAGACAGCACCCCATGTTCACTTTCGCCTCTGCACACAAGATCTCCATACCTGAGAGGTCCCCTCATCAACCTGTGTCTTCCCTCTTATTGCTCCCCCACCCCCCACATTCTGTCCTTTAGCTCTGGACACTGTTTTATAAATGGCATTCACTCTTTTTCCCCCTAGGAATATTTTGTAGGGCCTTACACTTCTTGACACTCATATAAGGCGCCCACACAATGACTGCGAATGGAGACCTGTCCTACGAGCCTGGGCTAGTGCACACAGAGAGCAGACCCACGGGTGGTCCACAAAGCGGGGGAGTGGGGAGGGGTCTCAGTTATTTAGCTGGAAGGGCTAGCTAAACATCTAGCTAGGCATCATCGAGTAGTTCCCCAAATTGGCTGAGTGTCAGAATCCAGTAGGAGATGTGTATCAAAAATACAAACTTCCAGCCTTCATCCCTAGAGATTCGGATTCAGGAGGTTGGTGGGGAGGAATCTGCACTATAAATAAGCCACCTGTTCCACTTCCACCCTCCACACCCCACCACCCCAAAAAGCTGGGAACCGCTCTCCTAGCTCTTTGTTCAAAAGAAAATAGGATGCTGGGGCCTCTGACCCAGAATGCTGAAGCATGTTCACGTCACCAGCCGTCAGTGGGAGATAAGACTTTAAAATCCAAGTCGTCGGGCTCCTTAGGAGCTGCCTCTGTCCCTTCTCCTCACTGCCTCCGGGAGCCTCACGGAAGCCCTGGAGTTGGTAGTTCTCACTCCTGGAGTCTTCTCTCTTTGTGTGTCAGAGAGAGAAGTTCTCTACAGCCACTCCAACCCCAAGTCTCGAACCCAGACAACAGCCTTCCGCCACAGAGCGTAACCAGGACTAGGAGAACAGTTACTGTATTAAATATCATCCACTAAACAAGTCCCCTCGCTCCTTTTTAGAAATAGGCTGTGGTATAAGATCGAAAACTTCATTAAGTAACACCAGTGGGTAACCGCTCACAGAAGGACACAGAGCACTTGCTCTCAATCCCAGAAGCCAATGCTGCTGCCCCCAAGGTTTCAGAACAGGACAAAGGTGCTTACAGGTTACAGCCAGGACTTGAGAGCAGTCTGGGGTACATCTACCTCGACGGAAGCTTCCCCTGGGGAAAACCTGGACTCCCACTGGCTTCTCAGGCCCTACCCTACTGGTCTGCTCGCAATTTTGTTTGGTACCCTGGAATTCAAGATATGTTGAATTCCATAAATTAATTAAAGGCACTTCCTTCCTTCGCTTATTTTTGATTTTTTTATGTTCTGTGTTCAAAAGGCCCACATATCTTACCTTCACTAACTTTTATTTCCGGTATGTGTTTTCTAAGTTCTGGGGCTTATTTAGACATTTTCTAAGGTCCCTTTCATCACAGCACCTGGGCAGTCTACTTAAGACTTAACCTGCTGTTGCCTCTGCCAGTCCAAGCCCACAACCACAGGACTATCTGCTATTTAAAAAGCAGATGTAAATAAGAAGACATTTAGGAAGAGTCTGACCCCAGAGGCAAACGATTTCCAGGCATGGAAATCACCCTTAGTACGCTGGGTTCGCTTCTTCAAACAACAGGGACAGCGAAGTCTTTCAGTTTGGGATGCTGGTTTCTTTTATTTCAAAAGTGCCATTGTGTTCCAACAAGTAATGAGCTCCTCAGAAAAGAGACTGCTATATTAGTAAAGGCTACCAACTGTCTCCTGCAGATCTGTTGATAAACCACCACCAGGCACTAAACATTTGTGAGGTGCCTTAGAGTTGCAGCAGACAGCTCTGTCTCCTCCCGGGCAAAGCTACTACCTACCCATACAGAAAACAAGGGCAGGCACACCGCTTCCCTCCCCTGGACACCCCAGCAAGGCCCTACCCAGAAATCAGGGATGCCTGCCCAAAGAGGAAAGCATTACTCCAAATCAGATTTGAAAGAAAACTTTTTCAAGGCCTAGATTTTCAGGACATCCAGCTGTTTTAGACAACACAACTAAAAAAAAAAATAATATAAAAATAGCAATAATTTTTTACTTAAGATGGTATTCCAGTTAAGACTATTAAGAAGAAACAATTGCAGGAGAACAATATTATACCCTAACAATTAATCCTCTGGAATATCTTTTTAAAGTCCTGCCTGAACCAGAGTGGGATGGTCAAAGGTCAGGCCTTTTTATTCCACGCGAACTGTAGTTATACAAAGAAGGTTTCACCCAACTTGCTGTGTAAGACCAAGCGACTACAGCCAAGTTAAACTTCTGCCCTTATATGGTGAGGAAAGGGGGAAAAAAACCACCGATGACATTAAGGGGCACTCCCATGGATAACAGATAAACACAACCTCCTCTATGTGTGCCAAAGCCTGTCATTTATGAGGCATGTTTGTATAATGAGGGAGAACGGACATGAACAGGGCATTGTTGGACCTTGGCCTTGCCTACATATGAAAGCAGAAATTGCAAGTATGTATGTATTCCAGTTACTGCCACCCTGGGGGTGCCAATGTGAGCACAAAATGCACCGTCAGTTTCCTGATCTCAGAAATATCTCCCAGCTCTAAAGAGGGAAAGGGCTGGAAATTTTGTAAATTGGTTAAGTACCCACAGGCTGCACCTTTAAGTCTTGTTTGCTGGGTACTATCCAGAAACGATAAAGGATTGGTTCCTTTTGGCTCCTTTCTCCTTTGATAATGACAAAAAAAGAAAAAAAAAAGAAAAAGAAAAAAGAAAAAAACCCTCTTGGGTCACAAGATGGAGAGTCAACCATTACATCAAGCAAAGCAGCCTCATTCCAAAAATTTGAAGGGCCTACACACCCTGGAAAAGCAAACTAGTACGAAATAAGGGATGGCTGACTTTTCCAAGGTAAGCGCTGGTATGTTACCGTGTTTCCTCGAAAATAAAACCTACCAGAACTATCAGCTCTAATGCGTCTTTGGGAGCAAAAATTAATATAAGACCCGGTCTTCTTTTACTATAAGACCGGGTCTTATATTATGTTATATTATATTATATTATATTACATAAGACCCGGTCTTATATAGTAAAACAAGACCGGGTCTTATATTAATTTTTGCTCCCAAAGATGCATTAGAGCTGATTGTTCGGCTAGGTCTTATTTTCAGGTTAACACGGTAGGGCCAGTTTACTACTACAGCCTCTCTGAATTTTTGAGAATCTGAATTTAGGGCCAACTCCCCATTCAAATACTTTTTGCAGTGGCTCATGACTTTGTCACTAAACATTCATCTCTGCTGCCAAGAGAAACTGTGACCATTAGCTTAACTTATAGCTGTGTCTGACAACTACCAAGAAGCCACCTTAAATTAGCTATAATCTTTTAAGTTCCAGTTTCAGAAGTGAGGAACAACTCTCAATCTGAAATTCTCTCGGCGGTTTGACCCAGTCCTCAAGTTGCTGTCTTAAAAGGTTCTGTGTCCAATTACTGGGATAGACTTTTCAAAAATTACCTTAAAAAACCTGAAAGTCATTTAAGCTCCTTTTAATATAAAGCTTTGAAAAGAATGAAAGTATCATCTTTAGGCCAACTGGCACAGGAAGATCACTGTTATAAAAACGCACAAAAGAGAAGGTGAGTATAAATGTAACAACATGCCCTTCCTACAATTTATCTTCTGTGTCTAACATCAATCACTAGGCCAGGACTCAATACAAGGCGAGCCTTACAGGACCACATATTTCTTTTCTTAGCAGGGTGAGGGGAGTTCTACTGACTTCCACCACTAATGCCACTTCGACCCACCAAATATTCCTTCCAATCTGCCCATGTCCTCTCTTCAAGTTCCAAAAAGAATATGAAAAACAAATATACATATATATATACATATGTTTCATATATGTATATATATATGTATATATATGAAACATTTAAGTGTTTTAAGATGTAATGCAATGAGCAGGCCATTTTCAAGACCCTTCGATAAGTGGGGAAGTGAAGGTGAAGAAGCTATGCCAAGGGCTGTGCAGTTTTATACCAGTTGACACAGGGCACCTTCTCTGTTGTGTCTAGCACCACTGTAATTTCTTTATACACACTAACTCCTTTCATCCTCACCATACATAGGGGCCATTATTATGAACATTTACAATTAGGGAACCCAGAGACTGAGCAGTTAATTTGCCCTAGGTCTCACAAGTAATAAAGTAGTGGAATTTTCAAACCCTGGCAGTCTGGGTCCAGAGTTCTTGTTCTTATCCATCATGTTCCATAAGTTCTAATGGGTCAAGGACAGCTGCTAGCCAATCAGAGAGGGAGTCGGAATCAATTTATGGCCCAGCCAAATTCAGAGACTCCATGGGGCTGTTGCTGACTTGTCCTCTAAAGAAAACAATCTTTTGCTTATTTTTTTATTCCTGTCTGTATTTTATCTGAAATGTCCTCGGTAGGCCTTCCTCTTAAGAGGAGCGATTTGCTTCTATGTATTTTATGCAAAACAGGTGTTGTCGTGTCTGCAGCCAGCTGTGCACTTAACCAATACAATTTAGTCGACAGAGAATAGGCCCATATTAAGCGCAGGTGGACACCACAGAATCGCTTGTCATAAAATTCCCAAGGTGTTTGCATATCCTGATTTAAAACATCTCTCTCAAAAAAAAAAAAAATCCAAAAAACAAATAGCAAACGCCTAAACTACCTCTGAAATCCTGTTCCTGTTTGCTGGATACATTTGCCTTAGGAGAAAGGAAGGAAGCCAGGTATTACATTCAACATGGGGGAGGGGGGAGCCGGCAAGAGAATGTACCCTATAATCGTTGACATTTAGCCAACTTTTTTCAAGACTCGGTAACAAAGGAATATTTATCTGTATAAGAAAACTTTGGAGGAGGGATGGTTAAGAAAGGGATGGTTCAACCGGCCGCAAACTATCCCTTGGTGCTGTCAATGTCTCCACTACCACAGAGAAACAGACTTCCAAAAAACCAAGGGTCACCGGGGGTGGTGTTTAGCATCCCTGGGTCCCAAAGTCTGGCAGGGCCCCAGACTTGACCTGTCGGCGCCCCTTACCGAAGGAACGGATTTCCCTTTTTCCTCCCCACCCTCCGAGTAAATAATGCCAGCAGCGCAAAGTGCACATCCCGGAGGATCTGAGACACCAGGGCTGAACGCAAACACTCCAGAAATGGATCTCCTGGGAAAGTACTGCTTCCAGAACCTTCTCAACACCACTCCTGCTTCCCCTCGGACCTTTTACTTTAACCAGGGAGATGAAAAGGGCAGAGAAGAACCCGCAGGGCCCCACCCTAGAGCCCGACGCCGTCTGCCCAGGTGTGCCAGGTGCGCCGCGGAGCGTGGGGGCAGGGGTAGGTGGGCTCCCGAGGGTCCTGCGGCGCGCGGTGGGACCCCCTGGGGAGGAGGCGCCTCCGGGTGGGGGGGTGGGTGATGGGTGGGTCCCTTACGGTCTCCCTCAGCTTCCTCTCGTAGTCCAGCTCGCGCTGCAGGCTGCCCGCGCGCTCCTCCGCCGCGTCCGCCTGCTCCTGCAGGCTTCGGATCTTCCTCCGCACCGCCTCCAGCGAGCTGCTCCCCGCCATTGTGCGGGGTGGCGGCGGGCGGGCTGCGGTGGGAGAGGCCGGCTGCTGCGCTCGGGCTGCCGCTGCCGCACTCCGGAACGCCCGGCCACCCCGCCCAGGCCTCGCCGCCAGACGGCGGCGCCCCCTGCGGCCCAGGACCAGCCCGGAAGTCGCGGTCTCCTAGGCGGCGCAGGCAAACCGCAGGCGGGTGCGCGAGTGCGAGGAGCGGGGGGCGGGCACAACGCCGGGGCGGGGCGCGCGCCACCGACTCCGGGAATTTGCAAACCGCGGGAGGTGCTGCGCATGCCCTCTGCAGAGGGGCTGGCAGGCGTGGGGGGCTCGCTGCGGGGCAGTTGGCGGACTGAGCCCTGCAGGAAAGGAGGCCATTGCGCGAGGGATTTCCCTTCGATTCTCAGCGCTCCTCCCGAGTTCAGAGTTGTCCCAGAGTAACGGGCCTGGCTGCTAAGGGCGATGATGCCGCCTACTGGCGGTGGGAGTGCTCCGTTCCGGAGTACCGGATTCCCAGGCCCAGGAGGGAGAGAAGCGGAACGAGGTGTTTCGACGTGAATGTGCCCCTACAGGGACTGTTCCTCGTTGTAAAGAACCCCAGAACACAAGGTTCTAACCACAACAGCCCTCCTCCCCCTTCGAAAACTCACGGAGTGAAAAACCACTAACATACTGCAGTGGTTAAACCTGTTCTAAAGGCAGTCTTCCTAGGTTAGAATCTGGATCTTAGTTCTTTCCTGGCTGTGTGACTTTGGACAAATGACTTCCCTGGGCTTCATCCGTAAAAGTGGGTTTAATAGTACTTTTCTCATGGGGCTGATGTGAGGATTATGAAATAACATAAAGCGCTTAGCACAATACCTTGTACATACATAGTTAAGAACTCATGATAGTTTTAGTTAATAAACAGGCATGCACAGTCTTAAGAATCAGGCTTGGGCCCATAACCAGCTGCTTGATCTCAGGCCCACCAGCCTCTCTGGGGCTCACTTTCCATAAATACAATCATCTCAAGGGTCCTTTCTGGTTACAACTTCTCTGGTTTTAGGCCAGCCTCTCAGGTCTTCTGGAATCAGACCAAGTTGGGGCTGGACTGGTCTGCCTTTAAAAGGCACACCAAGGAAGGCTACAGAACACCATGAGAGACTCTGGCTACAACTGGATGAAAACCAACGTGGACACAATCTCTGGGAACCCTCCTCACCTCTTGGGGTGCGTTTTTAAATGCCTGCTAAGTCTCATGCCTTTATTTCCTCACCTTTCTCACAGGAGCCCTTTAAGTCAGTTCCTGATGTGTTTAAGTGTGGGAATAATGAAGAAAAAGAAAACAGGATTTGACAACCCTCTTCTCCTTCAGAGTCCTAACAACGAACCTCCTTTGCCCCCCTGACTCATTTTCTATGAACTTGTTCACAGCCTCTGCGGATTCTCTCCGAAACCCCAGCAGGGGCCATCATCATCCTGTAGGGGGAGCCTCTCGCTTTGTTTCCAAACAGTTCATCGGGTCAGGCCGGAGGTTACAACTGCACCCCAAAAGGAGTATAGACCTTGGGCCTCTGACTTTGAGGGTGGGGGTAGGGGACATATGGGAACCTCCAGGAGGAGCCAGGGAAATTGCTGGACACTTGCAAGTGCTCTAAGCAGCCAACTAGTGACTTAACGTCCTGCTTTTCAAACACTTGGGAAAGTCAGTTTCAGGTGAGTTCATTTTCATGCTGATGCCTTTATAGATTTTAGGCCAATTCTCACCCTTGGCTGCACATTGGTATCACCTGGGTATTTAAAAAATAATGCCTGGGTTCCACTCCCAGAGATTCTTATTTAATTGGCCAGGGGTGCAGCCTGGATTTGGGGTGTTTCAACCTCCCTAGGTGATTCTGTTTAGATAAGGTTGAGAATCACTGATTTAGGAAGTAAAGACCTAGAGAGAAGAAAAACTCACGTACTGCAAATATTAGGTACATACAGTTATTGGGGACGGGGTTGGAGACCAGAGAGACAATGGAGCCCTCCGTCCCCTTCAGCTTCACGTAGGCCCTGAATTACAACCTTTTAAGCTAGGAAGAGCCCACTTCTGGAATAGGACTTGTAAAGTATGTTGGTAGATTAGAAAATGTTTTTAGTAGTGGTAGTAGAAGAAGAAAAATGTAAAAATGTTTTACAGTGGTGAGTAAGGACAGTGAAATGTCCTAATCACAACTGTAATATGATACTACTTCAGGAAGCTGACCTCTCTCCCATCTCCCCCTTTCTTTAGTGACATCTGTCTCTTCCTGTTCAAGTCTTGACTATTTTTACTACTTAGGAATCACTCTAAATAGAGCATTTCTTCACAAACTTCTTCAACATCCCTACAAGTTCCAAACAACCTAAAATGTCTTAAAGGGGAAGATGAATAATATATACTACCCCCCAAAATGTACCATATTAGGGACAGTTTTCCAGTGGAAAACAAAAAAGAATCAAAACACGTTTCAAAATTCTCCTTCCCCTGCTCGCCCTGCCCCTGTCACCCCGAGCTGGCCTTAAAAATCCTCTTTTCCACTTCTGACGCACCTCATTCTCAGGCTCCCTTAAACAAGACTTTCCAATAAAGACCTGTAGCACTACATAGTCACAATAATTATGATCTTTTTTCCTGAGGAATCGTAGTAGATTTTTTCTCCTTCTCTTGCCTTCAGCCTTACTGGGCTATTTTCAAATTCTCTGCATTCTTTTCCTTATAAGGAATATCTCTCCTTGATCTATCAGCGGCTCTTTTGAAAAAGCTAAATAAACGTCCTGCTGGAGAATTTGGGGGAGACAGACATCCTCCATTTAGCCATATACGGAACAGACATCTGATCTACATTATACAAAATAGGCAGAGTTATATGTGTTCTTTGGCAGTTTTTCTAAAGCCAGGTAGTTTGTAACTTAAATATTTTAGCTAAATCAGTGCTTCCCTAAGCCCCCTTTCCAGGAATCTCTATTTTCACTGAAAATTTTTTTTGGTCAGATTCTTAATGTCCTCTGTCTGGCTTTCTCATTTACAACATTTCAAGCCTTACATACCACAACAAGCCTTTACTAATTCAAGACCCATGATCCTCCAGCAATTTACATTTTACTCTCAGACAAAATATTCTGCCATATTGGTAGTTCAGCTTCTGGACATAGCTTTTCCTGGTGCTCATACATTCTTGGAATTGTTCCCAAGTTCCCAAGGAATTCTTTCCTAATTGGGTCTCTAGGCTTAATTAGCTTCTCAAATGCAATCCAATGGTGTGAAAAGAAGTCCTTTGGAAATCTAATGTTTAGCTTTACTTTTACAGCGGAAGCAAGCTCTTCAGCTGAAAAGATTCCTCCAAAGGGAAGTGGTCTGGATGCTGGTAGAGCTTTTGCCGTGTGTGCATCACCCCTGAAACTATGTGGTGGTTGTCAGAAGGCTGACAGGTGGGGGTGGGGTGAGCAGGAGGGGCAGGGGGCAGCTAGCTCACTATACCATATAAAGCACTGAGCTATATATAACTCACAGCTTACTTTCTGTATCTAGTGCCCTCAGACTGCAGACCCAAGCAAGTATCATCTTCCCAGGCAGATCTTAAGGGCTGGATTACGGCTTCCCTAGCGAGAAAGCAGGCCTCAGCGTCTCTGCTCAGCCTTCTAAGTAGTTCCCTGCCATTCCTTTAGTCCAGAGGCCAGGCCCTCTGTACCCTAACTAGACCTACCGTGGACAACCAGGCCTTTCCACTCACCAGAGATGGAAAAAGGAAAGAAAGTGAAAAAACTAGGCATTGTGCTTGTACAAACCTTGGTGATGACACTTCAGAGGTTTTCTGCCACCAGGGAGGCACCAGCATCCAATTTCAGCTGCTCTATTCTCCCAGTTTCTCACCCACCCACCTCCACCCCCATGAGTGGGGGCAAAGAAGGAGAAAAAGAGAGAGAGGAGTGGATGAAATATAAATGAACAGTGTGCAGTAGCAGCCTGAGGCAGCATCCAGTGCTCTGGGCCATGGCAGAGCTATGTGCAGGTGTCCAGCAGGGGGAGGTGACCCTCCTCCACTGCTCTGGCCCCTGTGGTGACCCCAGAGTGGCCACGCGGGCAGGAGGTGAGGGAGGCAGTGTGTGCGTGCACTTACGTCGGTGGCCTTTTTCTCTGCCAGCTCCAGCTTCTCCTGGGCATCTTTGAGAGCCTCGGAGTATTTGTCCAGTTCATCTTCAGTGCCCTTGAGTTTCTTTTGCAGCGCCAACAGCTCATCTTCCAGCTGGGAGTTGGCCGTGGGGGACGGGGAGGGGGGGGTGGGTGCAGCAGGCAGCGTGATCCCGCAGGGGAGGGGTGTGGGTGCACAGAACCAGAAGGACAGGGACAGCGGGACAGAGAGAGGGAAAGACAGGGAGGGAGAGAGAGAGAGACAGAGTTAGCCATTCGTGCGCCGAGCCGCGCGCCCCGGGTACCTTGGCGGCGGTCTCGTTGGCGGCCAGGAGACTGTCCTCCGCCTTGTGCAGCTCCTCCAGCACCCGGTCCCGCTCGTCCTCCGACACCCGCAGTAGCTTCTCCTTCGCCGCGATGTCCTCCTCTAGCTGGGGGTGGGGGGGCAGCGGCGGGCGGGCGCGGGCGACCGGCACGGACCGGGTGTTAGACACACACACACAACACACGGGTGCCGGGTTGGCTGGGGCCCCTCCGACTTGGGCGCTGCTGAGTTGCGTTTCAAGGGTCCCTAGGTAACCTCTCGCCAGAGCTGGAGGCACATTGTGGCCCACCCTGCACCCCGACATCCTCCAGGACGAAGCTCCTGCGGACGTCTCAGCGGGCTCAAGTCCACTTGGGGGGTGCAGAAAAACTCCCGTCTCCCGGGCCTTCGGGCGTACTCTATTCTGTCCCATCTTTGTTCTTAGGGAAAAACTCCATGACACCCCTCCCCGCCCCCGTCCTCCGGTCTCTGTCCTAGTTGAAGGGCTTATTCTCCCCAGGCAAATATCGAGAATAACTTCACTTTCTGGACTTGATTCCTTTCAACCCCCCCACTCCCACCGCACTACCCACCCCCACGGGTCCAGAATTGATTCCCGATTCTGAGAATCAAGTGCCTCCGGGACTTTAATTGACTTTGCAGGCTCTGGGAACCAGTGAAGGGAAATAAGCGTCCTCAGACGAGACTGAGAAGTTAGAATAAGCCTGAGTCTTGCTCTTCCCCTCCCCCTCTCCCTCTCAGACGCGTGTCCTTGGCCGCCCTGGGGAGGGGGTGGCTCCCCAAGTTCTCCAGGTGAGGGGCCGGGAAGAGGTGCCTTGCCGGGTCCCTGGGCTTGGGGGCACCTGGGAGGGCGGGCGCAGCGCGGGCGCAGGGCAGGGAGGTGCAAACCTGTTTGCTCCTGTCCTCCGCTGCTTTCTTATCGGCCTCCGCCTGCTCCGCTCGATCCAAGGCATTCTCCTTGTCGAGCTTCAGCATCTGCATCTTTTTCTTGATGGCGTCCATGGTGGCGGTGGCGAGTGGCCCGGGGGCTGCTGCGGGAGCGGCGAGGCGAGCGCGAGGCGGGACGGCCGAGCCGGAGTGCGAGCGCGGAGCCGCCTACTGCTCCCAGATATGTACTTTCCCAAGGGGACGACCGCATTCCTCAAGACAGCCAATACTTTTTTGGAAAAGCTTTTTTCTCCTGCCCCCTTTCCCTTCTCCTCCCTCCGCCCCCTGCGCCCTCCCCGCGCCTCCCGCGGGGGCTGCTCGCCCATTCGCTGCCGCCTGCCGGCCTCCCAGTTGACGGTAGATATGACTATATATGGGGACCGGAGCCGCCAAGGCGGCGGCCGGCCGAGGCCACCCTGTTTCCAAACCTGCACGCCAGGGAAAGGGCGCCGGGGCCGAACCCGGGCAAGGCACTAACCTCGGCCCTCCTCGCCCCTTCCTCCCGGGGCCCATGCCCCGCCGTTGGGGTCCCCAGCTGAGCCCTCCTTGAGTCACAGGAGCCCGGGGGAGCAGGGCAGGTAATTGGTGCGCCTCGTCCCTCTGAGCCGCGCCCGGGACCCCGGCGGGCTCAGCATCAGACTCCCGGGGTCCCCAGCAGCCGGGCCCCCGCCCAGCGCATCCCCCGCAGCTCTTAGCTTGCCAGGTGTTATCCTGAGAGTTCACTTTCCGGAAACTCAACTATATCCCAGAAAAGGGGAGTTGGGAGGAAGACCTGGGGTCCGCCCCAGAGACTTTTTCTGCTGGTGCGGATCAGAATGTCTGGGAATCTGTCTTCTGCGTGCCCTTCTCCCCAGGGGAGGGTCAGTCAAATACTTCAGAGACCTAGGACCCAGTTGGCTTAGTTCCCTGTGTGCCTGTGTGGTGCTTCCACAAAGGGTAGGGTGTATGTGTTGGTGTGTAAGTGGGTGGGTGGGAGTTGAAAGGGAAAGAACATTGAGTTTAGACTTAGGCAACTTGGTCTTTGGTCTCTATCACTAGCAGCTGTGTGATCTTGACAAGTAACTTAGCCATAGTGGTGTGGTTTCCCCGTCTTTAAATCTGGGGTTAGATGATCCCTGAGATGTCTCCAGATGTAACTTTTTATCATTTTTCTTGAACTGATTTTGGGGACTTGGCCTCTTTCTATGTTAGGCACTCAGGTACCAGGCTGCCAAAAACGAGGGATAAATGTTATCCCAGCTAAGTCACTGTATCCGCAGCCATAACTCTGAGGAGGGAAAAGGCCCAGTTTTAGTCAGTTTGAGTTGGAGGCGGGAGAATTTTCCTTCTGTCTCTCACTTCTTCCAGCTCCCAATGTTGGAAAGCCTGCTCTTTCCAGAGCTTTGGTGGGAGGGAAAGAAAAGGGGGTGCCCCAAGGCCCTGTCTGGGACTGGCTGAGGCAGAGCTGGTTGAGGGTCTTGATAACAATCCCCACAGAATAATTCACAACCTGTACTACAAGGACACTGAATATTCCCTGGACAGTTTCTGAGCAGATTAGGCAGACCAAACAACTTGTAAGTCCTTCAGAGAAAGATCAAGTTCCTCTCCAGGATTTTATCAGGTTTCTTCCACTAACCCAACTACCCAAGAGGGAAAACATGCCCTGACCTAATGGTCACGACACCTGTGTGCATAGGGGCTGCATGGCACAGACATTCACCAGAACTGTTTAATCACCTTATGTCAAACCAGCCACTGGAGCACTGACAATGTTCAAGGCCAATGGGCAATATACAGTTGTGTGGACCACAGGGAGCTGACTCCCCAGCTTGGAGCTCAGCATAGGGGCCAAGAGTAGGGACTTAGGAGTTAGATCGTGGGATCGAAATCTGGCCTGATTTCCTCCTTGCAGTATGGCCTTAGCCATGTTACTAACTCTTGAAGCCTCAGTTTTCTCTTCTGTAAAGTAGATGTAAAAAATTCTTTCCTCTTAGGATTGTTACAAGGGTGCAAATGAGATAAAGAATGAAAAGCATTTAGCACATAGTAAAGTGCTCAGTAAATTGTGGTTGCTTGGGTGGCAGAGGGCCCCAGTTTTTCCATCTATAAAGTAAGGCAGCCGAACTGGAGAAATTTCTGGAGGGACCATACCATGTTTCCCCCAAAATAAGGCCAGGTCTTATATTAAGGTTTGCTCCAAAAGATGCACTAGGGCTTATGTTTAGGGGATGTCATCCTGAAAAATCATGCTAGGGCTTATTTTCCGGTTAGGTCTTATTTTCAGGGAAACACGGTATATAACTGACTTTTCTCTACTGTGCCTAATGAAGCAGAGGAACTCGTTCAAGTTTCCTGATGCTAAAAAAGTTCATCAAATACACCATTGGTGAGCACCTACATAACAGGCAGGCACTAGGCTTAGGGATCCCCAAATGAATAAGATGCATCCATGTCCTCCAGGTGTTCAGCATGCACAGGTGTATGAGGAAGAAACAGAAATAACCAGGTCAGAGCAGACAGAAAAAGACTTTTCTAGGGACGGCCCGGTGGCTCAGGCGGTTAGAGCTCCATGCTCCTAACTCCGAAGGCTGCCGGTTCAATTCCCACATGGGCCAGTGGGCTCTCAACCACAAGGTTGCCAGTTCAATTCCTCGAGTCCCGCAAGGGATGGTGGGCTCCGCCCCCTGCAACTAAGATTGAACACGGCACCTTGAGCTGAGCTGCCGCTGAGCTCCCGAATGGCTCAGTTGGTTGAAGCGCATCCTCTCAACCACAAGGTTGCCGGTTTGACTCCCTCAAGGGATGGTAGGCAGCGCCCCCTGCAACTAGCAATGGCAACTGGACCTGGAGCTGAGCTGCGCCCTCCACAACTAAGACTGAAAGGACAACAACTTGAAGCTGAACTAAGATTGAAAGGACAACAACTTGAATTGGGAAAAAAAAAAGTCCTGGAAGTACACACTGTTCCCCAATAAAGTCCTGTTCACATTCCCCAATACAATCTTTTAAAAAAAACAAAAAACTTTTCTAAAAAGTGATGGTTTTCAAACTGATTTTATAGGAAGGGTAGCAGTTAGATAGAAAGGAGGGTACTGTCTGAACCAAGGGAAGGAAGGGAATGTTCGATGGTGGTCAGACAGTAGGTTTATTTGGGGATGAGCTGGAACATGAGCCTGGACAGGTAGATTGGGGGCACATGGTAAGAAACCTGAGTTCTGGGTTCAGATGTGCAGGTCTTATTGTGTGGGATCTCTTCTCCCTGACCCTCTCACCTAGGGCTATGTTCAGAGGTCAAAGACTGTGGTGTCCAGTTGTGGAACTAGAATTGCACAGAGCCAAAATTTAAAATCCCTTTACACAACAACGTTGATCCCTAGAATGATAGGTTAACATGGCAGGTCCCTGGACTTAATCATTTCCAGTTCATCACTGTTGAGATTCTGCCCCACGAATAGCCTGACAGCCAGCCAGACCCAACCCAGCTTCATGGAGTGCACCACCCATGACCTTTCTGTCACCAAGGGCTAGGACAAGCAAAACATTGACTTAACTTAAACAACAATTTCTTCTGTACTGGAGAGGTCTCTTGGTCCCTGGATAGGATCAAGAGAGGTGGACCTGACAGCCATGTGCTATAGAGTGTATCCCTGCTCCCCAGCCGATTGGCCGTGACCAAGAGACAGATCCATAGGCTAACCAGGGACCTACTGTTGTGGCCTGTCAGGCAGGCAGAGATGGACTGGATCACTCAGCTTCTCTCTCACTGCAGTTTGAACCAAGGAACTTGGAAAGGATAAATCGTTACCCGAGGTTGCTGAAACAAAACGGGTTTGCAATCTTGGGCTGGAGATGAATGTATGAGGTGTTTAAGGCTAATCACAAATATTTGGGCTTTTTCCCCAATCAAGGTCTTGATAGGATTGCATATTTTCTGTCCCCTACCCCCAATTAAGTTAGGTGTGGCCATTTGACTTACTTTGGCTAAGGAAATGTGAGCAGAAGTGACTTATGCTGGACACAGAGCTAGCACATGCCTCACCACGTTCATTTTTCAGATTGTTGCTGCTATGTCATTCTGGGTTCCCAAGTAGCTATGATAAGCAGAGCTTGCTCTCTCCCTTCAATTAACCCATAGTGGATAATTGTTATATCTAGCAAGAGCAAGATATAAACCTGTGCTATTTTAGGTCACTGCGATTTGGGGGTTGTTTTTTCACTGAAGCTTAACTAGCTTATCCTGACAACAAAACCACAATAGGCAATGCATCAACTAAATTATAAGGAAGCAGTGAAGTCTGGTTATAGAGGAAGGAGAATGGAGCAGACACAGCAAGATAAACAGAAGCACCACTGAGAGAAAGAGAATAGGAGACTATGACCAAACTTCAATTCTAGGGGTCCTTATAATAACCCCTATTTTTCCCTGAAGTTACGTGAGCCTGTACAACATCTTTGGCCCACAGATTCTGTGTGTATACCAAGAATGTTCGTGGGATTTCCAGGAGATTTTTCCAGTGCTTGGGATTTAGTCATTTCCCAATAAATGTTTGTTGAATGACTGATTGTTTATGCTAGTAGCCATCCAAATAAGTAGGAGAAACAGTATCTTGGAAGGAAAGATAACAAAACAAAGCTCAAAAGATGTATTTGTATTCAAAATGTGGACTCTGTTTTATTTTCTCAACAATAACTACAAGCATTGTGATAGGATAGGACAAACGTGCCACAAATATTTATTGAACACCTTTTGATTGCAAGGCAAAAACTTGAGTTTAGGGGATCTAGAAAGATGGATAAGAGACATGAATCTTTTCCTCCAGGAAAAGTATCTGCATATGTGGAGGGGTAAAACCCTCTCCCTGTGGGTCATTTAACGTGTATTTCCAACCACGTTACCATTGTCCTACATGCTGCCTGGGCCACGATAGCTGTGAGGATCTCATAGCTCAGCTTATCTAGGAGAGCTTTAATATTAAATATACCGTCCCTTTTCCCCCAGAAGAGCACCCATACTTGCTATACTACATTTCCCAATATTTGGTTAGAAGAGAGAGTCAACATGAGCACAGCTTACTGCCATACTGTGACACCTTTAACAGGAGCCCTCCCTTGAGTATGTACATCAGAGGTTGTTTGTTTAAACAAAACAAAACCTCATTACCTGATAGTCACACCTTGTTTAACAGCAAGAGCTCTACCTGTGTTCCGTGACTACCCCAGAGTCAACTGTGCTGACTCAGGCAATTAAGGGAAAGTGAAGAATCTATAATTAAACCCAGAGACAATTGCTTCTTCCACTGGGTTCTGGAATGCAGCCTGTTATGCTCGTGGCTCACTGTCCCATGGAGCAAGATACAGCATGTTCTCTTCAGACACAAAGGGGTTTTCTTTCTCCAGGATTTGTGATGCTACCATCAAGGAACCAAGGAAAATATGCTCCCGGGAGGGCTTGGAGCTCTGAGGAAGATCTTTAGGTCATTGTGGATCCCTTTCTTCATTGCTTAGTGACATACACTGGCCTAATTCTGCTGCAAGGCCCCTGAGTATGTTTGCTACCTGGGGAGGGAGGGGAAGGGTTTGCACAGGCAAAACGGCTCTCCCAGTTCAAACAGAGGCACTGAATTTTCCTGCCTTACATCTTTTGTCTTTCAACAGCAGCAACTACATAGAGATTTAATCGAGCTGACTTGCAGTAGAATTTAGCTGTCTCAAGAATGGCAATGTTCCTTATGTATGTAAAGTTTAAAAGTCATTTTCAAGTTCATTATCTCCTCACAACTTCTTATGACAGCATCAGGAGGAGGGCTCTTATTTCCACTCTATAGATTAGAAAATCACGGGCGGCGACTGGCTCACAATCACCCAGCAGGGAGGTGGCAGTGCAGGGACCAGAATGTGGATGTCCCAGCTCCCAGCAACGGTGCTCTTTCCATTAACCATTCCCCAGCCTGTTTTTGTACTAATATTTGATTTCATATTTAAAAGCAACGCGTAACATAGAGAGGGGGCTGCCAGAGGTCTTTTCTATGAACATGGTTAAAAGGTGATAATAATGAGTTTGCCTTGTCCTGTGTGGGCCAGCTTGGTACTGCATCCCAGGCTCTTCAACCCACCCCTATACTCGGCTAGTGGGAGAATCTGGTGAGAACGTGTGATTAGGCCAAAGAAACCTTTCCAACTCTTGCATTTATGGCCCTAGGTGGGACAAAAAGGACATCTTCACAAAGACAGAAAGGCAGGTAGGTGTGTTAATTTTGTTCTTAATAGTTTCCGTGGGAGAGTTTGAGGTACAGTAGTACCTCGGTTTTCGAACATCTCCGTTGACGGACATTTTGGTTTCTGAACGCCGTAAACCAGAAGTATATGCTTCGGTTTTCGAACACGACTCAGAAGTTGAATATGTCACACAGCTTCCCCTGAGTGCAAGATCCTGAGGCCTAGCTGTCGGCTGTTTTCGACTGTTTCAGAGCTTGTGGATTACGTTCGAAAACCTAGGTACCACTGTAATAGTTAGACACCCACACCTGCTTCTCTAAAAATCCTTGGGTCAGTAAAGGAATGAGCCACCAATCCATCTAGGCCGTAGTACATCTTGGGGGAAATGAAGACAAATGAGGTGTTCAGGAGACCATCTAGTGCCTCCTTAAGCCTCATCTTGTGCAGAAAAGAAAGCTTCCCCAGGCTCCGCAGTCCAGAGACCTGAGCCAGCCTCAGGGGCCACATCGGAACTTTGGAATGGTTTTAATCATTACTTCCCTGCAAATCTCGCATTCTTTTTATATTGGATGCCACCTGTTCATTTTTATATTTTTATACTTGGTTCTCAAGTTTCCACTGATGTCCTTAACAGGAACATATGTGAACGTGACGTTTGCAGCCTCCTGAGTGGCAAGCAGAGCTCCACTCTTACTCCGCAGACTCTGAAACCTGATGCAAAAACGCCTATGGATGTGGACGACCCTGGTGTTTCCTATTCTAACTGACGTCTGCCTACCATGCATCCAAGCTCTAGGAGGGCCGCTATGTGAGGGAGTTTCAAAATTGGGATTTCTAAAATTTTGTTCCTGTGCCTATGCCATACCCACTGCCCAAAGCTTCGTCTTTAGTTCATATTATTTGGTTTGGAGGACTATGGGTAGGTCCAGGTTACTGAAAATAGGCAGTGGGCTTCCTTGTTTTTGTAAAGACCCTGTTTTGGCTGACTAGCAAAACCCCAATTATTTTCTCCTGGGACCCTTGCTTCTACGTAAGAGAGCCTGTTTTCTTTTTCTTAATTATTAAATTTACTGGGGGTAACATTAGTTAATAACATAATTTTCAGGTGTGTAACATTATAATTTGACATCTGTGTAGTCTACAGTAGTCTACTACTCACCACCCAAAGTCTAGTTTTCTTCTGTTACCATATATTTGTACCTACTTTACCCACTTTGCTCTCACCCACCCCCTTTCCCCTCCGGTAACCACCATTCTCTTGTCTGTATCTACTATTTTCTTGATTTAGGAGAGATTGCTCTTTCTCAATAGAAATGCTCCTTTGGGTATGTTTTCTCCAGAGGACTATTTCTACCTCAGTAAATTCAATGAAGAAGGGAGCCAGACCTTTCTTACTGCTCGAGGCAGCGGAAACTTTCTTTTCCTGAGGTCCTGCTGCTCAAGGAGGGAGCTCCAGGCTGCCGGCAGAGTGCCAGAAGAGGCTGGGTATTTTTAGCATGGCCTTCTTCACTTACCAGCACCTGCCATGATCTGTAACCCAAGGGGCTACTTAAATGCCAGTGACATGACTAAGGAGAAGGCAGCCTGAGCTAATGTCCTAAAATACCACCCAAGGGAGGCTTTTCTTGCAGGAGTCATTTCATTACTAGCTCTGTCCCTTGTTCCTCCCCAAACCGTGGAGCTGTTACAGATCCTGAGTGAGATGTGTGACACCTGCCTTGGGAAGAGGTTGGAGAAAACCACTGGATCTCTGTCTCTCGATGCCAGACAGTGTCGTTATAATGATTCTTCTCTTGGCTCCCAACTTCAATCTTTCCCTCTGCTGCTCCTGTCAGATGGAAGGAACAAGAAAGTATCTACACACTTATTGGGGTGATCACGTTGTGAGGTATATCAATGTCTAATCACTATGTTGTTCTGTATGCCTGAAACGAATATAATATTGTATGTCAACGGTAATTGAAAAATATAGTTTTAAAAATTAAAAAAAAAGAGGGAACGTCTACACATATGTTCCTGGAGAAAAAAACTTCTCTTTTGATATACATGAAAACATGTGAAGAGGAGAGACAAAATCCAGTGAATGTTCTAGATCAGATAATTGTAATGGGGATGCAAGCATCTTTCTCACTGATAAAACTCATTGAACTCTTATCCCGTAAAGATGTGACAAGCTGGAAATAGAAATATGTTCTCAAGAAGCCTGATACATTTGTGGAGGACAGATGCATCATGGGTCATGAAGGATAATGAGAATGTCTTAGGATGGCTCTAATCTTGGAGTTTGACATCAGCCCATACTATCCACCACATTCCTTGGTGCCACTGTCAGATGTACAATACTGGGCTGATTAACTCTAGGGCTTGCCCAGTGTGAAAAGTCTTATGGGCCTCTGCTGGTTTCTCTGGCTACTGTACATTCTCGAAAATGCCATGGAAGGCCTGGTTATAAAGTCAAGAGTTTATTTCAAAAGGAAGTAAACCAGAACTTAAATGTTAAAATGAGTTTTATCCCCTTTAAAGTGGTCAATTTTCATTTAGTTGAGTGAAAAATACAAGGAGTGAATCATACATACAGTGATATAATATAATAAAAAATTATATGTATGATATATAATACGTATCAGACACACATGCACGCATGCAGGTCTGACAATTAAGTTCTCAAACTTGTAGATATCCTTTTTTGATATCAGAGGGATTATTTATCATGAATTTGTACCAACTGGACAAACAGTTAACCAAGTTTACTATTTGGAAGTGCTGAAAAGCCTGCATGAAAAAGTTAGATGAAAACGACCTGAATTTTTCGCCAACAACTCATGGCTCTTGCATCACGACAATGCACCAGCCCCCATGGCACTGTCTGTGAGGGAGTGTTTAGCCAGTAAACAAACAACGGCATTGGAACACCCTCCCTGCTCACCTGATCTGGCCCCCAATGTCTTCGTTCTTTACTCGAAGATAAAGGAAATATTGAAAGGAAGACATTTTGATGACATTCTGGACATCAGGGTAATACAACGACAACTCTGATGGCCATTCCAGAAAAAGAGTTCCAAAATTGCTTTGAAGGATGGACTAGGCACTGGCGTCGGTGCATAGCTTCCCAAGGGGAGTACTTTGAAGGTGACCATAGTGATATTCAGCAAAGAGGAATGTAGCACTTTTTTCTGGGATGAGTTCGCAAAAGTAATTGTGTGTATACATATGTATACACACAAACAAAAAATTTTGGAAAGTTGCACATCAATCTGACAATTGAATTCACTTCCTCTGAGGAGGCAGGAGACGGAATAGGATTGAATATGGTGGTCAAAAGGGAGTATAGCCATATCATTAAGGTTTAATTTGTGTAGGTCGAATTTTGTGAATTATATAATTACAATGTCAAGCATCTCTTATTTTTCTTTACTGTCATTGAAAACTAGGTTCCTATCTTACAGAAAATTCTGGAGGGCTTATAATTGCCCGAGTCTCTCAGAGGAAGGAAAATCCACTTTGGCATGTATAGTACCCAAAGCCACACTGCAATTAAAATCAATTAAAAATAAAGTGGTTGATCTCCAGGGCACTTAACGGTTTTAAAGCACCTATTATTTGTCGGGCATAACACTGGGCACCAGACATTTAAAAACAAGCAACCCAGCATTTTGGACTTCCACGAGATCCTTTATTTCTAAGTCGCTGTTTGTGGCAAACTCAGAATTTTAAGTTACCCACTGGAACTGCCATTAGTGCTATTTTACAAGCCATCCAATAAAATTAGTTTCATTACTTTACCATCCTATGTTTGGACCAAAAGCAACATGTCCCCAGCTCAATCACTTATCAAATTTGCTGCACCTGTTTCCTGACGACTAATGGATGTTTCCAAAATGCCAACCTACTTTCAAAGGATAAAGATTGAACTCACGAGACAAAATCAAAAGAAGGAGCTTCAGAGTCTAAGGGAAGGGAGGTGCCAAGTGGGGAGCTCAAAAATACTTTTGGAAAAAATACAAATAAAAGAACATATAGCAAAATATTGACTACAGTTTCTTAGATGATGGAATTAGGAGAAATTTTTGAAATACGTTTTGTACTTTCCACAGTTTCAAAAATGTTTTACTTTTATAATAATAAATCAATAAATGTTCAAGAACTCCTTTAACTATCAGCAACGATGTAAAGATGAGGCCTCCTAAAGGGACAATTTTGATAGGGACAGGCTGATGACTCTGAATTACCTGTTAGGTTACTTGTCATAGTCTGCATGTTCCCTATTTCACAATCATGCGTTATTTGTGTACTTGTCTGAATGCCTCTCCCAGCACGAACTACCCCTCTCCCCGCCAGCACCCAGCTTAGGATTTCCACTGAATAATAACACAAGTAACAACAGCAGTGGAGTCTCATTAGACTGGAACAAAGCTAGGAGTTGGACCCAATTAAGACAGACACCAGAGTTCACCTTTTCAACCACTAGACGCTATCACCCCTCCCAGTGCTTGATGGGAGTAGACCCACAGCACATGTTTATTGAGTAAACAGATGTTTCACGTGTGCATTAAAAATTTTAAAAATATATATCTTGTAGTTACACGTCATTAATAGCAATAGAAAAGCTAGCAGCCAGTATCTTCTCAGCTAAGAGATGAGAGAAAGCAAAAGTCACTCTAGCCTAATGTTACCTCCACGCTCTCTCTCCGTCAGTCTTGAAATCTGAGCTCCCGGCTGGAAATGATGTGTTTCCCCCAAGTATGAGGTCAGCGGCGAAGCTGTTCCTCATGTCCTTCTCTCTTCTGGGGAAGCTGGTGACTTCTCAGGCATCAGCCAAATTCCTCCAAGGCACGATTGCGGGCAGTTGCTCTCTGTGTTCCTGGGTTCCTCCATTATAGGGACCCCAGTGTGGGTTGGCTCCTCACTGTCATCATTTTGTTTTGCTGCTTGCCAAGTGGGTGGCCCTGGGTGCCTTGGTATTGAAAGAGACAAACAGAAGCCCTGAGAAGTAACAGCCCAGTCACTGAGCACACCTGATCCAGCGCAGAGCCAGGCTGTTTTCCAGCCCTCCTGTCCAAGCCAACAGTCGAGTGAATCCCGTTTCAGAAGTCAATACCAGATTGCCTTGTTTGGGAAGAATAATGCCTTCTTGGGCTTTGGTGTCACCCAGGCTAGAGTCTGAATAGGGATGAAGGCCCTTAATCTCTCCCTGCCTCAGTTTCTCTTTCTGCAAACTAGAGATAAGAATACCCACCTCATAAAATTGTTAGGAGGATCAAGTGTGATAACAGAACCTCTGTGTCTGTCACTTCCCCTCCAACATTTCTCAGTTGGGAAAATGATCACCAAATTAATTATCTCTTATTTACCCATTGAAACAAACGAGCTCACTTGTCTTGCTACCGGCCATGTCTTCAGTATAATCCATTGAAGAATGAAACTGAACATTTCTTGTCATATTTCACACACAGGAATCAAGGATACACACTTCTGTGTGTATCTTTGTGAGGAGTTGGACAGTGCTATTTTAAAAGCACAGGCTTTGAAGTTAGACCAACCTGATTTTGTCATTTATTAGCTGTGTGACATTATCCAAGTCACTAAACCTCTCTGTGCCTCAGTTTCCTCATCTGAAAAATGAGGCTAGATAGTAGTACCCACTTCATCAGGTTGTTGTGCAAATCGAACTAGTTCATGAATGTAAACCACAGTGCCTGCCATGTAGAAAGTTTCAATAAATGTTACCTCTATAATTATTACAAATTTATCAAAAAGTCCAAAGCATGTGAATAGGCACACATGCACGTGTGTGTTTGTGGGACTGTGTCTAAAACAGTAGCACCATTTGGGGTTGTGTGCTTGGCAACGAGCTCTTCTCCACCCCACACTCTTCTCAGAACAAGGCTGCTCTTCTGTGACTTGGCCCCCTGATTCCTATTCTCTGCTGGGGTACTTTGGTTATTGATTTTAACCAGATATCTTTTGTATGAAAATGCTAGAGAGGTGGGACTTTGAAGCCCTGCCAGAACTGTATCACATGGGCTCTGGGGGCAAGTCAAAACCTGATCCCTGTTTGTTTTATTTTTAAACTTTTTATTGACATGTACCATACCTACAGAGATGTACATATATCATACATATAGGACTCAAGGACTTTCCACGAAAAATCAACATACCTTGCAATCAGCACCCAGACTGGGAATCAGAACATTCTAGAATCCTCTTGTGCCCCCTTCCACATATGATCTCCCTAAGGGTAGACGCTACCCTGATTGCTTCCTGTTTGTGAACTTTCTGTAAATCTGGTCCCTGATTTTGAGCAGCTCATTGCATATTTGTTTCTCCCCCAAATCTATACTGTGATAGGTCTCCATCTGGTTTTGATTATTCATTCAAGTGTCAACACACTTTTACTCAGCAGCAGCTACATGCAAGGCATTGTGTTGATTAATTAAAGCAATGGCACAAAATAAGTTCAGTGTCTTGAGTGGTTTTTGCAATCTTCCTCATGTGGAGCCACCTCCTCGAGCTGTTTCTCTCCAAGTTTCTCATACTCTTCTCTCGTATCTGGTTTTCACTCTATCTTATCCACAAAAGTGAGTCTTCTGGGTAAAGATCCCATCAGAAACCCACCAGTGTATGTGATTTCTGATTCCAGAATTCCAGGAGAGAGTATTTCACTGGCTTGGTCCACTCTTGGTCATGTCAACTGTGGCTGGAGGGTTAAGGACACACAATGCCAGAAAGCTATGCACCCCCCTACTCCCCCACAGAAAAGGAGGAATGCCGTTGAGGAAGGGGGAGGTGCCTGGCTTGAGATTCTCAGCAAGGGCCATGGTCCACACTGGCCCCTTCCAGCTCAATGATTTCTTTTTCTTCTCAGACTCAGATTCTTGACCCAAAGTCTAAATTGACCAACTCACCTTCTGCACCAAATTCGAACTGAAGTCATTAGATAACACGGCTCCTGGAGGGCTAGGGCCAATGCTCCCCAAACTACCATTTGAGGGGCATTTCCGACTCTCATGCAGCCGAGTTGAATGGCGGCTCCTTCATCTGGCTCTGAGAATCAGCTGTGGTTTTATACACACACAGACGCTGCAGTTTCTCCCTCTGAGGGAGGGGTGTGTTCCACCACAGCACAGACCTGGCCCTTGAAAACTAATTTCCTGGATGCAGGGACCACCAACTGTTTATGATGAGTTATTATTATTGCAGAGCATTGGAATTCCTGCCCAGATTCCAAAAGTCACCCACGTGAAGGAGTGTTTGCAATGGCATCCTGAATCCTGCATAAAATTGTGGTCAGAGTGAAGAGCATAAGGCTAGGTCTACCGTCCTACCTCTCCTTATACCCCGTGGGGCAGAGAGGGAGGCAGGGGACTGTGCTTACTTAGTTTGCTTTACATCTGAGAGCCCATTTAACCCTCACTGCAAATGCAAGAGGCAGACACTATTACTACTCCTCCTTTTAATGGAGGTACAAACTGAGGCAGAAGGTGGTTAAGTATAACACAAATAAAGCCCACAATCGTTTATAAAGTGCCTCCTTATCTAAGTTCCTCCTTTTTACCTCATTTACCCCTTTTTACAGATGAGCTTCTATAGCTCAGTTTCCCGATTTTGCATCCATCCTAAGTGGCAGAGGCTGGACATAGGCTCAGAACTCTGACTCCACTCCACTGAGGCAAACCCACAAATAACTGTAATAAGCAGCAGTTGGTGAAGCATGCCATTAGATGATGTGGGTGAATTCCTGTGCTATTTCAGAGACCGGTGAGTTCATATACACATGGAAGAAATCGAGGAAGGACTGAAGGAGGAGGTGATATTTCGACCTAGTTCCTGTAAGTGGGCAGTATTGGACAAGCGTAATTTGAGCAAAGGGAATTCCAGGAGGGCTCGATAGGAGCCAAACCCTGGGAAGGCAGAGCATTCAGGAAATACTGGGAAGTCTTTGATGTATTGGGCAGATTGGTGGGCAGAGTAGGAGACGAGACTGGAAAATCAGGGTGCCTGTCACCTGGGCCACGGTCATTGTCTCCTTGACAGGTTGGGGCAGATGGGACAGTGGTTCAACAACCCACAGGTGGAGAGCCTGTGACCTCAGAATCCCCTGAGTTTCCTCAGCTTCACTGCGTGCCTGTAGTTAGGGCCAGGGTGGGGGCAGGAGTTGGAGTGCCTTATTATTTACAAGTTCTGGAGCGATCTAACAACCTTCTAAAAGAAGGAACAATAAAACTTTTATAGACTATTACAGAGTCAGTTGCCCCATGAGGTAGAGACAGACTGTAGTCTCTGTGTTGGGAAGTTTGCAGGTCAGGGAGGGTAGGGAGCAAGCCAGCCAGGGAGTAACAGCTGGGCATGGCTTCCTCTGGCCCCATGTTCGTTTCTACCTCCAGAGGCATGGCTTATGGGAGGACAGCATCTCTTCACTGAACCTGTTTCCTCATCTGCAGAATGGGAGATCATAATATCTGCCACTCAGGATTGCAGCAGAAATCCAATGAGATATGCCAAAGTGTCTTGTGATATTAGTTTCATTGTGATTTTATACTGTTATTAAACTTAAACCTTCTCATGGCTACATACCTTCCCAACTAGAAAATAAAAGTCTTTAGGAATAGAGGCCATGTCATCGATTTCTTTAAACCTCTGATCGTGCCAAACAAACCCTATTGTTGTAACCAATTGTTTCAACAAACAAAACAGACAAATTCTTAGGAAGGGATGTTTGTCCATGGCATGAGCCAGTCCCTGGGTGTAGTTTTTGTTGAGCCTCGCCTCAGTTCCTGGAATCGTAATGAGCCAGATCTCGGAGAGCTGAGAGCAGCAAGGTGGGTTTTATACAATCTTCAGTACCAGTAAACAAAGCTTCCCTGAGCCCTGGGTGTCTGCCTGGCCACGAGTGAGTTCTGGTGCATTGGCCCTTCTGCTCTAAAGAAGTAGATTATTTCAGAATCAAGGACATGAAATGTGCTTAGGCGATCATAAATGGATGATCTTAACAACCCAGTTATCAAAAAATGAGGGTCTTGTTCTTCCTGCGGCTGCAGGTGCATCAGCAGAATAGGGTTAATTCTCCCTTGAGTCTCACTGGAGACGGCAGCCAGCCCTCCAGTTCTTGCCTGCCTTGCCCTGGGGGGGGGGGGGGGGGGAGGGCTGGTAATGAACATCTATTTTGTGTCTGTGATTCCAGTAGTAAGAGAAAAAGCATCCGGGCTTTTCTTGGAAGGTCCAGGCCCAGCTAGAAGGAAAGCTTGATTGCCCTAGAGGAGAAGGGATCAGGAGCTTGGGACTTGGGAGGGGGAGAGGGTAGGAGACCTTCACTCTTGAGGGTGGCAGGACCCAAGGTGGGATGGCTGCCTATATGCTTAGGGACCATGGCATAAACACCATCGCTATGGAGCTTTGGCTTCTGTCCTGGCTGAGCCTGGCATGGTGGTCGTGGATATGTTTGTGGAGCAGTTCGCCTTTGAATGGAGTCTACAAGTTTGGACAGGGACCCCAAGAGTGACTATGGAGGATTACAACTAGAGGACTCTCCTCTATTTTCTCATTGCTCATGAAAGCCCCAGGGAGAGGGCAAGAAAGCCACAAAAAATGACCAACATGGGACTACTTACATACTGAGCTTGTTCTGTGAGGAACTGGAGCCCGATTTGATTGAATTTGGAAACATTTCCAATAGCAACAATTCTTACACCTCAAGAGGGGCACAAAGATTCATGCCAATTTGGCTAACAATGGTGAACGCTGTGTAGAGAAATTGCTGTAGAAAAACTCTCCCAGAACCTGAACATTGTGGGTTGAGGGTGGAGGGAGAGGGCAGAGGTTGACGTGGAAGAAGAGCTCAGGGCCAATTTCCGTAATCTTTGGGTGATAAACTTGTTTTGGAGAATTAATTTTGGGGACGAATGCCTGGAAAATTTGTGTCTTTGATATATTTGAAAAACTAGAAGATGCTACAAAACCATAGGTAGTCTCTGTTGTGTTAAGAGGGAATTTGGATTTGAGCTGGTCATTTCACATTGTATCATACTTTTATGGTTAGAGCATCAGCTTTAGGAGAAGGCAAGGATATTTGGGGAAGTGAGGGCCTTATTTTGGTCATTCTGTATTTTGTTTCCATTTGCTTATCCCCAGAGTTCCTGTGCTAAGTTCTTTTTTCAACGAAGTTTCCTGCCTTGACTCCCCGTTGGAATTTCACAATTTGGTGTCATTGGTAGATTTTCATTGTCAGCTGTTCTAGGGACGTTTATTTTCCCAGAAGCCTAGGGACCACAAAAGGGAAAACTGTGAAGGTATGGTTAAGGAGAGGCAGCTTCCCCTAAGATTTTGATGAGAAGGATTGTGGGATAGCACTCCCAACCCAAATCAAGGGGAATTCAGACTTAGGAGTCAGAAATCTTTGAGATGAGCCTGGTCGGAGCTTATCGGTGGACGGGGTGCCTATCTAAGATGGTCCAAGTGCAGGGTGAGGGGGAAGGGTGTTCCTTAGGGCAGCAGTTCAAGGAGGCCTTGACAGGTTGAGGATGAAGACTCACAGGGGGGAGGAGATCAAAACTGAAACCAAGGGCCCACAGCAGTCAAATGCGAAAGGTGGCTAAGATAGAAGAGGTGAGGAGCAGAAAAGTGAGGGCGGCGTTGGGGAAAGAGGTTAGGCTGAGGAGTCGAGACCAGGTCTGGGAAGGGAATCAGGTGCGAGGGCATCCTTGACACCCTGTGGCTGGGTCACTCCGCAGAGAAGAGTGCTGATCTTAAGGGTCCAGCTGAGCTGAACACTCACCCGTGAGAATCTGTGGGACTCACCTTCTTTCTTGTCTGTCTGCTGTCTAGACTGCTATGACTCTCAGGCCTACCTGCCTGACCCTCCACCCCAACGTGGCCAGGGAGAAAGACACAGAGAAACAACAAGAGTCCATTTGGCCACCAACCATGAACAGTAACAGAAGAACAGTTTTGATGGAATATCAGAGGTTGAAATCAGCAAGCACTTCAATTCATGGTTTGGTTTATGTCTCCTTGCCTATCTCTACTCTGGGGAAAGAGATCCAATAGTGTACACCAGCCAGAGCCCTCTCCTAAGTTGCAGATAGATCTGATTTCTGCCCACTGCTCCTTCTATTTTACTGGAAAGTGGCCTCTTTAGCTGTCTCCTCTGCACCCTATAATGTGTTCTGGGCTCCAGGATCAGGCTAGATCTTGGAAGAAATGGCAGGAACTAGGAGCTGCAGTTCTGCAGACGCCCACTGAATCACCCTGGCAGCTGGTCCTTCCGTGGCCTTGCTGCACTCCTCAGCTCCACGCGGGCCTGAGTTTGCTTATCACTGCTGCCTGGATTCCCTAAACCAGTGAGACCAGGTTCCTCTATCCTGCCCGCCCCTCCATGTCCCACGCTGCAGTCATCTCCTGGTCTGACCTCTTGCCCTTGACTCAGTACCTGTCCTTTGCCCTTCTCTCAAATTATACTTGTCCAATGCTTCCTTCTCTCCAATCCAGACCCTCCAGCCTGGATCTGCCTGAATGTCACGCTTTCAGTAACCATGAGGATGTCCACTGGTTACCTTCTAAATTCTCTTAGGTCAGTTGCCTCTCTGCACTTCTAGGTTCACCTGTTGCTGAGAACATCCTCAACCACCTGCCCCGCCTTGGTGGGTCTCTCTGTGTCTTGGCCAACCTTGTGTGACCTATCCCCTGCCCTCTAAGCCGTAGCTGTGCTCAGGGGTTCCAAAATTGTTCATCTAACAACCAACAAGTAATTCTTTATGGAGCACTGACTCTATGGTTGCTGCTATGGGAGCAATTTTCCTCAAGTAAATGATGATTGAGAAGCAACGAATATCAGTTTGTAGGAACATGAGACCAAATGTGAAATTATCTTCATTTACCCTTTTGGAAAAGTTATTTGATCGAATGTATTAGTTATCTAGCACCGCGTAACAAATTACCTCAAAATTTAGTGGCTTAAAACAAAACTAAATATTTATTATCTCACATTTTCTATGCGTCAGGTTTAGCTCATGGGCCTTCTCATGAGATTGTAGTCAAGATGTCTATAGTTACCTGAAGGTTTGATTGAGCGAGGGATTTACTTACAAAGTAACGCGTGTCTGGCAATTTCGTGCTGGATGCTGAGAGAACACCACATTTCTCCCTACAAGCCTCTACATGGCTTCGTAAGTGTCCCCTTGACACGGTGGCCGGCTTCCTCTAGAGCGAGTAATCCATGAGACCAAGGAAGAAGCAGCAATCTTTTATGACCTAACCTTGGAAATCACAGACTATCACTTCTACCGAATCCTGTTGGTCATACAGGTCAAATTCAATGTGGTAGGAACAATTGAAGGGTACAGATGATAGGAGGTGAGGACTATTGGGTACCACACTGGAGACTGAGTACCACACCAAAGAACCATTCAGCTTAAAGGCCAGGAGGAAAACCAATTTTATATATTAGAAAGATAATATTTGTTTAATGCTTTATCTCCAATGTTGGAACAGTGCCTAGCATATAGTAGGTACTCAATAAACATTGAATGCATGATGAAAGTAAATGCATGATGGAGTGAACAATATGCATTACTCTCAGGAGGTACTTTGTAAAGTACTTTTGCAGACTTTACACAATTTCATCCTCACCTCTGTGAGTAGATAGGGCTAGTATCATTCACACCAGTTTACAGAGTATTAATAGTATTATTAACATGACTTGATTTCGGGTATTTAAAGCATTGCCAAAGTTACTCCGCCCCGAATCTGATGCTCCTTCCCCCATGGTCTAGTCGTAACACGATCGTGTTGTGACCCCAGTTCACCAGGCTTTGTCCGTGCCCATTGGCTGCGAGGTGGGTATCTGGAAGTGGAGGTGAAATGACCCTTGGGAGGCTGGGCCAACTCCCTTTTACGGTTTACAGGGCAGATTTACTGTGAAGCTAGTGACACGTAAGGCCTCTCACTTGCATGGGCCCTTCTAAGGCAATTCCAAATATTTTGGCAAGTGTAACCCATTTATCTGTGACTTCATTCAACAAACCGAAACAAATTCTAGAAGATGGTACCCTGCTGTTCCACAACATTCCCACCCTTCATGACAAGGCAGCTGCGCGCATTCTGTAAAAACAGCGTTGGTGCTCAGGACAGGTGGCCTGCCCAGCTGATTTCCCGAATCTCACTTTCATGTTACCTGCAGTTGTTGACATTTTCAGTGTTTTCCAACAGTTACATTTTTTTCTTTTAAAATTTGTCTCATGGGGGGATAGTTTAAATATAGATACTAACTTGGATTTTTCCTTACAGTAACTCATTTCTCTTTAATTAAACAACTAAAATAATTCAGATTAAAAAATTAATAGATTATGAAATCAATGAGAGGCACATAAATTATTCTGATATCAGGAAACAAATTGTACCGAGAAAATTTCCAGTGCCAAAAGCAGTAATTCGTTAGGAAGAGGTACATTTTGATGATAAGTAATAATTATCAACATAAATATGTATTGATAATCCCATCTCTACGGAAGGGCTCATCTGAGTGGGGGAGGCTGCCCCCAGGAAACACGTCTCCTTCTCATTCCAGGGTCTGTGGGGTGCAGTTCCTAACTGCTTTGGCCAGGCAGGGGACCCCAGTAAGCGTGGCTCATGACCCCCCGGCTCCTCCTATGACCCACGTGATCCAGCCTCTCTCTGATGAGCCAGTTGGGAATTCTTAGGTATGAACGAATACAAAGGAACCCAGAAGAAATGTTCTGTATTTATTTAAAATAACATTTTCTCCCCCTGACTCCTCTATTGTTTTTTCAGTTTCAGAAGAATCTTTGTCTCCGGATTAGCCTAGCTGAAGTTATTTTTCTTACCATCTGTAAGGGGGATTTTCCATTTTTCCAGCAAGAAAATAACCCTGGGGCCAAAGGAACTGGGAAACTGTTTAGTCTCCAGAAAGACGTGCAGACTGTCAGGGCAGCAGAATCCCTGCCACCCAATTTTGGAGGATGCCATTGTGTCATTTAACCTCCCTTGCCTTCCCTTTGCACGCCAAGCATCACATTTCTGGCCTCCACAATTTACAATAACAGTTCTTTGGGATGTCATGGAGAGAGTTATTGGGGTGGGGGCCCTGCTGGAACGCCACACAATTATCCAAATAGGTGGTGGGGTGGTGAGTGGATGCCAGACTTGGAGACTGGAGAGTTGTCTCTAGTCTTAGTTTTCTCGCTAGGTGATCACGGGCAAGTCATTTCCTCTCCTCGTTCCTCAAATTCCTCAATTATAAAAACAGTGTGATGAGCTGGATGATCTCCTTTCTAGGTTTAATGATTGATATGAGTTACCCTGAAAGGTGGCAAGATGAGGCCAGGATCAGAGTGGTTTGTACAATAATTGGCATAAAACAAGTGATAAAAATGGCCATTCTCTGCATAGTCCAGAGGGGTCATGGGGAAAGAGGCCTTCTTTTTAAAGCATATTTTCGTATTAATGGACTGCATCATGGCGGGTCAAGGGATCCTTACTGGGGAAGAAGCTGGAGTTGTGATCATCAAAGCAAAGTTGACAAGGACCAGGCTCAAGAGGACAGTGGCTGAAGTTATCAATTGAGGCAGACGAGGAAGCCAGGTGAATAATGACGTACCAGGAGACAGTCAGAAAGCCAAGGTCAAAGTGACACAGAGTGAGGCACCGAGCAGCACACATAACAGCAGCTGAAGGAGCTTGTCACGGAGGTCCCCAGCCAGGGAGCCTTTCCCAGGCCTCCTGCTGAGCCAGTGCTGCTGCCAGGCTCCAAACCGCGGCCTACCCACTGTTTGCCCAGGAAGGGTCATGGGAGATAAGTGAGTGTGGCTGGAGCGCCGAGCTAACCCGTCTAATGTTTTTTATATGACTGAATACTTAAGCAAATAAATAAGCAAAACAATCTATTGAAATGAAAAGCTAAAATAGAGATCACAAATTCCTATCAATTTTAAAAATTAACGTGACTTAGATAAAAATTATTTAATCCTTTGAACATGTCACTAAGTCTTTACAAATATTTTTATAGAAACAAAACTATGTACAATTCCAGCTTTCAATGTCTGCCTGTGGTCAACCTAAAGAATTAGTATTATGCTGCCTATAGGTTATGGATTGGCCGGCAAATATACACAGTACAAAGTACAGTGATTTGTGTACTATTGTAAAATATTCCCTAGCCATCATGTGTAACTGTTGTGAATACTGCATTAATTTTTGAGTGCCTCTAGAACCAGATATTGGAAGATAGAAGCAAAAAACAGACATTCAGCACTACCAGGAAAGGCGACTTCACTTTGCATGAATCTGTGGCATTCAAGTCTGAGAGGAAGAATACAGTAAGTTAATTGTTCTGCCTTTACTCTTATCTAAGTGCGTCTGCTGCTGAAATCCTGCCCACCCTCTGAAGGAAGGAGTCCATCTCCAATATTGGCATCAGCATAACCCACAAACCTTCATGGCATTTGGACAGTTTCCTTTTGATTTATAGATACAGGGCAAGAGATGTGGAGAAGTGTTTCCTTGGGGCTTAAATGGTGTTATCATGCGAATGGATGGTTAGGGTTATGGGCTGTGCTGTGACAACGCTGAGCTCTGGATCCTGAGCAACAGAAGCACTGTCGTGTTCTTTAATACCTTAACTTATTTTGTGATAGTGATATGTGACACCTCGTAAAGCAAGGGCTCAGAGAAGGGGCCCCTTTCGCCTGGCTCTTGCCTAGATGATGGATGACTCAGTCAGTAGATGCCGGTCTGGATGAATGACGGCTACAGATTTCAAAGTAGAAAAGAAGTTGAACCATAGGTAAAGAAAGTTCTACATTTTGAGTGTGCCTTTGTGCATTTTTCCTAATCTCTCTTCCTTCCTATAGACAGAATGAATCACCATCCTTGGAACCACTCCTATACGTATTTTTTATTATTACAAATATCACATGGTAATCTATAATTTCAAAACGATGTTAATATTTATTTCCCTGGCTAGGTTGAAAACGCGAGAGTCAAGTCAGTATCTTCTCTGTCCTGTTTCTAGGACAACGACTGATCCATCACAGGCATGTGGGCAGAAATACATGGAGTGTTAAGAGCCTGTGCCTTGGAGTTTCTCCTGAATTTGTATCCTGGTCTCACCACTTCCCAGCTGGGTGAATTTGGAGGTTTCTTAAAACACCTAACCTCAGTTTACTTCTCCGGAAATAAGGATGATGACATCCCCCCCCCATGTGGTTGTTCTGAGGCTTACTTATGATAGTATTTGTAAAATGTTTAGCACAACGTTAGCTGCTGTAGTTATTCTGTTATTAATGACTCATTAGCTATCCAACCCAAAGCCTCTCTTTGTGCTTCCTCACAGCGTTGACACGCAGATACACTAGGCAGTGTACACGAGGGCACCTGCAAGGTTGTTGCAAGGCGGCATTATTGTTAGGCCAGTTCCTAAACTTGAACACTGAGTGTGCAGAAGGTCTGCACACCTTTGAGCCGACAGGGAGGGAGGAAGAATTAAGGAATCCATCTACACTAAACGAGTCCCGGAACAAATGAAATGTTGATCTTCAGTTGTCATTCCCTGGAGGGTGACACTCTCAGCAAACATTTCCTGTACTAATGGGGTGGTGGTGATGGCTGTCTTAGAAGCAGCTCTCTTCAAAAGCTGAGGAGCCGGAGATGGGATGTAACCTGAGACGTCGCCCCAGCAGGCCTAAAATCTCAGCTGCGACAGCACCAGCTTTCTGAGGAGCAGACTTGCTGGGGCTTGGCTCCGCCTCTGGGATGGCTATGCCCTGCCTGTCAGGTACAGGACATGTCCTGTTTCTGCAACCTGGAAAAATGCACAGGCTGCCATGGGCTCGTGTGTTCCTGTCTGCCAGCAGACTTTCTTACTCATCCTGCCCCTGAGAGGTTCCTCTGCTTTCCATGGTCCCATTGGCCACAATATTCGCTCTTTTGGGCCTTGGAAGGCAGGGTCTGCAGTCTGTTCTATACCATCAATGTAGCAGCCACTTGACAAACATGTAAGCTCTGATTCCTCTCTCGGCACTGGGCCAAGTGTGCGGGGACAGGAAGAGTGGAAGAAGGTTCTTCACTCTGCAGCTTACACTCTAGTTGGGAAAAAATATGGATACTACTCAGCTGTTAACATAATAAATGTATGCACTAAGTGTCAAAGTAATGCTTTGGAGGGCAAAGGAAGGCCCGTAGAGTTGACTGGGTTGTTCAAAAAGGGCATCTCAGAACAAGTGAGGTTTGTTGCCTTGTTAGGATGGTCCCCTGACCTTGTAGTTCCCGTTTATCTGCAGTGCTCACACAACCAGCATAGGTGCCACCACCCAACAGCCAGGAATTGGGGTGGGAGGTGTGTGGGGGTGGAGGAGGAGTGTCAGACTCTTGCACAGACAGGGATGAGAGTGCAATTCTTAGAGCAGCCTGGAATGAGATCTGCAAATCACACCACCCTCGGCTCAGGGGTAAATCTTAGAAGAGGAACACCATGGAACAAATTCAAAGAAGGGATGAGAGAAAACAGAGCTCCTGCTGGGGTGGGCCTGAAGACACCTGTCCACAACCAGCACAGACTTGGCAGTCACGTGAGTGAGCCACACTGAAATCACATCGTCCAGCCCCAGTCAAGTCTTCAGGTAACTGTAGCCCCAGCCAACATCTTACCCGCATCAAAGATACCAAGCCCAAACCACCAACCTCAGTCACTCCTAGATTCCTGATCCACAGAAACTGTGAGAGATTGTTTATTGTTTTAAGGCACGAAAGTTTGGGGTAATTTGGTACACAGCAATAGATAACTAATGCTGGAAGGTAGACAGCTATTGGCTCATGTGTCAGGATTGATGAGCTTCCCCTGGACATTTTTACTTTCTGCCCTGTTGGAAAGTCCTTCATCTTGAGAAAGAGCAAGAGAGAAGCCACCGTGCGTCTCTGTCCCCTGTAAAGCTGGGAACAGAGAGTAGACAACGGATGCTGCCTCTTTGGCTCTCAGCTGTGCTAGCCAACAATGCTTTCACTGTTTCTACCGGGAGTCAGCACCCTTTTCCTTAGGAGACCACATAGTAAGTATGTTAGGCTTTGCAGGCCACATACAGTATCTGTTACAACTACTCCACTCTGCCCTTGTAGCACAAAAACATCATTAGCTAATGCACAAATCAATGAGCATGGCTGAGTTCTAATAAAGCTTTACTTACAAAAGCAGGTGAATGATTCATGGGCCATAATGTACTAATCCTTGGTTTACACAAAGGGAAAACAGAATACAGGAAGGTCTGTGGCCAGAAGCTCAGAGGGCCAGAGGACACTTTCTATAGAGGGGAGGTTATTCCTTAACTGCCTTGCCCTGGGCCCCACCATTGCCTCACCCTGGCCCCAGGAGGCCAAGATATTCAGCATCTCCTGCAAACACAACTACATGTAAAGAATAGTTGAGGGAGCTCCAGGTTTCCTGACAGTCTGGGCACCTGTTGAAGATGTTACTGAAGGTGGGAAGAGGCTAGCAGATGAGGGTAAAGGGGTCAAATACATGGTGATGGAAGGAGAACTGACTCTGGTGGTGAACACACAATGGGATTTATAGATGATGTAATACAGAATTGTCCACCCGAAATCTATGTAACTTGACTAACAATTGTCACCCCAATAAACTTTAATTACAAATAAAAAAAGACGTTACTGAGGAAATGGCCACACCTGCCAGAAGATCCCTTTCAGCCCTGAGAAGGGTATGTACCAGGCACTGCTCCAGTGGTTATTGCTTTCACATATATTACCTCCTTTTTTCTCATCTCCAATTATTGTTGTGTAGCAAATTACTCCAAAACTCAATGGCTCACTCACATGGCTGGCAAGTTCGTTCCTCTCCACACGAATCTCTCCATGAGGCTGCTTGGGTGTTCTCATAACATGGCGACTGGCATCTATCCAGGACACCAAGGGAGGAGCTGCAATGCTTCTAGGACCTATCTCTGGAAGTCCCATGTCATCACATCCACTGTATTCTGTTGTTCACACAGGTCAGCCCCCATTCAATGAGGGAGAGACTATATACAAGAGCAAGAAAACCCAGAGACAGGATCACTGGGGGCCATCTTGGAGGTTGCATAAAAGAGTGGGTCCTGAGGTTAGTGTCACACTGGGAATAGTCACTATGAAAGCCCACCACTTATGTTTGGCTGTTGTGTGAGGAGGGACAAATGGAAGGGACTCTGTCACTTGTTTGCTCAAATCTGTATAGGTGATTTGTTTTTCCAGGCCCTCAGTCTTGAAGACACCAAGGCTTAGGGACCGATGGTTGTGATTTTTAGCTACATTTGACCACAAATCCTCATTAATGGGGTTCCAATCCCACTGTCTTTGATGATCTGCTCTTCCTAGCAGTCTGCAGTAAACGTTTTGTTATTCTGCTTTGGCTTCCCAGAATCCGAATACCTTCCTAGGGAATTTCTCATTGTGTGAGGCTTGGTGGAGCCAAGTTCCTACCTGGTTCTTCAGTCTTTCTGTCAATACAGTGGTACCTCGGTTTTCGAACGTAATCCACGAGTTCTGAAACATTCGAAAACAGCCAACAACTGGGCCTCAGGATCTTGCACTCAGGAGAAGCTGTGTGACATGTTCGACTTCTGAGTCGTGTTTGAAAACCGAAGCATTTACTTCCGGGTTTACAGTGTTCATAAACCAAAATGTTAGTCAACGGAGACGTTCGAAAACCGAGGTACCACTGTATTTGACTTGCCCTATGTCTCTTCAATAAACCCCTTTGTTGTTTAAATTAGCTATTTAGTTTCTGTTGCTTGCAACCAGGAATCCTGGATGGTCTTGCATCTCCAGCAGTTACACTGAGAGGGAGCTCACTTGGTACCAAAGCCACCTACATCTCTGCTGCAGTTGTGGAAACCGTTGCCAAAGTAGAACATAGACTTCAGAGTCAGAGACCTAGGTTTGAACCCCAGTCCTGCCACTTTAATGCAACAAGTTGCTTCACCTGTAAAAGGAGGAAAGTAACATGTAGCTTGCGACATTGCTGTGAGGATTAGCACATGGCACTATGCCTGACACACAGTAGGTGCTTAATGACTGCTCTTATATAACAAGCGATAATGGTGATGACAATTATGGACATGTGCTGTGTTTCTCCTTTATGTGAATCCCTCTCAGGGTTTCTTAAAGAGAAAAAATTACTCCCATCTGTTGACAGGGCTTTTGGATTACCCTGAATGGCCCGGACTCTCCATAATTGCCCGTTAGAGTTCTCAAAGCTGGCCCTACTTGTGGAATAGAACAGACTCTTCCAATAAAGAACTTGCTACGAGTCCCCCAGGGACTGATCTGGAGCCTGATTAAGAGACACCCCCATTCCTACCTGTAATGTTTGCAAATGGAACTCTTTGTCACCTGCCTTGAGGTCCTAGAGCAGCCAAGATGGACATACTACTTCAAGCCCCATTGTGGTTCTTGCAACCCGGTCCCAGGTCAGCCAGACCTTTGACCTTGGCCCTCTGCCTGATGGAGCCTCGAAGCTGCTAGAGACACATACTAGATGGAAAGCAGCACTGTGAGATGCTCTGCTCCAGCAGGAGCTCTGTTTTCTCTTATCCCTTCTTTGAGCTGGGGGAAGTTGTTCTTCATTTTCATCGTATCTAACAGGGTTGCCAAGGCAGGCCTGGCTTTGACAGGTGGCTTCAGTCCCACCCCAGGTGGGCCTCTCCATGGGTTGCTTGAGTGTTGCTACAACATGGCAGCTGCCTTCCCTGAGAAAAAGAACACCATCATCTCTGTAACAACCTATTGGCTACCCAGTGGGCGGGGCGGGGGTGGGATGGATGGGTGGGTACTACACCCAGGGTGAATACCTAGAGGCAAGAATCATTGAGGGCTCCCTTCGAGGCTGGATACCATGCATCTCATGCCGAATAAGGGTTCTTGTGATTGCTAGAAAATGTCCTTTGTACAGTGAAAGGGAGGGATGCTCTTACTGGTGTCTGCATGGTGGGATGGATGAAACTGTGGGTTGGCAGTTAGTGTACCTGCGTGTCCGTCCTGACTCTGCCCCTGCACCTCCTGAGTCCTTGAATGAGTCATGAGCTCTGTTGGAGCTCCTGTTTCCCTAACCATATGTGGGGACAGAGCCAGGAGTGCAGTTTCCAGGCTCTCTCCCTCACGTGGAAAGGTGCTCACTCGGGTAGTAAATAGCCATCAACTGTGATTGGATGGCCATCACCTGTGGCTAGTTGACTGTTTCCTGTAACCAGTGAACCACTGGCCACTAATATAACTGCCTTGGCTATGCTAGCAGCAAATGGGGGCTAGCAAGAAGATGGTGGCTGAGCTAGCAAGCGCGGATTGCAGAGAGGCGGATTGCAGTTAGCAAGTGAGGTTGGTTGGCAGAGAAGTGGACGGCAGGTTGTGGGTAGTATGGCTCCTGCTTCCTGTGTCTCCAACCCAGCCGCCAGTGAGAATATAGTGGTATGACTCCCCTACCTATGGCTCCGTGGGTGTTCCTTTCTGGCCTGACCATATCCTGTGTTCTTATGTGGGGAGCGGGAGCTGAGCCCCTGCATGAGTCGCTGCACGACACGATGGATAAGAAAGGCTTTTGAACTCGGGTCAGTGTGGCATAAGGGTTCAGTCCCTACCATTCAGCCGGTTCCTTCAGCTCTGTGGACTTCAGTGCCCTCACCTGTGCAAGTGAGGCTAAGAACACCAACCACCTCCATCTTAAGGCTGATATGAGGAATCAATGCGCGAGGTCATGTGCTGTGCCTAACACACAGAGAGGGACAATAAATGGTAGCTACCATTATGAGCATTAACCTCACCTCCAAAGAGCAAGCTCAGAAATAGCAATCTCTCCTCCAGCTTTAAGATCTCTGATTCCACAACCTTCCCTGAGCCCTGAGAACAAGGGGCTTTGCACCCTCCCCCCTCCTCCATCAGTTCAGACTCCTCCTGATTCCCTCTGAGGGTGGCTTTGGGTGGTTGTGCTCAGGCTCTGGGGTAGGCTGGGGGTGCCTGTTTCCTTTCTCAGCATCTGATGGTCAAGGCACTTGCATACCTGTTATAGCTGGCTGACCTTAGAAACTAAGCAACCAGAATAGTCTCATGCTTAGAGCTGGGGCCAGTGCTTGGGACCACTTTGAAGTACGTGACCACAGGATGGAAGGAAGAGGATGACCCTCAGGCCTCATCTAGGTCCAGATCTGCCCTCCCCTCCAGCCTGTGGAGCCACCGCCTCTCCTCACAAGCCCTGTTTGAGCAGTTGTCTGAAGACCCACCAGGAACTAACTGAAGTCTATGGAAGCAGCCCTCAGGTGACTATCAGCTTGAGGTCTGCCTGCCCAAACCCACTCTGCGGCCAAGCCATTGCGTGAAGCCTTCGGCTGCAAGTCCTCACCCCACTGCTAGAGACCACGGGGTTGAAATCCATCATATCCACCCCCATTCTCCTCAGTCTCACCAGGAGCCTGGCCTCTGTCTGCACCCCTGGCTCCCACACCCCACCCCACACTGCTCTGTTGCTCTCAGCCCCACCTCCCACATTCGCCTTCACCCCGTCACTGCTCCCTGACAGCAACCTCCTCTGGACCCTCAACATTCCCTTCTCTCTGCTCCCCGTGTTCTCAGGTGGGGGCTGCTATTCTCACCGCCCCTCACCCCCCAGGGTCAGGGGATGAGTCTGCAATCTTCCTGGCCCCCCAGGCCACTTCATCTTGTGAAAGCCCCTGCTCCTGTAGACTCACGCTGTGCAGACTCACCCTGCACCCCTGACGCTCTGCCAGGCCTTCCGGTCAAGCTCTTCACTCCCCGACCGCCTTGGGTGCTGGGCTCCTGGAAGACCTTTCCACTGCAACTTCCTGATCATTTCTGGGCGCTTCATCACCCATGAGGACAACTTTTCCAGGATCCCAATCTTGACCTCATCGCCAAGGACACTTTTGTACTTCAGCTACCCCCTCCGTCCCCATCACCAAAAAGCATAACCTCCCAAGCCCCACACGCAAGCGTCTCCCTCCCTGGCCATCATCTCCTGTCCTCCCAGCTTACTTCCTCAAGGTTCCCCACAACAATTCTTTGATCTCATCAGGAACCCAGACCACGGAGCCCAGTTCTTCCTCACTATCCATTGCTGTCCTCCTGGCATCATTCCCCTTTCTTTCTGTCTCAGGTTCTATGGTCCCGCCTTGGACTCTTTCCCTTGCACGTACCTCCAGCTCCCTTGCTTCTCCACTCCTCCTAGAGCTTCACCCTCCTTGCAGCAATGCTGAGGCCTAGCACAGAGCCCTTGTGTTTGTGGAGCTTCTGAAGATACATGATTTCTTTTGAACACTTGGGTGGTCACAGAGAATGTCGGGCAGGTAGCAGGGCAGGGATTCGTGCTTCCGTCTTATGGATAAGGCAAAGAGGTTAAGTGGTTTTTCCAGGTTATCCAAAGGGGAGCCTCAAACCCATTCTCCTGGCCCCAACTCTACCTCTCCTCTTGAAGGCAGCCCTTCTAGACTAGGTTAGGATGTGGATACTTGGTGATGGTGTGGTGGGGGCAGAGCACCCCAGCAGAGGGGAGAGTGTTTCCTAGTGATGATGGGGGCAGGAAAGGCGGTGGTTCAGACGGACTGGGACTGGGGTGTCCCTCACAGGCCCCATAGAGGCTGAGAAATCCTCTCAGGGGCCTTTTTGCAGAGGTGCGCTGGCCACAAAACGCAAAACCAGATGCCTCGGTAAAGCGCACTAAAACAGAATTCCTCCCGCTTCCCAGCCTTCTGCAAATCCCATTTCTTTCCTTACTGGGGCTCAGGCAGCGGAGGGCCCTGTATCACTCTGCACATCAAAGACGCCACCAGGTTTCCCAGCACAGCTCTAGAGGCTTTTAACCAGCCCCTGACAATAAAATCGCTTTTAAATAAAAACCAAGACTCAATATTCGGCAGAAAAGGGATTAACAGGATCAGTCCGGGATGACATCATGCTATTTTTGTTGGCACTTTCCCAGCTCAAGTGTGAGGAGTCTGGGCGTGGAGGGAGGATATACATATTCTTTTCTTTTCAACTGACTTAGCCTCTCTGAGTCTAGGTCTGAAAAGCCCGGGGAGCTGGAGGGAGCTGGCGCGGCTGGGGGTGACCCTCCAGCAAGATCAGGGCATCGGCTAGCTCCAGGCAGAAAGCACACTGGGCCTGTAGGGGCAGAGCAGGGACTGAGATGGCCTATCTGCCGAGTCATTCTCCTGGGGACACAGGTATGGGGAAAGGAAAGGCCTTGTTTGGTGATCAGGCCCTGAACTTAGACAAAGGTGCCCTCCAAAGTGGGCAAACATCCTGGTACAACCAGCGGTGCAGACAGATTGACCCAGAGAACTAGGGCCTGGCTCAGGCATGCACAGACCTCTGGGTGACGGCCACTAGGCAATGCCCAGAATGGCAGATCAGTGAGGGTCTCAGAGGATATGTGCTCCAGTGATTCCCAAACTTATTTATTTATTGTTTTAGTTCAGGAACTCTTGCTTCAAATGAGATACTAAAGCGACCCCACTGGACGCAGAAGACTGGAGGAAGAGGAGCTACAAGGTTTGGAGCCTCTTGGCTGGGCCTCCCTGGCTCCTGAAGCTGCCTTGGAATCTAACACCAAAAATACACCCTGAAAATCTCTGATACTTTGTTCAGTGAACACTTTTTAAGTGCCTGCTCCATGCCAGGCACCTCCCCATGTGAAGGGGGTGCATTGGTGAGCAAAACCAGGCACAGTCACCCCCTCCCTCATGGAGCTTACGTTTTGGTATGGGTTATAGACAGTAATTAAATAACGACACAAGTAAATGTTAGCTCCGTCCTTCCCCAACACAGGAGAAGAAACTGATTTGTGAAAGAGCCACTTTCTTAGCCGGACACTCAGGTTCTGCACTACCAAGCCTCTGCCTTTGTCCCACGTGACTCTCTCATCTAACCCCCGGCACCATCCAGACCCTCGATGTTTTTTCCCAGGTATCAATTGTCTTTTATCCTGGGCTACCTCACATCCCCTTTCCCCATTTCTCCCCCCTGGTCATCTCCACCACCCCTGGGAAGCCCTGTGACAATCCCATGTGTCTGAAGTCTCCTCAGCTGGAAGTGATCCTGCCAATTTTCCTTTCCTCAGCACTTCTGCCTGGTCCAGAAAGGAGGGGAGCAGCTGGCATTGGCGAAGGAGCACGAAACCTGGACAGCATAGCATCCTCATCTTGATACAGGGACCTTAGACGAATCACCCAACCTCACAGAGGAGCCCATGAACTCACCTTGGACTTGTTTGATCTCAGGAATACATAGTTCCTGACCTCAGGAAACTCTTTGAAGACGAGGGTTAATTCTCTCCTTCTGTATCTCCTCCCAGTACCAAATTCAGTGCCTTGAGCTCATGAGGAACTACACGTGACATGGGTGCATCGAGTAGTGAAATTTGTCGGATACTCCGGGGCCAGGGTCTCTCACTTGCTCATTGCTGCATCAGGGCTGATTCCAGTGAGCTGCTCTGAGCTTTTTTCTCATGGGAAGTCTGAAGGCACTCCTTCTGGGATCTCATTCGCAGCCCCAAACATTGATTGAGCATCTACGGCATACCAGGCCCTATGCTAGGGATGACATCTTCTTCTCTCTTCAAAGAGTGTTGGATCTAAAGGAGGAAGCAGATAAGTGAAGCAACAATGACATCATTGAGTGCTAAGTAGAATCAGGAATCAGGGATGACACCAGATGGAGGGGACCCTCCCTCCTCCTTTCAGAGCAGTGTTCTCTAATCCACAGGGGTGAGCAGAAGGTTGGGTGATCCGCCTGTCCTCTCAGGGCCTCCCCTAGTATTGGGGGTCTGCCTCCTGGACCCCAGACACATTGGACGCTTGAGACGCTACTGGTCCCTCTTCTCAGAGGCCAGTGAGTAGATGACTGCTCCTTTGCTACTCCATCTTGTTGAGCTTCCTAAAACAGCCACGCCAGGCTGAATAGGCAGGCACAAGCTGAGTTTTCTACCGAAGAGGTCACAGCCACTTTGGAATTCTAATACAGGGGAAGAAAAGGCAGATTTTCTTGTTAATTTGGACTTTGCCGTGAATCTTAAAGGAAAAGCACTTAAAATGAAATCTATCACCAACAGGGGTCTCAATGACATTCTCTGAACCTGCTGCAACAAACCCTGAGCTTCTCCTACACTTTAGCAAGGCTCTAGGTTTTCAAACCTCCATCACCCTCTCCTCTCCAATCTCTCTCATGGCCACTCAAATCCTAGGAACCAGCAGGGACCAAGGAGGGGTAAGTTCTAAGTCCTGCATTTCATGCTCAATGGCGAATATGAATCTTTCTCTTTGGATTTCTTCACGACAGTCCCATCCGTGTGAGCTGCATTCATGTGCGTTCTATGATCCAATAGTGCCATGAAATTATATACTCTTCTTCCCCAAACAGTAATTAATTTGGGGAGATAGTACTATGTAAGCCACACAAGAGGAATTCAGCTGTTCAGTGGTGTGCTAGAGCTAGCCAATATTGGCTTGCAAGAGGTGAATGCTAACATTGTCAGGAACTTTGCAAGCCGGTTGTTAAACATTACCAACTGCCTCATATAATTATTAAATAGGAAATTATATAAATTTATAATTAAATACATTAAAGCAAATTTAATAAATACTAAAAATTCATTACTTTCTAATTGTTTTACAACACTGTACTGGTATCTGTGTTCTTGAAGTTATTTACATTTGTTATATCTATACGGTGGAACAGCATATGTGTACAACTGCACACCACTATCCAACTCTGTGTTCAGTGACGTCATGTTGATAGCCTGAAGTCAGCCATGATGAGAGTATTTACACCATGGAAATTGGCCAACACTACAAGGCAGGGCTCTACTCCCCCGACCCAGAGCTGGTTGATGAACTATTACCAGCCCTACACTTGGGAAAAGGCCGTTTCTTCAGTTGGCTCTGCACTTGTCCAACATCCTCACGTCATTTTGCAGGGTTTCTTGCCTGCTCTGCCTGGAGCCTATTAGAGAAAACAGCCCTTATTAGAGGCAGGTGCCTCAATTACTCAAGGAAAGACTGTGTCACTCTCTTAGAAGATGGGAAAGTTGACAGTTCTGTAAATAAGAGGTATATGCTGAATGCTTGGTGAACACAGGCTCTAACTCAGCCTGGTGGGGTGCAGTTAGGGAAGGCTTTCCTGAGGAAGTGGTGCTTGAACTAAGATGGACTTCAGATTTCTGGGGGATGTGGGGCTCGTGCAATGGGGTGGGTGAAGCCAGAAGACAAACCTGGTGCTTCTCTCTAGAGCATCGGTTCACTCGATGGCAGTTAGAAACATTGCTTTAAAAGTAAAACACACATGACAATATTATGTAGAAGTTGTGTGATGTGGGGCAGGTTACTTAACTGCTCTGTGCCTCTCTTTCCACAGCTATAAACTGAGGATAATAACTGGACCTATCTAACAGATTGTTTTAAAGATGAAATTAGATGTGTGAGCAGCGCTTGGAGCAATGTTAGCATGTGTTCTTTCCAGGTATTTCAAGCAGAGGGAATAGCATGAGTGAAGCCCAGAACTGAGACAGGCGTGTTCAAGCAAGGGCAGGCTGATCCACGTGGTGAGAGCATGGTGTGCACCTGGGGAGAGCCAGCCGATGAGGCTGGGGCTTTCCCGGCTCATCTCCAAGGAGACCTACTGAACATCATAGCCAACTGTCCCTGGCCAGCTCACTTGCCCTCTCTGTTCTTTCCGGGGCATGAGGGGGGATGGGCCTGCTGACCTTTCAGATCCCTTCTGGTGCCCACAGCCCACATTTTATTTCATCTTTCCTCCATCTCTCCGCTCTCTGAACACCCACACAGAACAGTCAGATCCTCATAGTTCAATGATTAAGTCCCTTTTTATATTACTCACCAGCTACCTTAGGAATTAGTCTGCCCATCCCCAAACAACAAAGAAAATTACATATTTGACTTAAAAAACGAAGCTGAAGAGATAAGCCGGTTTTATGAAGTTACCTTTAAAGAAATAAATTTTGCTAATTTCACGGCAAATTATGGCACAGCACATGAGAACCGAAGAACTCTGTGGTCTGTGGAGTCAGAGAGATTTGACTTCAAATTCCTGCCCACCAATGACCAAAATTTGTTTCTTCTTTTAACTTTCATTTCCTCCTCTCTGAAATGGGCTGGTAATAGGAGTACCTGCCTCATAGGGTTATTGTGAAAATTAAATGACATAAACCAAGTGACATCTGAGAGGATGGGATAACCTTGCTTTGCCCTCGGGACCCCGTACAGAATACGGAGGCTGGGGCTGGCTCCCTCCCTTCTGGGTACCATCAGCAGGTGGTGTCCCTCCGCCCCATGTCACAGCTCCTGCCACACTGTCCTTTCCACACCGCTCTCTCTGTCTGCCACCTCTGATCCTTCACCCCAGGTGGCAATGGCTATGCACCCCCTGCGTGCGTTCCCCACACTCTGCCCACATTTTTGTAAATAGCCCCTTTAGTCAACCCTCCTCAGACAACTCGCTTGAGTGATTTGAGTGTTCAACCTGCTTCCTGCAGGGCCTGACCAATACACTTAGCATAGAACCTGGCCCATAGCAGGTGTTCAACAAATGGAAGCAATATTCACATGCAGAATAGAAAGCTCTGTGCCCTGCTAAAGGAATACCTGGGCGTATTTATCCAACAACATTTATTGATTCAACAGCTGTTTATCACATGTTATTTAAAGTTTATTTTTCGTTTATCATGAAGCACCTACCATGTATCTATTGGTCAGTAAGGTCTTGGGGGTTACCTTCTTGCCTGTTGGTTTCAGTAGAGGGAGGGAGCTTGGTGGCATTGCCTCTCCTGCCAACTGATAAGCAAACTCACCAGTCTCAAGATGAGGAACCAGTCAGAGCTCTTACCAAGAACTGAGCAGAAAGTCATTATCAGGAAAAGGGGTTTCACTCACTGAGTGCTCTCTGGGGAGGGTACAGCCACATTGGGGTAAGTGGCCCTGTCTAAATGGGCCTTGCTCTGGCCCTAACCTAGACGTGAAGGCGTCTAGCAAAGACTTGGAGGATCCTCTAAAGTGAGGGAGGAGCCCTGGATGGAGGTCAGGGACCTGGGTTCCGGCCGCTTAGAGCTGCTCCCTTTCTGTGGGTGGACAGTGATTGCCCTCTCGGGACGCGGTTTCTGCCTCTGTAAACTGAGATCGTTGGTGGTTTAGGTAACAACGTCTGATAACAGCAGAAAATGATGCCCTCACTTCAGCCCCAACCCTCCAAAGGTCTCTGCTTTTTTATTAGCATGTGGGCCTATGTGTGTGGAGAATGACTTTCTTCACTCAGTTTAAGTTTCTTTGCCCCTCCCCCCCCGCCCCGTTCCTTCTAAAGGCACTGCTGAGCGCCACCTAATTGACCAGGCAGAGATTCCTGCTCCACTTTTACAGCTTTTATCGTAATAGTGTATAGTCTGAAGTTACACAGTAGTTTTTTCTTTTACTCAACACACTTAAAAAAAAAAAAAACTTAAACACATACTTTAACCAGGCTCTAAACAATGATATTTACAAAAACATGGATTTTGTGTTCCACTGTTTTTCTAATACGTATGTAAAGTTTGTTCATTGATACCCTAATGTCCTCCCCTGTCCTCAGTGGTACGGGAGCTACATTTGGTGAGCAGTGACTTATTGTGCAGCCAACGTTCTGACACCTACCTGAGGCTTCCTTGAAGTTATGCTGGAAAATTTTTGGGATGGTCATATCAGTGAAGATCAGAGGCAAAACTCTGGGGCTTATACAGTGATATAATTCTTTTGGAAATCAGATTGTCAATATGTATTAGGAGACTTATAACATGTAACCTTGTATTATGTTGGCGCAAAAGTAATTGTGGCTTAAAAGGTTAAAAAAAATTGCAAAAACCACAGTTACGTTTGCACCAGCCAAATATTTCTAGAAAATAAGTCCTGAGATAACCCCCAAAGCAGAAAATCCCTGATTTATTTCATAATTCCACGTACAATAGCAAATGTTTTGGCAGTAATCTAAGATTCTAGTGATTGAGATAAATAAATCATGGTGTATCCTTCTTTATAAAATGTTACACAGCCACTAAAATGATGCTTATTCTATAAAATTAAGTGAAAGTAGGATATTCACAATGGCTATTAAATATGAATGGGTGAACATTACTGTTTAAAATATAACATGCATAAAACAAAGACTTGCAAGAGATATTGCTAAATGTTAGCAAAGGTTTTCAGGGAGTGGGACTACAGATAGTATTTTCCCCTCTACTGTGTACCTCTTCATTATTTCCAAGTTTTAAGAAGTTTAAGGGTGAGAGGATTAAACCATTGATAAGATTATTTATGCATCTTTTATATCCACTCTCTGGATAGGGATACTGCCTCAAGTCATTCAGTCCAAACCAGTCTTCAAAAAAGATGACGCATTAAGTTGTGTGTGTCTGTGTGTGAGCGTACACATGTGCACACACATGTCAGAGCATGTCAAATGAGTTCCTACGGAGGAACACTACAGATCGACAGGGAGTCCCTAGGAAAGGGAGGCCCAATCACAGTCCCTGAGCCTTCCATGACTGCGTGCACCCCGCTGCCCTGGCAGTGCTTGAAACACATTGTCCTTTAAGAGAAATGCCCAGTCTGACATCTCAAATTACTGCCCAGGGCCAGGGGGAGAGAGTGGAGAGAATCCCTAGGGGTGGGGTGCCTCCTGCTGAATGTCTTCAGGACAGTCCCCTTGGCTATCAAGGTTCTGAAGGCCATGGTCAGCAAGTACCATGGGAGCCCTGCGACAGGCACTGAGCTAGGCAATGTGGGAGCTAGAAAATAAGCATTGAGATGACATGAATTAATAAGAACAGAGTAACTATAACAACAAAATACCTACTCTTTTCTGAGTGCCTACAATGCCTGTGCATACAGTGATATGTTACATGAATTTTATCCCATTTAACACTCATAACCACCCTAGGAGAGCGGGTTACGGCCCCCATTTTGTGGATGAGGAAGCAGATTCAGAGAAGTTAAGTAACTTGTGCAAGGTCACACAGCTAGGATTCACACTCATGTCTGACTAATTCCAACACTCCACCTCTTTCAGTGATGCTGCCCTGACTCTCCATGGAAGGAATCGAATGCTCTTCGCTCCCTCCCCTGCTTTACCAGGTCTGTTAAAGTGCTGGGTAAGTGGGGATGTGCTAATAAATCAAGCAGTGGCTTCTGGGATACAAACAAGTGCTGCTTCCGCTTGCTTAAGTCAAGTTCATCTTAGCCTTGCTCAGCCAATGCTCAGCCATGGAGAGAGCCAGGATCCACCCATAGGAGATGCTGAGATGCTGACGTGCACACATGTGAACTACTGGGGACTCAGGAGGCTATACTTTATTAAGCAGTCATGGTGATTACGTTCATAGTAATAAAAAAAAAAAGGTGAGATTAGGAGCCCCTTTCTCTCTGGCTCCCTCTCACTCAGATTCAGCCCAGAGCACATATTTGTGGTTAAATTATTAACCCCTAAAACAGGAAAGAAATGATGACAGTCGTAACTCTTCCCCCCACCCCACATACACTTCTTCATGCTATAACAATTTGCTGAAATGCTGATTTAATCATAGTAACCTAATTGCTAGGTTTGAAATAATAATGATGATCACAATAATAAAAGAATTGCTCTCAAATTGTTCTGAGCGACGTTGCAACATCAGCTGCCATGCTCACTCCCCAAGAAAGAATTTACATTTTAAGATTCAGTTCTAGTCAGGCAAACGGCTCCCCAGGAAGATAAGTGAGTCTTTATTTTTACCTTGCCCAGAGTGAAATCGTACTTCTTTCTGCAAAAGCAGGTGAACAGCAATTTCTAGGCAGTATTTGGGCTGTTAAAATGTGCAGACATCCAGGGAGCCAGATTGGAAATGAAATCTGTGGGCTCTCACAGAGAATCCTGGGCTCTCGCTGAAAGTAGCCTTTTTCAGTGTGACATTGCATTTAGCTGTGGTTTCAGGGAGGCCCCTACCTGGTAGGAACGTGGCTCTCTGGCTCTCACGGGCACAGACATGGTGGCAGCTTTTGTGGAACACCTCTGCAAACCAGGGTGGAGGTGTGCCAGCTAATCAAAGACATAGGGTAGAGATGAAGATTCAAAGGTCTTTCAACAAAGCCTGAATGCCTACTGTGTGTGGCTCTATGTAGGTGAAAATGACAACGATATAGCCTTATAGCCAGTAAAGGAGAACCACGTACACTGATAATTACTTGTAATCAAAAAGTGCTCTAGAAAAGAGATGCTTTGGGAGCCAAGGGTAAACTGAGTCAATCAGAAATAAAACCTATTTATTTTGTATTTATGAGATGCAAGGGTCCATAAATAACTGTGATTCAAATCTGTTATATCCTTCACAGTTTTTTGTTCATCTGTTTGAACACTTTCTAAGAGAAGTGATTAAAATACATCATTATGATTGTGGATTGCCAGTATCTTCTTATAATATTGTCAGTTTTTGCTTTATATATATAATATTTTGAAGCTATGTTGTAAGATGCATACAGATTCAGGATAGTTTTATATCCATATATATTTTATTTTTTTATTTTTTGGTAAAATGTTCCCTTTATCAAGATCTTCTTTATTGCTAAGTTTCTGTCTTGAGTCCTATTTTGTTTCATATTCATATTGCTAAATCAGCTTTCTTTTAGTTAATACTTAACTAGTATATTTGCTGCTAATCTTTTGCATTCAGCCTTTTTTTGTCTTTGGTTTTAGAAATGTCTTTTGTGAATAGCTTTTAGCTAAATTCCAACCCCTAGGCTAGTGCCTAGAACATAGTAGGTGCTCAGTAATTATTTCTTAAATGAGTGAATGAATGGGAAAAAATTAAATCCAATCTGAAAAGTGGATTAGCAGATGAGTTTAACCTCTTCTATTTGTTGTGATTGCGGATATATTTCACTGACTTATACCACTTTTCTGTTTTTTAACTATCACCTGTTTTGTTTTCTGTTTTTTCCTGCTTTATTGCCTACTACTAGATGGATTTAAATATGCTTTATTACATTTCCCTTTCTACTAGCTTGAAAGTGATTTCTTTCCATATCACTTCCTATCTCTGAGTTACCAAGAAGAAAATAGAGAAAAAAATAGTAAAAACTATTTACTGAGCATCCTGTGACGGGCATCATGCTAGTCATTCACTACGTCCTTTGATCAGCACAAAAGCTCTGTCAATGCAATAGGAGTGGCCCCATTTTAAAGATAGGATTATTAAGACTCACAGCGAGGTAACCTGTTCAAGTCCCCACAGCCAGTGACCAGCAGGTCTGGGATTAGAACCCATTCGGGGTGATCTTGAAAGCTATATCCTTCCCACTGCAGGCCACTCAGCTGACAAAGCCCAACCTCCAATTGCTGAAAGATGGTTATCACGGTGGTTCGTAGTCCCCACAGCCATATTCTGATCAGCAGACCTTGTCATCTCTGGGTCCCAGTGATAATTCAGAAATGGAAATGATAGAACACAGGCCTGGGTACAAGTTCCGAGCAAGAGAAAGTCAAAAGCTTAAAACCCTCTAAAAATGAAATCCTCCACAAGCTGGATGACTCTTGTCAACTTTTTAAAATGACTTTTCAGAGCTGACCACTTACTGTCTTTGGGAGTGCTTTCCTTTTTCCCCAGCAGCCAGAGGCGCTTCAAAACCAGACAGAAAGAACTGTAGGTCTTTCTACAGTTAGCAGTGTAGCTACACACAGCTCTCCAAATATTTGTTCTTTCTTCAAACAGGTTGCTCTGCTTTGATTTCCTTCCTCTGGAAGGGGACTGAGGACCCAGAAAAGTGAGAGGCAGAGACCTAGGGCCACACAGTCACTGTTGGAGGAGAGGAAGGACAAAAGCTTCCGAGGCAGTATTAACATGCAGCGAGCCTTTGATGAGGTCAGCCATGGAGGAGTCAGGTGCAATGAATGAGATTACCCACAAGCCCTCTAGCTCCCAGAGTTCCTATTGCAGTAAACAATGCCCCGTGGAATGATAATCCTGGTGTTGAATGTCCCACTCATTTTGCAGGGGTACAGGTGTATCTTTGTCTGAAAAGGTGGTTTTCCTTTTCAGGATGAGAGTGACCGGATTTCCGAAATACCACTCAGGGTCTGCAGCCATGCTTAGTCACTGCTCTGGCAGTTTCCGGAGCGTGCGCCCAGGGCTGGCACAAGGGCCTCACCGAGCCCTGCTCAGGATTTCATCTCCTGTAGAGCCACATGAGGGACACTGGCTCTTGAGAGGCATTTTTCAAGGTGTGGACTACCTGATTCAGAATTACCTGGCTGTGGGAAGGGAAACAAGCGGGCTTGTTGGAAGACTAATTGGGGTTCCACGCCAGACCTACTGAATCAGAATCCAATAGGGGACCCCAGAAATTTGCGTTTTCAATAAGTGGCCCAGGTTATTTTGGTGCTGAGTCTAAATGTCTTCAAGGGCTTCCTGCAGGTGCTCAAAGCTTCCTGCAAGGTACCGGGCTGGTGTGAGGAGGCATGGGGGAAGTGACCAGAAGTCCTGAGCCCCATATTTCTCTTTGGCTTGCTGTGTGACCTTGAGCAAGTCACCTCACCACCCTGGGCACTATTTCCTTGTCTGTTAAACAGAAGCCTCTAGAGCTTCTTAATGGAGGAACTAGGCCAGAACTCGGTCTCCGTTTTGGACATATGAGTTTGAAGTGAGAGCAGGACTTCTAAAAGGAGATAACTGTAGCTAATTTTTATTGCGTGCTTGCTGTGTGCCAGGCACTGTCGTAGATTTATTTGTATGAGCTCATTTTCTTTTTACCACTGCCCTGTGAGGTAAGCACTTTCCTATTCCCATTTTACAAATAAAAGAATCGAGGCAAAGAAAGTTTAGGGTCACATAGGTAGTAAGCGGTGGAAATTGGTTCCAAACTCAGACAGACTCCAGAGCTCTTAACAACAAAGGTATTATCTCAGTCATAAATGTCCTGCTGGCAATCGGAAATACTGGAGCAGCTAAGAGGCTTGGTGATCAGGCAACTGTTGCAATTATGTAAACAGAGGTGACAGATGGAAAGCTAGAGGCATGAGGAAGGAGCAGAGAACGGGAGCTCCAATAAATAGCTTCTGAATTACTAACCCAAGGTGACATAGCCCTGCTCACTTCTTTAGGGTTGTGTGACTCAGATTGTGTGTGTGTGTGTGTGTGTGTGTGTGTGTGTGTGTGTGTGTGTCGGGGTAATTTAAAGCATCATGACAGGTGGGTGGAAGAATCTCGGGGTGGGGGGGAGCAAAGGTCCATTTCAGAGTGCCCTGCCTCTGCCTGCCTCCCCTAATTAAATTCTAGGATAATAGCTCTAATTTACTCTTTCCTTCATAGCAATCTGAAGGCAGATCGTCCCTGTTTGTTGTTCTAAAGCTTTGAACACACATCCCGGAAGTTACAAAATGACCATGAAGCCACACTCCCCTCACCAGAGGTGACTAGATAGCACCAGGGCCTAATTTGGCATACGGCAGAGATTGGGCCAGTATTTGACAGGGGGTCAGGCAAGGCCCCCAGGAGGCTCAGTTACACTGTATGTGCCTCCTGTTCCTGGATGAGGGAGGGGCTGGAGCTTCCACGGAAGTGAAGGGCTTTGTTGGTGACAGAAGCTATGCTATGGCTTTCTCAGCTCTGCTGTTCTCCTTAGGAAGGAAGGGAGGCTCCCTTTTCTGCCCCAGCCTCAGCTCTCACCTTCATGATAAGGATTCCCAGTCTCTACTCCCAGCCTGCGTCTCTCGCTGGAGCCCAGACTGTTACATCCAACAGCCTCCTGGACGTCTGTCTTCATGTGGAGGCCCTTCTGGTGACTCAAATTCAACTTGTCTCGAACCAAATTCAGACTGTTTACCCCTAATCCTTCTGTCTTTTGCTCTTCTTTTGGTTAATGGGTACCATTAACCAAAGTGCCAAGTCCTTTGGTGGCTTCCATCCCCTGCAGGGTGAAGCCCAGGCTCCTGGCACAGAACCCAGGGATCTCGGGGAGTCACATCCATCTACCTTCCCATCCCCGTGCCCAGCCCTCTGCATTCCAGCCACACCTGTGCCCTTTTTACCCCTTGGTGTCTTTCCTCCAACTAGTTATTTATTTTTTTTGAATACTTTTCTTGCTCTGGCAGTCTGATTGCACTTTCTTATCCTTCAAGGGCAGGCTCAACTCCTTTGGATCGCTTTCAAGATTTGCAACACTTCCGCTCCCTAGGAGTGCTCCCATGGCCCTTTGTGCATACCACAAGCACACACTGGTCACTTTGCATTGTTAATATGTGTTTACATGAATACCAGGCGTCTGAGCTTCTCCACAGAGATAGGCGCTGTATCACACCTGGAGAGCACCTCTGTCATAGACTCAAACTCAATTTTGTGTTCCCAATGCCTGGTGAGTGCTCAGGAGATGCAGTGGAATCAATGAACACATGATTCAATAATGGGGTTAGAATTTGTGGGAAATGGGCCTGCAGTTTATGGGCACCTCCGGATTTTATCCTGAGTATAGAAAAGGTCAGATGCCTGGACAGACTAGCCAGAAGCCATGTAGCCCAGGACTCTGAACATGTGTGATTCTCAGGGAAGTGCCAGTATTGGGCCATGTGTGACTTGTGGGCACCCCGGGCTCACCCTTCCACGGCCACTTCCGCTCCCACTATCCCCAGTCCTGCAACAACTCGCCACCTTCCTGTGTGTGAGTCTGGGTCTCTGTCTTTGCTCCTGTCCTTATGGAAATCCCCCCACCACTTCTAGGAAGCCTCTCTTGATTAAATGGATGGGGGAAACAGCGCGAGCTTTTCCAAAGCTCCACCATCGAACAGCGTTTCCCTCCCTGGCATTTCCAGTTAACTGCAGTCAGGGTTTGTGCCTCTTAGTCCCATGAGAGCCGAATTTTCCTACGCTCCTCATTAGGACCACCAGGGCCATTTGTTAAACACAGCTCCTGGGCTCCACTGTGGACCTACAGGCAGACCTTATTTTAATGTGCTTTGCTTTACTGCGCTTCACAAATGTTGCATTTTTTACAAATTGAAGGCAAAACCCTCTACCGGCAAAAAGATTACAACTTGCTTTATTGTGGGGGGGGGGTCTGGATCTGAACCTGCAGTATCTCTGAGGTCTGCCTGTACTGAATCTGGATTTTCATGGCCGGGGCCTGGAATCTGTGCCTTTGGCTGTTAAAAAAAACAGCCATCTGGCAAGTTAGAGAGACACTATGTTAGAGTTTAAGTGCCAAATCAATCAATCAAATAAGCTTCTGTGAGCTCATTATGGGAGAGTGCTATGCAGTTATCATTATCTTGCAGTGAAAATTTATTGAGCCCTTACTATGTGCTTGGCACAATTTTAAGCCATTTATATATTAACTCACTTGTTCTCTGTAACTGCTCTATGAGGTAGGTACTATTATTACCTTCACTTAACAGACGAGGAAACTGAGGCACAGAGACGTGAAGTTACCCAGCTGGGAAGCAGAGAGCTGGGATTAAAACCTAAGCAGTCTGGGTCCTGAGTTTATGCTCTTAACCTGTTGACACTCAGAAGATTAGCATTACTGGAGCAGGCGCATGCTGCTACATGCTGTAGGTGGTGAGTAAACATTCATTGAAAGGAGAAATCTGAAACAGACATCAGGGGACTATTTGACTCATTAGCCTCTTCAGTCAGAGATTGCCAGTTCTCTGCCAGCAATAACTCATGCACTTTTTACAGCGTCTCAGGGAAAGCAGCTCTGAGGTCAGCAATTCTCTTTTGGTTCTGCAGTTCAAGAAATGAGGCCAAGAAGGATCAATAATCAGACAGCATTGGGGGTGCCCACCTCCACGTGGCTGGTGGCTGGGAAATCTGCAGTTTGTTGCTGTGCACCCACGGGCAGGGTTTCATCTGGGGGTCCCTTTTCACATTACACCATCGACTTAGGGCTACAGGGATCTAGTGCGATAAAGCACTTAGGGAAATACGTGAGTCGGGTAACAGAAGTGATAACCAACCAATAGGGTGGCAGCCTAACGGTGGCTTCCGTTGCCATGACACCTCACTCTCAATGGCTTGATCAGGCGGCATCAGGTTAACTGGACTGCACTGCTCTGGGACCTCCAGTCCATGCCCCTGCCCACTTCCTTTCAGGCTTCCTGGTGAATCTAGATGAATTCTAGAACATGTTCCAGTTGCTGCTGGCTGGAACGAATTGCCTCCTCTGTAGGAAAGCATCAAGGACTGGGAGCTGACCTCCACAAAGGCCTATAACACCATGTGTCTAGGTAGAGTTTCAAAAGATTGTAGGCACTGCTGTTCTTTCTCTGAGTCACTGAGAAAATGCCTGCATGGGGGTGGGGGTCGGGTGAGGGGTGGGGATGCTGGTTATGGCTGAATGAGCTCCCCAGATGGGTTGGCACTTGCTCTGAGCCAGGCCCTGGGCTCCCTTGGGCTGTGCACCTGGGACCCCTGTGGCCATAGGCAGGAAGCAAGATATGAAGCTCTCCTAACTCTCCTGCGAGCTCTGAGGCAGTGAGGGGAGAGGCGGGGTGGTCCCACCAGTGAGAGCTGGCCTACCTCCATATACCACACCCATCCCTACAACTCAACCCAGCAGGTGGCTGCCGCTCTTCTGTGACTGAACAGAATCCCTACAGGCCCATTGCCCCTTGGCTCTCGCTATGCCTTATTTGTCACCATTAAGTCCTTCTTTGAAAGCCCTTTCTAAACACATCTTTGGGATGTGACAGTAAGAAGTAAGCCCTTGGTGGTGATGAACCCAGGACAGAAGTGGGCACTCAGAATGGCACCAGAAGAGGGGAGTTTCAGGGATAGAGGACGAGGAGGAAGAGGTAAAGAAGCAGAATTAGAATGTCACAGCTGTGTCCCAATCTTTCCATCAGAATACTGGTGTACAACTTCGGTTGCACATTAGAATCAGGTGGACACTTTAAAAAAAGTACCTATGACTGCTCCCTCCCACCAAAACCCATATTCTTACTTCAATGGTCTGGTGCAGGCCTGGAACCGGAACTTTTTATGGCTTCCCAGGTAGTTCAGATGTAAGTCAGGGTTGAGTCCTACCACCTTGAGAGCGCCCACAGGTCTCCCATTCTGGCTGGTGCGTCATTTACTCCTCTGCTAAACGTGGGCCCTTCCTCAGTCGGGAAAAGCGATTTCTTTAGCTCTCTCACTAATTGCTAAAGATCTCTACACAGGGAGCATTTGCAACCCTAAAGTTCTGTGATTCTAGCTGTAAGCTCCCTGAGGGCAGGACCACACCTATCTTGTTTTTGGGGACTTCAGCACCTAGTAAGAATGACTGTTTGGTGTCAGAGTACTGACAGCTACTCACTAAAATCTTTTGAGTCAAGAACGCTCATAGCTGCAAGTGATCCTTACCTTCCTCAATAGTAAAATGGGTTGAGCAACAATGAAGTCTGTCTTTCACTGTTATAGAGAACAAGTGGGGTTGGTATCTGAAAGAGTTTTGTAAAGTCTGATTCAGCTGTGAATTACTGCACTGCCCCTTTGCTCTGAGGAATGAGCTCCTATTCATCCTTTAAAACCCCGTTCAAATATCACTCCTCTAGAATTCTTCAGAAGATTAACCACACACTGTACACACAACCCTATTATAGCACTTATCATTCCATATTCAGTGTGACGTTAGTCAACGGCTACTGAGCTATTTATCTGCCAGTCACTGGGCCTAAAGATTTACTGCAACAATTTGATGCTTATTTGTCTGTTGCGTGAGAATCGTAGCTTCCTAGTAAGAGCGGAGGCTGGAAGGTAAATCAATATACGCCCCCCGCCCCACCCCACACACACAATGTTTAGATGGTTTTGTTTCTGGAAACTTTTTCAGCAACAAAGAGAATGTCACTTCTGTGTTTCTGAAGCTTGAGTGACTATGTATTGGGGATTTATTTATAGAAAAAGGGAGATTTTGGAGTTGGGAGGAGACAAGTGAGCAAAGGGGCTGGGGAGGGGGAGCAGACGGTTTTAGAATGCAGGGCAAGGAATAGTGGAAAAGTCACCTGGGCCCCACAAGTGCACTTTGAGTTGAATCAGTCTGCTTTGGAATGAAGACATCATAGACGGAGGGCCAAGGTTATACAGCCCCATGAACTGGGGAGAAGATTGGGGAAGATACACTCAAGTATGGGGGACAAGTTACATGAAGACAACCCTACATTAGATCCACTTGAAAGTTCCGAGTTTTTCTGCATTCTTGAGATCCCAAAGGAACCCAGAGGATTCTGAGACAATATCTTAGAATCATAAAACTGAAAGGCATAAACTTTGATTGGCAGATGGCCACAGAAAACAATTAAGTATCTTACTGTATCAGGCAGCAGAAAAGGATTTTAACTGATTATAAACCTTTTTATTAACACGTCAGGCTTTCTAGTGAACCCAGTGTAATGCTGATCCCCAAACTGACAAAGACAGTGTTCCCAAAGTAAATGCCTCAGACGTGAGCTCTGCAGGATGCTAACAGGAGTTATGTACAATACGGCTCTGTAGGCAATCATTTTGGGAAACGCTGGATTATACAAATTTAAGCACAGACGTCTCCATTTTTTCTTTCTTTCTTTTCTTTTTCTTTTTTAAAAATCTAGCTTGTCTCAGAATCTTTAAAATGGGAATGTACCTTATGAATCTCCGAGAGGGATACGTAGTATTCCCCAAACCAGTTTCAACACAGAGCTTCCTTCCCGTCCCCTCCCCTCCACTCCGCTCCTTTCCCCTTCTTTTCCCTCCCCTTTTCTGGTAGCATAACTTGAAGCAATAGTGTTTCATACATGTTGGGACATGCTGCTGTAAACTAATCTCACTTGTGTATATAGCAGTTGGGAAAATCCTAAACGTAACATTAATGAGTCAAATTCAACAGTACATTTAAAAATTTCACCAGGAAAAAATAGATTTGACTCCATAAATGTAAAGACAATGTAGTATTAGGAAATGGTGAAGATAATTTCTAACATTAACAGGTAAAATAAGAAAAAAAATATGATAATCTCAACAGATAATGAAAATTTATCTGGTACGTTTCAATATTGATTCCTGATTTTAAAGTCTAAAAACTAACATTAAAAAAATAGCTCCTTAATGGGATAAAAACAATCCATGGTAAATTAACACAAGATCATTGATTTTATTGATATTATTTAACATGGCTCTTGAAGTTGTATAGTGATTCATGAAGTAAAATTATACATATAAAGTAAAAGATAAAATTATTATTTGCAGACGATATAATTATCTATCCAGGAAAAGGAGAGAATCAATTGAAAAAGTACTGGAATTATTCCGAGAAAGTAAGATAATAGCTAGATGCAGGATATGTTTTCCAAATCAATAATTCAAATTAGAAGCATTTAGCAAAAAAAGATTCCAATTCCCAATTTAAAAAAGTTAACTCAAGATTAAGTGCTCTCCTAGCCAGGAGAGGATAAAAGCCCATTGTTTGTTTTTTTCCTGGGGCTTGAGCCTACAGGAGGGTGAAACTATGAAGCAACTGGTTGAGACCCCCAAAGATTTCTAATGGCAGGGCAAGTGCAGCATTCCTTTCCCTCCATCTGAGAGCCTGTGCTTTCCCAGACCGCATTCCTGGCAGCGGTCCAGGCTCCCACCTCTGCTGAGGCCGGCATCCCCCACCCCGTGACCTCATCAGAAACATCCACTCCTCAGGCCAGGACTTTCCACCACAAATTCTTCCTCAACAGAGGCCCCTCCGGCAAACTGAGAGTGGACCTGTTACAGACGGCGTTCTCTAACTCTGAGTCAAGATGGGGACCCCGCTTTGGGGCATGAACCATCCCCAGAAGCAGTCTGGCTCAGAGTAGGTTTTTTAAATGTTTGGAGACTGCAAAAGAGCAACGATGTTTTTATCCTGCACACCTGTGCACATTTTCTTACAACAGATTAGCAGAACGAAAAAGCAAAATAATTCCTACTGCCACCCCTTCCCCTACTTCCATCCCCAAACTGACATATCCAACACAAACAAAAAGGAAATCGTAAAATCAGACCTTGCTAAAATTAAGAGATAGCATTTTATCTTGCTTTACTAAGAAGACATAGGTAACCTTGAACTATTTCTGTTCTCGTGTCATACCCGTGCCTTGTTCAGGGAACAAGCATTCCGCTAAATGATAATTTAGGAATGCTGCATCAGTGAGAAAACTCTGAACTGGGAGGGAGAGACATCTGGGATGTTGGTCTGGGTTGTCACAAATGGGTCCGATGAACTTTGGCAAAGGCTGTCTCTCTCAAGGTCAAGGTTCTGCTCCGTGATGGGGGGTAGGGTGGGGTGGGATGGGAGGTGACTGGGGTGGGTGTGGGTGGGATTAGTGTAGAGCTCTGTTGTCCAATCTGGTAGCCACTAACCACGTGTGCTTATTTAAATGTAAATCAATTAAAATTAATAAGAGTAAGTGAAATTTCAAATTTGCAGTTGCACTAGACATATTTCAAGTGTTCAAAAACCACTTGGCTAGTGGTCACCATATGGGACAGTGCAGATAGAACACTTCCACTATTGCAGCACTGCCCTAGACCAGAAGGGACATGATTCCCTTCTACCATTCTTCTCCGTATGGAACTCTGGACAGATACTGCTAATCAGTCTGTCATACATTCTTTCCCACTGCACTCTGAGGTGTCGTCACTATCCATCTCAGAGATCCTGGAATATGTGTGAAATAAATCGCATTCTTCCAGGGACCAGATCTGAGTCCTTAACCTTTTTCGTGCTGTGACTCCTTTGGCAGTCTGGTGAAACCTATGGGTTCCCCTCAACAAAATACCAAGGATTAGAAAAGAAACCAATTATGTTGTATAACTTTCAACATAATTGAAAAAAGAATAAATGTTTGACATAATAATAGATATGCTTCCTTATTAACACACCAAATAACAAGATCTGGTGGCAGGTAACTTTTTACTTATAATGTTATAATTTTACCATAATTTTGGAGTAGTGTTGAAAGTAAATGACATTTTGAAAACTTTGTAATAGCTATAATGATATAAAAATGAGTACGATTTCTTTGGTGAAAAAGCCACAGATCCTGCCAACACTACTGTGGTCTGTTGCCTTCATTCATAATGGAAGGAAATGCTAGTTTTCAGTTAGTAGTGAAAATAAAGACATAATTTTTTTCCATCCCAATTCATGGACTCCTTGAATTCTATCGACAGATCCCTTGGAGTTCCATGGACCCTGTGAGGAACCCCTAGACTAGGTGATCTGTGAAGTCTCTTCCAGGTTTGCCATATTATGACCACATAAAATAAATTTCTCGAATTTCCTCACGTACTTATGAAGTATCAGGGTGCCAAGACTGAAGCTCCTAACGGTGATCTCCCTTCTTCTAGAATACTCCATGGCGTTGAGGAGACATAATGTGGGGTGATGGCGAGGTCTCTTAGGAATGGGGAAAGGAGAGAGGAGTGGAGAATGAAGAAGGGGATCAGAGGAATACTGGAGAAATCTCTGTCACCTTTGTCACTTCCTGTGGTGAAGACAGGAGGAGAGGGGTTCATTGTGACTGAAGACCGCAGCTGACCACAAAGTCATTCCCTCCACAAAGAATGCAAAGTGAATACCGCGAACGCAATGTATACACTAGAAAACTAAATCGTCTGCATCTGGAAATGACAGCCCCTCCTGTTCGTCCTCTCCTCCCCAAAGGCCTTTTATGTCATGACCTTCAGTGTTTTCTGGACAGTTTTATGTCTTTTTCTAAACAAATGGAATGAATGCCCATTAGTGCAAAAGGAGTTTCTATAAATACCAGTGACAGTGTGGGAATAAATATTTATAACCTGGGCTCTGAGACCAACATATTCTCATTTCTAACAGAGCCCCAAGCCAGACCTATGCCAATGCAAATTAATTTACATAAGAATTTCTTTTCAGTTTATAAGAAACATGAGCCTGCTACCTTCTTCTTGGAATCTTGACAGATCACAAACTCAAACTTACAAACTACTGGCTGCAGCAGAAATACCCAAATGAGACTTGATTTCCCATTAGTTAATGTTTCATGAACTTGGAGCCGAGCAGAAAATATCCCCTCCACAGTCTTCTCTCTGGCAGAATGCTGTCCCCAGGCCAGTCGAGGAAAGGCCTTTTTTTTGAGGGAAGGCCCTTTATTTCTTTGACAAAGTCGCTCTGGAGTGTTCAGAATGCATTGTTCCAGTCTTTCAGTCTTTTGTTATTCATTTACTCATTCATTCATTTATTCATTCATTCATTCATTTTGCAAAGAATTATTTTACAGTTACTGTGTTTTCAGTTTAGGATTAGACACTGGGGAGATAAGAGCTAGCATTAAATGGGCACCTTCGATATGCCAGGCATTAGTGTGATGAATTTTTCATCTATTATCATATTTAATTCTCACAACCACCCTATAGTGTTGGAATTATTATCCAGTCCTAGATATGAAGAGTTTGAGGCTTTCAGAAGTGAAATAATTACCTAGTTAATAAACCAGCTATTCACAAGTAATGATTTACTTAAGTAATTCCTCAGAAAGGGGAAAATGTAGAATATGATTCTACTTCTCCAGGGGTTTAAGTCTACATGGGGAGACAATACAGATATAACTGAGGATAGCTAAGTTACAACTATAGATGGGAGAAATAAATAGCAAGACAAGGTACGGTGATTACCTTTTGAAATGAGAGAAGAGATAAGAAAGGTGTACGGGTCATTATGGACTGAGACAGTCAGTGAAGGTGCACTTACATCAAAGCGTAGAGAAGACTTGGCTTTTGAAGGGGATGAAAGAGGACGTTCCAGAGGGGCAGGGTGGTGGTAAGCAAAGATCCAGAATCAGAAATCCAATGCAGTTGGGAGGTGGGGTGGAGCACGCCATAAGGTACAGACCTATTAAAGTGAGGTTATTCCTTAGCATAATGCCTTATATGTAGTCAGTACTGAATAAATACTCGATGGAGGAACAACCAGAGGCATCAGAGAATGAAAGAGTGAGTGGATAAGTACTGGTGTGTGCGTGGGAATGAGGCTGGCTGGATGTGGTAGGACTCGGTTATGGAGGGCTTTATCAGACTGAGGGATGGTGAGTGCACTCACAGGAACACACTAGAATCCATTCCCCTGGAATCCAGACCACACAGATCTTTGGAGATAGATTTGGTCTGTATAGAAGGGGATCAGCTGAATCTTTATTTGTAGAGCATACCTTTGAGTCAAATATATTAATGTCATGAAATAAAAATCTAATCTAACAAAGAACTGAAGTAAACAAACAAACAAAAAATCTTTTTTTTTAAAGTACAATCATGTACAAAAATCTAATCATCCCATAATAAGAGTGATTAAATAAATTATGGGCAAGACGAGGGGCAGGGAGATCAGTTAAGAGCTGCTGAGGTAACGACAGAGAATTGTAATAGAAGGCTGCCAGTAGAACGGAGAAAAGTGGATGGATTCTAGAGATGTATTGGAGGGAGAATTCCTAGGACATGGTGACTGATGGATATGAGAAATGAAGGAGAGGGTGATGCTGAGGATGATTAATGCCTGGGTTTCTGGCTTGGGCAACTGAGTGGACAAAGTTGCCATTTACTAAGATGGGAGAACACTAGAGGAGCCAGTGTGTGTGGAGATATGATAAATCCGGTTTTCAATAAGTTGAGTTAGAGACCTGACTCAAGATATTCATCACACAGTTGGTTACATGGGTCTGAAGCTCAGGAGAGACATCTGAGCTAGAGACACAGATTTTTTTTTTTTTTTAAGATTTTATTGGGGAAGGGGAACAGTGTGTACTTCCAGGACTTTTTTTTTTTTTCCCAAGTCAAGTTGTTGCCCTTTCAGTCTTAGTTGTGGAGGGTGCAGCTCAACTCCAGGTCCAGTTGCCATTGTTAGTTGCAGGTGGCGCAGCCCACCATCCCTTGTGGGAGTCAAACCGGCAACCTTGTTGGTGAGAGGACGTGCTCCAACCAACTGAGCCATCTGGGAGCTCAGGGGCAGCTCAGCTCAAGGTGCCGTGTTCAATCTTAGTTGCAGGGGGCGGAGTCCACCATCCCTTGCGGGACTCGAGGAATTGAACTGGCAACCTTGTGGTTCCCACTGGCCCATGTGGGAATCGAACCGGCAGCCTTGGGAGTTAGGAGCATGGAGCTCTAACCGCCTGAGCCACCGGGCCGGCCCTAGAGACATGGATTTTAAAAGCACTAGCTGATACCTGGTGCGAAGACATGGAAATGGACAAGAGTGCCCTGGCAAGATGTGTAGAGTGGATCTAACACAGAGGCTTGAGGAACCCCAACATTTATGGGGTAGGTAGAAGACTAGAATCCCAGAAAGGAGACTGGTAAGGCGTGGTTAGAGAAGTAAGAGAAAAACCAGGGAAGGGAGATTTGTGGTCAACAGCATTAGATGGGTCGAAGAGGTCAGGTACGAAAAGGACTTAAGTCCAATGGCTTTAGCAACAAGGTGGTCACTGATGACTTTGGCAGGGACAGTGTCCATGGAGTAGTAGGGACTGAAGCCAGATCAAGTGGTTTGAGGAACAACTGGGAGGTGAGGAGTCTAGCCAAATTGTTTAAGAAGCTTGGCTGTGAAGAGGTTAAGAGAGATGACAGCTGAAGGAAAACAGAGGACAAGGGAAGGTTTTCTTAAGACAGGGCAGACAGAAACATCTTTAAACGCTGTTAGGAGGGTAGCCAGTGGAAAAGACATAGAAAAGACCTGGAAGGACATACGCCAAAATGTTAACAGTGGTTATCTGTGGGTAGGGGAATCAAAAGGCCTCTGAATGTTCAAAAATAGCCCACAAGATGTTTGAGGGAGTTTTGGTATTGTCTATTTGATTGCTACGAAATTCTCTAAAATGTGTCCATTTACATATAGCTTCACTCAAATATGCAGAGATTTCATGAATGAGGATATCTTATTGCCTGACTACCGTGTTTCCCCAAAAACAAGACCTAGCCGGACACTTATATTAATGTTTGCTCCAAAAGATGCATTAGAGCTGAGGGTCCGGCTAGGTCTTGTTAATGGGGAAACACAGTACGTTGCAGAACAGAGGGCTTGGCCTGAAGTGACGAAGAACACGAGTGGTAGACAGCATCCAACATGGCTCCCAATAATCTACATCCATTGGTATAAGCCCTTCCCACATTGCATCAGGGCTGTCTGTGTGACCATTAAAATATTGTAAAAATGACAACTGAGACCAAGGCTAGGTCTTAAATGGCATGGCCACTTCAGCATTGGTCTCTTGTATTGCTCACACTGGAGGAAGCGAGCTGCTCTATCTTCCAGACACTCAGGAGGCCCGAGAGAAAGGCCCACCTGGAGAGAAACAGGCCCCTGGCCAATCACCAGCACCAACTTGCCAGTCACGTGAGGGAGCCACTTTGGACATGGGTCCTCTTAGTCCCAGTCAAGCCTTCAGGTGCAGCCCCCGCCGACACCGGATTGAAACTTCATGAGAGACTGAGCCAGAACTTTCAACTGAGCTGTTCCCAAATTCTCAGCCCACAGAAATTGTGAGAGATATTACATGATTATTGTTTGAAGCTGCCGTGTTTCATGCAACAATAGACAACTAGTGCGAGCGCCTTGCATACTTTATGGGGCTCATAGGAGGCTTTATCCACTGGACAACAGTCTGGAAGCAACAGCACTTCAAGATGGAGGGACCAATAGCGTGTGTGATATGAATGATGGAACACATGCTTCGACATACACCCTCTCCTATCCCATATCTCACACACACACACACACACACACACACACTGATAACACTGGTTGTTTTCCAGATAATATTTAGCATGTAAGTGTTATTATGTATGACTCAGATATGAGTTAAATATGCACGGAGGCTTTCTGATGCCACAGTTCCAGGATGTAATTTTGGTGGAAGTGGACTTGAACGGTTTCAAATTGTATAATTAATGACATTCTATTTCCATAATAACTACTAATTAATCATGCCTCTTAGTGTGGACTTCAAGCCTGTGGGAGTTTAGGTCCTTATAGCTCACGTTGGAGAGCAAATTATGTTAGGCTTTCATTTTTTAATAAAATGACTAGTGGTGGGAGGAACTGGCGCGGTGGTGGGGTGGGGAGCTGCTCCCTGGGAACCAGCTGAACCCGAGTTCAGCACCTGGGCGTACAAACCCCCCAAAAGTCAGGGGTTAGCTCTTTCACACGTGTTCCCCCATTGCCATCACAGTACCTGGCACATAATACTGGCTCATTAAATATTTGTTGAATGAACAGTGGTTCCATTCCTCCTCCCCTAACCTCGCTGAACTCTTAGAATTTAATACAAACCCTTTAGGTTTCTACCAGTTTCATCTCTGAAGAGGAAACTGAGAAGTGTTTCCAGTGGGAGCTGAACTATTTCCCTGGCGCCAATGACAGTAGCAATCTCCCTTCCCCCTCCCACCTCCTCATACCAAGGTGAAGTGCAACTGGAGGATACGGGCTCCTCCCACAGGCCCCCTTCCCCACTCCAGGAACACAGTGCCTGGCACACAGTGGGCCAGGCACACAAACAGCACCTGAATGAATGAAAGGAGCACCAGTGGGAAAGTAGGTCAACAACAACATGGCGGCAGAGACAACAACAACGGGGGCTGCCTGGGACATCAGAGGACAAGTCGCATGAAGGGACTAATGTAAGACCCATTCTCATCCGATAGGCCCCTTTGGTTTCATTTTTGGCTCAGGGTCGAATGTGGCTGCTAGGAGACATTTGGTTTTCTCAAACAAGGTTGGCCAAGTCTCCGTCTATCCCCTGAAAGGAGGCAAATTTCCTTCAGGGCAGTCAAAGGATTTGTGCCATGGTTGTCATTTCCAGAAAGAAACAAAAATAATTTTCCACCCCCACATCCTGGCCACTGTAGGTCAGGGAAGCCACTTGCCAAGCCAGACAAAGACACTCCTGGCTCACGCTGGGGCATTCTTTGAGCTCATCACCTGGACCTGATGACACGAGGTGGGAATTGTTGTTGTGGGACTCCTGGGCCAGCGAGATCTGACAGGCCCAGAGGGTACAGATCACGCCGCAGTGACCACCAGCAGCTTCTTGAACTTTCACCATGATTTGTAGAGCAGCCTGGAGAGGTAGACGGCTGGAGATTGGCAGGAACACTCGCCTGGATTTGGGTAGACTGGGGACCCCAGGCAGCCTGTTGCTGGCCTATCTGTAGCAATAACACTTGTTTCTGAAATGAGATACCTTAGAATAACCAGCCCTTGCCTCCCCACTTATAAATGATGGAGGCAGCTGGTCCTGAGAGAGGACAACACAGCACAGGGGTTAGAACAACTGTGTGTCCAGACCAGCTGAAAGGCAGTGGATGAGTTGGGCAAAGTGTATTTCTGGTGTTCTCAGGTGCCCGTCTGTGGAGCACATTTTGAGCCCACAGATGCTCCTGTGGTCACTCCCTTCTCTGCTCTAATCAAATCTTCTGCCAGTACAGGATCTGATTCAGTCATGTATGTGTAGTGAGCACTAAGCTATGGAAGTAAGCCTTGGCTCTAATGAGTTAGTCTCATGGTCTACTTTGATTAATCAAAGGCCACAGTGCAAATCTTGCTTAATTCAAAGAAATTCTGGTCTTGGTACTTCAGGGAAAAAAAGTTAAACACTTTTTACTTTTTCAAAGAACTTTCAAAGTACCTGAATTAACTTTTTAACCTTCTTATAAATTTGGGAAGTAAGCTGAATAATTATTTTTATCCTCATGTTGCAGAGAAGAAATGGAGGTAGAGAGCTTAAATGACGTGCACAGACGCCAAGATGAATTCATGAGCTGGCGTTAGCACGAAGGGACCCCCGACTCGGGACAAAGGTCTCTCCAGAGACTGTACCGCCCTGTGTAAGCCAAAGGCAGCACCACGTATTGGGCCTCTCCACCACGTACAAAGGGCTTCATGTGTGACTATCAACCACACAACAGTCCTAGGAGGTGAAGGTGTTTCCCTTATTTCACAGATGTAGGCATGGGGGGCTCAGAGAATTTAAGCAACTTGCCCAATTTCTCAGTCAGAAAGTGGCAGCATGAGATTTCAATCCAGGTCTCTTCTAACTCCTAACTGGTGCTTTCTACTCTTAGTGGGTCATGTAGAAGCTCCCCTGTCCCCTCTCAGCATCTGAGCAGCAGAGGTGGTAATTACACACAAGGCTGGACCTCTCAGGCCTCTAGCTCTGACGGGGACAGTTGTTGGGGGGCTCGTGGGGACCTTTCCAAGTCTCCATGGAACTGTGAGTTCCCACGGATGTGAAGATCTGCTGAGTCAGCTGGAAAAAGGGCACATTTGGCATTTTGAAGCCATATCACATCTTAATGATTTATCATCCTATAAAGGCAGAGGAGGGCAAAAAAAAAAAAAAAAAATGTGGGAACAAGAGGTTTCCTAGAGAGAGAAGGGTCTTGTCCCTGCTGTGTTGTTTATTTATACAGCAGGGCCGATGGAATTCCTCTCCTCGATGCCTTGGGCAAGGGTCTCTGATGCTCTGAATTCCTCCTCTGTGCTCTTACAAGACAGTGGGTCTTGAAAAATCAAGGGAGAGCTTCAGTGTCCACTGCCCTACAACCCTCTCCCCACGTCCATAAGCCTGTGTTAGAATGGAAAGGTCACAGCCTCTCTTGCCAGCAATTCAATGAAATAGTCAAGAGCGTCCCCCAGCCCATCTACTTTCATTCATTCATTCATTCATTCATAAAACATCCAGTGTCCATGTGTATGAGGTTCCATGTTATATACATAGATATTTATATATACACACATAGATATATACATATATGTACATATTGTATACAAATTATCAAAAGCTAACAGTCTGCAGGCACTGTTCCAAGAAATTTACGTATAACAACTCATCCTTATACTATCCCTAGGAGGTAGGTATTTTATTATCCCCCATTTATAGATTAGGAAAATGAGGCACAGAGAGGTTAAATATCTCGGTCAAGGCTATATATGGGTTTGAACCCAGTCTGCATGAATGCAAAGGAATACTCTCATCCATCATAGAAAAGCATCTCCAAAAAGACAGAAAAGCTTGACTACCAGAGGTACGGACAAAAGCCTGGGAGTGCAGAGGGCAGGACCTTCTGTATGGGCGAGGCCAGTGGTGAGAGAAGTTTTCACTGAGGAGGTGGCCTGTGAAATGAGAGCTCATCTCAGCCTTGCTTTCCTGCCATCGTGATCAATGCGAGTTTCCTTGATAACTGAAACCTAATCTTTTAAGGGTGACATCTGTGCTGGTTGCCATCTATGTTATGCTGTGAAGCCACTCAACAATTCTCTGAGGCAGCTCTTACTACTCCCGCTGTGCGTGTAAGGAAACAGAGGCTCACAGGTGTTACTTGCACACTTCAATGGCCTGGTTCGGATTGAGTTGGATTTGAATCCAGGTCTGCATACACTTCCTCTTCATTTTGCTTCCGTTTCTAATTAAAATCTTTCTAAAATATGCTTTATCTACACCTTGCTTAGTAAATACAGCACAATGCAAATTAGCCTTTTCTTTTTTTTCCTTATTCTTCCATCTCTCTTTTTTTTTTAGTTTTTTTTTTTTTTTTTTAATTTATTGGGGTGACAATTGTTAGTAAAATTACATAGATTTCAGGTGGACAATTCTGTATCACATCATCTGTAAATCCCATTGTGTGTTCACCACCCAGAGTCAGTTCTCCTTCCATCACCATATATTTGATCCCCCTTACCCTCATCTCCCACCAAATTAGCCTTTTCTTGTTGACTCACGGCTGTCACTGTGAACACAAGGCATTGTCTGTGGTTTGTGCTCGCACACTAGGGAATGCACTAGTCTCGTCGGGTTGAGCCATCACAGAGTTGGCCCGAACTGCTCAGCTGCTTTCTGCGTCCCCAGAGATATTTTAGGGATTACTAAGTTTTATTAGGTGATGGAGCTTTATAGTCCTATGACTAGTTCAGCCTGTTCTATCCTCAGAGCTGTTGTTTTTGCAGATTCCCACCTTACGACCTTCTTTGTTCTCTGTCATGACTTCTTGAACTCAGTTGTCTGTGCATCTATTTCTATAACCGCCACATAGCCAAACCAGCATTTTCCAACTCTGCTTGGAAACTAGGCTGGAACCAAATAAAGGCTGCCCAAGGAGACCAAGGAGTGTGTTTCAAATCAAGTAAAATATGATCTGTGCCCAAGGAAGAATAAAGTGCATCAACTCCGAGACAACTCTTTGGCGTCCCAGAGAGGTTTCTGGGGTACAGCTCCCAACGACACTGTGTTGTATGTGAACACAGTGGCATTTCCACAGTCGGATGGATCTTCAGACAGAATCTTGGGATGTCAAGTGACTTACTTAGGCTCACACAAACTCAGAAATTGGGGTTTGAAATCAGGTCATTTTAATGCCTAGCTTCCTGCCATTCTCCCTGGGTCAGTGTTGTAGCATGTGACCATTGTCACTTTGTCAGATACTTCCAGCCACTCACCTTTGGTTTCTCTGGGACAGTGGTCTATCTGGGGAGATAAGGCTGAAAGGGTCCTTGGAATCAGGGCTCATAAATTTAAAGAGCCCCCATATAACTGCCTTGGCTCCGAAGCATGTCTCGCAGACCATTAGGCCACTCTGTGAGATACTGCTGGTCACTGAAAATGTTTCTTTTGGGGGCAGAGGTTACTCAGCTACTAAGCCACTACAGTCCATTAACATTTTAGCAATAATTAATTTATCACTCATTCATTCATTCATTCATTCATTCATTCAATCGTATGTCAGATATCAAGTATCCTGGTCTTTAAGATTAAAATGAAATAGACTCAACCTCATTCCATGTGTGATGGGAACTTCCTTCTCCCTTTCCTCTCATTCCTAATTTTCCCATGGAATCTGGTGGGGAGGGGAGCTTGAGCTATTCCTCATTAGTCTGGGCTCTGAGTGCCAGCTTTTGTTGAATTCATTCTGCGGATGGACCAGTTCCCCACACTTATTCTCTCTGGCTTCACTCCAAATAGCTCCATTTCTTTGATTTCCCACGGAAAACATGACTCCCAGAAGGTATAAAGGCAGCATATTTCCCTGAGGATTGAGGATCCAGTGAGAGATGGGTCCATCACACCCTATAAACTACAGGTTCACATATCAAACCCTCCTGCGCTGAAAGAGTCCCTTGGCCATTTCTATTTACTCAGGTTCCCACCACGTTTATTGGCTCTCTTCCTTCCTTTTTTCTCTCCTCCATTGTCCCAACATTCTAGTTTGTTTCTTATACTGAGCAAATAATTCCGTTCTCACTAACCCCTTCCTCACCAGATAACATTTTATCCTCTACTGTTCATTCATTCATTCATTCAACAAGGACTAAGTAATACCCACTATGAGGCACCGTGCGAGGCGCTGCTGAAGATACAAAGGTGAATTCGACACGGCTCCTAAGCCCACGGAGCTGATACTTTAGTAGAGGAGGTAAGATACATGCTGGACTCCCAGAACATAAGGCAGAATGGGCTAAGGAACTGAAGCCTGTGGGAAGAGAGGCCCTGCTGTGGGTGGCCAGACGAACAGGGTACAAGAGGGCTTAGATTCTTCCTGGAAGGGAGAGGAAAACGTCGGAGTCTGAGGCAGGGTGACCTGGGTGAAGTCCAACAGCGAGGAACCTAGGGAAGCTGAGGAGGTGGCAGGAAGGAGTGGGATATAGTAACTAAAAAAGGGATCAGGGCACAGGAAGTCCTTGGATGGATATTTCTCCCTCCTACCCCTCCCCCCCCAATCATGACTCTCATATCAGGCTGGGCTAGAGCAGGGAGAGGAGCTAAGCAGGCTCCCTTCCCTGAGCAGCAAGGCTTAGAACACTTGAACTCTGATAATAGCAATGGTTAAGGTTTGCCCTACCTCTGTGTGTGAAACTATTGGGGGGAAGCACCTAGCACACAGTAGGTGTTCAATGTCTATTTGTTAATGAATTAAAAGGACTGACACTGGCTGTTTGAGTTTTGTTACAAGATACAATGTTTTCCTGGTGAAATTATAGAAAGATATAAGAACTGGGTTGGGGGTCATGAGATAGATTTTAGTTCCGGGTTTAGCTCTCTTTTACCTTGTAGCTTTGTTAGGAGGTCACTTACCCATTCATTCATTTATTTAGTTGTTTAACGAACACTGAAAGTATCCACTGCCTATCTAACTTTAGGCAATGAAGGCTGAATAAGGAGCTCAAATCCTGTGGGACAGAAACGTACCCAAATGATGAAATAATTGTGTAAGTTTTCGATAATATAATTTTACAAATATAAGAGAAGTGCTGTGAGACCCCTCACACACTGTTGCAGGATTAGACTAGATTAGAATGACTATCTCAACTTTTCTTTGTCCAGCCTGTCTGGGCAGCCTAATTTAAAACAACACCCTCGGAGTGCATTGAAATTATTTATACCCTATGACACTGGAAACAGTGAACGCTGCTCCATTCATTTACTGCACCAAAGAGTAAGAAGTAGGACACACGGGTCACAATTAAGGGAAAAAAAACATAAGCTAGGCTCGCTTTGGTCTTGTCCACTTAATGGCACCCAGGGGAGTTAGAAAGAGCTCACACCTTGAAGTGTGAGGAAGGCTCCAGTCTGACAGCCAAGGAGAGGCATGTAGGTGCTGTGTGGGGGACTGAGGGCGCAGAAAACAAGCCAAGCTCTATTTCGATGCTCTGGGTTGAAATAATAGCATTTATTCTCTATTCTGGACGTGTACTGGGACTCAGCTTTCATTTTTACTCCTTGTGTGTATTTGTATAATATAAATTTGCATAGAGGAAAATACTGAAAGAACACTTACCAAAATATTATTAATAATAGCTGTTCACTGAGTTCATACTATGTGTTAAGTGTTTTGTAAATACTCTTTCAGTTAATCCCCATAACAAACCTACGTGGTTAAGTATTCTCCCTGTTTTACAGATGAGAAAAATTAGGCATCAAAAGGTGGAGCTTCCAACAACAAAAAATAAGCAATCCTATTAAAAAATGGGCAGAGGACCTGAACAGACATTTCTCCCAAGAAGAAATACAAATGCCAACAGATATATAAAAAGATGCTCAACTTCACTAGCTATAAGGGATATGCAAGTCAAAACCATGAGATACCATCTCATACCTGTTAGAATGGCTATTATCAATAAGACAAGAAATAACAAGTGTTGGAGAAAATATGGAGAAAAAGAAACACTCATACGAGTACACTGGTGGTGGAAATGTAAATTGACACAGCCACTATGGAAAACAGTATAGAGGATCCTCAAAAAATTAAGAATAGAGCTACCATAAGACCCAGCAATCCCTCTTATAGGTATCTACCCGAAAAATTTGAAAACATTTATCCATAAAGATACACGAGTATGTGTCCCCCTGTGTTCACTGCAGCATTATACTCATACAAGGTAGCCAAGACATGGAAGCAACCTAAGTGTCCTTCAAGGGATAACTGGATAAAGACAATATAGTACATATATACAATGGAAAATTACTCAGATGTAAGAAAAGATGAAATACTGCCATTTGTGACAACATGGATGGATCTTAAGAGTATCGTGAAATAAGTCAGATGGAAAAGGACAAGAGCCATATGATTTTACTCATATGTGAGATATAAAACAGAATACAACAAACGAACAAACTCAAGAGACACAGACAATAGTATGGTGGTTACCAGAGGGAAAGGAGAGTGGGGAGAGGATGAAGAGGGTAAAGGGGATCAAATATACAATGACAGAAGGAAACTAGACTTTGGGTGGTGAGCACACAACGCAATGTATGGATTATGTATAATAGAATTGTACATTTGAAACTTATATAACGTTATTAACAAATGTCATCCCCAAAAATTTAATAATAATAATAAAAAAAAAGAGGTGGAGTTTGTCTGAGATCACTTCAGAGTAGGTAATGGAACTTGGCTGTACTCTAAGCCTGGGCTGCTATAGAACTCCACAGTGGTGGGTTATTGATGTCTGGGTGGTAGGATGTGGGTGGTTTTTAATTTTTACTTCTCGTTTATCCATATTTTCTAAATTTTGTTAAATAAATAAATATTACCTTTGTAATAAGGAGAGGGAAAGAGAGCGATTGAAACCTCTCTTTCCTTTTCCCATTCCTTCAGAACTACTCTAGGGGACTAGCTCAACTTTTCCTGCATCCTTCCTCTCGATGTTTCTGGAGTGCCCGCAGTGCCCAGCCCTCTGCCAGGAATCAGGGATCAGAGTCCTCATCTGGAAGTAGCTCACAGTCTCGTGAACTCTTCTGTCACAGCGGTGCTGTCACCTCTTCAGATGCAAGAGTCAGGACCACTAATGAATGTGTTGATCAAGGCAGGTCAGGATGGGAGTGTGGCCATATTACTTCAGTTATAAAAATGTATATTTAGATTTAAAATAGCCAGATTTTAGTGTTAAATATCATTCCTATTTTTGAGAAAGCCCAATGAAACTTGGTAAAAAATGTTACTCAGGAGAAAAGAAAATGAGAGCAAAAGTACAGAAGACTAGTCTTGAGGAAAGGAGATGTAATCATAGATGTAGGAGGAACCAGAGTAATTGTAGGCAAATGTAGGTGTAACTTTATAGCAACAATTTGAAAAACTAGAAGAAATGGTGAAGTATAAATAGATGCAATATAGAGACTAAATAGATCAATACCACAAACATATACAAAACCTGATAAATTTAATACAAAAAATACAACTAAATCATCTCACTTGTGAATAGAGACACGACATCCTTACATATTTGGGATAAACCCTTTGGGTCAAAGTGTTCTTTTGATATAATGCTAATATTTTATTTAGGTTTCTACTTCTATATTCATTATATAATTATATAACAAAAGATTAAAGGAGGAAAATATGATCAGATCGGTAGAGGGTGACAAGGCATTTAGTAGAATTCAGCAATCTTTCCTAATAAAAATCCTAAGAAGAATAGAAGAAAAGCTAAATGTGATAATTACTATTTATCAAAAACTAACAGTAAACATTACAAATGGTGATATATTAAAAATATTTCCATTTAAATGAGGAACAAGGCAGGTGTGTCCACCATCTCCACCATTATTCACCATTATTTTGGAGCTTCTAATGGGTACAATAAAATAAGAAAATAAAATAATTTGTAGAAAATTGTGGAAAAGAAGAGATACAATTAACACTTCTGCTGATGCTATAACTGCACCCAGAAAACCCAAGTATTCTAGAGTTAGTGAAAAAACCAACCCCAGAATTAATAAGGAAATTTGGCACTTGATGCTGAGATAAATATTTTTAAGTACAGCTTTTATTTTTCTATACTAACAGTAGACTAACCATAGGAAGAAATGGAAAACGGCTTATTCATAACAGTATCAAAGCTATGATAAATTTAGGAACACATTTTAAAAGAAAGGTACAAGAATTATATGAAGAAAACGTAAGATCTATTCAAAGTCTTAAATGACAGCTGACCAAATGGATAGATATCCCATATTCTTGGATAGAAAACTTAATAAGAATGTAATACAGTTCTAATTAGAATTTCAATGGCTCATATATCTTCTGAAAAACAAGACTAGAGAGCTTTACGAGATATTAAAACATACCACAGAGTTTTCTGCAATCAAAGCCAGCACAATATGGGCATAGGAAGAGATGGATAGAACACTGAAACAAAAAGAAAGCACCAGAACAGTCACGTTGTTTATATGACTGTAACACATGACAAGGGTGATATTTTTATATCAGTTGAAAATGAATGTTTCCTTAATAAATGATGATGACATCACTGGCCATCCTTCTGGAAAAAAGTCAAGTTGAATCTACACCTCATACTGTATTTACAAATAAATTTTAGATCGATCAAATGTAAAAAATAAAACAAAAAATTTATTGAAATCTAGGAAAAAACATGTATACTCTAGGGAATAGCAATACCTTTAAAACTAAGCCAATGAACCCAAAAACTATAAATGAAAAGATAGACATGAATGGCTACCTTAAATTTGAAAATAAATGTACGATACCAGAAACAAGATGAAAAAGCCCATGTTAAAGTTGGTGGGAAGGAGGATGTGCAACTCAAATGACAGTAAAGGATTAAAATCTAGAATAGAAAACTCTTATTAACCGAATAAAAAAAGATGAACATCTTGATGGACAAAGAGAACAAAATCCAAATAGAAAAATAGAAAAGCAAATCCAAATTGATTGATAAACATATACAAAGATGCTCAGCCTCACTGCTAGTCTAGAAAATGCAACATAAAGTAACAATGAGACATTGCTGATGAATGGAATTGGGAGATGGTGGGAGTTTTTGTTCATATATTGCAAGTGGAAGCGGAAGTGATCAACCTTTTTATTTTTATTTTTATGTTTGGAGGAGAGGGATGTGATCTGGCAACACTTATTACAAGTAAAAACACACGTATCTTCTGCTGGGTGTGCATGTCATAGAAATAAAAGTAGCAGAATGTAAGACTAGTCATGGGATAATATTCATTGCACCCTGGGCTGCAGGGTAGCTCAGTTATGTAAATGCCGTCCTTGGAGGTGTATGCAATATGCTGGCATTGACTGAAACGTGTGTAGTGGCCAAACCCAGGAAACCAAGCCACAGCTTCTTAGGAGACGAATGGCTGAGTGAACAGGGTGCATGCACATCATGGAATATTGGGCAGTCATTACAGAGTGAGTCAGACCTGTACTAACCGACTCAGCGGGACTGCCAGGATGTATTGTGAAAAAGAAAGCATGGTGCAGAGAAATGTGTACAGCAAAATCCCAGTTTTTATGACATGAACTATGTCCCCACCCGCTTCCTGTCTGAATGAGCGTGAGGGCAGGTACTGGAGAATACACACCAAGGAAGGAGAATGGTGAGGTAAGCCCTACCTTACCAAATCAAATCTGACCAGATCACACCAGGCCACACCAAACCAAACTATAGGAAATCCAACTAAACCCAGTCAAACCAGACCAGAACAAGCTAAACCAAACCAAACTAAACCAGACCAATTTAAACTAGTCCAGTCCAGACCAGACCAAACCAGACTAATCTAACCAAACCAGCCAAGTCCAGACCAGACTAAACCAGATTGGACCAAACCAGACCAAACCAAACTAAACCTAAAAAAATCAGACTGTCAAAGTGTCTGTAATTAAGCAATATGTGTGCCATCCCATTTATGCTAATTATATGTACACATATATGTGTATATATGTAGATGCATGTAATGATGAATGAAACGATGGTCACGAAAATTATTAGTGGTTGACAGCTCAGCCTGGTGGGACCTCATGGTGATTTTTATTTTCCTTGTACTATTTTTGGGTTGTTAGATTTTTTAAAAAAGTATACAGTATTTATTATTTACATAATCAGAAAAAAAAATAGAAAGCTTTTGCACTGTGGAAGAATAGTTTTCGAAAAAGGGGAAAAAAAGAAACTCCTTTATTCTGCAAGTTAGCAGTGCTCTCTCTGTGCTCCTCCTGGGTAGGAGGGCACATCCATTCCAGAGTCTCCTCCGGAAGATGAAAGCAGGACCACCGACTGCTAAGACCCAAGGAGCTTTGTGCCCACAGTGTGTTTCTGGGCTGCAACAACATCACGGTGCATCTTCTGCATCAGTTTGGCTTCTGAGAGAGAGAGAGAAAGAGAGAGAGGAGGCTCCAGGAAGCAGTGTGAGCTCCAGAGTCCCCTTCCAGGGCAGGAAACCAAGCCCTGCTGTGGCTCACACAGAAACAAAAAGGAAAGTTTATGGTGGCACAGGGCTGAGTCATATGATAGATAAGAAGGACCTCTCCTTACACCGGCATGATTACTCAGGCTTTTCTCTCCCCGGGTCCCAAATGGCTCTGGAGCATGTGGCTTTCCAGGGGAGGCCATGGGGCTGAGAAGAGACTGGATTCATTACCCTGTTTGCAGTTGCCTAATATCAAAAAGATAACCCAGGCTCTCATCTGAATCTCTGTGGGCCTTTCCATAAACTCCCCCCCACGCCAGCTCTGTAACTAGGGCTCAAGCACATTCTTAATCCTGATTCTCCCAACACTGGTTGATGCTGGAAGGGAAAGAGCCCCAAAGCCACACCTCAATGTTGTGTCTTTTGGTTTTTTCCCCAGATAAAGCTTGGGTCTCTGAGGGCTCTTTTCACTCTCGCCGCTGCCATCCTTTCTCTTATATCTTCCTGACTCTGTCCCCGATGCCAGGAAAGGGTTGGGTCTAATGGCTGATACATGAAAACAATTGCAAAGCCAGACATAAGAACTAGGCCCAAGGAATGCCTTTTCCAATCTCTTTCTCAAGGAACCTTCTCAGCTTTGGGATACAGTGCCTTGCACTAAATAGTTGCTCAACAAACATGTGTTAAAGTAAGGCCTTATGTCTTCCCCATACTGTGTGTGAGAGGCCAAGCATGAACCCACCTGCCTCACTCACATATCAGCATGGGCTTGTTTAGCAGATGAACCCACAGAACTACCCATCTGTTAGAAAAGGCCCCCATTGATTCCTGGGGACTCCTCAGCATCTGATGGTATGAGACAAGGGGAGGTATATTTGGGGCTTGGGGCAGTGGGCAGAGGGGGAAGCCAGGCCGGTGAGATAGATCCAAGGAGGTCGTGTTACAGAGAAAGGTGGAATGGAATGCAGTTGAGAAACGGGGAAGAAAGCTATTCCAGAAAGCTTGGGAGACCTCAAAGATGGCCAGTGATAACGGCAACAATAATATGACAATTAACATTGGTAAAGTGCTTCCAAAGGTCTTGGGAGGTAATTCACGTTTCTCTTGCTCTGCAGGGGATGTTTGTGTGGTTATTTTTATTTCACTTTTCAGTCCTTAGGCGAAGGAAGGAATCACTGCACCAAGGCCACACACCCTTAGCTCTCGCTGCTGCATAGGCACTTCATACCTACCAAGGCAGGTGGCTTTTTCCAGCCAGCTGGGCGGAGGAAAAGGAGGGAAGGCTTTAGGAAGGGCTGGGGTGGCAGAAGAGTCAGTTGTTGCAAAACCAGAGAAGTGTGTTGAACCTGAGCCCCAAGCCCGGGGCCAAGTCCTCTCAACATAGCACTATGCTGGCCTGGGGAAATGAGTTCGCAGGCTCCAGCCCAGGTCTGATCAGCCTAGGACTGGGGTGGTTCAGGCTATACTACTGCCTGCTTTCCTGCTCTGGACGTTCCTGGCCCCCTTCCCTGCCTCCTGCAGAGGGGCGGGCTCATCTCCTCCAAGAGGCCTTCTGGGCTCCCTAGGGACAGGGCTCCCCCATACGTGTGGGTCTCTGTGCATCTTGTCTTCATAACCCAGGATAGGCTGTTTCTGGATAGGACCTGACACTCATCCCTTTCCCAGTCTCCCCAGCACTTGGCAAGGTGCCTTCTACATAATGGGGGTCCTCAGGGAATGTTTGAGCACCAGCTTTAAGGCCAGATTGACTAGTGCAAATCCTGCCTGTCTCCAATCATTTATGTGACTATGAGCCAGAGGCATTCTCTGAGCCTAATTTTCCTCACATGTAAATAGGAGGTAAATATGTTTTAGGAAAGTTGTGAGGATTAAATAAAATAATACATGCGAAGTGCTGATAGCTCCGTGCCAGACATATACAGGCTGGTCACCATGTCTGGAAACAGGTTATATTACTTTGTTATGCATTGTAATGCAATATCCATAAATCATTTAATATTGTTTTCCTCTGTTTGCAGACTTGATGCCCATCCCACTGGAAGCCCTCAATCCATGGTCTTCCATCCACAGTGGTAACTAGGATGCTGAGTTCCCAAATGTGTGCTGCCCCCTGGAACCCAGATTTCCCTTCACAGCCACCCGAGCCTGACCCCCACTTCTAGGATGGACTGCTTCCCAGGCCTGGTTTTGGTGATTAAGGAGAGTGTTCAGAGGCAGGCTGGGCTATGGGGATGCCCCAGGGAAAAGCCAGTTCAGGGTGTCAGCTGTCTTGTAGGGGTTGCGCCCAGTGTTTACTGGAGACCAATGAAGTACCTGCTACTGTGATGCTGCCTTCACCCCAGGAATCAACATTTGGACCTACTTGCTGTTTGCCTACCACACACAGAGAGTTTTGAATGTTTAGGAGAATCAGGAAGTGGGCAGACTATTAATGTGTGCTAAATCATCAATTCGACCATCCTGCACACATTTACTGAGCACCTACTATGCTCAGGATAATATGATACAAGGGGTTGCACAGGCAGAGAGGTCCAAGAGATGGTCCCTGTCTCCAGGTAGCTGAGTGCCTGTGTGTGGGGTGGGGGGGGTGGGGAGGAGAAGGTGCCCAGAACAGTAAAAGCTAGAAAAGTTCACAGGAGGAAGGGACTACCCAGACCTGGGGACTTTAGGGAGAGCCCCCCAGGGGAGGCACCCAGGTCTGGCTTGATTCTTCATTCTTAGATGGAAACATGACATTTGGGATTGTGGGAGAGGACATTGGTGGTGGGGGGGGGGGGTACCAATAATCTGAAAACAAGCTCCTCCTTTTGGACTTCTAAGGCAGGGCTTGGCAAACGTCTATCAAGTACTAGTTAGTAAATATGGTCTTTTCTCCTCCTTCTTTTTACAACACTTTTACAATATAAAAACCATTCTTAGCTCGTAGGACATACATAACAAGCCCAGAGCCAGATCTGGCCTGTAGCAGTAGTTTGTCAACCACTGTTGTAGAGAATTACCCGAAGCTTTATAAAATTATGAGCAACAACAACAACTTCTTCCCTGGTTAATGTGCAGGCACTATGCTGTGCACTTTACCTACATCATCATAAACACGTTTCACAATAACCTGGTGAGCTGGGTCCTATTCTTAGATCTTTTATAGGTGAGGAATTGAGGCTCAGAGAGGCTAAGTAAACTTCTCAAGGGCACACAGCTAGGAAGTGGCAGAGGCTGGATTTGAATGTAGGTCTATTTGATTCAAGCACCCACTCTCTTGGCCACAGAATTACATCAACCTCAGCACAAGGAGGCTGGGAGGCTGCTTCTCTTTCTGATGGCTCTAGGGAACATCTATGTGAGTAAAGGAAGAAAAAAACCACACACATGCAGGAATAGAAAAATTCAGGAAAAGTAGATCAGAACTGAGGCGGAGAGAAGGTTGATAAGAAACCCAATCCTGGCTTTCCAGTGGCTTCCCTGGATTCCTAGGTCCTTTTGTATCTGGAAACCTTCATTTGACTTTCTTTGAAGTGGATGTACAATGGCAATACCTGTTTCTCTGCCTCCCCACCCTCTTTACTCAACTATGAAAAAGGCTCTTCTTCAAGCACTTTTAGTAGCTTGTGGGGCGTTAATTAAATGAGAATCTGGATTTATTCATTCATTCAATATACACATGGCTTCATTCCAACGAGGATCTGATAGGTGTAGCAGCGTATGTGCATTCTTTCCTCAAAAAGAGTGGGAAAATAGCAACCAGCTCTGAGGACACACTTTACACAATTTTTATTTTGTTATTTTCTTTGCTATGGGGCAAATTCAGAGAGGAAATTAAAATGTGGAGAAGAAAATAAATACATTTGTTTTACTGCCTAAAATAAATTACTTTGTAATTTAGAAAACACAATAAACTAAAGCACACACACTCACACATCTCTCAGGCACAGCATGAATGAAAAGGGTAATTTCTGGATTGTTTTCCCAGGGACAGGCTCTGCCTTAGCAGACTCTGATGGGCTCAGCCTGCCATTACTCAAAAATAATACAGAGCGTGTAAGGTGATGTTTGCAATGTCTTAGCACAGAATAAGGAATCAAGAGGTGTTGGCTGTTATTATTTCCTCTGTAAATCCTCTCAGTTGGAATGAGCTGAAATTGTGAACCATTGCTGGGTCTTCTTCCTCAGGGATGGTGAAAGCAGCTGACTTGGGATCTCAAGACCCAGCTTCAGACGTGGAAAGAGAGCAGGGATAGGAGACATGCCACCAAACTCACACTGTGGGAAGCAGAGTGTTGGGAAAACTCATTGTTACACATGAGAAACCGATCAGGAAAGCTGTAACACGTCAAGGCTGTTTCTCTGGTGTGTGTGTGTGTGGGGGGGTCTCCAGCCCGATAAGCCAGTGCTGTGGGGGTTACCGGGGGGTAGCCTAACTCAGCAGATCTCACAGAATGTTCCATGGACGCTTGGGCGGTCCCTGAAACGCTTTCAGGGGTCTGAGAGGTCAAGACTATTTTTATAAGAGTACCTTTGCACGGTTGGTGCAAAAGCAAAGGTGGGTATCAAACAGCTGGCACCTTGGCAGGAATTGAGCCTGCAGCCCCAAATGGCGCCACCAGCCACCACGTCTGCATCGCTATGCACTCACAGCAATAAAAGGAAGAGCCACTTACAGTTAGCAATGTCTTTGATGAAGCAGTAAATTTTCTCATTTGATTAAATCTCGGCCCTTGAGTAGATGTCATTTTAATATTCTGTGTGATGCCATGGGACGCGTGCATAAGCACTCGTGCTGCAGACTGTTGAGTCCCAAGTTGAACAAGCTGCTGTTTTACAGAATACCATTTTTACTGTATGGAATGACATTTGAACTTGGGTTCCTGTATTGGGCAGACAATTCTGAAAATGGATGAAGTGGATTTCCACTATTGGCCGAAACGGAGCAACAGGAACTGAATTTATCTTTTTACCTCAAACAATTGAAAAAAAAGCCAGACAAAGTATAGCAAACAACGGTCTTCAGATACTGGACAACAGGCAGCTCAGGACAGCGATCCCTGAGAAATGAGTCATGAACGAGGTGTCCCAGCTCACTGTCTGCAGAGTTTCCAGGCCACAGTGTGGGGAGAGGAACCCAAACAGAGCCAGGTCTCCCTGAGCGGAGAGAAAAAGAGCTGAAAATTCAGAGGCCATGGTGGCCGGAATCTGAAGCACAGAGCACCGGAGGGCCGAGAGCTGCACACAGCGCAGCAGAGGGTTCTTCTCCAGCGAGTCTTTAGCTAAGCACCAAGCTAGGCCTGTGCAGAAAATTTCTGCCCGCATTGAAAGGATTAAGGCAGCAATGACTACAGGTAATTTCCAGGGGCACTTAGGTTCCCTGAAATGACTCTCTATGTGTTTCTGTCCTTCACCCTTGTACTTCTAACCTCTCAGGGCCCAATGTAAGCGACAGGGTTGAGGCTCAGGAAAGGGAGGGGTGAGGGGCGAAGTTTCACAGGGGAAAAAGGCTTCTTTGCCTGCACCTTACACCCCAAAGCGGTACATCAGCAGAAGTGTCCTGGAAGTCACTCTGGGTTGTCCTACTTCAGAGACAGAGGGGGATGGATTTACCAGGAAGCTAATGAAGCTTAAGCCGGAGGGTCCCTCACTTGCAAGTCCTGGGAGGGGCCTGGATAGGTGCTCTCCTATTATGTTTCTGTAAACTGTATAGTACAATTACTTGACATTATTTTTCGTTACTGGGAACCCCAAATTACATAAGCTCCAAGGTTCACAAAATCTGAGTCCTCCTCTCCTAAGGAGGTTTACTCTGCAGATCTCGGTCTGGGGACTGTGTGACCACACCCTGTATGTAACAAGAAGTCCCATCGGAGAACCAGCTCGTTTTCATTCATTTGCCTGTTCAATGCGCTGAGTGCCTGCCGTGTGCTGGCCCTGAGGCGGCTCTCCAATGCCGTGGTGAGCACGACAGGCGTGCTCCTTGTATCTGTGTAACATTCAGTCCAACAGGGGAGAAGTCAGTGATGTAACTAAACAGGTAGTAAGTGCAGTGAAGGAGCAGGGTGGGTGTGGTGAGCAAGGACAGAAGGGCAGGGTCCCCAAACTCTTCTGCAGGGTGGTGGTCAGGACTGCTTCCCTAGAAAAGGGACGTTTAGGTGAAACTTGGACAAAAGCATAAGTTGGCCACTGTAAGGGTGGGTGCTGGGAAGGGTGACTCCCAGGCAGAACAGACACAGTGTGGCAAAGGCTGGGAGGGGCCCAGGAGCCCAGCCGGTGTAAGCTGCTGAGGAAGGCTAAGGTGGGCCGCGGTGTGGGGGGACGATGAACTGGGGAGCCCAGCAGAGGTCAGTCCCACAGACCATTGCCAGCTGGTGGTAAGGATTTTGATTTCTCAAGGATTTCTTTTTAGAAAGACCCAGGGCTGGGAACAGACTCCTTTGGCAGGATTTCAGCCCAAATAACAGTCTCTTTTTACGATTCTTTGTAATTCTGCTCACATCAAAGTCAAAATTGCCTGCATCTGGACAGCTACTCTCTCCAGACCAAATTACAGACACTGTTCTTGGAGTGTCCAATGGAAGCTCACCACTTCCTCCCACAGCACCGACCCTGCAGGCTTGGCCAGAGTCTGGCCTGAGTGAACCAGGGACAGGGTCAGGGGTGTGGGCTGATGGACAGTGGCCACATCCGTCAGCCTTATCAGCTTGTGCCCTATCACCTCAGAGGAAGCCCTCAGGGGTCTGATCTTGCCAGGGAATGTCAGCGTCCAGAGTAAACTGCTCGTAGGCCTGACGCTATAATAGTGTCTGTACATGAGTGTATCACCCCACACACCTCACCAGGTTCAAATTGTCTTTGGGCCATTTCTTAGGAGCTCAAAAAACCCCAGCAGTGTCCAGGGCCTAAATGGCTTATTATTATCAGAGTCACCCCTTAAAGAGACACATCCTGTGTCTCGCATTTAGGCTAAAACAGGATTCCCTGGGATTTGCTTAGGGCAGGACAGATGTGGGAGGATGCCGTGAGATCTGGTACTTAGCGAACGCCTGCCTGTTTTGGGCCAGGCACTGTGCAGATACGGCATTAATTCAATCCTCACCCACACTTGGTAGATAATTGTGTTGCAGAATAAACTGGGGACTCTTGGTTGGAGCTTTAGCTTTCATTCACAAGGTGTCGCATTCAGTAACACTGGTCCTACATCCAACTATAATTGAAAAGCAATTTAAATTGTTTCTGTTGTCTCCTGAAAAACATCTCAGGGGATTATGTATCCATGAAGCAGAGTGAAACGTTTGGAATCGTGTGTTACCATACACCTACCCCATCCCCTCATCAGAGTAGGGCGCAGGGTCCATCCCTCCTCTCAAAATCCCCCGCCCCCCACCTCTCAGGGAACTTCTCACTCTCCGCTCACCTCCCACCAACAATCAACCTAGCCTTTCCCTCCCACCCAGCAATTCTGCAGGTACCACCTCCCACTTCTTTTCAAAGGTCTTTGACCCCCAGAGCCAGATAATTAAGATTCGTGAAGCCTTTGATGTTTAGGAGGCAGGAGGAGGAGGAAAAGGGAGGGTCTCCTACCGGTAGAATCACAAGTGCCTGACTGGAGCCTGGCCCCTGTACCACATCAGACCTGCTGGCTGAGTGACTGTGGGAAGGGAGGGGACAGAGCCCCCTCCACTCTGTACCCCACACCTGGGAGGGGAGGCATGCGGCAACTGGTGCAGCCAGCCTTCCCATGATCAAAGTGTGCAGGCTGGCTGCAGTTACAGGAGACACGTGTCCCCACCTCTGTGAGGCCTCTGCTAAGAGAGTCCAGGGGATCAGTTAAGATAAAACAGGGAGAGAAGAATCCAAGTCATCGAAGAGAAGAAACCACTAAGATCCGTCCCAGCCCACAGACAATGAGGAAGGGGTGGCTCCCATTTGGTGTTATCTCTCGTCCTGCTCTGATTGCCCGGTTTCCCCTTAATCTGATAACCCCTTGGTGTCAGTGGCTTATCAGTGGCTGTGGTTCAGTTTCTTTCTTCCCTGAGAGAAGTGGGCTTGAAAATACTCCCTGGTCTCATTATTACCGTTTGCACGTTAGACTCACCTGGTATAACAGCCAGGCTCCAGTTGAGCTTAATGTGTAGACCTTGATACCCCTTTACACAAAGGGTCCCCCAATTCTAACCAAATGAGCAAGATCTCTGGGGCATAGCTGGGTATCAGGATTCTAAGAGGGAATCAAGGATTCTAAGAGGGAGCCGGGGTGGAGACCATGAGACCAGAAGCAGTTAGGACTGGGGGACACCTTAGAGCCCCCTGGGAGCCCAGGCCCCCGGGGCACAGCTGTGAGCTGGGGACGCAGCCCTGGACACAGCGGGAGCGGTGCCTTGTTCAGCAGAGGAGGCTGGCTGTGGTGTGGGAAGGAGCTTAGGGCTGTGCAGCCCAGAGAGCATCACTGAAGTCCTGGCGAATCCCCCTGATTTCCTTCCCCCTGCTCCCCTGCCCTCTTCATGCCGCTGCCTCCAGAAGGCCTGACAAGGGACAAGTGAGCCAAGAGGCCCCAGGGCTGAGGCTCGGCTCTGCCAACCCATCTCCAGCTTTCCCCAGGAGCAGTTCTGCTGCTCTGAGCTGGGTTCCCAAACCCAAGGGATTTTTGGCAAGTTATTAATTCCTAGCAAATAGCCAGCCATTAATCTCAATTAACTCGATTGCTTAATTATGCAGTGCAGAAAAAGAAAGCCCATCGAGATGAAAATTGCTCATGGAACGCAGACAGGCTGTGTGGTCTCTAAGAAATAACTGGAGTCGAAGGTCTGAGTTCTGTTTGCCCTTTTGCCAAGACCTGCGTTGAACACAGGATTTCACGTTGCTAAACCCTTGATGAATGGGCTGTTCGAGTTCCAGGTCATTTGCAATACATATGAGCAATTTTCAAAGCATTGGAAGAAAATGAAATAGATTCAACCTAAAAACCTACTGAACAGTCTGTAATTTCCCTTCGCTCCAAACTGCATGGCAGACTTGTGCCCTGTCATTAGTATTGCGCTATGAATACTGATTCGAGTCACACACCAGTGTAAATGGTAATAGTAGGCACTCAATATTTAGTTATTAAATGAGTAAAACTATTTCTTAGATCCTGAGTGGGGGTGTCAGTGGTTTCCTTTGATTGTTTTGCTTTATGCTAATACGTGTTCCCTGTAGCAAGTGTGAAGATAGAAAAACACAAGGAATTCAACCTGAGATCCCCAAGAGGAACAGTTTTATGTCTCTGGTTTTAGTTCTTTTCTATGTACATACACATAGCATTCAAAGACAAAACCTCTGACATGAAAATCAGTGGGGCGGGGGAAGCGGAGAGGGGCGAGTTTTCGGCCTCTGTGGTAGACGGTTGGTGTCCTGCCCAGGTCCCCTATCCCGTGGGGGTACCGAACCCCCACCTGCCGTGAGTGTTGGATTCTGAAGGCTCGCAGCTGTGTACTTCTATGGAGACTGCCCTTCACCAAATGGGAGCCACCAACCTTGAAAATGCCAGGGAGGTTATCCAGGGAGGACACACTTTTCTCCCAGGGGCAGCCCAGGATCAATAACAGATTGGTACTGGGGCAAAAACCTGGCTCCCTTACCTCAGGGTGGCACAACTGGGTGGTGTCTCTTATGTTCCAGAGCTGCCCTTGGGATCTGGCTGAGGTTAGATGTCAACTGGATCACCTCTGTGCTTAGCTTCTTCCCCTGCCTCATCCGACTTCCTTCACTGTCTTACAGTTTCTCTGGAGATCACTTCTGTAGGAATTGCTGGCTCAGACTCTGTTTCTTGAGAACCTGACCTCTGACAGTGCCTTTCATCTCTCGCCCTCTAGAACCAGAGTGAGTCTAGAGCCTTGCTGCTCAAAGTATGGTCCATGGACCTGCAGCCTCAGCGTCACAGAGATCTTCTCGGCAGGGCAGTCTCAGGCCTCATGTCAGACCCACGGAATCTGCATCTGACATTTAACAAGATCCGGAGGAGACTCTCACACACATTACAGTTTGAGAAGTCTGTCCTAGGTCATCGGTGTTACAGGAGATTGTAGGAGAGAACGAGGACTCTGAATAGAGCAGTGGGCAAAGGTGATTCTTCTTTGGCCTAACTTCCACTGGAGCCTGGGAGGCTGGATAAAGAGGGACGATTGTGTTAGACGTTCTAAGTATTTGAACTGCATCTCGGAAGACAGGTTGAAAAAGACCTTGTGGAGGAAAGTAGAGGCAGCAGAAATGTGAGGAACTGACCAAAATTGAGGCCTCATCCTAAGCAAGAAGGATGAGTGTTTCCTGGCAAGGCAGGGCCTGGGTGTGTGATGTGCAATTTCTAATTCCTTCCATTCTACCAGTTCACAGGACGGATAACATAGGGGATTTGGACACGTTGATTTCTAAAGATGCCCTGTATGGGTCTAGAAAGACACAAAACTGGCCTCTGTAACTGCAAGCACAACTCGCAGGCAAAGATGATAGATACAAAAACGGAGAGAGGCAGTTACTAGGATAATGGGACCCATGCGTCAAAATTTACAGCCTGTAAATAAATTCCACTTCGTTGTATCAAAACATTTTTTTTTTTTTGCTTTTAAATAAACAACTTTAATGCAAACATTCAATAAGGCATCTTTCCCATTGCTCCCAAGATTTCGTCTCTTTCTACTGCTGTAGGCATAGGTGGCTTCACTCCATTCTGTCTTCTCTTGAGCATGACAGAATTCCAGAATTTCCGGCAGTTTTTGTACTTCAAGAAGTAAGTGGAACACCTTTCCCTATCATACTTATTTTCATCCATACATCTCGTAGAAGCATCAGATTCCGACAAACAAGGATTTATGTCAGGATCTCTCAGCCTCCGTGCTACCAGGGGCATCTTATTAGTCTTCTAAAAGCTCCTGAAAAGTGGAGGTATTCTCAGTCAAGAGTCACCTAGTTCAGTTTCTTTTGTTGTGGTAAACATCAGGCTGTCCAGGCTAAAAGAGACCAACCTCGGGTTACCGCTTCACTAGCTCGCGCTGTCTCCAGCTCCAAACACGTCAACGGCTCACCAGCTAGACCGTAAGTAGTGCGCATCCTAGTTTGCTGCCCCCGCCGGTGGCCAGCGGCCCAATCGGCGCGCGCCGCTGCCCAAAACATTTTTACGAAGGAAGAAAAACAAAAGCGAGGAAGGGAGGAAGAAAGGAGAGAAAGAAAAAAGAAAGTTTGAAATCACAGCGTAGATTCTTATAGGAGCCATGTGTACCTGGTCAAGTTCCAGATGCTAAAGGAATGGGGATGTTTCTGGACAAACTTGAGTTGGCAAGGCTATCTTCATAGCCATCTCAGCCACCCTCCTCCCTCTGGAATTTCCCTTCCTTGTCTTAGACACCCAGAATTCCTCAGGAACTCCCCAATGCAGTGTCTGAGACCCTATAGCTATGACCTATGTGCCAGAATTTTCCCAACCCTTTTCCTTCCATCAAACTTTTAGGCTAGTTTCTTCTCTGTGCCATCCAATCTGGAAACCCCTAGTCTCACGTGGTTATTTAAATTTTAAATTTCAATTAATTAAAAATAATAAAAATACAGTTCCTGCATCACACTAGCCGCATTTCCAGTGCTCAGTAGCCATGTGGGGCTACTCGCCGCCTATTGGACAACACGGATGAAGAACACTTCCATCAAAGCAGAAAGTTCTCACGGACAACAAATGCTGTTATAAACTACTCCTGAGCTTTATTCTCTCGGCAGTATATCTGGCCAGTACATACACATGCAGGAGGGGACAGTAGCAGAACACCTTCCCCGTTCTGCCTCCATGTAGCTCTTCCTTTGGCAAATTCGCATTTCACCCCTTGCCGGCAGATACCATTTGCTGTTCTCTGAGCATTCTGATTCTGAGAATCTCTGTAGCCCTCCCCGCCTGGCTCCTCACCAGCATAGGTAACCGAGCCGTCTACCTGCCACCGCTGTGCTGAAATCCCTAACATGGCCTCAGAATTGCTTTCAGAGCAGCTGTGTGGTTGTCGTAGTCTGTTCGGGCTGCTATCACAAAGTACCATAGAACAACAGAAATGTATTTCTCACAGTTTCCAGAGTCTGGAGTCTGAGATCAGGGGACCTGCAGGGTCGGTGAGGACCCTCTTTCAGGTTGCAGACTTCTTGCTGTGTCCTCACATGTTGGAAAGAGGGTAAGGAGCTCTCTGGGTCCAGGTTATAAGGGCACTAATCCCATTCATGAGGGCTCCACCAGCATGACCTAAGCACCCCCAAAAGCCTAACCCCTAATACCATCACACTGGGAGGTAGAATTTCAACATATGTAGCCTATTGCGATGGTCATTGATAATCTTAATGACAATAGTTGTAATTCCTCAAAACAGGGGAATTGAAAGTGAGGGTTTAAAACAGCCCAGGGCACCAGGTTCCCCAAACCTACTTGCCCTTCCTACATCCAAACCTTGGTAAGGAGGCCTCAGAGACTTGGAATGCGGTGTGAATCAAGGTTTCATTCTCCCCGCCTTTCACCTGCGTCTCTTTTAGACCCTGCCCAATCCCTCTCAAGTACAATAGTTATTGTAGGAGTGTTCAATGACAACGATTGTACTTGAGGGGAAGGAATTGGTTTATTTGATATAATGTGTATTTAGGCACAATTTGTTCCCTCCTGGATGGATACTTCATGGGGCCCTTATTTCACTATAGATTATTCAAACTAATTTTGTTCAATGACACTTGCTCTCAAGTTTCTTGTTCTGATTTTGTGATAATGTGAGTTAAAGTCCTTTCTGGTTTCCCACTTCCCTGAAATGTGCTGGGGAGAACATGCGGTATAGAAGAGAGAGGGTAGACTTTTAGAATTAGACGGCTTGGATGGAATCACTGCTTTGCCATATGCAAGCCGTGAGACTGTGGGAACGCAATGTCACCTCTCTGAACTTGACACCTCATCCGAAATACCTGCCTCACAAGGCTGTGGTAAAGACCCAATGAGGTAATGCACATGAAATTGTATACGTTTCCCACACATCTGACACAGGACAGGAGGAGTTCAGTACCATCAGCATCCCTCCTGTTACTCCCCTCCTGCTAAAATTCAGGCCACAGTCCTTTGCACTTGAACCCAATATCAAAATTATAAATTATTTCCTTCTTCCTCCATGAGCTTTGAATGCAGTGGCTTATCATTTCTTCTTTGCTCACTGATATTTGGAAAGAGAAGCCATTTATCCTCTGTGGTTCTCTTTCCCAGCTGTGCCAGTTTCTCTGTAAGCTGCCAATCCTTTACTTTGTGGGTGAGTTTTGTAATTCACAAGTTGGTATATTTCCCACCACTGGAAATGGTCCAGGGATGATAGTCTTCGAGGGTGTATCAAAAACAGCTGAATTCTGACCCTTCTATCCAAAGCCCCTTCTATAGGATTTGGAGCAGATGGTGGGACAGGAGACGCTGTCCTAGCATGAGACATGCACCCATAAAATGAGGGCTCCAACGAAAATGCCAGCATCATGTGCCCAAGTCACACAAAAGGGGACGCTCAGCATAGACTGACAGGCTAGCTACAACACCTCCCCTCCCCCTCCCACCAGGTTATGCTGGCGGCAACTCCACACGCAATGGAACCCTCAGTAATCAATCAAGGTGTCAATCCAGATGGCCCGTGAGGAAGGAATGGGGGCCGCAGGTGGATAGGTGGGTAATGAAGCTCCGGCAGTCCTCTCCCCGCTCCCCGCCCCACACCCGTGCATGGTTAATGCATGAGGCGATATTCAATTATCTCCCAGCAGCAGTTGGGAGCAGGAGAGCAGCTAACTATGCACCCAGTTACCACCCTAAAGGCCACTAGAGTCAGGCTGCAGCTGAACAGTGGCCTCAGAATGGTTCCCAGGACATTATTTCCAACAGTGGCCACAGAAGTTTTCCTGGGGACTGGATTAAGTAAGCCCACAGTCTTCCCTCAAGCAGAAAGAGATGGCAGCAGGGCTTCTGTCTTGTGCCCCTGAGTGATGGCATGGGGCATCACCTTCAACCAACACAACTTTGGAAAAGGCTGGTATATGGGACAGGCATCAGCCTGAAGAACTGGGCCAAGGCTGGGGACCAGAAGCCAGGGAGGGAGGAGAGGCAGCAGCCGTGCAGGGAGACGTACATTTCATGGAGAAATAACTGTGCAGACGAGAGCTGGCTGCAGTGGCTGCCTTGGTCCTGCCTGGAGGCTGTTCATCGACCCATCCTGGTCCCCATGGGACCTAGCTGACAAGTCTCATCCAGCCCTGGAGAAGTCTACACCCACGTGGGGGGTGGGGAAGCAGTTCTGTGCTCACCGGGCAGGTGACCGAGTGTGCAAATTTCAGTCATGAGGAAAAGCCGATGTGGGGCGCTGCATGCAGTTTAGCCTTGCGTACGTTGGATAGACATGTCAAAGTTCACATGTCCCATCAAACCCCCCCGACTGGCCTCCCCCCAGGTCTGCCGTACTCTTGAGGATGAGCACAGGGAACTCCATCCTTCAAGCCAAACCCTTTAAAGTCATCCTCATTCCTCTCAAACCCACATTCAATCTCTCAGCAAGTATTGTGCCTCCTCCTTTAAGAATTCCACCATCTAGGTCTATGCCACCACCCATTGTCTTCCAGCTGGTCTCCCTGCCTCCTGTGTGGCCCCCTCTTCCAATCCATCCACCAACCTGCATCCCAAGTGATCTTCTATAACTTCACTCCCCCTTTAAAATCTTCCAATTGTTCTGTACACTCTCCAGGATAAAGTAAAATCCTTCAAATGGCTTATAATACCTTTTGTGATATGACCCTTTTTTACATTCCAGGCTCCTCTTTCACCACTTCCCTCACACCCTGGCCCTCAGATACACATACCATCCAGGCCATTCATTTAGTTATTTTATCAGAAACTCATTCATCGAATATGTACTGAACGCTTACTATGTGCCAGACTCTGTTCCAGGTACTGGGAATGTAGCAATGAACAAAACAAATGATCTGTCCCCAGAAAGCTTACATTCTATTGTGGGGGTTGGGGGAAGTAGGACAATGATGTAAACAAATACGGTAGTCCCCCCTTATCCACGAGGAATATGTTCCAAGACCTCTAGTAGCTGCCTCAAACTGTGGATAGTACTGAACCCTATATGCAGTTTACTAAGTTTTTCTTATATATATATATACAAACCTATGATAAACTTTAATTTATCAACTAGGCACAGTAAGAGATTAATAGCAATACCTCATAATAAAATAGAACAATTACAACAATATACTGTTATAAAAGTTATGTGAATGTGGCATTAGTAAGTAACATAAGGGTTAGTACTTGAACACAAGCACTGTGACATGGCGATGGCCGATCTGATAACCAAGGCAGCTTCTAAGTAACTGCGGGTGGGTAGCGTATGCAGTGTGGACAGGCTGGACAAAGAGATGATGCACGTCCCAGGTGGGATGGGGCAGGATGGCACAAGATTTCATCAAGCTACTCAGAATGATGCACAATTTAAAACTTACACATTGTTTATTTCTGGAATTTTCCATTTAATATTTTTGGACTACAGTTGACCGCAGATAAGTGAAACCATAGAAAGTGAAACTGTGGATTGGACGGGGCACTGTACCCAGTATGTCAGGTGGTGATAAGGGCTATGGAAGAGACTGAGCAAAGGAGGAAGATGGTTGGTTGAGGTTTCTAGTGCTCACCCAGGTCCAACTGCCCTCCTTCCAGGCTATGACACAGCAGGGCCGCGCCCCCAATTCTTGCAGTTAGATGGGGCCATGTGACTAGTTCCGACCAATGGGTTGTGAGCTTTAGCAATGTTGAGTGTCAGTAGGGGGCCAAAGCAAGGTCCTCCAGCACTCCCTTCCCCTGCAGCAACAACGATGGAGCCTGTGTGTTCCAGTTCCAGTAGCTACGAGATAGCAAAGCCTTCTTCATCAAGGATGGCAGAGTTGCCACTTGGACAATGGTTGTGCCAACAAGTTGGCCAGACCTGCAGTGGAACTTTGGACAGAGTACAGATCTGAGCTGAGGCAGTGGTAATGAGGATGGAGGGAGGGAAGACCCAGGATCAGAAAGTGTTTAGAAAGTAGACCCACGGTATGTAGAGTGAATTACAGGAGTCTGGGATGAGTCCTGGTGCCTGGGTGCCCCAGGGGACACAGGAAGTAGGGCTGCAGGGCTGAGGAGAGAAGATGAATTCAGTATGGGGCCTGCGGAATCTGAGGTGTTGTCTATGGAACTGTGTCAGGCAGTTAGACCTGTGTCAAGCAGCAAGATGAGTGGTCTGTGCCAACTGTACAGAATTAGGGAATCCATGAAACACAGATGGTATCTGAAGCCGTGGGAGTAGCTGAGATGACCCAGGGAGGAGGGAGAGGGAAGAGGAAGAGGACAGAGGATCTCTGGGCATTAAAAGGGGCAGGTGAGGGTAAAGGTAAAGGAGACTGAGAAAGAATGGCCAGGGGACTACAGGAAGAGCAGGAAGGAATGGTTAAGGACAGGCTTCGCAGCCTTCAAGATACACACACATCACCTGAGGGTTTTGTAAAAATGCAGACCTGGCTCAGTAAGTCTGGGATAGAGCACAAGATTCTGTATTCCTGTCCGACTCCCAGGTGATGCTGAGGCTAAGGGTCTGCAGACCTTGCTTTGAGAAGAGACTTTTCAGAAGGATCGAGTGGTGGGTCATGGGAGTCTTCTGTGCGATGCCTGTCTGTCTCATGTAGGAGCAGCCAGGGGGGAGGACGGGGCCATCCCAGAGTGAGGAAATCCTGCCCATTGTAACCAGGTTGCCTGGATCAGGTGTTGCCATGGATTCTGGGCTCCATTCTGTGGACTTTGAAAGACAAGTTTTCTCCAGGCGGCCTTCTGCTCGAATGTGTACATCCTTGGGGCCCTCACGCAGAGCTGAAGTTTCCCCTGCATTGTTGGAGAAGTGGAGCTGTCTGAGATGACCTCTAAGAGGGCAGATGGACATTCTGCAGACTTTCCCTGCCCCGTTGATAGGCTGCACAAACGTTTCACACCGCCCCTCTGCATGACGCAGTCATGCTGACAGCTGCTCAGGGACTTCCCCAGCTGTTGTGAAAAGCAGCTGGGGCACCCTTCAGAAGGCCTCAGTGTGAATTCTTCTTGCAAGACAACCCTACTTCTGAGAAAGACCCCCCAGGATGGGTCTTTCTCAGAAGTGGGGTTGTCTTGCAAGAGGTTAGAGGGGGGGACCCCCTCCAACCTTCTCTGGCTGCCTCCGAGTACACATTCCCCAGTAAGTCCCTCAAAGCTCTCCACAATTCTGACCTTTATTCTTATCTACCACAACATCTTCCAGAGAGTCCTTTTCCATCACCCTGGCTCTCCTCTCCTCCACTGCTAATATTCAACTCCCCTTCCTAGAAGACACCTTGAAATCTTGTGTTCCTTTCTCTACTCCTCTATCTTCCAATAGTTCGAGGCCTGGCTGAAATTCCACCATCTCAGGAAGCCTCAGAGGAAATGTCTCCTGATGCAGGACCCCCCACCCCCCATCATTTGCACTTCTGTTTTAGCATTTCCCAGAGGCTGTTTACCAACTAGTTTCTGAGCTTGGGGGTGGGGGCTGGGGGGTGAGAGGGTTAAGAGGTGAAGACTTCCATACTCATCTCTGTATCAGAGGCTGTTGCGTACGGCTGTGCAGGTCGGCCACTGCACAAGAGCATCCAGCTCGAGTGGGTGGGTGGGGACCAGTAGTGGGATCTAATGTAGCCTAAGCGTTGCTCACCGAGCTGTGCTCCCTGGCAAGGGCTTGCATGGGTCCAGAGGAAGAGGTGCCTTTTCCGATTTCATACAAAGATGCTATACAGGCCAGAAGGGGCCTAGTCTCTTCCCTCTCAGGGCCTGAGCAAGCTTTGCAGGTGATAGGGGCTTTATGAATGTTTGTGAGATTGTCCTGTTCATTAACGTACGTGTGAAATAGCAATTCAAAGCCGTTGATGAACACAGGCTGATCACACCCCCGTGTCCCCTTTTCTAGCTCTGCCCTTGTGTACAGATCACCTCTCCAGTGATTTACTTTGTTTTTCTAAAAAGGCTGCATAATTCTCTGAAAGGATTTAAGAAATCTGTCCAACATCATGACCCTATCTGGAAAGATCTCAGCCCCTACTTCCTGGATAGCACTCTGCCTCTCAGGCGGGGACTCAGCGCTGGGCTGTATCTCTGGGTGGCTGATGAAAGACCCCATTACCAGAATCATGGGAGGACTGGGTCTAGCTGAATAAATAACTGTTCATTTTTTTCCCCCCAGAGTGAAAAATGTCCACTTTCCTATTTCTACCCAACCCAGCCCTCAGTGCTCTCATAACTGCACTCTTTGCCCAGTCCAGAGAGAAGAAACATGTGAACAGGAAATTTTCTCCAGGGGTAGCCAGAGGCCACTTGGACCTCTGTGTAGGAAAGCCTCTAAAGGGAGCAAGGGACAGCCTGGCTGTGCTTGGGGTAGGAGGGAATGAAGGAAGGTGGGTGAAGGGCAAGACAATGAAGGGCAAGTTGGCCTGTCGTGGCCCAACGCCCAGCAGCTTCTGAGGCTGAGAATCACTTGGGAAAGCTGTGCCAGAAAACATCTGAGAGTGGCCCAGTGGGCCTTAGCCTTCTCGCCTCCTGCCATTATGTCTTTATCTTTGCTGCCTCCTTACTTTCCAGCACCCCTATCTCAGGATGTTGGCTGGTCACTTTCCTTCTAAAAGTCTCTGTTCTTCTGGTTTCCAGACCATGGCACACTCCTGGTCTCTATGTATCTCTTTCTTCCTAACCTCCTTCATCCTCTCCTGTCTCACTGCCCACGCTGCTGGTGGACCTCTCATCTCAGACCATGGGCTTCCCTGGCTTGCCAACAGTACAGCATGGAGCCTTGTAGCTAGCTCTTCTGTGCATAGACAAATACATGAGTGCATGCATACAGCTTAGTTTTTAAACTAAAAATGATATCTTACTATGTGCACTAGCTGTGTTCTTGATTTCAAACGATGGTACCATCGTCCCCTAGTGCCAGAGGAAGAAGTCTAGAATCATCTTAATTCCTCCTATTTCTTACCCTGTCTAATTTGACCTTCTGAGTATTTCCGGTATTGTCCTTCTATTTTGACTATCTCTGTCCTGTCATCATCAGCTCTTACCTGGATTATTAAGATCATTTTCTAATGGGACTTCCCATCTCCAGGTTGGCCCCTTTTTAAATGAACCCTCTATTCAATTAAAAAAAAAATTTGGTGAGATAAAATTCAGATAACATAAAACTCCACCATTTTAGAGCATATAATTCAGTAGTTTTTAGTATATTTTCAATGTTCTACAACCATCATCACTAGTGCCAGAATATCATACCAGTGGTTTTTGAATTATATGCCTTGATCTATTGGGGGGTTGTGAAATCAATTTAGTAGTTTGCACGAATGTGTATTTTAAAAAACAAAGTAGCCATAGAATAGTTAGAAGAGAATACAGTGTTGCAAAAGGTGAAAAGGTAACTATTGGTTCATGAAACTTTTGTTTAGTTAAATGTTTTTGTATATTTGTATGTTCCTAGTGTAGGTACTGACTCACGTAATTTAAATGAATTTCTTACTATAGGTCATGATAAAAACAAAAAATAGTGCAGTGGGAAACCCGCCGGGAGTCTACCCTGTGTACCTAGAGTGATTTTAAATTATAAATCTGAGTATGTTACTTCTCTACCTAATGCTTGTCAATAGCTCCCCAGCTTTGTCACTCATTATTTAAGAAACATTTATTGAGAACCTACTATGTGCTAGTCACTGTCCTAGGTGCTGGGGATATAGCCATCAAGAAGGCACATAAAAACATCTGTTCTGGACCAGTTTATATTCTAGTTGGAAGAGACATAATAAATAAGAAAATCATACAGTATTTTAAAAGGTGATAAGGACTCTGAAAGAAAAAAAATTGAACAGGGTAAAGGAGTTTAGAAGTGTGGAATGAGGGAAGGAGGGTATTGCAATTTTGAAAAATATAGTCAGGGAAAGCTTCACTAAGAAGTAACATTTCAATAAGACTTAAAGGAGGTGAGGGAGTGAGCCATGTAGACATCTGGGAAAAGCGCATTTAGGGCAGAGAGTAAAGGCAGTGCAAATGTCCTGGGGCAGGAGCTGCCTGGCTTGTTTGAGGACTAGGAAGGAGGTTTTGAGAGAATGTGCAGGGGGTTACATTGGAAGCAGATGAGGTCAGAGAAGCAGCTAGAAGACATGCCATGCTGGGCCTGTGGATCACAGCAAGGGCTTTTACTTTTACTGTGAGGGAAATGGTATGAATTGCAGAGCTTTGAGTAGAGAAATGATATGCTCTGGACTCCATTTAAAAAAGACCATCTACAGGATTTAAACTCCTTGGGTTGAGGTTCGAAGTCCTCTATATTTTAGTCCTGACTACAGATCTAGACTCATTTCTTACCACTTCAGCAACATCAAAATGCTCTTATTTTCTCCATGTGCCTGGATGTTTCCCTCCCCTGGGACATTGCTACCACTGTCGCCGCTGCCCACTCCTCTTTGGCCTGGCTCACCTCTACTCATCAGCACTCCGCTCAGACAGTACCTCCTGTTACAACTGCCTCCCCTTAGGCTGTGTGATGTGCCCCCCGCTCAGGCCCCTAGCACCTTCCATGTATCTCTAGCAGTAATTTGATTTATTGTACTATAACTCGTGTGTCAGCTTTCTTTCACATCTCTGACCCCCAGAGGCATAGGATCTTGTCTTTTGCACCTCTTTACCCCATTTCCTAGAACAGGGGCTCACGTAAGTCAAAGAGGCAATAACATGGATGGTTGTTGAATCAGCCGGTTGCTGACGAGGGCTCATAGAGTTCTACATCAACGGCCCAGGGCTACTTTGCTGCTCCTTGTCCAGTGCTCCTTCCAGTACACATGACACGCCTTTTCGGGGATTCTCTGAGGCGTTCCTTGGGGGAAAGGTGTGATTCCCCATTTCTCCTGGAGAACTTTAAAAGATGAGACAAATGGAGGGAGGGAGGGTAGAGGTGGGGAAGACACTCAGAGAGGCGGCAGCTTGCCTAAGGTTACACTGTGCTCATTGAACTTGGGGGTCCCCTTGCAGCGTCTGGCTTTGCACTGAGATAAGTGTACACTGATACTACACCAGGTCCATCTGTATCTCTTCTCAGCACAGATCCGCTTTCACACAAAGTGCTTCATCAACATTAGAACCAGAGAAGGGGGGCCAGGTCCGCGTACCTGTGGCCTGTGGCATACAGGGGGCTTTGGCATAATTTGGGAGCAAACTCGGGGACTCCCCTCAGACATCGGAGGGTAGCCTGCCCTGGGTTGCCCTGCCAGAACTTGGAGGTTAGGAAGGGAGAGATCAGACCTTCCCACCCCGCAACTTCTTTTCTCCTGTAGTGAGAAAGGCAGAGACATACACAAGGTCAGGACACTCTTGAAAATGATATAAATTTCATACACCATTTCTCTTCAAGTAGAATTGGCAGCTTTCCTTTCTTTCTCCTCATCTTCCTGTAAGCAACCATGGAGCAAACGTTCCAGACACACTATAAAGCCCTTCTTCCAATAATCTTTGCAGCCTAGACTTATACTTCCTTCCCAGGTTTGTTTCCTTATAAATATTCCAAGGTGAGGCTGCCAGCAGGTGATTTATTTACAAGGGGTATCATTTCCTGGAGCTGTGCACGGTGTCCAAGCAAATGGCTGATTACAGCTCTCAGCAAAGCCGGCCTCCTTATTTATTTTAGATGGGCCCGAGGTGATTCACTCCATCTCTAGTTTCAACTCCAGCCAAGTTAAAATGATTTCTGCTTTAAAAATGTTCAGAATGTGGAAAAATGAAAAACGAGAAAGATGACCAGCCTATTCTGATCGTCGCCTCTACTTATAGCCTTTGAATGCTGTCCCGGGAAAGCACACACACTGACCTGCCACAACACTGGAGCCTTCTCATAGGTTCCCCACCCGAAAAGGGAACCTTCCAAGAGGCCGGAGGACAGCGCACTTGCACACCGCCAGGCCAATCTCGCTCAAGAGGCTGCTGTAGTCAGATTCTTTCCTGGTCTCCTCATCCCCTCCAAGTAGTTCTAAACCTTTTGGTTTAGACTCCTTTGAGATTTCCCAGAAGACACCTGTGCCCACCTGCAGACCCTTTCTGTCTATGATTTTAGGAGCTGCAGGGGAGCAAAGGGGAGCAGATATAAGGTAGCACGTGCTGGAGGTGGCCACAGGGACAACAACGCTAAGGGACTCGGGGGTTGGGCTGCTAGGACGGAATAGTGGTGGGGCCAAGATCTGGGTTAGACTTGGCCATCGAGAGGAAGTGAGAAGTCCTTCTAGGCAGGAGATAAGCCTGAAGGTAAAAGGAGCTGAGATTCAGAGGCCCTGCTTGCAGAGGAACAATAAAGGGAAGGAAGCTACTGTTGATCGAACATCTACTATGTTCTAATCACTGTGATATGCGCCAGAGGGACGTAAACAGGTGTGCTCCCTCACCTGAGAGAACATACGGTCTAGTGGGGCAGGCAGCCAAGTCCTGGGGTACCATTAACCATAATACGGTGGCGGGCAGCAGAGAACAGCAGTCCCAACATAAAGCCTGGTGGTTGCAGAGGGGGACCACGGGTCCCTGGCATCCTCATCACCTGAGTAGACGGCCGGCTACCCCTCTCCAGTGATGGGCTAGGTCGTAAGGGCAGGGGCTGGACCCTGGCTTCAAAGGGTCTCACGCAGGGCTTTCAGTGGTTCCGAGGCCCCAGCCAGTTCCAGCCCCTCAACCAGACACAAGATATGGGGTCATATCTTGTTTTCTGGCATGGTGACTTAGCTGACCAAAATAACTCATGCTAGCAGCAGCATTTTCTACAACTTGTAGGCTGGCAATGGGCATACTGGGAAGGCAAAAACTGCCAACCAGTGAAACACGAGGACTTCTCTATCTGACTCAGCCACGGAAAAAAAGACAAACAGAGAGAGAGAAACAGAAACAGAGAGAGAGAGAGAGAGAGAGAGAGAGAGAGAGAGAGAGATATTCTGGGGAACTGAGTTGGGCTTCTTCTAGCAGTGAGGATGGGGCACTCAGTTCTTGGTCAGCAGCTGAGGAAGTCACAGAGCACTGACTACCAGGGAACAGTTTGTAAGTCTCAGATCTCAGAAGTCCCTCCAAGGGACTGCAGCCACACCTGCAAGGTGGTGCCAACCCCTGCAAATGACTCCTAAAGCTGGTTCCAGTGGCAGCTCCCAACTCTTACATGCTCCTGAAGCTCCCCCTTTACTTGGCTCCAGGATGGCCCTGCGCATTCTGCTCCCGGAATCCCTTTGTCTTGGCTCCTGGGCACAGGGTCTGAACGCGCTTCATTTAAAGGCTGCCTCATTCTATGAGTTGGAATTTGCCAATGAGAAGGGATGTTACCTGTCTCTCCTGCTTATCCACATCCAATCCACCCACCAGGTCTCATTTCATCCGTCCCCCTTTCATTTAGAGTCAGCAAAGGAACCTCACATTTCAAAGTTGGGCTGGTACCATGCTAGGGGCTTACCAACATCATTTGCTTTTATCAAGACAACCATTCAGCAGGTGAGAAAACTGAGCTCAAAGAGCAAAGATGATTTACCCACACTGTTGGTTAGAGCTGGTAGGTGGCAGGAATCAATACCCTAACCTCACTCTCTGCCCTCCATCTGATCTTCCACTGGTACCTCCCATGGGCTGAAGCCAGCTGGAAGGTGGGGGCAGCGTGGGAGCCCAGATGGTATGGTCCACAGAGGTCAGTCTCCTGGGCAAGAGCAAGGCCGACAAAGGCCAACAGTGGATCTAGCGGGACCGCACTACGAGCCAGCACCCCACTTTTCCAAAGGCCTCTCCGCTTCCTCTCTCCCCTTCTCCAGCACCATGCACTCAGTCACACAGAAGGACTTGGAAGCCTTTCACGTGCCATGAACTTTAACATGCTCTTGCCTTTGACGAGCTGGTACCTGAGTCTGAGTTGCTCGGCCTTCAACCCTTGCTCAGACAGTCCCCAGGGGGCCTGGTGGGGGGGGCCCCCACAATAGGCATTTCATTCTTCTGGCAGAGTATTAGCATATTTCACTGTCGTTATTTTGTTAGCGTGACTGTCTCTGACCGGCAACCACGTTTCCCTGGAGGGAAATAGCTGCTTTATTCTTGGTGCCTGGCAGAGTACCTATCTCATGCCAGGTGCCCCCAAAATATTTGTTGAACTGAACAGTGTCCTCTAATTCTTTTGTGTGTCTCCCACCCCATCCTGTTAGCACCAACCCCAAAGCTGTCTACCAGCTCTGAGGATGGATTGTAGCATGCTGGTGAGTGATGAATAATTCAAATTTTAGAGTTTCTCTCTGAGATAAGTCAAGTTCATCATGGCTTCTGATTTTAGGAATATGCAAACAGCCTAATGAAGGCAGAAGAAAAGGTATGAGTATCTCTTTTGCACAGCTGCAAAGTGATTTCCTCACGGTTTTCAGCAGCTCCAATGGTTTCGTTTCTCTATGGCTTCTATTCCACATGAAGCGAACGTGTCTCACTAACCTTTTGCTTAGCACAGAGATGAATGGGGCTTGTCATCTCTAGGGAGACATGACCCACCCATAGAACAGATCTGACGGAGTATACTTAAGACAAAAGTGAAATAGAGTGAACCCAAAGCATACTTCTACAGCTAATGAGACCTCAGCCAAGACAGGAATCCTGCTTTTGAAAGTATCAGACATTTTTTACGCTTAGTTGCTTCTCGAACTCCTGCAAAATCTCCTGCAAAAAGGAAAGAAAAAGAAGCCCAACAATTTTCATCTTCAGGCACTCTCCCAGCTGAAATAGATGCTTCTGTGTGCAGCCCTGAGACCCGTGGCATTTCCTGAGTGGCCACTGCAGTGAGCATCCCATCAGAGCTACTGTCCTCCAAATATTGTCCCGGCAGGGAGGCTCTAGGCGGACTCCCAGCCTTTCGCCACAATGGCCCAGAGGATGTTCAGGAAGCCATAGAATTGGAATGAGTGCCACAAAACAGGCTGGGAAAATCCCAGATGCTGGGCCACAGGGAAAAGTTAGCTCTCTGGAAAGACGATGGAGTTTGGGAGGGTAATTATTGGCTCTCCAGAAAAATACAGAATGAGTACAATGCCACCCAGAGTGCCATGAAAATGCCCCTTCCAGGAACAGTTCAGAGGCCAGAATGGTACAGTGAGAAGCTAATCCTTTGAGAAGACCCATGTTCAAGTCCTGGCTCTGACACTTATTGGCTGGGGGACCTGAGGGTTCTTAAGAGTCTATTAAAAAATAATTTCCTGTTGACTTCTTCCCAGAAAGGCAGCATAATATAGTAGAGAGGGCATGGCTTTGCAATCATACAGATGTGAGTTCAAATGTGGGTTCTGTTATTTACCAGAATGTGTGTTACCACGTTGCATAGGATTTTCAGCTGAGCTAAAAGCTAAAAGCTCATTTTCCAGCCTGCCATATAACTATGAGTATATTCGATCACATGACTAACTTCTGGGATTGTGAATAGGAGTGAATGTGAAACTTCCTCATCTTCCCTGAAAGTGAAGCAGCACGTCCTGTCCTTCTCCCTCCTGCCTTTTCCTATATCTGGACAGCAAACTTGGTGGGGAGTCATCTTGGATTATGCAAGTACCCCAGGTGACTGGCAAAAAGCAAACACAATTTATCTCTGGAGCAACGCAATCTCTATCCAGGCCTCAAAGAATTCCACAGATAAAGTTCGAAGCCATATAGGATCACAGTAAAAGACAACCCACAGACTGAGAAAAAAATATTTGCAAATCACACAGTATCTAACAAAGGACTTTGTTTTAGTCAGTTTGGACTGTTGTAACAAGGTACTGCAGGCTGGGTAGCTTACAAACAACCGACATTTATTTCGCACAGTTCTGGAGGTTGGAAGTCTAAGATCAGAGTGACAGCATGATTAGGTTCTGGTGATGGTTGTTTTCTCCTTGTAGCCTCACATGGTGGAAAGAGGGCTAGGAAGCTCTCTGGGGCTTCTTTTCTAGGCTGCTAATCTACCTCACGACTTTATCTCTCAAACGCCCCACTTCCTAATACCATGGCACTGGGGGTTAGGAATTGTAGTGGGTTCACAAACATGCAGTCTATAACAGAGTTGTAGCCAGAATATACAAAGAACTCTTACAACTCAACAATAAGAAGATAAACAGCCTAATTTGAAAAAATGAGCAAAAGATTCAAATAGACATTTCACCAAAGAAGATAACCAAAAGGCTCATAATAAGCACATGAAAAGATGCTCAAAATCATTAGGGAAATGTAAATTGAAACCATAAGGAAAGATTATTTCACACTTGCTACAATGGCTACCATCAAAGGCAGACAATAACAAATGTTGGCAAGAATGTGGAAAAATCAAAATCCTTAAATATTACTACTGGTGAGAAGCTGCTTTGGAAAATTGTTTATGAAAAACATAAACTTGGCATATGACCCAGTTGTTCTATTCTTAGGTATACAACCATAAGAAATGAAAACATGCCCATACAAAGACACGCATAATGTTTATAGCATAATTAATCATAATAGCCCAAATTGGAAACAACCAGTTAGTGAATGGATAAACCAAATGAACTATATTCATACAAAGGAATACTAAGAAAAATACTAAGTGAAAGAAGTCAGACACAAAAGGCTGCATATAATTCCATTTATATGAAATGTCCAGAAACAGTTACAGTATATTATGCAATATGGTAAACTCACTACAAACCGCTGAATCATACCTTTAAAATGGGTGCATTTTGATATATAAATTTTACCTCAAAAAAAGTGAAAAGACATAGAATTGTATACCATTAAAACTTTCTTTTAAGAACAAGAGCAAAAACAAAGATATTTTCAGATAAAAATCATCAAGAGAGATTATCATTAACAGACTTTTTAAAAAGCAGATTCTAAAGGACGTACTTTAGAAAGAATAATGTGAGAAGGAAGTTTGGGGATGTTAGAAGAAATGATGAGGAAATAAACCAACTAGAAAGGGAATTCATTGATGTGATCCAAGGCAACTACAAAAGCCTGTGGCATTATTTGCAGGCTGCGTGATTGTCTTCTCAGAAAACCCAAACGAATTAATAAATATTCATTATAGCAAAGTTAATAGAGAAAGTCAATACACAAATTCTGTGCTACTTCAACACACCACCAACAATCGGTTTGAAAACATAATTGTATTAATATGATTTATAAGAGAAACAAAACATGCAAAGTATAGATTTACTTAGGAGTAAATCACACCAAATATGTGCAAAGTCTTTATGGAGAAAATTGCAACACTTTCCTGAAAGACATTAATATAAACTTAGGTAAATTAAGAACTAAATCATGTTCACGGGTAGGAAGATTCACTATTGTAAAGACGTCAATTCTCCACAACACAGTTTAATGTAGTTCCAATAAAAGTCCTAACAAGATCATTTGTAAAACTTGCAAAACCTATTCTAAAATTTATATCGAAGAGAAAAAGTCTACGAGTAGCTAAGACTCCCTTGAAGAGCACAAAGTCTTAGGAATCATCCTGCCATATAGCAAGACTTATTATTAATATAAAGTAATTAAGACAGTATGGTGTTGGAGCAGGAATGGATAAATGGATCAGTGGAGTAGAACAAAGAGATCAGAAACAGAACTAAATATATGTGAAAACTTGATTTATAACAAAACAGGTATTGCACATCAGTTGGGAAAAGGATAGACCATTCAATAAAGGATGCTAGAACAATCGGTTACCCATGGTGGTGGGGACTGAATCCCTATCCCAAACCATGAACAAAAGCAATTCCATTTGAATTAAGTACGTACTAAACAAGGAAAGGCAAATCTATAACATGGGATCAAATATCATAAAAACCACACACACACACACACACACACACACACACGAGTGCATGTGAAAACTGAATAAGGTCTGTAGTCTAGTTAACAGTAATTACCAATGTCCGTTTCCAGGTTTTTATATTGTACTAGTTATATAAAATATCATCCTTGGGGGAAGCTGAAGGAAGGGTTCACAGAACTCTATGCACTAATCTTGCAACTTCCTGAGAGTCTACAATTATTTCAAAATTAAAAGTAAAATAAAAAGTGAAAGGAAAAGCTATAAAATGTTTAGAGACAATATATAATATGCTTATGATATCAAGGTGGAAAATACTTTCTTAGCCAAAACAGAAGATGAAAACTTCATAAAGGAAAAGATTAATAAATATAATTACATTAATGTTAGAAACTTCTTCATGAAATGACATCATAAAGAGGATGAAAATAAAGGAAAAGACATATGTCACATACATAGTCAGCAATTAGCAGCCCGAATACAAAAATATCATCAAGAAAAAGAAAAACAACCCAGTAGAAAAATGGGCAAAATGTATGACAGACATTTTCGTAGAAGAAATACAAACAGATCAGAAATATATGGGAAAAAAAATACCTCAATCTAATTAGTAGTCAGCGATGTGTTAAAAAAAAATCACAATGAAGTATCATTTTGTACTCAACAGATCAGCAAAAATTAAAAACTAAGACAGTATTGGGGCCAGCCCGGTGGCTCAGGCGGTTGGAGCTCCGTGCTCCTAACTCTGAAGGCTGCCGGTTCAATTCCCACATGGGCCAGTGGGCTCTCAACCACAAGGTTGCCAGTTCAACTCCTCGAGTCCCGCAAGGGATGGTGGACTCCGCCCCCTGCAACTAAGATTGAACACGGCACCTTGAGCTGAGCTGCTACTGAACTGCCAGATGGCTCAGTTGGTTGGAGCGTGTCCTCTCAACCACAAGGTTGCCGGTTCGACTCCCACAAGGGATGGTGGGCTGTACCCCCTGCAACTAGCAACGGCAACTGGACCTGGAGTTGAGCTGTGCCCTCCACAACTAAGACTGAAAGGACAACAACTTGAAGCTGAACAGCACCCTCCACAACTAAGACTGAAAGGACAACAACTTGATTTGGAAAAAAAAAAAGTCCTGGAAGTACACACTGTACCCCAATAAAGTCCTGTTCCCCTTTCCCAATAGTAAAAAACCTAAGACAGTATCAAGTGTAGCCAAGGATGTACAGCCACAGGAACTCGCATATACTAAGTATGGAAGTGTAAAACTGATACATCCACTGTGGAAAACTGTTTGGCAATAGTTACTAGAGCTGAACATACACATATCACATGACTCAGTGTTCGTGATAGGCAAACATTGGAAACAACACAAAGATCCATCAAGTAGTTGAATAGATACATTGCAGTATATTTATATGATAGAATATTATACAGCAATTAAAATGAAGAAACATTAATTCTATAAAACAAAATGAATGACTCTTACAAATATTACTTTGAATGAAAGAAGCCAGACATGGAATACGTAGGGGATGATTCATTCCTAGAACAGGCCAAATTAAGCTATATTTTTTAGTGATGCATACCTTGGAGGTAAAACAAAAAGAAAAGCAAGAAAATGAGTACTTCAAAAGGTAGGAGAGTGGTTACCATGGTGGGTGAGGGTGGGTGGGATTTGCTTTTGATCAGAGAAGAGCAGACAGAGGGCTTCTGGGGTATTGGCAAATATTCTCAAACAAGATCTGGGTCACGGTTTTATCAGTGTCCACTTTGCAATTATTTGTTTGTTTGTATATATGGCATATGGACTTTTCTATATATTATCCCCCAATGAAAAAGGGAAAATAGTAGGGCAGATGCCACTTTACATTTCTTCCATAACCACGCCTATCACTGGATTCTGATTTCTTATTGAACTATCAGTTGACCCTATTACAATGCAAGATACATGAGAGCAGGAATCATGTCTAATTATATAGGCTTGCCGAGCACTTAGTAGGTGCTCAACAATTGCTCAGTGAATGAATACTAACCTGCGACTATTTAAAGTTAAGCCTGAGCTTGTGAAACGGCATGTGATTTTTACAGTCTAACCTAACCTTTGGCGCAGGAATGGACTCAACCAGCAACTCTCCCCTGAATGCCGGGAGTGTGACTAGAGGGAAGCAGAGAGGACGGACATATCCAGTTGACTCTGCTAGGTCTCCTTTCAATATGTCACATTATATGAGGCAACTCGTAGTGGGAAATTACAGCTCAGCTGGATGGCCCACGACTGAGCGACTCCAGCATTTAGAACATTCAACAATTTGTTCCTCAGTGGGATGGTCTTTGACAAGAGCTGTCAGGGAAATGTGCCCACATGGAGCCAGCTCCTGTGTAGAGAAACTTTAAACAATGACAATAGCTCCGGAGTTTGTTTATAATTTGTGGTTCCCTGCTAATGACCCAACATCAAGCTGCCTAGCAAACGTTAGCAGTTTGTCTCGCCTACATAGGCCCCAGGGACAGAGGGGCAGGGAAGAGAGGGATCAGACGGTTAGTCTTTTGTTGTACCGGCAAGTTGTGGTCTAGTGGTTCAGGCAGAAAGTCTGCATTTCTGACTTCCTGCCTCCATAAGCTTAGAATCTGGTTGCTAAGTCTGAGTCAAGTTAACTCAGCCTTGGTCAAGTCCTGAAGGTCTAAGGAAGTTGGGGCTCACACATGAAACGGTCTGCATTGGGTCCCTATGGTATGCACTTGGTGTTCAGTCATTCACTCAACAAACATGCGCTGAGTGTCTACACTGGGCAGGTGCTGAGCCAGGCAGCAGGGATAATGTCCAAAGGGGAAGGTCATGTCACCCTTCCAGACTAGACTGGACATTATTCAGGAAGGAAAAGATACGGTGGAAATGATCAACAGTTTTAAGAGACTGATTGATTTTAGAGGAGTCTTCTTAAGGTAGGAAAGAGGTCGGTAGTTTTAGGACCAGGGAAAGGAAGCCCCTGATTACATCATGAGATTCCTCATGGCAAAGTACTAGAACGGGCTGGGGAATGTAAATGCTTACGACGTAAATTTCAGATGACTGAACTATAAAGGGAGACACAGATGTTCGGAGAAAGATCCCACAGTTTTAAAGTTATGTCAGGAAGACTAACTGTTCTTTTTAAAGAGCTATACCTTGGAATCACCATTAGAGACAGCGTGCTTGACTGTTAAAACATCGCACTGCCCCCTTCCATGGCCCCACCGCCTTATGGAGCACCCCCTAAGCCCAAACTACACTTGGGTGGTAAAATACAAGCTGAGCCCCTCTTCGCTAAAATATATAGGCTCCATGCTGTGATGTGGCTACATGAAACACTATGTCTTTTTTCTCAGAGTTCATCTGGGAACATTTTTTTACTTGATCACTGCTGCCAAAGAATACAAAACATTCAGTGATCATGTGAGAAGCATGTCTGTTAATTTATAAATGTTGACACTGAGAGGTGACAGGCAAGTACGGAGCTGTTTATAAGAATTTTATGCATTTCTGATCATTTATGTAGTTCACCCTCTTGAATTTAAACTTAGAACTCCCATTCCCTGTAATTTTTTTGAATAGTACATGAAAGCGTCTGTGTGAGATGCAGTATTTCTGACTGTATATTTTCTTAATCAAGGAATTTTATGCATTCTGAATTCTTATTTGTTTAATCATGGATTTGAAAGTTTTAAGAAGTATAAAAATAGTTAAACTATGGTAGGAGCTTTGAGAAACCATGGACAAACTATTTATTAAACATTAAAGGGGAGAGCAGCTAGACTGTAAGACAGACTTGAACAAAGAATTTTAAAGAAAGAGAATAACCATTCGAATTATGAAGGCTGAAATGCTACGGGACTAATTAAAAAAAAAAAGAAAGAAAGAAAGAAATACCAGATGCCAATGTTCAACAAGCTGTAACCAATGTGGAAAACTTTAACACAAGATATAGGATGGTGAACCCTACACTGGGGAGTATGCTGTGAGTGCCTATTAATGATTTTGGACATTAGCATATTTGGAAGCCAGGGTGGGTATTGTCAGACCCAGAATTTTATAAGTAATTACAGCAGCACTGTGAGGTCCGATGGAGAGAAGAGTAAGATTGGAGTCAGGGACGCCAGGCTGAAGAAGACCGCAATAATCACGAGTCTGCACCCAGATAGGGGCAGTGGGATGAACAGAAGAGCCAGTGTGAGAAAGTGTTACGGGTAGAGCTTGCAGACCTGGGTGTCATTTCGGCAATGGAGGGGAGCCAGAGAGGACCACGATTCCGGTGAGAGTGAGGCCAGGGCAGTAGAAACGTTAGGCTGAGGATTTGACCCCAGATGGATTCGGAATCGGTCATGCAGGGTCCTTGTGGAAATGTCAAAGGGATCACCCAGGGAGAACACCTAGAGCAAGGAGGAGCACTTCAGAGAGGATAGAGGAAGAAGAAGGTAGTGGAGGAGGTGGAGAGACGTTAGTTAGCCTGGTAAGGTTGTTCTTTTGTATAATCTTAGGAATGAAAACAACTCCCTTTATTGAGGGCCTCCAGTGTCCTGGGTCCTTAGCCTGTATGACCTCTTTTCTTAACCCTCTGTCTGTATTACTGACCTTTCTGTGTCCTTTCCTAACATTGCCTGGTGGCTTGGGTGGGGAGATGAGTTCTGGGGCTCCTTCCCTTGCTGCGTCCACAGACAGGCCAGCAGTGATTCCTGGCTCAACTGGTAGACCCCCTGAATAACCCCTTGTGTCCTACCCAACAATTAAGCTCTAAAGAAATAGCCCCTCTCATGGGAACGTGTAGTTCCCAGAGCCTCAAAGTAGTCAACTTAGGGGGTTGTTTCCCCTCAGAGCCCGCCCCTGAAATAGTGCCCTGTGACTCTCTTGCTCAAACAAAAATGCACTTCAAAAGACATTTTCACACTGTGCCCGCAGTGTGGCCTCAGAACTCAAGACCAAGCTCTTGATGGGAACAAAGCCAGGATGTAGTTAACAGAGAGCAATCTTAGTTGAAAGAACTCATTCTTGAAGTCTCAGCTTGTGGCTGTGTGCACGGCGTTCATTATAAGAATGTGGACAAATGTTTGCAAATGCCTGCTCTGCGTCAGGTGCTCTGCTGGGCCCTGGGGATGGGCAATGGCCTGGTCGTCATTCTCTTTCTGTCTGCTCCCAGGAGAGGAAAGGCAGAAGCTTGGCATTTGTAAAGGCAAGTGCAGCTCATCTTAAATAAGTCCTAGGTAGCCACTTAGGGAGGCAAATTCATCACAGAGAAATAAAACAGCAAAAAGAACACCATTGGAAAGAAGTTTGGTTGTCAACCTTCCCTAAAATCCCCAATTTCCAAACCTTAAACATAGAAATATTTCCAGGAAGATTCTTTTACACTAATAAAAGGTAAATCAGAAGGCTTTTTTTCTGTTTGGCTTTGAGGAACAACCTATATTAAACATTGCAGTGAAAGGAAAAGAATCAAAGGTTAACATAAACCCACACTGAACTAAAGAGTTTGTGCTTCTTTTAATTTGCCATAAATTCACATGTGGTTAAGTCTTACTTAAAACTGCATATTTTTATAGTGTCAAAGTTGATTTTTAATTATTTATTTTCTGCTATTTTGATATTTAGAAATCATCCTTCTACAAAAACATAGCTGAGTAGAATCTTTAGATTATCTGTCTAGGCCTAAGGAAAACCTATCTGTGAGATTTTAAGATTAGATAGAGGCACCATGATTCAGTGGCAGTAGTTTTTCTAAACGACAGGGATAAGAAAACAGACAACAAGGAAGACATATATGGATAAAAACGATTATTTTCATAATATTATTTATATACTGAGAAGCTGAAAACAAGCTAAGTGTACAATAGAGAACTGAACAAATTCCTCATGGGTATAACTATACAAAGTAGTCCGATATTGCCATTAACAATGATGATGCTAAGTATAGTTCTGGGGATCTGGATGTGAGGTTGGGCACACAAATTGTGCCCCTCTTTCCTTAGGATTTGGCCGATAGAAAATCACTAGGGAAATGGGTATCAAAATAATATCTTTATTAGTAACCAGGCAAGCACCAATAACTCCCAGTGTAGGACTCTCTTGTGTCAGCTGGCTGGGAGTATAGAACTTGGACTTGAAGCCAAAGTAGAGCCTCCTGCTTCCCCTGGATAGAGACAGAAGGACTTGACTATTGGGAGAGGCGGACCCCAAAATGACTCAGAGTCTGGTTCTCCAGACAGCTTCACAGACTACTGGCCTATCTCACTTGCTTAATTACTATGGAAGGGAGAGAATAAAAAAGCCAGGCTCTGGGCCTTGCCCTGAGGGACTTTACCTCATGGAGACAGAAAGCTCCACAGAGATCAAGTGAGCCCATCCCACTCACTAGCAAAATATGGCCCAGTGTTAGTTCTCATTGGAATACCATGTTTCCCTGAAAATAAGACCTAGTTGGACAATCAGCTCTAATGCGTCTTTTGGAGCAAAAATTAATATAAGACCCAGTATTATATTATATTATATTATATTATATTATATTATATTATATTATATTATATTATATTATATTATACCTGGTCTTATATTAGAGTAAAATAAGACTCAGTCTTATATCAATTTTTGCTCCAAAAGACGTATTAGAGCTAACTGTCTGGCTAGGTCTTATTTTCGGGGAAACACGGTAACTATTTCTGCCCCACTTGAAAAGAGTGGGTGAGTGTAGAGAGAGAAAACAGAAGAATGTGTTCCCTCCAACACTCTCGAAGGGAAAGAAGAGTGGGAGTTCTCTCTTTTACTTTATGTGATAGGAATATGAAAATAAGGAGAACAGTGTCCCCCTTTCCCCAAAATCTATTAACATGAAAAGAATATTCATAATATGTGATTATTGTTTTCATATTTTTATATATAAACTATAACATATTCTTTATATTTTCTTTTTTACCATTAGTATCCATTACTGCGTACTTAAAAAAATAAAAATAATACTAACGTTAGAGGAAGCCCAGTGAAGGGTATACTGGAACTCTCTATACTATACTTGCAATTCTTCTGTAACTTCTAAGTTATTTCAAAATAAAAAGTTAAAAACATGGTAGCTTTGCAAATACTATAAGATTGTGGAGAAACATTCGATGTCATAAACATCTTCAGGTAAATTGAGTTTACATAGACCAAGATAGAGTAGCAGGGATGGAATTCATCTGCCATCTTGAAATAACTAAAAAATGGGATAATATATATGAAAGAATGGTTTTCAAGACATTGGACAACAGGTAATGAAGGTGAGTGATCTTTGAGAGATGGGAAACAAATGAGGCGAGCCCAACCATTTTCCCAGCTATCGCACAGAGAGAGTTTTCAGGCTGCAGCACAGGGAGAGGGGTCCAGATGAAGCCTTGGTGGTCTCTCTGAGTTGAAGAGATGGAGCTGGGAGTTTAGGGAGACCGAGGTGACTGGATTTCACAGGGCAGAATACTGGAGAGGAGAAAGCTGCACAGAGAGAAAATTCCAGAGCTCTATAAATCAGACAGCTGAGTACCAAACAGAACATTCATATGAAGAAACTATCCAAGGCCGGAAAAAGAACCGCCCTAAAGGATTAGAAGGAACAATCCTCAGAGGTCACACAGAGCTGAAAATAGTGCCTATTCCTACAAATCAGACTGAAAAAGTCATAATTTACAGGGCACTGGGTAGAATACACAGGAAGGTTTTGCCTCAGTAGTGGGGAATAATTAACCTTAGGTGGAGTCCCACTCCAGGTCCACCTCACAAACCATAACAGCAAGACCCAAAAGCACCAAACTGTTTCCAAGGGACTTAACAAAGCTCAAGAACATTTATAGGAATACAAAAATATCCAGTGATCAACAATCCCTGGCATCAAATAAATAATCCTCAAGCATGCAGAAAAGTGGGAAAATAAGACCCACGGTGAGGAGAGAAATCAATCAATTGAAACTGACCCAAAACTGATACAAACGTTAGAGTGAATGGAGAAGGACATTAAAACAGTTACCATAATTGTATTTCATATGTTCAAGAAGCTAAAAGAAAGACTAAACATGTTAAGTCGCAACATGGAAGATTCAAATCAAATTTATAGAGATGAAACTGACAATGTCTGAGATTGAATTAAAGATTAGACATGGCAAAAGAAAGACTAGTGAACTTGATGACAACCATAGGAGTAATAGGAGTCTCTGAAGACAAATGAGAGAAAGTTGGGAAACAGAAAAATTATTTGAGGAAACAATAGTTCAAAATATTCCAAATTTGATGAAAACTACATATCCAAGGAGTGCAACAAACTCAGAGCACAAGAAACATGAAGAAAGCTATACTACAGCATACCGTAATCAAATTGCTCAAAACCAATGATAAAGAGAAACTCTTAAAAGCAACCAGAGAAAGAAGACAAATTATGTACAGAGGAACAAAGACAAAAATGACAGTAGTCATTTTTCTTTGGAAACAATGCAAGTAAAGAGTCGAGCAACATCTTTAAAGGACTGAAGTTAAAAAAAAAACACCTGTGATAGAGGTTCATGGGAGTCCCGAGGTTGGCTCAAGTCAGAGTTGTTGGGTTTTGTTCAGGCTGGAGTGGGAAGACCTAGGTCTGTAGGAAGTGGCTACTTCTTACTGCTGAGAGCTCAGGGCTTCTGCCCAGCTTAAAAACAAAACAAAACAGAAAACATGTCAACATGGAATTCCATGCCTAGCAAAAGTATTTTTTAAACTGAAGGTGAAATAAAAATCTTTACAGACATACCAAGAATGAAAGACTCCATCACCAGCAGAACTGCCGTATAAACAATGTTAAAGGAAAGACTTTGGGCAGAGGAAGATGACACAAGATAGAAATATGGATCTAAGCAAAGGAATGAACAGTACCAGAAATGTTAACTTCGTGGCTAAATAGTAAGATTTTAAAATTATTTAAATCTTTGTAAGAGATATTTGACTGTTGGAGCAAAATAATAACAATGCGATGTGGAGTTTATAAAACACATAGAAGTAGAATGTATGATAACAATAGCACAAAGGCCGGGAGGGGAGACATGGCGCCATTCTGTTGTCAAATTCTCACACTATATGTGAAGCCGTATAATTGCACTGGAAGGTAGATGGAATAAGTTAAAGAGTGTACTGTGTGCTCTCTCGGGACTGTTAGAGGAGAACACATGGGAAGTCGAAGATAAAGGTCAGGAGCATCCGGGATCAGAGCTGCTGGGAAGGGACCTGGGCAGGAGGTAGACGCCACCCGCCTGGTCAGGCTGTACTGCAGGGCAGGGGAAAATGAGAGGAGACCATAGCCAGCCTAGAACAAGCCACAATATCTAAGACTTAGAACTGAACTTCTAAGGGGTGGCAAGGTGGTCCTTTTCAGAATTCCCTCTCACGGCCTCCACTTTTAGCATTCATGTATATTATTCCAGAACATAATAAAATAAGCTTGTGTATTCCCAGAGGATGCCATATTCCATTGGATATTTTTGAGGTCAAATACTCTTATGTCATAAGGCCAGGCATTCAGATTGAGGAATTGTTCTGAGAGATTGAGGAGCCAGAGTGAATACACACAGTGAAAGGAAGACATGATCCAAAGACCAAGTCAATCTATACTGAAAAGTCCATATTTCAGGAAATAAATTTTAATCAAGAGCAGGTTACTAAATATACAGTGAAAAAACACAAAGAAGTCCACAACCTCCTCTTTGTATGTTGGGTTTCTCCACGTAAAGAAAGGATGTAGCTAGGAGCTAGGAGCACCTGCATTTCACTGATGAAAACTCCAAGGCACACAGAGAATGACTAGCCCAAGGATATGGTCAATAATTAGAATCAGGTCTAAGACTCAGGCTTCTTGACTTGTGATTCAGAGTTCTAGCTATTTTTAAATCAGTGGATCTTTGAAACTTTTAAATGAAGTATACTATCGAGGCAGAAAAATGAACAAATAAAGGATCAGAAACTGAACACACCAACTTAATAAACTGAACTAGCACTCAGATCAGGAACCAGAATATTCCTAGCCCCAGAAGTCTCCTCCTGCTCACAAAGTAACCACCATCCTGACTTCTAAAAGTACAGAATATTTTTGCCTATTTTTATACTTTCTAGAAATGGAAAAATAAATATGTTGCATTTTCTTTATTGTTTTGTTTTGTTTTGATTCTGGTGATTATAGATAAGCATTAGTTTTGTGAGGTTCATCCACGTAACTGCATATTCAGATAGATTGTTCATTCTCGTTGCTGTATAATATCGCGTGATTTGATTATACCACAGTGTATTTATTTCTTCTGCCAAATGCCAAGGGCATGTGAATAGTTTCCACTATGGAGCTGTCATGAAAGAATGCTGCCATGAAAATTCTTTTAGGTGCTTTTGGATGACTGTATGTACACAGTTCTGTTAGACATATATTTAGGACTGGAATAGCTGAGTCTTAGGGTATGTATATGCTAAGCTTTAGTAGATATTGTAATTGTCAAATTAAAATTTTGGCTATAAGGTTAAAAATCATCTGACTATAAAATTTTGAGTTTGTTTATATCTGGGCGACTGTCTTATATTGCTGAATAATTGCCTTCTCTTCTCAGCTAGATCATTGAGGAAAGGCTCATGACTTGAACTTCCCTTGTAAGTCTGTGATGCTGGGTACTTGGGCTGGGTTAGAGAAGCTGTTATGTAAATACTTTCGTATTCAAAAGTACAAAGAAAAGCATAAATACAGTTCTGCTTCTAGGAAAGAGTCACTTATGTGGACACACACCAAAAAGATGCAAAACATCTCAACAGAAAGAGTAACTGAGCCAAGATTGGTTTAAAAACTTGAAGAGATCATGGCTCATATATCTTTATGTCCCTCCCAGTACCTAACACAGAGCCTTATACATAGTAGGTGCTCAATAAATATTTGCCAAATGAATGGAATCGAGATAGGAATGATCGTGAATTACTTATATCACCTATAGTTCCAAGGCAAGTGCATTCTGAGATGGGAAAACAAGATGAATATAGAATTGGGTAAAAGTTGGAGGAAAACTTGTATCAATCCAACTCATGGAAAACATTTCATATAAGGAGAGCAACTTACGAGTTTTATTAATTTTTTGGCCACTCCTCCCAGAGAAATTCTGGATCTCTCACTCTGATCCTAAACAATGTAAAAACTACAGAATAGACATACTCATATTTGTGGGGCTGGAGGTGAAAGATTATTCCTCAATAACTACATGCAGTGGGAGAAGCAAGACTTGAAAAGTTTCATTAACACCAAAGACAAGTGTATCTCTCTAAGACCTCCTGACCTCAAAGACTCAAGGTAAGGCCTGGGATGGTGGGGGGACATAGGTTGATGGAGGGTCTGACCTCTGGCACAATCTCCAGTTTCTAGGAACGAAGGCTAAGCTTTTATCGATGCAGCTGCAACATTCATAAAGACAGGCTTAGGTCACAGCAAACAAAGATGAGATGCTCAGGTTTTTCCTGAAAGGGGTTTCTGGAGAAAAGGAGAGCTTTGAAAAGAGATCTGAACTTGGCAGTGTCTGGCATCCCTCCACAGACTCTCAGGCCCAAGCAGACGGAGAGCAAATTACACAGATGTGTGCATTTCTGCTGAGGGCAACACAAAGGAAGCATCTTTCATCCATTTCAAAACCAGATAGAATGAAACATAAACCTCCGCAAGTTATGCGCAGTGGCATGTTTTGACATCTCACAGGAAATCAAATTTCTGCCAAGGAAAAGCCAAGAGAGTTTGGTCAGGACCCAACGGACTTTTTCAAACTTCTCAAGCAAGAGAATAATATGAGGTTTCTAACCCACTCTGTAAACCACAGTATCTCCCTTTCTTTAAAATCAGAAAAATCCAAGAAGATTTTCTAAATGAACAAAGAGCTCAAAGTGGGATGTCACAGCTCCCTTACAGGAAAGGAGGTGAGGGAGCCATTCTCAGGGCCACTGTAGTAGGTGTGCCAAACCCAGGCCCACTTGGGCTTTAGAGAGAGGAAAGGGGAGGAGGGTAAGGATGTGGAGTTGGAGGGGTGGTGGGGAGAAAGAAAGAGAAAACTAGGGAAGAGCTAGGAAGGTCAGATGCAGGTAAGAAAATGAACGATTACTGAGCACTTACTCTGTGCCGAGTTTTTTATATAAAGTATCTCATTTGAGCCTCAAAGCAACTCTACAAGATAGGTAATGTTATTCCTATTCATCTGGGCAAGGAAATTAATACTTGCCTAAAATCACATGACCAGCCCCTGGGCAAGTGGGGCCCCTGCTGAGGGCCCCAGGCTCTAGAGAGGGCTTTGCTTTGGCCCTCCTCTGACCACACTGCTCTCCAGGAGCAAAGAGTCCCGGGGGTAAAGGGATGTGGCTGCCCAGAGCCTGTGTGCCCCGAACTGGGCAATGCTTGGGGTATTTAGAACCCCAAGATTCCCTGCCTATATGGCCCCAAGCCGTACTTCAAAGCCCACAGAGACCTCTTTTCCTGGGTCCATGCTGCTGAGGGGATGTCTGTACTCGTAGGTCTTGGGGTAACCAAGGGGGTGTGTGGACTAGCTGTCTGTACACATGTGGGGGGCCTCTTGTGATGCAGGATGAGAGCTTGTGAGGAGAGAGTGGGGAGAGAAGACAGGGTCAGGTATGCACCGGGGAGACCAGGTCTTCTCGCTCCATCAGAGCAGAGCAGCACTCCAAGGACTCTGAGATTCGAGAACAAAGCTGGCCTTCTAAGTCCTTATGAAAGCGTATCTGTCAAGGTTGGAGGCTAGAACTCATATATGTAAGTCTGTTATACACATTTTAAAACTCTTGAATATGGAGACCTGGCATGAGGCCTTCATTTGTGCCATTGCCTGGGTCCCGCAAATGTTGAAGGTGGGCCGGCCTACAGTCAATAAAGAGGTGGAGCTGGTGGGAACCAAACTAGCTCTGTCCTCTGCTGAGGGCAAATGCTTTCCACTGCCCCATGACGCCTGACCCCACAGAGAAGTCAGGGACAGGAATAGAGCTGCTAAGTACTTTATGGAAATTATCTTAGTTTATAGAAATTATCCTGACAATTTCCCATGGCAGGTCCTGAGCTGCTCCGAACTTACTGTGGGGCCCTTGGAAAGCCACCCACGCCTCTGGCTTAGTTCCCTCCTCTGGGAAACGTAAGGCCTGGAGGAACCATCAGGGCTCATTCTACGAGACACCCGCAGTCTAAAGCATAATAAAACCTATTTCTTAACTTTACTGAGGGTCTCAGCAAAAGGTCTTTTAAGACTGTGAAGTGCTTTCAAGAATAATAACAGTAAATAATAATGTAAAGACCATGGTGGTGAGGGGAATAAAACGAACGGATTGCCTCAGACTTGAAGGCCTGGCAGATGACTTTGGCAATCAGTCTTGAAAGGGCAGGGCCAGGAAAGAGGGTGGGGAACTGGGGATCTCTGAGCAACGGGAAACGAGAGGCACAGGAAAGCTTTTGTGTGGTCAACAAGGCATGGTCCCTGGTGGCACCCACGGCTCCCGCCTCTTCCCCGTGTCTCTGGAAGGAGAGGAGGCAGGAGGCATGGGGCAGACCCTGGCCAGGAGGGGAGTGCATTTATTTAGGCCCCTGGCCAGCCAGAGCCCAGGTTGGGGAAAGGGCCGGGGCAGGGTGGGACCCTGACTGGCTCACCAGGGACCTCTCAGGGGTGAGTCTCTGTGGTGGGTTGGGGAGCAGTGAGCATGCCTCTCAAACTCTATCACCCTGTTCTCTCTCTCTCCACGGAGAATCTGGCCTTTCAATCGGCTGTTTCAGGTCCCTTAGCCTGAAGAGGCAGCCTGGTGCTGAGATTCTCGCTGAGGTCCATATTTCCCTGGGAGGCACACTGGTTTCTCGCCCTGTACTCTGATCACTGACAGCATAACCATGCGAGACGTAGCAGCCTCACCACAGACCCAGTGCTGAGCTGTTCTGCCCCTCAGGTATGCTGGGGAGGGGGGTAGCTTGAGAACCATGGAATGGAAGGTGCCTGGCTCTAGAACCAGAGGATCTGGGGTTGATTGCTTCCTCCCTTACCTATTGGCTATGTGCTTTTGGGCAAGATTCTGAATCATTCTGAGCCTCAGTTTTTCTTAGCCATAAAATGGGGATAATAATTTCTTACCTTACAGTGTTAGGATGAGGACAAGATAAGAAAATATATTCAAATTGTCTAGTCTCAGACCTAGTCCCAAATGGGGACTCCTTAACTATTATTGTGTATTTCAAGCACAAACCGCACAGGGAACCTTGCGTCTCAAGCCCAGTCTTCCCCTCCGGCGGTTTCTTTATGACTTCTTTGAACCATACAGTTTAGCATTGAATTATGCATGTATTTCAGTACTTAATGTCAAGTCAATATTGCCTTTTTAAAAAATAAATAACATCATGTGTATGGATTTTCTCTTTCCACCCACACTGCCTAAAGCCATTTGTACGTGTGGGTCTTCCACAGAGCAATCCGGATAAGAAGCAGGTGCGGTGACATATGGATCATATGGATCAAGACCACATGGCCTCTAGGTATATGCTCTTAGTCTCCCAGAGGGTTCTTACTGTCACCATCCAAAACTGCTCCACTGAGCTTATGCATCTAAGCATTATTAGTGGAGAGAAGCCAGACAAATAGGCAGTGTAGGAGGCAGGAAGTCAGGATGTGTGTGTTGGGGAGAAACACTTCTGGCTCAAGGAGGCAGGACCCAGCCTTCTCTCAAGCAGCACCTACCTTCCCACCACAACCTTCACTAAGGCAGCTGAGTCAGACCCTTTGACACAGCGTAACTGGATTATGAGAACAAAACCTGGAGGACACGCAGGCAACATTCTTGGTTATAACAGAGACAAAGGCAGACTTGGGAAGGATCTGCTGCTATGAAGAGGTCCTGTTTGGCATGTTGTGGACCTCCCAAATGTGTAAGACATGTTGTATAGAGCCTGTGCTCGGTGGTACAGTCTTGGGTAAAGCAGGGGTGTGGGGGGCTGGGGTTGGGGTAGGATAACAGGTGATAGATAGTACAGTGAGCTAAGCCTGAGACCACTCGGGATGACTGTCCACCCACAACTCCAGTCACCTAGACCACGGGACCTATGTATACAGCGGCCCTTCGATAAGCGCTGTAACTGAAATGTGCACAAAGGGATCTAGAAACATAAGCGAGAGGCTCACTGTTTCTGGTCCTGGTTTCTGGTGTGTGTGTGGCGTGGGGGAAATACATACCAATATTTATTCCATCAATACCTCCTGAGACCTTCATTCTGCACCTCCCTCCTCTTTCTTTGGCAAACATTCCCACTTTTTGACAAAGTGTCATAATTTCTAGAATGATTCTTGCCCCCATACGCATAAGACTTGGCAGACGCTCAAGAAAATGAGATCATTTTACAAAAACCGTGTAATGATTGAAACCTGTGCTTTCTATGATGGACAGCTAGGTGGGAGTGGGGGAGGGGGTAACCTGGGACACGATTACGTCAGCGAAAGTACCCGAGGTAGGAACCTCTCCTCCCTTGGGGGAACGTGACCACAGGGGCCTTTTTATCCTGTGAAGAAGTCTCATGCCATTGATAGGAAGCCTTGCACCTCCATTCTGGGAGAATGGCCGGGCTGGCCTGCTCTTCCCAGCTGCTTGCACATAAAATCTGAGCAAGCCTATTTTAGAAAGGCATTTAACACTGAGGCCAAAGGACCGCTCTGTGGCTCACACATACCTGGGAGCAGGGCCGGGGCCAGTCCACCCCAGGCGGGGGAGCCATCAGTTGTCCGCAGTAATATTAGCAGCCTGGGGAATAAGCTGAGAGAGCCTCTGCACTCTCATCCGCCCTCTGGAGTTGCCAGTGCACATTCTCGCAAGGCAGCAGATTAGCAGCTGCAGCTCTGTCCCCACTTCCACTCTGGAGACCCGTGAGCCACCTCCTGCCAGGAATGCCTTTGAGAAGTAGATTTTTCCAGCACTACAGGATAGTCTGTGCTCCTCCAATAACTGCTTCTTGCTTAAAAAGAAAGGAAAAGGCATTTCCCTGGGGGTCCAAACCTTCTCTCTGGGAAGCGTGTCTTATTGGTGCTGTTTTTAAACTTGCTTCCACGTGTCGCTCTAAAGGTCTGCTGGGAGGGTAGGTGTGGTGCTGGCTGTGAGGATGCAAACAGGAGACCGCTTTTGGTCTGTTCAAGGCTTTTCTATTGCAAGGGTACAGACCAAATGCAAATGGAGAGAGATGGAGAGAGGAGAGTGTGGGGCAAAGTGTGCGGGGCTGGAAAGGGCTGACCACCAGCGTCTGGTTTCAGTTCTGCCTCCAATGTTACCAGCCCTCAGGTCTTTGGCCAGATCCTACCGCTTCTCTGCTTTAGCTTTCTTTGTCTGTTAACATGGGATTGACGTCTGCCTACTCCTTGGGGTCAAGATAAATAAGATCAAGCACCTGAGGAAAGCAAAAAGCTAAAAGTACAATGAGACTGAAAGCTCAAGTACGAGTACAATGGGATCGTTGCGATTTTGCTGTATAGTCAATGTTGGGTTATTCTTTTTTGTGAATCCTAATGCTACTCAACATGACCCACGTGAAAAGACAAATAATTCATCCAACCAATGCACATTAAGAACCTACTATGAACCAGGAACTGTATTAGCTGCTGAGAATATAAAGATGAACGTTGCACGGTTTCTATTTTCAAATTTGCTAAATTTTAAGTGCTTTGTATGCACTTGTGGGCTATACATATATATGAGTTAACAAACTAATGGACATTCACTTCCCTCTGCCTTGGAAACCCAGACTTGACATATAAAAGCGCGCACACACACGCACACTCACACTCATCCTCACTCCTTTCCAGGCTGTGACCCTATTGCTATTACTCTTCTGCCTACAGCTGAGAGGCACTGGGGTGAGGCACAGAGGCCACCTCAGATTGCACAGTTAGCATGACATTCCCTGTAGATAAAAGAGGGCTCAGTGCTGTCAACAAGTGAGACTTTAATGGCCTTAGAGGGTTATTGGGGTGGCTCAGTAGTGGAAGGAGCCAGCTTGGAATCAGTCAGACCTGGATTAGAGTCCCAGCCCCTCCAGTTATTGATTTTTTTAAATTGCGTCACCTTCAGTAAGACTGAGCCACAGATTCTCTGCCTATAAAGTCTCCCCCACCTCAGACTGCTCTCCTGAGAATTAATGAGATCCCGATGGCAGAGTGCCATACAGAGGAAGGAACTTCCCAGCGTAGCTCCCTTCTCCACCCGCCTGGATATCTTATTAATCTTGCGTAGAAATAGTGAAAGTCAATCACTCATTTGTTGCACAAGCATTTACTGAGCACCTACTACATGCCTGGCACTGTTCTAGATGTGTGGCATAGCAGTGAGCAAACCAGCAATATGCCTTCTCTCCTGGAGTTCATCTTCCAGCCTCGGTGTTTCTTTATCACAGGATTTTCCTCAAAGACACAAAGGACCTTGAATCCCAAACAAACATATTGACTTGGTCCTGTTCTTTGACATGGAATAGTTGGTTGGGCTTTATGTTACAAACACCACCTTATTTTAATTGCTGTCTGACATCTGAGAAAGAATGAAGTCATGATTTGATCTTAGTCTGTCCCTAGTGTTTGCTTACCAAATGAAACAGTTGCTCTCGAGTTGCCCCAAATAGAGTGCCAGTGAGGGTCCCACAGACACAAGGGACATGTGACATGGAAAGCATCTCACTCGAAGCTGCCAGCATGGGGCAGCTTGCCCACGGGGTCTTGTGGAGCCACGCAGGCAGGGACCCGGCCACACTTTCACCTAGAGCCAAGCGGCAGTGTGGGCCCTGAAGTGGGACACTTGCCAGGCAGTGAAGAGCTGGGTTTCCAATGGATCCTGCTATGACTTGGCCCGGTGACCTTGGGTATTCTCAGCTCTCTGCACCTCAGTGGCCTCAACTCCCAGTAAGACTGTCTCCACTGACCACGGGAGTTTTATGAGGACCAAATATAGTAACAAAAGGGCTCCTTGAAAATACACATACACACTCACACACATGCACACGCACATACAACATTCAACAGTAACAAAATGATGTCATTTCAGGCCCATCTATATGTTGACATCACATTGTCCTCTTCAGGCTCACTTTCCCTGAATCATTAGTTTTCCTTTGTAGAGAAAATGGAACCTACAAAGCTGTGCCTCTGGACCAGTGTTTAGCCAGGTGCATTTGCAATGACAAAAACAAGGACAGAGGAGGGAGACAAAGGAAGTATGTGTGGGGATGGGGAGAAAGCAGACATGCTCGGTGTGCTTCATGTTACAGATAAACCATCCGATTTCCTTGTGCAGGAATAAGGCGAGGCCAGTCAGGCCAGCGGTCAGTCTAGCCCGGCCAGCCGGAGACCGGCATTGGCGTCCAGCCAGGGAGACCTGGAGGACAGATGACTGTGCTTTCATCATCCACGGTAGTTGCCAGGACTGGCTCTCCTTAGACACACAGCGCCTGACCTCCATTGGACACTGAGAGGCGGGGCACAAGGCCAGCCTGGGGTGGGATGGCTGAGGGCTTGTCTTCCTTCAGGGCTCCTGGTGTCCCAAAGAGAGGGCCAAGCCTGTAACATTCAGCTTTGAGACAGTTCAGCCAAAGCCTTCCGTGCTGGAGGCTGGGTCGCTTCCCACGCTGGGTGCAGGCCTGGAGCCTCCTCCCCACTCTCTTTCTGTCTCTTCTGTTAGGGACCCATGGAGGGAGGATCTGTGATCTGAGGGCACCAGAGGTAGAGCCTGCTGAGAGCCCCAAACAGCAGCCAGTGTGGCATGAGTGAGTAGAAATCAAAAAGAAGGGAGCTAACGTTTATTGAGTGACATTGCATCAAGCACCTTATACTAGGGACAAAAGAGGGTAAGGGCTGTGCATCCTGAGATTTCCCGGGTTCAAATGCTGGCTCAGCTACTCACTTGCTGTGGGGCACTGAGCAAATTACTTTATCTCTCTGGGCCTGACTTCCTCATCTGAAAATGGAGGCAGAGAACTTGGGGCATTTATGATTGTGGGCATCACAAACAGATTTGGTTCCCTTATACCAAGGGGACTTAGGGGTGTCAGTAGCTCACAGAATGAGGGGAACTGCTGTGGAAAGGGGGGCTAAGAAACCTCAGAGTTACTCCAGAAATTCTGGAAGCCAGACTTGAACCAAAGTTGCATCTGGGGTGGGGATGAATCATGCCCTGTCAAGAATCCAAATCCTGGGGGACAGAGCCTAATGGACCTTTTGGGGTCACATGGCCACCCTTTGGCTAAGAAAGGACATGAAACAGTCCTATGGAACTTCACACCGTAGGGTAGACACTGTTCCCCAGAAAAGAGCGTGTGCAGTATCAGAAGACAGAGTGAACGGCTGCTGGGGCCCCAAACATCAGAGTAGTCCGCTGTAGTGGACAGTGGTATCCACCGACGAGGCCGGTGTGAGGAAGAAACGAGGTCACAGTAAAGCACTTAGCACAGTGCCTTGTCTGTTCTAAGGGGTCAACGATGTTTCGTGGCCCTAACTAGTACTTATCTTAATCCTCAACCACTCTGTGAAGTTTTACCTATTTTCTAGATGGGAAACCGGGACTCAAGCTGGTAACAGAGTTACACAAGGTTGCCTAAGTGCCAAATGATGTTCTGACCCCAGCACTGCCTGCAGAGCCAGCTACAAAAACTGAAAAGCCTTGGGCAAAATGAAAACAAGGGACCCCTTGTTCAAAAAGCAGGAAAAATACCACTGAAGGAACTAAAATATAAAGCTCTTTCCTTTCTTCCAGGGCCTGCTTCTCTCTCTCTCTCTCTCTCTCTCTCTCTCTCTCTCTAGTGTTTTTTTATTTGCTATTTAATATTATTCTAAATAAAGAAAAATTAATAATTAAAAGTATTAGCAGTAATTTTATTGGCCTTCATTGTGTACAATGCCCATTTTTAATGCAAACAAGAGCATTTAACTCGTATGTGGAATTGCCACGTGACCAAATCATTCTTAGCATAAGCAGTTGGCTAATACAGGGAAGTAACACGTGCAAGAATGGCTATGATAAAGTGCCTTAGATTAGAAGTTCTGCTGCTTAGAACATCATTGCCTTCTTTCTGCATTTTAAGCAAGTTCTGATTAGATTAGAGAGCGTGGCCTCTTGGGGTTTTCAGTGTCGTGGACATAACACACTTACCTTGCACTCAGGTTGAGTCTTGCTGAATTCCCATGCGTTGTGCCTCCTCTGGTTCAGGGGGCACCTTGGACGCTGTATGCACATGGAACAGCTGACTTGTATGTTGCTGATATATTTCGTGCTCGCACATCTCCTCTGCTCATGGGCATTCCCCATTGTCCTTCAGACCTCACTTGTAAAACACGAGCTGAAAGATAAAATTATTAAGATTTTCAGGGCAGTGAGAGCAGAGCATTAAACCAAAGGGCCCTTTTGAGCGAGCCCTGCTTGCCTCAGAGCCTTGGCTTTCAGAATGCAGGCTCCACCTGACTCCAAGAGTCAACAAGCGTCTTTCTCGGTTGAGTTTGCTTTTTGCTCTATGAGAGAAACCCCAAATTCTGCCACAAAGGCTCCAAGAGCTGAGGGAACCCTGGGCTAAGGGGAAACCCGCCGGTGCATGACTGTATGTGAGGAAGTTCTGCACAGAGCACGAGGCCACGGGGGCTAGGGTACCGGACCAGTGTATTCCCTCGTGGGCTGTAGTGTCCATGCCAAGCAGAGGTGGTGATGGAAAGACTCAGGACTGCAGCTGGAATCCTCATTCTCTGAGTGGAAAGCTCAGGTGTATATTTGCATAGTTTCACTCAGAGAGACTGGGAGGTGAAAGGATATGCACCCCACAGCCAGCCACATCACATGTCAAGGGCCTCCAGGCTGCAGGTGGCTCTCAAGACGAGCTCTCCGGGGAATATGAAGCACTCACAGGGCTTGGTCCTGGGCCCAGAGCAGAGCTGGGTGCCCCGTCCACCTCTCTTCCCCAGGAGCACCCCCTCGGGCTCTATGGGCTGAGCTGCTTCATCTCTTAGAGCACCAGGCCCTCAGCTCCATCAGCTCAGAGTGGCGTAGCTGGGACCCCTCCTGGTGGCCTATAGGCCCCTCTGGACACGTGTCCCTCCCCCAAACCCAGCCTCCTTGGTCAGAGGAGAATCTCCCCCCTCCCCACAGATTTCCACCTTACCTGGTTGCTTCTGGTGATTTTACTGGCAAACCCAGCCTGTGTTTTCCTGGTGAGCTACTGGAGTGACCAGCAGGCCCCTTGCTGGGAAAATAGGGTGCAGCAGGCAGAGCAAATAGCCGCCCACTCCTCCTTCGACCCTAAAGAAAAGAGAGCGAAGAGGCCTTGTATTTGTTTTCTGAGACGCAAATAAGGACATTGCCTGTGACTCAGTTCTTATCTGCAACATTGAGGAAAGGATGCTTTCCATTTCCTGTGGAGGGAAAGTGAGGAATCAAATGTGAAGACCAACCTGTAATAGCCATCATGACTTCTGACATCCTAGTTCTGCCACTGACCATCTGCGTGACCTTGTGGGAGCCCTGCCCCAGCCTCCATTCCTGCCTGTGTGGAATGGGGTGGTGCCCTGCAGCCTCTGTGAGGATTGGTCACGCAGGACCGTGCGGTGCCCGGGCAGCCCCCATCAAAGGGATTGCATTGCTCCTATTGTCAGAAAGGGGCTTCACAAGCTCCCAAAAAGCAGATTTGCCTCCTTTTAAGCCAACAGGATTGATAGAGACAATAATCTTTGTCTTCACCAGTTTCAGTAGTTTTACTTGAAAGAAAGAGCCATTGTCTCAGAGAAGAGGAAATAAGATTTGACACACAAATATTTCCTTTTACCGACTCTGCCTCAGGGAAATTTCTTGGTCAACACCCTCCTCCTTTAAAATCTTGTGGGAGCTCTGAGATCTTCTCCCTCAGTCCCTGGAGAGCCTTTGTCTGCTTGGCAAAAAATCATTGCTGGTCAAGAAGTCCAGTGGGGAGTGGGTTGCACCGTGAGGGTTGGAGCGGCTGAGAAGGCATCTGGTGTAACGCCTTTTAGGATTGGGGGCATTTGAGAAACATCCCGCCCCTCCGCTCACACAGAAATACCATATGCCTTGCAATTAAAGCCACACTCCCATGCCCCTTTCCTGTTGTTCTCCAACATGTACTTGGGGCCTAGCATATCCTGCATTCTCCATGGGCTAGACCTGTCTGACAAATGCTCCAGGGCAGGTCTGTGCAGTCCAACTGCTGCAGTAGCAGAATAAACATTTTGCGAGTTTCAATTTGGAACCATCTGCAGTGAAGTCACTTCTCTGGCTTGGGTCAGAAATAGGAGAAAATCCCACTCTCATGAGCACACATTTACATTTCTTATTCAGGCCCTAGAAGCGTGTATGGCTGGCGGGCTGCTGGGCCGGGCCAGGTGCAGGGCATTGCCTGTCCAATAAAATATTTAAGTGCTGCCTGCCTGGCCCTGCCCCTGGGGGTCCAGTAGCACACAGGCCAATCTCATTAAGCAGCTGTGGAGGAAAGGGAACTGTTGGCCACATTTTGAGCACAGGCGCAGCCAGCAAAAATCCTCTTTCCTTCCAGGTACTGGCCAGTCCAGGTCGGTAAGGCCGGTTCACTACCCCTGCATTGTGGGCCCTCCTGACCCTGCGCACAACACACACACATTTCTTTTGGTCGGCTCTGGGATTGGGGGTGGGTCACTAGAGTCAGTGAGTTGAGTCAGGAATGTGTCAAGTGTAGCAACCACAGCAGAGGGCAGATCAGTCTGGCACCTCTGGGTGACAGGGTGTCTGATTCACATTCCAACTCCTCCAGGAAGCCTTCCTTGACTCTTCCTTAGAAATGCACACAGTATAGATCACCTGGACCATAAATGTACCCATGGTTAGGAACACAGCCTGCCTGGCCCCAAATACCAGCTCCAGCATTCACCAGCTGTGTGACTTTGGGCAAGTTACTTAAATTCTCTCTACCCCATTCCTTTAGTTATAATATGAGGATAGTGAACATGCCTATTGCCTAGAGTTGTGCTGAAGTACGTGATTTCATATACATAAAGTGCTCAGAGTAGTGCCTGGCATAGAACAAGCCCTGGAGAGGAGGCTGCTAGTATAATCATATAACGGTTTTGTGATAAAATTTACATCATAAAATTTACCATTTTAATCATTTTTTAAAACATCACAAATAAGTTTTATTGTCACCATGAAAAGTCTGAATTTTAAACAGATTCTTGGACTGGGGGCTCATATCCATCAGCTCACTCAACTTTAGCACCTGTCTCCTCCCCAGGAGCTTGTCCAGAACTGTTACCTTCCCCATGAAGCTCCATGAGTTTTCCCAGTTCAAACTTGGGCTTCTTCAGCACTTTGACTTTTCTAACAAACACATCATGAAGTAGATAAATAGATTGGCAAGCCTCTTCTATGTCTTTTCCAGTGCTGTCTGGAATCAATTTGTTGACCACTTCTTTCAAGTCAGTTGTCTGCACCTCTCAGGTCATGATTTCCATCATCTTCTTCTGGATTTGACAGACCTATTGATCCTGAGCATGAGGACTTCTGAATCTGATTGTTGCGTTTTCAGTAAAACCAACACAGAATAGACGAAGCAAATAACCATCGGTAGTCTTGACATCAACATGGGCTTCAATCATGGTCTGCCATTTTTTGACCATGGAGCATATTTTGTCATGGATAAGATCCACGCCATGGAAATTAGCAGGCAGTTTTTGCCCTGAACATCCTCAGTAATTATCTTGAATTTCCTAAATGCAACTTCATCATTCTGCAGATCAACGAGGCTCCCTTCAAAAACATGACCCTTGAGGCCATCAGATGTGATTGAGGTTCCTTGAGTTCTTGTGACTAGTGTTTCCCAATATTTCTTGAACATAGCTGGTGCTTTCCCATCATATACCACTCTTAGAGAATGGGTCAACCACTTTCTTCTTGGCTCCCTTTTTGCTGCCTTTTACAAGGCACTTGGTTCTTACTGACACCATGGTGCTGCTCAGAGATCCAAAAGGACAGAAGTAAAACTTGCGCCTATTTTAACCATTTTTAAGTGTATGGTTTAGTGGCATTAAGTCCATTGGTATGGTTGTGTAACCATTGCTATTATCCATCTCCACAAATTTTACATCATCCCAAACTGAAGCTCTGTCTTATTAAACAATAATTCCCCATTTCTCCCTCCTCAGCCCCTACTAACATGCATTCTGCTTTGTCTCCAATCATAACTTCTGATTATATCTTATTTCCTTTACTCAACAAATATTTATGGAACATTTACTTTGCACTTGAAACTGAAGTAGAATCTAGGGACAAAGGGGTCCTTAGGATTAACAGAGTTTGTGTCTTCAGGGAGCTTTCATTCTAGTAGATTGTGACTGTAATAAGCAAATAAATACCCAAGACAATCTCAGACAGAGATGCATGCCATTGTTGAGAAAAATTATGTAGTACTTAGAAACAAGTAAACGACAGTACAGTGTATCCTTTCAAAGTCATACATGGGCTTTGTATTTAATGCTCCAGAGGAGGTACCTGGGTTTGACTTACCTATGTACTATTGGGTTATAGAGCCCAGCCTTTGGGAAGTTACGTGTTAACTTGTAGATTTCTAGCCAGTAGAAAGGATTATCCCAAAGGTTATGGTTTTATTATCCTGTAGGACAATAACCACCTTTGTATCTAATCTATAAATCTTACAGCGTTGTTTTTCTTTTTAATGCCCATAAACTCAATTCTTCAAATGTTCTTGGAACCAGTGTTAAGAAATCTTACTGGTTCCCCGTCTACGTTTAGCTGTGTGAGGCCAGTTGGTACTGGTTCATCTTGCCTGTTTACCTCAAACTGCTCCAAGCCTGAAGCCAGTTGTTTCTTCCATCAGACATTGTCTCAGCCCTGGCTGGAAGACTTTGGGGATGTGGCAGAGGTGCCTTCAGGAAAGGCACAGAGAGGGAGGGGACAGTGCTGGTGCTGTTGGTCAGGAACCAAAGGGAGTGCCCATTTCTCACAGGAAGTTTCCCCAGGGCCCCGGAGTTGGCTGTGGCCACCAGTGTGTTGGACTCTGGTGACGTGGCCGTGGTCCCTGCTCAAGAACCTCTCTGGTAAATGTGAGTGACTCCTTTCAGTTCTAAAACCCTCCAGGATCCCCTGAACAACCCCAACACTGCCCTGCCAACCTCCCCTCTTGCGCAGCAGCCATTCCTCAGGGCGGTTCTGCTGAACAGCGCCCTCTAGTGGAACTTTGTGTTCTTGCGGTAACCCCGTTGGGGCTTTTCTGCAGTGACCCAGGCCACTCTAGTCCTTGGAGCACCTCCTGTGTGCCAGGCACTATCAGCTGCTGTTAGGTACTCGTAGCAACGCAAGAGCCAGGGCCATGCCTGTCTTGTTCACCATTGGGCTTCACTCCATATTCCATAGGTGTTTTTTTAATGAACGAATGAGGGAACCAACATAAGATGAAGTATCTGGAACTTAATGAAACCAGTGTAGGGACTATTCTGTGTTACTCCAGAACATTCCCATGAGCAGTTAATGTCTTTTTAATGATGCTCAGCCTAACGGGCAGCTGTGTATAGTGTTAAGTACAAGAATTCTGGAGTCAGACTGCCAGGGTTCAATTCCAGGCTCTGCCCTTACCAACTCTGTGACATCGGCCATGTGGCTTAATCCCTCTGTGCCTATATTTCGTCTTTTGTAAAACAGCAAGCCCTCATAGTGTTGTCATGAGGGTTAACATAATTAAAATTTGTGAGGTAATTAAGAGAGTGCCTTACACATGCTTTGCACTATGTATTTGTTTAAGAAACAAAGAAACCTTGCTAAAAACTGGAATGAAGTCCGAAAGTGAACTGGCTACCTAATGAGGCACTGAGCCGCCCATCACCAGAGGTATCAAGAGAACGCATTACTCTCAGATAATTAATAATAACTCATCTATTGAGCAGTTGACATTGTTCAGCACTATGCTAAGCACTTTACATTAATTATCCTATTATGTCTTCACAATAACCGCATGAGGCAGGTATTATTATCACCAATTGATACAGGAAGTAGAGGCTTTGTGACAAGCTGAGGTCCCTCAGAGTGACAAAGCTGTTGATTCTGAGGTGAGTCATGCTCAGAATCCAGGGAACACCTGGGCGCCTGAGGCCATTTGGGGCATGGGAACCTCTGAGAAAAGGCAGGTGAGCAGTCTGTGGGCTGAAGGGGATAGCCTCCAGGGCTGGCCACAGCCCAAGTCTTGGTGATAAGGAACCTTTTGTGCTGGGGCCCAAAGGCAGAATAAGGGCCGTGGGGGCGGGAAGGCATAGGCAGCTTTTTCAACAATCAATAAATCAACCAACCAACCAACCAACCTACCAAAGCAGAGACAAGCGTTTGCCAAGTAAGGGAAGGGAGGTAAAGCCCCAGATGCAAGGCAGTGTCTCAGCCTGGTCAGGAGAGCTCTCCAAAGCAGGACTGATTCCCTGGAGAGAAAGAGCTGGAAAATCCTGGGGAGGGAACAGCATGTAGATGGAATGGTGGGGGCTTTCCTTGGAAAAGGGGACAAGCCTTCCCCAGCAGTAGCCGGATAGAGGAGATGAATGTAGGGACAGAGGCAAAGAGAAAAGCTGAAGGGGAGGCAGAGGGTGGGGGGGTCATTGGCTTTGTCCTTATAATAAAAAGGGGGCTGAGATCGAGTTAAGGGCATGAGGAAGTGAGTTTGGAGGCTTGAGAAAGGCAGAGTTTGGACTAAACCTCAGTGGGGTGTGCCAGGAGAGCCAGAGAGGCAAAGAAGTCTTACTGAGTGAGCCACAGGAGGCACTGCTGGGGAAGGAGGGCAGGAAATCAGGCTGGGCCCGCATGCACAGGAAAACAGTTATTAGTGTGTAGGGGAGGCTACCACTCGGCCACCTACCCTGCTCCTCAGCCCCCTGGCTTTCCCATAAGAACCCTAAGTTCTGGGGGGCTGTGGGAGCTGTCATATTCGCCTAAGAGTAATTGTTTCTTCTGTTCTGCCTTCCAGAAACTCTCAGGGGCCATGAGAGCCACTTCCCAAGAGCACATGAAGCCCTCCCTCTGGCCCCACGTTTGGAGCTTCTCTACCCATCTTGTATGTCCTGTTCCTTCTCTCAGGAAAACATCAGAGGGGCATCACTGCAAAATCCGGACTGCTTTGTTAGATCAATATGATACCTCACTTCCAAAGCATTTCCCCGTTATCTCACAGCCTTCTAAATGGGCATCAGATGAGCACTGTGACTTCCTTTCCCCAATGAGAAAGTTGGCAATCTCATGTTCTGCACCATCTACTAGAGGCACCCTGAGCAGTTGTCTTGATATCGAGGCAAGAAGTGTCTGGTTTTGTGGTCAGAACCACCCCGTCCCTCCATTTCCTACCCTGCAGGGCCATCCCACCATTACCCTTACTGTGGGATTCTGGGTGGATACAGGGTAGGGATAGCAAACATCTGAAACACGTCTCATCATGCCCTAATTGGGCACCCGTGGTAGACATCAATAACCTATCATGCCATGTATCTCAACACAGTCTCCAGGCAGCGGCATAAAACAATTGTACCTGCAACTCCAGGTGAGACCTTTTTGTCACCCCAAACTTAGCATTTGTAGCTCCAGCACCATTTCCCCTGTTGTCCGGGAAGTGGGATGGCCTCAGGTAAAATTGTGAAAGGGTGAGGTTTATCTTAGGCCTCTAAACCCCTCTCCTATAGACCTCCAGATGTGGGTTCTATCCCAACAGTTGTTTGTGCTCTGTCCCACCGTCTCAGGTTCCTCAGGGTCCTGGGCAGCTGGGCACCTGGTGTGGTCACTGACTGGTGGTAATGGGAGGAGCAACAGGTTCTAATCACAGCTGCATGTCCGCAGCTGACTCTCTCTCCACATCTGTAGAGGAGGCTAATTATACCTACCGGTGGATCCTTAGCTTCAAGAATAAGGATCAGAATGGAAGTGAGGCCCTGTATTTGTAAGACTTTAAAATTACAACGATCTCTACCAACCTAAGAAAGTCCTATTTATCATCACCAGCACCAACCATCTCAGATGTTTTAAAGGGAGACTTTGGGGGCATAACATTTTAGTTTGAAAGGAATGATTCCAATGGTGGGGTTTTTAACCTGTAGAGCTATCTGGGGTCAAGCCGGGCCTGTGGCACCCTTCAAACCCTACTCCACGCTGCCACAGAACTTATGTTTGTATAGTACTTAATAGTCAATAAAGGGCCAGTCACTTTCTCTTAAGAGCACCGTGTTGCTATTTTAGTGACATCAGCTTTGCTGTTTCAGTGAGGCTTTGTAACTTTCCTACCTGGTAGACACTGCAAATTCCTTTTCCCCACTTTTTAGTTACAGGCTCATGATGGAGCTGGGCAGGGATATATGGTGGGTAAAAGTGCTGTCCAGGCTGAAAACACTCAGGCTGGGATCATGGACTGTGTCTGCCCTCAGGCCAGGGACAGCACAGCCAAGCCCAACGAAGGTTATTTTTAATCCCAAAGATGTAGCATTTGAGAACAAACATCCCTGACCCTGGGAGGACCTGCCAAACAAGTAGGAGCCTGGAGGTGTCAGAATGAGGCTGCTTCCCATCACCCCAGGCCCCTCCAGAAACCAGAGCTGGGAGGCAGTGCGTATTTTTACACAAGCTGACTTGCTGTGCCCTCTGAGTGTCACGGGGTCCTGAGAGGATGAGGTGAGAGCCCCATGCACTGTGACCTCTAAAGCCAGTCTGGGCCTAACCTGAGCTGGTGCCTGCTGTCCCTGGGGACACCCATCTCATATGGCTCGACGGCGCCCAACCTGTCCACCTGCTGCTCTCGTCCCCACCCCAGCCCAAAACTGCTGAAGGTCACTTTAGAGTATCATTCTTTCTCCTTTCTTTTTTCCTCTTCCCCCTTCTTTCCTTCCTTTATTCCCTATGACACAAATAATTCCTTGTAGAAAAATTTGAGAATTGAGATGAACAAAAAGAAAAAATCTCTATAATCCCTTGACCCCTTTTCTGCTGTGGGTGGGTAAAGACTGGCACTTATTCCTGTTTGGCGGCTATTTTCCTTGATCTTTTTTCTATGCATATTTACACATAATGTACTTAGGTTTTCAAAACATGAAATCCCACCGAAGGCCTGGCACTGAGGAAATCAGGACAGAAGTATTCAGGAAGAATATTAATGTTATCTCCCAGTGAAGTCTATGGGCTCTGTGACAGCAGTCTGTTAGGACGTTACAGGAAAACATGTAGTGCAGTGCCTGGTCCCACAGCAGTGTTCAATCCGAGTGACTTTCCTCTCCACCCTCACCTTTCCCAGCAAGAATCATTTTGCCCAGGTCTGGCTTTGCTTCAGGGCAAACCCCCTCGGAAACCTCCCGGTGTACTGGTTAAGAAGTCAGGAAGTTTGGGTCTAAATCCTTGCTCTGCCTCTAAATAACTGTGTGAAGTTGAGCAAGTGGCCTAACTTGTGTCAAAGTTCCTCATTTGTAAAACAGGGATGAAGATAGGATACAAGCTTTTAGGTCTGGTGTGAGAAGTCAGTGAGCTAATACAGGTAGAGCAGCTGGAAGAGTGGCTAACACATAGTAAGTGCTCAATAAATAGCTTTTATTCTGCTGCTATTATTATTATTATTATTATTTTCAGCTTTTATGGAAAACCGCCTGTGTTTCAGGCACTAGTTGAGATTCCTGTATGATTTGGGGCAAGTTAATTATTTTATCTCTTTCTTCACTCAGATAGGTGCTCAAGGCCAATGGGGAATGAGATGGGGATTAAGTTCAGGTGCATGGATATCAGAAGATTTGACATATTTGCGTTATGGGAGCTTATTGACACATTGGAAAGATGTTAAGTGCCATCTTGCTTGAATTGGGACTCTCATGCACACACTACTGAAGTTGCTGAAGGCAGGTCGTGAGTACACAGGGCTTCACCGTGCTACCCACGCTACTTTTGTGTATGTTTCAAAACTTCCATAATAAAAGGTTTATATGTTCGTATGTGTATGTATAATACCTATATCTTGAAAAATCCAATATTTTCCTTTCATAATTTTTATGAATTAATATACCTTTTTATAATGTTTAAAATCTTTTCTGTTGTTGTTAATCAAGACAATAAAACCATTAAAAAGCATCCTCCTTGAGGCTCACTGGTATTGACAGAAGCCCAGCTGGCCTATAACTGGGTCTTCACTCTGGGACGGTCATATGCCATTGCACTGATGACGTGCAGAATTCCCTGTCGACAGGTGATGGGGACAAACAGCAGATATGCTCTTTGGCACTTGGTGCCAGGCTGCCTCCCTTCCTTCGCTTTCCCTCCCAGTATTGGCTCCCAGCCCTTATTTTGGATCACACTTGTCCTATCTATGTCAATGCCCTGTACTCAGTGTGCTCCATTAAAACTCTAAGAACAGAATAGGTGGAGGTTAGAGACATCCACCCGAATTAATCACAGAACTTTCCCCCTCAAGGTTAGGGGTCCCGAACGTCTGTCCCTTCCCTCTTTCAGGCCAGTCAGCTCCTGCTCACCACTTCCTTCTCTCTGCTTTTGGCACCCCTCCTGACTTTTGGCAACAACACAGACATTACATCTTTGTTGCTCCATAAGGCTGAGTTCACCCTGCTTTTTGATCATCTAGCTGCTTTGGTTTTGCTGCTTCCACCCTTATTATTATGAATCATTACAGCTTCCAGTGATTGATTGGGTGCCATTTGCCTCATCTAACCCACACAACAGCCACACAGGTAACCACTGAAAAATCCCATTTTTCAGATTAAAGAACTGAAACTTAGAAAGTTTGGGAGACTCATCCAAGGTCACAGAACTAATACATGGGGATTTAAATTCCAAGCTGATTCCAAAGCTCCTGCTAATTGGAGAGTCTTTTTCCAAGCCCAGTAAAAAAGAAGGATGTAAAAGAATGGCCACCTTTTACTAGGTGTACAGTTTTGTGGTGGCTGTTGTTGTTGTGTGTGTATCACAAACAGAGACTACCATAATGTGGAAACCATGGCTGTCTGGACTATGGCTTCCATAAAGGGCCTCAAGGAGAAGGGGAGAGGGAGGGAGGGAAGGAGGGAGGGTGGAAGGGAACGAGGGAGGGAAGGAAGGAGGGAGGGAGGGAGGGAGAGGGGGGAGGGGGGGAGAGAGAGAGAGAGAGAGAGAGAGAGAGAGAGAGAGAGAGAGAGAGAGAGAACTTTTAAAGGTACAGAGCGCAATCCAGAGGTAGAGGACTGTCAGGTAAGACGTTGCCTTTGGCTTCAGGACACATGGGTTCTGCCTCAGCTCGGACACTCATCAGCCTGTTATGTTGATCAACCCACATGAGCAACTCTGGACCTCAGTTTCCTCATCTGTAAAACAGGGATAGAGCTCCTACAATGAGATTGCAAGTGAAAAGTGTCTCCAATGGAGTGTTTAGCCAGAGCAGGCGTGAAAATAAAGGTGTTTACTCCCACATTCCCTTGCCCAATTCCCCACAGCAGGACTGGGAAGGAGAGTTAGAAAAGCGTGATGGGGTTGGGGAGGGGATGTCTGGTGTTGGGGCAGGCACACACCCCGTGGGGATGGTGATGTGTGGAGCCATAACTACCCTGCTGGAAACCGAGCGGTTGTCCTTTGAGAGTTTTGGAGTCAGGTGTGGCCTCCCTGCAGCTCCTTGCCTTCCCTGGGCCCTTGTTCGGGGTGCCGGTCACCTGACCACTCACCCTCCTCTCTGTTCCTTTTCCCCCACTCCTCTCAGCCACACAGACGTCCCCTGTTCCTTGCCCAAAACACAGGACACAGCCACACATGCTGCGGGGCAGGTGGTCGGCAGTCCCTGAGGGGGTTTCTGGTCTGAGAAGCTGGGCCAGCTATGCTGTGAAGCACCTTTCCTTAGAAACCAAGACTTGACTCAAATGCTTTCCTGAGCCCTCTTCCCATCATGGACACACACACACAAACACACACACTCATAGAAACACAGAAACACAAACACACAGAAACGTACAAACACAGACACATAGACACAGAAAAATGCAGAGACACAGAGAGTCATACAAGGACATGCAGACACACAAATACACATACACAGACATACATAGACACATGGAAACAGACACAGAGACACATACAGCCTGACTCTCATCAGCCATAGACATAGGCATACACACATCGAAACAGAGGCACTGGTTCACAGATGCACACACACACACACCGCTGCTGGCTGTCTCCCAACCCCCAGCCTCCTGCCAGCGGCCCCACCCCTACGGTTCTGTCTTTCTAGTCTAATAAAGGTAGGTGAGACAGAGTCGTGAGATTCCAGAGATATGTCCCAGTTCTGCTCTCCTAAGTCATTTCCACTTGACCTTTTGGCTCTGGGCAAGCATGCGGGCCCACGGGCCCTGAGGCTGAGCCATGGAAAGGGGGTGTTCTGCAGCCCCAAGTCAAATTTCGAGCCCCGTCCAGACCCCAGGCCTTTCAGAAACTCTCAGGTCATCCTCAGAGTCAGTGAATATTCCCACAGAAACTCCACTTGGTGTGGATTTAATCACAGGGTGATTTTAGAGCCTCATCTGGAGGTAATTTGGAATTTAAATTACCAGGATAGAGGATATTTTTACCAGAAGGGTTTGGAATAGTTATACCCTGTCAGTTATTGATCAACCATTTCCAAAAGATTAAAAAAAAAATAGTAAGACCTGCTTTACCAAACATGTTAGAAAAATTCCCTTCAGGATTTGGCCATTATTTAGTGTAACCGATATAAATTGTTCCATGACACATTTCATGAATTTTCTAAATCAAATTAAATCATACTTAGGAGCTCAGAAAATTCAATACCAGCCGCTTTTCAAGACCCCCTCACTCTCCTTGCACGCAGAACTCTGAGGTCTTCAGGATTCTAGAACCTTGGGAACAGCGTTGGGTCACAGATGGTCACTGCTGTGTTGCCCATTGTGTAAGCCCCAGAGGACCAGCTAAGCCGCTTCTGCTGCTCCCAGCATCTTCTCCAAATCCAAGGCCACAGGCCAGTGTTCAGTCCCCGCACATCTCCTTCCACCCTCTTAGCTATCCCTCAAAGGCCTACCACCTCCAGAGAGCATGATGGAGGCCCAGCATTCAAAGGTCCTGCCAGCTCTTCATGACCTCTGGTCCCTGGGACCCTTCTCAACCACTCCCCAGCCCCCTCCATCTCTAATAATTAGTGTTAAGTCTCCAGATCCTTAGAAAATCTAAGAACAGCCTCTAACTTGCCCCTGGGGCAAGAGAAGCTCAACCCTCTAAGATATATAGGCCTCTGGAGAAGAAGAGGAAAAAATATCTCACATTCTTTTCCAGTTAGCCTGCAGAAGAAAAACAGGCATGGTTAATTTCTCAATCACAGCAGCCCCTGACTTAGTCAATAATTACCCAATTTACTTAGTAATCCACACTCTTTGGGAAGTAGATAAAGCTGTGGGCCAAAAACAAAAACAAAAACAAAAATAAAAAAAACAAAAAAACAAAAAAACAAAAAACCCCAAATCCTTCTTTGAATAAAGGTTCTGAAATCTCTTGGCTTCTGTAATTTTCAGAGTCTCTCTAGAATATTCCTATTTGGACAGAGATGGGTTCAAACCCACACAGAGACCATTTAATAGCTTGGTCTCATTGTTGTTCCTCTTCATAAAAGAATTGAACCCCATTTGAAGACTGATGAGGTTGAGATAAGAAGTGACACCACAACTCAGGTAAATATGGACTAGCTTCAAGTCATATAGCACCACATAAGGCACTTGAGCTTATGGTTAAGAGGAAGGGCTTTGAAATAAAATAGACGAGAATTTGAGTTCTAGCTCCATTGCTTTTTAGCTGTGTAACTTCAGGCAAGTTACTTCACCTCTCTAAGCCCTAATTTCTTCATTTCTAAAATGGAGATGATAAAGTGCCTCATGGGAATATGTAGAAGTCAAATGACAGCCAAGATGGTGATATAAGTTCAAACTATGAGGAATATTCTCTATTCCAAACACATAACAATGGTATATAATAATAGAAAGAAAATTAAAATGACATAGCTGCATTCAAAAACCACTATTAACAACTTTGTGTACAAGGCTGAAATGCATTCCATGTACCTTCCCTCAGAGTTCCTTCCGGGATGGAGCCCTATTTGCCCACGGTACTTAGTGATCCCTGTTTCATTCTCCCCCTACCCCGACTCCTATTCCTTGAATCATTTCCTAAAAGAAACAAGCTGCAGGTAAGCTTTTATCTTAGATTCTGTTTTTTGGGGGAGTTTACGCTAAGACAGTTAGAAAGGAGAAAAAAATGCAACAGAAAAAAGGGGTGGGACTTCTGCACAGCAAAAGAAACCATTGACAAAACAAAGAGGCAACCAACCAAATGGGAGAAGATATTTGCAAACAATGCCTCCAATAAGGGGCAAAATATACAAGGAACTCATACAACTCAACAACAAAAAGAAAAACAATCCAAGAAGAAAATGGACAGAGGATCTGAATACACATTTCTCCAAAGAGGACATACAAATGGCCAATAGACCTATGAAAAGATGCTCAACATCTCTAATCATCAGGGAAATGCAAATAAAAACCACAATGAGATGTCACTTCACACCAGTTAGAATGGCTATCATCAACAAGACAAATAATAACAAGTGTTGGAAAGCTGTGGAGAAAAAGGAACCCTCATACACTTTTGGTGGGAATGCAGACTAGTGCAGCCGTTATGGAAGGCAGTGTGGAGGTTCCTCAAAAAATTAAGAATAGAATTACCATATGACCCAGCAATCTCTCTCCTGGGTATATACCCCAAAAATTTGAAAACATTTATCTGTAAAGATATATGTACTCCAATGTTCACTGCAGTTTTATTTACAGTAGCCAAGACATGGAAACAACTAAAATGTCCTTTGATAGATGATTAGATACAGAAGATATGGTATGTATACACAATGGAATACTATTCTGCCATAAGAAAACATGAAATACTGCCATTTGAGACAACATGGATGGATCTTGAGATTATTATGCTAAACAAATTAAGTCAGAAAAAGTCGAGAACCATATGACTTCACTGAGATGTGTGATATAAAACTGAAAGCAACAAAGGAACAAGACAAATAAAGAAACAAAAATTCATAGACACAGACAATAGTTTAGTGGTTACCAGAGGGTAAGGGGGAGGGGGTGGGAGATGAGGGTAAAAGGGATCAAATATATGGTGATGGAAGGAGAACTGACTGGGTGGTGAACACACAATGTGATATATAGATGATGTGATACAGAATGTACAGTTGCAACCTATGTAATTTTACTAACCATTGTCACTCCAATAAATTTAACTAAAAAAGAAAAAAGGGATGGGAAATAGAAAAAAATATGAAAGAAATAAGTTAAAATATATTGGTGATACTAATAAATGTACATAGATTACCTATTAAAAGACTATCAGATTAGATTAAAAAACGAGCAACGTTTATAAGACACATCTAAAGCAAAAACCACAAAGAAAGATTGAAAATAAAAAGTTCGAAAAAGACATACCCATCCAATGCAAACCAAAAATAAATATAGTTAAGGGTTGAATTTTGTCCCCTAAACTGACATGTTGAAGTCCTAACCTCCAGCACCTCATAATGTGACCTTATTTGGAAATAGGATCATTGCTGATATAATTAGTTAAGATGGGGTCCTACTGGAGTAGGGTGGGCCCTTAATCCAATATGACTGGTGTCCTTATCAGAAGAGGAGAGACACACAGACACATAGGAAGACGGGCATGTGGTGGAGGAGGCAAAGACCAGAGTTAGATGCCAGATGCCTAGGAATACTGAGGGCTACGGGAAGCTGGAAGAGGTGAGGGAGTGCGGCCCTGCCACCAGCTTAATTTCTGACATTTACCTGCAGACCTGCAAGAGAATAAATTTTTGTGGGCTTAATCCATCCAGTTTGTTGTAACTTGTTATGGCATCCCTAGCAAACTAATACACATATCTGGCAATATTTATATTAGACCAAGTGAGATTTAAGACCAAAGCATTATTAGGAATAAACAAGGAGAACGCATAATCATAAAAGCAACATCCCATCAAGAATATATAACAATTATTAATTTGTATGCATTTAACATGACTAAATTATAAAGAGAAGTTGATTAATTCATATTCACAGTAGAATATTTTTAGTATACTTTTATCAGAGTCTGATAGATTAAAAAACAACAAAGGGGAAAGATATGTAAGCAATGAAGAGCTAATTTAGTAAACCTGCTCTGACATAAATATATGGAAGCCTGCATCTGAATAGAGAATACAGATCCTTTGCAAGCACACGCTGAGCATGTTAGCAAAGAAAGTCTCAACAAATTTGAAATAATATATGATATACAAATCATATTTTGTATCCATAATGCAATTACATTAGAAACAAACATACCCATAAATATATTGTGGATTAAAGAGAAAGTCCCAAGACATGGAAACAACCAAAATGTCCTTCGATAGATGGATAGATAAAGAAGTTGTGGTATATATACACAATGGAATATTATTCGGCGGTAAGAAAAGATGATATAGGAACATTTGTGACAACATGGATGGATCTTGAGAGTATGATGCTAAGCGAAATAAGTCAGACAGAAAAAGCAGAGAACCCTATGATTTCACTGATATGTGTATATAAACCAAAAACAACAAAAGAACAAGACAAACAAATGAGAAATAAGAACTCAGAGACACAGACAATAGTTTAGTGGTTACCAGAGGGTAAGGAGGTTAGGGGGTGGGAAATGAGGGTAAGGGGGGGGTGGGGGATGGGAGATGAGGGTAAGGGGGATCAAACATATGGTGACGGAAGGAGAACTGACTCTGGGTGGTGAACACACAATGCTATATATAGGTGATGTAATACAGGATTGTACACCTGAAATCTATGTAATTTTACTAACAATTGTCACCTCAATAAATTAAAAAAAAAAAAGAAAGTCAACAAAAATTACAAAATATGTAGACTTGAACAATTATGAAAGAACTACCGAAAACTTCTGAGATGCTGAAAAAGCATTACCTAGAGACAAATCTGTAGCATTAACATATCTCATTGGAAAAACAAGCTAGAAAACAAATAAATTAACATATTAATATAAGAAGCAAGAAAATGAAAATGAATGAGATGATACATATAAAGTCCATCACATAATGCTTGCCACATAACAAGTAATCAATAGAAAGAGATACTTAATATATAGAAATTGTAGGTGTTGTTATTCCACCCATAACTTTCAACTAAAAGAGCTTTCCTTTCCAGGATTAAGTAAAAATTTCATAAACGACTATGGCACACCAAGACAGAGATATCTCTGTGCCTAGAACTTCAGAAATTAATTTTTGTACAGTTTTGCATTGTCCAATAATATTCTAGAAAGATAAATTCTCTGGTCTAGGTTGGTCTCCTCTACCTCTATAAAATACAAACAGCTTCTTTAGCCATTGAGTAGACTAGAGACTGAACCCAGGAGTTCAGCAGTGAAGGGATACCGTGTTTCCTTGAAAATAAGAGTGGGTCTTATATTAATTTTTGCTCCAAAAGATGCATTAGGGCATATTTTCAGGTGATGGCCTATTTTTTCATGTACAACAATCTACACTTATTTAAATACAGTCATGTCATCTTCTTCTGGAACATCATCATAACGTACTAAATGTGTCCATCTGGGTGACGATCTTAACTGGGGCTTATTTTTGGAGTAGGTCTTACTTTCAGGAAAACATGGTATGTATCAGTTGAGAAGCTAGGCTCCTTGATCGAAGCTGCCCCTTAAAAGACCTTAATAGAATTCAGGGAGTTCTAGCATCAATTCTCCTCTTGGCAGGAAATGAGGACTTAAATAATTAGAGAGTATAACCTTTCCTAGAGGTTTTGTTGATACACCCGCTGCCCTAAAATCATCCTTCAGAAAAGAAAGAGTGACCTTAGACAAACTCTTAATTACATGGTGTTCTTTCAATAATTGTGTTTTTGAGAATAGGAGCTCACTTGACAAAATTTGTTAAAAAGGAAGCAAAGTAATTAATAGAAATGTGTTATACTAATTATTCCTGGGGCAAGGCTTCACAAATTTGAGAACTGGCTAGCATTGCAAACAAGCTTTTTAAAGATCTTTGGTCAAAATGGTCCTGTAAATGGTTATGTTATAGAAATCATATATATACCAAGGGTGCCAAAAAAAGTATATACAAGTGGACACTTTGGTCAACGTTGCTCAAGCAGTAGTTTGCCATCATCAGAAGTGTCTGGACGCTGATGGTAACCACTTTGAGCACCTCTTGTAATTGCAGAAGTCAAACGTGACTTGTATTCATCTTTTGTTATCAGTATATATTAAGCACTACAATTTTAATACACTTTTCCTTTCTTAAAATGTGTATACATTTTTTTTGGCACCCTCTGTGTGTATATATATATATATGTATATATATATATGTATGTATGTATATATATATATATATGTATATATATATGTATGTATGTGTATATATATATATATATATATATATATATATATATATATATATACACTCGTAAAGGAAGCTTAGAAAGATTGTTTTACAACAGTTTACGCAGGTGGGTACTCGTGGCTTGTAATGAATTTCCAGTGACAACAAGAAACATGAATTCAAAAAGTGCTAGATTTTAAACAATGTAGAAATTCAAGATGATGGGCTCTGGAAAAGTGCGAGAGGCCTCAGGAAGCATATGTAGGGTTGGAGACAGTGATGATGCAATTGAACGTGAGGAGTGTGAACACCACTGTTTCATGAAATGCAAGAGAAGAAAACAGCAACCCTTCTCTGTTCTTTTATAGCACAATTTCTTGTAAGTAATAAACACCATTAGTGGTATTTACCTTTCCATCTATATTCCTAAAAGTTTATATATTCAAGTTACCCCGCCCCCAAATTTTTTTGCTTAATGTTTCACTTGGAAGAAGAAAAAATTGAAGCCTAGCGTTCAGGGTTGACTTTGACTCACACATATGTTTTCTTCTGTAAAAGGAAAGAAGGTGATGAGTCTCCCTGACCTTGGCCAAGCAAGCCCACATGTGCAGAAGGTAACAGACTTCACTTAGACTTGCTTTTGTTTGTGCCTCGTTGGATGGGCCTAGTCTTAGTCCTCGGAAGCCTGAACACACTGGTGCCTGAGGGACTTAGGAACTATTTTATTCACTGACCTGTGAGCAGTTCATTTCCTGGCTCTATCCAAGAAGAGTTCCTAAGTGCTATGGACTGAACGGGTCCCCCACCTCAAATCCACACACTGAAACCCGAACCCCCACGTGATGGTATTGGGGAGATCTTTGGGAGGGAATTAGGTTTCGATGAGTTCATGGGGGTCATGATGAGATTAGTACCTTTGTGAAACGATGAAGAGACCACAGCTCCCTCTCTACCCACCATGTGATGGTACAGGGTCCACAAGCCAGGAAAAGGACCCTTACATGAAACAGAATCTGCCAGCACCTTGATACTGGACTTCTCAGCCTCCAGACTGTGAGAAATAAATTCTGTTGTTTCAGCCACCCAGGCACTGGCATTTTGTTATGGCAGCCTGAGCTAAGACTCTGAGGGTGCGGGGCAGCTCCAGGGCATGAGTTCTTGGAAGGGGTTGGTTCTGTCGTCAGCACAGAGCCAGGCATCTACACAGCACCTGTCCTTGCCATTTATCTCCCCAACACGCTTCGGGGTGGGAAGGGAATGTTTTTCTGCTCCTGCAGAAAGTGAGGAAACTATAGTCACAAATTAATGACAGGAAAGGAGATTTTGTTCGTAGATGTGGGAGGAAGACTTGTGGGAAAAGACTCTTGGTTCTCAGGGCTCTCGCCACCCCTTCTCCAGTACCCCTATTGAGTAAAACCTACTTCTCTGGGGGATATATGAATATAACCCACCCCAACCCTCCCTATTCTTAGGTACCTGCACTTTCTTGGCAGTCAGGGAACCGTCGTGCTTAAAACCCACTTGTATGAATGTGGAACTCATATAACAAACTCCCCTTCCCTTAATAGTTCATGAAACTATTAGTTCATGATACACATAAGTGGAAGACTTCAGAGTTACTGCAAACCCTGGGGACACTCCTGGAAGGTATAGATATAGATCCCGTCCACAGGAAGCTCAGAAAACCCGCGTAGTATGAAGTCCTGGGTATCAGAACTTCAAGCTCCAGGCCACCTTAAGCCTCTGCTCGTGCTGTTCCATCTACCACTCCCCGTCTCATGTTCCATCTTCCCATCTCATCCTACTCCTCTGCCCACTCGGCCAACACCTGGTCATTTTCAAGGGCCAGCTAAAGACCTGAAAGTTAACCTGGGGATCGGTCTGGGAAGGACCCTAAATGTCACCTAGCTCTAAGATCTACTCTCTTCTGAAATTGCATTCCTTCTAGACTTTGGAGCCAGAGTTTGAACATCATTGGTGACTGGGGACTCAGTGCCTCCCTGAGACAACCCTTCTAGCTCCATATAGCTTTATTTTTATTAATAATAATCTGTGCTATGTATCATGTGTCAACTTATGCCTGATAACTGTCATATGATGTAATTCTCACAACCGCCCTATGAGGGGAGTATCGATTATCTTCTCGTGTCATTCTACAGAGGAGGAGATGGAGTCTGAGGGAGGCACAGGTCGCAGAGCTAGGAAGCAGCCCAGACTGGCTGTCTGACTCCAAGGACTCCGTGCCCTTCTCCACTGCACCGCAACCTGAGGACGGCCTGACCTATAGAATGTTCTCACTGTGCCATAGTTGCACTCAAGGTAGAGTTGTACAGTTGTTTACAGTTGTCAAGTTTCCTCTTACCCTTCTTAGTGCTTAGACTCTGTTTTATACGCAATGCAGCAGTTAGGGCTTAAATGTGCAAGTTTTCATTGGTCACCATTTCAAGAATTTAGTTTCATTCTCCAATGAAACTCTAAGTCCCTGCAAGATGGGACCATAACTTAAACAGTCATTTCGTATGTTTAATCTTTGCCTCCCTTTAATATTTAATATTCAAGACTTTGTTTCCTTTTCAGAGCCCCCCACCCCCACCCCGTATAGATAGGGCCAAGCACGTGCCAAGTGCTAGCACAGCCTCTGAGAGGTGGTGGAGAGAATATCAGACCAAGAGTCAGGAGTGCCAGATTCTGCTTCCAGCTCTGCCACTGTCACACCAGTCCTGCCCACTTCTCTGCCTCAGTTTCCCCATGTGAGCTGGGTGATATGCCATGCCCACCCTTTGATGCTGGCCAGCTAAGTGCAGGGGCTCTCCCAGGCCACAGGACTTGTGGGTGAGGCCAGGGAGAATGAGCCCATTACTCAGACGGATCCAGACCCTCAGGCACACACCCAAGAAGCAGTGATGGGTCCCCAGAACACACAGCTGGAACAGGGAGCTGGAAGTAACCCCTGGGGCAAAAACTACCTTCTGGAAACACCTCTGGTCTATTTGTCCCTTACGCTCCCTAGGCTGGCAACACGCAGAAATCCTGCACGATCAACACTCTCCCAGCCTCTAACCTTTTAGGACCTTTCTCAATATTTAGCAAGAGGGATTCACACAGTGTCGATGAGAATCTCCAGAAATTTCCCTGGGAAATTCCTCACTGGCTAGCTCACCAAGGAAGTTAGGAAGCTGGTCTGGGTTTGGCCTTCACCACTGTGTTGGGGAACTTTTCCATTCATTTGTTCACTTAATGTCACAAACGTGTGTGTGTGCGCGCGCCCATCACACCCTAGGCACTGTGCGGCCAAGTGAGGCTTACAGTCTCACTGGTGAGAGGAATATTAAGCTAATAATCAAACAACACTATGATTAAATTTTGTGGTAAGTACCACAGAGAAAAAAATACACAGGGTGCTCTCTAGTCCCAGCTCTTTCTTCCACTGGCTATGAAACTGTGTGAATCCCCTACCCTCTCTGGGCCTCAGAGGTTTGGTTTTGTTTGTTTGTTTTCTTCTTGTGTAAACTGGAGATCCGTTACTTCAAGCAAATGTTGTGATGCTCAGACGAAAGCAACGGCTAAAATAGCACCCTGAAAACTAATTCTACACAAATAAAGATCGGGGATCCATATTATGGACTCTTGCCCTTGAAATTCACTGCATCTGTGAAAGTGCGACTGTCGGCTGGAGAACTTCAATTGACATTTAGAAAAATGAGAGTGAAATGGGTTTTCCTTATTTGGATTCTCCACTTTATATGCAATAGACTCAGATTACGTTCAGACAGATGAGGGGGATACAGAGGGATTAGGAAACCTGGTCCCAGATGACCTTGAGAGGAAAAAGCCAACAGACGTGTGATGGGAGAAAGGGGCTTGCTTATTGAACACAACCCTCACGGACAGTCTTCCTCCCTTCTTTTCCAGATGCGCCTCAAAGTGCTTTGCCAAGAATTCTAATGAGAAACAGACTCCCTTGCTCCATCCTTCACCTGCAGATTACTAAGCAGAGATATTGCTGCCACTTCTGCTAAGAGTCCAAGAGTGGTTTGTTTTCAATTCTCCCCTATAGGAATCAGGGCTTTGAGAGTCAGAGAAAACATTTCAGATTTTCCCTTCCTTTATACTTCAGCCAAAAAGCATGGGGGCAAAATATGAGAGGGAGAAAACTCAGGACATTTGGTGGAGAGTTGGGGCCAATCACCCTCCAGCAGCCCTGGTGGTTAATTAGCAAAGTCCTTAAGTCGAGAGAAAGTGGAGAGATGCAGTTTGAATGAAGAAATGTTTCCTCTGTCGTATGCATGTCCATGTTTGTGGTCCCCAGCCATCCACCCACCCATAGACTCCGGTGGGGCAATGAATCTATTGTGGGAAAAGAAAGCCACAGCAAGACGTTAGCAAAAAAATGTAGAGGTGGGTTTTGTCCCTTTAACCTGAAGCAGAGGTTAGAAACGAGAGTTGCCAGTCTACAAAGATTTCTACCATCTTGGATTGGGACTTTTCGTAACTGCATAGGGTTCTAAGATAAAGATGGTCTCCTCTCTTGCCCTTTTGGCTAGAAATTCAGGCCTGCCTTTCTTCTCCACAGCCTGCCTTTGTCTCCCTTAGGACTGTTTCTGTCTGTCTTGTGTGTGTGTTCTTCTCCCCACAGCCTTAGCCTGCTTGGCCTGCAGAGCGAGGACGGCGGCTCTGCATGGCCCCCTCCAAGAAGCCCGCACAGACCCTCGACTCCCTCTTTTTGGGTTTACATATAACTGTGGAAAGATCATTACTTCTATTTCCCATGTCATCCTCTCTCTTTAAAAAAAAGTCCTTATGTTTTTAAAAACTTCCCTTCTTATAGGTAATTAGGATAGTGGTTTGCTAAAAAAACGACTTGAGCTGTAATCAGTCTGAGTGGTGGGAAAACCCGGTTCTTTACTCCCCTTTGGCTCTGCCATCCAGCATTCATTCCCACAGCACCCCACTTCTTTCCATGAGAGTGGTGTGCTCTTTGAACCGAGTTTCAGCAACAGCCATGTTTGCCAAAACAAACTCTTTATCTGGGAGGAACTCCCCTCAAAGCCTGGGGTCAAATAGTGTATCATCTGCCAAATGAATGTTCAAAGGCTAAAAGCTACCTGGAAAACCATTTCTATGATTAGTTACATGGAAAACAACAACAACAACGCAAAATTGGATTTTTCCTGTGTTCAAAAGTATGGAACCCAAACATCATATCAAAAATAAAAATACTCGCTTTCAAAAAAGAAATGCTGGCAGAAAATATTCTAAAAGGTGCTATGGTTGTGAGGGCAGTGGGATGAGAATAAGCTCTGGGGCAGGCCACCTGCCTCCACGTGGAATCTCTGAGCAAATCCCTGCGTGTGCATAAGCCGCCGTGTTCTCACCCGAAAATAGGAATAATGTTTCCCCTCTCTGAGGGCTCTTGCGAGGATTAGAGGAGGTGATGTATCAGAATGTTCTAGTGTGGTTCTAGTCAGGCAGCAACTTTCTTCAGTCTGATGTTGGCTACTGTTCTGCATCTTCTAAATTTTCCATGATGTGCATTTTACCCTTATCATAGGAAGAAGTAAGTTAAAAATATTGACAACAACAATATGGTCCATGTTATAGGGACATTTCAAACACAGTAACGTTACCCAGATTGGATGGCATATGTGGGGTGGGAAAACTTCTAAAGGCATCCTAATACCTGGCTGAAAACGGCAAGCCTCTTCTCCTGCCAAAAACTCAGCCTCGGACTCTGCCATGTTAGAGAGACAGTTTCATTTCTGAGTAACTATGCTGCTCCGGGCAGGACATTTCAGGGGTGCTCTTGCCTCCCACAGTGATGCATAAGAACTTTGCTTTCTGCTTTGAAAGATGCCCCCAGTAGGCCAAATCCCTCTGGGAAAGGAGAGTTCCCCCATATCCTCAGAAATAGCAACATTCCTCTCATCAAATTTTTTCATTAGCATCCTTTTGTAACCCATTAAGTGCTTCACAGCAGCTTTGAGGAGTCCCACCTGTTTTCCATCAAGATTTCAACTATAAGCCAGCAGAAACATGTGTGATAAGTTGATGCTAAAATACCATGACACACTCCTTGGATTTACTAGCATTTAATAAATGAAGGAGAGAGCTTTGCCTTTTATAGCCCTGGAGCCTCCTGGGCCCAAAGCAGACATAGCACTTGCCTCCTGCTAAGCATTCATTACTCATTGCTTCCAAATCCAAAGACCAGGCACCTCCAGTCACTATGCTGTAAAAGCAGGAGGACAGCTCTTTTTAGGAGTGGCAGGTCCAATGTTCTCAGCCCTGACTGTAGCTCAGCATCAACTGGGAGCTTTTTAAAAAGTACCCAGGTCCAGACTCCAGGCTCAGAGATGTAGATTTAGTTGGTCATGGAGGGTGGGGGCTCGGGGGGCAGGCAGCCATAATTTTTAACAGCTCCCCAAAGGCCTCTCATATGTAGACAAGATTGAGATCTGCTGAAAACAATTTGGACCATAAGCAAATATAGTGTAGTGGGAAGAACATGGACCTGAAGAGGTGAAGTAATCGATTTGAATTCATCATCTGAAAAGGATAAACTGTTATCTTAGGCAAGTCTCTCAAATTCTTCGAGCCTCAGTTTCTTCATTTCAAAAATGGGGTTAATAATATCTATTTCATAAGGCTGTTTGTTGTCAGGATCAGAGGAAATAATACATGTAAACTGCAGAGCACAGCAATTGATCAATAGGTGTTAAGTATTGTTATTAATGAGCTGAATGCCAACAGCTATTTCCTTCGAACCAGGCCTCCACAGGACACTACAATAATCCCGCCACCACCTTGAGGGAGTAACAAAGCCTTTCTTCAAATCAAAGAGCATATCATATAAAAGTCAATTCAGCATTGTAATAGAGATCCTAGTTAGTATAATAGAGCAAGAAGAAGAAATAAAACACATAGATTGCAAAAGAAAATATAAAACTGACTCGATTTGCAGATGTCATGAATGTCTACATAGAAAATCTCAAGGAATCTTAAAAGAATGCTACTGGAACTAATTAAGTTTAGCAAGGTTGGAGGACACGAGGTCAATATACAAAAACCAATTGTGTTTCTATATACTAGCAATGAATAATTAAATATTTAAATTTAAGAAGCAGTACTATTTATAGCACCAAAGCAAAAAAAAAAACAGGAAATATTTAGGTATAAATTTTACAGATATGTGTAGGACCTGTATGCTGAGAACTAAAAATCACTAATAAAAGAAATCAAAGACAACCTAAACAAGTGAAGCACCTCAAAAAATGAAAAATAGAGCTACCTTATGACCCAGCAATTCCACTCCTGGGTTTTATCCAAAGAAATCCAAAACACTGATTTGAAAAGATATATGCACCCCTAGGTTCAGTGCAGTGCTGTTTGCAATAGCCAAAATATGGAAACAACTGAAATGCCCATCAATAGACAATTGGATAACAAAATTGTGGTACATGTATACTATGGAATATTGCTCTGCCACAAAAAAGAATGGAATATTACCATTTATGATAATATGGATTGACCTAGAGTATATTATACTTAATGAAATAAGTCAGACTGGGAAAGACAAATACCATATGATCTCACTTATATGTGGAATCTAAAGAACAAAATGAATGAACGAACAGAACAGAAACAGACCCATAGATACAGAGAACAAACTGATGGTTACTAGACGGGAGGGGGGTGGGGGGGGCTGGGTGAGAAAGCTGAAGGGATAAAGAAGTACTCATTGATAGTTACAGGAGAGTCATGGGGACGTAAACTACAGTATAGGGAATACAATCAATAGTATTGTAAAAACTATGTATAGTGTTAGATGGGCAGTAGGATTATTGGGGGGATTGCTTCATAAATTATATAAATGTTTACCCACTACGCTGTACACCTGAAATTACGTAAAATAATATTGAATGTCAACTATAATTAAAAAAACAGTCACATCAATGTGCAGTGCAGCATGGGGAGTAGAGTCAATAATGTTCTAATAATTACGTACAGTGTCGGGTAGATAGTAGTCTCACTGGGGTCATCACTTTGTGAGTCATGTCAATGTCCGATCACTATGTTGTTCTGTACACCTGAAACTAATTTTAAAAAGTGAAGTAATATACAGATTGGAGGACTAGACATTGTTATCAATTTTCCCCAAATTGATGGATGGATTCAATGTAATCCCAATCAAAATTCCAGTAGATTTATTTATACACATCACTAAGCTGACTCTAAAATTTATATGGGAAGGCAAAGGACCTAGAATAATCAAAACAACTCTGAAAAAGAAAATAAAGTTGGAAGGTTCACACTATCTCATTTCAATACTTACTATGGAACTCCATTAATCAAGACCAAGTGGTTTGATAAAGGAACAAAAGCAATTCAATGGAGAAAGGACAGTTCCCCTGCCCCCCAACAAACTGTGTTGAAACAATTCATATTTAAAAAAAGAAACTTAACCCTTGATCCGTATTCCATACCTTGTACAACAATTAACTCAAAATGCCACATAGACCTACCTATATGTAAAACTTAATACTATTAAACGCCTAGAAGGAAACAGGAGAAAAATCTTTGTTACATTGGGTTAGATAATCTTAGATATGACACCAAACACACAATGCATAAAAGATAATGAATAAATCATACTGCATCAAAATGAAAAAATATGTGCTCTATAAAACATACTGCTAAGGAAATGAAAAGCTACAGCCTGGGAGAACATTACTGCAAAACACGTATCTGACAAAGGACTTACTATATTCAGGATATATAAAGGACTCTCACAACTCAATTAACAACCCAATTTTTAAAAATGGGTAGAAGAGTCAAATAGGCAGCTCACCAAAAAACATATGTAGATGGAAATATGCACAGACTCATTAGTTATTAAGGAAATTCAAATATAAACCACTACACACCTATTAGAATGGCTAGATTTGAAAAACAGACAATATCACGTCCCGGAAAGGACTGGGAGCAACTACAACTTCTCATACGTTCCTGGTGGGAATACAACATGGCACAGCCACTTTGGAAAACAATTTGTTAGCTTATAGAATTAAATAAACACATCACATGACCCAGCAATCCCACTTCTAGGTATTTAGCCAAAAGAAATGGCAACTTTTTATTCCACATAGAAACCTGTACACAAATATCTACAGTGATATTACTGGAAATCACCAAATGTGGAACAACCTAAATGTCCATCAACTGGTGAATGAATAAACAGACTGTAGTATAGCCATGCAATGGAATACTACTCAGCAATAAAAATGGGGGGGAAAATCTATGGATACACATTACACAGATAAATCTCAAATGCGTTTTACTTAGTTAAAGAAGTCAGACAGAAAAGGCTACAATGTGTATGATTGTATTTATGTGACATTCTGTAAAAGGGAGACCTTTAGGGATAAAGAATAAATCAGTGGTTGCCAGAGGCTAGACGTGGAGAGAACGGATGACAACACAGCAGCACGAGGGTAGTTTGGGGGGTAATGGAAGTGTATCATGATTGTAGCAATGGTTATATGAATGCACGCATTTGTCAAAACTCATAGAATTGTACATCAAAAATGGTGAAGGTTGCTGTGTATAAATAATATCTCATTTAAAAAATCGTTGGGGCATTTCTAAATTGAAGAAATACGGCATCTCTTTTTACATATAGATTGGCTTGCTCCAGAGATAGGGGTGGTGGGTAAGTGATTCCTCGTCAAGGTAAGCCACGAAGTTCAATAAGTTGTGTTGAGTAAATGAGACCAGTGGTTTCAAACCCAGGTCATCAGAGCCCTGGGGGTTTATCCAAAAAAAGGTAGTGAATACCCTTGGAGTTATTTTGCACATTTCAGCAAAAAGGGCTAAGGACAATCATATTTTAACTGAGGTAAGTTTGCCCAGACAGGCTGTGTAAAATCTCAAATTCTTTTGCTGTTGACTGGAATTCTCTTTTCTGCTGATCATATCTAATTCATAGAGAATTAAAAAAAAAAGCCAACCCACAGTTTGGTGGAAAAAGTCCCTCGAATGAAGAGGCCTGTGGGGGAAAGATTATAAAATGGGTTTTTGGTGGTGAAAGTTTGTGAATGGCTAGACTAAGCCACACATTTGAGGGAAAATACTCCTTTTGGGAGGTCTGAAAACCCAAACAAGCTTTCACTTGCCCAAAATAGCTGAGGGGCATTAGTTTAATGCCAGGGAATGGTCCCTCCCACCCTGACCCCAGATCTCTTCCGGCCTGTAGGAGCTTCAAACCAGACCTGTGTGTAAATCAGAGACTGGCAAAACCACAAACCCCTGAGTTCTGATACCACGTGTCAGCCCCTATCTAGAGCACCCAGTGCCTTTGGACCAGGACACCCCTATTGAAAAGAAGTACATTTCCAGGGCCATACTCGAACCTCTCAGTTGACAACTAGCACAGCAGTTTTATGATTGTTCATCCTCACAACAACAAAACGTTAGGGCTTTGTACCAACCCACACTAGAAAAAGCGACACCAAGCCCTGGCTGAGGTGGGAAAATGTGGGAGATTATAACAGCAACCTTAGCTCCCCGGCCATGAACATGCGCTCCCCTGCTCAGCTTGCACGCAGCTCAAGGGAGCTTAACAAGATTAGGAGTAAATACCTTGTTATTTTTAACATACTGTGTTTTCCCGAAAATAAGACCTAGCCAGACAATCAGCTCTAACACGTCTTTTGGAGCAAAAATTAATATAAGAACCAAGGTCTTATTTTCGGGGAAACACGGTAGCTCAACTCTCTAGTAAATGTCTCCATTGTACCTGCCAGTAACCTCTTCGTAAAGGGAGGTATCCACCCTTAGATAAGTAACAGGCAAGACTGGGCAACCATCTGTCTGAGATCTTGCCCTGTAGTGGCCTGTGGAGTTTGGTGCCTAAAAGAAGAGACTCATCGTCTTTGACATTTGTGCCTTTAAAGGTGTGGTAGGACGTTTATGGACTTTGTAGCCAGAGAGAGCTGGATCTGAATCCTAATTCTGCCACTTAGGAGTGGTGGTTGAGTTATCCTGCCTCTTTGAATCTCAGGTTTCTTTAAAATGAGGATAATATTACCTACCTCACAAAATTGCTATAAAGATTAGAGATAATTAATGGAGAGTCTCTGACAGAACTTATTGCCTAGTAGATGCTCAAGAAATGTTGACAACTACTACTACTACTTACACACACACACACACAGACAGATAGGTATACATTTAAAATTTAATTAGTAAATAATTAGAAGAAAAATAAGATGCACACTCTTTCAGTTTTGAACAGTTCTGAGATTGGTTTGTGTCTTTTAATTGCTATCAACAAAAATTTGCTAGCAGGAAACAGAGGACTGACTTGTGACCTGGTTATCATTATGGGGCTGTGCAAACAGAGCCAATCTCTCCAAATAGATCACAGAATTGAGAGCTGCTGTGGCTAATTGGTGACTTGTGGAAGATTATCACTAGACGCTACACATCCGTCTGTCAAAGTATCTGGCTGCTTTTCAAATTTCCAGTGATATGTAATTCAATTACAGAGAAAATTAAACCATGAGTTTAACCAAATAGGAAATGCATGCAAAACCTGGCATATTAACTGTCTTAACGAAGTATACTCAGGAGTCAAGTTCATGGGCACAGGTTCCATAAATCTTCATCTCTCTGACAGTGTTTGCCTCAACTAGGAAGAATCTTTAGACCCAAATGCAAAGAAAACTTGGAGTTGATTATAGATCGTGATATTAAAGGAGAAAGTGGTATGTGATTGTAATAAATAAATGTACACTACTAATTATTTTAAAACATTATATAACTTGATGTGACATTTCTTTTTTACTGAAAATCTGTACTAAATTGATGATGCATCTTACAACTGACGGCCTCTTATTACATATTCAACATAGTAATACTAAGCCACCTCTCCCATCCCTGGCTGGTACCACATACGCTCACATTTTCTGCGACCCTGGCTGACTAGGCTGATACTAAGCCAACAGTGGCAGTCAAAATATATGGGCAATGAACACATCCAACCTCAATAATTAGGAAAACACAAATAAATATCATAATGAGGTCCACTATATAGCCATTCAGTTGGGCAAAAAATATTGGGGAGAATGTGATTCACAACATCTCAGATACACTCCTTGTAGGAGTATATTTACTACAAGTGCTTTGGAAAACCATTTGATATTTTCTCCCAATGTCGAACATGCACGGACGCCATGACCCCCAATTCCTTTCCGAGTTCAGGAGCCCCTTGCACACGTGCCCCAAGAATCACGTCCAAGGAAGTGGCTAGTTCAGCTTACAACTCAAACAAGCACACAAATGCTTTTTCTCAAGACATCCAGTGTACTCTGTAGTACTGCAGCAGAGTCCTTTATGGGAGCTTCCGATTTTGTCACACAGAATATTAGAGACGTGTACTCAAGAGTTGAGGTTTAATAGAATTAATAATTCTTGCTATTTCATCAAGATAGAATCTTAAGTAACACTGCCAAATTTTCGCTGAGAAAGCATGATAAGGAAGAATGCAATGACAGCTAGTATAGTTGAATGTTACTGACTCGACATGTTCTAATTCACCTGCAATTTTACCTACCATTGCTTTTGCACCACCAGCACAAATGTCAACAAAGTGGAAAAGGCAAATAATGGCTTGGAATTATTATGAAATGGTTTTGACCTTGCAGATTCAGAAATAATCTCAGGGATTCACAGGGGTGGATCCCCCTCTATGAATACTGTTGCATGGTATTCTTATACATGAATATACTATAATTTGATTTATTTATTCAAATGCCGGTAGACATTTGAATAGTTTCCAGTTTGAGGCTATAACAAATAATGTGTAGCAAGCTTTTTAAATGTTTTCCTCTCTGCTACATAAAAGAATGTACTTAACCCAGTGCCTGACATACAGTAGATATTTAATAAATTATGATCATTAGAATTCCTTTACAAGATGTCCTCATTAGGTTCTGTTTAGGATTCTTCTACTCTTATCTCATACAGTACATACTGGGAGCTCTATGATTACAGGTGATAATAAGGCAGTTTCTCAAAAAGCCATAGAAAGAAATAGAAAGAAATCACATTGGAAAAGGCAGAAACAAGAAAACTGCCTCTTTCTTCCCCTCACCCTGGTCAGCCAGGATGTTCCTGAACTTCTCCACAGCTCAGGGGCAAAGATAGAAGACCTGGAAGAACTGCTGGCCATTTCCCACAGGAAGCACCTCTCTAGCCAAGAGAAGGATGCTCAGAGAACCGATGTCTGCCCCCCGAGGCCTGCGGGCCTCCCTTCCTCGGACATGAGGAGCCAGAGGGTCCTGGGCCCTGACCTCTGGCAGCCAGAATGCAGAGATGGGATCCAAGTCTCTATCATCTGGGGCTGAGAGCCTTGAAGGAAAGATGCTAAGATGCATGGACAGTTGAGAGATCATTCGTGGCAATGGTTGGTGGCTCAGGGACTTGTCCTTCACCTGTCGGCAGCTGTCCTGCCACTCTTGGTTCCTATGTATATTTTTCAAGCCCTGTTTCTCCAGATTTCCTGCTGATTCAGTGAACACCCCGATAGTCTCCCTTCAGACTTCTTCTTTGCTTCGGTTGGCCTATGAGCTTCTGTTACTTGCACCCAATGACTCTGACTCACTCCACACCTTCATTGGAAGGCGAGTCTAAGAATCCCCTTTTAGGAGCAGGTAAAAGCCAGGCCTGCTACCCAGGGAGCCATCTTAAGAGTCACTACCATGTGGAGCTCAGCTTTTTGACTCCTCACTTTCAGCCCCCACCTTCCCATTCACCCCTCCAGGCCTCTCTGGGTACACTGTCAGCCGTCTCATCAGGGAGTACCCCATGGCAGACTAAGGTGGTGTTCTGCCCCCAAAGCCTCTTTTGCTCCCACAGGCATTAGTGGTGATCACCTCCACTCTGCAGCACCTGGTCTTCACCTCCAACGTAGGACCAATCACATTCTCTCACAGCTGTTTGTTTACCCATCTGCCTTGGTTCTCCTGTGGGCTGTGGGCGGTCAGTGACTGGTGGCCCAGGAAGGAATTCACACCCTCGCTGACCCCAGCACTGAAGGGACCATGAGCGAAGGATGAAACGTGTTCTTCTCACACTCCCATGAGGAGGCACAGTGTTACAAAGAGGAGGCACTTTGGAAGTGCAAGGTTGGCTTTCCTAGAACAAACCTCAGGAGCTTGCTGGGTAGAAGGTCTTTCTTAGAGTCTCTCAGACTTTTCATAGCAGGGGGGCTGCGAGGATGGAGTCATCCACCAGCTCTACGTCCAGCTGGAGAGAGTGGACCCAACGGCCCCTTAGTGGAGTCTCTCAGGACCCAGGAAGCAGCTGGGTGGAGTGAAATATATTTTCCTAGAGACAAGAAGCGTGAGTGCCCACGTGAGTGCATCTCCATGCCACAGTCAGCCTAGAATCCTATAACTGCTGGGGACAGCCAGCAAGCCCTGTGAGGCGTGACAGTGATGTTGATTTGAGGGTCCTCTCGGATGCTCCATGACACTCTTGTGGCAGGTCTTTTCTGACAGCTCAGACTCAGCATTGCGGCCAGTGTTCTTGGCAGGCCTCAGCTGCATGGGATCCCTCTGAGGAAAGCGGCGGCCATGGCTGAAGCTGGATCACACCTAGGCCTCTGCTTTTGAGGCTTCCTGCGGTCCCTGAGGCTGCCTGGCCTGCTCTGGGCCTCATTGCCCAGCAACAGCTGAAGGGCCTGCTCAATATAAAACTTCCGTATAGTCCCAGGCTCGCTGCCTATGACTACAGAATTGGAGGGGCTACCAGAGACCATCCAGGCCGGTACCTGGCAGGGCCACCCCAGAGTTCTCCCATCGCTGGTCTGGGCAAAGAGCTATGTCCCAGATGTGGCTTTGCCAGGGAAAGCATTCCCTTTGGGCCCCCAAAGTGAGGTTAGCGCTCTTCCTTGCCATGACCTGACCCCAGGGAAGGCAGGCATAGGGCCTATCACACCATGGCTAAAAGGTCTGAGGAGTTCCTTCCCATGGGGCATGTCATTAACCCACTCAGTGGCCAGCGGCTCATCACAAGAAGGATTTCCAAGGCTAGCCACCAAAGCTCCTGAGATTACCAAGGGCAGGCTCACTCCCAGAAAGCAGGAGGAAGCAGCACCGGGGAACGGCTTAAATGGGGGGCTTCTTTAGGAGAGAGAATTAAAATCAAACAGACTGCCTAGCTCATTGAAACTTCTCACTTGTATGTGTCTATCTTCAAATAGTGATTCCGCGAGGACTCACGGCTGATGGGCCACCAGAGATAAGACACAGGCGAGGAGGGGACCCTCAGCTGCCCACAGCCATGGGCTCTGATGCCCTGCATCTCTCCTGCTCCCCACCCCAACACAAAACACCATACAGCAGAGAGAAGCCTGGGCTGAGATGGAGAGACATGGGACCTAGTGCCACTCTCCCTGCAGTAACCTTAAACACTCCCGTTAACCTTAAGGAGCTTCAGCTTCCTTACCTCGGAAGGAGGACAATGGCTGTAATCTGAAAACCTCACTGAAGCTCCAGTGAGACAGGGCATGTGCGGTGAAGTGTGAAGAGCTGCACAATGTGCGCTATTGTTGGTGTTATTTTTGACTGCCGAGTTTGGCCATCCTTGCCTGGGAGGTGGCATGCAGAGTATGCCAGGCTGGCAAGGAATGTGGGAAATGGGGGACCTGGCTGTGGCCGTGATCCTAGAGACAGTGCCCAGGTGCTAGGTGTCTGAATAAAGGAACATGGACATGCCTGAATGTGTGGACACCCACACCCTCCACAAAAGGCTCTGAGTAGGTAGCTTTGGGCACCCCCAATTTCAGGATCAGATGTTGCTCTAGCCCCCCACTTTGGAGCTGGGAAGCAGAAGGGGGCACCAGAGACTGAGATTGGGGTCAGGGTTGAGATGGGCGCTTCCGGGAGCCGTGTTGAGTATTTGCTGTGGGAATGCCTTTGGTCACGTTCCCTCCTCCCTTGCAGCCTTGCAGGGTCAAATTGAGGCCTGTGTCTTTAAAATGGTTTGACATCGCTGAGATGGGAAACAGAGCTCCCGACAAAAGGCCGGCAGTAGCCGTGGAATGCTGTTCTAATATAAAACTGTTGCTCTCTGAGGATTTCAGCTGGTACTCCCACTGTCAGGCTTAGGAGCAAAATCACCTATTACGGCCCTGGAAAAGGCCCCAGATTCTCTGGGCTGCTTCTTTCCCCTGTGGATTAGCAAGAATAGAGCTAGTTTCCTCTCAGGCTGCAGATTCATTTTCCACCCTCAGCTGACTTGGTCCCTGAGATTCCCATCGGGATCCAGGCCTAAGAACTCAGGTCTGGGCGAGCGTCGCAGTGGGGATTTGCCCGAGGCCTCCCTTTACCCAGTCCCTGCTGGGTGTGCCCTGCTGAGCACTCCATGTGGGCGGATGGCAAAGCCCAGACTGGCGAGCAGGTCTCCACTAGGGTTATTCTCTCCATGAGTCCAGTTGCCTCCCTTCCCTGGACGAGACCTTCAGAGGTTTGTGCCCATTTAGCATGTTCACTCCAGCTCCTCCTCAAGGCCAGTCAGCTTCCTGACGGGAAGGTCCCTTCTTCCCACAGTGGAGTCTCTCATTCAGATTGAAGACTCTCCAGCTTGTCCCCTTCCTGGGCCTGGCCCTAACATGGGCCAAGTCCTGTTCAAATGCAGACTATGGAGTCAGGCAGAGCAGGGTTGAATCCTGGTCTGCTGTTTAGTAGCTGTGTCACCTGGGGTAAGTTACTAGGCCTTTCTTAGCCTCAGTTTCCTCATCTGTAAAATGGGAATTGTAATTGTATACATTTCTGGGTAAGAGAATTAAATAAACTAGTCTAAATATAACAGCATAGCTCAGGAGCTCTCAAAGTGTGGTCCAGAGAAAGGCTTTAGAGAGCCCCCCCAAACCCGGCCAGGGCTGTGAGGTCAAAACTGTTTTCATGAAAATACTAAGATGTTACTTGTCTTTTCACTCTCAGTTTTTCACAAGGATACAGTAGAATTTTCCAAAAGCTACTGGTTCTGACAGCTAATGGAACATGAGTTGGGTATTCTTATTTTTAAGTTTTGTCTCAGTTTTAATTTATAAAATAATAAATGTCACTAGACAGAACCTACATAAGGAAAAGCTCTCTGGGGTCATCACTAATTTAAGAGGTTCTCCAGCTCTGTCTTTCCCAGCAGAGAATACAGTGCCTGGCACAGATATTCCCAGATGGACAGGGCTGAAAGGGACCTGGAGAATGCCTGGTTTTCAAGCCTTTTAAAAACAGCAGAACCCTTTTCCAAATGGAATTATACATAGAACCTCGATACAACAGCAGATAAAAGCAGCTCTGTCACATCAAGTATGGAGTCCTGACCTTTAGCTTCCCCTTCACATGTTCCCACCCAGGAGACCCCTGGGAACTTCCTGAAAACCTTGGACACAAAGGAAATTCAGTGTGAATACTACCAATCTAGACCTCCCTACCCTCTCAACCTCCCATGCCCCCTTGCAGCTGTGAAGGCTGAGACTCAGAGAGGGGAGCTGAGTTACTCAAGGGCCCCTGCAAGGGTGTCAGAGCCAGGGTCATCAAGACAGGTCCTCTGACTCCAAGTCCATGCTTTGACGTGCCCCCAACCTCTTGGCTACATGGTAAATGTTCTGTAAATATTTGTTAAATGAATATATAGACTTACCTGGAAAGTCTCTCATGATTTTCTCTGTCCTAATCAAACTTCCTTTACCCTGAGAGCCTTATTGATTCCTGGATTGGCTCTAAGTACACGGCCTGTACTCCATCAGCATTAGTCTCAGCTGTTTCTAGTATCACCACAGCCCTGTTTATCAGGCCCCCCAGTACCCAATTGGGACCTAAATTTAATATGAAGACTGGAGCAGTGTTATAACATTGTTACATCATAGGGGGGGTCAGAGCTGCCGGTGACCTTCGGGGCCACCTCTGCTGGTTGATTTGGTCAACCTTTACAACCACCTACTCTGCGTAAGGCATTACACTGACTCCGGGGGAACAGGTGAAGACAATATTTACAACCACACACATTGACAGCTAGTGCAGACTTACGGTTTGTACGGCGATGCTCTGTGCTAAAGCACTATGCCGCTGACCCCTGAACAACACGGTGTGAACTTCACAGGTCCACTTATATGCAGAATTTTTTCAGTAAATACAGCTGGCCCTTCCTATCCACAGGTTTCGCATCCAGGGATTCAACTAATGGTGGACTGAAAACTATTTTCACATTCCCAACTGCAGATTCCAAACCACAGATTCCCAACTACGGATTGCAAGTACTGTTTTCAATCTGCCATTACTGTTTTCCATCCATGGTTGGTTGAATCCACCGATGCAAAGGACCAACTGTAGTTACGTTTTTGGGGAGTCAAAAGTTATATGTGGATTTTCGAGTTCGTGGGGATCAACACCTGCATTGTTCAAGGGTCAACTTGTATTCACTACATTCCTCAGAACTCATCCGGTGACAAGCAACAGGAACTCAACTCAGACCCCAAAAAATTAAGTGTTCACGAAAGAGCCTGGATATGACGTTTCATTGAAAAAATGTCCTTCCAGATTCACAGGGTATATGTGAGGGGGACGGGGGATTTGTGCGTTGGAAGGATGTCCACTGATCAGGAAATTGTGATTCTGAGGGGTTCCTGCTGGTTACTGTGCTATGCAGGCAGCAGGAGCAAGGCCACTCTACAGAAGACGAAACTGAGACTCAGCTGGCCCGGGACAATGCCAGGACACCTAGACAACACAAACTCTTTTCTGCAGCCTCCCTGGGCTTTGGTACTGACCTGACTGGCCCAGATTGGTCAAGGCTTCAATCACTTGGGGGAAGCTGGCCACCATGGTGGTCTCTGTGTGTCCCACCCAGCTCTTCTCACTGTACAAAAGGAGTACTGGGTTAATGTAAAACATTGTCATGTCAGCCTAGAATTTGGATTTACTGAAGGCATTTGGGCTGAGGGAATGAAGGGGTAAAGGATGCAATTTCTCAGTGTCGGTTTTTCAGTGATGAGGAAAACCACATGCTTTCAGACTTGGGAAGAGCACTGGCCCTGGATCAGACAAAGCTGGGTTGGAATGCCATTTTTTACTCCTTAGCATACAAACAGCTTATGCCTCAGTTTCTTTATCTATAAAATGAGCACAATTTACCCTGTGCTGCAGAATTGTTGAGAGTAAGAAATGAGATAGTGCATGTGATCTGGTTTAGCAGTGACTGGCACAGCAGTCCTGAAGCAATACTTGCTGCTTTCATCTTAGGTACTTAAGAGTCTGTTTTCACTCAGTACTGTCACTAAAGAAACACTAGCCAAAATTACAGACATAATTAAGAAAATCCAATATGCCAAATCCAAATTGCAAACCAAATAACTAAAGGTAAATTCTTCACTTTGCAGAATCAAAAAACATTTAACAAAAAACAAAAAAACTAAAACTAAAGCAAACAAACAAAAACACCAAAGCAAACAAACAAAAACCTGAAACATACACAGAAATTCCCTTTAAACCAGGTTAAATCATGTAATGCTTTTACTTATCCAATCTTTTCAGGAACATATTTACTGGATAAAACAAAGAATTAATGACAACCTGAATATCTCCAGCTAGGAATTGCCCCAGGTCTGAATCCCCATGATGAGAAGAGAAATTTGCTTCTTAAATAAGAGTTAATCATAAGCCTTTGAGATTGAAAAAAAAACATTCCCCTTGGAATTCTTAGCATAAATGTTCCACTGTTCAGATCTTATGGCCATAAAAGAAAAAATGCCACAAAGGGAAGTGTTACTAAGACTACAGGAATGTAATTCACAGGAGAAACCATCCTCACTGGAAACTCACCTCTCTCTCTCTCTCTCTCAAAATTGTTGATTAACCCAGTCTCCTTTCACCATCTGAGTGACCTCTCTGAGCCTCAGTCTCTACTTCTGTAAATATGGCTAGGGGCGAACAAATGTGTCAGACCACAGACCCACAATAGAACTTGCTCAGAAATGCCAGCTTCCTTCCTTGTGGTGGTCACAGCAGGAGATCTGGCCACCACAACTGCTACCATTTCTGCTGCTCTCAGAAAAATACTTGAAATTGATTTTGATATGAAACAGTCTTCCAAGCTGGTGCCTTGAGCATAAGTGTCACCCTTAGTGGACTGGGGAAAAGCCTTTGCTTTAAAGGATACCAAGCTTAGCTGGGTGCGGGTGGCAACGAGGCCACCACAGACACCGTGCCATCTGCATGAATGACAGTCTTCAGGAGTAGATGCTCCTGCACCTGCAAGAAGTGGGGCACTCCTTGGGATGGGGGGTGGGGTTCCCAACCTGGGCTGCAGGTCAGATTCACAGAGGAAGCCTTTAAAAAATGCAGGTGTTTGGAACCCACCCTGGATAAACTGAATCAGAGTCCCCAGGGTGCTGTCACACAGCTCTGCCTGATTCCAAGCCATCGTCATGGAACTGAAGTGTCACTTTTGTGATCCCCTGCTCAAGACAGCCCAAACCACTTTGGGGTTCAAGCAATACGTGCCTTATGCCATGCTCCTTCCACATGCCAGGACTTTTTCCATTTTATTTCAACCTCACAAACACTCTTGTGTTTGGCAAAGTAGCAGATGAACAGCAAGTATTTTGTGAAAGCATTTTACCAGCGAGGACACTCAGGCTCAGAGAGGTAAGGATGCTTGCTCAAGCTCACACAGCTGGAAAACGAAGGAAACAGGATTCAGAGGCAGTTCTCTTGATTCCAAAGCCAGTAACATCTAGGGTGGCAGTCTCTGCCCACGGGCCACATTCAGCCTCCTGCTTATTTTTGTCCAGCCAGGGAGGCAAGCATTGTCTTGACATTTTTAAAAGGTTGTAAAAGACAAAAATAATAACAAAGAATATACAACAACAGATGTTATATGTGGCCTGCCAAGCCTAAAATATCTACCATCTGGCCCTTTACAGGAAAGGTTTGTCAGCCCCTGGTTAAGACTGTGACATATGTCTGCTTCTGAGCTCACACTGGGATGGTTATTGCGATGATCCGTGGTCAGTGTGTGCCACCTCCGCTTCATTGTCAAAAACACTCTTCACAGCAGTGCTGAATCCTTAATGTGACTCAGGTCTTCCACGTCCTCTGCCATCTTTGTTTTGCTGGCTCAGCCTGCAGAGGGCACCTGTTGACTAGGAGACACCAGTGAGTGTTTGCCAGAGCGTCACAGAGAGTGAAGGGCTTTGCAGTGTATCCTGCCATGTTAATGATACAGCATCCTGTGGTCTGGTGCCCTGAGTTCGTGGCCTCATGCACTTCAAGAACGAGAACGTGGACCCGGAGAGGTACATTGAAGCAGTATACAGTTTTATTGCAAAATCGAAAATCGCAAGAAAGAGTACAGCTCTCCGAGGAGAGGGGGGATCCGAACGGAATACCCCGCAGATGAAGCTGAGCTGGAGATTATATGTTCTGGGATCCGTAATCTTTAAGTTGTTTACCAGGAGCCGGTTGGGCTCCCCACCCCTCCCCTTCCTGCACCTAGGGTGGTATCTTCACTGACTCTGCAGTCTGATGTGGTAGCCCCTCCTGCCTAGTTCCCTTTTCTATATATATATTTTTTTCTGTTAGTTACTGTTCTCTTTGGCCTTGAGGCCCTCCGCCGCATGTCCCTGACTGCCTGCGATTTTCCCATCTCATTTTGAGACTGTCTGTCTGGGTCTTGATGCCCTCCAATGTGGTCCTGTCCTTAACTGCCTATGACTTTCCTATCTCAATAAGAGCTTTTCATCAGGGGCTTCTCTTCACATCCAGGGGCTGGGGCCAGTGGGGGACGAGCCAGTCTTATTTGATCCTCACAAAAATTCTGTGAAATGGAAGAGAGGGTATTGTTATCCTAATTGAAAAAAAAAAAAATCTTCTTTATAGGTGATGCAACTATGACCCAGAGAATATGGAGATTTGCACAAAGGTGGGGCCATGAGTTGAACCTGGTGGTCTTCTAATAAATATCATGTTCTTCTAGGTGACGGCTGCCCGGCGTGGTCATCAGCTCTGTGCCCTGTGTTTAGAAAAAGTATCCAACCTTGAGTTGGACAGAAGAATGGCTGCGTGGAGTATGATCGAACAGAGCCACAGAGCCAGCTGAGGCATATCTAGCTTTCTAACGACATGTCCCTTTATTTTGACCTTCTGTTACTGGTGACTGAGACACTGGACTACTCTAAGTAGATGAGAAATTGTAGGAGACCGATCGCGATGCAAATGATTCTTGTCTTATAGAGGAGCCATGATTTTGTCTGGTAGAGTAGATTGCAACCCAAAGGTTATAGCTTTGTTGCCTTGTAGGGTAATCAATTTTGTAAGCAATTTAGCAGTCATATGCCAGCATTCCCTGTTTCAGTGATGATTAATATTGTCCTGTTTTTTTGAATGAATCTTGGCATTCTGCTGGTTCCTTCATTAATGTGTTAAATACATCTTCAACACATGTGTCAGGTATTTGTCCAAAAGTCATGTTTTCAGCTTTTTTGAAAATTATGTTTTGACACTCATCATGGTTACAATGGAGACCGCCAAGATCCAATTCACCAAGCTGCCGTGATCACCCTAGAGGTTTGAAGGCTTCTCTCCGGGTATAATAACCCACCAACGTTGTAGAAAAGCACTGGATGACACATCTAGGTTTAGCTCTTGGTTCCACTAGTGAAAAGCTGTGTAATCTTGGCCAAATTGTATGACTTCTCTCAGTCTCAGTTTGGTCACCCATAAAATGGAGATAATACCCCCATTTGTTTTTTTTTTTAAATAAATAACATACAACAGTAGAGCACAGTGGTTGAGGATATAGTTCTGAGACAGGCCTCCTGGGTTCACTTCTTGGATTTGCTGTTTTCTAGCTGTGTGACCTTGGAGAAATTATTTGACTCTATTGTACCTCAATCTCGTCACCTGTAAAATGGAGTTAGTATCGACCTTGCAGGGTTGTTGTAAGAATCAAATGAGTCAATATAAGTAAAGTTCTTAAAAGTGTGGCTGGCATATTGTAAGCACTTAATGATGTTAGCTGCGATGAAGAAAATGACAACAACTAGTGGAGCTCCTAGTATATAATCAATGCTCCAAATATTGGTAGCTGTTAAACATCAAAAATGTCCACTACCCAGACCTAGCTGAAATCATGGCAGGTCTGTGGACTCACAAAAACAAAGAGCTTCCGAGAAGTCAAGAAATGTGCCAAGATCACCCCACCAGATTAGAACCTAGGTTTCAGGCCAGATCCTGTCCCCTACACAAAGCAAAGGAGCTAGACACTGAAGGTAAAGTACACTGATCTATGTCAGTGATTCCACTCCCCAAGGAATTGTCTTTCCCCTGCTGCTGCTGCTACTTCTATTTAAAATCCACTTCTTTTGGATGGGGGGGGTGGTCCTGAGGAAAAAGCCAGAGCCTGAGCAAAATACACCAAGTCAGGGATGGTACCATGCCATCCCAGGAGCAGGAAAGGAAGCAGAATTGTCCCACTCCCTCCAGCTACCTTCCAATTCCCCAGGGTCTTCAGCTCCATGCTAATGCCCCCAGACAAAATTGTTAAGGTTTTCCTTGCCAAGTGATGAACAGCAAAAAAAAAAACCAACCCCATACCACACCACAGAGCCTACATACCAGACATTCCCCAGATGGTTTGCTTTGTAGGTGATTGGCCACAGACGTCTCTGGCTTACCAGAGGCAGATGTCTCTCTGAGAAAGCATGGGTGGAGACGGGGGGGTGGGGTGGAAGAAGTGGGGGGTGGACCTGGGCTCCAGTTGCTCATCCCAGAGTGTAGAAAGAGGACTGAGACCTCTGCTGTTATCTGTTTGTCTGTTATCATTTTCCACCCCCATCAAACAGGCCATAAACTGGAATCCAGGCGTCACACTCCAGAGGTGTTTCAAATATTTACTGAAGACCGGCTATGAGTCTGGCACCCTGTGAGGCCCGTAAGAGAGCACTCGAATTAACTCTTGAAAGTTGAAGAAATGGGGTTTTCTTTGGCCACATTTTCGAGATTGCTTTTACGTAGGTGAGAAGCAAAGGGCAAAGACCATTTTGCTGAGTGCCTAATAAGTGGCCGAATGCTTGCTGGCCTTTCCCCATCTGACTGCTGTCTGGGGTCAGTTACAGCGCGTTGGCAGCAAATCCAGCTCAGGCTGACTGAAACATGGCAGGAATGTGTGTGGTTAGGGATTAGGAAGTCTGGAAGAATTAGACAAGCTGATCAACAATGTCACCAAATAACACAGACTCTTTGATTATCTTCCCTCTGCCACCCTTGGGGTGGGCTCCATCCTGAGGCTGGCTCTGCTTGTGGTCAGAAGAGGCTTCTTCATACTCCCTGATGTGGGAAAGAGAGGCTAATGCCTCTAGCAGACATTTCCTCCTAGCTCCCTGGCCAGATCAGGTTGTATATCCATTCCAGAACCAAGTACCAGCAGGGGGAATGGTGTTGTCCTTGGACCAATCAGGCTCGCCCTTGACTTGAGGTCAACTCCCCTGCAATGTTACTGCGTCTTCCTAGCGGAGGAGGAAAGAGACGCTGGGGAATGAAACACAGGGTCCACTCTATATCCCACAGGCATGGAAGCAAAATGACTTACTTGAAGCCATGTCTATATGAAGTCCAAAGCAATCGTGTATGTTCCTTTTACTTCACTGTGTTGCCTTCTGAGGCAAGAAAAGGGAAGAAGGACTGGGGAGTTGAATTTCAGAGGCCCTTTTAGGCACTGGAGCTGCAGGAGGAAACTCTGGGTTTATTAAAGACCCTTTCCCTCACGCGCCACCCCAGCCTTTCCGTTTTCTTCCAGGTGATGTTCACATTCCACTGGGATTTGGGCCCTAGGCACCATTTATAGGGACCAGCTCACAGCATCTGAGGTCCTTCCAGTATGTCATTAACAGGCCCCTTTGTGGCTAGAGCCCATCTTCTGGATTTGGCTCAACAATGGAGAGTGTTAGCAGGAGGTTTCAGGATATTTAGGATCAAGTTGTGTTCCCTTGCAGGTGTTTCGGCTAGGGACCCTAGGAAAGCAATTTTCAGAGAAACTCTTTTAGCAGTGGTGTTGCCCTGTGGCACAGTGGGGCCACGTGAAGCGGGGGGCAGGTGGGAGTGGCTGTGGTGTTTGGTAACTACGAACAAACTTCACCCCCTGCATTCAAGTTCAAATCAGCCAGAGTCCAAAACAGCTGAGCCCCAGGTCATAAACACTGGTAGCGAACTGCATAGTCTAAAGTTTATCACCCAGGCAATCAATCTTTATTAAATATCTTTATATCCACAGCTCAGTTTTTGGTGCTGGGGAAGCTACATGTGACAAGATGTGATCCCTGCCTGCCACCTAGACGAGGTTGCTGCACAGATGAAATATTACCTAGTAATACTAGACAGAATGTGCAATGTGTGCCGGGGGAGGGAGGCAGACAATAATCCCAATAGGATTTTTAGAACAGTTTCCCAAGGTATGATCTTTGGATCACTTGTCACACACACACACACACACACACACACACACACACAAAAGTGTTCTGAGGCCAAAGGAATTGGGGTAATACTACGCTGTATGCTCCTTTTGGAGATATCCTGTGTCGTGCGGGGTGTCAGGCGGGGTCTCTGGTCCCGCTCCCCACATAAGAACGCAGGACATGGTGAGGCCAAAAAGGAACACCCACAGAGCCATAGGTAGGGGAGTCACACCACTATACTCTCACTGGCGGCTGGGTTGGAGACACAGGAACCAGGAGCAACACAATTCTCAACCCTCACAGTGCCGCTTGCAGGCTCAGCCACCATCTTCTTGCTAGCTCCCCCCTTTTTCTTTTTGCTACTAGCGTAGCCACGGCAGTTATATTCATGGCTAATGGCTCACTGGTTACAGCTGACGGCCAACTAGCCACAGCTGCTGGCCATTTGATCACAGTCGATGGCCATTTACTACCTGAGCCAGCACCTTTCTATGTGAGGCCAAGAGCCTGGAAACTGCTTTTGGGAGCTCTGTCCCCACACCTGTATATGAGTATCTTACAGACCCTAAGACGTCTCATAGAGATGTCTTAAGGCATAAACTTATTTAACTTTAATATTATGATTCTTAAATTCATTTGCCCAAGGGATGCCCCCTTTTTCCCTCAAGGAAAACAGGAATGACCTGTGTATTTGTTAGTGTCCCATGGAACCACACTGCCCCCTGTGGTCAAAACCAAGCAGGCTGCTTGATGATGAGGACAGCAAACCTGGGTGCAAAGCGTCTTTCTCCCTGTAACACAGGAACAGCCATGACTGAGCTGCTGGGGCAGGAATCCAGCTACTCAGCAAACATGGGTCCCTCCAGGGTGCACCCCAGAGAATGGGGCTGTCAGGTTGTTTCATGGTACCCAAACAAAACGCTCCACTCATCATCAGGTGAGCTGATGGTGAGCTATCAGGCATGAAGAAAGTGGCCCTGAGGCAGCGTGGTGGCCCACATGGAGGGTGTGCTATGTCTCTGCTCTGCTTCCCTGTGCCCTCCTTCCTTTTGGATGAAGCCCTGATTCCACAAAGCGCCACTGTGGCCTCTGCCACTACTTGTCCCTCCAGCTTCAGGCCTTTTTGTGGTCCTGTCTCTCCAACTCCTCCTTCTTGCCTGCATGCCTAGGCCACATGAAGTCCAGTCTGCCTGTCCCTTTCTGCCGCCCCCTGAATGTCCCTGCAGTGTCAGGGTGCTGGCCATACAGGACTGAGGGGGCCTGGCTCAGAGCCCCTTCTCACTTTGGGTCACAACTAGAACATGGCCAGCCTCTGGTGAGCCCAGAAAACATTTCTTCAACATTCAGTTCTAGGCTTAACTGAATCAAACTTCTCTTTCTAAAACTAAGCCACAGAGGAGAGGGGGTGGGGTGGGGGACAGCAGACAGGAAGCTCCGAATATGGTCAGAGGTGCTGGAGCCTATTACTGCGCCTTCCAGGGGCTGGAGCTTTTCTGCTCCTGGGCACAGAGGGCTTCTCACTTTGGGAAGTCATGTTTTGTTCAGTGTGGAGAATGCTCAAATCAAAACACATGGTTGTAGTTCTCTGAACCATTAGAGTCACTCTTGATTGAGTACTAGTGTTTTAGAGTCAGGGTAGAGTTGTGGTTTGAAAGGAAAAGGCCCTAAACCAGGATTTTGGAGACACCAAGTGAGAATAAAGCCAAGCCAGGCTCTCGGTGACCTGCCAGTTGAAGTTCCTCACCAGGCGCCCATTCAGGACGCTCCCTTCTCACCTTATACTGCAGACTCACCTTATCCTCTCCTGTAGCCCCCGTCACCCCCGTTCTCCCTCTGCCCAATCGCCCAGCAGCCCCTCCACTATGTTCCAGGCTCTGCCACATGCACACATGATTCCCTCTGCTCCAAGGTCCTTCTACCTCTCTCTGCCTAAATTCTATCCAATCTGCCAGGCTCAGACAGCTTCTCCATAGGCTGTTGGTTAAAAACATGAGCTTTGGAAACAAACTGGAGTTTGAGTGTCTGCTTTGCCACTTACCAGTGTGATCTTAATACAGTGGTTGGGAGAGTCCCAGCTTTATTCGCTGTGTGGCCTTGGGGAAGTTACCTAACCATTCTGTGCCTCAGCCTTGTCATCTATAAAATGAGGATAGTAAGAATGCTTATGTGTCATGCTTTACATGTTGTTGTGGAGATTAAATGGGGGGAATAAAGGTCTGTGCCTGGCATGTGGTAGGAGTACACTAAGTGTTAGCTATCTAAAGATGAAATGTCCATACCCCTTAATAAAGCCTGCCCTGACTCCTGGCACAGTCCCTCTTGCTGTGGCATCTCCCACTGGAGAGGCTCTGTGGCTCGGCTCATGTGTTCTCCTTGCTCTGAACTTCCCTTGCACTATGGTTTGGGACCTAACTCACTCGCGAGTGACTGACCTTTGTTAGTACATCTCCACACTTCGATAGGGAGCTCTCTGAGGACAGCATCTTCAGGTCTGCCTGCAGGATGATTTATGTGGTAGCAATTCCAAGTGCCCTGGCCTGCCGCAAAGCCCCTCACAGTGAGTTCCTGGCTGCCTTCCTTTCTATGCCACAGACCCCAAGCCACAAACCCTGTCTTCCGCAAAATTGCCCCTTGTTGCCCTAAGCTGTCCACCCCTTCATAAATCCAGGCCTGGAATCCCATCCCCCTAGCTCTTCTCTGCCTGGAAAACTCCCATTCATTAGCAGTCAGGCCAAACGTCCTGGAAAGCCTTTCCCAACTCCAGGGCTCTGCCCCACTGCCCTGGCACAAGTTTATTCTCCCTGGACTGTGACCTTCTCCAGGAATAAGGTAGGGTCCCCAGTGTCCTTTACACAGTAGGTGATGGGACCCGTGGTAAGGTCTTTGACTGTAGGTCAGCCTGATTCAGCTGCACAGAGGATCTGAACCCCTGCAGACAGCTTCCAATCCCACATCCAGCACTTCGATGCCCTGCTGAGTCTTGGTTTGCCCTCTGCAAAACGGCCACAACACCTTCACCGCAGCTGCTGAGGGCTGAGGGAGCTGTGTGTTCAGTCCTGAACATGCAGAAGACGCCACGAACCTTAGCCCCCCACCCTCTTTCCTGAATTGCACCTCAGGCTTCCCACCTTCCTGCTGGTGGTAGCACTCTCATCCTTATTCTAGTTAAGTCAAAGAGAGCAAAACATTACCAATTGGCTTAGAGATCCCAAATCACTGTTTTATGAGGGAAAATAATCCTTAGTTGTTAGACATACCGGTGACACATTCTTCGTTGCTAAGGTGATTCTTTGACAGCGCCCTTTTGTAGATCAGAAATACCTCTCATTTTTTCTGAGTCTGGTTTCTCCCAGAGAAGGATTCTGGAAAGCCATCTGCACGCCCTCCCTCCAGGAAGGAGGGCTGCGGTCCCTGGAGGCTGCATTTCTGGCTTGTCGGAAGCCGAGCTCTGCATTGAGCTGTGCAACCTTCCAATTAGGTAACAGCACAGTCCGCGAGCCCTGGGCTACTCATCCAGGACAGCTTCTGTCAGAGGATAATCATTGCATCTTGCTCCTCACTGTCTATTTCTTCTTTGAATTTCCTCCAGCGTTAGCCAAGCTGTCTGGAATTCCGTGGTACCCCATGGCTCTGCCTCTCTCCCGCTCTCTCACACACACCCCTCCACTCTCCTCCTCTAACACACGTCTGGTAACTATGGTGCTGTCACAAGGTGGAATTTCTCTCACATAATAAAGACGCATTCTCCTCCGTCTCTTCCACCTTCCTCCCATTTCCATGAGACTCTCACACAGGTTCATTCCTTTAAAAGTTTATTTCTGGTGAATAAAAAATAATAATTTATGTGACCAGACCAATAAAGACATTATGACACGCAGCAGAGTTTAACTTTCCTATTTGCTTCTGGATTTTGCAGCTTGGGGAAAAGGTGGCGAAGTGAAACCCAGCCTCCGGGAACTAGGAGACACGCACCGACGGGCTGACTCTCATGTGGATGCTTATTGCAAGGCCCGGAGGTGGGCTCAGAGGAAGGCCAAATCCAAACCTCTTTTACAGACATGTCTCTTTGTAGTGTTTGTTTTTATAACTCAGTCAACATAAGCTCTGTCACATGCCTGCTCCTAATGACCATAAACATAACATACCCAGCAGATGCTCAGACAGAGCAGTCGTCTCGGGGACTTTTAAACGTGGTACTTGGGGACCCTGTGGGGGAAGACACTTTTCCGCAAGAGGCCACCTCCTGAGGTTGGCACTTGGAGACTATGGGGACGGGGGACCCGAGCCCCTGGCACAGCTGTCAAGATCTCTGGGTTTCTGAACTCTGCTGCCTCTTAGCCTGAGGCGAGCATATCCTCCTAATCCTTTGGGTCCCCTTAGGCTCAGAGGAGGTCACTGCCTCAGTGGGCAGAGGAGACGCCTCCTCCGGGAGTCTGGGAACTCAACATGCTGCTAGTCCACGCTGGGGTCTCAAGGGCAGACTCTCCAGAGGCCCTGCCAGAGCTCCACACCTCAGAGCTGGGGAGGGTTGGGGGTTCACTGCCAAGGAGGAAACAGGAGGTCCCTGAATCCCCTGGGAGGGTCTCTGCTGCCTGGTTCCCATGTGAGGCTTTGGCCTTGGGGTCACTTTGGTGGTGGGGTTCACTCTCTCTGGGTTATATTTTGATATATTAGGAATAGGCTTTGGTTGACTGTAAACTCACTGATAAAACCCCCAGAAAGCAAGCAGGGAAAGCCTACGAAGAAGCCCTGAGGGGTTTTCTGTGACAAAGCACATGCTCTGGAGGCTTGCCTGAGGCCACATGGCCCTTCCATAGGTGGTCCTGAGGCCCCTGATGCCGACAGGACGGCTGCCCAGGACTCAATGTACCTGCTTACACAGATCACCAGGGCCGCACCCGGCTGGACACCAGCAGAGTTTAAACAAGGGCTGGTTGTGTAACTGAATGTAACTTCAGCGTCCTTTTGAAAGGCAGGACCAAGCAAAACCAAAACTCCCAAATCACCAGGCAGTTCTGAAGTCCAATTCAGGTTCCTTTTTTGACCTTCAGAGACAGCAATTTCTGGGCACAAAGATCAGCTGAAGCCTTCAAAGCCCAGTGTTAGCTCTCCTCATGGGACACACACCAGCTTCCCCTTCACACAGAGAAGCATTTCTATGCTCCAGGCTTGGGGCCATTTTATCCTGAAACCATTCTTTTGTTAGATGCTCTGAAATGAACACTCACATTCCAAATGCAAACAGACCTTTCAAGAAGAACCAGAAGACCCCCTCAGTGCCATGGAGACACCTGCTGTAGCGCCTATTAAATATTGCCCAAAGCACAGTCTTTCAACCATTTCATGAAATGAGGGAAGACCGAGCCATTTGCGTGCACGTATATGGGGGGACGAGGAAGGGACAGATGAAAAACCAGCATTACACCAGGTGATAACTGGGAACTAACTTCCAAAGCTTCTATCAGCAGAACAATCCAGACAGGAGGATATTTATATGGGTCCTACAAAAATAAACTTTGCTCCATGCCTGTTCCCTGACGTGTAAAGGACAGGCCTTTCCATTTGGCTTGTCTCTTGAAGTTTTTCTGTATCAAATGCAGTAGACGTTTTAAATGACTGTGAGGAAGGGACAGAGAACTCATTCCCTGGTTTCTGGGATGCCAGGACGTGACAGGGGTCAAATGGCAGGAGAAGAGCAGTTGCAGAGTCTGGAAGAAAAGGGGGTGAGGGTGGGCAATGGAGGGGCCACCCAGAGTCCTGGGATGTGAGGGCATCGACACAGCTTGACTCTGAGACTTAAGAGTCTCTCAGAGCACCCTGTGCCTATGTGCAGAGTGTCTCAAGGGGAGAACCCTCAGCCCACGGGGCCCTCAGTTTTCATTGTGAAGTACGAGGGGGCACAGCCAGGGCAGAGATGAAGAGTTGTACTACCTACACTCAGAGAGGATGAGCCAACAGCCTGTGAGCTTCCGAGATGCCAGGGCTCCCCCAGCTCCCCTCCTTCTCACAGGTGGCGCCTCCATCCCCACCTCCCTACACACTCTCTCCACCTGCTTTTCACTGACACCATCTTTCCTCTCGCTTTCCACTTGTTGGGGCAAAAAAATTCTATTCTGTGTAGCACTGACAAGTCTCCCACGGGAAACTATCAAAAGTTAAATTATATTTTAAAACCATGACATGGGCTAGAGTCTGCTAAAGCAGAGCTGTTGGCAAGGTCTAAAGGTGACACCCTTTGAGGACCGAAGCATCACCCGTTCCTCTGGAGTGGCATCCAGAAGATGAACTCTGGGATTCTGAAACCATCCTGTGGACGAGATCTGAGACATGACACTAATTACTGCAGACAGGTGGAGGATGACTGCCTTCCACAGTTATCAGCTTTGAAAACCACGTACCACCATTACCACTGTTTCCCCTCTATGAATTATTCCAAAGACCCTTGCTACCTGGCATTCGGATCTATCCCACGAGCCACTCATCCTTCAGGTACTATCTCGGGTCAAGACTCAGATTAAAGGTAAACGCAAGGTCATAAAATGCCCTTCCAAGGAGAGGGCTCTGAAAAAAATGAGGCGGGGTGGGGGGGAAGGAATTCTGGAAGAGTGGCATCCAGAAGATGAACTCTGAAAATACCATACATCTTCACTTATAAGATGCAATAATAAGCAAAACTATCTATTGCAAAACTATCTTATGCAAGGTTCATTTTGATTTTAGGATGCATCTAGGTTTTAGGAATATTAAGACAAAGGGAAATGTCCATCTTGGGAGGCAGGACAGGTGACAGATTTTGAAACAGATAGCTTCCAGTTGTGATTTCTGACCACATTAAGAGCAGAGGAGCCAATGTGGGACTTGGAAGACAGTCACTAAGGAATTGCTTTCGTTCGGGTGAATCCCCACCTTGCATGCTTCAGATTAGGGGGATGTTGCATTGACTGTCATCCGGGGGATGTGGGTTTGTGTGGATGAATTTGTATGAACTGAAACAGCCTCTGCAGAGTAAGCCCACACATTTTATTACAGCCCCTGCTCACCAAGCCCTGACAGTGCCCCATACCTCTCTGCCCTTTGGATTATGGAGGAAAAAAATACTCGTTCAATTTTCTGGGCCACAGAACACAAGATGGGTCTAGAGTGTACAGGGAGCTTACACACTGAGGGAAAAAGGCGTGCAAACAGGAGCAGGAATTCTTCACCCTCTGGGTGAGCCAGCACTTGAGACACAGAAGGACCACCCTAGGTGTCCTCCTGGAGTCCACAATAGTTTATGTTTCTGGCTTTTATTAACCGTGTTCCACTCCAACTTCCACCTTCTCCTGAGAGGGAGAAGAATATCTTTGAATATCTATGGCATCAATGATTTCCTCAGGCTGTTATTTTTCTCCTCTCAAGATTTCACAAAAGGCCCAGGAAGAGGCCTAGAGAAGGATCAACAAAAGCACGAGTGTCTGAGAACGACATAATACTGACTTCTCCTTTTTGGTAACAGTCCACGAAATGTGCGCCCCTCTCTCCTGAGATATGGCGAGGCATGAGGGGAGGTGGCAGAGGAGCTGTGGGTGGGACACTGTACCGTGTGACATCACGATCATGCAGCCGGTGCCCAACAGGACAGAGATGTGAGAATGAGCACACAGAGCTCTGGGCTGGCCCCAGGGGGAGGCAGGCAGCTTCTGGGTAAGTGCCCTGCCTCTCAGGAACAGTCTGTCCAGTCCCTGCAGAGCCATCCCCTGGGGCTTGCCATCTTGGCTCTGGCCTTAGCCTTCATCCTCCCTCAGCTCAGTGGGTAGGAATTTATACTGCTGTTGGCGGATCTGGGCCAGTTTTTTCCTTGCTTCTTCCAGTTCTCGCTCTTTCTTCAGCATTTCCTCCTGGGCGGCGATAATCTGGAAGGAAAGCAGCAAGCTGGATGGATCTATAACTTTCTAGGAAACTGCCCTCCCTCTCCACTGCAGGCCTCATAAGCTCCCATAGCTTCTACTATAGCAATGCACCAGGAATAAGTATTCTTAGCTCTGCAGACCAGCCTCTGGGCCACGGTTTGGGTTCTGAGACCAACAACGCAGGTGACCCAAGTATAAGTGGACTTCTCGCCTCTGATTAAATAGCAAACATCTACTGTATCCCCACTGTGCACCAGGCTCTGGTGTAAGCACTTTGTATGGAGTGTCCCATCATCTTTGCGGCGACAGTGTAAAGTACGCCCCATTGAACGTCCCATTTTTCCAGTGAGAACCCTGAAGCTGAGAGATGGAGTCCACTTTCCTGAAGTTCCAGCTAGTGGAGTAGGATCTGGCCCAGGTATTCTTAAAACTAAAGTGGGAATCCTTAGCGACTAGATGGTTTTCATATATTTATTTCATGCTTCTAAAGAATGATCTGAAGAATATTAGTTAATAGGTATTGTGTGAAAAAGATGAAGTTTGTGTTCAAGAAAGCCAAATAGACTTCTTTCCTGTGAGCCTTTTCTAGGCTAATGATCAGGAGTATTCCTGCGATACTTCAAGGTGAGGTAGAGAGTATAGAATTTTCCAAAGACCATTCTTCATGGTACCTCTTAAGGAACTAGCGTATCGAGAAACAGAGCCTTGTAAAAATGCATCCAGTGTATTTCCAAATAGAGGGAGTGATTTAGGAAGAGCTAAGGCAGGCACAGGACTGAGGAACTTCAGTAACAGGTCTCGGTGCTCCTGGCTCTAAGAAGAAAACCAATCTCGTATAATGGATTTATTTATATCAACACATATCCTAAACTGCAAGCCTGATTTCCTGAAGTTTCTGTCTCAGACCCATGCACAAGAATGCAGTCCTGTGTAAGTCAGGCTACTCTTCTCCTACCCCATCTACTCTTATAAAAGTTCTGGGAAGGGGTCACCATTCATTCTTTCTGTTGGGCCAAACATCTTGAGTGGGTAACAGCTCCAAATGCATCATTTTATTTACATGACAATAGCACTGTCTTCCAATTTCTCCTCTTCTCCTTTTCTGTAATAGAATCCCTGATTTTCAGCTAGGCACAAGACTACTAAGAACACTACATTTCCCAGCCTCCTTTACAGTGAGGCCATGTGACTAAGTGCTGACCAATGGCATGTGAGAGGAAGCGACCACTTTGTGGTTGTGCCCGCCCCCCTTTTCCCTCTTCCTGCCGGCTGGAAAGCGCAGGTGGTTATTGAGCCATCTTGGACCAAGTGGCCAAGGGCAACATCTCGGGGAGGTGGAGCAATAGGGAGATGGAAAGGGGCCAGCACATCCTCCCTCGGCTGCTTACACCCAGACTGTTACATGGGACAAGTAAACGTCCATCTTGTTTAAGCCACTGTTGTTTTGTGTCTGTGTTATGACAGTGTCCACGGCGGGAGTAGGCGCTGTCTGGGTTTTGTCACACACCTGAGCAATGCCCCCTACAAACTTTGTTTTCACTACAACATCATCATCGTCGGCTTTGCCAAATGCTGCCTTCTGGGCTGCACGAACAAGATTGTCTGAGGCTCTTTTCACAGCATTTCCTGCTGCCTGGAGAGGGAACAAAACACACATTGTATCATTAGAAGCAGCCATTTGGATCTGGCAAGAACAGACATGAAGGTACGGTTCATGAGACTATGAATCAATTTATCATCGAATTATAACACAGAAATTCTCTCTAGTTAGTACCCATTGTCTGTCTCTCCATCCATCCATCCATCCACTGATTCTACCAACACTGGCACCTACCTAACCTTAGCTCATTCACAGATGAATGAGATCTAGTTCCTGGCCCCCAAGGAACACACACTTTGGAGTGGAATTACAATTTTGTAAATAAATGATGGTAGCATTGTGATATGTGTGTTAACAGAAGCACACTTGGGCTGCCTCCTTGGTCTAGAAAACCATCTCCCTCTGCCCCATCCAATTTAGAAATACTTGAGGACTTGGCTCGGACATCACTCTCTTGGTCCATCTCAGCCTTACCCACCCCCCCACCCTGCAGGCTCCTCGAGTGCTCCATGCTGGCTTCTTTGCAGCCCTTACCACACGGTGGTTGCCTTTCTGCCTGTTAGATAGTAACTTGAGGGCAGGGGCTATGACTTGAATCTCTGCATCCCCAGCACCTGGCACAGTGGCTGCCCAGGGCCGGCACTCACTGATGTTTGGGGGAATGAAAGACTATGAAAGCACAAACTATCCCTGCATGAGAGGTCTGGGACCCCCATAGTAACTGAGGCCTTTATAGATATACTTTTACAGTCACAGCTGGGCTTTATGCTACATGCTCAAGGATGGGGCAATTGCTAGACACAGGTGAAAAGCTTTCCAATGTGTAGTCTAGATCTTCAGTAAGGGCTACAGCCCACACTGGCTTTTTTTCTCTTAATGCTCATGCAGCATGGCCCTGGGGACTTGTCTTCTGCTACCTGAGGTTTGTGATTTTCTTCTCATGGTGGTCAAGGATGCATTAAACCTCCCAAATTCCGTGCCCAGCCTCCTCAGAGTCAAGAACTTGAGGGTGAGACATCAGAAGGTTGAGAGTTTTTCTCATTCAAAGTTAACTGTCTCATTGCTTAGTAATCTAAAGTGACCGATAGGGACGATGAGGACTTGTGTAAAAAATGAAGGGGAAGCCAATTAATCTCTGACAAGTAGTCATCATGAGCTTATTCTCAAAATAGCTTTGTGAGGTCAGAAATTGTCAGTCCACTTTTCCGTTGTAGAAACTGAAGTTAAGAACTTGTCTAAGATCCTGTACCTAGTAAGTTAGAGAGCTGGGATTGGAACCTAGGTCTGTCTAGCACCAGAGAACCTCCGGGTCATTGTAAGGAACTCAGACGTCACACTGCAGCATCCAGTTAAATCAGCAACAGTGACAATAGGGTGATGCTGTGTTGTATCTGTGTAAATCCTTAGGACTTACAAAAGCATGTTCACATGTCTTAACCCTTGGAAGAGCCAGTGCAGGGATCTCTATTCCCATTTTCCAGAGGAGGCCAAAGAAAGCCTGAAAAGTTTTCAGTGATTGATCTGTGTAAGATCAAGCACTTCATACATGGCAGAGGCAGGACTTGAACTCAGGTCTTTCTTAACTCAGGATGTTTTCCTCAGAAGTGTTCTCCAAACTCACAAACCACACATTCATAAAAGTGCAGCTCCCCAGTTTTCCCTGGGTTTATTCCAGGAGTCCATTGAAAGTGAGGGAGGTGGGTCAGAGAGACACTCACGAGGACCCAACAACACAAATGCACGTTGGGACTTTCAATAAAACAAGAGTTCTGAGTTTTGGTGGAATTGTTAAAATATTTCTGCCTTTTATGAAATTACTCACAACTTATAAACATATTTTAAGAACATAAACAATCTGCATTATAACACTTATAATAATAAAAATGTAGAAAATTGGAAACAAAATGTCCAAAGTTTAGGGAAATTCTGGCATAGTAAGTTGATGTAATATCATGCAATCATTAAAAATGAGACTCATGAAGAATGGACCAGTTAGCTTTGCATAGAGAAATAGTGAAGCTGTTTCTTCAAGGTAAAAGATATGTATGATAAAATGTTAAGTGAAAAAAGGCAGAATGTCTCTTGCTATGGTTATAACTAGAAAAAATTATTTTGTATCTAGTTAAAAACAGGAAGAAAAAAATAACATCTTACATTGTGAAGATGTTGAGGCTCTGTGCTTTTTTTCATTCAAACATTTCCTTCACTGTGTTTAAAATACGTCTATAATTAAAGCAATCAGGAAAACATATGCACCGGGACACACTTGACTGTCACCTTCCTAGGGTGTTCTCTGGGCTCTGGGAAACCTTAGCAACAGTCTCATATACATTCCTTAGTCCTTTCACTCCCTTCTTCTGCCAACAGTGACTGAGGGCTTCCACCGAAATAGGCACCAGCTTAGGTGTGAGAGATGCAAAGCTAAAGAGGAGGTGCCTGTGCCTAAGGAGCTCCCAGCCTTGTCAGGTGTAAAGGTACATGTGGTGGTACCAGTGACAGGAACCATAGGAGTGAGCTGGTGGGGGCCCTGGCAGGACAGAGGAAGGACTGACCACCTTGCGGCCAGGGAGTCAGGGAGGGCTTCCCAGAACAGGTGACTTTGCATTTGAGTCATATAGGACAAGTAGGAGTTCACCAGGCTGGGCTGGTGGGGAGGAGGGCCAGGACGCCCTGGGTGACAGAGGGCCCCAGTGCGTGAGACCAGAAGGCACGTGTGGAGAATGTCAGTTTGGTGGGTCAGCAGGGTATAGGATGCATGGCCGCACATGGTAGAAAATGAGAAAAGTGGGAGAGAGTTGGCTGATGGAAGGCCTGGTGGGTCATGCCAAGGAAGTGAGACTGTCCCCTTTGGCGACACTTACCCGCTCCAACAGGAGTATTTTCCCACCAGCATCAGTGACCATTACCTGTAGCCGCCTCATGGCCTCTGAATCCTGATCGGCCTTCACCTTGCAGGCCACAAGCAGCTGAGCGGTGGAAGCGGCAACCTGCTTGGCAGATGAGATGAGCTTCTCTTCACTAGCATGTCCCTGAACGGAGGCATTGGCTGCCTCACAGAGACTGCTGGTTGCAGCTGCCACCATCCGGGCCTGGGGACAGTCAACAGAGAAGTGACCCAAGGCCCAAACCTCCCTCAGGGGATCCAAAACGCAAATGGGAAGGAAGGAGAAGGCAACTCACGGCAGAAATCAGTCCCTGTGACCACTGTCCGTCATCTGCAGCATTGGCGGGGATGGAGCCCACCTAGAGAGTGGAGGTTAGAAATTTGCAATGAGAGCTGGAAGACTCAGGGTGACCTGCAGCCCCTCAGACCCCACTGCCTGGAACCAGAAAGACATCGCATCAGACTCACAGCACCACCGGGGACTCCCACCATCAGCACCAGTGTGAGAATGGAGCATCATTTCCCACGCGGGACCCTGGCCACTCCAACTCGCACCAGCACAGCCAGGCTGGTTTCCACCTGGGCCACCTGTTTCCACCTGAGCCACAAGGAGTCGCTCTGAAATGCTCCCAACGGCCTGCATTACTGTGCCAGGTATTGTGTTTCTGGGAGAACAGCTCAGGAATGATGGATTGGGGCTGTCTTTACATGCTTATTTCCTCTGCGGGATCTTTCTCTGTTTCAAACACAGGAGCCCTTGAGTCCTCTTCTTTCAAGAGCCAAAGGAAACTTAAATCTCTCCTGATTACAGATCCGAAAGCCACACTGTGATTTTCTGGCAGAGGACGCAAAAAAGGGTGGTACATTTCCTTTAGTACAATTAAGTGCAGACCCTTAAGGAAATACAGACCATAAATATATATATATAAATATATTATATAAATATATATATATATGTTTTTTTTGTTTTTGTTTTTGTTTTTTGTTCATGGGTGGGGAGAGAAGAGGCTAGAAGTAAGATGATCTCTGTTTCTATTTAGAAATATGGCAACAAGTGAAATATTTTCTGTTTAGCCGTAGAGGGAGTAGCTATGGGAGGAAATACCCTTATACTTGTGGGAAGTGCTTGGAGAGATAAGAGATGACGCTCTTAATTTGAATATGAAATTGGGGATGTGTCAGCAATTACAGGCGGCACATCAGGGCTTAGCAAATGTCAGGTAAAACCCCTATGTCTTGCCTATAAGCCCATAGTTCATCCAACTCCAGTCGAACCTCCTTTACCAATTTTTTAAATGCTTGAACATATGAGTCCCTTGGAGGACAGGGGCTCCGCCATATTCAAGTTAGATTCTCTAGAATCCAGCAATGTGTCTGGCACATGGTTGGCCCTTTACAAATCAACTGAAATGTTTAGGTAGGATCTTCTCAGCGATCCATTTTTGGTCTTTACATATTGATTGGTCAAAGGTATTTGATAAGTAAGGTTAGCACTGTGCTACATCTATAGGGGATGAGTGAGAAACATGAAAGGACTACATGCCACTTGGGGAGATGTACATATGTTAACACTGAAAAACATACCACACAATCGCTTAGAAAGAGAAGCCAAAGTATGTGGGTTGGATTAAGACATGGCTACGCTCACAGGAGACTTCCCTGGGGCAGATGGAGGGCCACTGGTGGGGCACATAACTTCCTGTCTGTGTTACATGTGCTTGGGTCAAGCCACAATCATATCTGTCTACCTGTACACCGACAGCAAAGGCCTTTTAATAGGAAACAGAAGTGACTGACAAGCACGGTGACCAAATTCCCTAAGCCCACAACCTGACAGGATTTCCGTAGTGCCTCTATATTTGAGTGGCTCTCGGTAAGACTCAGCTTGGTTGGGTTGGTTCCATGTTGTGTGGGAATAACAGGACACATGGAGTGTTTTAAATCGGAAGACCTTCCCATAGCCAGGATAAGTCTAATGTGCTATTAATCCTGTGGATCACTGAAAAACAACTATGCTTTCATGCTAATCCAGATGGAATGAGTGATCGGAGATGAAGAAGATGGAAGAAATTTTAGATTGAAAAGCAAACTGGCCTTTTGACCAGGAAAATGCTAACTGCAGAGCAGGGCAGCATTCAGCTAAACAGTCCTAAAAAATGAAGGGAGTCACTGGAGTTGGAAGATGGGATTATAAAGTCCCAAACTCCGGGGCTTATATAGTCACCCACCAAGAAAATACGACAGCTTGCGTCTTTAAATAGCCCAATGAACAGTGGGAATATAAATGTCTTGTTCAGGGCCTGATTGGGATGCTTTCCTTAACCAGAAGCAGATGAGAGACCTGGAAGCCAAACCTTTCATTCTGTTTGGTAGATTTAAACAAACAAGAGTTTTCAGTCAGTTAGGGCAAAGACGGGCAAGTCAGTGAGGGAAGGCAAAGCACCGTTTTCCTTGGTCAGGCCAAACGCGTTCACATCCTTTTCACATAGGTCTCGCGACGTGAACGTCCCACCACTTGGCCAGCGGGGTTTACCCACCTTTCCTTGGGCCACCAGCTCCCTCTGGGCTGCCGAGGCCGATTTGACCAGGGCACTTGTGGCAGCAGCAATAGATTTAGCAGCTTCCAAGATCTGTTCTTCAAAATCCAGGGTCTCATCTGCTTGCTATAACCAAAAGAAAACAGTATCACATGCAATTCATATCCACACAGGGTGCTTTCTGCCAAACTACTTACTGCTTGGTCACCTGGCTCTTCATCCATCTATTGCTTTTTGTTGACAAATCACACCAGGGTAGAAAGGCCTAAACTGGCAGGCTGCCCCGACATCTGCTGCCTACCCCCTTCCCCACTCTAAAAGGTGAAAGCTGCCAGCACTGACATTCTACACAAATGTTAAATCAGGAAATTCTAAGGCAGACTATTTTTCCAGAGCAGAATTTTTAAAGAGACATAAATTCACTATGAATAAAATATACTCAAATGGTTCCATTAGCATCAATAACTCAAATAAAAATAATCAATAATCAAAATCCCTAGAGTAGGTGGTGGCATACTCTTTCAGGGCTTAGGCTCAAAAAAAAGGCAAGATGGGGTAAAAACAAAAGTGAAATAGTATGTGCATTGCTGTGGCTGAGCACAGAGTTACATACCAACCACAGATCACTCAGTGATGGGAAGGAAATCCATCCAGCTGAAACTTTAGTCACCAGGAGGCCTGGCTCCACCTGGGGAAGAACACTGGCCCCAGTGCTAGGTGTTGGCAGGTCATTAGGGCTCAGCTGTGAATTCAGTACTGCCATGCGCTGTGCTGCCAAAGCAACCTGGCCCTGGGCTACGTGGGGTGGAACACCACCATTTGGCGTGGTCAGACTAGGCGAACTCCTTCAAGAGTCCCTCCAGCACTAATATTCTGTGTCAATATGGTTAAGTGCCCCTTAGGTCCTAGAATGTTGAAGATGTGGCTGGTTGGTACCTTTTAAGCACTACGAGATGATGGTCAGGTGTAGCAATACTTTTCTTGGTATGTGTGTGGTACAATACAAATAATATAAAATTTACCCTTTGAACCCATTTTAAGTATACAAAGTCGGTAGTAAGTACATTTGCAATGTTGCACAAGAGCAATAGGGTTTTAAGAGTGCCTACTATGTGCCAAGCATTTTGTTAGGCACTTCCATGTCCATTAACTTGTTTCTCACTGAAAAAGAGAAAAAGAAATCCTATACTATTGTTATCTATATCCTTCTATTTACAGTGAGAAAATTGAGGTTCAGGGAGGTGGAGAACGGGGCCCAAGGTCCTGTGGCAGCACGAAGAAGAACTGCGACCAGACCGAAACCTAAGTCTCTCTGACGCGATACAGCCTAGGCCACCCCCTAGGGCATCAGTGAGGAGTAACTTCAGGTCAGAGGCTCAAAGTGGTTCGCTAATGGTCCTGTATGAGACATCAGACAGGAGGGATACATGGATACGATTCTTATCCAGTTCCCTATTTCTTACGGCTATATCTTGAATCTTGAGAGATGCCAACCTCGTTTTCGTTTTTATAATTCATATTATCAAAACAACGTTTCTGTGCACATCTAGTGGACCTGAAGGACGACAGCAGCAGGTAAGACAAGCTGTATAGCCTTTGTTATTTCTGACAGTCTTGCTCTAGGAGCATTTAGGACAGAAGAGAATTCAATTCCAATGGAATCATTTTGGATTCCTCATTATGGGGTGGGAGTGGGGTAGTAGTAGCAGTGGAACGTAACATTTGTTGACTGAAATACACAGTGACTCATTATATGACACTCTGACACACAAGGTATTGTCATACACAGGCCCCGAAGAGGTGACCGTAGGCTCTGATGCATACAATGACTTTGATTAAAGACTGTTTTTGAAAATTCATTTTGCAAAAGAAAGTCAAGCACATAACAGATTAAGGTACTGAGGAAATCAGAGAATTTTTGAGTCCAAAGGAGCCCCTTTTCACTTTGCAGATGAAAAAAGAGAGGCCCATGCTGTTTCCCCCAAATCTCCTGGACTCCTGTCTCAAGTGGCCTCAGCTACATTACGTGTTCCAAGAGGAGTCCACTTTACAGGGCGGAGTAGCCCATCAGCAGATTTCGGATTTCCCCCATTTTAGGATTTGCAAATACGGAATTTTCTTAAAATTAAATCCTAACTTTAAGCATGGAGGTCTGATAGAATCATCTCATTACAAACAATTTAAAAGGCCTCTCCCACATCTTCTGCTGCCCTGGAGGTTTTGTGTTGCTGTTGTATTTTATTTATTTATTTTTTTTGGTAAAACACATGCTTGAAATAGATATTCAACTTGGAAATATTTTTGACAGCCACTGATTTTTCTTACAATGGTAACTTTTGTAATGCCCTTTTTATTTTTCTTTCCATAACATCTCTATGCTTTAAAAAGGACATCGCAGAAAGCCTTATTTCTAGGAGACATTTACTTTGATTAAAAAGTACTAGAGAATTTCCCAGGAAAGGCTGAAGAAAGCTGACCAACAGTGGAAACAGGGCTGGAGGGCAAATGTTTAGATGGCTACAGTTTGGACGGAGTTCCATAACGAGATCTGCCTTCTGTCTGCTGGAGCCCTGTCTTTCTTTCTGTAGGTCAGGTTTAGCCTTAGGACTAAATGCTCACCCTCTCTCTCCTGCTGAAAACAGACATCAACCCTTGATGCTTCCTCATACCACACAACTTCTAGCTTCAGAGAAAATGAGACGGGCCCAGGCCGAGGAGACTCAGTGAAAAGCCAAGCACACCAGTCAGGGCTCCCCAGGAGCTTCAGCTCCCACCAGCACAGGGCACGGAAGCTGGGAGACGGCTGGGGAGGGCAGCAAGAAAGGGAGGAGGACACACGCTTCACCACATGGCAAAAAAAAACACGAGAGAAGTGGAATTGGCTTGGCCTTCGGAGAACGTTCCTACATAAAAGGATCACAATTAAAACGCAGGATTTGCTAACAGAACCAACCCCACCGCAACTCGGAGATTGGGAAGAACAAGAACAGCAACGTGGAGCTGCCGTAAGGGGCTGGGGGTAAAGGATCTGGAGACCCCAGGGACCGTGGACGGGGAGGGGCTGTGCATCTGAGCCCTCATTCTCTTCTACTCACCACGAAGGCTCAGTTGCGTGGTCTCTTAAGATCCTCTTTAGCTGAGGTATTTCACTGACCTGACCAAAGCGGCCCAGATCTGTCCCTCTGGTTTATGGAAGATGTGAGTGAAATCCTCACTCCTGAGTGTTTTTCTTCCCCTTCAACAATGGGAGCCATTAAGATGGTTAAGATAATCTTTTTAAGGTGATAACTAACCCTATGCATGCAGCTATTTGTATTTCTTTAAAACTATTGGCATCAAGCAAGACAATGAACTTAAGAAAATGTTTTCATTAAATGGGCTACACTGATAGCTCTTGCTCAGAACCACCTGAGGATCTGGTTAAAGATGCAGATTATGTTTCAGTGGGTCTGGGGTGGGGCCTGGGAACTTGCATTTCTAACGGAGGTGGTACATGTTACTTTGTGGGAAATGCTGGCCTGGGTTCAGGAAATCGGACACCAGTTAACGGAATCCTACAAGCCTATGAACTCTCTCCTCCAGGGCATGGACTGTGTTTTATTCAACTTACGTCCTCTGAGCACAAAAATGAGGCAGAGAAGCCCATGTGATAAATGTTTATTGAATGAATGTATTCATTCGAAATGAGTCTCCCAAGTTCTAGAGTTCAGCCAGAGGACAATTTACATAGCTAGAGAAGGAGAAATACATCGAGTAAGCATCTACATCAATAACTGTTCATTCCTGATTCCTGAGGGATGGAGGCAGACACCTCCTTTATTTAAGGCTGTGGGGGGGGGGGGGTTGCTAATTGTGTACTCCGTCTGTGTCCCTCATTTGGCTTCCACAGTTGGAGCCATTTAGTCATGCACATACAAACATAAACACAGTGGCATTTTTGGCATTTTCCTAAGAGGCTCTCTTAATAAAACAGTGCTGGGAAAATAACAGACGTGCAAACTAAGAATCTACTCTGCTTAGTGAAGGTGTTAGCCACCTCTGAGTGCAGAAACTATGTTATCTTCTCATCCTTTGTACCATATTCTCCTCCCCTCTCCCTGCTCCTCTCTACTCACAAAAGCTATTGGCCGGGTCACCACCACCAGCTCTTAGCAACTCTCTTTTCTGGGCTGTCTAGCAGACTCTAGCCGAGGATGGATTTCTCATCGCCTTGGCTTTTTGGTAGCTTTGAGAAAGGTATAAACACCCCACTGCTGATATTTTTCCTGTTTGGTGATCTTTTGCAGAATGCCCCCTTAAAAAAGAGCCGGCCGGGTGGCTCAGGCGGTTAGAGCTCCATGCTCCTAACTCCGAAGGCTGCCGGTTCGATTCCCACATGGGCCAGTGGGCTCTCAACCACAAGGTTGCCAGTTCAATTCCTCGAGTCCCACAAGGGATGGTGGGCAGCGCCCCCTGCAACTAAGATTGAGCATGGCACTTTGAGCTGAGCTGCAGCTGAGCTCCCGGATGGCTCAGTTGGGTGGAGCGCGTTCTCTTAACCACAAGGTTGCTGGTTCGACTCCCGCAAGGGATGGTGGGCTGCGCCCTCTGCAACTAGCAACAGCAACTGGACCTGGAGCTGAGCTGCACCCTCCACAACTAAGACTGAAAGGACAACAACTTGAAGCTGAACGGCACCCTCTACAACTAATATTGAAGGGACAACAACTTGACTTGGAAAAAAAAGAAAAAAAAAAGAGTTAGAGGTCTGGTGAGATCCCCCTAGGGAAAGCTCACTCTTTGAGTTGTCTCTTGCTGCCACTCCCCATGTTTGGAGAGCATTTGAAACCCCTATTTTGCTCTGTTTGCTCTAAAGTTTCAGGAGCTCAAGGTTTTACTGGGGTAGGAGAGGGGAAAGGAGGGCGGAAAGGGGACAGAAAATGGGAGGGCTTTCCTCATTTTTATTTTGTGGTTGTCTTGGCCTTTAAGGTATTCTGAAAACAATCTTTGCAGCAATTCCTTCATTTCCTGAATCTACCTTCCCTCCTATATGATAGGGGTGTTACAAGTAATTATTAATATACATAGAGCATAACTGACTCATAGATACTCAATAGCTAGTAGCAACTAATTTTGTTATTATTTCTATTATTACATGTATCTTTTTGTGGTTTTAAAAATTGTTTTCCAGACTTTGGGCTCAACTACTCTGTTTTCTCTCTCTGAACACTGCTTTTCACTCATAATTCTAATAAAACTTCTAGCTGGCATTTCTGATTACAACCTAAAATAATTACAAATGAAAGACACAAAGCAAAGATAAATGTAGTGACACATGATACAGATGGGCACTTCTTTCAGCTTCTCCTTCAACACCCAGCCAGGAAATGGTCAACCTGGGTTTTAGTCACTGCTCTGTACTTTCTGACCACGTAGCAATCAGTTTGGAACCTGAGCAGCAACCTCAACCTTCCTGCTCCTTTAACTTAGACATGTTATGGTTCCAAATCAAACCCTTTTTAGAAGGCGCTGACTAAAATAAGCAGGGGCTACTTTTTCTCTTCCTTCCCCTCCCTTGGCTTCCTCTCTGGCGGAGCCCTGCCTCTTTCCTGCAGCATCTTTACCAACCTCCCCCAGGTCCGTCCTTTCTGACAGGTAGGGGAAGAGCGATTCCATCCATGGTCTTTTTCCCTCCTCTTTTCTTTGTGAATCATATCCCTGCAACCCCTCCCGACAATGAACTCTGAACTCGAGGTGAAGGAGCTAAAGTCACCCATAGAACATGGCTAAAGGGTCACTGCCCTGATTTTCGCTTCCCTCCCTGAAAACCTCCTTTGAGAGACTGCCGGACTGAGAGCTGATAAACACAATGGTTGCTTTGCTTACAACTGGCTATAAAACCAGATTACAGCTCATGGTACTGTCTTCCCAGTTAGGGGTCATGCTTTGCTCTGTACTACTGAAAGTCTTGCAGAATGCTTGGTATTAAAAACAAGGTCATATTACAAAAGAAACTAAAAAAATTCTTTGGGTATGTATTTTTTTTGTTTTTTTCTGCATATACTTTAAATGTCCTTGAGGGAAAAATGGAAGCCAACACCTAGCAGTCCTGAAACACAAGTGTGGCGTTTTCTTGCCAGTTGGAAGCTGTGAGGAACAGGCAGTCATATTTCTCCTTTTTCTGTCGTGAGTTTGGCTGCTACCAGTTTGCTTCTGGTATTGAATTGAGAGGTGCCTTGGGGGAGAACTTAGCCAGTACCCAAAGACCCAACCATTTAAGAGTCAGATCAGCTTCTCTTTTGGAGGACCTACCTATGTGGAGGTTGTCTTTAGGACCACCACCCTAACTAGTTCTAATAATAGGGAAACCTCTTAAAACAACTGGAACTGAGAAGAGCCCAGATCTGGACAGCCGGCCTGGTACCTCTCCTCTATTCCCCGCCCCCAAGCTGGCCTGGTCTCACGGAAAGCTCCAGAGAAACTGTAAACAGGCTTAAGTGGGTGACAGAGAGAATGTACTGGCAAATGGTTACGCCTGCAATCTGGTGAGAAACCACCATCTGCATCTAGATCTGAAATAAATACACGTTCACACAACATCCATTGAAAAAGATCCAAGCTTGCACCACTAGTATCTTGGGAGTGGTGATCCGGTGCCATCCACTGCCTTAGTACCTTTTTTTACTTTTTTTAAATGAATAGTGACGCTACTGAAATGATTCTGTGATGCCATTCCTGTTTGATGAAAAAATTCTTAAAGATTTTGTCATGCTCTCTCTCTCTCTCTCAAAAAAAAAGGCACTTGAATGTCTATAAGGAAGCACGAACAAAGAAAAGGTAACAATTCTTCCAAGATTTAATCAGATGAATTCGTTACATCGTAAGCCCCTTTGCTATGAGTCCTCTGTGTGTCTGAGGAGGGTCTGACAAGGACCTGCTGTTCTACAGGTGGGGAGTCGCCTGGGAACAAGTGCTGGTCTGGTCCCCAAACACCTTTGCTTTTCACACCCTACAGGTCTGGAACTTACAGACCTGGAACCAACCAGTGGCAGGTAACCTCAGAGCCCATAGTTCCGCATATAGGAAATATTGTATCTGCTCCTCTTCTCCTCCCTCGATACCTGGTTGCCTTTTTCCACTCATCCAATTAATCAGCATAGCATGCTGGTCAATAGCAAAATTACCAAACGAAACAAGAAAATCACATTGATTTTAACAAGTAGGCTCCACCTTAAGGTCCTTTTAAAAATGTATTTTTCTTTATTCATAAGAACTTGCTCTCTCTTTTCCATGATCATTTATCATCTCGGTCAAACAACCCTAACTGAACTCAAAACCCTAAACAATGTTCTCCAGCTGCGTGAAGGTGGCACTGATTTTGGCAGCATCTTGAAAACTGTCTGAAAGAGCTCCTGCTGACACACTTTCATGGATCCCTTTTCAGTGGAGAAGGATTCCGGGGGTAGGTTCCATTTTTTAACTCCGGAAGCCAGGACTCCAACACTGCATTTCCCACCCATGTCATCACTTCTCTGCTGCTTCTGGTGTGACCTGTCACCAAGGTGCCTGTCCCTGCAAGCAACTTGGGGATGGCGCCTAGATATAACCAAAGGAAGCCTTCCTGAGCCACCTGTTCAAACCACTGGCTCATCACCACTGAGGGGTACTGCATACATACACACACTCAGGAGTGCCCTTTAAAAGAACACGTCTCTTCTCCTCCAGAAAGCTGAGCTATTAGCACAACAGTTCTTTTGAGAGCGATCAGAATGAACTCACACATACTTCACAGGTTCTTCTATGAGGAAGAGGTCAAAGTCAACCAGAGAAGGCAGTTCTGTGCCAGAAAAAATATTTCATAATCCCAAACTTCCTGCTGCACCCAATTAGGCTATGGAATTACTTTCTGATTGTCGGCTTAGTCTAAATATTATCAACTTCTACTGACAAATTAACCTATAGCAGGAAATTCAACAGACAGAGTATAGTCCACACTACATTATCTTTATTAGATATATTTAGTCCTAACCAAGCAAGGTTTATATAAAGCCTGGTGACTCATCATCCATACAGTTGGTATGGCGGGTTTGGTTTATACAGTTTGTTACTATAGGTGGAAAGGAAAGTTACAAATGGTTGGTTTGTGCTTGAATTTTTGCTGAAAACTCGATGATGAAAACAACTAATTTCTAAATTGAAGGTGAGGATAAAAATGAACTAAAATTAAATATAAACCTAAATGTGTTTGGAGGTTATAATCCTGACCTGTATTTCACGTCACAAACATGGGGTTGGAACCTTCCATTTTTTTTCCAAGGAGCACATTCCTTAAGGATTCATCATTGCACCAAACTAAACTGTACATAACATTGCAGGCTCTTCCGAAACATCAATAATTATGATTTGTTTCTATAATAAACAAAATAGTCTATCCATATTGATAACAGTTCTCAAATGCGACAAGAAGAACAGGAACATAACATAATAAAGTGTAATGAGCTCCCCGTCTTCTAAATCTACTCGTGATTTTAACATATTGTTTCCTGTTGCCTTATAAACTGTACTAGGAACCCCCGGAGACAGGGCAAGACCCTGTAGGAATATGTTTGATATATAGTTGGATTAAATAACAACCTAATATATCAAACATATCACACAGAGGCCTGCAGAAAAGGCATCCAGGTCTGACTGAGCTCGAGAATAGGCACGGTATTGCAGGCTACAGCTGCAGGGGGTGGTGTCACCACTGCAGCTCCTTTCCCTGGCTGTGGCGCACAGTCTGTCTGCAAGTGTGGAATCGGCACCATTGGCGATATCGTGGGCACATGCACCAGAGGTCGCCTCGCCGGCATTCTCATTTTGCCTTTGTACCATCTTCCCAAGCAAACGGTGGATTCAACAGTGCAAACGTGTTCGTTCCTCATGCCTGGGAAATTCCAGGCAAAAAAGAGGAGCTTAAATGTTAAGGGCCTGACGTGGGAATAAACCAGGAATCATCTTCATAAACAACAGACCATTCTGCTTTTAAAACAGGCAACCTGAGAATGTGGTGAGCAAAACAATGTAAACAAAAACATTGCCCGTCCCCAAAACTAATCCTCCAAGCAGTGTGAATGCTGCCAGCTGTGCAAGGAAAGCACATTCGCTCTCTGCTGAGGGCCCGGGATAGGAATACGGATGTCAGGCAATTGCTTATTCACAGTATCCCGAGGATTTTTGTTTTGTTTTTATTAGGTTATGGGAGGGGATGAAGAGAAGCAATCAACCTCAAAAGACTGGTTGATTTTGGTGTCAGAATGGCATTTTTTTTTTAAACTGGGGAAATGAATTCCTTTATAAGGGCAAGAAAGATTTTATTTCATGTGGATATCACCACAAAGCAAAAAAACCACGGTTTTGGTTGATGGTTTCTTCAAAAACAGTTATACAGATAATATAATCCATGTGGTAGGAGCCTCTGGTCATTAGGCGGAGAGAGACTTCCGATCATTCTGAAGCACCCTTCCTCATGTGAAGGTGGGAGCGACTAAAGTAGGCAGCCCCAAGGAAGACAGTCGAATCAGCAGTGTAACTATGACCTTAACTGAAGGGTTCCTGGGTTTTCCATAAAAACCCACACTGTAAACCCCAAGGCTAGACAATCCCAGAGCAGTGCAGGCAGAGTCCACTGGCCCACTTCAGCAGTCATCACTAATTTAAGTGCTGTTATTTTTAAAACGCTGACCCTCCCACCTCCCCAATGCCACCATCATTCTCGTATGTTCCCCACCTGTCTCCTTCATACACAAGTTCTTTTTCTACAGAGTTGGAACCATATGAGTACACAATTCTGTATTTTTTTTAAATTAGACTTCATAGCATGCCAGGAGCATCTTCTTTACACAGTCTTATCAACCATCATTTTTTCATAGCTGCGTCCTTTTCCTTCAAGGAGACACTCAGGTCACAACTAACTTCTCACAAACAAGGCTGAAAGGAACAACCCCCTTGCACACAGAGAACTTTCTTCCTCTCTGGATTTCCTTCTCAGGACAGATTCCCAGAGGCGGGATTTGAGGTTCAAAGGGTACAGGCAAACTACAAACGTCCCCTGTGGGGCTGCACTGCCCTCTCTGACACTAGGTAGGCCGAGAGGACTGGTTTGGATCGGAACTGCCATCCAGAGCCTCCCACACTGCTCAGTCATGGCCATCTGGCCTGGTAACCTGCCTCTGACTCTGCACCGATAGAGCAGGAATGGTAACAGTGCTCCCCCGTGGCCTTATTGCAAGGACCAGATGAGTTAATCCACACAAAGCACCTAGAAGATTGCCTGGCACATGCTTGGCACCCCACCAATGTAAGCGTTTAGATTTTCCTTTCCTTTCGTTTTTTTTTTTTTTTTTTTTTTTTTTTTTGCTAAGGCTATCAGCTCATGGGCCTATGGAATAATTTTTATTTCAGGCATTTTGCTAGGAGGTAGTAGATAAAAGTCCCAGAATCTTATTTTCAGTGATGGTGATATAGTTGCCGCTTACTCAGTCTTATTGTATGTCAGGAACTGTGTTCTTAAAGTGTCTCATTGGTTATAACAACACTCCTATGGGGTAGGAACTCGAATAACTTTGTTTTTGCAGATCAAGAATCATGAGGTAAACAAATGGCCGGCGGAAGGAAACCCGGATTCAGAGACAGACAAGAACTCAGAAGGACCTGGCAAAGGACAAAGGGAACAGGGTTGGAACAAGAGCTCTTAGACCGTGGTGACATGTTAATGTTAAATTAGCACCAGGCTAATTCTCAAGGAGAATGAATGTCAACTGACATGACTTCCGCATTAGCAGACAGAAGCTTTCCCAAGAGAGGCCACTTGTGATATATCATATAAGGAAAAGGAAAAACAAATTAAGCGTGAACCCTCTACATCTTAGTCAATGGTGGCTGCTTGCCTCTTCAGTTGAAAGTACATTTTCCATTCGCAAAAGAGAAACAAAGACATAACCAGAAAATGGAGTTGCCTCTATACCCACACTTAGCTCTTCAGTTTGTTAAGAAAAACAGACAATCTCAGACAAGGCAAGACCCTCAGGGTAGAGGCCAGTAAAGAGAACCCTGATAAACCCAAAAATCAGATGCCAAAACTTTAAAATTACACCTTGATGAGAAATTTTAAAAAATGCCTTTACCAAGTCTAGAGCAACTATTAAGAGATTGGCTCCAAGAATTCCATGGTTTTAAGTCTATTCCCAAGCTTAATCGAATCACGATACGTGTATGCTCATGTCTGTTGTACACACAACCTTGGCCCATGCACAGCCTTTGAGCCGTTTGGTGTATTCCAGGGCTCAGATGCCATCTTTTGGTCTTAGAAACAAAACAGAATTTTAGGCACACCTCAACTGGAGGATGCAACTTTCTTTTGAGGGGAAGAGCCAGATTTTACTTCCTAATGTATTTTGGTCCTTGGAAGGGAGGTGAGGTTATAGGTCTCAGAGGGACTTGCTTGAATAGAAAGAAAAAGAGGTCTCCTCTGATTCTACTGTCTTCCCATTGAAGACAGCCACACGGGGCAGGGTGGGGTTACAGCTTCTCACCAGGGTTGGGCTTTGACCCTGGCCGCACTGGTTCACCACCCTTTTTACTTAATAATTGTCCTCCCTAGTGCCCAACCTTAAAGTATCTCCTTTCCTTTAAACGGCTGTTTATCTTAACATATAATCACGACCTTAAGTTGTACACGTTTATCCAGATGACAAATGTAGATGGAGGCAACACATCATTCAACCACAGTCTGCAGCACATACGGAAGAAGCCACTTATTGGGCGCACTTTTGAGACTCACATTGCCCTCTTTTGATTTTCTAAGACGGAGAGACCCAGCATTGCTATTTCTCTGTAAAAAGCATTATGGAAACCAGAAAGTTGGAGTGACAATCTGACATTCAGTGATAGAGACTTTCTTTAGGAAGCATCCCACACCTGCTTTCTATAGTATAATGGAACGAAATCAAGACGGTAAGTGCCCAGGTTCTCTCTCTGCATTCCCACAGGTATTTTTCTGGGAGGTTAACTTGCTAGGCCCACCCACTGGGTTTTGCCCGTACCCTGGACAAAGGTGCTGGGTGGGCAGAGCAGGTTTGCAGTGGCTAATCTAACCACCGGGAAGGGTACAGTTCCCTGCAGCACGCCCAGCACATGTTGCAGCCCTGCACCGGAAAACCTACTGACATCAGACAAGCAGCCACACATGGACACTCACTTTTGGTTTTGCTCTTGGCTTCAGTTGCTCCAACTTCTTAGCAGCAGCCTCGATGGACGCCGCGGCCCCCAGCAGTTCTGTTTCTGCAATGACGGTGGGGTCTTCTGGGTCCACCCACTCCGTTCCTAAAATCAGTCCAAACAGGGTCATTCTTGGTGGCCGCAGACCTCAGAGCACACACTTAATGATGAACAATATCTGGGTGCACATGCAGAGTGGCTCCACGAGCCTACGAGCTACACGGTCCTCAGGGCTCACCTGCCAACTCTCACAGAGGTCAGCTGGGTACAGAGGGACCCCAGTGTGAGTCTGGTTTTCTAAATCGGTGTGTGTGCAGCTCTACACACAGGAGCCATCATCGATGATCGGGGACCACGGCCAGCTGGAACATTTATCACTCTGATGTCCAACTTAGGGCATGTGACTATGAGCAAGGATCCACAGGAGGAGCCTCGGGACCATGCCGAGCACACAAAGATTACCTGGCTCTCCTCCTGGGAACCTGAGGAATAGCTACTCACCTCAATTCCAACCAAGGGAAACTGGTGCGAAAACCTTTCCCTGGGGAGTTGACTGCTGCTATGGAATCATGAAGGCGTGTGCCAACAATGCACCCAGACAGCACCATTTACCCATTTGAATGAGAATAAATATTCCCATGAACGAAAACACAGATAAATATACATGGTGAGACCTTTAAAAGAGAAGTGAGCAGTTCTGGATGGATTATGCCATTTAAGTAGAAGTCCTTAATATAAAGACTGAAGAAAAGACTTGCTTCAGGAGGATATTCCTTTTAAAATCTAATTCTATTCCCATTTGCTTAAAAGAAAAAATGTATGTCACTGTATTTCTTTGGACTGAATATGTCAAGAAAGGGCCTGTGTTGGCTGCACATTTTCTCTGCTCGGCTCGCTGTACCAGCACTGCCTCTGAGTGGTACTCCACGAGAGAACACGAAAGGACCCAGCCTACCTTTCATGGCTTCCGCTGCCTGGATGAGCTCAGTCACTGCACCGGCGACTCGCTTCGAGAGAGCAGCCAGCTGGTGCTTGAGTTCCGGGGTTGGTTTCTGAAGAATCTACGGGGGAAGAACAAGCCAAATACATAAGGAAGATGGCAACCACTGTGATAGGAAACACACTCTTACTGGTGAACACAGAGTTGGATATCCTCGTTTTATGGTGCAACTGTGTCACCAAGGGACTTCAGAATCTTGGGGAAAACACGGAAGACTCACTGGTCTTATTTCCTCATGTGAGAAATGAGAAGTTGGGAGCTATGAGTTTTTCTAAGGTCCTTTCTTACATATTTCCCTAAGATCATTTGAGACACAAAATCCTTATTTGTCTTTATTTGTCCTTTTATTTGTACATAAAACAAATACAATACATATATACAAACATACATGAAAATTACCCAGAGTTACCTGAAAACACTCTGAGAGAACATGAAAGCCCAAGGTTTCTGGTCAGCTGGTGCTTGTGACAAAACAAATGTGGGACTAGAAGAAATGTATGACTCAGGTGGGGTCTTGCAGACAAAATCTCCAAGAGAGCAACAACCAACTGATCAGGAGGGTTGTTCCTGAAAGAACAATCCATTTCCAGGGTTTTGACTGCAAGCTCTCCTGGGAGAAGTTGTGAAGAATTACCCTCTTTTGAACTAGTTCAAAAGCTTATGTAAATGGGTTTTCCTTTTGTTTTTTTATGATGTTACAAAAAGATATTGGAACTCCACCCCTCAATCCAACTTAAAAAACATCCCAGCTGATTTCTTCTCAAATGCATTAAAGAACAGGACTAAGAAATTGGATGAGAACTCCTCTCCATCCTGTACCTCAGATTTACATTCTTTCTTACACCATCTTGTTCCTAATTTTAAAATTCTTCTTCCAATATTCTTTTCTGCATCTCTTCCCCATATTTTACAGTGGTAATCTTCAGGTTTAGAAATGTTAAGATATTCTGGAGGAAAACACAATTGCTGTCTCTCTCTAGACAATTTTGAAGCCTCTGAGCCTGGCATGGGAATTGGACAGACCTGTGTTCAAACCTGGCTTCGTCTGCTACTGGTTTGTGACACTGAGCAGATGACTGAACCTCTCAGAACTTGTTTCCTCATCTCTAAAACTGGGGTAATGCCTACCCCTCTGGGTGGCCATAAAGATCAAATAGAATAACACATAGGAAGTATCGTGCACAATGCCTGGAATACAGTAAGCATTCACTGAATGCTAATTCCCTTCTTGCTGTCCCATCCCCTTTTACCTAGCCAGGTATCATACTCATTCTCAGGGGTCTGGAAAACGTGGCTTTTGGATGCCGGCCTAACCCCTTCATACCATAACTGTAAGAGAAACTTGGTAAAAAAGTTTGGGGTTGGGGGAGTTATTGGGGTTGTACTTTGACCAGCCCCAGATATACTTGTACATAGAAGACATTATGTTATATACTCGAACTGCTTACGCCAAGATTTTTGAGCATCACTTTGCATGCCTCTATCCTATCCTCCTTCTTATAGTCTTTAAATTTTTATATTTGCTATTGTACTGTGATTTCAGCACTTCATTCTCTCAGCCTAGGACTGATATATATATCACTACGCAGATATTAAGAACTTAGCACAGACCTGTGAAGGAGTGAACAGATGAATGAATGAGTGAAAAACAGACCAACACACTATTGGAACAATTCCTAACATATTGGCATCCTAGATCAGTTCCAAAACAACACCAGAAACATGGAGAGGTAGAGGGAAGGGGTTAAGTGCCATTTACTTTCTAACGCAGGTGATTCTCATATGCAGCCAAAGTTGTGAACCATTTATTTCTACTAGGGCACCTTTAATTCAATAGGGACAAGATAAATATTTCAACAAATGGTGCTAGAACAATTGGATGGCCATGTGTAAGAAAATAAACTTTGACTCATTCCCTGTATTATACACATAAACTAACTATAGAAGGAGAATAAACCTAAATATAACAATTAATACGATACAGAAGAAAACACAGGAAAATAATCTTAGTAATCTTGGATTTGGTAAAGATTTTTAAGCAGAGAACAAAAAGCAAAAATTATGCTTTAAAACTTAAAAAAGCATAAACGTTTAAAATTTCATGCTTTAGAACTTTAAAAACATTATGCTAAGTGAAAGAGGCCAATCACAAAAAACCACATACTGTGTGATTCCATTTATATGAAAAGTCCCTGGTAGGCAAATTTACAGAAGCAGAAAGTAGATCAATGTTTGCTTAGGGCGGGCAGTGGGGGTGAGGGGAATGAAGAATGCCTACTGATGGGCCTTAGGCTTCTTTGGGGGGATGAAAATGTTCTAAAATTGGATTATGGTGATGATTGCACACCTCTGTAAACATACTAAAAACCAATGAATTGCACACCGTAAACAGGTGAATTTTATCGTGCAAATTATATTTAATAAAGGCTGTTGAAAAGAAGGACTCAATCTGGCATGCAAATGAAAGAATAATAGGAAGCTGATAAAGATTTACAGAACATGTCACCCCCAAATATGCCTCTTTGACACAGGAATGATTTTGAGAAACAGCAGACACAAGAAAAGCTCTGAAAATTGAGTAAAATTTACCTCTTTGAAGGGAAATTTACATTTATAAAAAAAATTCTCCATTTGTAAGGGTGTCTCCCCCTTGGTATCAAGAAGAGAAGGTTGACTCTAAATCCCAAGAAAATCTTATCAAAGGAGAAGGCACTGACTTGAAATCTGAATTTCAATATAATCTCAAATATTAAACATTTAGGATGAACTGAATGTCTCTGTTTGCAAAGGACATCAAACCTAATGTACACCGTATTTTTCTTAGCAACTTCCCATAACTGATTTCCCCCCAGCCCCAACCTTTCTTTTCTTTAGCTGAAGATGGTATTTAACCTGGAGCCATCCTGGGGAGTTACTCATTTTTTCTTGAGTATCTTCCATGTATCCATGAGGTACACATGTTAATAAACTTCTGTTTTTCTCTTGTTCATCTTTTATTAATGGGGTTCCAGGCAAGAACTCAGAAGGGTAGAGGGAAAATTATATTTCCTCCCCTACACTGGGATGTAATCCTAAAACTAGTTTGATGTCCTTTGCAAACAGAGACACTCAGTTCATCCTAAATGTTTAATATTTGAGATAAGATATATTTTGGTTTTATTTTTATATTTATCCAAGTTCCAGCCACACATCATTTTCCCCTTTGTTTTTTCAACTTTCTGCAGTGTAATCATTTCTTTCTTTTTTTATAATACACGTTTGTCTTCAAGGCATTGTTATGAAAATGAAGACAAGCCACACGCTGAGAGAAACCATTTTCAGAAAATATATCTGACCAAGAACTCATATCCAGAAAATATAAAGTACTCTAAAAGTTCAATAGCAAAAAGACAAGCAACCCAATAAAAAATGGGCACAAGACCTGAACAGACACTTCATAAACAAACAAACAAAAAAGAAGGCAAAAACAAAACAAAACAAAAACCTCAACAATATAAATTAAAACCTCAATGAGATATCACGACATACCTATTAGGGCTAGAATGAAAAAAATTGACCATTCCAAGTGTTGCCAGGATGTGGAGCAATTGGAACTCTCCTATACTGCCGGTGGAAATGTAAAAATAGTACAACCCCTTTAAAAAAGTTTGGTAGTTTCCTAAAAAGTAAAAAACAAAACAAAACAAAGAAACACAAAAACAAAAAAACCTACCCTATGATATGAATATTCCACTTCGAGGTATTTATCCAAGAGAAATGAACATGTGAACATGTACAGGCACAAAGACCTGTATGTAGTTAAGAAAAAGAAACAAAAAGAAACAACAGGCCCAAGGTGAAGTCGCTTGGCCCCAGGACAGAAAAGAGATTTAACTGCAGTTTCAGCCCCTCCCAGGAATATGACCTTAAACCGATCAGTCTGGAATTTCCCGATAAACTCCTGCGGCCTTCTCCCAAAGAAAGTTGCCCTTGCCTGAAACACTCCTTCCTTTTCTTTGCTAATAATGTTCTCGTCCTTCCCAGTTTCTGCCTATAGAAACCTTCCAATCTGTACAATTTTTCAAAGCTCCCTTCTGTTTACTAGATGAAATTCATGAATTGTCCAATAAAGCCAATTAGATCTTCAAACTTACTCAGTTGTATTTTTGTTCTTTAACAACATAGAATGTTCTCAGCAGTTTTATTTGTAATAAACAAGACCTAGAAATAACCCAAATGTGAATCGACAAGTGAATAAACAAATTATGGCATATCCATATGAGGGAATACTACTTAGCAATTAAAGGCAACAGATCATTGATACAGACAACAACATGGAAGGAATGGAAAATTCTCATGCTGGATGAAAGGAGCCAGATAAAAAGGAGCACGTGCTATATGATTTCCATTTATATAAAAATCTGGAAAATGCAAACAAATCTATAATAACAAACAGCAGATCAATAGTTGCCTGGAAATTTTGAGGAACAATGGATATATTCATTATTTTGATTGTGGTGCTGCTTTCACAGATATATCATATGTCAACACTCAAATTGTGCACTTTAAGTATATGTTTACTGCATATTAGTTAAACCTCAATAAAGGAGGAAAAAAAAAAGTAAGGGTGTGATGGGGAGACCCACATCACCAAGGTGGAATGGTGACGGAGAAAGAGAAACACTTCTGTATATACTACGGCCCTCTCAAAAGGGATTAGTCCTATGATAAGGTACCCGATTTAGATAAGGCAGGCAGAAGGGAGATCTATTTTAATTCTGCTCTTAAGTCAATACGATTTCTAATAGCGGGCCACAGACAGAACCAAATTAAAGTTCTGCTCGTGGAAGCAGGGGTCATTTTAACCCTGTCAAAGATCTCACATTGGGGTTTTCCAGTCATAGGGGACTGTGACTGCTGCAGTGGCAAAGTGGCTGCCTATTGACCTAGAATACAAATTTTCTACGATAAACCAGAAAATGCAGGAGGCCAACACGGCTCCAGTGGCCAGATCTAAAGCTTCACAGAAGCAGCTCCCAGAGCAGTTAGGAGATGGCTCTGCTCCAATTAGATCTCATTATTTGTTGCTTGCTAAGTGGATTCTCCAAAGAAGAGAACCCCCCAAGCAGAGATGCTCAGTTTGGAGCCTCAATTCCAAATGGATCCAGCAGGGTGTTTGGGTCTGGGAATGCTCTTCACACTTTAAAGGACAGTTTTGTGCTGATGTTTCTTTGAGGAGGGTAGGGGGTGGCAGGAAATGTGTTTTCAGCTCAAGGGGGCCCAAGATCCACAAAAGATTAAGAATGCTAAAATCATGATGTCATTTGCACCTAGATAGGAAAAAAAAAAGAATGGGATTGGTAAGGGATACAAAATTCATTACTATTTATGTATTTCTTTAAAGAATAAAGATCTGAACCAAATGGAACAAAATGTGAATTAACAAAATTAGTTAATTATAGATAATGGGCACATGGATGATGATATGATTTTCTGCATTTTAAAGCCTTTTCTAAAGTAAAAAATATACAAACCAGCCAAAAAAGGTTAGGAATCCCGGACTCTAAGATTTTTGAACTGAACAAGGCTAAAGCAGCATAATTTCCCCCACATTTTCATGTGCCTAAATTTAAGAAAAGCAGCCCACCAAAGATCCTTGAACCTTCTCATACCACCTGAAAAGTTGACCTTGATTTACGAGTATTTCTGTAAATTGCTAAATACTTTCTCCAAATCTTAATTTCTACTTTTCTTTTTCCCCTGTTGTAAAAATTGGACAACTATCTGATCTTCCCTTAACCTTTAGGAAGCTTACTAATTCTCTTTGATCTATTATGTGAAGAACTCAATTTGTAAATTGATCCGGGAGGACTCTTCATAAGATCTCCTATTACAGTTTTGATTTAGGGGGACTTTCTTTTCAGAATGGTGATGCTGCGATCATTTCATTATACATGGTCTCCCCATATAGACCAGAGAACGAGGAGGGCAGGATGGGGTATGCGTGGGTGTGGGGTGTGTGGGTGTGTCAAAATCTCTAGCTTTTAATTGCTTTTTTATTCATCACCCTCAAATAGCCAATCTAATCTTAGTATTCTTTTCTTCTACTGTAAAGATAATTTCAACACAAATCTGTATGTCTTCTCTAATTGGCAATGTGGCTTTCATTTTCTGGTTCTGTCTCCCAAAGTTCCCTCAGGAATGAACACTAGTTTCCCAGTTTGTACATCTCCGTTTTCCTCCTTTCTTCTTGGGTCTCCACTGTCACTGGCCTTAGCAGCCTTGTGGCTCATGGGCTTCAGTGTGGAACAATCTTCCTTGCTCTCAGCCTCGTTTTAGCCCAGGTTTCTTCAGTTTGCTTTGGAGAAGGCATTAGGGCTAATAAAGTGAAATGTGAACTTAATTTTTGCAGGCCCAAGAAAACTACAAATGTCCACAGTTTAGGTGACAGAACACTGTCACAGCGGCTTTACAAATTTTGGTTAGGAACTTGTATTTTCCTATGTTTATGATAATTCCCTGGACCTGGAGGCTGTTTTCTTCCTATATTTTTATTAGAATGTATCCTTCAAAGAGTATGTCTAGCTTTCTAAAGAGACAAAAACAAATACCCGAAAAGTAAATACACAATACTATTTTCACTCACATTTCCTTGGAGGTCAGAAGCATCAGTACCTGCCATCATGAAGAGGCAAAAACATCCTTGCAAAAGATGAGACAATTTTTTTTATGTTTCCTGAAAGTTTTAGTGTCACTTAGCTTTTCTTCCTATTAATGATTTCATTTTAGCACCAACTACATTCACACCATAAACCTCAGAACAGCCACGGAGAAACATTTCTATTTCTACCATAATTACAGGTTACAATGACCGTAACTGTATAGAAAGATGAGAAGAAACTTGTGGGGCAGGCTTTTAACAGACACATCAACCACCCTAGTTTGCAACAGGTAAGGAGTAAGAGCCCTGTTTCTCTGGTAAATACAAGAAAGAATTTATGAGAGGAAATAAATTCACTGAATAAGAGGTCTGGCCTGGGGTCACAGGCTCTGATAATAACTCTCAATTCTTCAAAAAAACTGCCAGATCTTTATCAGCTTGTGCTCATGTTGTAGGACCTGGTGAAGCCCAAACATGGATACAGGAAGCAAAGGGACAAAACTTGAGGATAATATCCAAGACGTCATCCAGAAAGCCCAGAAAGAGCTTGCCAAACAGCAACTGAACATTACAAACTATTCCTTGAGTCTTACCCGCTCATACCGATTGGCCTATTATTCAAACATGCAAACGAAAGAAAGATGAATCTGTGGCAGACTTCAGTGTCTGCTTGAAAGCCCTCTTCCTATGGTTTTCCTGGTGCCATACAATAAATAGAGTCAGTCAACCCCCTCTGGTTGCCCTTTTGGTAAATGGATTATCCTCTGAGATTAGCAGAAAATGGGATGGGAGGCCACAGGCCTGACCCAACTGGTGACTATAGCTGAGCATTTTGAAAGGACCCTGGAGCAAGATCGGAAACAAAAATCCGCCAAGCTATTAGCTTTACAGCTATAACACCTCCAAAATAACACCTGGGCCTCCTGAATTGCACCCCTCTAGGGGTCCGTTATCAAACACTGGCCCAGAAATTGATGTCTCAGTTGTAATCCACTGGGACATTGGGGAAAAAAGATTGTCCCCAAAGGCCCTATGCAAACTTCCAAAACAGCTCCAATGTACCCACATCGACCTCCCAGGAGGCCCCACACAAGCCCCCATACAGTTGACAGGACTCTGAGGGGTTCTCTGGTAAGTTACTGTCAGTACAGCAGGTCCTCAAAGAACATCGTTTTGTCATACTCTTCATGAGAACAAAATCGATGCCCAGCCGGGGCGACTGTCTGTGGAGTTTGCACGTTCTGCGTGGGTTTCCTCTGGGGACTGGGGACTCTGGTTTCCTCCAACATCCCGGAGGTGTGCATGTGAGGTGATTGGCGTGTCTACGTTGTCCCAGTCTGAGCGAGTGTGAGTGTGGGTGACCCTGCGATGCAGGGACGTCCTGTCTAGGGTGGGGTTCCCACATTGTACCCTGAGATGTTGGGGATAGGCTTTGGCCACCTGTGACCATGAACTTGAATAAACAGGTTGGAAGTGAATTATCTTACTTGTTTTTGTCAATCTTTCTTAAATGTACGTATAGCTTACATTTATGTCAATGTTTAATATTAGAAGTATTTGGGGTCTTTATTTAGAAGTTGGGTAATGTTTTTGTGGCCAGAAATGTGCAGTAGGAATTTAACTCTTACTTATATCACTTAGTCTATGGGAGAATTGGTTTCATTAAAATTCCTTTGACTTAAAGTTGCAGTTTCCAAGAATCTATTGGCGATATGAAGTGAGGACTTACTGTATTTTCCTGAAACAGCCAAAGGGATACTAAAACTACTGGAGCTATGCGTTCTACTTTAAGCCCCACCCTTATTGGACAACAAAATCCTCAGAATAAAAAGGAAGTTTCCATCATGGGGGTATCTAATACAGTTCAGAGAGAATTTTTATCTCAACCAGTACAAGTGACTCTGGGACCTTTTATCGAAAAACATTCCTTTTTGCTATGTGATATAGCCCCAGTCAATCTATTAGTAGGTGGATCTCCTTTCTAAATGAAAAGGGCTAACACATTTTCTTTCGAATGGAGACCTCCCTTTAGAATTTCCTGACTAACTCAGACCTGATCTTTTATGTTCTTTAAAGTCTATCTTTGACACAGAAGAGGAAGAATTTATACAAAGGTCCCCTAATTTCATCAAAGTGCCCGAAAATATGGGGGTTACTTTTAAAACTGACATTGGGACAATAAAAAGTGCAGAACCTACAAAGATTCAGATAGATGTAACCAAACCTCTCCCTAAATTACCTCAATATCCATTAAAGCCTGAGGCCTCACCTGCATAGCAAAAGACCTAATTGCCAGGGGCTAACCATTTTCTGTACCAGGCCCTGTAACACACTGATCTTACAATGGACGGTGATGGTGATTTGTTTAGGATTTGAGAGTTATTGGTAAGTTGGTTATTCCTTGTTCCCCAGTTGTTCCATACCCGAACACTGTCTTGTGACAAGTTCCGCCAGACTCAAAATGGTTCACTGTTGTAGACCCTTTTCAGCCCTTTTCAGCACCCCTGAGGATCCCAACAGCCTATCTATTGGACTTTACATAGAACAAATGGCAATATACCTGGACAGTCTGCCTCCAGGGTTGAGAGTCCCCTTCGTATTTCTCCTAAGTATTTCGCCAAGATTTAAACATCCTCCAGTTCTGGGGAGACTGACCCTTTTACAATATGTAGATATGTACAATATATAGGTCTTGCTGTGCTCGGTTACCAAAGAGGTGTCCATACACGGTTCCATTTATTTGCTACAACAATTAGCTGAAAAAGGACACAAAGTCTCTAAGGAAAATTACAATGATCTTCAGACACTGTTCATTACCTAGGTCATGATCTAAGCCCTGAAGGAATTCAGCTGTCTTCAAAAAGAATTAAGCTGAGCCAGGAATCTCCTAGACCCACAACCTCTCCCTAAGCTCCAGAAAATACCGCTTTCCACAACCTCCAGCCATCAAGGCGCCCACTTTACTGGGCACACCGTCCGGACCTTGATGAAAACCTTGCAAACCCATTGGAATTACCATTGTCCCTATCACCCTCAATTATCAGGTAAGGTCTAGAGAATTAATGGGATCCCCAAACTAAAAACCTTGCTGGCCCACCTTTGGGAAACATACGGCAACTCTACTTAAGCCTGTCATGGGTAGACCAGTGTCTATTGGCATACAACCTTCTGCTGCTCCCTTGTTATCTCACGCTAGTACCACCAGCTACTGTAGGTCTTTAATGTCTTATGCTCAAGCCTATTGCCAACAGGTTAAAGAAGCTTCCCTGGATCCCAATGCAAAGGATCCCACTGGTTACAGTTTGGAGCCTTGTAACTGGGTATTCTGGAAGCATCATCAGAGGTAGACAGCCCTTGAGCCCTGTTGGAAGGGACCTTACCAGTACTCCTGACCACTGACACTGCTGCAAAACCAGAAGGCACTGAGCTTTGGATACACATCTCACAGTCAAAGAAGGTTCCACCTGACACCTGGTCCTGTACAGATGCTGGAGACCTACGAATCAAACCGACGAGGAAGAGAAATAGCTGATATCAACGTAGACCACTTCCACCTAATACACCAGACCAAGACTTCACATGTTAACCAAACTCGAAATCTTTTCTTCTTGTTCCTTTGCTTTGGTATTGGCCTGGAAAGATAATGCCATCACCCAGGTTATCCAGGCCATTGCTAAGAGGGGGTGGGTAGCCTTTCAGAGTAGGGATTTGCCATCAAACACTCTGATCTGGCCATCTTAGTGAAAATGGTTTATGCCCCACAGGATTTTTGTCTGTGGTGGTTACCATTCGCCTAGATTGCTGGTGAATAACGGGGCAATACCTCTTTGGTTATCTACCTGTGTCTCTAACTGTTCACAAACTGAGATACCTCATTGGTCAACTCCCATGAATTGACACTGTCGAGGTAGAAAGGACCTACCAGAAGATTTTTCGTGATTCAAAATTTACTTCCTTGGGCAGGTCCCCACTTCCTTGGTTAAGAATAAATATAAATGAGGCTCTGATCAGGAACCTCCTCCTCAGCTCTAAAAAATATTACAGTATCCACCGTTAAAGCGATAGCTGCCCAACAAAAATCCTTAGATTCTCTGCCCAAAGTTGATCTTGACAACAGGATGACCCTTGATTACCTTTCAGCGGAGCAAGGAGGTGTCTGTGCTGTGACCACCACTACCTGCTGCACCCGGATGGACACTTCAGGGGAAGCTGAAACTCAGTTACATTAAGATCGCTGAGCAAGCCACTTGGCTCCAACAGGTGACTCTCTCAACAGGGTCTTTGACTTATTTGATTTTGATTGGTTTGGGACCATGGCTCCAAAGTGCACTCTAAGCATTGGAAATTATCCTGTTAATAATTATCGTAATAATCTCCCTGGCACATTGTGTTCTTTTAAAAGCTTCAGATGCATGTTTGAAGCCTCTAAGCACCCGGCAAATGATCTGCCTAACATTGGAACACCAGAAAAAGAACAAAGAGAATGACTGACTTAAAGATTGTGAACCTGAAGCCATGACCTGTGAGTGCGAACAGGGATTAAGGAAAAACATCAGGACTGTGAATATCACACAGAGGATCAGTAAAAGCCCTGAGAACTACAGAATAGTAGCTGAGAGTGGCGCTAAATGCCTTCAATTTTGATCACGTCTCTCAGTCATGCTTAGAGTCTGATCAAAAGGGGGGAATCGTTAAAGAGAAAGCCACAGGCCCCAAATGGAATCACTTGTGCTAAAGCCCATGACATTGAACCTAGGCTTAGTATCTGACATAACTGCAGTTTCCACCTTCCCCAGGAATGGAATCTTAATTGGTCTGTCTGGAATTTTCTGGTCAGTACCAATGAGGTAATCTGTCACGTGGCCCCTCCCCGTTCACCCTCCTACCCACAGAAAGCTATGGTTATCTACCTGATAAGACACCCCCCACCTTCCCTTAAGGGAAGGCAACCTGGCCTGAAACAATCCTTTCTTTTCTTTTGCTCATAACTTCCTTGTTCTGCCCAGTTTCTGACAGTAAAGGCCTTCCATATTGTTCAGCTTCTCAGAGCACCTCTCCACCTGCCAGATGGGATGCTGCCCGATCCATAAATCTCTCAATAAAGCCAATCAGATCCTCAGATTTACTCAACTGAACATTTGTTCTTTACAGAGCAAACAGTTCTTGCCCGGGCCCAGGAAAGGAAGGCAGTGGTCGCTCCTCCTTCCAACCTCTGGCCTCCACAGGCACCTCTCAGATGACACCTCCCGAATGACATGTGATGTGGAGCCTCTGTGCGGCCCATGCCCTTCTTCCGGGTCCAGAAAAAGCTGCTGATTATCATTAGGACCGATGCCTGACATAATAATTAAGTGGCCGTGAAGCTGGGGTCTCTGCCTATGTGGCCTGGGAAGGATTCCTCAATCTTCCCTGATGCTCACAGAGGCCCTGGAGCCCTTGGCCTCCTCTCAGGCAAAGAGGCCAGCCATCACCCACCTGCCTTGGGAGTCCTGGGTTCTTCCACTCACCAAACAAGGTGGGCTGGAGAGGAGACGTGAGGAGAGAGGAAGTGCTTTGGTGGATACAGTACTTGGTTCCCAAATACTGGGAAAGGGTTTAAAGTCGGCTAGAGGTCAAGGAGGGGGCCCTGTGAGGGTTCCATTTTCCTTCTCCCCCGGAAGAAACTGCAAGACAAGGGCTCGCACCTTCCTTACGAAAGGAGAACTCCTCTCCACAATATAAGCAGTCGTTTGTTCGGGAGTAAAATGGGAGATCTTCACTCAACCATTTTAAAGGCTGTCTGCCTCCTTTTTATCCAGGTCTGTGGATTTGTCAGAGGTGCAGCTGGAGGTGGACCCCTATGCAGTGACATTCTTGTTAAATGGTTCACCAAGAGCACGGTGGAAAGCGGCACCCTAAGGGCCACGTGTGCAAGGGCCTGGACCTACAGACGCTGGTTAAGTTATCAACGCTGCCCAGTTACAGGCACAGGTCCTGGGAAAACTATGGTGTAACCAAGAAATGGAGCTGAGCACAAGGGGTGAAATAAGGATCCCAGTATCAGTTCCTTTCCAACACATGAACAAGAGAAAAACAAAAGCGTGAGAGACAGAAAACAAGAAGTGGGGAGTCTTTCCTCAGGCAGCGGCCGGGGAGCCCGTGCGGTGAGCCCTGCACTACAGCTCCACCGGGCACGGCACCTTGCAGGTGGATGGCAACGAAGCATGCAGCGAAGGTGAGCTTGGCCACAAAGCCACAGGTTCTGACATTCTCATCGAGGCCTTAATGAACTGTCCCTTTAACGTCTGAGGGAACTGAAGCCCAGATAAGGCTATTTTCATGGCAGAGCCAGGATTCGAACTCGAGGCTTTTAACCTAAGCCCTAATACTGTTCCCACTCTATTTTTCATTGTTCAGATATAACATGGTGCCACATGACCAAGAATATATTGTTCCATAAAGAAAAAAAAGGCTTTTGAAAGCCTTGCTGGTTTCATCCTCTTTACCCTGAATTTCCTGCTAGGCACGCTCATGGACTGAACACTTTTAACTATATCCCAACATAGACGGCTGGTTTGGCTGGAGAAGTTCATGCCTGTGAATGCTGAGTGGCCAAGATGTTTTCTTCTTGGCTTGCATGTGATACACTGGTTTCTATTCCCAAGAGTTCAGGCTTCGGGAGCCCAATATTCGTAACCCCGAATGACTATTCTCACAAAAGAACCTTTTGCATTGCCCACAGTTACCTGGGTGAAGAATAAAGCAAATGCTCCCTTAAAACACCTAAAATGCTTCCCATCAGAAGGTAACTTCTGAAGAAGTTTAAAGAGAAGGCAGTGGAATGCCAGAATCAGCACAGAGCTGGGAATAATAACAGTTGGGATTAGGTCCCAGGTCTGTTGCGAGTAGCTGGGCGACCTCAACCAAGGGGCCAGACTTCTCTGAGTCTTGGATCATTCCTTTGCCCTGCCAGCCTCGTGTGGCTGCACACAATGAGAAAACTTTCAACGCCCAGCAAATGAAAGGCTCAATGGTCTTCTAAGTACATGTGGTTGTGTATCTGACAGTGGCCTGTTGGATCTTTTCTTTTTTTTCTTTTTTGTTTTTAGGTTTACGAAGGAGCATGGGCCATGAAGGAGGGGAGACATCATCAGTTCTCTTCTGGGGTGTCTCTGACTCCTAAACAAACTCTCTATGGGCTGCCCCAGGCCTCCCCCAATTCCAAACGTGGCTCCCGGGAGTAGACAGGGACAGATGCACACTGAATATACATCCTGGTTCCCCATGGTTGGCCCTTAGGGCCTGGGGGGGAGCGAAGCCACCCTAGGAACGGGGAGCTGGTGCAAGCCTGAGGCTCCCGTGTGGGCAGTCCACCAGCCACAGCCACCGCGTCCTGCCAGCGTCTTCTGTCTCAGCCTTCTTAACCCAGCTCCATGTGGACGACTCAGGCTGGCAGAAGGTCATCACAGTAAGGAACACGTCATTCGCCAGGTGGTCTAAGTCATACATTCAAGGACTGGAGAAAGTCATTAGAGTGAGATGACCCGGAGCACTGGCAACGTTTCTAACTTGTCATGGAGGCTGGTGTTGCTCTTTCAGGAGCCTTCCCTTTCCTCGCACGATGGACTGAGGTCTTCCTAACAGGACCTCTGGACACTTTTTCAGTGGTGGCTCTGCCTGTCCCACCTGCTTCATCCCTCACTCTGCCCGTCCCACGTCCATGCTAGTCTTGCCTCTTTGGTGCACTGGGAGAGCTGAGCTCTCCTGGATTCTAACTCAACTCCCCCTAGACGACACTTGTAGCCAGTGTCCTGGGGCAGTGTGACACGGGAAGCTTTTCAGCTTAATCCAGCCCCAGACTCACACCTGGAGCTTGAACAACGCTCTAAGAGGGGTTTTCCTGAGGAAAGGATGGTCTGCATCCAATTGAGCTCTTCCCCAGCTGCTGCCCACACCCCTGCTTACCACCAAGACGTGCTCGAGAAGGTCCAGGTAGCTGAGGGTGCACTCCGTCCCATACCGCAAGGCTCTGGCGCGCACCTCCTCGCTGACATCAGGGTGGAAGGATGCTTGCTGGAGAAAGAAAGGAGCAGCGACATCTTAAAACAGGAAGGGTCAGCTGGTGAGTGAACCGGGGGGCCAGGTGGGGTCACTGGCCTAGCCAGCAGTGTGGTGTAGCCCTGGACATCCCTCTGCCTCACCTCAGTGACCTCTGAGAAACCTTCCCTGACTCCCTGGGTAGAGGAGGTGGTCCTCCCCCACCTCCCTGTTTCCTCCTTCTGTCTCCACAGCAGGCTCTCCGCGAGTTTGTGTCTTGACATTTTTAATGCCCCGGGGCCAGATAAAAGCAAGTGAATCTGGTCCCTCTTTCCTTCCTTTCTCCTTTGTCTCCCCCGCACACCATCCTGCCTTTTATTGACATGTAAGAAATTCCACATGCCCTGACAAGTCCAGGAAAGATTCATGATTAGGGCTGACAGCAGGAGACTTGCTGTCCCAGGGTCAGCCTGCATCTCTTCAGCAACGTGAGGAGTCCTGCACATGTCGTTCACAGGCTAATCACGCCAGGTCCTTGCTCTGTGGCCCGATCATGAAGGGGTCAAAGTGACTCTCCCTACCAGGGACCTCTGGCTCCTGGGAAACTTCAGAAAGTGAGCTCCCCAGTACCCTCAGAGGCGCCTCATATTATACACGTCCAGATAAGCAACCCAGGACCTACAGTTAAAGCAGCATCTTGCATTTGTTTTTCCTTGCCCTTGTGACCTGCCAAATTGAGTCATTAACGATATATCATTTCAGACGGCACACTCATTCACAGGTTGCTAGATTAACCACAGAATGCTCAGTTCAATTTGAATTTCAGATAAATACCAAAAAATAATTTAGCGTTTAAGTATGGGATACCCTATTTTTTATTTGCTAAATCCTGCAACCCTCCCCACTTCGCCTTCCTTCCTTGTATAGCCTCACCCTAGAAAGAACTTGAGAGGGCTTACGAGAATACATAGAAAACTGCAAATAAATCACAAATCAGGCCACACAGGAATCACCCATTAGGATGAAAGGTCAAAGCTAAAGGGGAATGGTGACCAGATTTTACATTTCTTCCCCTTAAGATCCTTTGCCTAGGACTGGAGAATGCTGCTGAGAATACCTGTGCACCCTCCCGTTACCAGACCCCCTTCCTCCGCCAGCCCCTGGAAGGAGTGGGGATGAATCCAGTGGCCGGCTTCTGTCATCCACGAGTCTGGCTTTACTCCCCTGAGGACGACCAGGCCTCAGAGGCAGGCGCCACGCCATGTCCTAACCACGTGAGGAGTCATGCTCTTCACCTGCACTGCATTGCACTCATCCTTGCTCCCCTGTGTCTCCAAGTCTGAGGGCCGAGCGCCCCGCCTGATTTGACCAGACGCTACTGGGGGAAGACACGAGCTCTGACAGCACTCAGGGTCACCTCCAGTAGGTAACGGGCAAGGCCCTCATTGAGAACTGTGTGGGAGCAAAGGATGAGGTGCTCCGCCCACTGCTGGTGGCTCTGTCACTTGGTAGGACCCTTTGGGAGAGCTATCTGGAAATACTTAAAATGTCATACCATTTGACCCAGTGATTCTACTTCTGGGAATCTGGCCTAAGGAAATAATCCCAAGCATAGAAAAAACAGATATGCCCAACGATGTTCCTGGCAGTAAAATTTAGGATAAAAATAAAATCCAGACAATCTAAGTATCTGACAACAGGGGAAAGCCGATATAACAAAGTACTTTGTGGTCATTAACGAGTTAGTTATAGTGACTCATAGCAACATAGAAACAGCCATCTAATGTTAATTGTAACAGTAGAAATGAAATTGTATCTAATGTAAACGTAAGCATATGGAAGTTAAGACGCAAAAGAAACATACACTAGAATTAACTTAGGGTATAGGGAAGTCTTTGTTTCCACCTAAGGAATTAATGTGATCCTTCCTTTCTGATAAAATGAACCCATCTGTAAGTTACTGCACTTCCATTTCTGCCCTGGCTACGCTGCTCAGCCCCATCTGGCAACGTGGCCTCTGCTTGGCATATTAGAGTTCTTTCTTGATCCACCATTCAACATCCCTAGTATGCTATATATTCCTTATTGCATGCACCCCGTTTCCTTTCCGCAAAGGGGTGGAAATCCAGGAGACCAAAGGGAATGTAAACGCCCAGTCTGCTAAGTAAGTCCTATCCTAACAAGAGTCTCAGGGCTCAGCAGCGACACTTGTCATCAAGTCTGGCTTTGGCGTGTGAAGCTTTGCAAAACCAGGATAGCCTGATCCAGGGGCGAGAGAACAGAGAGGAGCTGAGGCTGGGCCAACGGCACCCGTCCTCGAATCCTTAACTTCCTCCCCAGCAAACAGGGGAGTATGTATTAAGAAAGAGACCGAAAATCTGAGCTGTCTGCCATTTATACCTTAATCATTTTCTTTTTTCCTCTTTAATTTCCCTTTTTTCATTTCATGTTTGTAACATGGAGACAAAGTACCTGTCACTCATAACCACAGTGGCCTTAAGCACTACGGCTGGGAGGCCACGGCAGCAGACACAGACTGGCTGTGAACTCAGAAGACCTGGTTTCAATTCTGGGGCTGAGAGTAAATAGCTGTGTGACCGTGGTCATGCCACTTAATCTCTCCAAGCCTGTTTCACCATCTATCAAATTAGGGTAACTCCCCTTGCCCGTCCTATCATGGGATCAAATGAGAACATACATGACATGACGACCCTTCCAAAACTATGAGGTGCCCTGCATGTACACCATGATGGCATTCGGGCCACACCTTGCTAGGCAGGATCATTCTCTGGTGGAGATGTGACCCCTTTGGGAGTTACCACTTCTGGCAGGCAGATTCCACTAAGCACATCGAAATGGCAACTACTTATAATCTCGGGAGAGAGTCTAAACTCCCTTGTCCAGAGCACAAGGTCCCTCAGAAAAGCGGCCCTACCCACCCACGTTGCCACCCTCTTCTCTCCACACCGCCCCCGCCCCCATCACACCCAGCAGACCAGTAAATGGTGCTGTCTCCCACGCCAGGCCCTTGCACACCCATTCCTTCAGCCGGGCCACATTGCCCTGTCCTCTACGCAGTTACCTCCAGCTCATCCTACCCCTTCTGAAGAACCCCTGAGAAGCCACCAGCTGCCCCCACAACTCACTTTACCATGGAGAGGAGCCCTACTCCCTCAGACCTCAAGCTGCAGTATCTGCAATCCCCAGTTTCAGCTTCTCTGGGTCATCCCCACATGCTCACCATGGTAAGGGGGTCATAAATCAATCACTATGCAGATGTCAGAGTCCCTGGGGCAAGTCCCAAGAAGGGTGAAGGTCTGGGGGTGCTCAGTGGATGTAGGGGACAGAGGGCTCTTATGGCTCACCTTCTTAATAGAAAAAAAAAAGGTCATAAAGCTCAGGTCTCCCCAGCTCCCTCACCAAGCATGGGCTCAGGGCAGCTGCCCCAGTTATCTACCCAAAGATCAGTAGAGTTTCTCTACAATGTCTGGCACAGAGAGCAAAAAGGCAGTTCCCAGCATTCTGTTTTGTTCCTCTAACTCACTTCCTTACTAAGTTATGGCAACACCCCTCCCAGCACAGAATGGATGACCTACGGAGGGAGCAAACAGATGAGGGGTATAGTTTTCATTTGGGGGGTCTGGAACAAACCGCCACAGCTCCTCTTTACTACTCAGAGTGGCCTGCACTATACTCTCTCTACTAAGGCGTCCTGCCCATTTAGGAAGAACTGAGAGGAGTGAGAGGGTTAAGTTGCAGGGCGACTTCATTCCCTCTAAACACAGAACACCCTAGAGAGTCATTTCCCATGGGCTGACATGCACACACCTTCAGCATGCATTTTATTATACCGCCTAAGGTATTGAGCTGCTCCTGTCTATACATCCTGGCACCTCCTCTTCTTCGGACTAAACAAAACAACTCACTCATGACAGGGAACTAGCCATCCATCCCAAACAAAACCAAGGCCTTTACCTTGCAAGCCGTCAACATATCGGACACAGCTTTCCGGCTCAGGTTGGCGGTGGCAATCACGTCCTCTTGTCTACACGAGTTCCCAGCTGCTACGGCTTTGGCTGTTGCCATGGTGATGCCTTTCGTCATCCTTATCGATTCTTCAGGTGATGATGTCTTTTCAGGTACCTCTTTTGACTGGAATACCTGGAAGTTAGAAAGAGAAGTGGTGAAAAAAATCAGAAAGGCAAGGACAAAAATAATTTATTCTTTTCCGACCAGGCTGCGAGCTCAGTGTCTGAAAACAGAGCCAGCAACAGGAAGAAAGCGTCAAATGGCAGGAAATGAGAAATTTAATTTGAGTACAGTAATACTATTCTTGCTTTCAAGACTTCCAGCATGGCTAAGCCTTGCACGCCTATCCTAGGCATTCACGGAAACAGTGTGGTGAGAGACACATACCCACAGTGATTACCTATTCACTTGCAGAAATGCATATTCAACATTTTAAACCATCCACCCCAGGGAAGGTGGATCTGGGGCTTCCCGTTCTCTTGCCCCATCCCTTTTGGAGCTTCATCAATTTCCAGAAACTCTACAGTCCTGATGCTGGTCCCAGTGCAGGACTGACCCAGATGCATCACTCTGGACTCACTTCTCTCTCTTTAAAGGGATGTGGGGGCTAGGGAAAATGAAGTATTCCAGTTCTTCTATTCTTAGCCTTTTTTACAAATAAAACTGCATAAGTTTGTGGAGGCGTTCATGTGGAGTGAGCCAGAGACACTGTGAATTATTTAACAATGCGCGCGCGCACATACACACTTTAGAGAAGTTGAAGTACATTAACCATGGTAAGCGAATATCCCACTTCAGAGTTCCACCTGTCAGTCAAGCCAGCCATTAATTTTTCCAGCCCATCTGTCTTGTCTCTCAGACATGAGTGACTGGTGCCCTGGCTGCGTATTGAAAGTGCATCTGTGTCTGCACACGAGGACCCCAAGCCAGTGGGGGCCTCTCTGTGTTCAGTGCTAGGCAGCCACGTTTCAGCAGGAAGCCTTTGCTGAGGCACAAAGGAAGACCCAGCCAGCATCCCTGCCATGTGCGAACCAGTGGCAAACATCACGATCCCCCTCAAAATGGGTAGCTGCAACTAAGTAGCCCAGAATCCCACACCCCAGACCTACCCTTTGAATGCTTCAGTGGAAAAAGGCCACATGTACAGAGCCTTCCACACTGATATGGCGCTCACGGCACACGCTCCTTTGGGGTCTCCTACATCCATGGAGACGCACCATCTGGGTCAACTCTGAATCACATGGGTATACTCAGACAGACCATGTGTCCGTAAGTTCCACGGAAAGCTCCAAATTTCAACCCAGTAGGCCCACCCACACGTGTCAGTACATGTGTCCAGACTGGTAGGAAACCCCCAGGCCATGTGGGCAGGTGAGTGCCAGGGAGCAGTGCTGAAGGGCACCACCCATTCTCTTCAGTTGTCTTTTGTATGAGAACTAAGCACAACATCAAGCAAGGATGGCATCATTAAAGACAGGAGAAGAGAACACCGCCTCTATCGCCAACGCGCAAGAGGACCACTCATTCCCACTGCTGCCCCTCAGGGCTCGTGGCCTTCACAGGTGGTCCTCTGAAGATGCAGGACCACTGGCAGCAAAGGCCAGTCCCTCACACCCCTCTCCAAAAAGAAGCTGAATCTGTAATCAGACCTCCTAGTAGAAAGAGATCTCAGTTGGAAACCACTCATTTTTGGCATTTCTATTTCTGGCATTAGGATGAGTCAACCCCCGATTGTCACGGGATCAAAAGAACGGTAGATAATATCTGTATCACAGTAGCACCAGGACACCTCACTCTACAATGCAGGAACAGGGCAAGAAAGAACACAGGGTCACTTTCTCTGAGACCAGACAGCTCAAACAGAAGGGAGCTGGATTTTACAGGGAAGTAAAGACATCGGATTGTTCCAATGGCGAATCTCAGACTTCCAAGGCCACACGTGTGCAGCAGTGTGGCACAGTGCTGCCAGAAGTGGGATTCAAGAGGGGCTGTGTGTGGCTACATGTTGTACACATGACTGAAGCTCCAGGTGAGTGCAAATAGCCCTGCTGACTTTTCCCTTTGCCAGAAATCTTCTGTAATGCTTTGGTTTCATGCTGCAATTTTAGTGGCATTCAACCTGAACAGTCCGAAGTGATACCTTTCAATTGATTCCTTAAGTACAATTAAAATTGATCCTATACAAGCTCTGGAATGGACAGTTACCTGTGGGATATCAGGCAGGCAGGACAGTGGGCCTCCCTACCTCAAGCGCTCCGGGTGAAACCTCTCGGTACTAACGAACACGCTCAGAGAAGCCTGTGCTGGGCTCCGCTGTTGGACAGGGGTGCCCTCGGGAGGGAGGTGACTGTGGCTCCTTACCGTGAGCTCCTGCTTCATGTACTCGATCGTGGCCTCCAGCGCCCGTGTGCCCCGGGTGGCCTCGTCTTCCACTGCCTTCACAGTCTTGAGGAGGGAGGTGACATTGGTCACCATCACCTACACAGGAAGAAAGGCCAAGAGGAAACAGTGCACTGAAGTTTAATCCCTCCTCCTTTAGTTCTAATGCCATGAGCAAAAACACCTTCCAGTGAGAGAGGAGGTCAGGTGTGCATCCTCCCCAAGTCTCGTGTGTCCTTCTCTCTCTCCAGCACACCCCCTGCAGGCTCCCCCCTCGTTGGGGCTCCACTCTACCTTGGCAGCCCCCTTGAGCTGGTACATGGAGGGGTCGTCAGCGGGCTTGCTGGCAGCTCCCTTGGTAGCACCAATGAGATCTGAAAGGGCCTTGGCCACGTCTTTGATGGCGTTGATCAACACCACCTGAAAGAAAGCACGGAGCCCAGGTGAGCGGGCCCCAGCAGACTGACTTCAGGAAGAGCATACAGCCCATGGTTCAGCCTGTGGGGCACGTGGGTCTTTACGTCAGCAGCTCTCAAATCTGCAGCTCTGCAGAATCCCAGGTGCCACTGCTGGAGAGTCTGAGGCAGGAGTCTGGGTGAAGATCCATTACCCAGACTTTGAAGAGCTCCCCAGGGGAGGCTGATATTTGGCATGTTTAAGCATCTCCTGGAGGGCAGCTCTTGTTGACAAGCTGCCTATGAAAGGGTGAAGGCAGCTAAGCAGACACCTGAGAGGCAACACCAGTTATCTGTGCTCTGAACTGGTGACCAAAAACACTGAGAACAAAATAAATGCAAGCCTCATGATCCGGCCCCCAAGGCCTCCATGGCAGCCCACCTGCGTCTCCAGCTTGGGTTCCTAGGATTCTGAGTCACTTCTCATGCTACAGGCACACAGGTCTTTTTTCCTCATTAAAAGTCCCAACGCATTCCTGCTTCAGGGCCTCTGCTCCTGCTGTTCTTTGCCTGGAACCCGGCTCTTTTCATCACTCAGGTCTCCGCTCAAATGTCATGTCCTCAGAGACCGTTCTGGACCACCCTCCCTGGACCGCCCCCCACCCCCACTCCATCAGCTTGCCCCGTGTTATTGATAGCACTTACAGGCTTGTGGAATTACTTTATCATTCATTCTCCCTTGACTTACATATGTGAGCTCCAGGAGGGCCGTCCTGGAGTTGTGCGTGTGTGTGTGTGTGTGTGTGTGTGTTTCACACTCAGAACAGGGCCTGGCATCTTGGCATGCACTCAGGAAACGCATGTGACATGAATGAATATGTAGGTGTGTACCTACATGACGCTCGAGATGATACGGTGTCTTCACTCTTCTAACTGGACAGCCTATCTTTCAGTATGGTAGGCTTGGGATCTGAAGTGCCAGCCATACTCAGGCAGGATGTGCTATTCCACACCACACTGAACTCCTGTAGGTTCAGGTGCTACACTAACAACTCCTACTTCAATAGTAATAACAACGACAACTTGCCTTGACTGAGGACAGTGTCCCAGGTGCGGAGCCGAGCATGACACACAAGTTATCTCATTGCACCCTCACCACTGGCATGTCAAGTGGGAACCAAATGCTCGTGTCCACGCTCCCCGGGCCTGGGAATGGCAGCGTTGGGACTCGCACTCTGCTCAGTGTGATCCCAAGGGCATGGTCTTAACCTCCAGACTATATTATGCTCGACGGCTCTGGTTCCTCGTCGACCCATGGGACCCGCAGCACCAGCCCTGCCTATCTCACCGCGCTGCTGTGAGGACGGATCAGACAACATGCCAATCCATAAAACACGTCTTATCCATAAAAACATATACGAGAAACTAGAGTCCCAGACCGCGGTAAGCACTGCGACACTACGATCTCACACCCTCTCCATTTCTCTTGTGCCTTCTCACGTACAGGGCACACACACCTCGGCTCTGAAAGCACAGAGGTGACAGGCAGTGATGGGCCAATGAGGAAGGGCTGACCAGTGAGGACCTCACCCGATTCCTGAGATCGCAGCGGGAGCGTCCCACCTACACTGTCCCACCCTGCACCGGACGACCGACCGTGAGTGGGGGCACTTTTCATAGAGGTCTCATGAGAAGTTGGAGCCTTAGGCTATCTAGACTACTTGGGAGTTAAGACTCTAAGCAATTCAATACATTTCTCTGTGTTTAAAGATCGGAATCCTCCCCAGGCCACGTCACTTCTCCTCAAGTTGAGCGAAGGCTCAGAGAGTGTGGGTTCCAATCCCACTGACTTGTTTTCAAGCTTCTCCTTCCTCCGTGGGGGTAAAAATACTGCAGGCAGGAATTTCTGTGAAGATTCTGAACGGCGGAGGGTAGCCAACCTGAGCTCTGATGTCATCAAAGAGACATCCAGCAGAAGGAGTAATGTCCCCTCACCGACCTCTGCTCCTGTGGAGGGTGTCGGAAGGAAAGGTCACGGCCACATGGGGGCAAAGCTGGGGGCCTGATGTTAACCAGAACCGTAGCTGTCGTCGACCGAGGCACTGAACGGCAGGGGGTTTTCTATCTAATTTTGTCCAAAGGGGCCAAGTAGACTAGTTTATGGAGTATAGTTTCAGCAGTGAAAACAGAAGCATTTCCCATTCGATGGTGCTGGGACAGAGAACAGAGGGATTTTTGGGTTTCGCTCTAGGGAATGGGCTGATGGCCTGGTTAGTTCAACAACAGCTGAACATATATTGATGGGGTATTCACTTCGTGCCGAGAGCTGGGCGGGGCGCTTAGGTTACTGTCCTCGAGGAGCTGACAGTCTAGGTCGGGGGACCAAGCAACAGGCAGACAACTTCCATGAAACTGCCAAATTGGAAGCGGAGTGTAAAAGCAGAGCGCCCTTCCCTACCCCTCCGGCTCCTCTCTCTCCCTCTTCAGAGCCGACCGTCTCACTGCGGGTGTCTATGGATGCGGCTTCGTTTCTTCACCCTCCCATGACCACCCTGCCACGCCACACAAACAGCCCTGGCTGGGGTCACCACTGCCCTCCACGGCACCTGGGCCAGTGACCAGCTCTCGGACTGTCACCTTTCTTGACTCCTCAGCCCTCTCTGGAGGGCTAAACCCTCCCTCCCATAACATCAGGCCCCCTGGCTTTCCTCCTCCTCGCTGCTCCTGCTTCTCAATCTCCTTAGGTCTCCTTTCTCCTTCAATGCTCTTAAATACTGGCTGCCCCAGGGCTCTGCCTCAACACCCACCCCCTCCTCTCCCTGCACATTTTTCCTCTCCAGTGGTCACAGCCATGCTCTGGATGACCACATATCCACGCCTGAGCAGCCCTGGGCCCACTCACAGTTGTGCCTGCTCGTCTCTATGGCACTTCTCATTGAACATTTCCCAATCTGAACTCACCTTCGTCCCCCTCCCACGTCAGCTCTCCCGCCAGGGAGCTCCAGCTTTGTACGTGACCCCCTCCACTCACTGACCTCACCTGAAATGTGGAGTCATTCTCGCCTCCTCCTTCTCCCTGACCTCCAAACGCTCATTGTGTTCAATCCTTCACTAAGCCTGGCTGCTGCTTCTTTACCGCATCCTCCCAGATATGTTGGCGTGTCTCCCATGCCCACTACGGTCTATGTCACTATCTGCCTGGATAACGGCATCCTACCAGCCCCCAAACCACAGACACGTACACATACTGTTGACTTCAAAGCTCCTATTTTGCTTTGGGCTTCTTCTGAGGCCTGGTGTAGAGTGTTTGTGGGGCTATGAACACACCCCACCTCCCTGGGGCACCTGTACCTGGGTCTCGGGGTCGTCAGAGCCCAGGCTGGCAGCCCCCAGTTTGACAACCTCGGCAAGCTGGGTGATGGTAGCTGCTGAGGACTGAGCTGCCTGGGCCAGCTTGTCTGGAGTGGACGCGGCCCCTGACACCAGAAGTTTTGTGTCTTCCACCAAGGCCTTGGCTGTCTTCAGAATGTTCTCCCTGAGGAAGAGCGAGGGCAGATGGGAGGGGGAGAAACAAAGGGCAAAGCTTGGTTACTAGTAGTTGGGAAGAAAAGAAACCCAGGGAACCGTGAGCACATCGGAGCCCAGGAGGCTAGGTCCTGAAAGGGGCAACCAGGCACTGGGAAACTCTCCCAATCCAGCCCTGGGACTTAAGAGAGAGGAAAAGGGTGCTGGACACGTGGTGAGGGTATGGGTGGTCTCCAGCAACAAACAGAGACCCCGGCATCAGCCTCTGAGTGGCGCCTGAGGAGCCAGCCCAGGAGAGACAGCAGGCTCGGAGCCCCACTCCCCAAAATGTGGAAGACCTCACTGCGCTTGCCCCTGCCTCTCTGAGCCCACCGGGGTTGGTAAGCAAATCAGAGACAGTTCTCCAGCCTGGAAAGTGAAAGATCAAAACGCCAGTGCAGAGCAGGCTGGATTCAGGCTGTGAGAGGCGAAGCTGGAATGCAACTTGTGTTGACAGTTGGCAAAAGGGGTTATTTGGATGACACGGTTCACTTTCCCCACTTCAGCATCTTGTTGAAATCAAAACAGATGACCACATCTCCGGCTGCTGGGTGGCATCTCCAAAGTCCAGCCAGCCAGCCCGACCCTCTCCCTATCCAGGAGCCCCGTACCTGTGGTCTGCGAAGGTCTCGTTGTTTTCTGCGTTCAGGGTCCCAGCGGTCGCAAACATGATGGTGGTGTCCAGGTCGGCGATGATTCCGGACACCGCAGTGGCGGCCGTGATACATGCTTGGGTCCCCTTGTTCCCAGCCTGGAGAGCTGACAGCACCAAGGACACCTGTAGGCAATGAGGGACTGTCAGCGGGAGTGGAGAAGTGAAGGAAACGGAACCCAAGTGTGCGTGGACTCTGAGAACACTGACTTTTCTCTGGGAGCTGATGCAGCTTTGCGGTTAACAGCACTGTTTAGGGCCAACAGCCTCAGTCAGAACACCAGCTTCGCCACTTGCTGGCCACCTGACCTTGGGCAGGTGGTGTCACCTCTCTAAGCCGTTTCCTCATCTGTAAAATGGGGCTATTGCCACTTGTCTCTCAGGGTGGTTGGTAGCATTACGGGCAGGAAACGTATGTCCAATTGTCTAGCGTGGCACTTGGCATGTAGTAAGTGTTTGGTAGAGAGCAGATGCTATTATTTATGATTACGTTTCTGAGACCACGAGGAAGAATAAGGGCTCAGCTTCCTCTGAAAGGTGTGGCCACCTCTGTGCCCTCTGATCAGGTTTTCTGCAGGACAGCCCTCTCTGCTAACACTCACCACTCCCTGGGCCACCTCTTGATTAGAAACGCTCCATAGTGAACCCCAGAGGGGCTGGAGCCCAGAGGGAATCACTGTGTGTTACGTTTCCACGCCAACACTCCCTCAAGCCATTACCTGCCACCCCACAGAATTCCAGTGACCTGAGAGGCCAGCAAGCTGGCTAAGGTGTACACTCAGTGTCGCCCACGTCAGAGGCCCTACACTGCCACCTGCCACCCCCCGTCCAGTCCAGCCTCACTGTTCCCAGACGCGCTCGTCACACAAACCTGACCTCACCACATCCCTGCCCACAATTCTCCCTGGCTGTGGAGGAGGCGAACCAGGTTCAGCTTCTCCAGCCTCCTACCCCTCTCGCCAGCTCCTCACTTCATCATTATAGCTCATTACTCTACCAGCCAGCTCCTCACTTCCCCAAACATCCTGCACTTCTCCCCACTCCCAGTGGGTCTGTCCTCTGCCTCCAGTGCTCCCCATCTTTTTCTCCAGCCACAGACCTACTCATCCTGCAAGAGGCAGCTCGAAGTCCCCAATGGGACGCCTTCCCCACTGTCTTCTTCCAGAGAGACAGCTGGACCTCCTGAGGATTCTACCCTCAGGATGGCCACTTAGCATAGGTTATAAAAAGCAAGCATCCGGCTAGTGGCTGGAGGCCCTCTGAGGCCGGGAGCCATCATATTCATCCCCGTGTATACACACCCACCATCGTTGACTACGGCTGACCAAAAGAGGAGTCTGAAAATGTTCTGTGAATGCATTTTTTAAGACACGCTGACAGGACAGGGGAGCTACAGCATCAGTGAGAGGCACGGAGTTTGAACACTTTCTTCCTCCTACACTGCTCAGATCTTAGCAGAGGCTGTGGACACAGCCTGGCGAGAAGGGCAGAGAGCACCCGCAATGTCCCAAGAACAGCCCTAAAGCAACTACTTCCCAAGTTAAACATCACTGTGTCCCACCAGGAAAAGATAAGTCAGACTGGCACAGAGTTGGCCTGGGAATGAGGGATCCAGTTTCTGGAAAGAACTCCCAGCAGGCTTGGAGCCCCACTCTGGTGACAAAGGCCATAACACGTAATCAGAAGTCTGGGAGGGACCCTCTCAGCTAGAAAGACGACAGAAACATCGTCCCCCCTGCCCCACTGTGAAAGGTAAGTCAGCGGCATTTATTGAGCATCTACTAGTCACTAGAAGATGAGGACAAAAAAGGGAACAAGTCAAGGGGCTCGTGGTTGGGGGAAGTTACACAGACGCATCCAAGGCACGTTAGAAAGACACCAGGTGAGGGTGGGGAGCACAAGCATAGAAGGCAGGTACCCTTAGTAAGAGGCCACCAAAAGACCAGTCGCTCTGAATGAGCCACCTCCCTGGCTTTGATCCTTCTTCAGATGTCCTAAATCAGGGCTCCTCTGCTGGGACAAGCAGCAAGACCGAGGCCAGCTCAGGAAAATCACATTGCTTGGCCAGGCTCACCGACATCATGCAGCCTGGACCCCTCCTCCCCTCCCTGAGGTTCCTGCTACAATGTCTTCTACGGGGAAACTTGGCGAGAGTAACTTTAATAACAAGGAAGGGCTTTGAAAGGACGGACAGTGCCTTCCTCGAGCTGAGAGATTGATTTCCTCGTCCTGTGGAGTCCAGAGAGGCCTGGACAATCCTGTGGGGGTGCAGGCGATGGCCAGGCTTCGACTTGGCCTCGGCGAGGGATCGCGTACAGAGCAGCCTCTGTAGGGCAGCTTCCAGGTGAGGAGTCTCCCACCCACACCTCGCGTCCTGTTGCCAAGCTTCTAAACAGTGCAGAGCTCTATGTGCTAAGAACCCGAGTGAAGGAGAGGGAAAGTCAGCCAAGCACGGATGCTTCAGCCTGCACTTCTGGCGGCCCGTAAAACAGCTGCCCTGAATAACGACTCAGAGAAATAAGCAAAGCAAAAGATTAGCATAGTGCGGGGGAGTGAAGGAGATACTAGGAGTGGAGGGGCGTTCAGAACCGGGCATTGTTAGCCAGGGAACACTTCCCAGGAGGACAGTGTTGGAGGACGGCTTACAAAGAACAGCAGGTGGCACTGATAAAATGTTGACCCGTGCTTGGCACTGTGCCAAGCATGTATACACATACGATTGCATTTAACCTGCACAACCCTACGGGCCAAGCATGATATTTCCTTATCCTCATTTTACAGAGGAGGAAATCGAGGCTCCGCAAGGTACAGTGCCTCAGCTGATATCCCAGAGCACCCTCCACTACACTAGGTGATTCTCTCTACAAACAACTGCCCTTCGAGTCAGAAAATGCCATGCAGGCTCCTGCTCTTCCACCGAGGTGCCACGGACTTCAGGCAGGCACTTAACTCTCTCCCACCGCACTGTCTCATCTGGAAACAAAGAGGTTACAGGAAAGGAACTTTAGGTCCTTCGTACTCAGCTCTCAGCACCTGGGAGCCTCCCTGAGACGGAAGAAGCCCCAGGCGCGAAAGGGTCAAAGGGGTTGAAGGAAGGGGCTCCTGGTGCTGACCTTGACTTTGATGGTCTGTCCAGTCTGTCCGCAGGAGAGCCCCTTCAAGGTAGAGCCCTGACCTTCATGGGACTTTCCCTCTCATGCTCTCAGTTTCTCAGGGCTATGGATCACCCTCAGCTCCCTGACGCTCCCCGTCCCTGGGGAGACCCTGATCGGGAGGGAAGACGACCAGACCTGACCTGGCTGGGTTGGTTTTGGCTGCTTCCCAGCTCACATTCCTGGTCACCGTCGGTCACGGTGGCAGTGTCTGACCCCAGGGCTGCTCCTTACCTTCTCTGTGACTGCGCGGGCACACTCGATGAGCTCCCTCTTGGTGTAGCTGTCGGTGGGGCACACCTGGAGGGCCCCCGCCTTCTGCACCAGGAAGATGCAGCCGTGGCCCAGGTCCTGCACACGAGTACGAATCTGGAAGCCGATCTGTGGAGGCAGCCGGGGTGGGGAAGCACAAGCATCATGGACCCGGCCGTCGAGGTCCTCCCTATGTGGAAAATTTCTCCTATGTCCTATGGGAGCCTGGCTAGGAAAATTCCACTGCTATTAGGAGTCTGTGCTTGGTGAAGTATGGAATTTGGTTGATTTCACTTCCCTTTTCAGAGACTGTCCACAGTAAGCGAGCCTGCACCGCTTCATGCCAGTGCAAAGCTTTCCTGATATTTGCTGCCTTTCCTGGCGTATTGCTTATCTGTATCCTGCGTCACCTGATAAGAACGCCAACGAGATGAACTCTGCTGGATAATTCTGTTATTCCTGCAGCAAGCATTTATTGAGCTCCTACCGTGTGCCATGGCCTCTTCTAAGCAGGGAATACGTTTAATTTCATTTATGCCTCACAACAGCCCTGGAGGATAATTAGAAGTTCAAAACATACAACTGCAGTATTAAGCATATTTCTAAGCGTTCAGATTCTTGCAAAACTGGTATGTTTACCAAGCAGAACATTCCCCTCCTCAGCTGTACCCTGTGGGGAGAGCAACCACGCTGGGCCCGTACTTCTCTTCTATCAGGCCAGGTTGGAGGTGTCTTTCAAAAGGTACATTTTTAGAGCTAAGGGCTCACCAGGAATGCATTCTTTTAATGACCCCTGGCTTGTGTCTGATTATAAAAGGTACTTTGCCTAAAAGAAGCCAAATGAGCTCCACTGTGGATACGCTGCCAGCTGTCTCTTTAAGGTGCAATAAATTCCATTGCCACCTCCCAGAGTTTACATTCTTCTGCCTCTTTCACATCAATTTTCATTTGGGTTTGATCAATACAGCTGCCCAATAATCTGTCCTCCAGCCCAGGTAAGCAACTAAACACAAACAAAGAAACAACCCTTTAAGCTTTAGTCATTTTCAAGAAACCACAACAGGAAGAAGCTGTGACTGACCCTCCCAGCATCTGCCATGAAGATTTACTGAACAGCCTCAGGTATGGGGAACAACACCTGGGAGAGCTGGGCCACCTGGATGACATCTTCCAATGTCCCACTAGTCAGAGGTTAAGTAAGGGGACTCTGAGGAGTCAAGGAGGTTGCAAAGGTTAACTCTCCTATTGTTGAAACCCTTACTGCTTTTAGGGAAAAAGGTAATTCCCTTAACCCCTTAAAGCCCAAAGGATGTTTAAATCCATTTACTAGAAAAGTCTCCTCCTGCAGAAAGTTGGCCTTCTGCTCTTTGAGGTGTCCTTTATTACACACAGGGGTTTGCACCAACTTCACAGTCCGGCAGGGGTTCTTGTTGACCATCTCCATGTAGAGTACAACAGGAGTGGCACCCCAGGGTCACACAACATGGCAGCTTTGCTAACAGGTCTGGACCAGTGCAGCAACAAGGCTGCCACTGCGGAGGGGAGAGGCCCTCTAGTTCAGCCCCCACAGCAGTGATGCCCTTTACATATAGCTGATGGCTGGGCACGTTTCTTACTTTAAGCACAAGTTCAACGTGAAGCAGGAGGTGGAGGTGCGGGGGGGACGCCCCATTACAGTTTTAAACTGGCTCTCAAAGCTTTTCAGATCCATTTAGTTTAACCCTAAGGAGTCAAGGGTCAGAGCGAATCCAAAAGCAAGAGCTCTGCTGGTGAGGATGACAGACCTGCCAATGAAAGGTGCTGCGGGGAAAGTGAGGTAAGGGACAGACGGAGAAAGAAACCTCCATGGAACTTCACAATACAAATCACCGTCCCAGTTCCACCTCCCCATTTACAGATGAAGAGACGGAGGCCCAGAGAAGAGCTGTGATGGGCCCAAGATCACACTGCCTGTTCCTGGGAAAGCCAGAGGAGAATCCAGGTCTCTAATCCCAGGACAGTGTTCTATCCGTTAGATCAATGTTTTTCTAACTTCTTTGATTTCCCCCCCCGCCACTTAGCAGCAGAGCTCCCTATTCCCTCTCCCCGCAATGAAAGCTCTCATGGCACCTCAACATGTAAAATTAGGAAAAGTAATTTCTCATTAGTATACTGTTCCTTTATGAGTTAAAATGTATATCCTTGACTCGATAAAAAGTCAATGAGACTGAGTGAACCTAAGTTTAAAAGTCAGGGTTATGAAGGCCAGTTCCAGCCTCAGCCACCAACTTATTTCTGAATCTGCTTTGGTTGCACAGTGTTGAGAAAATCCCGTCACGTATGTAAAGAAAGCTAACAGGAGTTTTCTCACAGTTTCCTGGCCATAGTGGGCAGGGCAGAGCTGCATCGGCCGAAGGTCTGCACAAACCACCCAGCGGCCCAGGGCGAGTCTGGGTTTCCATTTGGCCTAGAATACATGCAAGAGGACACGCAACTTTTCCTGACAGTTAAAAAAAAACAACAGTTCAGTTATGTTTAAAAAGTGAGAGTTGAGTTCAACATGCAGAACTCCCAAAGCTCCTCCTAGGTCGGGGTTCTGAAGAATAAGGTGTGAAACTGTCGTGCTAAGAAAACCCTGAATCCTGCTCCCTGTATGGAGCCACGCCTGAGCTCTCTGTGTATAGAAGATGGGGCACCGGGACAGCCCAGGCCTCTTCGGTCACTCACAAATCACCCTGGGCGTGGGAGGCAGAAGGGCCTGCTCCTGTGCTGTCTCAAACCTGAAATCTGTGGGAGGACAAGCTAAACGGTGGGAATGCGTCCTTAACCACACTCTGACGCCCTCAGCCCCCTCTCCAAAGACCAGGCTTTAAAAAGTCCTCATGCTTAGCTGCTTTCTTGGAGGTGACATCATGCATGTAGCAAAGGTCTTGAAATGCAACGGTGGAGAGCTGGCACAATGTCATTAGAGGTGGGATTCCAGTTAGGAAGCCCCGAGGGAGAGTGGCACCAGAAAGTAAAGGGATGAGACTAGAGAAAGGGGACAGGTGCAGAAGTCCTCGGGGTTGCTGGTCAACACAGGGCTTGGCCCTGGCAGTCGGGTCTGTGCCAGGGGAGTTACCTTCTAGAGGCCTGGAGGCCCCCTTGAGGTTTGGCCATGCCACCCTCCTGTATACCTTGGCTGCATGACCTTATTTGGACAGCATGCAGGAGGGATGTGATGTGAAAAAGGATGAGTTGAAATAGGCTTCACTCACTTGTTTTCACAGGCTGAGGGCTGAATGTAACAGAAAGGATCTCAGGATTCCCACCCCAGCACCACTCCTGCTCTTAACCCGTCATCCGTGTGGGCCCCATGGGTAGCAGAAAGGACCATGGAACTTGCTTCCAGCTCTGCCCTTTCCTGGACACCGGACTCTCTAGGTGAGCCCGCTAACCTCCTGGGGTCTTTGTTCCCTCACCTGGGACACAGGATAGAGCCCATCCTGCCCACTGCCCAGGGCTGATGGATAACCGAATGAAAGGTGCATGTGAAAAGATCTCAGAAAGCGCCACGTGAATGTTCACTGTTGTGAAAAGGCAGCTTGATGCAGGGGAAAGAGAAATGCGTGCCTAACAAAGCTGGGTTCAAATCCTGACTTTTCCACAGTACCTTTTTAACTTATTTGAAACGCCACTTCTTCCGAAAAGTTACTTAAAGTGGCTTCAACACTATGGTAGCTGTGTGGTCTTGGACAATTTAACTAAGCTCCCTGAGCTTTGGTTTGCTTATCTGTGAAACGGGGAAGAACAAATAATTATCTCACATGCTGTAACTGATGGTGCATGGGATGGCACAGCATCTGACTTTTGTCGGGACTTGATAAACAAACAACTCGCATACTCTTATTCTATTCCACAGGCACCTGTGATGGCTAGGGTGCTGAATGGAAGAGGACAACAGAATCAACATATCACCCAAACAATCGTCTAGTCTACTGTACTTTCCAGAACAGTTTGTACTGCCAGAGGAACATCTAGAAAGGGAAGACATTTTTTGAGACTGTATTCAAACAGATAAGGGCTTTAAAAATGCTGAGTTTCTCAAAGCCACACTCAATTTCTCAGCGTATATGACCGGCCCCAAGGGTGATCCAACTCATGACCAGTGTTTATTACAAAGCAATGCTGCTTAAAGACACTAAACTTGGGGTTTTAGATTGTCAAGTTTAGTAAAGCATTACTTGAACCTCAAGAAAAACCTTCTATTCCCTTCTTGCCCAAATAAAAGGAAAACGGACAAGAGCATATCCTTTGTGCCTGGAGGGAAATTAGAAGCCTAGCCTTTATGAGGTTTGGGATCGAATTTCAATGGGGTCGGGGGAGGGTCTAAGAAATAGTGATCTTTTACTGCCTAAAACTACACTGAATGTACAGATTTCTCTCAGGCTTTAAAAACAATCACATCTGAAACCAGGTCAAATACACTTTGCCTGGGAGAGCTTGTGAACGTTGAAAAGATGACAATGGATCTTATCTGACAAACTTTGCAGTTTCTCCTTAGACAGAAAAAAATGGAAGGAACAAATAAAGAGCGTGTAGAACAGAAGCAGGGCATCACTTTCCCACCTACGGAAAGTGTGTCTTGGAGTGGAAAGTTTAGAGAATTCGAGAGCGGATACCCATCTCACTTGGGAGAAAGGGCTGTGGTTCTCGCCACAGGCTCTTGACAAACCTTCCTGCCAACTTTGAAGACACGCAGTATTACAAGTGGTTACAGCAGTTTCCTCAGAGACAAAGCTGTAGTCACTAAACATTTCCCCAGCATTTACACATAGGAGTTGTGGCTCCCTGGATCAGCATTTCTTTCTTTCTTCTTCTTTTCTATTAAAAGAGGAAACTAATCTTAAATTGCAAAGTTGCCTGAGGGTTTTAACTTTTCTGAAGAAAAAAAATTTTCATAGAGAAGTTAACAAAAGTTTCAATTTTCCATGGAAAAATAAGCAAGATAAAGCTCCGGCTTGATGTTCAGAGGGCAGAGAGTTATGGCGTTTCCTGTAATTCTCACATTCTGGAAAAGACCAAAACGCTGACTCGGCACAGTGAACTGTAGGACTGGAGGGAGGGGAGCAACTTCTTCTGTGCCCTGGATATAAATATTTTCACATGCTGTGATGTGGGCCCTCTTGGGTATACAAATAATTCCATAGCCTTGGAATAAAAAAATGATTGCTTCAGGGATCTCCTAACCTTCTTAGTTTTCCCTCAAATATCTGTCTGGCAAATGCACACAAAGAATTTTCCTTTGCAAGCCACTGGTAATTTTATACTCTCTCTGCCCCTTTTTGCTCCAGGTCACACTGCTCTTGTGTCTGGAATGTAAAACACATCTCAAGACGGAATGAAGAAAAGGGAAAACCTTAATGAAAATGTCATCTGCTACCAAAGCAGGGCGAATAACTAAAGTCTCTAGTTGTTGTGCCTGTCGCAATACGTTTTCTTTCCTGGTTGCCTTGGCATTATTTCATATTTTGCTTCAATGATCTGGGCTGCAAGAAGACAATCTGCTTGTTTCACATGTGGGGTGGAACTCCCAAGTAGGGCTCCAACAGATTATTGGGTCTTCACTCAGTAACTCAGGCAGGCCAGCATTTAAACTAACCAAGGCAGATGGCTGTAGGTTCCCTTTTGAAAGATTTCTGGAGACAGATCCAAACCTGCGTTGCAATCACAGTCTCTTTTTGTTTTAATCTCCCTGCGAAGACAAACACTTTTTCCCTTTGTCCAACCAAACTTCCTTCCTGTAACGTAAGTTCCCTTACACTTGTTTATGAAATTCAAAATTACATGTAAATCAAATGAATTATGAGTCCAGGTGATCTTACTAAAACAGGGCATCTAGTTTTAAAAAATGATAGGCCCGTGTAAAGAGTCAAACAGAATCCTGATGTGGGTCTCTGAGAATTTTTCTTTCTTGGTAGGGACTTAACAGCCTCATTCCGTATAGAATTATTCATGCTGCCAGCCTAAGTGCTCAATCATTCTAAAATCTCAAAACGCAGGCACTGTTAGAAACTTAAGTCATCCCATGCTAGATATATATGTATGTAAGTACATATATACGATACTCCTATTTACATGCATTGTTACAACATATGTTAGAAAGTGATTTTGGTTGGGGTCTTCATTTCTGTAGTATGTCTGGGGGCCTTTGTTAAGACATGCTTAGAGCTGGTTCCCCGGAGAAACAGTAGCACTGAGTAATTTAAGGATGCTGACTGTTACCGCAAGGGGAAGGGAAGGCCAATCACAACCTCCTGCCTTGACGGCCTGGTTCATTTAGGAATGTGGCCAACAGGGTTTGTGCTCAATAAACAGCTTGAGGAATTTCATGGAATGCAGTGACCTTCTCTTCCCAGTGTCCCTGCAATCCAGTCCAGTCTTTTTTATTTCAGACTGAGCTCTTTTTCTCTAAGGAGCCATGTAGGAGCTGGGGCCCGGGCCCTTTCTGTGGGCTCACACGGATACAGATGTAATCAGGCACCCCAGAGTCCCCCCCATACTGTGTGGTTCCCAGTGGATGACTTGATTTCTCAGAGGTACTAGAGATGGGAGCTCTTAGAAAGTCGGCATTGGGACCAATGTGTTGACATTTTAAGACTCTTACAGGTGCAGGCATTCTGAGGCAAAGTCTGTACTGGGCATTAAAGAAAGTGAATTGAGGGAAGGTACTGAAGAGAAGCCCACGGGAAGTATGGGGCAGTTCTTAGAAAGCCACCGATGATGTTCGTCAAGACTGTCTCATGAAAGCAGACTATACAGCCCTTTCTCAAGAGAGGGGCAGCTAAACCCCATCCTTGGCTCTGCCAACACTTCTATGAACTTTTGGAAAACAAAACAAAAATCATTAAGGGAAATGTGCTGGGCAGGAGTAGGAAGCAAGAGGAAGATGGTGGTGGGTGTTCTGCCCTTGGCATCAGCTGATGGGCCAGGGCACAGTGAGTTGGCAGAAGACTGTAAACAGAGTCCTTCTGTCTCAAAGCCCAGGTGTCCCCAGATCTCAGCCAGCTGGCCTCAGAAAGGACAGTGCGCCTTGAACACAGCCTGGGGCTACTGGGTCTGAGCCTGAGGGCTGGCAGCACAGTAGTGGGAGCTAAGCCTGGTTCTGGATGTCATGCTGGGGTCTTCGGGGAGAAGGGGGGGAGGTAAACCACGGAGGGTCCCCTGAGAGTGGGCACCAGGTGGGTTGGCTTTGTAAAACAGGGGCTTAAGGTGGCAGACCTCCTCTGGTTCCGCCGTGGCTGCTGCCATCTGGCCCTGGAGAGCCAGGTGCCCATAGTCACTGGTCATTTGTGAAGCCAGTCCTCCCAACTCCTCCGGGTTAGTAACCGACTTAGTCATCTGGAAAAAGAAAACAAGCAAGACACAAAACACACACAGAGAAAAGCATGAGAACCATGTGTTAATACCACTGGAAGGCAAAGGGTTTCATTCACTTTTAAGCTAGTGGCTTGCATTTGGGGCTGGACACTGGAGAGGGCAGTGCAAGCGAAGCCCATGCTGCATTGCACACAACAGGCCAGGGCCCCTGTCAGGCCGGCAGGTCCTGGTGGGGCCAATGGAATGGGCAACATGCTAGACTCAGGCCGTGCAGTGTGGGGCCAGGCCTCCAGGGTCCACTCTGGGAGGTGAGAGCCGCAGCCCAGCCAGCCTAGCCCAGTGGGTCAGGAAGGAGAGGAGCTCCCCAGGAAAACCACTAGGGGGCATACTCCTCGTGCAGTGCACAGCCCTGGTACAGGCTTCTGCAGAGTTCCCCTGGTCTGTAGGAACCCAGGAGTGGGTCCCACCAGGCATAAAGGGCATGAGGACAGGGCTATGAAGGAAATCGTGACTGAGAAGTGATGGATAAGACAAATGTTTTGGAGGAAGAAATTCATACGGAATAAAGCTTTGTAGCAAATTTGTGCCACAGAATGACAAGGTTCCGGCCCGAAATTGAGTTAACAGTATATACTGTAGCCTAAATGGTCAAGTTCTACCTTTTTGTTATCAAGATACTCTGTATTTTCCTCCTGTTTCATAGAAAAACTTACCTCAGTGTACCCTACATACGAGTAGCTAATATGCTAGTGTTTCGTTTTTCTTCTTCCTCTGACAAAAATGCCTTTGTTCTCACAACAGTAGTTTTAACCTGCCAGCCAGAAAGCTATTCTTGTCCCTGTTGGACAAGAGGCTTCCCTCCTGCCCCACCTCGTCTCTCACCCTGGATGACAAGACTTTGTCTCTCTCTACGGCATTTGAAGACCTTGATTTTAAAGGGCCTTTTAAAACCCCTTTGAAATGACAGCACATCCACTGGGGCGGGAGGGAATGTGCAGCCGGTGTCAGGCATGTTTACCAGGAAATGTTACAGGCCTTCAGGCGGAGGTGTGGAGTCACAAGGAATGCACGGCTGTACTGAGAGTTGCTGCATTTGAGCCCTGCCACGCGGAACAGCACATCGATTCTGGGCGACCCAAGGCCGTGAAGCGGGACTCTCGCTACGTCAGGGTCCAGGCCAGCTATCCCAGGAGCGGCAATGCAGCCAAGGCCGGGCTCCTTAAGAGCATGGACACCAAAGGTCACGATGGACCGGCAGAGCTTCCAGAAGCACCATGAGGCCACTCAAAATGTGTGCAACCCTTGCTGCGCTGTGCTCCTTGCCCAGAGGAATCAGCCCTGAAGGGCTCCCCGATTATTTCTGTGACTTGCCTGCCGGAGCACCGGCACACGCCAGCCTTGTCATACTCACTGAGGTGAGCACTGTTCCTCCTTCCCTCCCCGGCCCAAATCCCTTTAAACAACAACAAGCCTGGCACAATCACAAAGTTTCTAAGAATGAACAGCAGCGGCCAGGGAAGACTTTGTGGTCCAAGCTCAACCTCTAGTGGACACACGACTACATGACAAAACTGTCCAGACCGGCAGCGGACCTGACGGGGCAGGAAACTCGTGATGGCTCAGGCTGGTCCCTCCACCTGGGAAGGCTGCTTGATCTCTCAACTCAGGCTTCTGTGGCAGCAGCAAAGAGGCACCTTTCAAAATTTTGTCCTGTACCATCTGAGCTTTCAAAGATGAGAGGAGCTCCCTGACTATGTATTCCTATTAATTCATTGAGGACACTATTTGTTATCTTCTCTACAATTTTTTAACACATCAAGATAGCAGCTGTATATATGAAGATCCATACAATATAATTGTAACTGCATTATATTTTAGCAAAAAATAAATAATTTATTTACAGAATGCCTTCTGTTTTTAGGAAGTTTTTTTTTTTAACATAATCATGCTGTTTCATTTTGCCTGAAAGACTGGCAATACCTTCTTGTTCAAGTAGTATTATTCGATTCCATCAGTTTCTGTTCTATCCCCAAATGTCTCCTCGTGTACTATAATTTTAATCTATAAAAACACCTCAAATCCTGTGTGATGCGAGGTGAACAGGATTTTTTTTTTCTTTCTCCGTAACTTCCAACTTCCTTCTCATTTCTTCGAGTCTCATTTTCTCTCCTTCCTTTGCTCTCCTGCCCTCATGCCCAAGTCTCAGTCATCTCTGATTCCCTCTTGCAGCCTTTTCACAGGATGAGAACTCCAGCACACTGGGGATTCTAGACCACAAGCTACCAGAGAGACCACAGATAAAGGACGGAAGCTGGGGCCCAGGAAGAACCAGAGACAGGGACTAATCTCTCCAAGGCAGACTCCAGAATTGAAGACTCAGTGGTGGTGTGTGTAAAAGGGAAACCGGCAGTGGGTGGGGCAATTCTTTTTCTTCTTACCATTTCCTGAGCTGTTACCGCAATGGCTTTGGAGTATTTCACCACAGTCGTCTGATAGTCGACAAATGTTCCCTTTGGTTCTGGAGGAGTGCCTTCGTCCAGCTAGAGGAAAGAAAAAGAACCCAAAGGTCGTAAGAAGCCTGTAGAAGTGTGGATTATATGTATTAGAATTAGGAACTTTGAAAAATGGAGAGGACCTTAAGAGTTTCTTTGGCTCAGAGTTAACAGAATTCCCCAACTTCTGCAATAAGGACTTTAGTAGAGGTGCATGTAAGGCACGTGGGGTACACAGGCAAGGAGAGGCCCCCAGCTTTGCCTGAGAGGATTGGGAGGGCTTTTCTGAGGATTGATGTTCCCCCCAAATCTTTTGGGGGGAAGAGGGGAGTTTGCTACATATACAAGGTGGGTAAGGTGTCCCAAAGAGAGGGACTAGCATTCAAGAATATAAAGGTGAGTGTGAGCTGGACACTTCTAGTAAAGCACAGAATAACAGAAATGAGCGGGGAGGCAGAATCTACACCACGAAGGGCTTCCCGAGGAATGGTGTAGCCCACAGACGTCTATACCCCAGAAACCTCACTTCTGATCTAAACTGGGCAAAGAGAAGAAATTGGAAACACTGGATATAATTTGTCACTTGTCTGACTTGAAGTGCAATAGGAATTGAGAGAAGGGTGAGATCCCTGTAGGCTGGAAGAGTTGGAGAGGCAGGACCATGGCTCTGTCCCTTGACCGGTTAGGGACATATTGGTTCAGAAGACTTGTATTTAAGACGTGGTTCCAGGGCTTGTGAACGCAGCTCAGGCTGCTTGCTTCAACTCTCTGAACCTCAGGTTCTTCACTGGAAACTTCCAAGCATCAGAAGTTTGTAGTAAAGATCAACTGAGATTATACCTGTTCAAGAGCTACCTGAAGGAAGAGGCGCTATGACCGCGGCAATGAAGAAGACGATAATAACGATGGTAATGTCAGTGATGATTATGATGAGGAAAAAGGCAACCCATCTTTACCACCATTATCACCGTTACTGTCCCCATCGGTTGCTGAATGATACTCCAGGTGAGGCGACATGGTGAATAGAAAGGAAGGAAGAGTGAGTACAGTGAACAGAAGGGGGCTATGGAGAGTGGTGGCAAGGAAGCTGGATCTGTATAATGAAGAACCTCGACATGGTGAGAAAAATGAAGAAATTTGGGGGAGGCAATGACATATTTGAGAAGATCTCTTTGGCAGCTCTGCCAGATAGCATGCAGTCAGGCAAGAGACTAGGGGCCAAGAGGGCAATTAGGAAAATGTGAGACGGAGCCTTTAATAACAGTTACCCATCATGAGCAGGCACAAGCTCCAATGTGAGTTGAAGGCATGTATCGTAGCCTACGTGTGCTGTGTCTGCACCGCCTGGGATACAATTATCACCAAACCATCAATGCAAACTCCAGGCTAGATTTTTTTAAAGTTTTGTTTATCAAGGAGATAGATGCTGCCAAACATCTCCTCACACCATGGGCCCTGCCGGTCATATGAAGCCTGGGTTGTGGACTCACACACTCAATATAAACTGGGCATCTGCTAAGTGTCCAGAGACATGCTGGGCACCTTCATATGAGATGTGGTGTGACTGCAAACACGCCAGGATATTGGGGCTACAGGGCAGCTTAAAATACAGGAGCCACCAGCCTCCAGGATGAACCTTTTCTTAGTTTGAAGACAATGAAAAAAGTAAGAACAGAGGTGTGAATTTAAAAATTTTTCACATTTATTCAGTTGAAAGAACTTTCCTTTATTCTGAGATTACAGCCTTTCTATTGTTTTTTTTTTTTTTATGCTAACATGACCTTTCTTTTATGAGATAACAGTGGTGTAGATAGCAGTGTTTTTGCTTGTTTTGTTTCTTTAGTTTCTTTTTCGCCAACGCCTCCTGCTCACCCCCATCCACAGACAAAAAACAAACAAAAGAAAGGTACTGGATCACAAAATCCCAAAGGTCGAGAACCACTAACCTCAATGACTGGGGAAACCAAGGTTCAGAAAGCTTGCGTGATTTATTCAAGGTCACCCAGAAAGCTGATTATTTCCTGTCAACCTATTAGTTCCCAAACCTTCTGGGGCTCAGATACAGAGAGAATCTCGAGAAGAACCTCCACCGCAGAAGCCTCAACCGTGTCAAGAACTGCACCCAAGTTAGAATCAACTTTGGGGTCATTCACATTTCCCTGCCAGCCACGGTCCTGGAGAATTTTCGACAGTGATTCTAACAGTGTATCAGTATTTCAACCACATAACTAAACCTCAGATAGAAAGTGCCAGACTTCTAATGCCTCACTGCTTAGGGGCTCAAGGACCTGAGGCACCACTTAAGACAAAGTCGCTAGCACGGCAGGCCGGGGTGAGCTGAGGAAAGGGAGAATGGGGAAGAGGCACCGCGTGGGACACCTTGGGTGTCAGGTCAGGGTAGATGAGCATTGAGGGTATCAAATGAAACCCTAATTACATAATTTACAGAACTGAGGGAAATAAAACTTTGTTCCTGGCCTCCGTGGCTCATGTCATTAGCAGTGTCTAAGTATTGCCATCAGTTAAGCCAGGCTTATTTCCCAGCCCTTCCAAAAGAATCCACACCACTGACAGAAGATTGTACAAGAGCTGCTTTCTGTGTTGCAAATCCATCATAGCACGCAAGGCTCACAGGCTATCAAAAAAAAGAAAAACCTGACTTCCATCTTCTAGGGAACCTGACTTCCATCTTCTAGGGATTTATGGAACTCTTTCCTGTCATTAGAGTGATTGCAAAAAACACCTTCTCCTGAGAAGACAAAGATTATCACTTGGATTTCTAATTAGTACTGAGAAACCTGGAGCACCATTACTTAATATCCATGGTAGTCACATGGCTTATTTTCAAGCTCTGGTTTTCTGATGTCCTGAAAACCAAACAAACCCACTGAGACTTATCTAAGGGCCTTGAAAAAGGGGGAATCTCACTCATTTTCTGCCAAACTGTCCCTACTTGAAGCGTGAGAAGCCCACAGCAGAAATTACTGGAGTACGTTGAAAAGGCCGAGCCTGGGGTCTCGAAAGGGAGCCCCAGCATCCCAGCCCAGCTTGTGACTTTATCAGTCTGATACTGACTGCATAATGTTTAAAGGGAATTATCCTAATTATAGTTTCAGGCTATCATCTCTTTATGGAGATACAAACCAACCAATCTTCTCTAAATTGGCAATTAAAGGCTGCTTATTATCCTGGAAAACCGTAAGAATGTATTCACAATCTGACAATGGACGTTTGAAAACACAGATGATGCCTACATGGCAATTAGATGTTGATGAACAATTGTTAATTCTAATGCCTATCAAACTGACACGACTCTGAAGGATTCCCTGGGGGAAAGAGCTGAAGCTACAGAGTAGAAACTGTCTCAGGTCAGTATTTCCTTACTGACCCAATTCAACTGATGCGTCACTAAGAGAAATGATACTATGTTATCTTCTATGCTCATTGCCCGGGAGAGTTCACTAAAGGCTTTTACGCATATTACTTTGGTGGCTTCTGCATCTGGCTAGATAGTAAAACCATGGGGAAATTTGAAAAATACAAATCGAGATACCTGGCCTCCATCCCACAGAGTTTCCAACTGAGCAGGGCTGGACTGGGGCCCAGGAATGTTCACGCTAAAATGATCCCAGTGATTCCAAAGCAGCCATTCCAAAGATCAGAACTTGGGAATCACTTCATTATTTCATTCTGGAGTCTGTTCCCCACAACAACTCCATGAGGTAGACAGGGGAGGTAGATAATTATTTCCGTTTTATAAGTGAGGGAACCCATGATACCGTCTCCATCTCCATTTTTACCCCTGTATAAAATTGGGAGGAAGGGCACAACTGGCTTACCAAAGTAATCAATGAAAATGAAGAATGGATAATATGTTGGACATATGACAGGACATCTGTACATTAATCAGCACCCTCAAGGAAAGAGGAGGCTCACTGGACTCAGCCTCGAGGGATAGCTCTTTACAGAAAAGCACCTGGGGACCAAGTCTGAGGGAAACCAAGGAGGAAGGGTGTCAAGGAGTGAGAGCGAGTGTCTTGGAGCCCAGACCCACCTTGCTCATGGCTTCTGCGATGGCGTCAACCATGCCTCCCACCAACCCCACTTCACTGGCCGCTTCATTCAGCGTCACCATGATGTCGTCCACCGCCTCTTTCATGAGCTGGGCAGCCTCTGTGATCGCATCGTGGGTGTGCTGTGCCTGAGAAGGGAAAGGGGAGAGGGAATTGTGAACTGCTTCTTTAAGCAGAAGAAAATGGTACCAAGTCTCTTAAGAACCATTTCACTTCTTTTAAGCATAACCTTAAAAAGCAGAATATAAAAATATATCCCCATTACAGAACACAGCGATGTATTTTATATTTTTCCTTTCATTGATTATGTTTGTACATTTGTTTGCAAAATAAAAATCAGAAAAACAGATAAAAAAGATCTCTTTTTATTATCAAAAGGAAAAATAAAACTGTAATTTCAAAAAGCCTTATGACTAATTTTATGTTACTATGTTCAGCATGGTAGAAAGAGAATGCCACAGATCCCCAAATATAACAAGTTGACATATTTCATTTAAAAAAAAGCGCTAATATAAAGAAAATGTGTTCACATCCAATGCGTTTGTCTTCAAAGCTGCCCAACACACTGTAATTCCCAAAGAAGATTGGATTATGAAAATGTAGGCACATAGAGAAGACATAAATCTGTAAAAGACTTAGCAGGCTTTGCAACTATGTCACAAATCACACCGCCATGAAGTTGGAAGAATGAATGAGGACAGACACTCTGCAGGCAAAGACCCGAGTGGTCATGACGCCCTAAGACAGTACCCTGGAGATGCCCCAACTGCAGGTATGTCCCTGTGTGTGAAGCACAATGGCGGCGCCGGGCTCCCTGACAGACACCTCAGATGCAGTAAGATGCAGGAAAACCTGGGCTCTAGTTCCTGCTCTATGCTAAGTAGCTAAGTGGCCCTGAGCTTGGCTTCCTAAGCAAAATAGAAATAATGATAACAACCCTAGGAAGTGGAGTTCTGATGAGATCATATGGGGCAGACATCGTGTTAATTTATAGTAAGAGCAGTCTAGTCAGGGCCTGTGCTCGTAACTGGGAAATCTGATCTAATGCTGGGCCGGTAGTGTCAGAATTGCACTGCACCCAGGCACTGCATGCAGCGGCCACGGTAGGCCCCTGCCCACCCTCAGGGGGAGGTGACCATTCCAAAGAGTCGAAGACATTGCATCTTTACTTTAGTAGATGAGAAGGTAAGGATGCCAGTGAGAGAAGGTCAACGACAACCCTTCTAATTTAAATAAATGAGAAGACTTCCATGAAAAGGGTACGTGAACCAAGAAGAGTTCTTCCAAAGTGACATCTCATAAGATGTAAAATATGTTGATCACATATGGTATCCGTGAGGCAACTGTGTCGGGATGGAAATGTTAATAACTATTACTACTAAAATTACTTTAGAAGATAACAATGAAAACTACCTGGAGCAACAAACATTCCTTGAGTCTTTACCAGACTGTGTCCACCTGCTCTATTTCTGAGGCCCTCCATGGGGCGAGGAGGCAGGATCTCTAGACTTACTTACCCTCCTCCCTGGCCAGCCTCCTCACAGGTCCACTCCCTCACCCTCTATCTGCAGGGACTGGCTCTCTTCTCCTCCTCCCCTCTCCCTTCCACCCAAATCAAGGCCCCAGACCTGGGTGTGACTGAGCCTTTCCCCCTCCTCCCCCCAACCGTCTGGCTACAATGGCAGGAGGGACTGTCATGCGGGGCAGCCTGCGGGGTCTCTGGTCCCGCTCCCCACATAAGAACGCAGGACATGGTGAGGCCAAAAAGGAATACCCACGGAGCCACAGGTAGGGGAGTCGAGGAGAGAGGAGGAGACTGAAGGAGAGTGGAGGAGAGTCGGTCGGTTGGCAGCAAAGCGGACAGCAGGTCGCACGTCGTGTAAACCCAGCCTTCAGTGAGACCATAGTGGTATGTGTGGGGACAGAGCCCCAAAAAGCAGTTTCCAGGCTCTCGGCCTCACGTGGAAAGGTGCTGGCTCAGGTAGTAAATGGCCATCGACTGTGATCAAATGGCCATCAGCTGTGGCTAGTTGGCCGTCAGCTGTAACCAGTGAGCTATTGACCTCTAATATAACTGCTGTGGCTATGCTAGCAGAAAAAATGGGGGCTAGCAAGAAGATGGTGGCTGGCATGCACGGACTGCAGTTAGCACGGCGGAGTACGGGTTGCGATTGCAGAGAAGTGGACGGCAGGTTGCAGACAGTGTGGCTCCTGCTTCCTGTGTCTCCAACCCAGCTGCCAGCGAGACTATAGAGATATGACTCCCCTACCTATGGCTCCGTGGGTGTTCCTTTTTGGCCTCACCATATCCTGCGTTCTTATGTGGGGAGCGGTACAGAGACCCCTGCACAACAGAGTCATACCACTATAGTCTTGCTAGCAGCTGGGTTGGAGACACAGGAAGCAGGAGCCACACTGTCTGCAACCTGCTGCCCACTTCTCTGCAATCTGCAACCCGCACTCCGCCGTGCTAACTGCAATCCGCGCTTGTCAGCCACCATCTTCTTGCTAGCCCCCATTTTTTCTGCTAGCATAGCCACAGCAGTTATATTAGAGGTCAATAGCTCACTGGTTACAGCTGACGGCCAACTAGCCACAGCTGATGGCCATGCAATCACAGTTGATGGCCATTTACTACTAGAGCCAGCACCTTTCTATGTGAGGCCGAGAGCCTGGAAACTGCTTTCTGGGGCTCTGTCCCCACAGGAACCCTGAGTGAGAACTACCTCTCAGAGCTCTGAGGATTTGTAAAGCCACCAGAGAAAATATTAAGGTGGTGTTAAGTAATTCAGTTTTAGGATGGCTTCTTTTCAGCAATAGCCAACTGGAATAGTACCTAAGAAGGGCTCCTAATCTAGCCTTGGGATCCAGAAGACTTCTTGGAGGAGGTGTCCAGGCTGTGAAGCTGAGATCTGGAGGAAGAATCCAGATGCTAGCAGAGTTGATGGGGTGAGGGAGAAGGGGAAGCCTTCCAGGCGAAACACGTGGCCTGTGCAAAGGTCCAGAGGTGAGAAGGAATATGTATTGTGAAGATGAGGTGAAGCACCATATGTAAACTGTCTGGCACAGGGTTTCCAGGTGGGAATTCCCACGCGTTCTCAGGAATTTTTTTCGCCTTCCCTTCCCCAAATCCCAAGATAGAAACTGTTCTCCACGATAAATCATTTCCACAAAGTGACGGCCAATACTACCCACCACTGGGGTTCAAGGAGCTGATTTTCCTGATTTCCCGACGAACTTTTCTTGGGATTTGGGAACAGAAAAGCGAAAAAAATTCCTGGCGTCATAGGAATGGTGGCAGCGGGACGCACTTTCTGAGTTCTCCTCCAGATCTTATTACAAATGGGACCTATAACCCATCAAAGAACTCTTTGCTCATCACCCAGAACAGCTAAGAGACTCGTGGATTACTTGAAGTTAAGGATTACTTGAAGGTGCGCTAATTGGGCGCGCAGGAGAAGGAAGAAAGGGAGCAGAGTGAAAACTCGTGGGCCCACGGCAGGGTCCCGACCGGTGCCGCAGTGGCGGTGGCGGCGGCGGCAGCAGCAGCGAAAACCGCGGTGGCACCCGCAGTTCTGGGCACGCACGGGATCCCAGGGCGGAACGGAGAGTATCGAGACCAGGAGGTGGGCTCTTTCCCTGCGTCCCACAGCTGATTTCTCCCGCTGGGAGGGCGGCCAGTGGGCCCTAGGGCAGACAAAGAACACAGACTCCATACCTGGACCCCGCCCCCCCCGCTCTTCCAATCCTACCCCTGCCCTTCCAGAGACTTAAACTGGCCCCTGAACTGAGGAGTAGTGTCAGATTACAGAGGAGCCGTAGTAGTGCTCAGGCTCTGGGAAGACTGACGGGCAGCTCTGATCCAGGGAAGAGGCTGGGAAGAGTGTGATTTTGGCTGGGCTAGGAGAGAAGAGACTCCTCCACCCCCAGCCACCACCTTTTCTGGCCTGCGGGAAGAGGGTGACGCGCGGCTGGGCTGGGAGAGAGAAGACCCCTTCATCCCCAGCCCCCACCCTTTCTGGCCTGCCTAGGGCGGGGCAAGTGCTACTGCCGAGACACTCCCAGAGATCAGCAGTAAGCGGCAGACTCAGCTCTGGGCTTTCAGCAGCTCAGAAATCTCCTGCCCGCACCCCACCCCCATACACACACACACTGAAGAAGTGCCCTAAGACTCAGGAGTACTGGACATGGGGCTGGTGGTGCTACTTTCAGTGTGCATATGTGCAGGCAAGGGCAGAAACTGCACTGACTTTGTAAAAACTATCATCCAGACCCCTCAGGCCCACGCATTTAAATCTACAGTCCCAAAGTCACTCTGGGCACCAGGTGACCGGCTCTGCCTGCACAATAAGCAGGGGGCTCTTTGGTACAACAGAGGACAACCTGGACATTACTTGGTGGGCTTAAGCCAAGACTGGCGCTGCTTTTTGTTTTGTTTTGTTTTGTTTTGTTTTGTCTTTATATCTTTGATATCTTTGCCTGTGTCGAGTGGGGGTTATCGGGTGTTTTTACATGTGAATGTATTTGATTTTTTCTTTGTTGTGGTTGTTGCTGTTGTGCTTGGTGATTTGCTTTGTTCTGAAACTGCCCTACCAGGGCCCAGCTTAAGAGGCACAAGATTCAACATATCCAGAGGCCAACTCCAGACCAAACCACAGTACTACTGGGTTTGACCTACAAGTCACACACCCAGAGGGAATTCTCTGCAGGCACTAGAGCCCACAGAGGCCAAACCACATTTAAGTGGTCAATCCTCACTCAGCAGAACGCCCTGTGGGGGGCAGAGCCAAGTCTCACAACGAGTCAGCCTAGGAGTTAACCCCACCTACTCACAAGCAAAAAGCAATTAAAGATCTTCTTGAACAGGACAATATACACAACACAAGAGTCACCTTTGCAGCACACGCAGAGGAGAAGAACGAAGTAGTGCAAGTCAAATATAAAGAACACATACTACATAAGATAACCTAGCAAGAACTAAGAACTCTAGGGGATCTACCTAACACATCAAAGCAAACACAGAGAGTCAGCCAGAATGGGGAAACAAAAATACACGTCCCAAATAAAAGAACAGAAGAAACCTCCACAACTGGAACCAAATGAAGCAGAGGTAACCAACCTTTCAGAGACAGAGTTCAGAACACTGGTGATAAGAATGTTTAAGGAGCTTAGAGAAGACATAAAGAAGGATGTAGAAATTATAACGAACAACCAGTTAGAACTAAAGAACACAATTACCGAAATTAAGAACTCACTTGAAGGAATGACCAACAGGTTAGATGAAGCAGAGGATCGAATCAGCGACTTAGAAGACAAGGTAGCAGAGATCACCCAAACGGAACAACAGAAAGAAAAAAGAATAAAAAACAATGAGGATGGTTTAAGAGACCTCTGGGATAACATCAAGTGCAACAACATGTGCATCATAGGAATACCAGAAGGTGAAGAGAGGAAGCAAGGGATTGAGAACATATTTGAAGTAATAATGTCCGAAAACTTCCCCAACCTGATGAAGGAAACCAACATACAAGCCCAGGAAGTGCAGAGAGTTCCAACCAGGGTAAACCCAAACAGGTCCACACCAAGACACATTATAGTTAAAATGGCAAAGCTTAAAGACAAAGAGAGAATCCTAAAAGCAGCAAGAGAAAGACAGAGGGTTACATACAAGGGAACTCCCATAAGACTATCAAAATATTTTTCTACAGAAACATTGAAGGCCAGGAGGGAGTGGCAGGAGATACTCAAAGTGATGGAAAACAAAGGCCTACAACCTAAATTGCTTTATCCAGCAAGGCTATCATTTAAAGTTGACGGGGAGATAAAGAGCTTTCCAGAAAAAAATAAGCTAAAGGAATTTATTACCACCAAGCCAGCATTGCAAGAAATACTAAAAGGACTTCTGTAAATAGAAGAAAGATCAAAACAATCTAACTACAAATTTAAAAATGGCAATAACTATGTACCTATCAATAATCACTTTAAATGTAAACAGATTAAATGTTCCAATCAAGAGACATAGGGTGGCTGACTGGATAAGAAAGCAAGACCCTTGTATACGCTGTATACAAGAGACTCACCTCAGAACAAAAGACACACACAGGCTGAAAGTGAAGGGTTGGAGTAAGATATTTCATGCAAATGGAAATGAGAAAAAAGCTGGAGTTGCAATACTTATATCTGACAAAATAGACTTTAAAATGAAGAACATATTAAAAGATAAAGATGGGCACTATATAATAATAAAGGGATCGATCCGACAAGAGGACATAACCCTAGTAAACATCTATGCACCCAACATAGGAGCACCTAAATATATAAAACAGTTACTGACTGACATAAAGACAGATATCAACAGTAACACTATCATAGTAGGGGACTTCAACACACCTCTGACAACAAGGGACAGGTCTTCCAGACAGAAAATCAATATGGAAACAACAGCCTTAAATGATACATTGGACCACTTGGATCTAATCGATATTTTCAGAACATTTCACCCCAATGCTGCAAAATACACGTTTTTCTCAAGCACACATGAAACGTTTTCCAAGATAGACCATATGTTAGGCCACAAAACAAGTCTTGATAAATTTAAGAAAATTGAAATCTTACCAATTGTCTTCTCTGATCACAATGCTATGAAATTAGAAATGAACTACAGGAAAAAAACTGGAAGACACACCAATTCATGGAGGCTGAATAACTTATTACTAAATAATGAATGGGTCAAGCAGGAGATCAAGGAAGAAATCAAAAGATATCTCGAGACAAACAAAAATGAAAACACGATGACCCAGAATCTATGGGATGCCGCGAAAGCAGTCCTAAGAGGGAAATTCATAGCTTTGCAGGCCTACCTAAAGAAACAAGAAACATCACTAATCAACAGTTTATCTTCACACTTAAGGGATCTGGAAAAAGAACAGCAAAATAAGCCCAAAGGGAGCACAAGGAAGGAGATAATAAAGATCAGAGCAGAAATAAATGAAATAGAAACCAGAAAAACAATACAAAAGATCAATGAATCCAAGAGTTGGTTCTTAGAGAAGATAAACAAAATCGACAAACCGTTAGCCAGACTCATTAAAAAAAAGAGAGAGAGGACCCAAATTAATAAAATCAGAAATGAAAGAGAAGAAGTGACAACGGACAACGCAGAAATACAAAAAGTTTTAAGAAGTGACTATGAGCAACTATATGCCAACAAATTTGACAATCTGGAAGAAATGGACAATTTTCTAGAGGCGTACAACCTTCCAAGGCTAACTCAAGAAGAAACAGAAAACCTGAATAGACTGATTACCACCAGGGAAATTGAATCAGTAATCAAGAATCTCCCAACAAACAAAAGCCCTGGACCAGATGGCTTTACAGGTGAATTTTACAAAACGTTCAAAAAAGAATTATCACCTATTCTCCTCAAGCTCTTCCAAAAAATCCAGAAGGAGGGAAGACTCCCAAACACTTTTTACGAAGCCACTATCACCCTGATCCCAAAATCAGACAAAGACACCACAAAAAAAGAAAACTACAGGCCGATATCTCTAATGAACATAGATGCAAAAATCCTCAACAAAATATTAGCGAACAGAATTCAGCAATACATTAAAAAGATCATACACCATGATCAAGTGGGATTCATTCCTGGTATGCAAGGTGGTTCAACATCCGCAAATCAATTAATGTGATACACCACATTAACAAAATGAAAAATAAAAATCACATGATCATTTCAATAGATGCAGAAAAAGCATTTGATAAAATCCAACAGCCATTTATGATAAAAACCCTTAAGAAAGTGGGAACAGAGGGATCATATCTCAACATAATAAAAGGCCACATATGACAAACCCACAGCTAACATCATACTCAATGGGGAAAAGCTAAAACCATTCCCCCTAAGATCAGGAACAAGGCAAGGTTGCCCACTATCTCCGCTTCTATTCAACATAGTGCTAGAAGTTCTAGCCACAGCAATCAGACAAGAAAAAGAAATAAAAGGCATCCAAAATTGGTAAGGAGGAAGTAAAATTATCATTATATGCAGATGATATGATACTATTTAGAGGGAACCCTAAAGACTCCACCAAGAAGCTATTAGAGCTGATAGATGAATTTAGAAAAGTAGCAGGATACAAAATTAATATTCAGAAATCAGTTGCATTTGTATATACCAATAATAAAACATCAGAAGGAGAAATTAAAAAAACAATCCCATTTACAATTGCTCCAAAGACTATAAAATACTTGGGAATAAATTTAACCAAAGAAGTAAAAGATCTGTACTCAGAAAATTATAAGACACTGAAGAAAGGAATGAAAGAAGATATAAATAGATGGAAACACATATCATGTTCATGGTTAGGAAGAATTAATATAGTTAAAATGTCCATACTGCCTAAGGCAATATACATATTCAACGCAATTCCTATCAAACTACCAACGACGTTTTTCACAGAAATAGAACATATAATCCTAAAATTTATATGGGACCATAAAAGAGCCCATATAGTCTCAGCAATCTTGAGAAATAAGAACAAAGTGGGAGATATAACAATACCTGACTTCAAATTATACTACAAGGCTACAGTAATCAAAACAGCATGGTACTGGCATAAAAACAGACACATAGATCAATGGAACAGAATAGAGAGTCCAGAAATAAATCCATGCCTATATGGCCATTTAATCTATGCCAATGGAAGCAAGAATGTACGATGGGGTAAAGACAGTCTATTCAATAAATGGTGCTGGGAAACCTGGACAGACACATGCAAAATAATGAAGCTGGACCACCTCCTTACACCATATACAAAAATAAATTCAAAATGGCTTAAAGACTTAAATGTAAGATCTGAAACCATAAAATACCTGGAAGAAAATATAGGAAGAAACTTCACAGACATTACCCGGAGTAAGATTTTTACTGATATATCCCCTCGCACGAGGGAAGTAAGAGAAAAAATAAACATGTGGGATTATATCAAACTAAAAAGTTTTTTCACAGCAAAGCAAACCATCAATAAAACAAAAAGGGATCCTACTGAATGGGAAAAGATATTTGCCAATGATATATCTGATAAGAAGGGATTAATATCACAAATCTATAAAAAACTCACTCAACTCAACTCCAAAAAAACAAACGACCCAATTAAAAAATGGGCAGAGGACTTGAAGAGACATTTTTCTAAAAAGGACATACAGATGGCAAACAGACATATGAAGAAATGCTCAACCTCACTAACCATCAGAGAAATGCAAATAAAAACCACAATGAGATACCACCTCACCCCAGTCAAAATGGCTATCCATCAATAAATCAACAAACAACAAGTGCTGGAGCGGATGTGGAGAAAAGGGAACGCTTGTGCACTGTTGGTGGGATTGCAGATTGGTGCAGCCACTATGGAAAACAGTATGGAGGTATCTCAAAAATCTGAAAATGGAACTACCCTATGATCCAGTAATTCTACTCCTAGGTATCTATCCGGAGAAATCCAAAACTCCAATTCAAAAATCTTTATGCACTCCTATGTTTATTGCAGCACGATACACAATAGCTAAGAAATGGAAACAACCGAAATGCCCATCGGTAGATGACTGGATTAAGAAACTGTGGTACATTTATACAATGGAGTATTACGCAGCCATAAAGAAGAAAGAAATCTTACCATTTGCAACAGTATGGATAGACCTAGAGAACATTATGTTAAGTGAAATATGTCAGACAGAGAAAGATAAGTACCATATGATCTCACTTATATGCGGAATCTAAAGAAAAGAATAAGTGAATGAACTAATCAGAAACAGTTTTGGAGACAAAGAGGAAAAACTGAGCGTTGCTAGATGGGCGGGGGGGTGGGGGTAAGGGGGAAGGTGAGGGGATCAGAAAACAATCAGTAACCACAAGATGGCCACGGGGTTTGAAAATTAATCTGGGGAACGTAATTTAGTGGTTACCAGAGGCTAAGGGGGTTGGGGGGTGGGAGATGAGGGTGAGGGGGATCAAATATATGGTGATGGAAGGAGAACTGACTCTGGGTGGTGAACACACAATGTAATTTATAGATGACGTGATACAGAATTGTACACCTGAAATCTATGTAATTTTACTGACAATTGTCACCCCAATAAATTAAATAATAATAATAATAATAATAATAATAATAATAAAAGAAAAAATTCCTGAGAACGGGCAGGAATCCCACCTGGAAACGCTAGTCTGGCACAATACCTGGCACACAGCCCCTACCCCCCTTCCCGTTATCTCTCACCCACTTCAGCCCATCTCTCCAACTAGACTGCATGTTCCTTCCAGACAATTTACTCTGCTTCCCTCTAGAAGCACAATCTTCACAGGAAATGAAGGGCTTGATAAAGTCACCAGGTGGGGCTCAGTAATGGGTGAGAATTTTATTTTCCGAGAAATTTTTACAAGGATAACCTTCACAGGCTGTTGGTGCAAATTTCTCCTCTGGAGAAGCTGATTTGGAAATAAATGGAACCATCTGTTTATATGCTGTGAAACAGGCATGGGTGGCAGAGCTGAGGGCAGAGACGAGGCTTGGGGGAGTCAGAACAGAAGTGGCCCTCCTGAGCTACCGACTGGGCTCACTCAGACTGTGATAACATTAGCTCTTTTGACTAGACCAAGAACACCTGGCGACAGTCATGTGGGTGCTGGCAAGATACCAAGAGCTCCAATGTACTTTGCACAGTGCAAGAGCCAACCTGTGGGCTCAATGTGACTTGCATACCAGGTTTAAAATCTATGTTCTTATATCTTCAGTCAGGTAGTTTAGCATTTTACAGGGGGGGATCCAGGAACAACACATGTCAAACCAGGGAACAGCGGCAGGAGCGAAGACACTGCCGGCATCTCAGAGGGACACCTTAGTGCCAGGCACGGTACTGATCCCCGCTGTGGGTTGCCTTAATCCTCACAGCCCACTGGAAGGTGGGGATTGGACGACGTCCCTGCCTGGGACCCCTGTGACAGTCACAACCTGAAAATGGGAGCTCAAGCACTAGAGCTTACAGACCTGGTGGATGACAATTGCCACCGACCAGCTGGCCATCTGCTGAATTTATATGCTACTGGTCCACAGGAAAATGAGCATATGGCCAGATCAGATCGAATTTATCAGCGCTGCTGAAAAAGTAAACCTTAAGGTAGGGAACACACCATCTACAAGAGAAGGTTTCAGCCAATCCTCCCAAACAAGGGGCTTTTAAACAAGGCAAAGCCACCTGGGTACCACGTGACAAAGGCAAGCGGCCTCAGGACCTGCCCCACTCCTAGAGATTGGCTGGGCTGCCCTCACTCAGCACCCACCTGGCCCTGGCTCTCTCAGGTCTATCCGCGACCGAGGGCTCCACATTTGCCTATGAACTTGTTGCCAGTTCCCAGTGCCAAAATTTGCTCCTTGGAGCACCGCACGGCCCAGCCTGCATACGTCTTCCAATTTCTAGTAGCATGCTATCAGACGAGGCCCTGGAACTGCACTCAGGGTGGAATAGTAAATTTTGGCTGGTCTTTGCCCCAGGTGACTCTGGGGGAGCCTCTAAGCAAGCTCTTAGCACTTCCCAAGGGACCGGAGGCTCTCTTATTCACTGTGGGCCCTCGGACCACACATCAGTTCACGCTAACGAGGTGATTCATGGTGGTCCCCAGGTCGTTTCGGGACAGGGGCTGCTCACACTGGAAAGACCAATCAGGTGATTAGAGGGTTGGGGTTTTGAGCTCTGACCTCTGACCTCTGGGGGAGATGAGGGAACTGGAGGTTATATCATCGGTCCTATGACTGAATTCAATCCGCCAAGCCTCCATAATGGAATCCCAATAAAAACTCTGGACAGTGAAGCTGGAGTGAGCTTTTCTGACTGGTGCTGCACATCAATATGCTGGGAGGGTGACACGTCCTGAGGACATGAAAGTTTCGTGTTTGGGATCCCCTCCCAGCCCTCATCCTCTGGGTCTCTTCTTTTGGCTGGTTTGTGTCCTTTAAAATAAAACTGTATTTCTAAGTAGAGCAATTTCCTGAGTTCCGTGAGTCATTCCAGCAAATTATGGAACCTTAGGTGTAGTGAGAACTCCTGAACTTGTAGCCAGTTGCTCAGAGTGAGAGTGGCCTGAAAACCGTGGAGCTTGTGACTGGTGTGTGAATTCAGGGCACTCTAGTGGGGGCCTGTGCCCTTAAGCTGGGAAATCTGACCTCATGGCCGGTACTCAGTGTCAGAATTACACTGTACCCAGGCATTGGGTTTACCCAGGCAGCGGCCATGGCTGCCCTGACCCTCCTCAGGAGGAGACGACCCTTCCAAAAGGCCCCCAAAGTTGCATCTTTACTTTGATAGATGAGATGGTAAGGAAGCCAGTGAGAGATGGTAAATGCTCTCTCTCGAGTAATTACAGAATTCTAAGAAAAGGCTATGTGAGCCATAGAAACTGGCCCAGTCTGCAAGATCGAGAAGCTGTGGGAATCCAGAAGCGTTCTTCAAATAGGACATGTGAGGAGATGGGAACTATTCAGATCATAGATGGTTACCCTCGAGGTGACTGTGGTAGGAAGGCAATGGAGTAAACTGGTAATTTAGGCTGATTACTGGTTTCATGACACAGAGATGTGCAGATTGTTTTATTTTGATGATGGAATTCTGAAAAATGACATCCCCTGTGCATAACCCTTTAGAGAGAGTGTCTCATACAAATACATTCTGATTTATAAAAAAGATGGAAGGTGTGGCTTTCTCTAAATCTCACTTAGAATGAGATGACTATTGGAGTACAGTCAATAATATTGTGATAGCATGGTATGGTATCAGCTGGCTGCTGGACTTAACATAGCGGTCACTTTTTTAGGTATATAAATGTTGAATAACTATGATATATACCTGAAACTAATATAATATTGTATGCTAGTTATACTTTAATAAAATTAAAAAAAAATAAATTTAAAAAATTGCCAGCAAATCTGTACATTCATATTAAAACAAAGTACACATTTGGGAAAAGAGGTGAAATTTGCTTGCCAAGTATCTGCTCTCCCAGATGGCCTCAGGAAAGTGTCAGAAGCACATTTTGGAGGCGCAGCAGTAAATCATGAAACTGTTCTTTAAACTCCCTAGAAAACGTAAAGGCACTCTCTCCACACTGAGGCACCCAAACTACAAAAACACATCCTTGTTCTTTGCTGTCCCAGAAATGCACTACCTTCCCGTCTACTTGTGCTGAGGAATCCTCTAGAAGGCCTGTTCTCCTTCGCTCCACATGTTTAAGTTTTACAGTTCCTTAAATGGTCAGCTGAGAGCCACCCTCTTCTGTGAAGCCTCCTCTGATTACTCCTCACCCAGGAATGGTTCCTGTAACTCCCGTGGCAAACCTCTTGATCACATAGCCTAGTGTAAAATCACATACCCGGGCCAGCTGAGCACACTGGTTTCAGACACCCACAGACCAAGTGGGCTGTCAACTAAGGCATGCTTAAATAACCAACAGCAATCTGTTAAGTGGAGTCAGCAGGCCCAACAGTGAGCTTGTTATTTTAGGTTCTGGAGGGACCCCTTGTTACTGTTCCTCGCGGCACAACACAGAAGAAAAATCAGACTCTGTCCTTTTTTGGAAACGTCTGAAGTCTACTTCCAAGGGAACCTGACCTCTTCATTACAGCGTTTTAACTACAAAGCCCAAGGTAGCAGGCATAGACATCACAGGAGTTTGGAAAATGGGAGAAGGCTACAGGGGGCAGATCTCAACTTTGGTAGAGGGGAAAACACAAGTAATTAAAACTGCCCCCCAGTGGACAGGCGGTGTATTTGCTAAGTGCTGCAGGCAGCAGTAGTGGGGCCCTGCAGGGGAGCGGAATGCAGAAGGGAGCTCTGGGGGCTGGAGAATGCATGGAGAAGGGGCGCAGTGGGGTGAGGGTGAGGTTACACAGCAAGGCCTTGTAATCACATGATTCATTAACACCCCAGGCTCTGGTGTTAATGGGCAGCCACTTTTTTTTTTTAAACACCTACTGTGTCAGGCGCTTTATCTCATTTTTTTAAAGTTTTTTTTTTTTTTAAATTGAATTTATTGGGGGTGACAATGGGTAGTAAAATTAAATAGGTTTCAAGTATACAATTCTATAATACATCATCTATATATTTAATCTCTACAACTACCCTAGAGAGACATTCATTAACTCTATTGTGTAGAGGAGGAAACAAAGACATGAAGTAATTTGCTCGCAAGAGGCAGAGCTGGGATTTGAATCCAATTATGTCAGACCCCAAAGCAGGAGTTATTTTTCACCAAATCAAAGCTACTGATAACCATTAAACTACATTTTAACCACATTTCCTCTGCAAACAGGGACACATGACATCTAACACATACTACATATACACATACATACATCACCTAACACATAGCAAATAGCACCTATTGAATATCTGCCGAAAGAATGGCACCCAGGGTGATTAAGTCTGTGCAGCAGGCCTCCTAGGAGAGGGCCCCAAGGACAACTTGTAGCATCCCAGATGTCCTTTGTGACAAGCCTGTCAGGGTTTGCAGACAGAGTGCAGGTTGAATGACATCAGTGAGGAGATAGACATAAACACCTGTCTTGCCTTCACTCACACACAGCTAAGTTCATCACCAAATGCTTCATTGACACCAAATGATCATTCTCTGAAAACTTCCACTCTGGTGGTCTCCAGCCACCATTTCTAAGCAGAGGATGTCACTGGAAGGCTTATACTACAAATGCTGTCAAACACAAGGGTCTCTTGGTATAAAACAGAATTCCACAAGGAGCTCTCAATTTGCAGTCCAAGCAGATGTGGTAGTATCTTAAAGATCCAGAAAATTCCTATTTCGAATTATTCTCCTGGGAATGAAACCCTCTTAGGTAGGAGTGAAGCCATGTGGCTGTTTTAACAGCCCCCGAGAAAAGACAAGGCAGAATAGGTCCTGAAGGCAAGTCCCGGCTCTTCCAGGTTGGGGAGGATGCAGAGGGGGCTGGCCCGGGTCTGGGGCACCTATCACCAATTGACCACAGTCAAAAGGGCACTCCTGCTCTTGCTGCTCTACCCAACCACTTCAGCAACTGGACTTATTTTTTTTTCAGAAGACTCAGAACAGCTGGAGGGCAGTGGCCGGCTCTTAACATTTTTAGCACTCCCAGAATTAGGCTCTTAATAGTTGTCAGATATGTTACATGGATGAAAAACGTAGCATAGAAAATGCAAGTCTAAGACTTTATTCATGCTGCTACCAGAATGGCTTTCCTAAACTACTGCTGGGTTGCGTCCTTCCCCTCTGCTTACAATAAAACCCAAATTCCTTAGCACGGAAGAGGAGACCTGTGACAGTACTGCCCAGTCTATCCTCCAACCCCTGTCCCCACACTCTGCATGTTCCACATACACCAGATTGCGTGCTACTTTCTGAAGATACAGAATTCTTTTAAAACCCTATCTGTGCCTTGTACATGCTGGTCCCTCTTCCCAGTATGCACCTAGCCACTCTTATGCACCACGTAATTTCCTTTTTTGAGACCAACCAAACATGTCCCCTCTTCCCTGCAGTTTTCCTGGACCCCTCTTTAGTGCTTGCTTTGCGCTGAGTTGGCCTGTGTTTTCCACAGGGCGTGGGGTTGGTCCTGACTCTGCATCAACCTCTCCTATCATCTCAAGACAACTTACATAAGCACTCTCAGCTTCTGTTTCCACATCTATAACCTTCTTGCCTCATAGAATATTCATAAAGATTAAGTCAGAAGAGGATATAAGGGATAACAGGTGACGACACTCAATAACTGTTACTGAGTTTGCCTGAAAATAAGATCTAGCCAGACAATCATCTCTAAGGTGTCTTTTGGAGCAAAAATTGATATAAGACCCGGTATTGTATTGTATTATATTATATTATATTATATTATATTATATTATATTAACCGGGTCTTATATTAATTTTTGCTCCAAAAGACGCCTTAGAGATGATTGTCTGGCTAGATCTTATTTTCAGGGAAACATGGTAGCTCTGAGACCACTATTTTGCGATTCTCTTAAATCCAGAGTCTTCTCTACTGTCCCATGCTACCAATTTGAAAACCTTACAGCTGTAACAGAACATGAAAAAATACATACACATATATGCATTCCTCTAGCTTTTATGTAAGGATCCTACACAAGCGTTTCCAGTCAGCGATCCCCTCAGGTTAGTCTGCTTAGGTGAAGACCCATTAAGATCAGATTGATCATAAGGGGCAGCTGCCAGAAGGGACAACTAGCAGGAGGAGCCCCACCCTCCTCTCCAGGGACCAGAACCTTGAGGAAACTTAAGGCGCATAATGGTTTCACAAGTAAAACAATCACTCTGATGCAAATATCATCCCTGAGAGAAAATGACATGCTGTTGTCATCTTTGGCTGCTTACAGTAGCTGGGTGACACAATTGGCTGAAGAAATGTTCCACTTGCAAATTGGTAAGGAAGATTTTCATATTAAACTACTGCCCCCAAGGCAATAGCAACACATGCCATGGGTGACCTTGCACCACCTTTCACTTTGACCTTGAGTCCCAGGAATGGAAACAACATTCACTGGAAAACAACAGAGCTGTGCTTTGTGCAAGCTGGGTGTCAACACTGAGCAGGTGCCGGCAGACATTACAGTTTTTATTCCCATAATAACCACATAATGTGTTTTTCTTCCCTAAGGACGCTTGCCTACACATTCTTTCATGGAAAAAACAACTTATAAATATGCATTAATTATGTGAATTTGTTGCTTTTCCCTCTTAAAGATTCCTGGGAAGGCCAATAGAGGATTATTTCCCACATCTGAGTGGGAAATCAAATGTCACCAACTAGGAATTGGAGGTGTTTTCCCTGGAGGGACGCAATACAGAGAGATGTGCGATGGCTTCTCAGTGGTCCTAGTGAGTCCTCGGCAGCCTGAACTGTACCTTGGGGTTCCCTCCACCTTCTTTGGCTGCATACAACATCTGCAGGGCAGACTCTGCGAGCGTCTTGGTCTGGTCCAGCACTGTCATCTGCTGCTGATGGTCCAGAATCTTGGAGGCGACACCAACTGCAGCCAAGATCAAGGGCTCAAAGTAACTTGCGAGCTGTGTCACCTTCAAAGACAAAACAGCCACAGAAGCATCATGTAAATACAGGTATTTCCTTTAGGGGCCCCATTGGTGGGACAAGAATGGGATGGGACGACATACAGGGACAGGCAGATATGCTGAACTTTATTTCTGCTTGTGTTTTTCTATTATACAATCCAGTGTCATGAATTAGAGTCGCCATCTTATATATTAGATCCGTGGACCTTATTCGTTGCTCAACTTTCCTTTTGAAAGTACTTGCTGATTAACCAACTTGCTTGGGTTTACTTCCTCTGGGGAGCTCTTTGTCTCGTCTTTCATCACGGCAGAAGTGCCAAGAAATCCAATCTGAGATCCAGAGTTAGGAGTGAGAATTTTACAAATTTTAATTTCCCAAATAGCAAAGCTTTTGAGAGCACCTTACAAACTCACAAATTCTTACTTCACAAGGGGCACCTTACCAACTTGGCAGGAAGGGGGATAGGAGAGGGGCTGGGAAGGAGGACAGATGAGAAAAGAAGCCTGAGAAGAACAGTACCCTAGAAGTTTCTAGGAAGCTAATTTAACTGCCCTCTGTCCTGAGCATTTTGACCAAACTGGATTTGGAATAAAAGCAAAAATGATTTCACCTCAGCCTAGATGTTCTGTTTATGATTAGCCCAACCTAGGAAAACAAAAAAACCTATCACGACAGCTAACCACTGTTCCTGCAGAGGCCAGTCTCCAGTAGGGCAGCACTACAGACGGCACATATATGCTCACCAAAGCTCACCAGCTGGCTGACTCATGTCCCATTTATTGGGTGCATCCCGTAAGCCGGGCTTTCTGCTAAATGTTTGCCGTGCATTTTCTCATCTAGTCTCCACGACAACTGTATGAGGTAGATACAAATGAAGCACCCTAGGTTTAGATGGGTGCAACAACCCACTCAGCCTCATGCAGCCGAGAAGTGGTGCTGAGTCAGGAACCAGGCGCTCCACTCCACAGCCCAGGTTCTTGACCGATGCTGGACTGTCTGCTACTTTGCATTTTTATTCCAGTTCTGCTGAGTTGTAATATCGGATTTTAGAAGTCTATTGTGTGGTATTTGTAGCTTTGTGAAACACTTTAATGTCCGAGAAAAATACAGCAGTACCCATCTACCTAGCATCCAGAATATCACACTTACTTAACATTTTGCTGTCTTTCCTTCAGGTATCCTAATCTATTCACACTCAGATAAAACCCAATGACACTGATTACAGTTTTCTGTTCAACTCCTCATTTTGTGTGACAATTACTAATTGCTTGATTATTCCCATCAAGTGTATTTAAGCTCTAACATTTAGGCAACAGTTCCCTTAGTGCTTCTTCCCATCACACGGAGGGAGAACGTGATGGGGACGTAGGTAGCAAGGCCATTTCACATGAACCGTGGCAGTCGCTGGGTCAGAAACAAAGCAGGGGGTGGGGGTTTGGGAGGGTGGTAGTTGGGACGAGGTGGGGGGGGTGTCTAAAATATTAAAGCTCATTGAAGCTTACGGTGAGGCAAGACTATCAGCTAGCAATGAATATACTTTTACTTGTTTATCTCTGAGGCTAGTCAACTGACATACAGTTTTCAAAGCACGTGAGCAGGGCTGCTGCTGACCCTTATGGTGCTTTGTATAAATTCTAAAGAGGCTTCCCCTCTTCTGGGCAGACACTCCAGATGCCAAGCACACGATGTAGCTGGATTTCGGCCCACTCCCGGCCTTAAACACCTTTGCGTAGGAACCAGCCCGCACAACCCCAGATGGCAGCCCTCCATGTTTACATGGGATCTCATCCTCTTCCCCAGGTAGGGCACTGGTGTCGCCACCAAAGGGAACAGTACACTGGGTCAGCAGGGGTCCAGGCTCAGGATGGGTCCTCTGTGTACGAATGGAGTCAAAATGCTTAGTGCGTTAGGATCGTAAATGTTTTCCAGATGCGTTTTATTATTTTAAATGTACATTTCATCAATGCAACTGTAAACCGTCAAGGGTTGCTGCGTGCTGAGAATAATTAAACTCCACTGGCGCTCGACTTCCTCATGGAGGTAGTGTGGCTGAGTGATGGAGTACGCACTAGTTTCAAAGCCGCTGGATATGAATCCTCCCTGACAATTCCTTATTGGGAAACCCTAGGCCAATTGCCTCCTATTACTAAGCTTCTGGTTCCTTCTCTGTGAAGTGGGGATTAATAGTAGCACTAAACTCATTAAGATTGTAAGGAGGATTAAATTAGTGACATAAAAGCACTTAGCACAATGGCTGCCGTGCTGTAGGCACTCAGTAAGTGCTAGGTCATTATCCTTCACATATTGTGGGCAAAGGATTTTGAAAGGCTTTTTCCTGTATGTAGGGAGTGAACAGTTTCTGTTCTTGAGAGACATGACAAAACGGGAAACATCCTCAGCTGGATTAGCACAGATGTTAAAATAGCAGAGAATTTTGAGGATTTCGTGCACGTTGTTGATTCCGTAGGCCCAAGGTGACAGAGTGGGTGGAACGGTAGCCCCCCCTAACATATGTCCATGTCCAAATCCCAGGAACTTGTGAATGTGATCTTCCTGGGAAAAAGGGTCTTTGTAGATGCATCAAAGGAGCTTAAGATGAGACCATCCTGGGTTATTTGGGGTAGGGGGCTAAACCTGGTAACGAGTATCCTTGTAAGAGTCAGAAGAAGGAAAGACAGAAAAGCAGGAGACACTGTGACCACAGAGGCAGGGATTGGCATGATACAGTCAAGGAACGTCAGGGAATGCCGAAAGCCACCAGGTGCTGGAAGAGGCAAAGAACAGGTCCTCCTTCAGAGCCTCCAGAAAGAGCATGGCCAGGTCCACACCTTGATTTTGGACTTCCGGCCTCCAGAACTGTGAGAGATTCAATTTCTGTTGTTTTAAGCCACTCAGTTTATAGTGATTTGTTATAGCAGCTGTGGGAAACTAATACAGGTGGGGCCAGAGAGTTTGCACTTAGCACTCCCAGGTGATGCTGACGCTGAGCCGAGCCCCAACCTGAGAGCTGTAATAAAGCACCCCGTCCCCGACTCCTCCAGATAGAGGGCCCCTGGGCTGCCCTTGTCCAGGATCCCTTTGAGAAATTCCGACTGGTTTAGCCAAAGGGTCAAGAGTAAATGTATAACTCAAATGATGCAGATACACTATTTTTCTTTTGATGCCACCCACCGCCATAGGAATTAATATCCTGTATTAGCAACACATCTGCAAGGACAAGGGTGCTGCCTTGGAAGTCTGGGAATATTTTCTTAGATGCAATTCCTACAGGAATGAAAAGTAGCTGCAAAAACAAAGTCTGACTTCTCTGCCAAACTCCGTTTCTCCCCCAGCACACACACGGGCAGAGGCTGCAGCCTCCAGGCCAGTCCCCCCACCCTCGCAAACCTCTCCACAAAGGTGGACAAGCCCCTTTCTGATTATAAAGGAACTCAGTTGAGAAATGAAGTTCACCACACTTGAAAAGGCAGAGAAGCTGACCATTTTAAATCTCCAAAACCTCTCCTTAGAACACCAGCAGGAAGCTTAGTAGGCCCTTAAGCTGTTCTGTAATTTAAAAAAAGCAAGAATATTGATTTTCTAAAATCAATACCTGCAGAGAAGATTCTGGCTCCTGGATTTCTTGATATGCACATCGATACTGATGGCTCACTGATAACTGCTAGGAAACCCCAAAGGTTTTTAAAAATCCAATTTCTTCCCTCTCTCTGCTGAGGCACGGGCTGCTCGACAAGCCAACTATGCTTGAAGGATTTGCAAAACAAACCCCAAACAGGCAAAACATTATTCAGCACTTAAAACAATGTGGGCACAAATTTTGAGTGGAAGGTGTCCTCTTGGGGGGACCACATAGGGAGGCTTTAGTTGTCCAGAGTGAAATGTGCAAGTCTGCTTTCTCATTTGTGAAAATAGACACTATAGTAGGAGCCATGGGAGGACAGTGTACCCCTAAAACACACCAGAATGAGGCCAGGGACAAAAGGTGGCAGACGTTAGCGTAGGAATGTCAACTTCACCCTCTGGCTTATCTCAGCGATGGTCAAGAGCAAGAGATGACTGTAAATGACGCCTTTTCTGAAAAGTCTGACCCCACTCAGGAAGCTTACCTGCAGTTTTCGTCTCAATGTCAGGTGCAAACAGATCCTGAGGTGGTCATTTTTGGAGAAGATGCTAGAGGGAGGTTGAATACTGTTTCTCATCATTTAAGCCAAGACTGACCCAGGCACAGTACCTGGCACCAGGATTTGGGGCACGATAACACAGACCAATCCAGACCTCTCCCTCCACCTCTCTCATGTGTACGCTCAGCAGGATTCCCTCGAGGTTCATTACCTTATGTCCTAGCTGAGCTGCTTCTCCCCGAGCCGCTGTGGCGATGGGATCGATAAGGTGCCCGATTTCCTGGACCACGGAAGTCAGCTGCTCCTGCAGGGCCTGATAAGGACAGAGAGCTGTCAAGTTCACCCCACCATGGTTCCCCACGTAGGCACACTGATTTAGAAAGGCCTGAGTGAAAGACACGGGAGGCTACAAGAAATGGACATCAAAACGCCTGGGTATGCCATCAAGCTGCTGTCCTACCTGGTGCCTTCCTGGGGGCTCTCAGCTCCCCTGGGCTAGGACCCCTCCCCCAATCCAGCTGCACTGTGAGTGACACAAGGCAGGCCCAAGGAACATTATTACTACTGGCTTCTTACTCCCCCAACCACAGTGACAAAGGATGCTACAGTGACAAAGGCATCTTTACTTTGGGATATTCAGCATAATTATTGGAAATGTGGAACAGCCATGCCTTTCCAAGAAGGGAAGACAATTTTGTCCAAATGGAGAGAACCAACGGTAGGGTCTGAGGGGAACATCGGGTCGTTGTGTCCTCAGAACTAAGAACTCCTTTAAGGGGAATGGTGAGAGGAGGAACCTGTAAAAATGAGATCAGGGCTCTGAAAACAGGACTGTTTCCCAAACACCACACTGTGAAAATGCCGGGTGAGAGGCTCCCTGAGCTCATCAGTTCAGGCTCTGAGTTTATTGTCTTTGGTGATGTGGACACAGTTATTGCAAATGGCGTCCTTGAGGCATTTCTTCTCAGGTTTGAGAGACAGTTTAAGCTCTCTATCCCAAAGAATTGAACTCATGCTATAAAGAGTCAGGGCAAGGTATCTAGGTGATGCTGGAGTGTGAGGGGGTGGGGAACGCAAAGGTGGAGACTGTTAGTGAGGCGTGGGAAAGATCAGATCTTTGTGTAGGAATCCTCACAGGAGTTCCACTTTTGATAGAGTCAGGATTTAATACATCACAATACTGGACATGTTAGGTCTGCACACACCAGCATGGATTGGTCTGATTCCCGACGAAGTAACAATGTACTGCTCATCAGAACTGAGACTCGGGCCTTTGCTACTTTCCCACTGAACAATGCTGCATGTGGGCTGGGAGCTTTGAGACGAGTTTAGTCAGTGAGGGGAGCAGCCTAACAGGAAAACGTGAAAACAAAATCCTGGGTAAAAAAGGAAAAAGAGACAGAGATAGAAAGATGTAGGTGGGTGGAGAGAAACCTCCAAATTTCCAAGGGTCTTATTTAGCTAATTACTTATCTTCCCACTTCTAATGTGACTATAGTCAAGAATACAAGAATATTCTAGCAATTGTCTTATCACAGATGACTTGTTAAATGAAATACAGTGCAAGTAGGGAGCACACGGAGGATTTCTTCCTAGGGAGGAGGTTAAGACAGAGGGTATGCTTGGGGAGGGATGGTAAAAGGATGGGTGCCTTCTGAGTCACTGTTCATGTTTGTTTCTTGATGAGGTGCTGACTAAAGGGTGAGCTTAGTTGGTGAAAATTCATCAAGCTGCACACTATGATATACACCCTTTTCCGTAGACATGTTCTACTTTAATAACAGGTGAACAATAATTCTACCATTCTCCACAAGATGAGGATGCTTATTCCTTCTTTCTTTTCTTGGAAATGGGGGCGGGGGTGGAGGTGGGGGTGGCAGTGGTGGCATGAAGCTGAGATAAAAGACAGCTCTATTAATAAAAACAAGCAACACCAACTCTGGGCTCACTGCTTAGAGACAGGGGCCACAGCTCATTGTTGATAAATTCAGTGGCAGCAAGGGAAACATCAGTAAACAGACCATCCATATTTATTAAGCGGCTTCTGAGTGTTAGGCACTTTCGACAAAGAGAAAGTATTCATCAGAGGCCGCTTGACAGGTAGTAGAAAAAACTCATACGATCAAAGCAGGAAAATTCTATTCTCTGCTTTGGAAAACCAGGCAAGAAAAAGCAAAGTGGCTCTGAATTAATAACAGAATGCAAAAGGTCCCCAAATACTAGATGTTGAGTAACTTAGGGAAGAATCCTTCATCTCTGAATGGACCAAATGCACAGTTTAATGCTAAATGTGCCTGTCCGTCAAAAAGTGCATTGATGAAACATGACAACAGAGAAATGTTCAGAATGTACATGCTTAGGTCTGCTCTACTGATGTGTTAAACTGGATGTGGTATCCCTACTTATTGACATGTTCCGTCGGACATTAATTTATCCTCAAACTTCAGCCACATTTGAACTTTCCACCCCCCGGCAACTCATGTGTTTCTTCTCTAAACCACCGTTCTCTAGTCAGCATTTGCCCTACCCCCTCCAAAAACTTCCCAGGTTAGTTCCACAGGGGAAGGTGGTTCAATGATGAAACGCTATCATCAAAAGCACGTTGGGCCCATTCTCCCATCCCCCAAAGCTTGATGCTGAGATTCTTCAGCACTTCCAGAGAGTTCCAAGCTGGCCCCAGGGCCCCCGTGTACCTCCACAGAGATGTCATCTCTCGTGGCCAAACTCTGGCTGACAGCTGCCAGCGAGGCCTGCTCAATATCGCGGATGCACCGGTTGATGCCATCGATGGAATAGTCACACTCTCTCTGTCCAGGGGCCTTGTCCCTGGAAGAGACAGAGGGAGTTAAACACAGGCTCCTTGGGCTCAAGTCCCACTACCCACTCTGCATTGGTGGCCAGGAGCCCCTGTCTACTCTCTACCTGACTCGATAGCTTTGTTGAAGGAGTCAATCCCTGACACTTGCTTGGCAATGCCTCTCTGTACAGCCTGTACATTTCTTAATTTAACACTTGTGCTAACTCTACTTATTTTTGGTGAGAAGGATATGGTGCTGCCATCCAACTCGGGCTGATGCCAGACAACTGCAAATGAAACAACTTGGACTTGGATTATCCATCCACTGGCTTAAGCAGAGAATCCTTATTTAGAAAGAAAAAAATGGTCGGTGATCTTTCCAGTGCAACCATGTCATGCTCTCCATATTGCATACTATTCACCACGTCCTGGGTTATAGCAGGAGTTAAAATATTTTGTGGATTTTTCTTTTCAAGGCATGAAGAAAATTAACTGTGGTCTTGAGCTTAAAAGCAATTGAAAACCAAAATATAACTAAGAAAAGGGATGCATTCCATGCTGTGGAGTATTAATTTTGGTCAATTTCAGAAATGTTTTAATTACTTAAGGGATATTTTTTCAGGCTCCTGTTATCACCAAGGAGATCAGAGATGGCCAGCGTTACTGTGGGACCTAGAATCATCTTTTTTGTTTTAGCAAAATAAAGTAACCCCAACTTCTGCTAAATGGATAGTGGTACTGTCTGCATAAGCTCCTAGGTATAGACACTGTGTGTGCAATATTTAGAAAGACTGGGACTAGAGCCATCAGGCCTGGGAATGACCTTGGGAATGTTACCTAATCCTTTCTGCCTCAATTCTCTCATCAGTAAAATGGAGACAATGGCAGTATCTACCTTACAATGTTGTTGTGATAATCAAATGTGATACTATAAGTAAAATGCTTGGAACAGTATTGACATATAGTAAGTGCTTAAATTATCTATTATGGTGACCAGTGCTACCACTGATCCCAAAGAGATAAAGGAAAAGATGATGTTAATGATTGACCACATTGCTATTAAATAAAAATTCCCGATGGGCTCATTCTCCACCTGCCCTGTGCAGATGCAGGTCCCTAACGATTTCTGGAGGAGAAACTAACCTGATAGATGTGATGAGACTCTTGATGGAGTCAGACACAGTGTGGGAATGTCCGGCTAGCACAGACCAGGTGGGCGGGTCTTTGGGGTTGATGGCCAGCGAGCGTGCAGTGCGGATGAGGTACGACGAGCTCTCCAGCATGGTCTTGGCTGAGACCAAGATTGGTTCCTGTGCCTGGGAGCCCTGGGACCAAAGAGAAGGATCAAGAGCAGGGTGCACAGAGTGACTGAGATGGGCCCAGCAGAATCCTCTTCTTTACCAAATCACTACCTCTGCCCTTTGAAAGGAGAAACAGAGGATAGGGAACCATAGAGGCTGGCCTCCACAGGGCCTGGATGGTGAGGACTTGGGCCATGTTCTTAGTTACCATTTTTCAGTGTGACATATACTAAGAATCAGCCTTAAACCTACGCATAGAGATTGTTCTCAACATATAAAGCTAAGGCATTACTTCTTAAGAGATGTGCAGACATTGAGTTTCGTTAACTCTGTGCATCTATCATCACCGACAACAATAACAATGCCCTCCATATTGACAGAGAGAGCTTTTGGAGTTCTTAACTGTTTCATGCCCATTCGGTGCCACACAAAACCAGCCAAAGACACCACTATTTCCTGTGCTGCAAAGACTCCCTACCTCGGAGCTGATTTGAGCAGGAACACTGACAAACTCAGGGTTGGATGCGAATGCTGTCAGGTTCTCCACAGCTTCGATCAAGGGTGCAGTGGCGATGCGACACTTATTGCGGTTGTCTTCAGAGAAATCCCCATCCAGGGCCTGATGGGAGAAAACACAGAGACTTCACCCCACTGAGAAGCACAAATCACTCCTGGGCCACAGTAATCACCTCCCAGTGAAAGAAGGTAGGTTAGTGGGAATACAAAATATTTGTTGAATTCATAAGTAATAAGAACAAATCGGAGAGATCTCTGCCATCAAACAGAACGGCTCAGTTACTAATAATAAGAACGTGTGGCTCACGGGACAGCTGACCTCACAGGCCATCATCTTCCCATGCACATGAGGCAGAAACATGGATTCTAATAGCACAGGGCTCTTCACTCTCTATGAGCCATGTTGCCAAACTTTGTAGCTGCACCACTTTCTTCCCCACTTTTGACACTGTAACCATTGGGTTCTTCCCCTCCATTTGTACTCCAGTTAAGTCTATTCCCTCCCAAACCATAAAAATACTTAACATCGTGAAGCACTTTCTAAGTTTTACCTGGATGTGCCTGAATGACAGACGTAAGTAGGGCTTTTATAGCCACCGTTTGAAATGAGCAAAATGGAATCCTATGGGAAGAAACAGGCTAGAACTACCCCCAACAGTATGGGCAAATCTCAAACATAATATTTAGTTCAAGAGGCCAGACACAAAAGGGTACCACTGTATGATTCCATTTGTGCAAAGTACAGAAACAGGTGAAGCTAGGTTAACGTGTGAGCAGTAAATCCACCTTCTGGCCTGGGTATGACTGAAGGAGCTCCACAGGGACTTCTGGGGCTGCCACGTTGTTTCTTGATCTGGCTATAGTTAACTAGGTGTGTTCAGCTTGAGAAAACCCACTGAGCTCTAAACATATGATGTGTGATTTTCATCTATGTATTTTATACTTCAGTAGCTTTTCTCTTTTTTAAATTAGCAGCAGGTAATACGAGGGCATTGAACGATTGGTTACATTGTCGATTAATGGCCTGGATGGATGAAAATTCAGGAATGCAGCCTGTGATCCATGTGCCAGGCTGCCTCAGAAAGGATTTCCACTTGGATTCAAGGTTCCCCAACCCCAGACTCTACCTCCTCAAGAGTAAGACTGTTGGAACCTGGAGCCTGTGACCCAGCCACAGCACTCCTGTCTCCCAACAAAGGGCTGCATTGAAGAAGGCAGTTATGTTTGTAAAAGAACGTAAATTTCCTTGTTAAATGACTAATTAAAATTTTAATTTAACTGTTATAAGCAATATATAAATATCAATTTAGAAAATGAGTGAGCAAAACACCAGCAGCACCAGCATTATGCAACAAACTGGGTCTGAGACGGGGGCATTTCTGTTTTCCATTAAGGCAAGAGTAGGCAGGCAGGATCAGTTTAAAGGCTATTTCTGAATAACAACGACATTCCAATCAAGCTTTGGCAGCTTGGGACAATAATGGCATATCCACCAAGCTACTATTTCCAGAGGAGTTCCCATGAGCCCGGCTAATTCACCGTCTTCGCTAATACTGTGCGTGGCTTGCCTCGGCACATGTCCTCCCCCGCCTGACCCCCCCAGGCACTGATCTCCACCTGCACACCTCTGACCCTGCCATTCTTCCAGGCCCAGAGGAAACCCTACGTGCCTCCTTCTTCTTGCTCACGTATATGGGCTCAGTTCTCATTGCCACTCATGTACTCAACAAACATCGATGCCTGTTACATCCACTGAGCCAGCACTGGCTGTGTAGAGAGGAGTCGGCACCCTAACCTTGTTGCATTATTAACATTACGGACTCCTGGAGGTCAGGCCCTCCCAGGCGTCAGAGCAATTTGGGAATACAGTGGGAAGCAGGGTGAGTGCCACATAGCAGCGGCCTGACAGGAGTGGTCCTCATGCAGGCAGACCGCTGAGGCGGCAGACGGCAGGAGTGGACTTTTCTATCAAAGGAACTCGGGTCCAGCACCACCAGTGGCCAATCACACCCCCTCTGGCTGGAATGATGGCTTCTAGCTCAATGGAAGATGCCAAGGTCCCCCTAGCGCAGCTCACTCCTGCTTCTTACCTCGCCACACTCTTCCTACTCCCTTTCTACCTTCTACAACCCTCTCTGCATATTAGGAAGGCAGGCACCTGATGAAGCACCAACCTTAGCTGAACTCATTCAAAATGAAAAGATGATTACCTGAGGGAAATCCTAAGGAAGGGTTTTCTAATTGTGCAAGTGTCATAAACTGCACCAACACGATGAAGAAAGATTTTTCTTTTGAGCACAGGCCCTAAAATCGCCTGTCATGTAGCCCATTACTATTCTCAGGACGAAACATTCAATAATGAGGACTAGACTACCAAGCTATATAACCCACCACCCCGCCCCCGTTTTTGTTTTGTTTTTTTTTTCCGTTTTCAAAAAAGAAACACTATTTCCTCCAAAGGAAGCATTTAGCATCAGAAAGGATTATTTACACAGATACTATTTCACTTCTGAATGCTGTTTCCACTCTGGGCATGGCTGAGGCACCCAAGTAAACGGAATACTCAAATCTGCCCAACTGGAGCAATTTTAAGCAGGCATGGCAGTTTACATGTAGACATTCCATGTCACAGAATGTCCGTATAGCAGCCATAACGACGAAAGGGTAAATTCACTTAACTAAACACCCAGGCCCCAAAAGGACAGGGTACTCCCAAAACCCAGGCCAGCTCCTCTGAAAGTTCTCGCTTAGCAAAATCTCAAAGTGAGCCCGGAAAAACAATTTTTGCATGTGTACCAGAATCAAAGACTCATGACTTTTGGGAGTTAGAGGGACCTTAAATGTCATTTAACCCCAAGTCCCCCATGTTTCAGATGATAAAACCAACAACTAGAAAGAGACACACTGTGGCAAGGTTACGCCTCAAACCAGAACCCAAGACCTCTGCCTCCCTTCTGTCCCTACTGACCTTAGAGAAAGGCAACACAAATAAGGAGTAAGAGACGCCCAAGAGGTTTTTCTCCTTCAGAAACCTGCTTTACCAATTCAAACATAAGGGTGACCAAGAAAGTGTACTTACAGCCAAATCAAGCTGATTAATGAGAGCTGGAGCTGGTTTCTTGGGTACCTGGAAATGCTTAATCACAAAACTCTGAGCTTCAACTCCTCTGCTACACTCCAATTTCTCAGAAAAACAAAAGCAGTTGTTGCACAATTTCTACTTGGCACCCAAACCTGAGCGACTGCACATTTAAAATAACATTCCATTCCACACATCTGATTTGAGACTAGGTAATGAGATGACTGAAGAGAGAAAAGCAGGCAATGTTATATGTGGTGACCACAGAAAGATGGCATGGAACCACGGTTAGGGGTCTGTGTACTTCTAACTGGCCCTGGCAGGGAGGACAGTGCAGATATTCATTCTTGCTGAGCCATGCTTTGGCATTTTAAAGAATGTCGTCAGGAGAGATTTGAGATTCTTGGAGGCACACATTCTGCTTGGGTGCTGGTAACCCACTGCGAGGCCATCTGTTCCCTGCTCCCCAATGCCCCTCCACTGACTTCCCCTCTTTTCTTTGTGATTGTAAGGGTGCGGCGTCTGGGAGTTAGGCTTGGGCACACCCTCATGGTTAAAAGAAATAAAAAGTACTGAGAAGTGCAAAACTCAGAGCAAAATGCAGCTATGAAGGCAGCTCTCTTAAGCCATTAGGGAATTCAATATGCATTTGTTTTGCTAGTTGACAGAATTCTTAACCATTCCTTAAAACAGGAAATCTATTCAGTAGATAGCACGGTGTGCTACGGTGAAATGACCTTTACCATTTTTCTATTAGTAAATTAAAAACAAAGCTCACGGCCCACCGGCAAACCCTGCCATCTGATGGGAACTGAAAAACAAGCACATTTTAGCAAGTTGCGGGGCAACAGGTTCATTTCAGCTCTTCATCCATTGCTACTGTCTCCTGGGGTTCTCCTGGGAGGTGAGGCCTTCATCTTCTCCATATTACAGTCACCCTGCATCCCTCCTCTGATGTTTCTGCACAGGCCTACCGTTTAGGCCATCATAAGCGCTCATTTGCTGCAGCGAACTGAAAAGAGGGTCTGACACTGAGGAGAATCTGAAAAGGAGATGAGATCTTAACAGCGATAGGTCAGGATTTAAAACCAAGGAGGAGACAGAAAAAGGTTTCCAGGAATTTCTAAAGAATGCTTTCTTTCCTTTTTCTCTGCTTTGGTCCATCTAAATATAGCCTGTTTTGTAACGATCAGACAACGGCCAAGTTTAACTGAAATACGTTCATTATACAAGCAACCAACTATGATGTCACGACTTTCGTTTCTCTTGCTGTCTTTCCATCCCTTCCTCCCCCAAACCTTGCACACACGCACTATAGACACATCAAGGGGTGTCTTCCCAGGTGAGTGAGACGGATTAGTTTCTCCACGCAGAAGATTTGAACAGCATGGCCAAGGGTGAGAGCGGGATTGAGAGTGGAAAGAGCAGAGCTGGGTTGCTTCCTGGCTGGGTCGCCTTGGGCAAGTTACTTTGCCTCCTTGTGCGTCAGTGTCCTGTCCATAAAAGGGGAATGACAAGCACACAGTGGTTGTGTGGACTGAATGAGTAATGTATGCAAAACACTCGGAACAGGCTTTGCACAAGCTAAACATCTAAACATGGAAGCTTTATTAGTTTCTAGTACTAGGACTTACGATAGTAAGTGATTAAGGTGGGCTACCACCAGCATCCTAGGGGCCCTGGGCACTGGCTTTCATTTATTCATTTTCAACCTGTATTATTATTGTCTTCAAAAGGCAGATTTTTGTTTGTTGCTTTTTTTTTTTTTTTTTTAAAGACTGTTTAAACAGAGAAGAAACTGCTGGCTGGGGCACCTGCCCCGGGCTGTCACCTACAAGCCGCCAACCGCTGCTGGGCGGTGTGCTCTCTCCTTTGCTTCTGCTTGGTTCAGCCTGTTGACTAATGTCTCCCTGTGATTAAACTGGCTTTGGGTAGTGAAAGGAAAATGAGGTGTCTAGTGCCGGATGCTCTGGAGTGAATGGGGGAAAGTCTCACTACTCTAGGATGTGTCCAGCAGACTGTGCTACGTCAATGAACATGAAAGTCCTTAAAGTGTTAAGCCTCCAATGCCTCTCCCTCCTGCACACTGGGTTTACACAGCACTGGTAGCTGGCCTCCATGACAATCCCCTTTAGAGGGTTGGAGGAGGATGCTGGACTCTGCCTGTGGCTGTTTTCTCACATGGTCAGCTGCCTCCTACCTGCGTGGTCCTGCTTAGGGCAGGCTGGGTTTGTGGTCTTATCACCTACGTACAAGGGCTGTATTCCAGCCATTGCAATTCCCTCCTCAAAAGGGCACCCTGCTCCCACCTCCCCCAACCTGCCCGTGGCCTCTCACACAAAGATGAACTTGTTATACACATGGAATGATCGATTTTAAAAAGTTGACGCTCCATTTTAAACATTTAAACAACTATAAATGGAATAGATACCATAGGATTTTTTTTTTTAAGTAATTTCCCCATAATTTCCCATTCCCTCCTCCCTTTACCTTCTCTCTTGGTCCAGATCTACCAACAATGGCGGACCCTCTACCAGCCCCCTCTAAGACACCCCACATAAGCCCACAGTTTAAGTAAACAGAGGGTGTTTGCTACCCAAATATAGTACCAAGAGATGCCCCTTACCCAACCCTTTCCAAACAGATTTCTGTCCCTAAGCTTCTCATGTACAGAATTTGGGGAGCCCTCCCCGCCTTACTATCTAGAAGATCAGTAGCGACCAAGGCTGTTGGTTTTTCATGATAACTATCTCCATTAGTAAAGGGACTTCTCCTTTGTGACTTAAGTCATGAGACCGAATTAGGAGTCCAATTTCACTGGACGTACGTCTTAGGAGAGCAGAGCTCACACCGTCTACGTCTCTCCCCTTTGCAGTGGGTGTCACAGGGCTTTCTAAGGCTTCTGTCCACACACCTACCTTGATGGTCTTCACCAGGTTGGCGGTGCTGTTGGCGACCTCCTTGGCTGACTGGACAAAGTGCCTCTTGGCTACCGGGTTGGCTGTCTTGGACGAGGCGATGCGGCAGGCGTTACACAAGGCTGAGGTGTGCTTAGCGACAATCGTGGCGGCTGACAGAACCTACAAGGCATGGAGCTGGGTTGGGGGCACCCCGTGCTTCAGTGCAGAGGGGTCCAGTTCAGAGGAGTCCACCCTGGTCCCGAGCCCTGGATTCCTCTTCAATTCCCATGTGCAGGGCCCGTGTAATTGCAACATCAAAGTCTAGCTCTGCCACCCGCAACATCTCTCCAAGAAAGGAGAAGGCAAGAATTATTAAACAAGAGAGAATAAACAGAGAAAAGGAAAGGAGAGCTGGTATGGTGGTGGGAGGGGGCTGGGCTCCCAGACAGTCTGAAGGGAGATACAGTCAGCTATCCTTTTGGAACCCCCGCGAGGAAGTATGTGGTCCAGGGTCGAGGCCAGCACTACCCACCAGAAACACAGTGTGAACCACATATGTAATTTTCTAGCAGCCATATTAAAATAAGTAGAGAAACAAGTGAAATGAATTTAAATAATATACTTTATTAAACTTGATATATCCAAAATATTTCACCATGTAATCAACCGAATAATATTATTAATGAGATTTTACAATCTTTTCTTATCATATCAAGTCTTCAAAATCCAGAGGGTATTTTACACTGCCAGCCCACCATAATTTGGACCAGCTACATTTTAAGTGTGTGATACATAGCCACAGGCAGGCAGGCAGTGGCGCCCACTTTGGAGAGTCCAGGTCTAGAGGAGCGAAATAAACATCAGGGGGGTGACAAGCTCCTGCCTCATCCACAGTGGGCTGTAGGCACCTTATGAAGGAGTCCGGCTCCGGAATCTTCCTGGCTCTACCTCGCAAACCAGACTGCTCCCTTGAACCTACTTTGCTGAGGCTGGTGACACCCCTTTGGCCTTAATTGGACAGGTAAGGAATCTTGGGTACACTAACGTCTTACAAACCAGCTGGGAACTGCTAGAGCTCCAGATCTTCCCTGCATTGCCTCCTTTACTTGGCTCCTTCTCCCGCCTCAAGAATGCTGGTCCCAGGGTGCACGACTGACATGCCTCTGATACCCCACGCAGGCCAGTTCCTGCTCTGTTCAGCACATACTACTTCAGTAAGTGAACAGGACTCAAGGCCACTTGAGTATTAGAAGAGTCATGGAATGTCACATACTGTCTAGTCCTAACATGTCTGTGGCTCCTGAATGCACTATGGACTCTGACCCGACTTGGAAACCTGGCGCACAACCATCATCTCTGTGAAGTGACCAGTGCCACCACTTCTGTGAAGTGACTTCAGACACCCCCTCAGAAAATTCATCACACCTTCCTCTGCACGTCCCTGGCACTGTCATCACAGCCCATCACTGTATCTTCCAAACTTTATCCAACAGCCTACGAGCCAAAGGCCAAGGGGGCCAGGTCGTACTCACGCCGACCCTTCGTGCTGGGCACAGAACAAGCCCTCAGCAGGTGTGCCCTGCACGGAATGGAATCATGAGACTCCGGATGAATCTCATGGTGACTAGTTTACTCCTACAGCCTGCCAACATCCCATTTCAAAGCACCTACACATTTCCACTTTCACCACATTTTGCCATAGCCCCCCAAATCATTATCTACAGTGCTGCATTTAGCTGGCTTTGCAAGCTCTATAAGAACAGTATTCTTGACTGATTTCTCACACTCTCCCACAACCCACCTACAGATCTCATATCCTCACCCCATGGTTACCTGTGACGGGCTGCTGCCAGGATCCACCAGGTTCTGGCATGCCATCTGGATAGCCTGGTTAGCCCTGGCAAATTGGATGGGGTCCACAAGGCCCTGGTGGCCTGCCTGGCTGTTTGGATCAGAGATTCCGACAAGGTATGCAGCCTGGAAAGAGAAGAGAACACCACAGCTCAAGTTCTGCGCTCCTAGATGCGCCTGTGGGGGAAACAGTCCTGTAGTGTACATGCAGCAGCCATGCTTGGGGGCTCCTTACTGCAAGTCGGTCAGGTAATCTCGTCAATAAGGGGTTAGGGATGGACAGGAGAATGCCAGTTTGGGCCAGGGACATACCAGCCGGAGTTTGCTGTAGGCTTCTGGGAACAAACTGGGAGCAAAGCCTCCTTGTTCTTAAGAAAGCCTCAATTAGCTTTTCTGTGGGGTACAAACAAGGATGGATGCAGCCTTGATTGCTTCTGGCAACCATTATGACTACAGCCTCAGCATGAAGCTCTCCGGCCGGCAGGTGGGAGAGGCAGAAGAAAGTGTGTGCAGACTGATGGCAGGGAGCTGCAGGGTTAGCCAACCCTGCAGCCTGCCCTACACGAGACTAACAACACATGCTTATTGTTTAGGCCAATATTTCTAATAATAAGACAAATGAGGAAGATGGCTCAGGGGAAAAGAAAAGGCAGTGTTAGCATTTGGTCTCTAAGAGGACAAGAGTCTATGAGAGGTCTTCTTTTTAAACCCTCTGGGTGTGTTAGCCCCATAACAGGGAGAAAATGAATCTGTGAGCAGGACTGTTCACCTTAATTCATTTCCACTGCGATTTGAGGGGCAGGATAAGGAAGGCTAGATAATTTCATCCCGCAAACTAGGGATGTTTTTCTTTGGTTTTAGTAAAATCTGCTACGCTCAAAGTCATTTTCAAACGATAAATCCTTCAAGGCAAATGTTGACATTTTTGAAGCTTCAGTCCCAGGAGCCCAATAATTATTGGAAATACACATGACAGTAGAAGAAGAGCAAGGGATATGCCTGATCATGTCTCTGCATGATGGCATCTCATTTGTTCTCCCGCTGATGCTAGAAAGATTATGACTAAGATGTTTACAATTCTAAGACCTCAGAAAGAATGTGAAGTATGTAATGCCTGTTTCCTCACCTCCACCCCTCAACCCCAACAACTCATCTGTAACAATGACCTTAAAAAAGAAAAAAGCCAGCTGGCCTCTGAACCCTCGTGTTGGGTCTGCACTGAGCAGGGTGTCTCACTGTCCTTCCCAGGCTGCTCTGCTCCTGGCGGTGGGGGGGAACTTAGCTGATGTTTTGTGTAAATGCCCAGCCAGCACAGGAGCCACTGCCTTTTCCATAGTTTCTGTGGTAGAAGGTGAATAAGGAGCTGAAGTTGGAGTCCCCCCTATGCCTCTCACAGGGATCTAGTACTCTTAGAATCCACCACCTGACACAGGCAGCACCGCAGGACCAACCAGCCCCTTACCTGAGCTGCCGCCTCTGTCAGCCCACAGAGAGCCTTGGACGCAATCCCCACACACTCCCCAAAGGCAGGGAGGTCCCCGGTCTTGGCATTCTGTGAAATCCCTGCCATCGACTCGCCCAGAACCTGCAAAACAACCAGCAATATTCTCTGACCAGCATTCCTTCACACCACAGGTAAAGGGGTTACACTTCCAACTGTAACATTCAAGGCTACTTAATTTACAGTATTTGCCATTATTTTCCTTTACTTGTATTAGGAAGAGATTCAAGAGACTTATATCGTTTTTGTTGCCTAAAGAGAAAGGAATAATGAAAGTGTAAACCTTTTACCCAAAAGTTATCTATATCTCAAGGAGATAGAGTTAATATATTCAGATCAATAAAGTAAAATCAATACAGGGCATCCCATGGGTGAATGGCCTGAAATGTAACTGTTAGTTCCCAGAATAAAAATTCAGACATATCCACTGAGTTGTAGATGAAGTCATATCCAGAAAGCAAAAGATATACTCTTCCTGATATTATTCATTTACTTATCGACAGCAAAATGTAGATGCTTTTAGGAAGTATATACAAATAGATAATCTGAACACTAATGAGGGTGTTTCCTAACTTTTCTAAGTATTTCCTCTTATTTTGAAAATCGTCGGTATATGACTATTCTTTCTTCCAAGGTCTTTAAACAAACAGCTAAAGGGATTTTAGCATTTAGGATCCAACCCAGAGAGGTCAAGCATCCGTACAAGGTCACAGAGAAAGTCATGGGCAGAGGCAGGACACCTGCCTCTTATCTGGTGATCTATCTTCTACCGTGTTTCCCCGAAAATAAGACCTAGCTGGACCATCAGCTCTAATGCATCTTTTGGAGCAAAAATTAATATAAGACCCAGTCTTATATTATATAGGACCTGGTATTATATTATATAAGACCCGGTATTATATTATATCATACCCGGTCTTATAGTAAAATAAGACCGGGTCTTATATTAATTTTCTCTCCAAAAGAAGCATTAGAGCTGATTGTCTTGCTAGGTCTTATTTTTGGAGAAACAGGGTATGGGTGTCATAAGAACCTAGAAGGTTCTACTTTCCAGGGTCACAGATGGTGGAACTGAAGGCTGTTCAACACATCCCTTTGGAGAGACTGTGGGATTGCTAAGTCTAGAACCCAGTGCGAAGCTCTTTATCTGTCAGTAAGCCATCCTGGATGGGGGAGAGAAAGAAATTCCCTAAAATTGCTTAGCTATACAAAACAATCCAGTTTACCTAAGGAATTGCAAAGCAAAGAAATTAGAGAGTATTTTTATGTGCAGTATTTTCGTCTCCCTAGCCCTGCACCCTTCTTCAGCCCTAAGTATGTAAAACATATGCATCCTCCTCTTAGACATTCCATAATTCCATCAAGGATGCTGGAGAGAGCAAACTCTAGTCTTTGCCCAAAGTGGGCCCTCCTGATATCACCAATACAGATGTCTCCCCAAAGCTAATGCAAAGTGATGGACGCGAACATGCACTCGTGCTCCAAGTACAAAGCCGAATTGCAACTGCTCGATATCCATTTATCTCACTTGCGTTTCATTTGGACCTGATTTTGAGGCATTCTCAAAAACATCAATATTATTACCATAGGTCAATATTTCTCAACCTTTTAAAAAATTATTATTGCTCCACTAATACGTCTTTTTATAGTATTTTCCCCCTAATTGCCACAGACAACAAATTAAATACTAAGAAATAAGATTTTGTTCAGTAAGGTTAAGATTGGGGGGGTACACAAACCATTGTATTATCTTAGATTTTCCTACCCCCCAGGAACACCCCCCCCCCCCATTTTTCACTCTCCCTGAGAATGCATGCCATGGATAGATGGCAAAAAGAAGGCACAAGAGGTCTCAGATAAGCCAAGATCACTGAAGGGCTTTCCCCAGCAGTTCAATCCCAGGTGAAGAAAATACATGATTCGATTCCCAGTAAGACCCATCTGCGATAGGGTATAAGCAGTGGATCACATGGGCAGGACCTGGGCACTTGTCAGAAATGCACAATCTCAGTCCCACCTCAGATCTACTGAATCAGAAACTCATGGGTGGGGCCCCCCAATCTCTGTTTAACAAGACCCCGAGGTGATTCTGATGCGTGGTCAAGTTTGAGAAGCACCTGAGCCAAGGGCTCCACAACAAGGCTTCATGATACGTGCAGCCTCACAGAGTGGCCACAGACCGATGCACGCACAGCACGTCTACACTGTTCCCCACACTGAAGAGCGATGTTAAGAGCACAGACAGGCTTACCTTGGAGTTTTCCATCACACTCTCAATGCAGTCAAAGTAAGAGAGGTCACTAACAGGTTCGTTAGGATTGCCCAACATCCCCTTCACAGTCTAGAGACGGAGAACGCAAAAAGCAAGGCAGGTGTTACAGAACAAGAGAAATCCATCATAAAAGACCGACGACGAACTTCCCCTCCATAACCAGGATTCTGGTCACGATCACTCATTTACCTGGATTCTTGAAAGGAATTTAGATCAGGGTATCCATGAGTTCAGATTTTCTGCTAAAAACACAACACTGGGGGGTGGGGAAACTGTGTCTGAGGTTAGCTTTGACAGAGAGGAGCATCTCTGGTTTTCAGTTTTGAAGGACAAGTATAGTATCTGCAGAAGGGGGAGATTTTTCTTTCAAAGAAATTTGAAAGTTAATGCAAGGCAACATATTCATGGTAAATTAGTACAGTTTCTCTGCTGGAAAACTCCAAGGAGTTTAAATTTCAAGGACACACTAACTCACTTCTTCATGATTAGTAGAATCCTCAGTTTTCAACTCTTGAACATTTTAATGGGTGGGCATGAAAGAAAGTAACTCCCCAAAACCGCCCACTGGGATGGTTTATTTTTTTAATTTAAACAGTATATAAAATGTTCACGCTAGCTTAGGTCCCCATCAAGGAATTGGGTAAGGGGCTTGCCCCTTCTGTCTTTGTCTCCACTCCACTGAACACCATCGCTAGCTTTCATATTGTAACGACCTTCCAAGATCACTTACAAGGAAGGAAAGTCTGGGGATATAGCCATTCCACTTCCTCCCCATTGAGTGACAATGTACATGTGGATGGCAGCCTTTGGGGCACAGCCAACAGAAAGACAAGGTCATTTGAGTTACAAAGGGCTGGGGGGAAACTGCTAAGTTACTCAAAGATCTACGGAAAAGAGGGCGGCAGAAGAAGGAGCTCATTTCATTGAAGAACCTCCTCCCACTCCTTGCATAATCAAAATTGCTCTCAACGATGCTGAAATAGTCGTAATTTTGGCAACCAAGGAGACCATTAAGGGACAGAGTATTTGCACCTAGGCCAACAGAGCTCATTTACATCAACAGCTCACATCTCGTTGATATCTGCAAATGTGAACAGACCAGAATACGGCAGTAATTCACTCAAGGCCGGAAACCCTCTCCATTGTTCTCAGAACGGTTCAGTCCCATGGTAACCAGCCTCTTCTCACTTCCAGCTGTGCACAATGCCCTATTGCCATCCTCAGACCCGGCCTCAATCAAACCCTTCAGAAGCTGCGATCGACCCCCACCCTTTCTGGCATGGTAGTTATTCCCACCCTGACAGACCCACACTAATCATCCAGAAGACTAAACTCAATATCTGCAGAGATACCCATTTGGCTGTTTTAATATAACCTATATTGGTTAGAATTGCTTTACATACAAGTAGGCACATTGATTTTATGTTTACCCACATATTCTATGGGCTTAAATGGATTTTAAATTACAAATAAATTGTAAGTGTGAATATAAATGGCAAAGCACTGTTCTGGGCCATAAGGACCCCACAGGCACCTTGATCGTATAGTAATAAGTGGGTTTCATCTTATGTGCCTCCTACGTGTTACAAAATAAAATGTACAGGGAAATCATTTTTACTCAAAAAACCCATCAATCCCAGCTTCTCCCAAATGCTCTAGAATAATCTCTCCCAAACTTTTCAGGTAGAGATGGCTCCTCTTCAGCCCACCCCCAAGACCACACGCCTCTTCCTGTTTGAAATCAAGACTCCTTTAACAAAATAACTGTCATCCTAGTGGAAAAGGGGGAAGCAAGGATGACAATCCCACCAAATCTAATCTTTCTTCAGTTCCTTCCCACTCGGGTTGGAACTTTGGCCTCAACAGTCTTCCAGGAAGATAAAATGCAAGGACAAAGGAGATGGAATTGACCCTCAGGGAAAGGACAGACAGACACACACTCTAAGATCCTCAGCACCTGCCCAGGGACCTACCTCGAGCTCCCGCAAAGCATTGTCACACTCTTTCTGGCCAGGAGCTTGCTGGGTACACAGAGTGATGAGTTGATTGATGCTCTCTGTCACCGCTCTGTGACAGAAACAGGAAAAGGGGGGCGGGGTATTTTGCTTTTAGAGATCAACAGTAATTTCCCCAACAACGCCTTGCAGGTTCACTAGAAATACAACTAATTCACTGTATAGCCTGGGGTCCCCAGGAGAGCTCTGCTATAAGGCCCTGAACAACCAAAAATAAACTACATCCAGGGAAGATAATGAGAATCCTTACCTTGCTTCTGATTATTCTTTTGATTTACCCTGAAAGGGTCCTAAAAGTTCTCTTAAGAAAGTATGACTATTAAAAAAAAAAAAAAAAGTATGACTATTTTTTAATATATTCATAAGAAAGAGTTTGCAACAATGTTGCAAATAGCAAAGAGATCATATTAACACTATTTTCAAGATCCTTCATTAGCAGCCCATAAAGAATAAGATTATTGGAACAAGGCTATTTTGGATTGCCTTTATGTAGTTTGGAATATTTTGTATATTTTTAGATACAGTGACGTATAGTAAGCTGTGCCTATGATTTTAAAATACCTACTTTCCATTAAATTCTACATGATCGGCTGGTTCCTAAAAGCTACCCCCAAATTCTTTAAAATAGTTATTTTCTAGAAAACAATAACAAAAAAATAAGACAAAAAAAAAGAAAAAAAGAAAAAAACCCAAAATTGTTATCTTTTGCTACTATTAATAAGAATTAATTAGAGATCGTTGGATGATTTTACATGTGTTTCTAGTCTTCTTAGGACTTAAAAGGCTGTCCAGATTTTTTTTTCAAGGATTGGAAGTCCAATTATTTCAGCAGCATTTGTTTAAAAGTCTATCATTTCTCCATAGACAATCAATTGGCCATGTTTGTGTAGGTCTACTTCTGGACTCTATTTTATTCCGTTGACCTGTGTCTAACCTTTCACCAACCCTTCTAACCATACCACTTTGATTACTATAGATTTATATTAAGTCTTAAAATTGAATACCCTTGTGTTTTATAAATGGAAAAAAAAAAAAAAGAGAGAGGTGAGATAATTCCCTACCGGGGTGCTATGAGTCAGGAGCAGACACTGACTTAAATCCATGCCTATCTGACTCAAACACTTTTCTGCAAGGTCAGAACTGGTCCACAGTTCTGGCAGGGCCCTGCATTCTACTCAGTTACGAACAACTACAACTAGCGGACAACTGAAAACCTAGCGGACAACTGAAAACAAAAACAAAATGGGCACATATGCCTGTTAATCGTTAAAACTGCCTAACGTAAGAGACGCCTCATTTTATTAGTTTACATGGCTTTGCAGCTTCCCACAGAATACCAAATTAGATGGAAAATTATATTGCTAACGTACAAAGGCAACAGGCTTAATTATTTGATGAGGCGGTACTGCTTTGAATTTTAAATTCAACTGGGGTGATGGGAAGAAGAAAAACATTCCTGAACTCAAGAAAGAATCTCAAAATAGTTTTTGCAATACTGACTCTAGTGAGTCATTTTTTTAGGGGAAAAGTGGTGAATTTTTTAAGGTCGTTGGGGAGCACTGTGTCCTCCATGGTGTAAAACAAAACCAGAACCACTGAGATGGCAGGACAATCTCTAGTTCTGACCACCTTAGGTGTGCACCCGTGATGTAGTCGCTAGAAGTGTCCCTCAGAAAGTCCAGCACTGTGTTGTATGGTCACCTTCAAGACACACTTCTGAGTGGACAGGTTGGCATATGTCAACATGACAAAGGGTAGAGAATGTCCTCAATTGTGATGACATGATCACGTGGAGAACACCTCCACATGCTCTCCATTTAGCTTATTTCTTTCAATGTTTCCTGTTTATCTGTATTTTTTAAAAACCTAGTTTTTATGTGAAGATTTTTCCATTAACAACTAATTGTTTACAACTGGTGAATCCAGAGAACGTATCATAGTTCATTGCCCTATTCTTTTAACTATTGTGTAGATGTGAAAATTTTTCAAATAAAAACTTGGGGTTAAAATAAAAAAAACCCCAACAGACTACGAGTTTGTAGTTAGATAATCCACGAAAGTGCCAACACAAGCACTGCATGTCTGAATGAGTCACTTGGCTAATAGTGATCCATGACTAAGAAGCATTATTTAAGTATCATTTATTCCCGTGATTCATTTTTAGAGTCTGGATTACCTAGCCAAGTACTAAACTAAGTGGCCCAGAAGCAAATGTTTATATAGATTTGACAATGAAAAATAATATTTTTATGTTTCAAACTACAGCAGTTATTTACAAGAGCAATGGTTTTGAGGCAATCCAAATAGGCAATGATAAAGGGTTGACTAAATAAATGTACAGTCCACAACAGATTTCTGGGCACCCATTAAAAGTCATAATGCATAGCATATTCCTAACCTCATAAAAGAATATTTGATACACAATTAAGTAAAATTTACAAAACAGTATAAACAGTATGAGCCCACAACTGTGAAAATAAATGTATAAGAATGTTAACAATGATTTCATATTTAAGAAAAAATTTTTCATAAATCTGATGAAAATTATGAATTAATCAAATTATATTATGATTTTTAAAGATGACCAAAATTAGTAGCGTTCTGCCTCTCTTCTTTATCAATCCAGATAGGCCTGAACAGTATTTCTTTTCCCACAATTTTTAAAATGATCAAAGCTCTATAAGTTTATTTTATAAACTTAAAAAAGTTAAGTGACCATAATTCCACCATCTAGAGATAGCATTTTCTTGGATTTTATTCTTTATCTAAGCATATCTAACCAGTTTCAGTTTCTAAAGAGTTGGGATCTCCAACCTCAAAAGTTTAATAAGGCTTCCTAACCTACAAATCATTTTGTGTTTAGAGATACTAAATTGATTGAACTGAAGTTTGGGAACCCTGGTGAGAAATTTTAACTAGATATGAAACTGAGCCAGGGGTGAGAGAAAAAAAAAACACCAATTTGTGCTTTGGATTATGTATTAAGCACAAATTATCCGATATAGAGCTTGGAGGGAAAATAGCGGTATCAGACATTTCCCTTCCTCAAGGGAGGAGGTACTTAGGGAGGGAGTAAACAGCAAAATGCAATCCCTCTGTAGTATTTCCTGGGTCCTGTTGCATAGGCTTGGGGATTATAAATAATACTATTTAAGTCTCTCTAGGACAGCAAGGTGCTTGCAGTCCAGTTGGAGAAGCAAGACAACGAACAGAAAAGACACAAAGAAGGTGAGCCAAAGCAAGCAGTGATGGGGTAGGACACAGAGAGGGTGCAATGGATCCTGAGCCTCCGAGAGGCCAGATGCATGTCCGACCCATAGGGAGCATGGGAGAAAATCCATTAAGGCCTTGACAGTGGGCATGGGTTTGCACGGAAAGGAGCGCTCAACGTGGACTAGAGTCATGCCTGAACGAGACCCTGATTTGGATAAAGGGAAGAGAACATTCTAGAGGAGATCAATAGACAGAAGGCCCAGTTTACATTTTTCTATTTTATAGCTTCAAGTGCTGCTTGCTGGGTCCTCCTTTTTCACAGTCTCTGAGACAGGAGAAAGCCTGCCCAATAGGAACCTTAAACCAGATGGTAGACAGGGAAGAGAAGCAACCTGCAAAGTCCCTAGGGAGTGCCCTCCGGGGACCAGAAAGCAGCTTAAAGAAAACACAGCCTGGGATGGGTCGGATGCTGACAGCTATATGTGTGAAGTCTTTTTGACTCTGGAGTCCTGGCCCGGTGACTGTGGTGTGAACAGCTGCTCAGGGGAAGTGCTCCGAGGAAGGCTATGCCCTCTTTCTTGCAACGGCAAACCGGTTTTTCATTTCCTTGGCTAAGACCTGGGAGCCTCAGAGCAGCCCTGGGCAGGGAAAATGCTGATAAATGGTTGACAAAGGGTCTCCAGCTCCACCCAATTCATCAGAAAAGAGCCAGAGCCCACCTATTCCACAGGAAGAAGATGAACAAGCCAGATACTCAACAGAAAATAACTTCCTCCCCGCTAGGCATCAGATACCAAGGGACCGGGTTCTTCAAAGGTCCCTGGGCTCAGAGGCAGAATGAAGAGCAGAGGAAAAAGATACATTCTATCTACTTCTGTTTCAGAGGCACACCTTTAGCCCAAAGAGGAAGGATCATGGAGCCCACGAAGAACAAGGGACTCGAGTCTGCTGACACAGGAGCAGGGCAGGGCCAAGCTGATCCAGGTCTGGGTTCCCCACAGTGGCACCCCTGAGGTCTTTGGGGACATCCATATGAAGGCAGGGATTGGCTGTCTCAAGAACGGTGAGGGCTGTGGGACTGAAGGGGAGGTCAACGACCATCAGATCCCTGCTGCTTAACGCCAAGGCTGCTTGTGTGCAGGGCTGTCGTGAGGCCCAGATGTCTTATGCTCTCTGTGTGTGCCACCTGCCCAAACTCCACCAGTGCCCTGTCTTATTCACAGTGTGTGCCCAGCACCCAGCATCGATTGGCCTTATCCCATGTCTGGCATGTGATAAAAATATATGTAAGGAACAAATGAAATAACAAGAGAATAAATGCACCCCAACTGGGGAGCGCTTTACCTCTCAAGAGGAAGCTACTGGGAACTACTGGGAGCTTTGTTGGGAAACCACACCAGGGAGTAGAGCTTGCTTGCCAGCATGTGCCAAGAAGCCAGGAGGAATGTGCCAGCATCTTCTTGCAACAGTTTCATCCCGATAAAATCATTTCACGTGATGATTTTTAAGTGTTTACTTGGCTATGAGCCATCAGGCTAGGAACTCCTGTCAACTGCTGAAAGCCAGGACAGAGGCAAAGACAGGTTTTTCACCTAAGTCTCCCGGTCCTTTCTTAACTGTCACCACCAGGGGGCCTTCAGATACCCTCAGAGCCATAGACAAGAGCCATAGACAACAGCAACATTCCTTCCAGGTCTGTGTTTCCTTCCTTCTCTGGCTTTCAAAATGCCAATTCATACTCTCCCCTTCTTCCCACAATTTAAGACAGTGAATAACACAGTCTAAGTTGGAAATTATAATTCTGAAATGATGCAAAAAATTGAAGATAATGAAAAACATCTGAGTTCAGACACCTGGAAACGTCGGTTGCCTTATCCCAAGGTTCTTTGTAGGAAAAAAAGGCGATCAAGACAGGGTTTGTATCAGAAACAGCTGCTCAACACCACACATGTCACCCCAGCCCCCAGTTCACTCCCACCTGGGAGGGCACTTGCTTACTGGAACAATCACAAAACAAAGCGTAAGATGGAAGTGGGCAGATGTGAGCATATTTTTCCAATCTCCTAGTGGCTCTGGCTATTGTTTGAAGCTAAAGTGTATATTTGGGAATAAATGAGGAAACCCAAAGGTTTTCAGAGGAATTGCCCTGATTTGTGTAATCCAGCCCCCCAAAAATAACAGAACAAGCCAAGAGGGAACCAAAGACAGGTTTAGTCATTAGTACCATGACATCTTATGTATTGAGAACTGTGACGAGCTTCAGGATGAGGTAGGACACATCCCCATTTTGCAGATGGAAAAGTTTAGATGGTTTGAATGACGTGACCCGTGTAGCCTAGTTAGTCAAGTATTAACGCCTGGACTAGAATAGGAACAGCCGTTGAGCTCTCAGGAGAAAAAACAAGTAAGCAAACAAACAAAACCAAGCTTAAAAACAATCGTAGATTTTAAGCTGTGCTTTTTACACATCACTCATCTGCACATTTGAAAAGTTTCCAATTATGCTCTGTACCCCAATTGCCCTACATTGAATCTTTCACTACTGTCAGCTTTCCTATATATAAAGGGATGTCAAGTGACGCCAAGAAAACATGCCTGTACCACCACAGAAACATAAAATGCCCTATCCATTCAGGTCAGGAAAAGGAATGTGAGATTGGTAATGTAAGATTTTCCTGGGCTGTCACTACAGTTTCTCCATGTTACCAGCATTCAGTCACTAGTTATTGAGGCTAAATTGCCACAGTGGCCCTGGAACAGAAATCGTATTGTATTACCCACTTCTTTGGGTGCAAACAGCAGGAAAGAAGAACCAAGACAGCATCCAAAACTCAGATTTATGTTTGAATATATTTCCAAGTATGATTTACGCCCCCTGCCACCCCACTTATCCTAAACCAGAACCATTCTGCATGGGACAAAGTGAACAGGTTTAAAGCCATCTAATTAACACTGCCATCAGGCAGGGAGGAAGCGCTCAAGAAATGCTGAATGGCTAACTGATTATCATTTTCTGTTTTACACTTTTCAGTATTTTCTGATTTCCTTTCCAAAGAGCATATTTTACTTTCATGATCTGAAAGATATAACACTACTTTAAAAACTACATTTAATCCATAATATTTACAAATCACTGCAGGGGGCGGGGCTTAGTCTAAGCAAGTCCAGCTGAAAAGGCTAGAGGAGGAGACAGACATCTTCAGTGGGGAAAGCACATGAAAATGAACCTGTTTAATAAAACATCAGTGTCTCTATCCCTCTTGACATCACCTCTGACAACGAAAGGGCAGCACCAATTCTTTGCTCGGCACAAGAAGCAGGAGGCCAGGCATACCTTTCAGACACTGACACTGTTATCAACCCATGAAAGCCCATTTTGTTCCACTCTTACCTTGCAGCGGCAGCTAGGAGATTTTTCGCGTTGGGGGCTCCTGGATCTACAGACAGAGACTTGGCAGCTAACAACAACTTGCTGGATGCCATAGAGATGTTCTTGAGGTTCCCTATCACCTGGATCTGGTCTTCTTTGGTCTAGAAGGTGAAAAGGCGCCAGAGTAATTAGGGGTGCTCCATTTCTCCAAGGAAGCGTTCAGAGAGCTAGGAGCAGCATCTTGCAATGGAAGCAAGTTATCTCTATAGACTGCATTAAGCCCAAATCGTTTGCAGATGCCTAATTTGTTGGGACACTGACCAGTGTCTACCCTTCCCCAAACAGATACCCAGACCAAGAGTCACGAAACAGGACAGAAATCCATGCCCAAGTGGGTCAGCCAAGAGCTGTGCTATCTCACAAGTGGAGGCATTAAAAGGAGGGGGAGGGAGGAAGAAAGAGAGTAACAGACAGAGAGCGAGAATGCACACACGCGCGCACAGTACACAGCCCAGCCACCATCCCAGTGTCCTGCTCAACAATGCTGGAGTTGTCAAGGAGCTCGAACATCTCAGCCTGGCACAAAGGGCCAGCAGTGTCTCCATATTCTGAGCTGACTGCATCCCAGAAGTTCCTGACTCGGGAGAGGACACATTTCTCACCTGGCTTGCCATTGAGAAACAACCCTTTGTAGATAACAGAGTAAGAAACAGCCCAGGTCTCCTCGGGGAGTTCACAGGAGGTCAGGAAAAAACAGCGCTGCAAGCTGACACCAGACTGGTCATGCTCCCTTGTTCTACACAAGGGGTTTATCTGTTCGTCTGAAGGAGGTAATTTTTAATCCTTTGATATTCAGTATTTGACATAGTCCCTTTAGATGGACCCTCTGAATATCAAAAATATGATTTTTTTTTGTTATAGTATACCATATTTGAAGTACAGGATGCAGAGCTGCCCTAATCTCAGCTAAACATTTTCCCACCTCTTACTACCCTCCCTCCAACAAAATGTAAGTGAAATGATGGATTCTGCTGGAGGATCATGGGAAAAGTTATCCTTCATCTCCCAGAAGTACTCCACACATAAGTTGATACCATCTTTTGGAATGCCAGTCCTGTGAAGTCATGGAGCTTCCTAAGCGGCAAAGAGAGTGAAACGGGGCAGCCTGTTTACAGGTTCCCTGCTCCTATTTGCCTAATCGGCCTCAAGGGTAGACAGTCCATCAGAGTGGAGAGGTGACGGTCAATCCAGACAGCTACCTGCACACCCACCTGCGCTTGGCCCGCCATCTCAATGCCAGCATCGAGGAATTCATCGAAATCATCGCTGAACTTTCCAGAGGCTGCAGCCAGCTCTCCGCTTTGGCCACGGGTGGCATGGACCACTTCCCCAGCAGACTGGTTCAGGTCAGCTGCTGCTTGGTTCAGTTCACTCTGCGCTTCCTGGAATGGCTTTGTGCTTGGAGGTAACTACGAGGAACAGAAAGCAGACCCTATGGTAAGTTTCGCTTTGCATGGCAGGGATAGAGAAAGGTACTGTGGAGAGCACTCTCCACGGATGCATCTCTGACTCCAGATTAAAAGGTTCTGTGTGGCTTGAGCTCATGTTAAGTTTGACCTTCAACATAATATATACACTCATTCATTCACTTCATGCACGTCAATTTACTGAACATCTATTCAGTGTGAGATACAGCGGATCTAAAAATGGTAAGGATGGCTATCCTCGGGGGCCGTGGTCTCGTGAGTGGCAGAGCCTGGATTCATACCTGGGCAATCTGACTCCAGGATCTAATCTGACTCTCTAAACCACAACTCTATGTAGTTGCTTTTAAACAAAATCTCTCAAAATTTTAGCTCTTTGGAACTAAACGGCAGAGGCTATTAAACTTCAAATTCTATTCTTCCAAACTAATGCCATCAATTTTTGTTTATTAGTGCTAATAATGCTAATTTTAGCATTAGGTCTTTGCTAATAATGTAATTTTTCTATAGGACAGACGTGTCACTACCAGAACTATAACTGCTTATGAAAAGTTGCAGAGAGTTAAACGAGACTATATTAGTCACACCACATACATTGCTTACATATCTGGTATGTGCCAGGCACCAGACAGAAAACACACAAGAAAAAAAGCCACAAGCTCCCTGAAGAGGGCTCGGGAGCTTTGCTGACTAGAAAGCCAAACAAGGAAAAGGGAGATTGGCAGGAAAAACAGGACTCCTAAAGGAAAGGTTAGGTGCTCAGAGATCTCCACGGAGGGGAGAAGACTCCACTCACACCTGAGAGGAGCCCCGTTCCCCAAGTCCCCTTCCCAATCCCAAACCTCTCACCGAGTCCACAAGCAGCTTCTTGCTGGACTCCCCAATGCTCTTCAACGCCACGTCCACATCCTTTTGCCCAGGGAGGCAATTCACGCAGTTATTCAAGGAGTGTGAGACCGCTTTGGCCACCTGCACACACGGGGGGAGAAAAGCTCCATTAAGTCCACAAGAAAGCAGCTTTCCAAGCAAACATTTTTGCACATGTGTTGGGAGTGAGTAGTGACAGTATGCAGAGCTGAAAAAGATTGGGAAAATCTCCACCAGCATCTACCTGACACTGTTTACTACTAAATCACCTCCTCTGGACCTCTCACCGGGGTTAACATCCTGTCTTGGCAAAGGGTCTGACAGAGTGATACAGTACGACCTACCTGCTCCCCAAAGCTAGGCTAAGCATGACTCTGTGATTCAAACACAGAACTCGCCAATATCATGTCAGGTTCTAAAACAAAGATATCTAATACCAAGAAAAAGAGAAATAGCTCCCTTCTTGAGAGCCCTGCAGAGGTCACCGAGGTGGATGCAAGCCTTGAGTTTTTTGGATCACAATTAGCTGGGCCTGTGGTTGATTTCCGCTCAGCAACCGCCTGGGCCATCATCCTCAAACCTCACTCTGAGCACTTCCGGAGATGCCCATGGACGCCTTTTAAGCATGTGTGAGAATGCCTTTTAAGCAAACGCCCTGTTTGCACTGTTTGGCATTTTCAGTTAAAGGGTCAGGTCTTCGGAGGGCTATCCTTCCTTTCACCTAAACCATCTCCTTCCCAGCTTCCTTTATGATAATCACAACGGCGAATTCTGGGCCTCACCTGGGCTAGTCTCTGCTGACTTTCTGCATCTCCAGGTGCAATCAGGGCCTGCTTGGCTTCTTGGATGAGCATGGCTGAGCCCTCCATCACGTCTCGAGCAGAATCTAACATGGCATGTGCAGCCGTGGGGTCACTCGTAGATGCAGCCACTCCACGGGCAGCCTGGGCCAGGGTCTTCAGAGCTTGGGCTGTCTCTCTAGCAGCCACCCCTGAGGATAAAAGCCACCAGACTATTAGATTCCATCTAAAGTCATATTTGGGAGTAAGCCTCTAGACCAGAGCCTCCTAGAAAGAAGAGAACCCTCTGACAGTGACTGGCACACTTATTATAAAATTTGAATTATTATAAAAATGACTTGTTATAAAATTTGAATTCCTGTGCTTCTCAAAGAATTCCCCCATACCACTGGCTCTGGGCCGATGTAAGAGAGATGCTATCACAAATGCCATGCTAAAAACGATCTCTCTCTGGTTCCCCTCACTCCGTCCGGTGCCCCACTTGTCCCTAAACCTAAAAGACCAAATACGTGGGATCAAGTACACAGATGAATCATTCAAACTCACTTTTCTTCTCCATTGTTTTTATCTGGCATAAACTTGCACAGGATAAGGGAACAAGTCTAAGTGTGCCGCTCAGTGAATTTCTGCATAGGTATACCTCCACATATCTACCATCCAGATGGAGACAGAGACCATCTCCATCATCTGTGGTCTTTCCCAGGCAATATCCTCTCAACCAGAAGACATCATTGTTCTAGCTTCTATTACCTTTGACTATTTTACCTTTTCTTAAACACCATGTTGATGGAACCACACAGTATGGATTCTTTTGTGTCTGGTTTCTTTCTCTGACCACTATGCTGTGAGATTCACCTATATTGTTACCCATAACAGTTCATTCCTTTTCCTTGCGGTGTACTATTCCATTACATGAAGACATCAACATTTGTTTATCCATTCTTCTGCTAATGGACATTTGAATTCTTTCCTGTTTGGACTATCAAGAAAGTTCTAATACCTGCATTTAGGTCGACATATGGAATCATTTCTTTTAATAGAAACACAGAGTTCAATTGCTGGGTTATAGAGTAAGTGCATATTTAGCTTTAGTGGGCACTACAAAGCTTTTTGCAGAATGTTTTTACCACAATGCACTCCACCAGCAATGTATGAGATTTCCAGTTGCTCTGCATCCTAGCTAAAACTTGCTATTGTCCGATTTTTTATTTTACCCATTCTGGTGGGTGTGCAGGGGCATCTCACTGAGGTGTAAGTTTTATATCCCTAATGGATAATGACGTTGAGCATTTTTTCACACACTTAATGGCCATTGTGATGTCCTCTTTTGCAAAGTGCCTGTTCATCTTTAAAGTCACTTCTAAAGATGATGGGATTTGGTGATAAAGTACAAAGATAAACTGGTCCTTAAAAACTATAGTGCCACCTCCTACAGAATGAACATGAGTCTTCCTACATGGCAATTAGTATTTGGCACACCCAAGAAGAGGATGAAGGCTGGAAATGCCAGAGCACATAACAAAGGAATCTGAGAACCGTGGAATAGCTGACCTTAAAGCTCCTCGCATCAAACTGTTTCACCAAGGAGGCCATGGACTTGTCCACGGACACATGTTTAGGGGCAGCACCAGAGCTAGATCTGCAGTATTTTAACTTCTGGATCAGACTCTCTGCACAGTGCTCTTTGGGATAGAGAACTACCATGTTTCCCTGAAAATAAGACCTAGCCAGACCATCAGCTCTAATGTGTCTTCTGGAGCAAAAAATTAATATAAGACCTGGTATTATATTGTATTATATTATATTATATTACACCTGGTCTTATATTGCATTATATAAGACCCGGTCTTATATTATATTAAGACCGGGTCTTACGTTAATTTTTGCTCCAAAAGACGCATTAGAGCTGATGGTACGGCTAGGTCTTATTTTTGGGGAAACACAGTATGAGGGATCTTGTTAGAACATGTAACATCCACATGAAAAATACATAAATCAATTTCTCGCTCTCACTAAGCTTTGAGGTGACTACTTCCGAAAGGTCTCAGCCTGACAGTCTCTGGGGGCCACTGAGTGTGGCCCTCACCTGCCACTGCTTTAGCTGTGGGGCACAGATGTAGTTGCTGGCCCTCTCCTTACTGAGGACAAGGCGCCGTAATACAATCAAGAGTGCAAAGGGCCCAGATCCAAAAAACAAGACAACTTTGCAGCATCACACACTTGCTAATCTGTAAATATTTAGTAAGCCACAGAGCCGGACACAACCCTACAATCTAATCAAGGCAAATTACAAAATAGCCAAACTACTGTTTCTCACATGGCACTTCTGAATGCAGCATGTGGAATCGAAGAATTTCAAACAAAATGTTTTTTTGTTGTTTGCTTGTTTGTTTGTTGTTTAGATGGAAGCCAGAAGAGAAAACACAAAGATAAATAAAGCTAAGGTAAAGAAGAGAAACAAGCTGAGTAGAACAGTCATTCCCTTTTCTGTTTAAGCTTCTAGCATAGTTCGGGAAGGACGGCCTTGCTCAGAAAAGCACCAGATGTGGTTAAGACCTCATTTAGCTCTGGCTTTGCTGCTAATTAGCTGTGTGGCCTAGACTGTTGCCTTTTTCCTCTGGACCTGTTTCCCACAGGCTTTTGGAGAGGCTGAGATATAGCTCTGACCGTTGGAAATTCTAGGCTGTGATTTTTAGACCTCTCCTCTTGCCTTCCTATCATATGAACTGTTAAATCTGTTTCTATTTCAGTTTTTATATGACTGGAAGAATAAAACATTTGTCTTATGCAATAAGTCATATTTATGCAAAAGTCATTTACTGAAACCGTTTGTAGACTCAGACAATTAAAAAAAAAAAAAAAAGGCAGAAACCAGAAGAACTGAGTTCCAAAAGCTGAGGCTTATTTGTCCATGTGTATCCATGTGTTTTCTGCTGAGGACTTACTATGAAATCTCAGGGCACATCAAGGGTCCTCTTTGGAGGGATCAGGTTTCCCAGAAAGAGGAAGCCACATGATCAAAAGGATGGAACGAGGCCACCAAAGGCTGGAGCCTAATGGATATCTAAGGCTGTACGTGGCTGAACTCACAGCAGCGTTCTAAATGGTAACGATGAGAACCATCAGCGTCCGGTCTCCAAGCACACACCACCCTCCAAATGAAACTGCTGCCATAGTCAAGTGTGCATTACAGTGCCAGAACTGCCAGTGGGAAATACTGAGGCCCACCACTGTTTCAATAACCACAATCCTTTGAAGACACAGATCACTTTCCCAGTATCCTGCCTTCTGGATCTTAAGTTATATCCAGTAAGAGAGTCTTAAGAAGACACATCAGTGATATGAAATATAGAATTCTTTGTACTGGTAGTTATTCTTGATCAGAATTCAAGTAGACTGCACGCAGATAGCATTAGACCATATACCAAACTCACAGATTCAAACCAGGAATGACAGATTTTTTTAATCTGTCCCAAAGGATTTGGCAAGGATTCCGTCTATGTAACTGTATTCAGCACAGCAGAAATGTACTTTGAATGTTGCACTGGCCAAACAAAAGCACATCTGCATTAGAACCCAGCCCAGTGGCCGCTAATGTGTAACTTCTGAATATCCCACACACCTTGATCGTGGACAAGGGACCTGAGACCCGCGGAATAGCTGTCCATACTCGTGCTCTCTTCTCCTCGCTTCCCACCGATTCTTCAACTTTCCTGAAATTGCCTTCAGCAGGGAGAGTAGTGACCTTGTTTTTCCTAAAGCAATGGATGCTCCTTAAGTCCCTCTTCAGTGACTTTCTGGGCAGCAACTACCTCTCTGGCTCTAGAGACATCCCTCTTTCCTAGTTTCCTTGCTCTCTAAGGCTGCATATTCTCATTTCTTTCAAAGATTTCCATTGCTCAGTCTTCTTAAATATATTTGAGTTCCTCAGGGTTACATCTGATAAACTTTTTCTCATTCTACCACTCCGCCAAGGCAAATGTATCTATCTCCATGGTTTCAATCGTTATCATTTTATGAAACATTAAAAAACCTTTACCTTTAGCCCAGACTTCTCTGCTGAGTTCCAGTGGCAAATGTCCAGCTCCCTAACGGGCACTTCTGCTTGGATGTGCTGTAGACACTTCAAACTGGGTGTATTTAAAGTTGATCCTGGCATCCAACATACCTGTCAATGGTCCTGCGTTTCCATCCCAGGGATTCATACAACTCTTCATTCAGCTATCAGGTCAAATGCTCAGAGCTGTCCATGTTACTTTCCTTATTCCCACCCCTGTCATTTCTAACCAGTCACCAACTGTCAGGTGTCTATTTAATCCATCCTTTCGTCTTCACTGCCGTCTCATGTACATGCACGCAACAACCTTCTTACTGGTCTCTCTGGCTTCTACTTTGTCTCTCTCCAATTTATCTGCACATGAGAGGATGGTCAATCTATATCAAAGGTGACCTCAAACTGTATCCATAAATGAGAACTCCTCAATATTTTCAACACTCATAGGTTACATTTCAAATTACTTACACTGGCCTACGAGGCCCTTTAGGATCTGACCCCAGCCTACCTTTCTTGCCTTATTTTTTCATTCCTCACCTCCTTGCCTTTTGCTTGAATCTTTCTCAGTTCATTTGGTCAGCCTTCTTTTCTCTCACCTTTGGGACTTCATGTATTCTGTTCCCACTGCTATAACCACCTACTCAATGCCTGCCACAATGAAAATGAAATGGTGCTACTTCTAGGCTGTTTTTCAGACACCAACTAGACAGTCTGGATGGATGATGTAACTTGTAATGCAGTCTTCCCTCCATTAAAGACGCGTTTCATCATCTACACAAAATCTGGCAAGAATTCAGGAATGTTTAGAAATTCTTGAAACTTAAACCTCTCACATGCCTTATGCTTTTAAAAATTTATATATACTTTTCCTTCTCCTTGCATGCTAAATGAGTCCTAAACAATCCTTACAACCCTGATCAGGTGTCAATTCCACTCTGAAAATTCCCCTGCCCTCCCATTAGGACAGAATGGTACGTTCTTATTATTGCAGGTACTAAATTATAGTGGGCCATAACTCTTATTGTGCTTGTATTTTCAAAGTGACAATTATATAGTTTTCAAAAAATATCAAAGAGGATTTTCCAGGTAGTAATGGCAGAATAACTTATTGCAGATGAACCCTCCCTCAGGAAAACAACTAGAAACACTGGAAAAAACATATAAAACATCTGTTTGAAGGCATTGGAGAGATACCAAGGCATCAAATTTTATCTTTATGGGTAAAGAAAGCACAGAGAAATGAATACAATGCTTCTTTTACCTTCAAGGCATTTAATTTGTAAACTGTTGCCCAGAAGCTTAAAGGCTGAGTTCACAGGTCTCGGAAGGTAAAAAAAAAAAAAAAAAAAAGCATAGGGGGTGGCTGGATGGTTCAGTTGGTTAGAGTGTGAGCTCTTGACAACAAGTTTGCCAGTTCGATTCTCACATGGGCCATTGAACTGCATCCTCCACAACGAGATTGAAAACGGTGGCTTGAACTTGGGAGCTGGGCAGCCATTGGGCAGCTGGCTGGCTCGGTGGTTGGAGCGTGGTGCTCATAACACTAAGGTCGCTGGTTCAAGTCCCACATGGGCCAGTGAGCTATATACGCTCCACCACTAACGACGACTTGACTTGGAGCTGAGCTCGCCCTCCATAACTAGATTGAAAACAATGACTTGACTTGGAGCTGAGCTGTGCTCCCCACAACTATATTGAAAAAAAACAACGACTTGACATCCTGGAAAAACTCACTGTTCCCCAATAATAAATAAATAAATAAATAAATAGCATAGTTCTGAGCCCAAGAAAGAGAATGGTCCCGGTAAACATCACAGTTGTCTGGATGGGATGCACAAAGGATTATACCCTAAAAGGTGAAATGGAAATAGACTGCACAATTTCCAATTAATTCAGTCCTTGCTCACATTATGGTATTCTGCCCCCATCTTAAACAGCTGTTGGAAGCAAAGAATAATCCCCTGTAGGGAAGGCAACACATCTGGAGGTTCAAATGAACTCTACAATGTAAATACCAATGATTAGCATTAAATGAAAAAAATAAAAATCAGAAACACCAAGAGATAAAACTAATGGCTGAAAAGCATGAGGAGAAAGAAAACGACAATACAAACAGGACCATAGGTGATTCTGATATAAGAATTATTTGACCTGGATATTAAATAACTGTGATACATATATTAAAGAAATTAGGTAAGATAGAGAATTTCAGCAGAGAAATGGAAACTATAAGAAAATGAAATGGCTTTTATAAAACTGAAAAATATGACATTTAGAATTATAAATGATAGAAGGGGTTGAAAACAGAATAGACACAACTAAAGAGGAATTGTGAGTTGAAGACAGATCAAAAGAAAAAACTGAGAATAAAGCATGGAGAAAAGAATTATGGCAATAATAGAAAAGAACATAGAAACACAAAACAGTGGAAATGGCTAATGTATGGAGTAACTGGCGTCTACAAAGAGGAAGAGAGAAAAAATAGGGCAGAGCAATATTTAAAGATACAACAGTTGGGAGTTTTCCAAAATTGATGTAAGACAACAAATCCCATTTTTAAGGGGTACTACAACCCAAAGCAGAATAAATATGCAAGTAAACTCCTCTAGGCACATTTCTTGAAAATGAAAGGCTGAGAAAATTCAAAAAGCAAGTAGAGGGGAAAAATAAAACCACATTACCTTTAGAAGAGTAAACTGACAGCTGACTTCAAAACAGAAATAAAGGAAGCCAGAAGACAATGGAATAACATCTTCAAATGCTGGAAGAAAATAACTGCCAACCTAAAATTTTATAATAAGTGAAATTATCCACCAAAAATAAAGGCTAAACAAAGGTATTTTTAGACAAACAAAAACTGAAGGAATTGGTCATAGGAGACTCCCACTAAAGGAAATAATAAAGGGAAGTCTTCACGCAGAAAGGAAATAAGTCATATGGGAGCACATGGAGATGCAAAAAGGAATGAAGAGCAGTGGACGGGTAAACGTGGAGGTGATTCAATCAATACTGACCGTATGAGGCAACAATGAGGCTACGCTGAAGAGATTAAAATATATGCAGAATTAAAACACGCAACAATGAATGAGTTGGAAGAAAGAGAAATGGAGCTCAAGTGCCCGAAGATTCTTGCACTGTCCAGGAAGAGGTAAATACACTAACTTATATTAGACTTAAAAAATTGTAAGAGAATAGGCAATGAATGTACAACTAACATGCTAATCAAAGGGAGAGAAATAGAATTTAACAAATACATATAAATCTGAAAGAAGGCAAGAAAGGAGAGAAAAAGGAACCTAGAACAGGTAGGCCATATAGAAAAGAAATAGTAAGATGATAGATTCAAACCCCAATATATCAGTAATTAATTATATTATATGTATATAGAGCAAATACTCCAATTGAAAGAAAAGGATTGTCACATCAACATATAATGCCTCCCTCCACAAAAGAAAAACTGTATTATACTCACAGGATACACATTAAACATAAGCATACAGAAAAGTTGAAAGTAAAAGAATGGGAACAAATTTATCATGCACAGAATGAAAACAAAAGCTTCTACACAGACAACTATACAATAGTATTGAGACAAAGGAAAATCTAAATAAATGGAGGGATATAACATATTCATAGATTAGAAGACTGTGATAAAAAGTCAATAATGTAATGATGTCAATTATCCCAAAATGGATTCATGTAACCCCAATGAAAGAAAAAACAACAGAGTACTTTTTGTGGGGCGGGGGTGGCGGGGTAGAAATTGACAGGCTGATTCTAGAATTTATGTGGAACTGTGAAGGGTCAAGAATAGTCAACACTAATTTGCGGAAAAACAACAGTGTTGAGGGCTGACATAATCATATATTAACACTTAGTATAAAGCTGCAGTAATTAGGAAAGTGTGGTACTGAGTAAGCACAGGCAATTAAAGCAATGGAAAAGAATCTGAAGGTCATAAACCAGCTTACACGTATATGGTCACTTCATTTATGATGAGTGGCACGAAAGGCTTGGGAAAAGAATGGTCGTTTCAAAAAGTGGTGCTGGGTCACATGCATATCCACATGGAAAAACTAAAGTAGGACTCTATTTGCACATGTAGAAAACTCAGTTCCAAGTGGACTGTAGTTCTGAATATGAAAAATAAAACAACAAAGCTTCTACAATGTAACAGAGGAGAATATTTTCATGATCTTGGAGAGGCAAATTTTTAAATAGGACACGAAATGTACTAACCATAAAGAAAAAGAATTGGATTATATTAACATACAATTTTGTTCGTCAAGAAACACACTTAAGAGAGTAAAATAGTAAGCCACAAGATACAAGAAAGGTATATAAGTGATAAAGAATTCCTACAAATAAATAAGAAAAAGACAGCAAACTCAAACTTTCAAAAATGGACAAGACCAAAGACCTGAACAGGTACTTCACAAAAGAAGATATCCAAATAGCCAATAAATATGAAAAGGTCCTTAATTGCACTGTCCACCAGGGAAATGCAAATTCAAACCATCCTGTGATACTACTGCACACTCAATGTAATGGCTAATATACAAAATACAAAGTGGTAGCAAGCACGTAGAACAACTAGAACTTTCATTAGTATAGCTGAGTAGCTGCACAGCCTCTGACCCAGCAATTCCACTGGGATACCGAAAATGTTCTATTACTTGATCTCGGTGGTGGTTTTTTGGTGCATTCAATTTGTGATTATTCATGAAGCTATACATTTAGGACTTATGTTCTCTTCTGTATGTATATTACATTTCAACAGTAACATATATGTCAAAAAGAAAAGTCAAGCAGTACCACTGTATAGTAAAATCAACAATCCTATCTATACTCACTCTTTCCCTCCTGACTCCTAGAGCCACTCAGTTCTTAATGCTTTCTTCTGAATAATTTCATATTTTCAAGTAATGGGATTATTTATCCTTAAACTTCTTGCATTTTCTATTTTAGAGAGCTATAGATGTCCTACTACCATGTTTCCCCGAAAATAAGACCTAGCCAAACAACCAGCTCTAATGCATCTTTTGGAGCAAAAATTAATATAACACCTGGTCTCATATTACTGTAAAATAAGACCCAGTCTTCTATATTATTATATTATATTATATTATACCGGGTCTTATAGTAAAATAAGACTGGGTCTTATATTAATTTTTGCTCCAAAAGATGCATTAAAGCTGGTTGTCCGGCTAGGTCTTATTTTCGGGGAAACACAGTATGTGTACTTCCTACTATGATAACATTTCCTTTCATACATAACCTGCTGTTTTTCCTAGAATTGATAATTATACTATCTGTTTCTTATAGTGTGCTCCTGCTCAGGGGAACCTGATGTCTCCAGGACTCAAACCCTACCTATCCCTGCAGACCTTTAAGTTTTTATTTATTCGGCTCTGTCAGTTACCACTCATTTGCATCCTTCCATCTTCAAAAATTTTATTGATATCTTATTTGTTGTCATCTTTTCTTATTCTTTTTGGCCTTTTTGTCCCCCCTATACTTGAGTGGGATTTCAAGAGTCATACACAGGTCGTCTCAGAAGCCTACAGTTACTGTTTGTGTATAGTCTTCTAGGGGTGACCCATAAATAGTTTGGGGGAATATTTTATTAGGTCTTGGTATGCTTAACATCAAGCCCAGTAACAAGCATGTGGAAAGTACTTGAAAATTATATGTTGAACTGCTGGGAAAAAAAAAAGCCCGGTTCATTGTCAAATCAGCAGACCCCCACTGCCACCCCAACGGTCTGCACCTGGACACATGACATCACGAAGGGTGTGAGTCTCACCTGTGTAGTGCTCATTGCCTTGAGCAGCACAGGTGAGGAGCTGTGCCATGGAGGAGCCCACTGCTTTAGATGTACTTCCCAGGTCCTGAGCACATTTTTCCAGCTGTAAGAATATTCAAGGGAGAAGAGAGCTTAGAAGAAAAGAAACATCCACTGGAGTCTTAGCATAAAAAATAAAGCAGATTAAACTTTGGGCCTTAGCTCCTTCCTACCTACTACTCCAATAGCGCTAAGAAAAAGTGGGCTGAGGGGACAAAGCCTGAGCTTTAGAATAAATAAATCTAGGTTCAACCTCTGCTCTCTGCTCCCCACCTCCCACTGCAAGCTATGAGGAGTGGGGTAAATTACTGAACCTTTCCAAGCCTTGGCTTCTTGAGACGATGATACCTAACTCAGAAAGGTTTTCAGAGAATTAATGTATATACTCAGCAAATGGTAGCTGTTAGTGTTATGCCTTTAGAAGCTAATTTAGAAAGTCTGCACCAAATCCTTAGCGAGAATTAATTATGCCTTGGCAGGAAGTGGGCAGACATCCAACTGTACCACCTTCCTGGACTGTGGGACCATTCACATTGTTCAGTTTGATCATTATACTTTGAGGAGCTCTAACTAGAAGGAAATGCAATAGAAACAGAGGTTTGGAGTAGTAAATGAGATTATGAAAATGGGCAGAGTGCTTGTTTCCCATGAACCACACGTCATCTTGTTTTGTAAACTGAATAAATAATTCAGAGAACAAAGTCAGGAAAGGTCTAGGATAATTACTGGATTACTATAAAAGGACAACATTTTGGAAGAGAACTTCTAGGCAGACTGCGAGAGTGCAGAAACACATCAGAGAAGGTGTGCATTTTTACTCATCCCACAGCCTGATTCACAAGAGAAATAAAGAAATAGAAGCAAATGAAAAATAGAATCGGGTCCGTTATAGCCAACGATATGTTATAATACAGTACACACATTCTTTAAGAGCAGTTTCCTTAAAACTTACTTGGTGTTTCTTGTATTCTAACTGACCAGTGGTGTTAGGTAAAGGCAGAATTCATGCCACGTAAGCCTCCTCTGGTCTCCCTGGAGTGCAGGAGTTTGCAAAGGGATACATACCTGGACCACACTGCAAAACTGCTGGCCCCAGAGCCAAGCCTGACTATCGTTAGCTGGGTGACTTTAGTTAAGTGACTTAAATTTTCCGAGCTTGATTTCCCTTGTCTTTACAATTTGGAATAGCCTGACTTAACAAATATTTTCTGAGTGCTTCTCACATACCCAGCATTGTTCTATGGCCAATTAGATGTTCCTCAAGTCCCACAGATTCTAAAAGTTCATCCAAAGAGTAGCAGTAGTTAAGAGATCACTCTTAACGTGAGTGATCAAGAGCATGGGTTTTGGAGTCCTGGGGATCTGGTCTCAAACCTTGGTTCTGCCACTAACTGGCTGGTAAACACTGCACAGAATAATGAAAACTTCTGCACCTGTTTTCTCAGCTGTTAGAAAATGGGGTTAACAAAACTTGCTCATGAAGGTTACTGTCAGGATAAATTTTAACTATGTGTATACACAGTGCTCAATAAATGGTGATATTGTATTAGCAATATTCAGTAATGTGGCAAAGGAGGTACATATAAATACGAAGGATTTGGAGAACTTTAGCTACGAAAACCCTGCCACGAGCATCAGAAGATATCATAACATGATAACTGTTCTTCCCAGTGCTTTGTACTAAGTAATTTTTTTTTTTACACAAAATGCGATTGTTGGGAATATCTCCTGTATTTATCTTTATAATCTCATTGCCACCCATACCATAGGTAAAATACCTGAGCATAAAGGAGATATGGGATTTGTCCACAATTAGTTGATGATACAAGCTGGATCTAGAAGCCAGAACTCCTAGCTCCAAACCTAGTTCATCAGCTGCCCTGGGCATTCTTTTCAGAAAAAGGTCGCAGGATTAGAACACTGGCCTCAGATACTAGCATGTGTCTTGTTTATGAAAACAAGGGATGAATATTAACAGACGCCTCTTCATCCCCCATCAAACCCCAGGAAAGCACACACATAACTGTCACCAGACGCCCCTTCAGGGCAATCTCTAGCCTATATGCAGTTTTAAAGAAATGTGGTTATTCTAAGGCTTTGCATTCAGAACGTCTGAAATTCAGGCCTACTAAACCCAACCTTTGAAACACAAAACAAAACCAAACCCTGCCTAACAAGAGTATAACAAAAGTAAGAGCTCTACCCGCTGGCTGGCTCTAACATGTCTTACCGTTTCCCCTGGAAGTGGTTTCAGCTGACTCTCAATGGCAGCCATCTTGGCATCCTGCAGTTCATTCTTAAGTGTCTGCACAGTACTCAGAGCTGAATCGATTTCCATAGGACCACAGGCTTCATGGGCCTGTCAACAGAGTTGGGAATATGTGTACACATTCTGCTTGGGGAAAGTGTTCTCAGTTCTTTGCAACACATGAAATGCCTTTCTGGATGGACCCAGTGAATTTCCAACTCTAGCAATAGAAAGTAAGGATAGTAAGCATTTCCTGAGAGGGCAAAACCATCCTCAGTCAGAATCTTAGTCGTAACTTCCTTTGGTAATGAATTATGTATGTCTTATGACTGGATATACTTAAAGTCTCTAGGAAGCTATTTTTACCTGAAATGCATTTGCCTTTCAGACTAAGAGGATCCTTACTCTCCGTGACTGGGTTCTAGAGATAGGGCACCTCGCACAGTATGTGTGCGCAGTGGCTTGAAAACATGTGGTGAGTAAATACATAGAGGAACAAGAAAAGGAATGAACAAATGAACCCAGGACTCTGGACCAAGTCTTTATCACCTTATTGGTTCTCTTCACATATTCCTAGATTATAAAGCATTACCCTTCCATAATGAAGATTATGAAAGATTTTTTTTCCCTCAGTAATTTGCTTTAAAAAACTTTATTCTCTTCATTATTTAAAATACTGATCTCCAAATACCTTGATCACACTCCCCCAATACACATAATAATAAATTATATACTACATCTATAATTATGGATCAGTATATTAAATATTGGTAAATCTTAATTCCTTTCCTATCTTAGGTAATAGGAACAACAGCAGCAGTAAGTACTAATTGATTGATTTCTATGTGCCAGTTTCTACAGTGAGGAAACTGAGGCACACAGAAGTTAATTAACTTGCCCAAGTCACAAAATTAGTCAACAGCAAGGCCAGAGTTTGAATGCAGGTAGTATGATTCCAGAGACAATACTCTTAACCTTTACACTATAGAAATAAATATTTGGAAGCTCTCTGTGGCTTCCTGTTCACAGTGGACAGTCTCGCTTGAGTCCCACTTTGAGACTCACTGCTCCAGAGCAGTTATTTGAGGTGGGTGTGTGTCTAAGACTCACTGAGGAAACCTGTTAAAATGTAGATGTCGAGGTTTTATAACCAGAAATTCTGATTCGGTTGTGCAGAGGCGAGGCCCAGGAGCCAGCATCCGCCTGGTGACTCCGGGACACACGGTCCTTGGACTGCTGAGAAACGCTTTTCACTGTTCAAAATTTTATAGCTCAAAATGCTTTTTACTGGATATAATCTAAAGCTTGGGATATTTTCTTTGGTGATGTAGTGCACTGTTCATATTAAGAATTCAAGTCAGCTTCTATCCTTCCCTTGCTCATGGATGAGTCTGTCTGTTTCTATAAAGGGATTGTTACAGTGAGGAAACATGAATTCCTGCCAGAACATCTTGCTAACACCACATCAAACAGTGCAGTAATGAGGACTTCTGATAATTAATAAGTTCCAGAGACAGAAACTCATTAATCCCTAATTCTGTTCAATTGAAGACCTTGTTAAGGTGAATGCTCCCATTTAAGATGTAAAAAAAAACTTCAGGGCCAAAAAGATAAAATAAATGACCCCCTAAGATAGATTGGCTTCCCGTATAATTTGTTATTAAGTTCAAAAAAGGATAGCTGGAAGATATGATCACTTACTTTGGCCCACCATTTGCCTGGCACAAAGAAACTGATGACTACTAGTCTCTCCTAACATTGTGCAAAAAATAGACCATTACCCGTCCCAGGGTACATGGGAGGAGGGGGAAGTATGCAACCTAAAATAGTTTTAAAAAAGTCGTCAGTAACTAGAAGGTGATAAGTAAGTCTAGGAGAGTGTGGCTAAAAGTGGTATGAGCCAATGTACATGTAGGGCATCTTTAATGGTCACGCAAATGAAATGGACAAGAAATAGGCCCAGCAGTGGTCAGGCCCTGGGCAGAACCAAGGTCACACCAGCAGTAAGGAATTTAAAGCACCATTCTCAATGAGCTAACCGCTGTGAGAAGGATCCACTTGCCTTCTGTGAGGCGGTACGCAGCTCCGCCAAGCTGGTGGCAAGGTTCTTGGCACACTGGCTCAGCTGCATGGCTGCTGCCTGGTCGCTCACTGTGGGCACTGCGGCTTTGGCAGAGGACACCATCTTGCTTCCAGGCTGTAGAGAGGTGAGCAGAAAGTAAGACCGATCCTGGGCAGCAAGAGCAGGGAGTAGACCCAAACAGCAAGACCATCACATCAGCCAGAACTTACTTTCTTCCTAAAACAAGGAATATTAAAACAACCTACATTCCCCCTGAAGACTGCCACCCCAAATTAGATACTCTAGGAAAGTAAGTACGTTCTAGGAATGTTTAAAAAAGAAAAAAAGAAAGAAAGGCTGTGTCATCGGGGAACGGGCAAAATTGGGATAGTAGCTTAAAATCCTCATTTAAAGCAGATTTCAAAGATAATTTCTTATTAAATGATTCTTTGTGTTTCTTAGAATAGCTCTTATAATCTTTGTCTCAAATATATCCAACAGATTATTTAGAAAAATATAGGCAGACAAAATGAAACAAAATGACCTCTCATATCTTACAATTCAGGATAATTTCACCATGCATGAAATGTCTGTACGCATATATATTTTCAAAAATAAGATCACACATTAAAAATAATTAAAAAATTAGATCATATTATTTATTCTATTTTTCAAACTCCTTGTTTTACATATTCTATCTTTTTAATAGCGATGTAATATTCTAGTGTATACATCTGTTAATATTTTTCAATCCTGTATTGTTGGACATGTTTCTATTTTTTCCAATGACAAACAATGGTATGATAAATACCTTTGTAGCTAAAATTTTGTACATGTTCATATTTTTTTTGTATGAATTTTTAGAAGAAGAATTTCTAGAACAAAGAGTATACATAATTTTAAGGGGTTGAATGTGCATGCTATGTAACTGCTCTTAATAAAGTTGTAAAAGATTTAAGTGCCAGATCATGAAGAAAAGGGACAAAAGTTAATATTTTAATATTTAAAGAATTCATGAAATTTGTAAGAAAAACCAACATGAGTGCACAAAAAGCATAGACAATTTCACATAACAAAAACAAATAACTGAAACATGAAAAATGTTTAATATTGTGAAAACAAGGAAATGCAAAACCAAACAATAAGAACTTTACCAAGCAAATTGGCAAAATATATAATACACACACACAGCTTACACGTGTAAGCACATGGTGGAAAGTTCATGAACCTGTTTATCCAACCTCATGTGTGTGTGTGTGTATGTGTGTGTGTGTGTGTATTTTAAATGTTTTTCTTCAACTTGGAAAGGATGTATAAAAAATTGTGCTTTAGAGTTTCCTGTCAAGATTGTGGAGGAGGTAAATGTCCTTCCCTCCTCTCATGGCCACATCAAAATTACAATGAAACTACAGAACAGCCATCACTGAGAATCTTCTGAAGTGTAGCTGAACAGACATCCTACAACTAGGTACATACAGAAGAAACCACATGGAGACTGACAGGAGAGGTGGAGACGTGGAATGGGCTGATCCCACACCCACGTGTAGCAGTTAAAAATCAGGAGGGATATCTTGGCTGCAGAGGTCCTGCATGAAGAGTGAGTGGTCCCAGCCCCACACCAGGCTCCCCAACACAGGGCTCCAGTGCTGAGAAGTCCCCACAACTTCTGGCTGTGAAAGCCAGTGGACACTGTGGCTGAGTGAGATGGAGGGCTGCAGGAGTCCAAGGCATTCCTCTTAAAGGGCCTGTGTAGGGACTTAGTCGCTGATGGACTCACTCACTCTGGGGAAGCAGTTCAAAAGGTGCCAGGGACATATGGAGAAGAACTAAATTGTGGCTGCAGAATAAGGGCTGGAAGGGAAGCTTTCACCCAGACAGAAATGCTAGCAGAAGCTACTGTTCCTTTATTGAGCCCTCCTACCACCCATTCTGCACACACAAGCAGGCACCATATCTGAGCCTCCATCAACCTAGTTAACACCATTTGCCCTGCCCTGGTGATTCCCTAAGAACCTGCCCCACCCAAATTTTAGGCCCATCCAAGCTGCTTCCAATGGCTTTTACGAACAAATGGCCCATCGTGGCTGATGTTGCGGACTTTCCTAGAATCTCTCAAGGGTTCACAAACCACAAACAAGCAGCATCTGGTATCGGCATGCCCCTGACCTCTTGCTAAGCAGCCCCAAGCCTGGTATTAGCAGCAGTTGGACTCAGTTTGCAGCTTAGATTCTAGCAGGTACTTCCAAGACCAGCACACATGGCAAATATCTGCAGATCATTCTGCAGCTCATACCAAACGGCCCCAGTAGGGCACTGGCAGTACTGACCTTAGCCTGCAAAAGAGATTCCCCCACCCCAAAGGCCCCAGAACCAGCATACCCAGTGGCCAGCTTCAGATTATACCAAAGCACCACTCAATGACCAACAACCTCCACAAATGAAATATCCAAAGGGCAGACTGGGCAGGCACCAGAGTACTACTAAAGCAAATCCTGCCCAGAGGGTCAGCCTGAGCATAACAGCTCCTCTACTGTAGTCATGGTCAATCCTCACAACCAATCAGCCTAGGGTCAATCCTTCCCATTGATATCCCCCCCAACAAAAATCGAGGCTCAGCTACAACAGAAGGGCACACACAATCCACACAAGGGCTACATCTGGAGCACCTAGCTCAGGTGGCCGAGGAGATTGAGTCTCTGGGCCCCATGGAACAACTACTACATAAGGCCACTTTAAAAGCCTGGGAGACATAGCAGCGCTACCTAATACATAGAAACAAATACAGAGAGGCAGTTAAAATGGGGAGACAGAAACATGTTCCAAATAAAAGAACAGAACAAACTCCAGAAAAAGAACTAAGCAAAATGGAGACAAACAATCTACCAGACACAGAGTTTAAAACAATGGTTATAAGGATGCTCAAAGATATCAGGGAGAAGTTTAACAAAGAGATAGGAAACATAAAAATGGAGATAGAAAATACAAAATAAAGGTCAGAAATAAAGAATAAAATAACTGAATACTATGACATGAGAGGGAATCAACAGTAGATTAGGTAAAGCAGAAAATCAAATCAGTAATCTGGAAGATAAAGTAGCATAAAAACCCAATCAGAACAGCAAAAAGAAAAAAAGAATTAAAAAAAAATGAGGACAGTTTAAGGGGCCTCTGGGACAACATCAAGCATACCAAAATTCACATTACAGGGGTATCAGAAGGAGAAGAGACAGAGCAAGGAACTGAAAATCTACTTCAAGAAATAATGGCAGAAAACTTCCCTAAACAAATAGACATATAAGCCCCGAAAAAGATGAGCACAAAAAGGCCTGCTCAAACCAAGAAAAGAAAGAATCTTAAAAGCAACAAGAGAAAAGCAGTTAATTACCTACAAGGGAGCTCCCATTAGTCCGTCAGCTGATTTCTCAACAGAAATTTTGCAAGCCGGAGGGATTGGCATGAAATTTCAAAGTTATGAAAAGCAAGGACCTACAACCAAGATTACTCTACCCAGCAAAGCTATCATTTAGAATCAAAGGACAGATAAAGAGTTTCCCAGACTAGAAAAAGCTAAAGGAATTCATTACCACCAAACCAATATTACAAGAAATGTTAAAGAGACTTTTTAAAGAAGAAAACAATAAAGATAAAAAATATGAATAACAAAATTTCAGTAAGTACATATCTATCTTTAATATGTAGTTAAATTAAATGCTCCAATCAAAATACATAGAGTGGCTGATTAGATAAGAAAACAAGACCTTTACATACGCTGCCTACAAGAGACTCACTTCAGATCGAAAGACACACACAGGCTGAAAGTAGAGGTACAGAAAAAGATATTTCATGAAAATGGAAATGAAAAAAAATCTGCAGTAGCAATACTTATACCAGACAAAACAGACTTTAAAACAAAGACTATAATAAGAGGCAAAGAAAGCACTCATAATCACACTTCTGGGTATTTATCCGAAGAAACCCAAAACCCAACTTTGAAGGGACATGTGCATCCATATGTTCATTGCAGCATTGTTTATAATAGGCAAGATATGAAGGCAACCCAGGTGTCTGTCAAGGATGAACGGATAAAAAAGAGGTGGTACATATATACAAAAGAGTATTACTCAGCCATAAAAAGAATGAAATCTTGCCATCAGCAATAACATGGATGGACCTAGAAGGTATTATGCTGAATGGAGTAAGCCAGACAGAGAAAGGCAAATGCCATATGATTTCACTTATATGTGGAATCCAAAAAACAAAATAAAGAACAAACAAAACAGAAAAAAACTCATAGATACAGAGAACATTGTGATGGTTGCCAGATGGAAGGGGGGTTGATGGAATGGGTGAAGGAGGGAAAGGATTAAGAAGTACAAATTGGTAGTTACAAAACAGTCATGGGGATGTAAAGTACAACACAGGGCTATAGTCAATAATATTGCAATAACTATGTATGATGTCAGATGTGTACTAGATTTATCAGGGTGATGATTTTGTAAGTTATATAAATGTCTAATCACTACATTGTAAACCTGAAACAAATATAATATTGTATGTCAACTATCATTGAAAAATAACAAATTATTTTTAAAAAGTGTGCTCCAAATACTGCTAGTTGTAAATTTAGATTCATTCAACCTTCTTTGCATAACAATTTTCAACACGTATGAAGTTAAGAATGTAGAAACTTTTTGATCTGCTAATTCCATTTCTATTTACTTCTAACCCTGCCTTCTTCTTGTAAAGATCTGATATGTCTACGATAGCAAGATTAAAAAAACAAAAGAAAAAGAAAAAACAAGGGCAGGAACAGAGTGGACCATGGAATACGTCGGCACTGCACTGTCATAATACCCTACAATCCTGCCAGCAGTGGGGACGACACAGCTGGCTCCGGGCCCTCTAATCACCTACACGAAGAGAAATACCTTGTGCAATCCACAACTCTCAATGTCCCAAAGATAAAAATAAGCTGCTTGCAATCTTGTTTCTAGAAATTTCCCCTAAGGAAATAATTCAAGAGGAGTGAAAAGACTGGAGCACACATAAAGACTTTTATCATAACACAGGTTTTTTATGATGGCAAATAACTGAAAACAACCTATATGTCCAATGATGGGAAAATAGCTAAACAGTGAATATAGCCACGTGACAAAATATTATTTAAAAGCATAAATGCTCATAGGAGAGTCTATACACAATGAATCTCAACTAAAAATTATATACATACATACATGAATATGTAGTTAAAATGCGCTGAAATACAGCAAAGTTTCCATCTTTTATTTATGCATATTGGATCTATAACACTTGAAAAATTAACTGAATAAATATAACACTGGGTACTGTAATTATAGGTCCAACTAGCTGGGGACGAGGAAGAGAATGACCTAGCCCTATGAACTGTTTATGAGATACAAGTAGGCAGAAAGTGCTGAGAGATTTGAATACAAGAAGTATGTAAAAAGGGAGTTTTCACACAACTTAATATTCTCATTTTATTCAATTTTCCTTAAAATGAATGTACCCCTCCACCCACAAAGACCAACAGTACTTACTAATTCTACAATTGCCAGAAGATGCGCTCACCATTGCTTGTTTCCCAGGCCATGAATAATAGCATTAGCCACTCTGGGAACTAGCAAACCTAAAGCAACACCCAGGATTAGGTTGTTCATCCAAACCTGCAACTTATTACGTATTTTCTCTCATAGAAGAGAAGAGAGATAAAGACGATATTCAAGAAAAACAGGTTACATGCCATCTCCCGGGGCAATTTCCCTGCATGTTAGCATTTTGCTTTGCCAAGTAGAATCTACTTCTCCTGAAACTGCAACTACACAGAGGTCTCCCAGGTCTGCTTCCTGCAAAGACTGCGTTATGGCGCTGGAATTCCTTAATTCCCCCTCCTTGAGGATAAAGAATTCCTGCCCAGGGGGCTGTGGGTAAAGCCCCGGTGCACGCCTCTGTGTTACCTTGTGGGTAAAGCCCCGGTGCACGCCTCTGTGTTACCTTGTGGGTAAAGCCCCGGTGCACGCCTCTGTGTTACCTTGTGGGTAAAGCCCCGGTGCACGCCTCTGTGTTACCTGGAGGAAGTTCTGGCTCGAGATGATGAGAGCCAGCTGGGCACTGAGGTCTTCTGCTTGGGCTTGGCTGCCTCTGACCCCCTGGACCAGCTGAGGGATGTGATCAGCCACTGCCTACGGGAAGCAAAAAAGTCACAACTGAGCACCCTTAGCATGGTGAATTACTAAAACAGGATGCAAAATGTGCCAAGTGGCGAATGCTTTTTAAATGGGCTATCACTGGTGGGAGATGCCTGTCCCAGACCTTTAGCCTGCTGGGTCCTGACCAACACTGAATCCTAACACAGAACCTTTGGTACCCTTCTCCCACACATGCTCTATCTTCCCTGTTGTCCCACAACACTCAACTCATGACGATGCTCCAGAATGAAGCCTTAACAGAATGTCTTCAGTTCCAACTCGCACCACCCAGACTCATTAAGGGCGAAAACTTAGAACCAGAGAATTTATACAATTCATTGGAGGATAAACTCCAGTCATACAGTTCCATGGTTGGCAGAACGAGGGAGCAGTACCCAACTACCAGCATATTGCAGCACTTTGATTTCCTACTTTGCTGGCATACATTCTGCCTGCCAGCTTTCATGTCACCATGGCTCCTCTTCCTCTGGTCTCAGTAGCCCTTTTCATTTCTCAAACTGGAAAACCCAAGGCCCAGGGTAGAGGAGAGAGGAGCAGCGTCCGAGATGAGTCCACTTTCACATGACCTTCTGTCACAGTGACCTAGGAGACCCGTCTTTCACCCTGTACCCTCCCACATTTCCCCTCTGTGCTCATGTCCCATCTCACTACCAGGCCCACAAAGCTTACAGCACAGTGGGGTCACTGCGGAGGGAGGTCCCAAGTGCATCCCACTGTAGTGACACATTGTTTTTTCAGGAGCCCATTCCAGCAAGGGTTAAAAAAATATTTCCATGAGATTTTTCTCTCCAGGTCTCTCCAGGACTGCTGGCTCCAGAAATTTGGTCTACTTTCCCCTCTCCCACCTGATAAACAGTAATGCTCCCATTTCCTGACAGTGATACCCAGAGGCCGAGTATCCTTAATCTCTTCACAAAAAGTGGAGGAGGGGTGTACTGTAACAGTTTCTTGGACATGAGGAGCATTTGCTCTCTGAGAAGGGGAAACGCCATTTTTCCATCCCTGTTGGCCGGTGAATTGAGCTCCTAATAGTAAATCAACTCCCCTCCAGCAGGGGTCTGGTTCTCAGAAAAACCACTTCTTTACATATACAGTCTGGAGGATGGGGCCCTCCTGCACCACTGAGGCTTTTCTACTAGAGTAAACAATCCTCAATAGGGGGCTGACCCTAAAGAACCCGGAATTAGGACTTGGAGGGTCTGGGGTGGTTTCCCTCAGAAGTAAAGCTATTTCTGAAGTAGAAGCAGCAACACCCATCACATGTGAATCATTTCGTAGAGGAGATTTGCAAAAGGAGAGGGCAGTTAGCCCTCAGTGCCCCAGGATAATCAAATATGCCTCTCCAGCCAGCTCCCACTGCTAAGGGCAAACACTTACAGAAGACCTCAGTCAGACATATTGCCAACACGTGGTTAATGGCTACACAATTAGATTTCACGTCTGGCACTATTCAGGGGTCTCCTTGGAAAGTCCACTCCCTGGGCCCTCAGAGAAGGCAACAAAGGTGTTTACTGTGCCCTTTGTAGTGTGTTGGCTTCAACGTGGCATAGAGGCCTAGGTCTCAGAAGAACAAACATGCAACGATAGAAAGCACGTGGTCACTGAGGCCAGACAGGATGAAATAAACTCTCGAGATGCAATCAGTGTAAAGCAGGAAATCAACTCGCTATGAGCACAGACTGAATGCAAAGGCCCACCTCTCAAAGGGAGAAAGATACTCTGGAAATTCAATGCTTCATTACTATTTCAGAGCCTGAAAATGGCCCTGTCATTGATCTGTCTTGATTCAATCTCTCAAAAAGAAAAAAAAAACCACTGAATCTAGACAAAGGAAAAGACAATGCTGGGAAAGAACCGTCATATTCTTCCTCAATACAGCCATCCACTTAACAGACAAAAAAAAAAAAGACATACGTGTGTGCGTGTGTGCGTGTGTACACCTGGAACATGGGACCCGGAACAAACTGGATTAGGGGCCTGGATGATCGGTCTTAACCGAATTACCAGGGCACATGGCGTTCTAATGAGATCAGGGTTATCTATAGCAGACCTGGCTCTGGCAGCCAGAACTCACCTTGCAGCTCTGAACCAGCTGCTGCTGGGCTGCGGGGTTCTTGTTGGACACGGCTGCATTCTGGGAGGCGGCGATGGTCTGCGTGGCCGCAGCCGCAGCCTGCTTAGCTGCAACCTGCAGAGGACAGGGAGAGGAGGTGAGCAGGGTTTGCATGTGTCAACATAGACATGCACATTTACATATGTCCCCTTTACTACAGGCTTGGCGTTGGATAGCTGCATGTGTAATTAGGGAACTCCAGGCACAGACTCTGCCTTTTAAATACCACTGACGACCCTAACAGTGCCCTGTTATCTTCATTTGGCTTACATTCCCTGGAATGAGTGATAAAGACAAGCACGCTTGAAAGCTCAAGTTCCATTATTCACTTGCCTTTCTCAAAAAGAGGAGGAATAATTCCAGGACCACAATGGCTATGATAAGCAGCACCCAGTCTAAATGTTTCAGGGAAAAAACATTTCTCCCACAGCAGCACGGGCTGCTCGGGGTCAAGCGCAAGGCTGGTGCCCACGACTGTCCTCCCACAACCCAGGAAGCCTTGGTTCAGACAGGCCGGACGCTCCCACCGGAGCACTTCATCGTGTGATAGCTCTCATTCTTGTGTCCTTCCAGGAACAAGGAGGCTGTTTTTTTCCCAGAAGTCAGCAGACTACACTGGAGGGATTATACACTACCAAGGCAGGTTCTCGGCCTCCAACAACCCAAATTTTAGTGTAAGAGTCTCCTGTGTATGTTTGTGAGATTTATTTTTTTACAGTTTGTGCCTATGACTAATATTTTCTTTTTTCAGCATAAATGTTCTGAAAAATGACAAACATATTTCTTATTACTCCATTCCATACCTCTCTATCCAAGCCTGATCCCCATCTCCAGGCTCCCAAACTCTGTATTTTCTATTGGGAGCCCTGAAAGAATTCTTGCCTCCCACCCCACAAAATATATACATTTTTAGCTAAAGGTCCTTCCTGAATGTAGACATCCCTCAATGTCCGGGGGTGGGGAGGAAGTCCTGGATCTTCCTGAAAACAATTTGAATTTAAGAACGTGAAACTCAGAAAAGATTTTGCCTTTCAGAAACCATCAACTAAAGCAATTTTTCAAATTGTGTCCATGTGCCTACACCATGGAACCTAAATATAACAATGAACATAAACCAACATTTCAAATGGTTCTGAGAAAACACCTAAACCATTCAACTCTATTGCTAATCTTGATTTAGCTTCCTTTACATGGGCTTTGCCTTATTAATCCAATTATTCTTTCCAATAAATTATTTTTGCAATCTAAAATAATGTTCACAAAATCAGCTTCGTTACTAACCTCCAATCGGTTGACAATTTTTTTCTTGATGGCATTCTGGGCAGCAGCATTGGTTGCCACCCGGAGACCTTCTGCAGCTTCTCTCAGTCTTTGCTGCTGGTCCTCATTTTCAGGGTTGGCTGCAGCTCCCTGAGAAGATGAAAAGAAAGATTTCAAGCGTTCCTGGGGGGCGGCATGCCACAGACACTGAATTCACACCTCGAATTTTACTTTTTCGTAGCAATACAAAGTATCTGGAAGAGAGAGCCAAATGCTTCAGGCAATATTTTTATGACAAAGATGTCTCCTCTCAACAACGACAACAAAATATCTACCAAGGGATGTCCCAAAAATTGCACCGCAAAACAGTAGAAATCCAATGGTAATAATGAAACACATGAGATCATAGCCTTGGTTGTCCATATAAATTAACTTGTGGCCAGAAATCCATGATTTAAAAGATGTCAAGATAAATCCCCCCTGCCCGTATCTCTCAGAGAGAATTTTATTTTAATTGGCATGACTGACACATGTCACTGCTGAAAGAGTCTCCTGTCCTGTAGCACTGGTAAATATATATAAATGGGCTAAGATTACAGTGTCAAACAGGGGTGGAGGAAGCACGGGGGTTTGGAACGCCACCCCAAATACTGTAAGGAAATATTGTTCACCAGAGACCATGTCTAGAAATTGCATTCCTAGAGAGTCTGAATTGGAAAGTGCAGCAAAGTAGAATGGGTACCCAACCGTCCTGAACTAATTGTAACTGAATTAAAGAAATTTGATGCCCCTATCTTGTCAGGGAGAGAGTAAGGTGCCATGCACAGCCCATGGCCACTTTTACTGTGTTGCTGTAGGTTCAAGTGTCTTAGGAATCCAAGTGGATTTGAATTAGATAGGTGGGACTTTGAAGTAGGGAAAGGCTAAATAGAGGCAGTATAGGGAGACGATGTGATTTTAATGCACAGTAATTCAACAAAGACTTCAAGCACATCCCACCTTCCACTCCTATCTTCAATAAAAGTGGCAATCCAGATTTTTCTCACAGGGCCTGGATGTTTTGTGACTAGTGCTTGGTATATACCATGTTTCCCTGAAAATAAGACCTAGCCGGACAATCAGCTCTAATGTGTCTTTTGGAGCAAAAATTAATATAAGACCCAGTCTTATTTTACTATAAGACCGGGTCTATATAATATAATGTAATATAATGTAATATAATACAATACCAGGTCTTATATTAATTTTTGCTCCAAAAGACGCATTAGAGCTGATTGTCCGGCTAGGTTTTATTTTCGGGGAAACATGGTATAGATGAACAAGTTACTTACCACGAATATTTTAGGACAATATTTGCTCAGAAGGCAGATTGTTTGGGCTAGCTTTGGATTCTTTCGCAAGCTTATGAAAATCATGTTAGTTTTTCTGATCATCAGGTATTTTTTTTTAAGCCACTCCTTTACCAATGTCCCAAGTGGCACACCAGCTTTTATTACATGTGCTGCCGAAGCAAGCACGGCACACCAGCTTTAATATTTTGAGCAGCAGGAAACCACTATTTCCTCCCTTTACACTGATGAGGGTATTTGGGTCCTTCCTGAACAATGTCTTTGCTCTGATGATTGTGTATTAGATACAGGGTACTAATCTTGGCCTGAAATCTTCGTTACTGATTATGAAACATTCTTTTTCTGCACATTAAATACTATATTCTTTGGAAGTCTAACCATTTTACATTCTTTAGCTTTCAATAAAATTCAGCAAATTAAAATACTGCTATGAAGACAAAGTTACTTTTAACTAAAAGTTAAAATAATTTACAAAAATATTTAATGTTGTCCCATCTAATAGAAATAATCAGAAATAACAAATACTTTAAAAATAAGTTTCTAGTAACTCATACATTCAGTGAATTGGTCTGGGGAACTCTGCATATCTGGAAATAAATGTGCACATCGGTCCTACCTTGGTCCTCGTTATGTGGTGGTAGGCTTATTCGTTTTGAATTTTAATTTTCTCATTTGTAAAATGAGGGATTGATTCAATTTTTCACAAAAGTTCTTTGTGAAAAGAACTTTTGCCAGTCTAGCAATTTTTGTGAACATAAGGGTTTGCTTGAAATAGCTTTGTTTAGCCTTACAAGGGAGGAAACAGAAACAAAACTAATAAACACCATAAATAAAATTAACTACTATACAAAATGAAACAACAACTCTAATGTGTATGTTTTGCTAAAAGGGATGGTTAAGAGCAGAGTTTTTTAGCTGAAACAGGTATCAGGGGACAAAGGAAGTTCAGACCCTGCTCGTCCTTGAGTCTCTCTTCAGCCCTACCCATGATGCATCTCAAAGAACTCTCAGTCCCTCAGGTAATACAACGGTGAGTCGACAAGGAAGGTCTCCGTGGTTCACTGCATGTCACAATACATTTTAAAGGAAGTAATTCATATACTTGTAATTCTGTTACAGGCCAGGGAGCTAGGATAAGATGTGTGGATGTTTAATGGATCTTAAATGCATAGAAATACATTAAACATGTTATCTTTTGGGTATGAAGCTGATGGTGATACTTATCTGCATTTTCTACTAATTCCACAAGAAACGTGCTAGTTGCATAATAAAAACAACGCAAAAAAATATAGCTTTATCCATTACCCATTTTAAGCTGTTCTCATCCAGAGGTAGGCATCAGAATCTCCTGTGGAACTTACACACACACACATATGCGCACGCGCACACACACGATCCCACCAGTGACCTTGTGAATCAGGATCTTTGGGGTAGAATTGAGGCATATGCACTATGAGTGTCATACGGGGCTCTGAAACAGAGTCCCAGGTTAAGAATCACTGGCTTTTAGAAGCATCATGATATATATAGCACAGCTGTCAAAAAGCACAAAGCAGACTCTAAACTCTTTACTCAACCGCTTCTATAATGTATTAAATTGCTATTGGGATTTGAAGAACAGTGAGGCAGGAAGCAGTCTACTACGCAACATCTTAGTAACAGTTTAGTTGAAAAGTCAAATGGAGAGCCAAGTAACATTAAGGCTGCAGGAAGAAAACAGGTGTAAGTGAGTTTACTGTTGGAAAATCTCAATTTTAAATGAATCCCCATTTTCAATAAGGCAGATGGGGATGGCCCAATGGAAAAAGAACGCTCACTAAGCATGTGAGCTTAGAGCCTGAGACACTTTGTTGTCTGTGGCTGAGTGAGCACCATCCCTGTAAAGAGCTTCATTCCTATGTTCCGTGACCTTCTCCTTCCCACCTGAACAAGGTTAAATATGACAAAGCCATCTAGGTTTTAAATAAAGAAAAAATGTACACTTGGGTGACCGTTCTCTACCCTGACGGTACCTTCTAAGTCCTCACTTGTAATTAATAACACTCACTTTTCAGTTGAACAAATCCAATGTAATAATACCTTTGCAGCTTCTACCATGCGAGCGGTGGAGTCTGCCAAGAGTTTTGCCGCTGCCAGGAGCTTCTTTGAATTCTCCATGTCGATTTCAGCTTCTGCATCGGACCTCATGGCGTTGACGAGGTCTGACGTGGCCTGGGCCAGCACCCGGGCCTGGCGCACCATTTCACCTAGAGGGTGGGATGGAGGGTGTGGTCTGTGCCGCTGCTTTCTAAAGGGTGGGTGAAAGCTCAAGAGTCAGCAGGCTTGTCTCTACACCCTGGCAGGAGACAAGTAAGCCCCCGCGCTCTATTTCTAAGCAATGCAGCCCAATTAGATTCAGAACTGAAAATATTCCCTGAGGCTGCCAGAACTCTATGCCCCAAACACATCCAAGTTCAGTCTTTAACTATGAGAAATAAAAAGGACACAAGCGACCAAAGAGGAACTCTTAATAAAAAGAAGGCAAAGAACAAAATTATGTGCATTCACCTATAGTAAATTTTACCTGTAGTAAATACTTAGATAGAAAGTATTAATTATCTAATGTCAGGAACTGCTTACGCAAAAGCCCCTAAAATATGTTCTTTATTTTGAATTAATTTGAATCCTATCTAACACCAGATAAGTAGTATCACATAATCTCCTATGGTTGTGTCATTTGGCTCTCGCTAACAGGAGCACAGACCCCAGTTTCACGTGCAAATGCTAAGATTTGCCTCGGCCCAGTTTTCCCTATCCATTTACTCACCCTGTTCTCCCCAATACTGGTTTTGATCTTGTTATTAGTAATTGTTTGATTATATTGTGCCTGTGATTTTATTGAAATCTATTTCAACTTCCTTTTGGGGGTGGTAAGGGTATAAGAGCCAACATTAAAAAGAAATCTACTGAAACGTAAGGGATTTCTTCCTCTCCCAACGGTCGTTTGAGAAGAATGCTAACGCACTATAACATTAATGGTAAAAAAAAGAAAATGCTTTCAGGGAAATCAAAATGTACTAAATTCAAGGTATCCTGGATTGGATCCTGGGACAGCTGAAAGGACATCAGTAAAAAAACTGGTGAAATCCAAATAATGTCTGTACGTACCAGTGCTAATCTCCCAGTTCTGACAAACGGGTTAGAAAGATGTTAAAAATCTGGGAAACTGGGAAGGGGAGATGAGAACCCTGTATTACCTGTGCAATTTCTCTGTAAATCTAAAGTATTCCAAAATAAAAGGTTTATTAAAAAACAAAAGAATAACAGAAAAATCCAAATGTGTGGAGCATTGCTATTTTCTTAAATCATTTAAGAAGGATACAGAAAAGCACAAGGCAATTTTCTTAAAAAAAAATACTTCTTATAAAGTATTGCTCTGTACTGATGACCAAGTAGGAAAACAGACCTCTAACAAACTACTGGTAGGGTTGCAAATTGTGGGATCTTTCTGGAGATAAATTTCACCGACACATTTAAAATAATGTATGTAGCTATTGGCCCAGCAATTCCACTGGTAGGAATTTACCCTACATATACCCCCAAAACTAAACCAAAATATGAAAATATTTTTATCTTATTTTGCTTACGGAAGCATTCTTTTTGTAAAAGCAAAAAAAAAAACCCACAAAACCCGAAAAACCTGGAAACCATCTGAATGCCCGTTAAAAGATAACTGGTTGAGTAAATTTTGATGTATCTCTTCAATTGAATACTATGCTGCCATTAAAAAGATTATTGTATAGGTTGACATGAAAAAAGTTTCTAATATATATTGAGTGAAAATGGTTGCAAAAGAATATGTAGGACATAGTTCCATTTATATATCAGAAAAAGAAGGTGTTACACACATACACATCTCTGACTGTAGGACAATCAACAATTTCTGGACAGATAAAACAGAAATTGTAAGTGGTGAATTCTGGAGACTTAGATAGGATAGTGATGAGCTGGGTCGAAGGAGACATACTTTTTAACTAATAGACTGAAAGTTGCATTGTATATATTTTAAATTTTTCTGTATATGATGATGCTTGACATTTAATGAAAACCTTGCTGGCTGGAGAGAGACTGCCCCTCTGGGCTAGCCAATTCTTAATGACAGCAAAGGGTTCAGCCAGGAGCATGCCTTTGATACGGAAACTAACCGGTCCTGAGCCTCACCTCCTGTAAAGAGCCAGGAGGCGATATTCCTGTGCCGTACTAGGTAACTAGGGCCAGGTACTAGGTAACTAGGGACAGCCCCTATAGTGTAGAGCCTGTTGAAATTACTCAAACCAGCCAATCCTACACTGTTCACCCTGCCCTGCCTTTCCCATGGAAAACTCCAATAAAGGCTACGGCCTAAACTCTCCCCTCAATCCTGTCTTTTGCCATTGGACCCAAATCTGACACTTCCCCTCTGATCACATGTGGCATGTGGTGATTCCGTCTCTGAGACCTGCGAGTATGATACACTTCCTTCCAAATCTCATTTTTGCTTCCTCCTGTGGCTGTACTGACTTACTATACCATATCCAACATAGACATTCTTAACACAAAAGAGATTTACTGTGAATCTAAATTATTTTTTTAAAAAAACAAAAAACAATTAGTCAACTTTAATTCTCTAAGTGTTGCTGTGAACGGGCACATGCAGAGTCTTCCTTATTTTTCCCAGACTCAGAGAGGAAATATCTGACTGAGGGAGATGAGAACGTGCCCTTGCCAAGGCAGCCATCACGTTTCTTACCATCACCCTCAGGAAACCCCAAACTGACCACCCATCCCCGCAGCCCGACCCCTCACCAGCATCGCCCATGGAGCTGAAGATGCTCTCGGTGACACACATGATGGTGTCGGTGGCCTGGTCGTAGCGGCCAATGGGCTCGCCTCGGCTGGCAAATTGTCGCACGTGCTGCAGGAGATCGTGCAGGGCCTGGCTGACCACGCTGGCCGCTGCGCTGACCTGCTTCAGGAGCTCGCTGTCATCAGTGGCTGCCTGGCAGGCACGGACGCAGTTCTCCACCGAGCGATCTACCAGCTTCCCCGCTTCAATCAGCTGCTCCTGGCACACAGGGGAGCTGATGGTGGGGCTCACCACCTGAAACGAGACAGGAGCGGGTCTGGGACACCACGAGGCAACGCCTGGTTCCCAGTGTGCACTAGTATTTCCACCAACTAAGTAAGTCCCTTTCTGCGCTAGGTCTCAGCTCTTTACTTACCGGATCCGGAATTAAACTAAACCATCACTGGGGTTTCTCACACTTCACTACTTCACTTTATCTTTGTGATTTCAGATGCCTGCTAATTTTTGTCTTCATTAGTGATACATGACAAATTACACTACTGATTACCTCTATAGAGAGAGATTTCCAGTATTTACCAGTTATACTGACACCTCTGAATCAAGTCTTCTGAGCTAGGATAACGAGACTATCTAAAAGAATTTTATTTCTTTTTCCAGAGACACCTGGAATTCTGTTTCATGGTACTTTAAGGAACAGGGGGATTCTGTCATTTATCTGTGGGTACAAGGAGGGTGGGACAGGGAAAGCAGGAGGGAGACCATCCCGGACTCCTTTGACTGACGCTGTAAAACCTCCCCTAGGATAGGAAACACCAGGCTGAGCTAGCTCATGGGTCTCTACAGTACGTTAAGTCATCCAGCTGAGAAAAGGACTCCTCTCATCTTCTGAGGCATCACCTCAGTGAAGACCCACGTGGTTGGAGTGGAAAGGGTATTTGAAGTCAGACAGGCCTGAGTTAAAAAACTCAGTTCTCCCACTTACTATTTCTGGGTCTTACGCTAGTCAGTAGTATCTCGAGGCCTCAGTTTGCTCCTCAGTAAACTAGGGGTTATGGTGCTTAAGGAGGTGAAGTATGACACACAGTGTACAGCCCAGCTGGCGACGACCCTCATTACACTCACTCTAACACTGTGCAGTGGAGGAAGGACCGTCATAAATTCTGCGGGTTATTTCTGAACCCATTTATAATGCTGACAGCACAATGCAAGAAACCTTTCCAGGCATGTGTAAATAAGACATACTGACAAGTCCAAAGGGGAGACACGGCAATTTGCACATAGAAATGGCAATTAGACACAGAAGTACCACTGCCTGAGGACCTCAGCAAAGCACAAATGAGAAAAGTAGAATTGGGCAGTTTATTCTAAAATCTATCGTGTCACCTAAAAAGGCACCTGAATGAAGCCAGCTCTTAGCCTCAGACAATTTTAACAAATTCTGCCCCTGCTTCCCCCCAATCAATGTCCACAGGCAGGTATGAGCTTGGGACATGTCGCAGAAAGGGCCGGGGGGTCCAGATGGCTTACCTTGGCACACGCCACAAGCTGGGAGGTGGAGAGGGCACACTGGGTGGCAGCTGCAATCACCCTGTTCTGTAGGACTGTGTCTTCAGCTACCTGGGCAACATTCTTTGCTTTCAGGACCAACATGGCAGCGGCATTGGCAACAGCTTTGGCCAAACTCATTAAAACGTCCTACAAAAAAGAAAAAAAAAAAACTCCTAGTCATTCGTTTTATTTCTAATCACCCTTCACAGCCTGAAAATGAAATGTGGTATCCACTTAACCACTTTACTAGAAATCCATTTAACCTTTCTCCCTTCAGTACTACAGAATCATATTTTTCCCCTTAGTTTCCTGAAATGTCAACTTTGGAGCTAATTAAGGAAGAAGACACATCCTAGTAACATATCCTCCCATACATTCATGAAGTAGCATAGGTTTAAATCTAGAATAGGTTAGACTGAGGAAACAGTTTTTATTTTAACCACTGAGGAACATTCGCGCATTTATCCGGTACTGAGAGTTCTGACCACGTCTCTTGAATGTGGTCGGTGTGGTGCGTCAGGGAAAAGCTGAAAATGTACCCAGACGCGGCAAAGACTTTCTGCTATAGGAAGGCTATAATTCATGGCCTGCAAGTCATCAGGCCCTACTGTGACTTGAAAATGTATCTCTTGGATTTCTCCTTTACACAAGGATCCAAATGATCACCACAAATCCAGCCACCTCTTTGCCTCCAGAGGGCAACGTTGGACATGCACAGACAACACCTACAGCTAAAGAGTTAAGGAATACTCTGAACATAAGTTATTCTCAGTGTTCTGTAGCCTCCTGCATAGAGATTAGATTATTATGAAAAGTGGGAAGGGAGCCTACGTAAATAAACTAGCTACAAGCTGTGACCTCACTGAAGATGCAAGGAGCTTGGAGCCTTCAAAGATCAGTTTATGCTTTAACTCAACAAAAAGGCATTCTGCCTACAGGATGGGAATCCTTTGATTTAGCCCACCAGCTTTGTCACCCAACTGTGTGACCTGAAGAATAACCACTGTTACATTTAATTTACTTCTTTGCTTTTAATATTGAATGTAGTTTATTTGGTTTGGAATTGCCTTCCCAAACATATCCCAAACACATGAGCCATTTTTATTTTGAACAAACATGTGAAGGCTTTCTCCCAGAGGAAATGTGGTCAGAAGTCTTTATTAGTAATTCATCAGATAATAATGAAAAGCACTTTTGATGCTGAATGCAAAGGGCACCCACAGAGTCTTTACAATAAGATATCTTATAAGAAGATAAATTGGAAAAGACTGCTCAGACTGTACAATTTTACACAGAGCAAAGACTGTATGCTATCCAGGCCAATCAGAACCAGCGAAGCAAGTGGATTTTAAAGTAGACAAAACCAGTCTTAAAGGAACAGTTCAGTCCAGTTTGTTTTTTTTAGGTCTCTGATGTTTACTGAATGTCCAGGGAAAAACCAAAGCATCTGGTACCAAAAGTTGAAGATGTCTTTGGGATGCAAATGATATTTGTCTGCCACACAACTTTAAGAAATTGCTCACAACACGGCCTACAAAGTTACAGTTCTTGGACACCTATATCTCAAAATTAAATGAAAACAACTTGAATGTCACAAATTATTTTCCAAAATGGGTCACAGTATTCCTTTACTTGATATGAATCCATCTTTTCACATAAGGACCAAGATCTGGTCATATAAATTCATGATTGTTCTGAAGGGCTTTGTTAGACTCATTTATAGAAATCCTGTTCTTCCTATTAATTTTGTGCAAAACAAAATACAGTTAGAAAAAGAACGTGATACTACAGTACAGTTGCTGACAGGGCCTTTGTCAAACTTTTCAACAAGACCACTATTATGTAGCCTGTGTAAAATAAATCTTTGTTAAGTCTGGGAACACGCAGTACATTGAGGACCCAAGAAAAGCTCTGAGATAGGATCTCAAGAATCTGAAAAATAGAGAGTAAGAAATCCAATGTCAGTAAGCCAAGGGCTACTCCTAACTGGAGAGGTTGCAGGATCACCTTACTGTCCTAGTGTTTACCTAGAGACCTTACAGAAATGGAAAATATTCAAGTCAGGCATTTCCCTGGTAAGAAAGCCTCCACGGGACAATTCCCTGAACCTGAACCTGCTGCCCTTCCATGTCCCAATAGAAACAACCTTTAGGAAGCAAACTTTGCATTTATGTGATCAAAACAGTCTGTCATAGGAAAAAAAAAGGCAAAGTCTTCAAAAATACCAGGATGAGATGTCTTAAGGAAGAACTGTGACTTTCCCTTCAACCTTCCCTAACTTTGGGGAAACCAATAATCTTTTTTGAGGAAAGTAAATTGACCACTTCAAGATGATTAAGCCTAGTAAACCAACAGCTGAATCCTGTATTTATCTGGTTCCTCAGTACCGTGTTTCCCCGAAAATAAGACCTACCCCGAAAATAAGCCCCAGTTAAGATGGGGTCAGCCAGACGGACGCAGTTAGTACGTTATGACGATGTTCCAGAAGAATATGACATGACTGTATTTGAATAAACGTAGACTGTGTACATGAAAAAATAAGACATCCCCTGAAAATATGCCCTAATGTGTCTTTTGGAGCAAAAATTAATATAAGACCTGGTCTTATTTTCGGGGAAACACAGTAGGTACCTGTCTGCAAAGAATTACCTGCTCTAACACAAAAAGCAAAGACCAATACTAGGGCAGTGTGGGGACCTGGCTAAGGGAAGTCAGGATGGGGACACAATTAGCTTAGACTTAGTGGGATATATTTCTGTGGTCGGCAGTTCAATCTCTTTATAGTTCTAAGTGGCCATCTCAGCACAGAAGTGGCTTCTGGGAACACTGTATTATGGTGTCACCCTCCGCCATGACATGAATGTCCAAGCATTGGATATCTTACTGCACCACAGGACATGAATGAGTCCTACAGCCCCAGCACCACACGTATGTGCAAAGCAGAGAAGCAAATGCATCCGTGGATGAAGGTGCATGTTTCACATATCACGTATGATCATGTATTAGTGTAAATGATACATCTTGTGTTGATGAAGTTTCATAGTTTAGATGAAATGGCATGCAAAACTGTGACCCATGAAGCAAGACACTTAAATGCTAGCGTAAAACTGAATGATCTTTTAATTCTGAATTGTGCAGAATTCCCCAACAGTGAACTTGACATAGGATTTGGAAAAGGGCGTCTTCCAGAGAACCTGCGCTCGAACTGTACCAATTTAATGAGAATGTACTGATATAGTACTTGCAAAATTAGGATTTAAGAGGAGGAGAAAGAGGAGTGAAGGGCATCTGCCCGCAAGTGTGAGAGGAGAGAAGCCCATCTTAGCTTGAAGCTCCCAGCAGCAGGCCTGGCACCTCATTTGTGGTGGCTGGCAGCAGAGGCAGACAAGTTGAGATTTCTGTCTGAGCTGGCAGTGCATCAAGCCAGCTGCAAGTAGTGGCTACAGCTGTTCACCAGAAGACAAACAGCACATGTCCTTGGTATTAAAAAACAAGGGTGACAAAAAAGAGACTTCTTCACCACACCTGTGGCTGTGGATGATGCAGACAACAGACCCAGCTCTGAATGTAAAGGCAAGTCTGTGCAATACACAGGCGTGCACACGTTGTCACTCTAATATGTGCACTCTAGAATGATGCGATTAAAAAATGCCCCCAAGTCGGTAAAACAAGACTGGCCACGAGTTGATAACTATAGAGTTTGGGTGGTTAGATACAAGGGAGTTTATGATATTACCCCTCCACTTTTGTGTTTAAAGAATGTCCAGTATGTTGACCAATGAGAACAGCTAAATAAGTGCTTTACAATCATGGTTGTAAGTTGAGCTTTTCAATTAAAAAAAACATTTTTTTAATTAACACACAAAGACCTCATCCCCAAGATAATCCACCTCAGTCTTATTCTTGACAGCTTCAGGAAGATTTGGTTGCACATTCCATTCTCCCAGTTTGGGTCTAGACCATCATTTAGGCTCTTTCCCAAGATTATGGATGGCAAATATCTTACTTGGAATCGCTCATCAGTCTCATTTTCTCCAATCTGTCTCAAAAGATCTCCACTGGCTTGTCCAATACTTCCAGCAGCAGTCAAAACTGTCTGTCGAGGCTATGAACAAAGAACACACATTGAATTGACTGGAAAGAAAGAGCACTTCCTCCACAGTGCCAGCAGTGTAGAGAGAGAAACCCTATGGGATTGGCTCCTTCTGCACCTAAATGAGAGTCTCCAACTATCTGCCAGGAGACATAAACGTCCTGGTGACATTTGTGCAAGGAAATGCCTGATTTCTCACACACCAGCAATAGGTGGCTGGATTTGAAATGTTCAACTAATGAGTCTCATTCAGCTGGCAGGAAGGTGATATGTGTTTTAAGAAAAATAAGGGACAAAACTTTCATCCCCTTAGGGGATGTCCACTCAGTCCCACATCCCCTAAATGTGTATTTGACAAGTGTGTTAGTTTCTGAGATTGCACCTATATCAAGTATGGGGCAGGGAAGGGAAGGGAGGCTTCCTACTAATGGTTTAATCAGTGTCGAAGGTTGAACCATAAATTCTCTAAACTCTACAGCGTGGTACCATGCCCCATCAAGATGGAAGGAACAGCTCAGGAAGTAAGAGCCCCATGGTACTCCAAGTCTGCACCCATCTCATCAGAACCTGAGTGACTACTTGCCCCAAGAGCTCACCTCTCCAGAAGTAGGCTGTACAGCTTTCAGCAAGTCTGACACTGCCCCAGCGAGGGTCCTTGCGGCTCTGAGCAAGTCTTCCCCACTGCCCACTTCATCGTCCATGAGGGCCGCCAACAGCTTCACGCCCTTGGACATCTCCGTCAGGTTGGAAGAAATGGTGGTGATTGCACATCCCACAGCTGTGTAGTCGGTGTCTGCAGGGTCACCTGGGACAGAGAAGGACCATCTCCATCAAAGGAGGGTGGTGATGGGTGAGAAGAGCCCAGGTGGGCAGCAGGGAAGCGGCCACATTGCAGCAGTGGTCACCCACCACTCTGCAGGAATCGGACACAAAGCACTGCATGCGCACAGGGAGATGGACAGCTCCCTGTCCCCAAGGTGCTGCTCTTCACAGGGTCCTTTCACCCTGAGGCCTCTTCCATTGAAATACTGAGCACAAGCACCTTTAAAATTCCAAAGGAAGTCCCAGCATGTCATGGCCCTTTTCATTGGGCTGCTGTCAGCAGCTTAGGGAGGTCGGCTCGGCTCCTGAAACACTGTAATGCTGCACGTTGAAGCCAAGATATTTCCTGGCTCTCACTTGACAGAGCAAGGCGGGGAGTCATGCTGTGCCAGAAGAGACTACTGCTGGACGAGACAGAAAGAGGCACGCATGACGGACTGAGTCACTCAAAACCATTTTCAGACCGTAAGCTCCCAGAAGGGAGAAACTAGCCTCAGTATACTTTGAAGTATGTCCAACATATTGATGAACAATGAGAAGAGCTTTAAAAAGCTACATAAGTGCTTTTTAATGATGATGCATGATATAGACACAAAAGAATGAGATGTTCCCCACATTTCTCCTGGGTCAGTGGGAGAAAAATGCCTGAAGCACTTGGGGTACCTAAAAATAGACTGTCATCTCATAATGTGAAAATCTGTTTCAATCAAAGAACTTAAAAAAAAAAAAAGAAAAAAGAAAAAAAACACACAAAACCAAAACCACAACACACCACAAACCCCTCAGGGTCTTACCGGCAGTGAGGTTAACAACTGAAGCTGTTCCAGCTGTGATGGCATCGACTTGAGAGTGGATTTCGTGTTTGGATTCATCGACTTTATTCTGAACCCATACCCTAGACGCCTGCAAAACCAGACAACTGCATGACACAATCATTGCACAGAATTACCCAGGAAAGCAGAGAAGTCATGCCATAAAATGAGACCAGCATTTTCGCTACACTCTTCTTACTGGGCCAGCACCAATGAGGTCCTTAATTCATCTTACACCATGTTCTTAACGGGCCTCTTGATTACCCTGAATGGTATATAAATTCTCAATGTTTCTTACACTGGTTACACTGCTTTTTTAACTTGTAAGACCATAGAGAGAAAAAGTCTATGTGACGTTAGGTCAATGTAATAAAAAATGAGAATAATTGATGTCTCATAATCATATTGCACATTAGCACCAACCAGGCCAATTTTAATTTTGTTTTTTAGAGACCGGGTTTAGAATTAGAGTGTTTCAGTTCATGAGTGTTCTCTGTCAGCATGAGGATGGTCTTTTGTTGACAACATAAATATCATGTAGATGTGGCTCCTTTCCTGGTAGGAATTTGGGGGTGGGGGTGTTCAAGACCCCTGTTCTGGATCCAGCTATACCATTTGGGCAAATTACGTCCAGGATCTGTGCCTTACGTTGATTGCTTCTACTGTAGGAAATCAATGGTCTTTAACAACCTTTCCAGCTCTTCTACTTTATGGTCATTTGAACCTATAAATACCAAATTCTTTATTTTCTGGCATTTCTGGACTTAGCCAATAAATGATCACTTACATTGACATGACAACCCTATGGTAATATAAAGGGCTGATCTGCTTCCTAACACATTCCAACAATATTAATCTAGGTTCTAGATGCGTCCAGCATTAATAATATTTTTTGAATACTAATTCTTTCAAAGTTGGTGAAGCAGGAATGTTAAATCCAAATATTTCAAAACTCTATCTTACAACTGTGCTGGCTTTGGGTGTCTGCCATAAGTATTTTCATTCTGAAGTTCCCCAAAGGAAAATGTTTAATGATTTTGGGTCCTTGGGAAAAACAGCACTGAGGACAGCAGCATCCTGTGTGTATACAAGTATACAGTGTTCGGGGAGAACACGGAAGCAGTTCCTCCTGGCTGGACAAGATGAGGCTACAAAGTGTATCTTGTTTCTGGACCCTATAAGGGCTCCATTAGTTCTAACACAGAGGTTTTCAACCCTGGCTGCCCCTTAGAATCATTGGAGAGGGTGAAAAAGCACTGATATCCAGTCCCCACCCCCAGCGACACAGATTTGTTTGGTTTGAGCCTTAGGTCCTTTGGCTTTGCCCTTCAAGCTCCTCAGGTGAGTCTAATGTAGAAAGTAGGGCTGAGTACTAGGCAAACTTGAATGTGCACACAGAACAGCCGGGAGCTTCGCTAACATGCAGGTTCTGCTTCAGAAGTCTGGGGTAAGGCCTAAGGTTCTACACCTCTCACAAGATCCCAGGCGTTGCCAATGCTGACGGCCCATGGCCCACGACTGGCATAGCAAGGAGCTATTATAGATGATTTCATGCAGCAACGGCTACAGGAAGGCAGCTCATTACCCTGCCCTCCCAAAAGCTCAAGAGTAGTAACCCAGTGTTTCTCAAAACATGGTGCCCCCAAAAGCAGCAGCAGCATCACCAGAGAACTCACTGGAAATGCAAATTCTCAGGCCCCACCCAGACCTACTGAGTGAGAAAAAAATGGGGGAGAGGCTCAGCAATCTGTTTTAACAAGCCCTCCAGGTGATTCAGATGCATGCTATAGTTTGAGAACCACTGGTAGTAACAAAAACAGCTAATACTCACGGCGCTCTCACCACGTGTTAGGTACTGTGCTAAGAACTCTGTATGTGATTAGGTTATTGTGTCTTCACACCACACTAGTCATGGTCATGGATGACAACATGGAGGCTTGGAGAAAGCTGCTCAGATTCACACAGTCACCGAGCAGTGGAGCTGGGATTGGAGCCCACACGATGTGACTCCAGACTCCAAGTTCTCAGTCCTTGCCAGGTACTGCCAACAGCCAGTAGCACCCCCTGATTCTCTCCTCCGGGGGGTACAACCTACAGAGACTTCTTATCTTGAAAAAGACATGGGTTTCCCCTTAACCTCACTGGAGACAGAGATTCACCTGACCGTATTCAAAGAGTCCATCATCTTGCTTTCTGCCAGGGCAGAGACATAGAATGAAAATCATGAGTGATATTTACCATATCCTGGCCAAGAGGTGGCAATGAGTCAAGCTCGCTGAGGTCGTCCTGGGCCTGCTGGACAGCATGCATGCTCGTGTTGATGGTCCCCATGAGGGCCTGCTGGGCCGAGGTCTGCAGACAGATGGACACAAGGTGGCAAAACATGGTCCCGGCACTGACACAGCCCTCTACACAAAACAAGGTGACACTGAACTCTGGCTCTAGACAAAGTGGCCCAGGGTACACAGACATCTCAACAGCTGTACAAACCACCTCCCATTGGATAACTGAATCAACTAACAAGAAGTTTCAGAAAGAGTCTTTGCAAGGGAGCTAAGGCGACCCAATCCTTGAGTACTGGGGGCAAAAGATCTCAGGCATGGGAAATGTGTGTGTTACACCAGAACTCTTCTTGGTAAATAAGTCAGGATTCCAACCTACACATGCTTCTTCAGAATCAAATTACTTCTGAGCTTTCAGGCTCTTCAGCTTTCAAACAGTTCTCACCCAATATCCAAGAGAGGCACTGCATCGGTAGGCCATCGCAGTGGCAGCAATCAGTGATCCACTCAGGGGAAAGCGGGGCTCACGACAGACTTGGTCTATTTCTAAGGCTCTCCGAGGGGTAGCTGTCTAATTAGCAGCTTCGTGATGCTGAGGCAAAGACTCCGGTTTCTACCTCTGAGTCACCAGTCACATGGAGAGGTTTCTGTTTCTCTTCCAGAAGACAACTGTGATCCCAGACAGGGAGCTACCAGAGCCACCCAGTTACCAGAAAGCACGCTGGGAGTTAGGTATCAGGACTGCACAGCTGTAGAGCCATGATCCTAGACGGGAACTAGCAAGAGTGTGGATGACACACAACCAATCCCCACGGCTGGGTCCCTCCCTGCGCACCAGAGGCAGCATACTGACGTGCAGGGTAGGATGAGTGCCCCTGAAGCCTCACCAGCGGGGGCATGTGGCCTCGGTGCATCTGCCCAACCATGACCTGCTGCTGTGGTGAGGGCATGCTGCCAACGTTGAAGGTCTCGGGCCCGCTGGAGCCCGAGCGCATCACGGCCGGCAGTGCCACTGAGCCGTGCTCCACCTTCCCGGTCCGGTTGAACTGCTGCTGCAAGATGGTGGACCTGTGGGGGACAGGTGGTTTGGTCACTGTGAGGTGGCTGCTCACATGGAGTGTCATGACAGGACACCACAGGTGTCATGAATGTTTGCTGCTTTGTGCTGTGGAGGCCAATTTAAAAGAGAATGTACAGACAGAATTGTGAATGAAGATGCAGCACTAAAATGCTCAGAAGAACCCTGAGGTGAATCCTTTTATCATAATAATATAAATAATCACTCCCAATGTATTTAATAGGTTCACAGTATTATGCAATTAATTGTTCTTAAAAAAACACATAGGTATTCCCATAAAAACGATGTACCACCTGTAAATGAAATTTTTGGATACATTAATCCATTATTGGTAAATTCTACCTGAAATGCGTTCATTCAACAAATTACTGCATGCTGGGTTCTATTCTATTCTAGGTACTGGGGAAACAGATCATGTATCCTTAGCTTGCCAGGAAAAGTGTGGGTATGAATTCAAAGAAAATCTCCCACAGCTCAGATCGCTTCCCACAGGTTCAAGGCCACTGATCATACAGGATGTTTAAACACCTTTGCAGCCTTGATGATGGGACAGACTTTGGCACCTCTTCCAGATGATTTCAACTTAAGTCTGGAAAGACTCATAGGGCATCCAGTAAAAAGAAAATAATTATCAATATTTTTAATTCTCGATATTTTCTTTGAATGAACGGTGAGTGTAAAGGGCTTTGAGCACATGAAGTTAAGAAGTCTGAAGTATCCTATCTGCCTCAGTAGCCCAGTGGTCAAACCCACAGGGAGAGTCTGGGGAAGTCTGTGTGCATATGTAGAAGGGGGACAGGGTTGGTGAGCAGCTGCATTAAAGGGCAGGGGCCTCTGTCCCAGGATTCTCGAACCATCATAGATCACTCTCTGTTGCACAGGGCAAAGCTCGTGGGCCATACCAGGACACCAAGCAACAGACATCCGTGGAGAGACGTCATGGTCTATGGAGGAGGTGACATTAGGGAGGACGACCTGTGGTTCCTGTAGGAGGTTAGCTGCATCTAAGATCTCAGCGCAAGTCTAATAGAAGGAAAGTGGAAGGCCCAGTGATGGGGACCACCCTGGACCACACTTCCTGTTTGCCTTGATCAGAACCCACCCTGGTGCCCTAGGCAGTGGGGGGAAGCTACAGTGGTCCCAGGCAGGGGAGGTCCTGGGCTCAGATACTTACTTAGCTCTTCCTAGGTGAAGCATAGTGCATTCCTTTGAGGTGAATATCTCACCCTGTGAGGAAGCACCAGCTTACTGATTTCTATCTAATGGTCATTAATAATTCTAAGAAGTCAAGGTGTTTTGCCAGAGGTAGCAATACTTGAAATGTGTCACATCAAGTTTGGTTTCAACTTGTGTACTAATGGGACAGATGGAAAAACACCTTCAAGGTGATTATGAAGCAAATTGTGAGAAAAGGGAGCAGAGTGGCAATGTTAGAGCAACAATTATAAGATTAAACAAGTTCAAAGACTCTAGAACTTTCTGGCAGTGTCCTATAGGAAACATCACAATCTCTGAATCTGACTCCTGGCTCTGCCACATGAATGCACCTCAGCTAACTTCCATTGTGATTTGGTTTCCTCATCCATGAATGGGGATGACAATATCTGGGTACCTCTTCCATAGGGGATTGTTGTTGGGACCAAATGAGATAGCATGTTGGATATACACAGCAAAGTGAAGACAAGAAAAGTTGTTGTTACAATGCTCTATTTAACATAAAGGGGGTGGCTGCACAGGTTTTTGTTCAAGTATCACTTATTAGATGTTACTTAATTTTAATAAATCTCAATTTCCCCATCTATAAAATAGGGCTAAATTGGGACAGTTCTAAATTTAAAATAATGAAGATGATAACAATAGCAAACATTTATTATGTGCCAGGCATTGTTTTATGTGCTTTATTAGTAAGTCAATCATCAAAATGAAACTAATAAGGCGGTATTATCATTATTCCCATTTTATAGATGAGATCAAGGGGGCAGAGAAAATTCATAGTGTCCACAAGACCACACATTAAAATACAGCTCCCAAATTTGAACTCCAAGCTGGCTCCAAAGCTCATGTTCTTAACCATTTGCTGCGTCATAATATGTATCAAGTGTGGCAAGTGGCAGTAGTCCATCAACAGTCACTCCTCCACTGGCGATCTCCCTACCTCCAAAAGGACGGAATCAAACAAAAGCTCACTCTCCAGCCCTTTGATGAAAATGATGCAGCTTATGAGATTTAAATCAGAAATGCAGACTAGCACTCATGAATGTTCACTGCCTCTGAAGATGTCGTTAAACACATCTTATTCAGTGTCTCCCTGAAATCTTCAGCACCCTTCCCCCAGACACCCTTAATACCAATGCTGACAGTTTGGGACCATACTTCAAGAAGCAGGGCTCGTCTGTATCATCCACTACCATTTCCTCCACGTGAGGGACTTCAGAGCACATGCCCCAGAGCTGGCAGGAGGACACCTGCCCATGCAATGAGAAGGCAGTACTCCAGTGCTCAACAATACTTACTTTTTGGGGGACACGGACTCTTCTAACATAGTTGACTCCTCATCACCCTCTAGCCCAAATCTATCTTTACTTTGTTTCTGGAGGTGAAACAAGACACAAACACACACACAAAAATGAAAATCAGTAGGTCTTTACACAAGAACCTTTTAAAAGGGGCCACATAAGCAAAAATGTTGAGGTTTACACCAAATGCCTTACCATGGATATTTAGTAAATGATGGGTGAACAAAAGCAAGAATAACAATAAGAAATAAATTATTTAATATAGAAAGACACATTATGCACTCTGCATTTATTATTGCTCAGACCTAATTTTACATAGTTAAAATCAAGACGCAGACATTAATATTCTAGAACGTGGTTATTTGAGTAGGCTGTATCTAGGAGGCTTAGCAAATCTACCTGTTACTGCTATGGCATATAACCCTATTGAATTTGGGTGAAAAAAACAACAACCACGTAAAAAAACACGAAGAACGTTTCCAAACCCTCCATGTGGGTTTCTACAGAGGCTGGGAAGTATAACCTGACTACACGGAGTGGAAGAAGCCAGTGGGTTAGCTGGATTCATTCATTAGCGAAGTGATGCACTATCACTAATCACTGGCAGTCAATGATACAAATGAACCGCAGCAAAATCAGAAATTCTCATAGGATCTTGAGGTCAAAGACCACACACTCCAGCAATCGTAACGTCTAAGATTGGGTTTGGTTTCTCTCCCCCCCAGGGAGCTACATCACCTACACTGAGTCTTAGTAGAGAAGCCTTGCTTGCCAATTCGCATCAGTAGGAAATACCTTTTTGAGGATGATGTCGATGTAGCCCGCAATCAGCTGGGATATTTGCTCTCCCTCCGTGGTTTGTACTGAATAGTAGCTTTCTTGATACTCCCCAAAATCCTGCAAAAAAATAAAAATAATATTAGAAGAACTATAAGTAAATCAGATACAGTAGCAATTTTAAAGGTAAGGAGGTCCAGGTTTAAGATGGCACAGACTCAACTTGTTCCTGCTGTTCCCCTCTAAATACAAGTGAACACCCTAAAATGGATACAACCAACTATGGTAAAAGGGCTGTGAAAGCTGAAAAGTTGGACTGGTTGGGGACCTCCGGACGTGAAGAACCATATCTGGTGAGTTCTTGGGTTTTGTTTTATATCCCATTTACCCCCAAGGCTGGGTGTTAAGATAGTTCTGACACTTGCAATCTCCAACAAACAGTATCTGAAAAGCCTGTTCTCTCTGGCCAAAGGACCAGAAGAAGGAAAGCCCAACAGAGATTCCCAACCCGGCTCCACAGTCTGGGCTGGCATTCGTTGGCAGCTGCAGAGAGCAGTGAAAGCCTGGGCCGTCCCAGCCCCTGCTGCACATCTGAGGCAGGCGGGTGGTCTGATCCTTTTGCTGCAGTGGCCCCAGTGAAGCCCTGTACCTTCCTGCCCTCTACCCAGAGGCATAAAGAAACAGAGGATAGAACCAGTAAACTTGAAAACAGATGAATAATATTTAGTCAATTAGGACAATAGAGAAAATAGACAAAACAAAACAGAACTTCAGGAATCTGTGGGGCAATTACAAAAGATTTAACATCCATATCACCAGAATTCCAGGAGGGGAAAACAGTGCGAAACAAAAAAGAAAAAAGTATTTGAAGAAATAATGGCTGAAAACTTCCTCAAATTAGTCCAAGACATAAATCCATAAACCTACAAATTCAAGAAGCTTAGTAAAGCCTAAATAGAAAAAATCCTAAGAAATCCACACAAAGAACTTTTGAAAACTAGAGACAAACAAAAATCTTTAAAACAGCCATAGAAAAGTGACATCATCTCTAAACAAACATATTATCTATAAATGAACTTGAATGACAGAAAATTCTAATCTGAAACCATGGAGGACATAAAGAAGTAGATGACATTTTTCAAGTGCTAAAAGAAAATAACTGTCATTCTCAAATCCTGTATCTGGCAAAATTATCCTTTATGAATAAAAGGGAAATAGGAACATTCTCAGGTAAAGGAAAAACTAAGAGAATTTGTTGTTTTCAGCAGACCTGCCTTTAAAGAATGGCAAAAAGAAGATCCCCAAACATAAAGACAATGGTAACAGAAGAAGGTTGGGAACTTTAAAAAGGAAATGGGATGGATAAAAATAGAAATAAATGTAATAGACTATATATATATCCTTTACCTCGTGAGTTTTCTTTACTCATATTTTATGGTTGAAGCAAAATTTATAACACCATCTCATGTGGTATTCAATGTGTACAGAAAAAATATTTAAATAATTACACTAAAAAAGTGGAGAGTTTAAAGAGACCTAAATGGAAGTAAGGTTTCTACACTTTACTTGACATGGGAAAACAATGACACCAATAGGCTGTAATTAATTTAACATGTAGATGATAATATTCAGAACAATTACTAAGAATACTATATAAAAAGATATGCTAAAAAACCATTATAAATAAATAAAAATGGAACTCTAAAAATGTTCAAGTAACCCACTAGAAGGCAAGAAAAACAAAGGAAAAAGAGTGAAGATAAACAGAAAAAAAATAATAAAATGGTAGATTTAAGCTATAACATGTCAATAGTTAGGTTAAAATATAAATGGTCTAAATACTCCAATCAAAAGACAGACATTGACAGAGTGCATTAAAAGAGAACACAATCCAACTCTACATTCTCTATATGAAACTCATTTCAAATATGACAATATAGCTAGGCTGAAAGTAAAAGGTTGGAAAAAAGCTATAACTTGCAAACATTAACTTCAAAAAGCATGAGTGGCTATAGTAATATAAGATAAAGATTTCAGAGCAAAAAGTTATTAGGAAACCCTAAATATAAACATAAATATAAATATAAACAAAAGAACATAACAATAAAACAATTTCTCCATTAGAAGATAGAGGGAGAATGTATAGACATCAAACAACAGGGTTTCAAAACACGAAAGCAAAAACTAACAGAGGTGAAGGGAGATACAGAAAATTCCAGAATTGTTGTTAGAATCTTCACTCTCAGAAATTCATAGAATTATTAGATGGAAAATTAATCGGGATGTAGAAGGCTGGAACAACACCTTCAACTAACAGGATCTAACTCTCTCCTTTGCTTGAGGTAGTTACTGAGATTCATCACTATTTCTTATTTTTTAAATAAATTTTTGTTTAACAGAGCAGTACTTAGACCTACTTTTAAAAGAGCAATCGTATTAAACAATATACAATAAAACACAGCTGTCCCATGTAGTGCACATTTCTGCCTTCTGTTTCTCTCCCCAGCTCTCCCCCAGCCCGCAACCACTTTCAACCCTTTTTGTAGTTTCTCCTAATATTTCTAAATAAAATGTTTATATTGATTTCTTGATTTTTCTGTTGCAGAAATGATCCACAACTTCGTACAATGGAAGATGCGAACACCCATTTTTAAGGGCCACGCAGGTACAGTTGTTACTGACTGACTGCAGGAAGAAAGAAGGTATGTTTTCTGAAGATTCCTTCCAACTGGCATGAGTCCATCAATCAATGATTAAATCAGGTAACTATTCCCTCCAAGGCCACTTCTTTATACCTTTTGTTCTGATGCCCTATTATGAGATCTTGCCTTAATGCAAGCTGATATTTCAAGTGTTCACTAGAGCTGGAGAATAGCACATTTCAGGAGTTGTGAAGAAATGGACAGATTTCAACATTTTTTTGATTTCTCTTCTTGCTCAACTTGCCGTATCAATTCTCACAGGTAAGTGTGGCTATCGTTCAGGCTACACAGTTGTACTCTGCCAAGAGCAAATATTGAGGTTGGCAGGAGGAATTCAGAGGTTTGAAGGCAATACACATTCTCCCTATTTTCCACGTATTCCATAATGGGCATTTTATCATCATCTTGTTTGATCCCAGCAACTCTATCAACTAGCTATTACTATTCCCATCCATAATGGGCATTTTATCATCATCTTGTTTGATCCCAGCAACTCTATCAACTAGCTATTACTATTCCCATTCTACAGCTGAGGAAATGAAGGATCAGAGAGGAGAGATTTTGAGCAAGGTCATACAGCTAGGTAATGACAAGTTGGGTTTGAAAAAGACGATGTTATTTCCACTATTATTACAGCATGTTCTCTTTGGGGGCAGGCTGGGAAAATGCACCTCAGTAAGATGTCACAGTTCCTAGAAACTTCCAAAACAACTGGAGATGAAGAGGGAGCCTTTGTATGAGCCTCAGAGCATTAGAAACTTTCCTTAGAGGGTATGCTAGGGATGGCATCAAGGACATAGGAGACTGAGAATCACCCTGTGAGTGGCTCTGTTTGGTGAACTAAGACAAACTTAAAGCACCAGAGACGAAGAAGTGGACAACGAGACCCAGCTTGCTGACACCTCCCTCGCCTGTGGACCCGTCCCCGCCCCCACCCCGTGGACTCCATCCGTCTGTCTTCTGCACATTACTCTCTAAGGCCAAGGAAACCCAGTGGACTTCTATTGTTTCTCCAGCTCCATGACATCACCCAAAGCCACGTTGGCCCCCTCGTTGCCCTCTGCCAGTCCCTACCAGCGTGAAGCTCTTGGGTGAGGCTGCCCAGCGCTTGACCGTGGTGAGTGGCCACTCCTGCAGCACTTCCTTGGTCTTCTCATCCACCCGCATCACCGAATCCTTGGTGATCCCCAGCAGGCGAGGCACCAGCTTGTTCTTGCCTTTCATCTTTTCCTGCAACAGGAGGTACCAACAACAGTCAGTGCTCTTCCTCTGAATACATCTGATTTTGCCAAATAATCGGTGATTTCATAATGTTTTACTTGAGGTAAACCTACATACACTGCACTTCAAAACAGGTAAGACTACTGACTCTTAAAAATATTTTCTGATTAGTTTTAATAATTTTTCAAGAAACAGTAACCATGCCTATTAAAATAATGGATCTCTACCTGTCACTCATGCCCAAACAAATTCAAGATAGGTTAATAATTTAGGAAGAAGAAACAGGTGAGTAAGATGAATAGTTGTGTGATTCCTGGGTAAGAAATGACTTTTAGCACAAACACCAACATAAACCATAAAGGAAAAGATTAATAGTTCTAACTATAAAATATATGGAAACTTGGATACAGCTAAAACAAAAAGAGAAATAGGAGAAAAAGAAACCAGAATTAAAAAGCAAATGACTGAGGAGTATTTACAGCAAATATGATAATAAAAATTTCACGTACTGTGTATGTGAAAGATAATCATAAACCAATAAAAATAACTAGCAAAGAACATTAACAGAGAATGTGCTTAAAATAAAGTAATTAGATAATAACAAGCAAGTGAATAAATTTTAATGTACATAAAATGGCAGGTTTAGAAAAAATTAATACTCAGAATTGAGTAAGGCATAAAGGAGAAGCACTATTGATGAGAATTTAAAATGGCAAAGACTTTACGGAAGAATATGTGTCAACAATCTAAGCTTTAGAAATATTTCTCTTTTGTATACATTTTGCATTTATAAGCTTCTTGAAAAAGAAGTTATAAATGAATATGAAGATTATGCTGCAAGAAAATTATGTTGCAAGAAGATTATGCTGCAAGGATTTATCACGGTGAAAAACTAAAAATAACCAAATTTTCAATAATAGGGGATTTGATAAATTACAGTATATCCAAATAACAGACTATTGCACAACTATTAAAAATCATATTATAGGAAAACAATTAGATTCATGGCAATAAAGTATTCACAATATATTATAAAAGCTTGAACAGCATAATCCTACATGAAATAACATTTTAAACATAAAATTTTTAAATTAAAATATTAAACATTTTTTTAAAAATTTCATTGCGTAATAAAATGGTGGCAACGATCATCTCAAGGGATTTGTATCATTCTTGTGCTTTTCCTTACTCCCCAAATTTCATTTAATTCACATCTATTTCTATTGTTGTCAGGGGAAAAAAACAAACTTTTCACATAATGTTTCCTGAAACCTAGCAATGCTGACAGCATTATTCTCCAAGGAATACATGTACAAATTAGCACAAAGTGTGTATGTAAGTGGGTGTGTGTGCACGGAGACAGCCACTTAAAACAGAGCAGAAGTGTACTACACTAATTAATCAACGCACACTTTTCATTAATTTTCAGAGCATCTTCTCTAAATGTTGGTATCATCATCATGATCCCCATTTTGAAATAAAGGGGCCAGCAACTCTCTCAAGGCAGACAATAGTGAAGGGTAAAGCCACGATTAGAACACAAATTTAGCAGCTCAAAAACATCTCTGATTTCAAAAGCAGAGTGTCTACCACAGTGCACTTCTTCTTATGGAAGCAATTAGAAAACAGAAAAAAAAAATACACTCTCCCAGTCCCCATGGGTCGTTTCTAAATCATCAGATGGTAAAGGTCATAGCACACCTCCAGGTTTCTCCCAGGAGGAGGAGATAATGACATCAGTGACCTGTGTGGGTGTCTGAGGAGGGGAACATGGCCCTGTAAGAACCTCCCAGTCGTTACAAAAACCAGGGAAGAGTCCGATTCTTTGTGAAGAGAGGGCAGTTCTACAGGGGGTCAAATGAATGCAGGTGGATGATGCCAGTTAGTCTAAGTTGGCTTCGGGAGCCACAGGAGAGGCGCTAGGCAGCGAGTTCAGTCACACAGGGTTGGCACCAGCCCAGCTGCTGGGATGGGACCAGGAAGGGGATGAGGACTAAAATGTGGTTTGCAGCTGTTGCCTTCCTCCTTTCCCATCTGCACCTCCACAGTGAGGGGCTACGGGGCGAGGGATTGCCCTGACTCGGGTGGACATCAGGCTGGCCTGGGAGAGGAAGCCACAGTGAGCAAGCAAATGACTTACTGTGGGGATGCCATCAGAAGGTCACGATTGAGGGGAAGGGTAGATAAGGCACGCAGAAAATACGGTAACTCAGCAGCAGAGACCTTCAACTCTGAAATACAAAAGTATTTCAGGGCCTACCCACAGATAATTCAGATTAGCTGGAGAGAAGTTCAAACAGCGAATGGCTTAGATCTGCGCTAGCGATGTGGGGTTGTCCCCTACCGAAGACCTGCCTTAGACCCTCAGTGGCAAAGCCCGCATGTCAGGACAGGGTCCTGAGGAAACAAGTCTCCCTCTTCCTTCCTCTAGCTCATATCTCAGTCTTTCCACACCTCTCATTTCCAACCTTCAACTACACAGTGTCCTTTTACCTCCAGAAGACTTGTTTTTCATGCACAGACACATGCAGAGACTGTAGCTGTGATTTTGCCAGCTACGGGAACGTCTCTCTCAAGGTAGTACTCATTAGGTTGGTTGTTTTGAAGATGTCTCGAGCTTGCATAACTTCCAGGAAGGAGAATGTATACATTCTACCAAAGAGAGGCAGCATCCAATAATAAGGCCCACCCCTCCTCTTTCAAGTGCATTTCAGCCATTACTGTGGGTTTAGTCCTGGCGACGGGCTCTGATCAAACCTGCTCTGCCTCAGGCTCTTCTCACAGGTGTGGAGAGTGATTATTAAATCACGTAAGTTTTACATCTGAGATTCAGAATTGGGGAGAGGGAGGCAAGTGGTCTAAGCTTTCGGCAGGCTGTGGCCCAAGCCCGTGATCCAGCTGTGCTCACGAGAATCCTACACTGGCGCCCAGCCAAACTGCTGGCCTGCGCGCTGTGCTGTCACCATTGTATTTAGTTCTTTTAGGGGCATGGCAGACATGGATGGCTTCTCAAGAGCAAAACCTGGGGGTTAAAGACCCTGTTTATTAGCCATCTCTCTCTTTCTAAAAACACTTGGTAATCCATTTTGACTTGATTCTGAGATGCTCTGAATGCCCTCTGTGATGCTTTTACAGTTCAGAGTCATCTCCCCAGGTGTCTCACCTCAAGGCTCTGATTATGACGACAGGGAAAGTTCAAAGGGAAACTTAGAAGTGAGAAGGTTTATACAAGGATTTTCTGGAATGAAACAGGATCCTTTGCAGGCCGTGGAAACTGCATTGCCATTGCTTATGGAATTTTGATTAGCAGATCATGGTTACATGGGAAAGAAGTCAATGAAAGAGGAAAACTGTAGACATTCATCACTCCCATTTATTGAGATCTTATATGCAACAGTCCCCTTTTCTATATTATCTCATTTAAACCTCATAAAAGTCACAATTTTATAGGTGAGCAAACAGGTTTAGAGATGGAAGGTAGAGTAACTTATCTAAAGTCAAACTAAGTAGCAAAGGCAGAATAAAAACCCAGGTCTTTTTTTTCAAAGCATACGTCCCTAGCCAATGAGAATACTGCCACATAACACTGTTCCCTGTTGGAGTCATTATAGGGTTTACAGACATTCTCTATATCCGGGTCAGCAAACTACAGCTGGTGTTTTTTGCCCATTTTTAATGGCCTGAAAGCTAAGAGTGAATTTTTCATTTTTAAATGGTTGGAACAAAATCAAGATGTGAAAACTATATGAAATTTAAATTTCAGAGTCCGTAAATAAAGCTTTACAGCAACAAAACCATGCTCATTCATTTACATATTGCCTATGGGTGCTTTCATACTACAAAGGCAGAACTGAATGGTATGGCTGGCAAAGCCTAAGATTTTTACTGTTAATCCCTTTACTGAAGAAGTTTGTGAACCTCTGCTCTACATCACAGACACCAAAAGCCAAATAAAAGTTGGGAGGACTCAGGCGCCAAGGATTAGGAAGACATGGGAGGAGTTAACAGGCTGGGCTAACCTAACATTTATCTAATATCCTTAGTTCCAGTACTACCCTTGTTTACGTACATAGCTCACTTAATCTTCATTAAAGTTCTGTAAGAAATTACCACTCCCATTTTCAGATGAAGAAACTGAGGTCTAGGGAGGCTCGGTATGTCTCTCAAGGCCATTCACATTTCTGCTATTTCTCACATAGGTGTATACTGCCATCCCGGATTCTGGGCCAATCTTCCTGACTCCCACCTGAGCACTTTTCATTATAACAAAAGATATAACACTCAAAATGTACACAGATATAGAAGAAAATATGATGGAAGCACCTATAAAAATATCAAACTAGTTCTCTATGAATATCTATGACTAACGTCAAACCCATGTTGTATACGTGAATTTCATTATCAGTATTTACATATATAGTAAATGATCATTTCATCAATTAATTTAGAATTTCTAATAGAAGCTAATAAAAGTAGTCAATGAGAAGATAGAATAACTTTTATTTCCTAAATTATGCCAGAGAATCTCCTTTACAATTGAATGCTATGTTCCAGTTGGGAATCTGAGATCTTTGTTACTTAAGCCTTTAAAAAACTTATTATCCTTTCAGCATACAATTTCTGTGTATGTGCTATTCTGCATGTGATCTCTTTTGATCATATATTCTAAGTAGTTGTGATTTATACACACTACACACACACCAATGGGGTTTTTTATTTAATGCTGTTGATATATGTCTTGTCAATTTACTTGACTGATTTACTGAATTTTAAAATAACTCTAAAAATCAAAATGACTGTGCATGTTGTTGTGACATGTACAGGGATCTGCAGACTGAAAATTACAAAATATTGATGAAAAAATCAAAGAGGATCTACTACTACATTGGTGGATTGAAAAACTCAACATAGTAAACATATCAATTCTCCTCCAACTGATCTATTAACTTAAAGCACTTCCTATCAAAATCCCAGCAAGGCTTTTTGGTTGATATAAACAAAGTTGTTCTAAAGCAGGGGTGTCCAAACTGCGGCCCATGGGCCAACTGTGGCCCACGATCCATTTTTTTATTGGCCCACAGCAAATTCCAAAAATATATTTAGTTTACTTAAATAAACCAGGTGAGGCAATACGTACTTCACCTCGAGTGAGTGGCCCGGCTGTTTGTGTATTTTACCGCATATGGCCGTTGGTGAAAAACGTTGAAAAAAGTTTGGACACTCCTGTTCTAAAGTGTATATGGAAAGGAAAAGGACCTAAAAGGGCTAAAACAATTTCGAAAAAAAAAAAGGAAAAAGTGAAGACAATCACTCAACTTGATGTTAAACATTACTATGTAGCTAAAGTGATAGACATATAGATCAATGGAAAAGAAGATAACTCTGAAATAGATCCATACAAATGTGTTCAACTGTATTTTGACAATGATACAAAAATAATCTACTGGAGAAAGGATAGTTCTTTCAATAAACAGTGCTGGAGCAACTGGACATCCATAGGCCAAAAATGAACCCTGACCTTAAACCTCACATCTTATGCAAAACTACTCAAAATGCATCATGGACCCAAACATAAAAGAGGGGAAAGGGGGTGAAATATATGGTGACAGAAGGAGATTTGACTCTGGATGGTGAACACACTATGCAATACATAGATGATGTATTATAAAATTGTATACTTAAAACCTATATAATTTTGTTAACCAGTGTCACTCAAATAAACTTAATTTAAAAATAAACCATTTAGAAGAAAACATATGAGAAAATCTTTGAAGCCTAGAGTTAGAAAACAAGTTCTTAGACATAACAAATAAGATCCATAGAAAGAAAAATTGATAAAACACCTTTCATCAAAATTAAGAATGTTAGCTCTGTGAAAAACCTAGCTAAGAGGATGAAAATAGAACTACAAACTAGGAGAAAATATGTGCAAAATACATCTAACAATAGACAGGCCTAGAATACATAAAGAATTCTCAAAAAAATCTAATTAGAAAATTGGCAAAAATCATGAACAGACATTTCATTGAACAGGATATACAGAGGACAAATAAGCACATGAAAAGATCAAAATCATTAGCCATTAGGGAAATGCAAATTAAAACCATAATAAAATATTAGTAAACACCTATCAGCATGGCTAAAATTAAAAAGAAATGATTCACCAAATGCAGAGAACAAGAAATTGGATTATTCATACACTGCTGGTAAGAATGTAAAATGGTAAGTCACTCTGGAAAATAGTTTGGCAGTTTCTTTTAGAGTTAAACATGTCTTCTCATATAGTCTAACAATTGCACTCCTGGGCATTAACTCAAAGAAATGAACACTTACATTCACATCCAAATCTGTACACGAATGTTCATAGAAGCTTTATTCATAATAGCCCCAAACTGGAAACAACCTGAACGTTCTTCAGTGATAAACGGTGAAACAAACTGTGGTATATTCATGCCATGGAATACGATTCAGCAATAAACAGGGATGGACAATTGATGTACATTATGACTTGGATGGATCTCAAAGGAATTATACTAAAGTCAATCTCAAAAGGTTACATATTGCATGATTCCATTTATAGAGCATTCTTGAAATAAAATTGAGATGGACAAAAGATCAGTAGTTGCCAAGGATGAAGGACCAGGGGAAGGAAGGAGGTGTGGAAAAGCAGGAAGCAGTAGGTGTGTATGGCCATAACAGGGTAGCACCACAGATACTTGTGTTGACGGAATGGAATTCTGTATTTTGTTATGGTGGTGGTTACATGAATCTATGTGTAATAGAACTGCACAGAACACTCACAAGTGAGTACATGTAAAACATGAAGTCTGAGTAAGGTCTATGGATTGTACAAAGTAGATTTCCTGATTTTGATACTGTACTACAGTTACCATTCGGGGAAACTTGATGAAAGCTACAGGAAACCTCTCTGTATTTTTAAAGACACCTTTACTGAAATATAATTCACACACCATAGAATGCACCCAGTTAAAGTGCATGAATCAATGGATTTTGGTATATTTACAGTTATGTACAACTACTACCACAACTTTAGAACATTTTCATCACTTCAAACAAACAAAAAATCCTGTATCTTTAGCTACCACTCTCCTCTCCCCATCCACCTGACCCCACTCCTAAGTAACCATCTTTCTCTATAGATTTGCCTGTTCTGGGCATTTCATATCAATGGAATCACACAATATACCATATTTTGTGATGAGCTTCTTTCACTTAGCATAACGTTTACAGTTCATCCATCCTGTGGCATCTATCAGTACAGTGCATTTCTTTCTTATGGCTGAATAATACTGCACTGTATGAGTGTACCACGTTTTGTTAATCTACTCATCAGCTGATGAAAATTTGCGTTGTTTCCACCTCTGCACTAAATACTGCTATGAACATTTATGTACAGCCTTTTCTGTGGACATATGCCTTGAATTCTCTTGGGTATATATACCTAGGAGTGGAATTGCTAGGTCACGTGGCATCTCTGTTCAATCGTCTGAGGAACTTTCAGACTTTTCCAAAGTGGCTGCACCATTTTACATTTCTACCAGCAGTATATGAGGGCTCCAATTTCTCTACGTCTTCACCCACACTTGTTAATATCTACCTTTTTGATTCCCTGCATTATTTTCACAACTTCCTGTGAATTTGTTATTTCAAATAATTAAAAAATGATTCCATGTATCTTGTTATAAGATAAACAATCATAACAATAAATAATTTTGTTCCTTCATTTCCTAAAGTTATATTAAAAAAAAATTTTTTTTATATATCTTACTGCATTTTCATGAACTTCCAAAACAATGTTGAAGAGTAATATGTTAAAGGGTAACTTGTTCTGAGCCCAATTTTTATAGGTTTCTCCCTATCATTTCTTTATTAAGTAGGATATTGATAACAGGTTTGAAATACTCTGTCATGTTGAAGAAGCACACTTGTATTTCAGCATTTTAAAGACATTTTTATAATGAGTGGGTGCTAAATTTTATCAAACACCTTAGGTGGCTTCATATAAAGTGATCATATGATGCCATATTTTTTTTTTCCAGCTTTACTGAAATATAACATTGTGGAAGTTTAAGGTGTACAATCTAATGATTTGATATACATATATATTGCAAAATTATTACTACAGTGAGGTTGTATCTTTCACCTCATATAATTACCATTTTTTGTTATGTTGAGAACATTTAAGATTTATTCTCTTAACAACTTTCAAGTATGTCATACACTATTGCTAGCTATAGTCACCATGAGGTGCATTAGATCTCCAGAACCCATTCCTCTTACAAGTTTGTGCCCTCCGACCAGCATCTCATTTCCCCCACCCCAGTCCTGCGCAACCGCCAGTGCACTCTGTTTCTGTGATTTCAGCTTTTAAAACTTCCACTTATAAGTGGGATCATACAGTATGTGTCTTTCTCTGACTTATTTCACTTAGTGTAATGCCCTCAAGATCCATCCATATTGTTGCAAATGGCAGGATTTCCTTCTTTTCTATGGCTGAATAATAATAATATTACACTGCACGCACGTACATGCACACACACACACACACACACACATTTTCTTTATTTGTTCATCAATGGACACATTGGTTGTTTCCATACCTTGGCTATTATGAATAATGCTGTAATGAATATGAGGGTATAAATATCTCTTTGAGATAGTGATTTAATTTCCTTTAGATAAACATCCAGAAGTGGAAACCTTGGATCATATAGTTCTATTTTTAATTTTTTGAGGAACCTCTATACTGTTTGCAATAGTGGCTTCACTATTGCTGAATTATTTCTGAATTCTTAGTTGTATTACTTTGAAAGCAGGACAAACAATGGTCAAGTAAACATCAATTTCAATTTAAACATAAAATGTATACTAAATAGGACCATTGAACCAAAACATTTAAGTAAGCAAATAGGACTATTGAACCAAAACATTAAAGTAAGCAGTAGTTTCACTTTTATTTATGGGACAGAAAATAAAATGAATGAAAACCAAAATTCTGGTCTCTCATATGTATACGAAAGTTGTCAGTGCTGCCTACCTCCTTGACTTCTCTTCCAAGAGATGTCATTGAGAGAGAGACAGAGAGAGAGAGAGAGAGAGAGAGAGAGAGAGAGAGAGAGAGAGAAGAAACGAAGAGAGGGAAGAAAGAAGGAAATTTCTATTACTTTCTTCTTTTGCTTTAAATACTTTTAGAACAGAGCAGTCTTCATCTGACCAAATCTTCAAGATCCTGCTGCAATAACCAGAAGATCTGTGCTCTACCTCCAATTAACCCTACTGCACATGGACAGATTTTTTTTTTTTCAGGTGCGAAATTGTCTTTGGAGAACAATTTTTTTTTCCCCTGCAACTTGCTGTTCAGTTTCTCTTCCTTTCTAATTACATGTAGTTTACTGTGTGCTATTTATTTTCCTACATTTACTGACCTGTATGCACATCACTGAAACTCACTCTGTGAAGTCTGATGACATTAGTGGAAAATGATGTGAACACAAGAAATGAATTTCATACATGAAAGATTACACATACACAAAATCTCAAAGTAATGGAAAGTGATGCCAATATCAGTGGACGTGCTGAAAATTTGTTTAATCTCTGTCCTTATGAGGTATGGGAACTTAGCTTCCACCTATTACCCCTCAGAATAATGGATAAAAACAAGTTCTTCTAAAACAAGTAGATCTTACCATGTGCTCACGGTGGGGGTGGGGAGCTAGGAAGGTGAAAGCAGGTCAAATAAGGTCACCCTAGTTAAGGGAGCACAGCCCAGTGGCCGGGAACCCAGGCTTTGGAGTCAGAGAGACCTGAATTCAAGTCCTTACGAAACGGTGTCCTTATGACTCCAGCTGAGTCATTTCACCTTCCAGGGTTTCTGTTTCATCATTTTTAAAAGGAAGGTATAACTAGTACATTGTTTTGTACACCTGAAACTAATTTAAAAAAAAAAAAAGGCAGTTAATAATGATAGTTCTGTTGTATTGCTGATAGATTTAAATGAGAAATGTCTGGCATATATTTACTTACCAAATGTTACTATGACTATTATATTGGGAATGGAGTCATTATAACCTAGAAGGCATTCGCACCATTTAAAAATTCACTGATAGGTTAAAACTCCCACTAAATATAAGAAACTCAACTCATAAATTATCTTCCCTAAAAACGAGTGATCCAGCTATGTTTTCTTCATTTGCAAGGGCCTGATATATTCTGGTGTAAAACTGAGACCTATTTGAAAAAAAACTGATGGAATGAAACAGCGTATGTGAGCTCAGGATGTGCAAAGGAGAAATGAAGCTCCGTCAACTCAAGAACACATCTATGAGGGGTCTCTCTCTGAAATTCACAAATTGAGTTTAAAAGACCCACCTCTTTCCTTATAGTAGGAAAACAAACAATTCTGATGAAAACAGGTCTAAATACCATCGAAATCCCAAGACCCATCTCCAAGTATACAAAGTAAGTCCCATATTTACCACAGGAATTCAGTTTAGTTTGCAGTGGTCAACAACCTTCACTTAGTCCAGGGCACTCTTGATAGCCTTGAGTGAAACATTCTCAGGGGAAAGTCATAACAAGTAAAAGGAAACACACCCCTGCAGTGGCTTTAGAGCAGTATCAGCGAACCAAGCCAAGACACAGCCGCTTGGAGGCCTGCGGGCAGCCAGGCTCACTCACCAGTCTCACAACTTACACACGTCACGTCTGTTCCGCAGCTAAACTCGGGTCAGCATCGTCCAGATGTTAGCCTGCAGACCTTGGGGTCTAGGAACAACCAACAAACCTAACAGCAAACACCTGAACGAAAGAAAAAGAGGTGGCAGCAGCAAACACTCTGTCCACTGTCCCAACTCACCTTCACCAGGAAAAAGGACACACCGTATGTCCGGAGGGACCGAGCAAGTTTGACGTACTTGACCTTGGCTTCTATTTCAGTCATCTCTCCACAGTTCTTGTGCTCCTGCCAAAGTGATGGTAGTGGGACCAGTTATTGCACTTGTCCAGCAGGCGGATTTGGTGAGAGACAGTTACTACATGTGGTGTGCATATATAGTGGCCACAACTGATCAGTAAGTGGCATTTGGGTGGGAGATGCCTCCATGACACATGTTCCCACTGACAGAAAGCTCTAACGTAGGGCTTCTTAACTAGAATTTCAGGCCAATCCCTACAGATTTTACAACTATATGCACCAATTGATGCATGTGCAGAGTGGCAGGAACAGGGTCTACAACTGTAATCCGATTTTCAAAGGACTTCATGTCCCAAAAGGTTCAGAACCAACACTTTGAATGAGAGCCAGAACAATGTTCTTGTCCAGGAGACATGACATGCCAACGTCCATCCAAAGTAACAGGCTATACAAACGCCTGGGCATCACAGCACTTGGAAATAATACCAGGTAAAAAAAGATATGCTTTATACACATGAAATTTATTGCAACTTATATTTACATGTCAACACCAAAGATGACTTTGATATTTTTCAATTTACCAGCATGATGGTTTCATAGCAAAGTCGATGATAGGGCTTTTCTTACTAGTTGCCTAGAATATACAACTCTGACTTTCAGAATATACCTGGATTTTTTAAAAGTATTAGTTCTCAAATTCTACCTTCAAAAGAAACACATCTCACGACACAGCAGCAACTTGTAGCTTCTTCAGTGCATTTTAATGGCAAGTTGCCATGTTTCAATGCTACCGAGATAATGCCTTCGAAATTAAATGTATGCACATTTTTCTCAGAAGGGCTAAGTAACCTTTAGTAATAAGGAAAGGATTAAGATAATAAATCTGCCCAAAGTAGAACTGTCAGCTTCTTTACTCTTGAGTCACTAATCATTTATTATATAAGCAGAGTACATGCATGGGGTATAAAACTATCATATGCAGAGGTCCCTCTCATACTAATAAATGAGGACAGAGAGTGAGGAGAATAATAAATTTATATTCCCAATACCTGAAATATTCTCTTTTCAGCTCCTCTCTGCTTGATGTATTCTTTGGGCAGGAATTCCTTTAGACTGAGAGAGAGAAAGGAAAAGAGGTAAGGCATTTATCATGTTCTATGATGAGATGGAAAGAAAAGACTTTCCGTAAAACTCACAGTTAAGTCACTAACTCTCCCAGTATTTTCTGGTATAATTAATAACAAACTGCCACATCCCACAATGCACTTAAATAGGACACAAACATAAAACCAGTCTGATAAAAAGGGCCAAGCTAACAAAATTAAATGAGAAAGAATTTCTAGGATATATTGTGAAGTGACCACAAAGGTCCCCAGAATGTACAGTATGCTATCTTTTGTAAGAAAGGGAGGAAATATTTTTCATTTTATATTATTAACATATATTTTTAAAACAATAGAAGGATATACTTAGTATTAGTAAAAATGATTCTCTATGGGAGCAAGGGAAAAACAGGGAGAAGGAAACGAGGATGAAAACTAAACCTCGGTAAATATTCCTTGCATTATACTTTTCACTTTAGAACCATATGAAATCACAAAGAGGGGGAAAGCAACAACTAAAAATTGAAAGTGAACCAAAACAAGTGAACTTAATAGCATATCAAGTTGACAGCATAACTATGAAGAGAAAAATTATTTCAAATGACATGAAAAACTGTGTCTTCACTATATATCCCTAGTAAGATTTATCTTAAAGAGTAAATAAACCATAGACTTGTTAAATATGGATATTATTATTTTAAAACCAGTACTCTCCCTCCCTCTCCTACACACACACACACACACACACACACACACACACACACACACACACTAAAATTGGGATATTACATAAGTAATATTATAAATGTTGTATGTAATTAGGGTAAAGTGAGTAATTATGTTAGATGTTAGTAACCAAGATTTTTAGCATAAAAGAGATAAAAATATATTTTAAAATTTCTTTTAAGTACAGTGGGCATACGATCTTATGTTGGTTATATTAATTTCAGGTGTACAGTATAGTGATTTGACATTTTTATATGTTACAGTGTGATCATCCCGCTAATTCTAGTACCCATCTGTCACGGTGTAAGCTTCTCACATTATTATTGACGATATTCTCCTTCCCCTTTTCACCCATTCCCCCAACCTCTCTCTTCTGGTAACCATCCCTTTGGCCTCCGTTTCTATGAGTCTGTTTTTATTTTGTTTGTTTTGTTTTTAGATTCCACATGTAAGTGAACCCATATCTAAAGCAAAAAAAGTTAAAACCCTGCAATCTTTCATTTGAATTGGAAATACTGACCTGCATATCTGATTCATTTTTCTTTTTCTAAAAAACATAATTTCTAGCTGTGTCCTTTTAGGGAGCTAAGAGCAAGCACAACCTGGTGGCCATAAGCACCGCCAGCACCTTGACCAGGTGGTCTTCAAATACCATTCCCACTAAAGAAATCAGAAATAACTGCATGTAGCTCTGGGGCAGGAAATGCATAAAATGTTCTTGGGCTTCTTAGGCCTGAGATCAAGGAAGCTATCAAAACGACTAGAACCAACACCAAGAAATAACCATTGGCCAAAAATAGTGCAATTTTTGAAACCTTATAGAAAAGAAAAGCGAACAGTGTAATGAACCCAAAAACCCAGCTTCAACTATTGTAATTCATGGCCATTTAACGAAACATCTACTCCTTCACCCACATCCCCATGCCTGATGGGGCAATTTGAGCATGAGACGGAATGATCACGCCATGAGTAAAAAACACAGATCTATTAAAATCCAAAAAGATCTTTAAAACAATCTTTGGTCACCTTAAGAGGTTGCTAGGGCACCAACTCATACTGCAAACTGATAAAGAAAGGGAAAGAAACAAAGCTAGTAAGTGCAAAAGGAATAATAGAAGTCTAAAACAGTCATTTTACAATTCTTAATGAAATAAGCAATAGATCAAAATAAGTATGAGTGGCTGCTAAAACCAGTAAGTGACATGTCAGTGGGGAACTTTATAATATATGGGTCAATCTGATCAAACCCCACTGACCAATTTTAATATTAATAAAAGTGGGATAACCAGACAACACATGCCTCCTGACTGATACAACAGGAAGTATACAGCACCCTCTAGGAAGTATTCTTTGCAATGAATAAAGAATAAGCAAATATATAATTGAATTTGAAGTTAATTAAGACTCCAGATCTAAACATGAGTTTACAAAAAGAAAGAAGAACATGGTAAGATAATACCTCCAGGATGCAATCAGCCAAATCCCAACATGGGAAATTCTATAAAAATAACCCAGGTTCCTCACAAATAAATGGCTTGGTGGTGGAAATGAAAGTGCCAGATTAATAGAATTTTAAGAAACAGATACTACAAAGCTATAGTAACAAAGACAGTGTAGTACTGACATCAGAATAGACATATAGGTCAATGGTATATAATTGAGAGTCCAAAAATTAACCCTTAACTTTACAGTCAATTGATTTTCTTTTTTTTTTTAATTATAGTTGGCATACAATGTTACATTAGTTTTGGTGTACAACATAGTGATTGACATTTATGTATCTTACGACGTGATCACCATATAAGTCTAGTGACCCTTTGTCACCATAATAGATTTTCAACAAGGGTGCCAAGATACTTCAATAGGGGGGGGGAATAGTCTTTTTAACAAATGTTGCTGAGACAAATGGATAACCACAGGTAAAACAAAGGAATTGAAACCTCCTTCCTCACACCATACACAAAATTAACTCAAAATGGATCACAGACCTACACATAAGAGCTAAAACTATAAAACTCTTAGAAGAAAATATAGGAATAAATCTTTATGACCTTGGGTTAGGCAAAGACTTTTTAGATACAATTTAGATTAATACAGTATTTAGATACAACACATGTATCAAAAGAACAGATAAATTGGACTACATCAAAATGAAACACTTTGAAATGCAAATAATGCCATCCAGGAAGTGCAAAAGCAACCCACAGAAGAAAATATTTGGAAATTATATAATTGATAAGGGACTTGTATCCAGAATATATCAAAATGTTTACAAGTAAATAATAAAAACACAACCCAATTGAAAAAAATGGAGAAAGGATCTGAATAGATTTTTCTCCAAAGAAGATACACAAATGGCCAAACGCACATGAAAATAGGGTCAATATAGGTAGCCACCACGGAAATACAAAGAAAAACCACAGTGTGATACCACTGCAAATCCACTAGGATGAATACAATAAAAAAAGACAGGTGATAATAAGTGCTGGTGAGGGTCTGAAGTTGGAACCCTCATACATTGCTGGTAGGAATGTAAAATGGTGCAGCTGTTGTGGAAAATAATTTGGTAGTTCCACAAGACATTAAACAGCAATTCTACTCGTAGGTATATACTCAATAAAAATGAAAACATACATCCACATATAAACATTTATATATGATGGTTCATAGTAGTATTATAATAGCCAAAAGGTGGAAACAACTCAGAAGTCCATCAACTGATGAATAGATAAAATATGGTTTATTCATACAATGGAACATTATTTGGAAAAAAGGAATTAAGTATGATACATGCTCCAACATGGAAAGCCTGCCCTAAGTGAAAGAAGCCAATGATATAAGACCACAAATTATATGATTCCATTTATATGAAATGTCCAGAATAGGCAAATCTGTACAGACAGAAAAGATTAGTGGTAGCAAAGACTGGGGATGAGAATGGGGGAACTGAGAAGCAACTGCTAATGGACAGATTTATTTTCGGAAGGACAAAAATGTTCTAAAATTAGATTGCAGTGTTGTTCTTTTGTTGTTTTTGGTTTATATACCACGTATCAGTGAAATCATATGGTTCTCTGCTTTTTCTGTCTGACTTATTTCGCTTAGCATTATACAGACAATAGTTTAGTGGTTACCAGAGGGTAAGGGGGGTGGGGGGTGGGAGATGAGGGTTAGGGGGGAGGGGGGTGGGAGATGAGGGTAAGGGGGATCAAATATATGGTGATGGAAGGAGAACTGACTCTGGGTGGTGAACACACAATGGGATTTATAGATGATGTAATACAGAATTGTACACCTGAAATTGATGTAATTTTACTAACAATTGTCACCCCAATAAATTAAAAACAAAAAAATTAGATTGTAGTGAGGGTTCACAATCTTGTGAATATACTAAAAGCACTGAATTGTACACTTTAAATGGGTGAACTGTATGGTATGTGAATGATATCTCAATAGTATGATTGTTTAAAAAAACAAACATAACCAAATATAATATGTAGGCTTTTTTTGGATCCTGAACCAAGTATTTTATGACATTTTTTAGACAGTGGGGGAAAATTTAAGAGACACTGGATATTAGATGAACATTAAAGATGAATATTAAAGAATTATTGCTCTGGGTGGTGAACACACAGTGTGATTTATGGATGATGTGATTCAGAATTGCACAACTGAAATCTATGTAATTCTACTAACAATTGTCACCCCAATAAATTAAAAAAAAAAAAAAAAAAAAAAAAAATAAATAAATAAATAAATAATTCAAAAAAAAATTATTGCTAATTTTGTTGGGTATTAGGATCGATTTGCTGTTGTATGTTTTTTAAAAACTATTAATTATTATTATTTTTTTTTTGGAAGAAGAAACACATTGAAGTACTTACAGATGAAATGACATGCCGACTGAGAGCTTCCTTAAAATGCCCCCAAAAAAAGAAGGAGGGAGGGACAGGGCAGGTCCAGGTTCTGGCTACATTCAGACTTGAATAATGATGCCTGGTCAATTTGCAAACCCCCTGTAGACAAAAGCTTTAAGTACCTTTCCTGGAATTCAGAGATCTAGGTCTGAGCACCAGCAGAACACTCGGCCCCCAAGTTTGTCAGCAGGAGGGATCTAAGAAATATCCAAGTGGCAGGACCTCAGATGCTATGACTATAAGCAACTTTGTGGACAAAAATGAATGATTGCGAGATCTGTAAGGTACCCATGTCACAAAAGAGGAAGCTGAGTCATCGAGAGGTAAGGTGACTTAGCTAACGTCACAAGACTTATTAGTAGCAGAGAGCTTCTGGCCTCCCAGACCAAGAGCAGACCCACCACACACACAGCTATTGCAGGCTTTCCCCAGGAACACACTTAAAATGACAGTGATGCAGCACCAGGAGCAGGCCACTGCCATGGGCCTCTGGACAGTAGCTCCTGCGCCATCAAAAAAGAGGGACCTGGTGAAGGTTACCAAAATCACCCAAAAAAGAGCCCCATGCCAAACCCCTCAGAACAATGACTGGTCCTAGAAGAACACCAGATGGTGTCCAGGGGCCAGGCAAAGGTAGAATAATACGCTGGGCATTTATGGCAAGAAAGTTCTGTGCAGCAATAAGCTGCCCTCAATTTAAACTCTGCGAAGGAACCTTCCCATTCTTCAGTAGGTACTGCATCTTTCCTTGTTTAGAAGGTACCGAAAACAGCTTCCAGAAGCTTACACTAGGGGTGCTACCCCTGATGTTGCAAGAATCAGTACGGGGGAGTTGATGTAAGGTATTTTAAAATATGAAGTGAGTGTGTGTGCGCAAGGGCGGCGTGTATTTTCCCCGCGTAAATCAGCCAAGTGCACGGTGTCAGCACAGAGCTGGAAGGGGCAGGCAGCCTGTCATCGCCGCCTGCCAGGCAGCGGTGCAGCAGTTCCAGCTCAGTTGTTGTTTTGATTACCAAACGCGAGTTTGGAAGGCCCCTAAGCATCTGGGACATGCACACAAATGAAACCTGTCAGCCTTCTCTGAGAAAATGGGTCCGATTGTCAAACCGGATTGAAATTTTTCTAATTAAGCAAAGGGGCCAAGCAAAGTCCCTCCCACTGCGTCCTTAGGTACTCCCACCCTAAAAGCACAGCCGCCTATAAGGACTGCATTTGGACCTCATGCCTCCTGCAAACGCTACTGCCAGCTTTTCAAACACAACCTTTTCTGAGTGCAGTAACAATAGATCCTCCCCTCACTAAGATGGCAGACTATGCAAAGCTCTTCTTACTAAGATGACTGAGAGGTTGAAGCTTTGCAGTCAACAGACTCTTCTCTCATGAGCCCCCACTTCTACTCTGGCCAAGTTAGCTGTATTTGTTCTCCAGTCTTGCTGCTGGCTATATACCATATGGTTATGTACTAAATCAACATAGCCCATAAACTGCTAAAACAATACAAAAAGGGAGCTAGTGAAAGCTTCCGAAAGGTACATATTTACAAAGTTCGATATATCTAATTTGTTAACTTAGATATGTGAGACAACTGTAAAACACTGAAAAGAAGAAAACTCATAAAACTAAAAATATTCTGTCCTCAGATTGCTTCAGATTGCCTTTAAATTCTCTCCTAGATGATATGGTTCATACAAGAAAAACAATACAGAACCCCAACTTGGAGAAGCCTCACAAAGAAGAAAATTTGGTTCTGAATCAAAAGACTGGCAAATGAGCGCATACGTTGAAAGTCAACATGTAGGGTTTTAGAGAGGTAGCTATCATGGATTCTGTACTTTAAATGACTTCTGGGATTATCCAACCCACAGTCAAAACCATGTTGACAGACGGTTTCCACTGTTAACAGCTGCCATGTATTGAAAGTCAAACACTGTTTCAGGTGCTTTACGTGTATATAGAGCCTAATTCAATTCTGACAAACGCCCTTGGAAGAAAACATCCTATTTTACGCAGGGAACTTGAGGCTTGGTGATGCTAAGTGCGTTGCTGACAGGCATAGCCAACACCTTATGCCTCACCTGTGGGCCCCAAGACCATGCTTTAGCCACTGCAAATCCCAGTCCCGCCCAGTCACCCGTTAGTCAAAAGACATACCGTGTGATCAGGATTTCAGAATCTTCAAAGAGGAGTCAAATAACAGAAATACCTAATCAGATAATGATACTAATCATGATGACGGCAATTTTTCAGAAATGCCCAAAGCTATTGAAGGAAGGAAGGGGAATTTAATAAACACATTTGGGGGAACAAGGTCTGGATTCAAATCTACGTGGTCACTAAAACCTCATTTTCTTGTATAAAATTTAAGCTCCTTCTACAAGTAATTCCAAAAGAGGTGCCCTAAAGCGGTTCGCTGGTCTGGCAATAAGTACGCAAGAACATGGAAGGCAGCCATGACTTCGGGAAATGTTAATTGCTTCTCATCTGTCTCCGAGCTGCCGCTAAGTAGCTGCATGACCGCGGGCCAGTCACTACCTCTCTAAGCTGGTTTTATCACCTGAAAAGGAGACAGGATTCCTATGCAGTATTACTGTTCGTATGAACTGCAAACAATTCCTAAGGAGTGAAGGCATCATGCGAGCACACAAAGTGGTGCAATGTCCACCCAGCACAGGGCAGGAATGAGAGGGAGGGAAGGTACAGAGATGGGACAAGGACAGTGTCACCCTAAGGACACTGGAACGCCCAGGTTTCCCCAGTCCCATCTTTATGTTGAATCACCACATGACTGACAGTAACATCTCAAATTTGGTATCACAAAGTGTGGACCCAGGACCAGCAGTATTAGGGAGCGTGTTAGAAGCACCAATTTTCAGGCTTCCCCCCAAACCCACTGAATAAGAGGCTCTGGAGGTGAGGCCCAGCAGTGTGTTTTAATAAGCCCTCCAGATGATTCTGATGTGCGCTGAAGTTAGAGAACTTGGATTTGAATCCAGACTCAAAGATGACAATGTCAACATCATTGAGCAAGTATTGGATAAATCCTGGTTCAGTGAGGTGATGACCCAGGTGGAAGGAAGCATTGGTTGAGTTGGTAAATGCTTAGGGTAGGAAGAAGAGAGCGAAGATGGCATGGGAAAAGCACGGGAAAGGGTTTGAGGACCAATCTCAGACACATAGCAGTTCTGTACCCCTGAACCAGCCCGATGCCCTTTAGTGTAAGGACAGGAATCCGCAGAGGCTCGCAGAGAGCTGAGGGCAGGATAAATTCAGAGGTTCCTGGTTTGAAAGTATTTGGGGCTGTCGGGACCAACCGTAGGAGGCTGCTTCTAGGAGGACCACTGAATGGTCACCATCTCCCCAGACGGAGAGGAGCTCTAGAGCCCAGGACGGAAGCAAATAAAGAAACTCAAGGGTGGGTAGCGGTGAGGAATAGGAGGAGAGATAGAGCTGGCGAAGAATAAAAGCGGAAATGTCTGCTTCATTGTTAGTTTGAAAACAGAATCTACAGCCAAATTATTCTGACAAAAGCCCAACAGAAGACCAACTCTGAAGGAGGAATATATGTTTGAACAGATGCCTAGAGAAAAACTGACTTAAGACCTCCTACTGTGTCAAAAGCTTTGCTTGTTGACAGGAGGATTATCTGGAGTTTGAGGGGGAAATTTTCCAAGTCCACTTTAAATTCTTCCTCAACAGAGATTCCTACCCTGTGTCGCACTGTTTTCTCAGTAAAATACTTCTGAGGAATATGCAAACAGGATGAGGAGGCTCTGGTAGTCTAGGATGGGAAGTTTCCTTATTTGCTTGTCACCTACTTGCTTTCCCTTCAACCACTGGCCCGTCCATTCCTGCAGCATCCAGAGTCATGGAACCTGTTTGTGTGACCGCCAATGCCTATTAATTTTGCCTTTGCCACATGTTACCTATACGACCTCAAGTGAATACGAGCTTTTATCCTCTCACACACAGACTATTGCAACTATCTTTTTAAAAGAAATGTTAACTGTGGAAACATTTGAAACATACAGGAAAGTATATACTTCATAATTTGTATACCTATCACCAAGGATAAAAACATGTTACCACGTTGTCTTATTTGCTGTGTGACTGTTACCTCTCCCTTTGTTTTTAAGGAAATAGCTATTACAGATTTAGCTCAAGTCCCATAGCCTCCTTCTTTCTCTCCCTAATGGTAGTCGCTTTCCTGAAGTTAGTTTTCATGAATATTTTATGTTCCTACATCTCCTTGTGTCTATAAACAATATAGTCTGTTTCTCTTTGTTATTTTTAAATTCAACAGTTTCATATTCTGAAATGTCTTGTTTTTTCTGTAAAGCACTTTGGTGTTTTCATACATTTAAATTTGTGCCCACCTGCTGGACATGAAAGGCTAGATCTTTATTGATTTTGCATTTTGAATTATTTCTGAGGCTGAATATTTTTCCATATCTTTCTTTATAAGAAAGTTGAATTTCCTCTTCTCTAAGGTGCCTATTGCTATCCTGGGTGATCTTTTTCTAGGAAGATGTTTCTTTCCTTTTTAATATTTTCTGAATATTAATTTTTTCTTTGTAGTATGCATTGCAAAAACGCAAATTTCTTCCTCCAGTCTGGAGGTTCACTCTTAATTTGGTAATATATTTCACCTAATATTTTAACTGTAATTAAGCTAGGTTTATCAACCCTTAGAACTCTTGTACCACCCTACACCAGTAATACAGTGTTTTCATTGTTATAGCTTTGTAAGAAATTGCGATAGTTGTGTGAATCTTCTGTGTATCTTCAGTAAGCCTTGGTCATTCTTGATCTTGACTAATGCATATTAATTTTTTAATAGCTTTATTGAGATATCCATATTATCTGAAGTGACCGGGGCATAGGTTTTGTTTTGTTGTTTTTCGATTGGTATATTTTAAACTGATAGGGCAATTTCTTTCAAGATTATAGATCTATCCAGATTTTCTAATTATCCATTTTGTCTAGGTTTTCAGTATTTTTGGCTTCAAGTTCTCATTTTCAGTCTATTATTAAAATCTCTTTATCTGAAGTTCTGCCCCATTGTCATTACTAATAACATTTATTTTTGCATTTTTCTTCTCTTGTTTTTCTTGATCATACTTACCAAATAGTTACATACGTTATTAATTTTTTCAAAGCAGCAGGTTTTGGTTTTGTTGATTCTATGAATTCTATGTCATTACCTTCTCTTGACTAAAATATTTTCTTTCTTCTATTTGGATCGTGTTCTACTTATCACTCCCTGAGGGAGGTGTGTTAAGTTATTCCACTACAATTGTACATCTAAAATTCTCCTTGTAATACTTTCTATTTTTCTTTTGCATATTTTTAAGGTAATGTTAGGTGCACACAGGTTCACAATTAATATACCACCCTGGTGAGTTACTCCTTCTAGCTTTATAATGACCCTCGTTGCCTTTACTTAAGTTTGGTTTGCCTTACAAACCCATGTGTGTGACATTAAATGCAGCTTCTCTAGCTTTTACTTAACTATTTCCCTGGTGCATCATTTTCTATGCCTTTAAACTATCTTCTGTCCTTAAATTTAAGTGTGTCTTTTAGAAATAGTATACAGCTGGACTTTTAAAAACTGCCATCCAAAATGAGAACTTCTGGTTACTAACTGTTACGTTTGATTTACTTATACAGTTGACCCTTGAACAACACAAATGACAGAGGTGCTGATCTCATGCAGTCAAAAATCCGCGTGTAATTCTGAATGCCCAAAAACTTAACTACAGTTGGCCTTCAATCCCCAGATTCAACCAACTGCAGATTGAAAACCGTATTTTTGATCCATGGTTGGGAATGTGAAAATACTGTTTTTGATCCTAGGTTGGTTGAATGCACAGATGTGTAACACACAGATACAAAGGGCTGACTGTATTTGTTGAGAAAAAACTGCCTATGAGTGGATTTGTGCAGTTCAAACCCGTGTTGTTCAAGGATCGACTGTATTTGCTATTATGCCTAACATATTTAGTACATTCTTATTTTGTACATTCTATTTGCCATACTTTTGCTTGCTTTGTTTCCATAATCCACCCTGTACAACTCCTATTGTATTGGTCAAGTTGCTTGTATCTCTTTTCACTCCCCACCTCCCACTGGTTTGGAAGTTATACAATATCTTTCCATGCTTTTAGGCTACCAATCTTTCCCCAACATTTTATTATGAAAACTCTCAAACACACACAATGTTGAAAGAATTATACAGTGAACATTCTATACCCATCACCTAGAGCTATCTTCAATTTTATCACATAGACTTGATTTAAGATCTAAATTTTATCAATACATCTAATCTTCTTTGACACAGTACAGCCCACAGAAGGCTATGACTCTAATCATTTCTTAAAGTTCCCCACCATGTTTTCAAGGGGTCTGAAGTTAGTCATTATTATGATAGGTTTTGTTGTTGCTGTTTTAAGAGCCACTCTTTCTTTACCTTATGTGCCTTCTATTTTGTTAAATTCTTTGATCAACATTGTTCCTTGCACCATACTCTTGCCACCTTTCTAGAAACAATTTACTGTAGTCCTCACAGCCTGCACTGAAACTTTTGGAATCCTAAGGAGACCACCCTGCATTCAAAATATAAAGGTTAGACATTATGGAAATCAGAGCCAAGTTTTGGCTCCCCATAATAGCAATTTCATGTTTATTTGCCAAACAGACTGCAGTCTCAACAACAGCAAAGATATTCTATATAATATCTCCTTGTATCTTCCCCTTACCTGGCACAAAAGAACACATATATAAAGTCCTCCATGAGTTAAAGAACACCACATGGCATGCTTTCTGCAGACACTTTCTGAACACAAAAGAGCATAAAGTATATATATATGATCACTGGATTGTGTTGTTTGTACTTCGTGCTCCCATAAAATGTCCCTTTCTGGGACTCTCTGCAGTTGACCTGACGAACAGTGTCATGATATAAAGCACATCAGACTGGATTTGGGAGATCTGGCTGTTTCCTGGCTTCTAAATCTCCCTGGTACTGAGTGTGTATCTCTTGCACCTATTTTCTCCATCTATAGAGCACACAGGGGACAATAAATAATCCTTAAATCCATGAAAACTCTGAAAAATCTTTTTGTCTCTGATTTTCGTTATTCGAAATAATACCTTCACCAAGGTGGTATTGAGTCCAGAAATCATTAAAGGGCCTAAAGAGAGGTGCAAAAGCATCTTATAAATATGTCCATGGTATGCTCACGGAACAAAAATGTTAAACAAATTTTCAAAAAATTAAAAGAAATGTACTTGCTAAACATTCGTCACCTAGAAGCTATGTGGCTGCAATCTCAGCCTGGCTCTGTGACAAGTCCAACCATCTCACTAATTTATTTATTTATCTTTTAACTCTGAATTGTTCAAGCAGATAGTACATATGAAAGCTAGATGGGGAAAAAATATAAAGCCTGGCAAACATTGCCCATCCAGTCACTGGGGACAGCCCAGGCGTATTATCTCTGAACAGGCTCCTACTATCCATCGTACAATCAGGGAAATGTGGCCTTACTGTTTTGTTTTAATTGAAAGGAGACAAACATTCTCAGGAAGTTTTACTTATATGATATGTGCAATAATGTGTGCAATTAACATCTACAATAAACATCTACATTAAACGAAAATGCCTCATTACCTAGACTAGGTTTGGTCTAATTAAAAAGTAAATCAAATTCATGAGGAAAAATAATTGCCACCGGGCATAAGCAGCTTGCTTTCATTTGGAATCTTAGTAAGGATACACATACCACTAAAGGCATGAGTTTCATGCTACCTGAGGTCGGACAATTAAGTTTGCGAACTCATCCTAGAAAAAGTGCTACATAACCTTATTGCTGAATATCACCATAGTCACCTTTGAAGTATCCCTTGGGAAGCTATGCACCGACACCAGCACCTAGTTCATCCTTCAAAGCAATTTTGGAACTCTTTTTCTGGAAGGGCCATCAGAGCTGTCATCGTATAACCCTTGATGTCCTGAATGTCATCAAAATGTCTTCCTTTTAATATTTCCTTTATCTTCAGGTAAAGAAAGAAGTTATTGGGGGCCAGATCAGGTGAGTAGAGAGGGTGTTCCAATACAGTTGTTTGTTCACTGGATAAAAACTCCCTCACAGACACTGCTGTGTGAGCCTGGTGCATTGTCGCGATGCAAGAGCCATGAATTGTTGGCAAAAAGTTCCGGTTGTCTAACTTTCTCATGCAGCCTTTTCAGCACTTCCAAATAGTAAACTTGGTTAACTGTTTGTCCAGTTGATACAAATTCATAATGAATAATCCTTCTCATATCAAAAAAGGTTAGCAACATTGTTGCAACAAGTTCATGAATTTAACTGTCAGACCTCGTAATCTCAGTGTTAAGAAAACTGACTAAATACAAGTGTTTAACGTTGGCTACTGCAGATCATTAAGAGAAGGGACATCTTTAATGGAGTGTCGTACGCAGCATGCCACAGGCCTAGTAATCGCAGAACACTAAGACCAAGACCAATGTGCTGATAGTGTCTGTAATCCCCACACACAAGCAGTCAGCAGTACAAAAACATCCCCCATGATGTAGTTGGCACAACCAGCGACACTCAGAATGTGACCAAAAGACCTTATAATCACGTTTTAAAGTACTTTCCTCATTTTGCTGCATATAGGGAGACCAGCAAAAGGGACAACTTTGAAAGTAGGATTCCCTTTATAAATGACAGGATCCAGTGTGAGTAGTCAGAAGCTACTAGCAGAAAAATTCTATGTAACCGAGCAAGCCACTATTCCTGTCCACGACTCTTCTTCCACATCTGTCACATAAAATACACTGCTTTCTTAATTCCCATGGGTGCCCTGAGAATTAGCTGTCCCAAAACTCTACAGAAAGGCATTAATGAAATGACTAGGGAAGCATCATCATTTTAGGCACGCAGCGAATGGCTATATCACTGCTCATCATGGAATGATCACTGCTCATCACGGGCCACACAGACTTACAGTTAAGAAAGCCTAAAAACGGGCAAATGTCTTATTTAAAAACTTCTGGTTCACAAATCTTTTCTCCATCTTCTCCTGTTCTTCATCAGTCACTTAAAGAAACATTCAGAAACAAAAGATGTTGTTTCCTCCACGGCCTAATGAGTTCTTGGTGTTTACCTATCAATTTCCATGGCCATAATCCACAGGTTTATGACACCAAATGTATCTGAGGGACCAGCTGTGAGGTTTAAACGGGGGAATGGAAACTACTAAAAGATGGTGTGCACATGGTCTTTCATAAGGCGTCTGGGTTGTCACAGAACAGAGAGAAAGGCAAGCGTCCCGCAGCTCCTGCAGGAAGCAAGCCAAACTGACTGGGTACAAGTGGGCCCTCAGGAACACGTGGCCATATGACTCATTCAGAGAATATAGAACAAAGAAGTGGCAGGACCTGTTCAAAGCTATTCTCAAGGTCACGGTACGGTATAGTGTAAGACAAAGCATCATATTGGAAAAACTCCATGGGATTCACTAATCCAAGAGCAGAGTTCTTTTGAAACAACTCAGTTTAGACCCAATAGCATGTTGGCCAGGCATTCTCTGCCACTAGCAGAAAAGTCAAGTTTTCTTCCTACTCCAGGGCATATGCTGGTCCCTATTACTTTCCACCAAAGTGCAAGTGGGGTCACAGCCAAATACGTATTTGTGTTATCCTCTCCCCTCAATACCCTTGGACACAACAGAATGGATGACCTACCCAACACACCGCACATTGGTACAGTCTGCGGGAAACCTGACACCTGCCCACCCCCAGTCAACATCAGTGGCAGGTCCCCATTTCCAAAGCCTCTGTAAGTTGCATTCTAGGTGACAGCATGGTACTGATCTTGTCAAGATCCTCTGAAGTGATTTTTTTTTTTTGGCTCAGCCAAATGTTTCATCTGCCTGAAGAGGAAACAGAAGAGAGGCAGAAAAGGGGGGCAGGATGACAGATAAAAGAAAAGGAATGTTACCAGAGGAAGAAACATACAAAACCCTTGAAGAAGCCCATGTCAAAACAGAGAAGATCACCTCTAACAGCAGCCAATGTGTCGCTGGGCTTGTCCTGCTGGTGATTTCTAGGAAAGCAACCCTAAGGCCTATGTTCTGTGGGGTCAGCGTGAGTCTGTGGGGTTCGCTTTCTCTTCACTCTCTGAGTATTGAGCCAGAAAAACATACCCACGTCATTTTATACAAGAAGCAAAGACCAGATGGGTGAAAAGAGCAGAGCAGAGTATTTAATGTGTATGTTATCCTTTCGGAGCAACAAAGAATTCATAAGATTGTAACAAAGAATGTGAAGCTCTGTCTTTTATACTCTGTTTTTCTCATAGAGGAGTCTTAAAAAGAAACGAAGGATGACAAAATTTGGCCTGGTATGCAGAAGGAACGTTTTTACGGTCAGAGATTTCAGAAGATGGCGGACATGAGTTCCTCACCTCGGTATCCGAGGACAGACTAGACAGACAATATAGCTCAGTGGGGGTGCGACAGATTCTGTGGTCTACAGGAAATCACAGGTGCCTGAACTTGGACCAGATAACCTTCACAGTCATCCACCACTGACTATCCAGGACTCTTGCTTTCTCCAAGGTACACAAAGTAGATCACATACTCAACTGAGTAAAAGCTAACAATCTCACTATTGGTTGAAACTACGGTATGTATTTTATGTAGCTAGCTCAAAAAAAAAAAATAGTGAAAAGAAAAGAAGAGAAGAGAAAAAAGAAAAACAAAAGGTCATTTACTCTAGGAATCCGGGTTTGTGTTTGTGCTCCACATGAGGTCCAAATTGTATCTGGGCTTGAAATCCACCAAACTCACAAGCCTTCTCGAAGGAGACAGGGTGGGAGCCGTTCAGTATATCGTCCCGAGCCTGAAACATAGGAGGAAGCAAAAAGCATCAGGAGCTTGGGCGGAGGACACATTCTATCTATCGACACATTCCTGCACCTGGGGGCACCCTCTCTGTGGAGCAAGGGGAAACGTGCCAGCTAAACCACAGGCAACCCACACTCAGGACTCTTGTGAGTCACTGTAGCCCAGTAGGAGTAAGGCAAAAAGAAAACAAGTCCTTGCCCCAAATTGCCTATAGATGGATAGCATCAGCAGTGTCCAGTATATTAAAACTAAAGCTTGAGTAGAATCTAGGGAGGTAGAAATAGATCGTGAAAAATAGAGGCAAAGGGAAATCCTTGTGAAATGACTAGATTCATAGAGGTGGGAAAATAGAAATACAATATACTTTTTATGACCCTAAATTATAAAGCGAACAGAAGAATTATCTAGAAGTAAAATCAACTCGATTGCCGTCCCAAGATAAATAAGGGAGAGGAGGGGAAGAGAGACAGTCAGACACAGGAACTCAACACTGCAGCCGTTTCGGGGAAATGAGAAGCAGAGACACAGTCCTAGAATCAGGAACTCACTGAAGTTCTTCTCCCAGTGCTTAACCCATCGCTGCTACTGCTATTTATTCCTTTTCTTTCTGTCTCTCCTTTCTCTAGTTAAATGAGCCCTCGATCACTCTCAGAGGGACACTCTAAGCGGTGGCTCTGAGCCTTAAAACAAACAAGCACTTCTTATTGCCCTGATATGTCCCTTCCTTCTGGCTTTCCAGCCTCTTCTCTCCTAGCCCTCCCTCCATCTACTAACTAAAGAATCAGCAAACTTTTCCTGTAAAAGGCCTGATAGGAATCGTATCAGACCATGTGGGCCAGGCTCTCTGTCAGAGCTACTGAACCCTGGCACTGGAACATGAGAGCAGTCATGGACAACATGTAAACAACTGTGTGGTGCATAAGGGGATTTACAATGTGTAATATGTCAACGAATGAGCACTGTTCCAATAAAACTTCATTTACAAACACAGGTAATGCTGTGGCTGCTCTTTTTTCTGTGGGCACATAGGTAGATAAAAGGAAGAGGAAGGGAAGGAGGAAAAGAAAGAAGGAGAGAAGTGCAAAGGGGGGGGAACATGGATGTTTTCCTTGAGACAAAAGGAACCATGGGGACTATCTAACGCAAAGCCCACATCTTACACATTGGGAAACTCCAGGTCAGATAAGTTAAATGACTAGCTGAGTTTAAACAATTAGTTAATGGTAAAGAAAACGGTTATTGAGAGAATTATCACTCAGTCAATGAGAAGTACTGATTTCCTGACCAATATTCGCTTGTATTCTAAGATGCTAAAAAAACTGTAGTGCATTTGAAGTGCAGGACCGTTTAAGAGTTGCACAGCCAGGCAGAGAGGGACGGTACCAGCCACCAGTTCCCTCTGGGTGGCCAGCAGCTCCTAGCCCACAGCAGCCTGCACCACAACCAAACATGTGTGAGGAACCCAGGAGCAGTGCCCCCCGGGAACTGCATGCCCCACACATGCGGGAAGCCAGAGCCCAGCTTCCACTCAGCACAAGTCACAGCCAGGGGCTTCCTGAACTCGCGTCAACCTCAATGTCTGAGTATCACATACGGTACCTGAACATAGAGCAAGTTCAGCTGCACAGGGTCTCTCGAGTCTACATTCTGATCCGAGTAAAAGAACTTCCGTCTAAGCAGCAACGTTTCGTTTTCATCTACTCCTTGTTCTCTGAATGTTCGGCTGTGATCCAGCCAATTTACTGCAATACAAGACAGATGAAAGAGCTGTGCTTATTTTTCCTCTTAGTTCAAGGGGAGTCAGCAAAACAGCAGTATGATACAGATACGGATGTCTATAATGCCGATATTCAGATATGGGTACTTACGTTAGAATCGTGCTTTTTAACTTTGCAAAGTAATTTCACCTGTGCCACCATGTACCATATGACACACTGAAAAGCAAATGTGACGAAATTCCCAGCCATTCCTAAAGTTAGTTAAAGCCCCATTATGAATTTGTAATATGCCTCTTCCCTCTGGGGGCTAAAAGAAATAAGGAAATCGGTGCTTTATGCCAAGACAACGAAGTTAGTGTTTTCCTTTAAGTCCAGGGTGGATATTTCAGTCTCATCGGGTGAAATAATTTATACACTGGGCATAGTGAGTTACCACTGACCTCAAGTAGAAAAGAGGAGAAAAATCAAAGTAACTGTCGGGAAGGGAGAACAGGACACTCAGGGATGGAGGATGGTAGAACCCTGCTCATGGCCCAGCTCGAATCTCACTCGTTCAGAAAACACCGGGCTGACATCCAGGTGCATAGGAATTGATCAGTCCTGTACACTTTTCACAGCTCTCATTCCCTACCCTCCTCCCTGGGCTTAACACATACGTTGTGAGTATTTATTGCAAGCCTCACGAGTTTATATGCAACGTTAGCACAGGGGATCTGTGAGACTGACCTCATCTCCTATAGTACCTGGGAGAGTATCGTGCACATTATAAAAATCCTCGGGATTTGTCCACTAAAGTCTCACTTGGAAAGAAGTACGCAACTGGAAATCAAGTGAGGCAGGAAAAAAAGAGACTAGAGAAAGGGTCAGAGAAAATGAAAGTCTCTCTGAAGATCGATAAACATGACAATAACGACATCTGCCCAATGCAACAGCAAGAGCAAGAACAATGAAAAAAAGAGGCTGGGAAGCTCTAAGTGAACTGTGCAAGAAGAAAGATTCTCCAAGGAATGCAATGTCAGGCGGCCAGGTGCACAGGCTTTGGGGACACATGGGGTATACTTAATGCCTTTTCCAAATATTAACTGTGCGGCCATAGAAAATTACTTTCCTATGATACAATTATATTCCCATTTTATAACCCCTAAGGAAATAACTGACCTAGGCAGTGGTCATCAATGGCTATTAACATCACAAAACAGCAAACAACCAAATACAACTTCCTGACAGCAGGTCCTCGAATAATGTCGTTTGTCGTTTCATCATAACTTGATGAGATGCTACAGGAACTTAAATCTTGTTTATATCAATTGGCCGATGCTAAAATTTGCTTCATTACATGTCATTTTGCTTAAAGTCGCACAATCTATCGATGATGTTAAATGAGGACTTACTGTACACAACACCACATATGAAGGAGTCCTTATTTTTAAAAAATACACAGACACATTAATCTGATCAAGCCTCCCGATCTCAGGAATTAAAAGGGACAGAAGAACATGAGAGATGACAGCACAGGTATAAAATCAATAAAGTCCAGACTATAGAAAACTCTACACAAATAACAATCTAGTTTCTTCGCCCTAAAAATGGGAAGGAAAAATATAAAAGATGGCAGGAACTCCTCGAGTCTAAAAGAGGTAAGTAACATATCATTCAACATGGTTTGGACTCCAGTTCAAACAACCTGTTAAAAAATTTTTTTTGGAAAACAGTGGCGAAAATGTAAAAATGATTTGTATATTTGATATTAAGAGGTTACTTTTTTAGAAGTGAAGTGGCATTACACTTTTTTCCCCTTAAGAGTCTTAATCTTTTAGTGACACAGACCAAAATATTTACAGAGAAAAAAACAAACAAACAAAAAAAACAGCCTTGCCCTGGGTCATACAGATGATGGGCAGGGAGTTGTGGCGAAATCACGTGCCCGTATCCCACTTCCCTCTCAGACACTTACAGTCATCGTCCGTGTGAAGCTTAGCCTTCAACTTCTCCATTTTCCTCTCGTCTCGTAACAGTGTCCTGTCTTTTTTCAGCGTGCCCGTCCCTTCCTCTTTCTTTTCTTCAATTGTTTCTTGGATTAAGGAGTATTCTTCATAGTTTGTTATTCCTAAAAATATAAATTACGTTATATGATCAGTGATCACACACTGGTATCTCCCCTTTCAGGGTGGGTCCTGTAACACTCCAAGGTGTCCTTGGTGGCAAAGGACAGAAAGAGGCCTTACCCTGGTGAGGGCCACCCACGGAGCACACAACAAATAACACTGGCTAACAAGCAGTATTTTTAGCGAGTTCAGTTACACTCAAAATATCATGTTCTATTCCCCTAATTTTCAAGAAACAAGTACAAAGTAGAGATCATGCAGAACAAGGCAAGAGAATGTCAAATGAGAAGTGGCTGGAGGAACTGGGTTTCCTTCTCATGAAGAGTAAATGAAGACAGGCCAGGCTACTTTCTTCAAATATCTGAAGGGCTTCATGTAGAAAGGAAACAGACTTATTCTCTGAGGACACTCATAGAAGCTCTGAGAAGAAAAGCTATGCAGCAATCAATCGTCTATAGGCTGTCCCCTTGAGTCTTCAATGGGTGGAAGACCCGGCAACGAGTGGGAGACTGAATTACAGGATTTCAGAAACAGTATATTCAATTTGAAAATTCCTCAGCTTTTCAAAGGGAAAGAAAGGCTCTCCATTTTGACTTACTGACAAGTTCAAGTGTTTCTAGTACCAGTCAGTGGGTTTGCAGATTGGGAGAATGATTGTACTCTCTAGGGACTGGCAGAAAGCAGTGTGCTAGGATACATTCAAGATTGCCTAGGCACCAAATGGGGGTAAAAAGATGGAAGAGGCATGGGATTAAAACAGAACAAAAACCGGAACCTAGGCCTGTGAATACGTACCAATCCTGCTGCAAATAGTAACCAGGAGCTCCCCAACCGTCTTGGAGTCGTCCACCATCACTGTTTTCACAGATCCATCTAGCATCCGGATTTTCTGAGGTCTCTGCTTCTTTTTATATTCCAAAATATCCTAGAGCAAAACCACACAAACATTCATACTCTGTGGGCAACTAGATTGGGAACTTGGACACCTTTCTTTAAAAAATGAAATTTCCCTAGCTCATTCTGATTTCCTCCTTCAAAGTGTCCATGAGGTTTTTGCCACTAACACAGACACTCCAGGGCTAAATAATTGCTTTCATCAAGATTTCTCAAAAATCTGAGAGTGAAATTGCACCCAAAGAATACTATTTATAACTCACAATTACTGAAAACTAACCTCTGCAAAGTCAAAGTAACGTAGGTCCTACTGACAGGCCGGCAATGATCTGCTGTAATGAGAATGAGGAGAGGAAAATTCCTCCTTGCCTTTTAAAAAGGCAGTAGTGTGCTTCTCCAATGATCTCTTACACAGTTCTAAGTGATTGTTAATATCTATGTCACGAAGGGCATAAATAATACCCCCAGAATTCCTCACCGTCAGGGTGTATCACAGCAGAACTGGTTTTCATGGTCATGGCAAAACCAATCGAGGGTCATAAGCCTGGGAGTTATTTTTAAATAGAGATTTCTTTTTTTTACTATACACCTTAAAAATAGAATTGTGGAGGGGAAAATTAATTGGCACAGCATACTTCGCACTTGCTTTTTGGAATACTGACCAATCTGGTATGTGCTTTCCTTGTACCAAAACCCAGTATCTCAGAGGTTAAGCTAAATAGAACACTTAACACCTTTTACTCATTACCTCTCTCCACTTCCACAGCACAACCATTTTTGTTGTTGTTGTTACTATTATGGATAGTTATTAGGCTTACATCTATATGAACTTTCTTTTACAAAAACAAAACGCAAATTAACATTCAATCTCTGACTACCTTTAGGATTATATTTTTCTTTTCCCTCTATTCTGTCATTACTTTCTATCACCAATCACCAGGACACTTCCTACATACAGGGAAACTCTCTATCTTATTTCATAACTACCAACTCCAACAATGGCATGTAGAAACAGCTTTAAATACTAACCCCAATCTGCTTTAATTACTCTGTGGAGTTTCAAGAATTTGGCTGCTGGTATTTTCTATCACTACCTGTACAGCCCTTACAAAGTACGTTACATCAACACTACTACTAAGATGTCCTTGAATCAAAATAAATTGTTGGGGCTCTTCTTTTCTTTGAAGCATACTTGTGCTGGCTTCTACGGAAGGTTCAGAGACCAAGTGATGAAAAAACAAAAAATTAGATCAGCGGCATACCCCATTTCGCAACATGTAGTAATCCAGTGTTCTGCCTGCTTCCAGCCAAATTCCTTTCCTGGGGTCTTCATCAGAGAGAAACAGCCCATAGTCTGAAGCTGGAAGATAAATAGAAAGAAAAATAGAAGACAAAGTGACAATGAAGCCATCACTGACTTCCAGGCCCTGAGTCCGCTGACTTGGCAAGAATGTGAGTCTTCTTCACTAGAGAAATGTTTCGTTTTGACACCACCAGGACTAAAGCAGATGAGGACGAATAACAACTGAGATGCAAAAGCAACACCGTCAGACAAGGTTCATGTTTCTTAAAACCAGTGGGCAGTTGTTAAAGTTTAGGAAAACATCAAGAACAAAACAGTCCAAATTTCTTTCTCACTGAATTTGGCTCCATACTTTATCACTTGCTATAAAAACCAGGCCAAGAACCCAGGAAGAATCACAAGACAGACATGGAGAAACTAATAAAGTGACCATGTAAGCCCAAGGCCACTTAGGCACAGAGGGACCAATGGAAACTTTTCACTTGGAATAACCCCCATCATCCCAACACAGCATCACACAGCATAAGTAGGAGTTCCCTGTGAGATGAAGCCTCTCGTCCCCACGCCACCAAATTATGAAAAAAGTTGGAAAGTTAAACTCCATGTTCTCCACAGAAATCCCTTTATCTGATCCAGGAAGTACAAGGGTGGTAGCAGGAGGAAAGCAGTATCATTTCCTGTCTAAGGATATCTCTTGTTTATAATGTGATGCAAGGAAACCTCAGAGACCCAGGTGAGGGTCAGAGCTCCTGTTGTTTCTTAGAAAAAAGAACTTCCAGATCTTTAGAGGCTTATACTTTCCAAGCTATAAAGCAATTCAACCCAAAGTGGGGAAAAACCTGGGAGACAAACGGTAACAATAAAAACACCAGAAATGATCGAACCACCAGATTTTGGAGTAAGGTTGGGAAAGTAAGCAAAGTTTATTTCTGGGTAATCTAGAAATAACAGTGTTTTTGAATAATATAAAGTAATGCTATAGACCAAAAGATCAGCGGTTTTATAAGAAGCAGGTATTTTGAAGAAGACCCACACTTTACCAATAATTACCCTTCATGTTCTATTTGATTTGTAGGCTTCCATGCTGTAACCTAAGGTTTTTACCACTTTCGTACTAAAGGTTTATCAATTTGGGACTAGATCCAATTTCTCAAGTGTCAGGAAGATAATCACTAAATAAAGGAAGGAAATGCAGAGAGAAGACAAAGGGAAAGGGAAATGGAAAAATTGTATGAGTGGCTTTTGTTTAAATTCAGATTAATGGGGCTCAGTGGTTTAACCAAATATTAAACAAAACATATACAACAAATGCCTTTTTTTAAAAAAAGGTTTGAGATAAAATTCATAAAATCCCTTCAAAGTACTTGACATATAAGGCTTGCTCTGGGTCCTGACTGCAGGTCAGGTCTTCTTTAGGTTCCTGGCCATGGAAAGTTTTCACGCATGTGAAACAGGGCTCCGGATATACAAAACCAGTAATTGTTAAAGCAGCTTCACTGGAGATGATGTATCGACAAGTGACTTGTAAACTGTAAAGCGCAACCTGATATATGGGAAGGTCATGACGATGAGGTGAATCACTCCGTGGCAGATGTCGTCATTGTCATGACACGAAGCCACACACAGGAAGCAAACAGTGTCCAAGCTAAGAAGACAGCTCAGACATTTCAGTTGAAACATACACACTAGTCGGCATGTGTACCATTCACAGCCTCCACGTTTTTTGCTTCTAAGTGAAGAACATACAAACACATTTCAGAAGCCTGCGAATAACCAATGGCTACCTTGGCCAGTCTGTGCCTCGGGTACCCGTTCCCGAATGACCCGACACGCATCATACACGGCCGTCGATGGTTCGAACTGCATGGTCTTCACCACGTTGCAGTGGCGGACACAAATCTTTAAGGACAGGGCCACCATCTTCCTAGATGATTTGAAGAGTCTCACGTAGAATGTCTGGAAAACACAAAGAGCCAAACTGTGATCGTCATAATAATTGTTTGTCTTGAGGAAAAAACACTAGGCTCTGAATCAGCTTTAAAAATCAAAAGAGAATAGAACAGCAATGAAAGAGAATGCTTTGCATAAAAATACAAATTAAATATTAGATTTTTGAAATTTTTAAAATAAGACAGCAGCATAGTTTCAGGGCTAACATTACCATAGTGTGTAAATAGAGTCCCTTGGGAGGAGGGAACACAGAAGTCACCTAGCCACCTTCTCTAAGGCTGCTCTCTACTTGGGGTCCCCTAAAGGGGGTCCATGGGGAGTGTGATTTCTCAGGTCCTCCAGGTGAGAGGCAGAGAAACTTGGGTGCCACAGCTGTCTCCTGAGATGCTTCTGTCAGCATCCTCAGTGCCTGGGCTCCCTCCCCCATGGCTCCTGGGGACAGAGGAAGAATCACCAAGGCTCTCGCAGGTGTTCTTCATGGCAAAAGAGTCCATCACACCACCTACCAGAAGACTTGGCTTCTCAGCCCAACTCCACCACTAGGGGACTGTAAACCTGAGCAAGGCACTTTGGCCACTCTGCCTCAATTTCCCCACAAATAAAGTAGCTACAGTGATATGAGTCCTGCATAATTCATGGCAGAACTGAATCCTGAGGGGACATCAAATGCCAGGCCAAGCACCATCACTAATGAGACCAGAGAGGCAGATTTTAAACACCCTGTGTGCCAGACAGCTGCACACTCTTCAGGAGTCTCAAAGTGAAGAAAATGCCAATTCAATTGTCATTTTATCCAAATTACTGGCATAGATTTTTGATTCTCATCCAGGTTTAGGCTATTAATTAATTCAAATTAATTTTTGAATTAATTCATAAATGACTTTCAAAAATTTAAACCCAACAATTTAGTGCATTTATTTTAAGTTGGTGGCTTCTGGTTTATTTTGACTACCTGCTCTATTCTATGGCCAGAAACTTACCAACTCCCCCCACACCCAACCCAAGCCAACCTCTATCAACGCATGCCTTGAGCACAAGAGGGAGAGGCATCTTCCCTGCACCTGAAAACCAACACAGAGTTACCTGGCTAATTGTCACCCTGGCAAACAAAATAAGGCACTTTATAATTCGTAGCTACCGTGTTTCCCCGAAAATAAGACCCAACCGGAAAATAAGCCATAGCATGATTTTTCAGGATGACATCCCCTGAACATAAGCCCTAATGAGTCTTTTGGAGCAAACCTTAATATAAGACCTGGTCTTATTTCCGGGGAAACATGGTATCAGAATCCTAAAGCTGCATGCACAACATAACCCATGTGAATTTCAAGCTCATCCTCCTTTCTTGTCTTTTATTAGAAAATCTACAGGTAGTAAAGCTATGTTCCAGATCCCTTTACGCCTCTTTCCCACTTAAGAAGCAGTGAAGTGACCAACAGCCAGGGAGGACAAGAGGCTGACGTGGCCCAGACTAGAGAGTGGGTGCCTCTAGGGCACCATTTCTTAGCACGCTTGAGTGATTGCTGGCTTTCTAACACAGGTGACTAGACCACTTGCATACAGAAGACATTTTACAACAGATGCTCTGCGGTTCACGGGCAGGGTGTATACACACTCTCGTGAAGTAACCCCTCAGGCCACCCAACTGGGAAGTCATTCTGACCCCTACTTACGTTCCGAATGAATTTGGTAATATTGAGCAATGTTGAGAAATATTAAGATATGCTTCTCAATAAACAACAGCAGTGTTACCGGGAATCTGGCTGAAACTGAATTAACTTCTACATACAGCCTGGGCAGCGGCTGGATGATTGATAGGGCAGAATTCAAAATATCTCGTGATTTTCCATTTACAACATCAAGGACTTTTACAGCCATGTATAAAAGGCTCAACCCAACTCTCTTTTTGCAGGCATATTTAACCAACCAACTCCCCAGGTTGGGGAAATAAAATTTAAACTCTAAAGAGACAAATTTGGTATAAAGTAGCTCACCCCATGGGATAGTGTGTCCCCTGGGGCTTGTGACAATTGTGGGGTTTTCTGAAACACTGAGACCCACGAGCATGGCTGGTGGTAACAGTCAGTGGGGAAGGCCATGGATTTGATGTTGCCATGGATGCCATTTATGGGATGCACCCAAGAGAATGATTAATCTCTTCCATTCCCTGAGAATAGGAAGTAGTGTAAGTGTCTCTGCATGAGGGCTGACCTTCCCAGGCTAATAATTGGGTTTTCTGAACAGCAAATGACGGGTCCCTGTAGCCAAGCAGAGAAAGACATTCAATCAAAGGGAAAGACAGAGTCACGACATGAAGCCACAGCAGGACGGTAAACACAAGAGCTCAGAAGGAACAGAAGACACACAGGGGAGTGAGAGGAAAGGAGCAAATGGAGAAGCCGGGAGCACACAGAGGCAGGGAGCCGGCAGGACAGAGCCTGGGAAACACAGGAGAGAAGCCCAGAGAGTTGGGAAGCAGAAGGGAAAGAGAGAAGCATAGAAAATACGAGAGTGAAGGAAAATCTATATCCAAAACAACTGGAAACATGAAGAAGCCATTGACCGAGGTGGGGGAAGCTGCTGGCGGCACTGGTTTGGGATCACAACTCCCTAATGGGTTGCTGTGGGACATATGCAGTGGAAAGGTGGAGCAGAGTCAAGTACAAAGCAGGAGACATGACAGGGGGAGGGGACTACTATCATATTTTAAATTCTTGGGACGAGAAAGATCATCTGTGGAGTGAGCGAGAGGAAGAGAGACCTACGGATTGCGTCCTGGAATGAGGTTCTAAAATGAGGACAAGGAGAAGGAACTAGCGAAGGGGGCTAGTAGTAGGTGACGGCAGAGGACGAAGAGAGGGTGGGGCCAGAAGAAGGTGTATCCAGCAGGAGGGAGAGATCAGCTGTGCTCGTCCTGACGCAGTTCAGGGAAGATGAGGACTGGGGCACAACTGAAGGTGGCAGCTTGGAGGTCTCTGGCAGCTGAAACAAGAGGAGCGTGGCAGAGGGGTGAGGCCAGAGCAGCAGGCTCAGGGGAGAAATGAGAGCGCGGCACAGCAGGTACAGACTTGTCTTCTGAGGAGTCTGCTGGAAAGGATGGAGGAATAGGTGGTAGCTCTGATTTGGGCGTTGAAGGCTTTTACCCAGATATATACACCACATGGTTACTGGCAACGCCATATCTATACATTATCTATACAGACATGGTTTCCCCGATGATGGCCATAGGGGCAGTCCCAGGACAACTAAGTGCCCTTCCTGGAAGCAGGTCGCCTCACCACACTTCATCTCCATTCTGGGCCTGGCCCATGCAGCTGCCTGGGTCTGTGTGAGAGGGCAGCAGCGGGCACGCCTTGGTTTGAGGAATGGGTGCTGGCTCAGGGGTCTGTGGTTCAGGGTCAACCCCAGGCCTGTCAATGCCTAGGGCCTCTGAGCCCCGTTACTTCCCCTCTTTCTGCTCTTCAGAGAGCAGGGAGCCGCTGGACCGCCTGAAAGGAGCTGGCCAACAGACATTCAGATCCCAACAACTCCAAAGGGATCCCATCGCCTCCTCATCCTAACATCTCACTGGAATGGAAGCCACTACCCTTAGGTTCAGGGTAGACGCTCAACAAACAAGAGACATCAGAGATTCATTATGAGGTTTGTGTTCTCAACTTTTGTATCATCTCAAAACAACTACTGCCAACAAGCATCAATAGCACTACCTGAGAACACATTATATAAAACCACCAAAAAAACCCAACGCAGTCAGCGCGAAAGAGCACTGCACAGCGGTCAAACACTAAAAGGCTCCAATTTCTTCTTCTTCCTCTTAACGATCTGTTTTAGTACGACTCAGTGTTCCCAAGCACGAAGCATAAAACAAGACCAGGGGTTTCCTTCATGGGAATGTTAAAATAAAGATTATGTCCATAAAAAGTGCTTTATAAACTATAAAATTATGTAGAAGACAAGTGTTTTTATGATTATCATGCAAAAGGATCACCATTACCCGCATAAGAAAATCTCAGTGAGGTCTGAAACCCTAGTGCTCAGAGATTTCATCATCATCACACAGGGAACATGGCACTGAGCTGTGTCTAGCACCACTCTCTACAGGAGATCCTTGCAAAAGGGACACGTGTTGGAATTAACTGACCTGACTATGGCAAGAAGAAAGTAGGATTAAAGCATTGTGCGACCCAGAAATGTCAACTAAAGATGAGTACATTATTTTCAACACTTGTGCAAATTCTCACTCCATATTCACTAAAGCCCTGAGAAAATCATACATCTCACACAACATGCCGTGATGAGGCTCGTTCTCCCTCTCCACTGTGAGATTTTCAGGCAGCATAGCACTGGGCTTGCCGGCAACTGGCCCTCACTTGCATTTTTGTGTGTCCTCAACCATTCTGCTAATTCCTGCCTTTCCAGGCTGGTAGCCTAAATAAAACAGCTGACAAGGTTTCCTTTTCTGGTTTGGTGGCAGGAAGGGTTAGAGCCATTGTGTGTACTGTTTCTTGCAGTGCTGTTATAGGCTAATCCATCTCTCTCTTATGATCACATCCTTGTGATTTGTTGTTTCTTTTATTCCAATTTGAATGTATGCTATCTTGTTAGACCTTAAGTCCGTTTTTCGTTTGTTTGTTTGTTTTGCTAAAAGACAGGGTATGAATTCACAAAGGATGCATTACTTTCCTTTTCATAATCTCTTCTCACTCTGACCATTTTTGCGCTAATTGTATATGAGGTTGGACAATTCAGTCTGCGAACTCATCCTAAAAAAAGTGCTACATACCTCATTGCTGAATATCACGTTCGAAGTACTCCCCTTGGGAAGCTATGCACTGACACCAGCGCCTAGTCCACCCTTCAAAGGAATTTTGGAACTCTTTTTCTGGAATGGCCATCAGAGCTGTTGTCATATTACCCTTGATGTCCTGAATGTCATCAAAATGTCTTTCTTTCAATATTTCCTTTATCTTCGGGTAAAGAAAGAAGTCATTGGGGACCAGATCAGGTGAGTAGGGAGGGTGTTCCAATACAGTTATTTGTTTACTGGCTAAAAACTCCCTCACAGACAGTGCCGTGTGAGCTGGTGCATTGTCGTGATGCAAGAGCCATGAATTGTTGGCAAAAAGTTCAGGTCGTCTAACTTTCTCACGCAGCCTTTTCAGCACTTCCAAATAGTAAACTAGGTTATCTGTCCAGCTGGTACAAATTCATAATGAATAATCCTTCTGATATCAGAAAAGGTTAGCAACAGCGTTGCCAAAAGTTAGTGAACTTAATTGTCAGACCCCCATATGTCAAAGTCACCTGGACCAACACAGACACTCTTATGTGCCATCCATTGGGGAAGATGAGCCAATGGAACCAGTGTTGAAACTCAGACATTCTCCTTGTAAACACTTTTCAACTCCAGGGAGCTGTAAACAGCCCAGTATGATGGCAGCAGTGCCAGCTGCCCAGTCTCACCCAGTCCTCCGTGGAACAAACAAGCCCAGCTCAGCCAAGCCCTCCTCCTCTCTCAAAGAAATGCCTACCATTGGTCAAGATGAGAAACCGCCCCTTGGATCTCTGCTCTGATAAGTGAGGGCCACCAGGAGTTCCAACCCCACCCCTGCCTTACCAGTTGCCACAATGAGCTGGCTACTTAATTGCAATCTGCCTCAGTCTCCCCCTCTATAAAACAGGAGACAACAATAGATCTACCTATAAGGTAGCCAGAGAATTAAAGAAGTTAATACATGTCAAAGGCACATAGAGAGTGCAGGTCAGGATTGGTTATTATTAGCCATGGGTTGGAGAAACACTGGAAGCAACATACTGTATTCAGCACCTGAGCTGCACAATTCATCTTGTGGTTTATCTTGTATCTGTCCGTACTAGACATTACAGGCATGAGGGAGCAAAGACAGACAAGATTCCTGTCTAGATGGAGCTCCCTTTCTAGTCACTCTATTCACTATACAGTTCCTGTGTTCATCCTTATTCAAGTCGTAGTATGTGCTTTTTCTAGATGCAGAACTATCTCAGGAGAAGCTGTGAGGCTGAGTGTGTTTGTGGAGCAGGTAACTCCTAGCACCTAGGCTGTTCTCTCTGAGGTCAGTTGGATTCCCTCAGCCCCAACGAAGAAAACTAACACCCTTTGGAGCAGGGCTGGCATTACAGTAGGCCCCTGTGAGGGGTACCATTGGCTCTGCACACTCTCCTAGAGAGCAGAGGAGTGCCCCTCAGCTGGCAGGACCACAGAGCCTGGCCACCATGTCTCAGTGGGAGCCTGGATCTCCCAGAGAGTTAAGAGCTGCTCACCATCCCTGTTCTGTCCCTCTAGACACTGACTCCTTTCTGACCCACTCACTGGAAGGCTCCTGCACCCAATTACAATGGCTGTATACCTGCCCCTCTTCTTTCTCAGCAGGCAAAATACAGCCCTGTTTGGTAACAGCACGCATCACGTAACCAAATGTCAGCATAAAATGTGGGCCTATATGAAAGCTACCATTCATCTGTGTTTACATCTCAATCTCCTGTGAATAATTCTGTTCTCTCAAAGAAATGCCCTAGAAAGAACTTCCTCTTCCCTCCACCTCTTACCTGCTCCTCTGCAAGGGAGGAAGGGGGAGTAGCTCATCTGACAAGTGAAAACCTGTAATGACTGGGTCACAGCTACCCAGAGGTGCTTCCAAAGCGAAAGCCAGGGTCTTGCCCCGCTCTTGCTCTCCTGGGCTGTCTGTGCTCAGGGACCTGGGGGCTCACCTTGAACATTCAGATTCCACATACTGAGCCCACCAGGCACACACAGGTGCCTGTGTCACTACCTAGGAATGTCAGTCAGGTCAACTGTTCACTGGCAGCCAGGGATCTTTAATTCAAAGAGGGGCCAGAGGAAGAGGGGGCAGAGTGTCCCATTTGGGTCTCATCTCCAGTCTAGCTTCATCAGGAGCTAAAGGCATTCCGTTATAATCTTGTCTCCCTACTGGGCCCCTCACATCTCTTCCCAACTAGTGAGAGCCCGGAGGGCAGAGTCTGAGTGGAACGTCTCCCCTACTCTGCCACATCCCCAGATGGTGAGAGCTCCAGCTAATAAGCAGCTCAGGGAAAACAGTAAGTAAACACAACTGACATGATTTTCCCATATGTCTAACAGTCCACTTACCGTGTTTCCCTGAAAATCAGAGCGGGTCTTAAATTAATTTTTGCTACAAAAGACGCATGGGGGCTTATGTTCAGGGGATGGCCTCCTGAAAAATCACGCTAGGGCTTATTGTCTGGTTAGGTTTCATTTTTGGGGAAACACGGTAGAAAAAGACCAGAATGATCATGCTCCCCTTTGCGACCGGAGTGGGGAGACCAGGAAACCACAGAGAACATTCATATAAGCATCTCTCTTTAGTTTTCCCTCAGGGAGGCCTAGGAGGCCAAGTCTATTATTTGACTCTGAATACTTCAACTAGAAATAAATCATTAAAAGGCTGGGTGGTAAAGGAGCATAAGAGAAATGATAAACCATCCACATATGTGTGAACCCAGAGGCAGGCCAGGTATTCCAATAAAAATGCCAGCCAAGTGGTTGGTACCCAGTGCTGCTTTGTATACCCCACATATGCCCCTTGACCCACAGATCTACCACTGTGTACTCTTGCCTGTTCCCAATACACCCGTTATAAGACATACACAACATAGTACCAAGATATACATTTGCCACGAGAAGTTCATCTCCCGCTTTGAGAACAAGGACTGTATGGTCATAGCCTCCTTTGAATCCTGAGGCCCTAGCACAGTGGCCAGCACACAGATGATGCTTAATACATGTCTGCGGAATTAATACATACTCCATGGAAAGATTTAAACAGATTTTTCAAAATTAGTCACTAGGAATTATTCACACAAACATCCTGACTGAAGGATGAACAGAGGGCCAACACCCAGCAAACCAAACTATTCCTACTCATCAACAGTCTGTTCCATAACAGTCTCTCTGGGCCCCAGAAGCTTAACCTCATGGTTTACAAGATGAAGTTCTCCAGCTTGGCAAATGAGAGACTCAAAAAAGAACCGAAACCACATTAGTCAGGAATACTTGGAAGCTCCCCAAGGGCAGGGACCACGTGTGCTGCTCACCACAGTACCTGCCTCAGAGAAGGGCTTAATAAGTATTTATTTAATGCATGGATAGAAGGCAAATCAGCATTTCTACCTCCACTTAGAGAACCAATAAGTGTGCCTACAACACGGAAAATAGAATGATGGGAAAAGACTTGATATTGTTTTCTATTTTCAGATGAAGAAACTATAATCTTGAGATCAGGAGACCTTCTCCAGGTCATACTGCTAGAAAACCACAACCAGACCATCACACATTAACTAAACAGAGTTGGCTATGCTCGTGATAAGACTGGAGCCCGCCGAGGATCCCTCCAACTTATCCTCCCATCCCCAGTCAGCTCCTGGCACTGGCACCTGAAATTCTATCATTGAATATGATGTGTGATCGAAAAATGCAATGAATGTTTAAATAAAACAAAATTTATTACAGCAAAGCAACAATAATCCCCCTCAAAATACTCCCGCTTGCTTCAAACACACTTATCCCATTGTTCTTGCCACTTTCTGAAGCAGTTCTGGAAGCAGTTCTGGAAGTCCTCTTTCGTGAGTGTCTTTAGTTGCGCTGTCGTGGCTGCCTCGATGTCCTAAACCATTTTGACTTTGGGGAAGAGCCATAAGTCACATGGTATCATCAGATCCAGTGAATAAGGTGGAGGAGAATACACTGTAATGTTTCTATTTAACAGAAATTGCCACACCAGAAGCAATGTGTGACATGGAGCCTTTCCACTGTGATCAAAACATATGGTGAATACTGCTGCAGAGCACCATCCAGTGGATAGGAATCTTCAATATGGGAAGCAGCATGTTGAACCTTAGTAACAGTGTGTGACCAGTTTCAACTTGCTCCATGTAGTCAGTCGGGTGTGAGCTATGGTTGAGAGAAGGTGTGTTTTAAAGTGTGCCATAAATCATCCTCCATCATGACAACGCTCCATGTCACATATATCGCTTCTGGTAGATGGCAATTTCTGTCAAATAAAAACATTATGGTGTGTCCTCATCCACCTTATTCACTGGATCTGGCCCTGTAAGACTTCCAGCTCTTCCCCAAAGTCAAAATGATTCAGGACATCGAGGCAGCCACGACACTGCAACTAAAGACACTCATGAAAGAGAATTTCCAGAACTGCTTCAGAAAGTGGCAAGAACGATGGGATAAGTGTGCCCGAAGCGAGGGGGAGTACTTTGAGGGGGATTAATAGCAATATGTCTTTTACTATAATAAATTTTGTTTTATTTAGACATTCACCATATTGTTTGATCACACCTCGTATGCTGTTGGACATAAAGAATTGCTCCCAGTTAAACTTTACTGTAAAAGCAGATATTTACATTTATCAACTATCACTGTCTTAGAATGTTACATTTCAGAACCTTTCAGGCAAATGGAGAGCTGCCCTTTATTAAAGATGATGCCGAATTCCCAGGAAATTCTGAGGAGGGAGGGGGAGTTTACTGCAGACCAATCCAGAGCTCTGGTACTGCTGAGAAAGGGCAGAGAGTAGAGAAGTGCAGAAGAAAACCCGCTGAAAGGAAGGGGAGCAGATGCCTATGGGTTCATACTGTCCTAATTTGGCTTGGAGGTGAGTGTTTTGAAATGTATAGGCAATCAGGTTCAAACTGCTCAGCTCAGGGGTCTGGGCCCCCATCCACCCATTTCCCATCTCCCGTTCACACAGTAAGAACTCTCCATTTTAACACAACTGAGGTATTTTCAACCCCTGCATAACTGCCTCTATTTTAGCCTGTGGCCTACCTCTGTCTGAAATGCACCACCACTTCTCCAGTTCTTCCACCCTTTGAGCTCAGCATCAACCTTTGCTTCCATAAACGAGTCTTTCCAACCACCCCACAGCCACCTCTGCTCTCCTACATCTGTCACCCTCACTCCAGCACCAGCCCACCTGGATTAAAGTCCCCAGAGGAACAAACAAAAGCTACTACATCTAATGTTCACTTGGCACTGTGGAGCTCCATGGTACTTTCACAGATGTCTTTTCCCTTGATGTGCCCAATAGGTTACAAAATAGATTTTTTTTTTTTTGCATCCCCATTTCACAGATAAAGACAGAGGATCTGGGAGGATAGGTGAATTCCTGGCCTGCGTGTGGGATATACTGTAGTTTTTCGTTAGACCACCAAGAAGGCTGGCTTTCCAGCAACCTCACTGTTTACCTCTGGTTTCCGAGATAGGTGAATAATCATCCACATGTCTTTGTCCTCTTGGAGTCTACTTTCCAGCCCTGCTATTTTCCTCCTCAAAGGAAGGAGGCTCCAAGTTTAACACTGAGTTTTAATCCTTTTATATCCTAATTCAAATGATTTGAAGTTGTTCACAAACATAGATATGATAGAAAAATAAAGGGTCAGGTTCGAGAAAAAAATAAAAATAAAAATGGAGGTCAAGACCAGGAGACTTGTGAATTATTTACCATTCGTTTGGATAACTGGGAATAAACTCATCCCATTATTGGTTTTCTTCTGACTCTTGGTGACAAGCCTATACAATCCCAGAAAAACAGATTCTCTAGGCAACTGCTGACGCTGATAAACACAAGCTTTGTCACTAAGGCACATACCACTAGAATGGGAACAGGTAAACTAGCTTTTACTTGGGGAAGAGAGAGCTTTGTTCTACAGCGATCTAGAAAAAACTATTCAGTGGGTCTGAGACCAAACCTGGCAGAATGAGTGTGAAGAACTATATACAAGGTCCTTTTCAGGTCACCTTCCTCATGCTTGGGCTTTAATTCAATGTCAAAATAGCATACCCCCAACCAAAGGGTATCAGCCAAAGCAGCATGGATTTAAGATTGTGAAGTGACAACATGGACCATTGTGCTTGGCTTCAGTTCAGAAACTGAAGAAACCTCCCACTTCCAAGTTCCAGGCCCCTTCACTGAAAGGGACTTCGTGGCCGACCTCTGACCAGTGGGACAGAAGGCTGCCCACCCACAGCATCACACATCCCTCGAAATGCAGTAGTGCCTGGTTTAGGCAACAATGGACTCTGAAGAAAAAGAGAATGTCAAAAATAGATTCTTGCCACTTAACCTATGTTAATCCATCAACCATACATCAAAAGGGCATTTGTTCGAAGCCAGACCTACGATTCTGGTCCTTATACGGAGAACTGAAACTTGACTAAAATTTACATTCCTGGAGGTTCAAAGTCCATCAGCATATTATCATAGTTTCAATCCAGCATCATGCCATGAGATTAGATTTTCCAAAGGATTCTCATTTTCTTTGGCCACTCAGTTCAAGATCACTCTCATTTTATATCTAAAAATTGCAATCTTTCAGTTCCTCTAAATCTAGCCAGGGGTATCCCCAATCTCAGACGTAGAAGTCATCAAGTCCAGCTCTCTGCAGGATGTGTAAATCTTTGCAGTCACTTTCCCATTCTCCTGAATGTAGGAGGTAATAATACATATATTTTTTTTTTAATTTCTTAATAATAGCAACAAACATACAAGCGATTATGTGCCTGGCACTGATTCTAAGCACTTTGAAAATAGGTCAAGTCACTGAGTCTTCAACATAACTCCATGCTAACGAGTGCACATTTCAGGGAAGGTGACCAGTTCACAGGGGTTATGGGGCTTGACAGAGGCCACTGTGCTGGGGGGCTCTGCCTCCTACTAGATTCTGTTTAAAACAGGAAGAAACATGGAAAAATAAATATAGTAAGTGTGTTAGGAGAGCAGTAAAATGGGTGAAATACGTATTGTCGATAATGTTTTTTAATTAACAATTGAACTTTTCACGTGTTGCATGATTATATGTCACACACTGAACTAAGCACTTTAATTAATCATTCAGTTGAGAGAGGTACTATTTAGCCTGGACAATCAGGCTTAAGAGGTTATTCTCCAAAGTAACAGGCACACACAGGAGGAAAGGGAGGTTTAAACCCAGGTCTGTCAGAATCCGGACGTCCATGTCTGGCCCCACCCCACCTAAAGATAAGTTCTGCTGACGTTCTGACATACCTCCTTCCAGTGCTTATGCATAAAATTGTATGCAATTGAGATTACATGCTCTATATAATTCTGTATCCTGATTTTCCCTAAATTCTAATTACACAATAATCATTTCCCACAGTACTGCAAACTTATTAGAAACGTCTTTAATAGATAAATATCTATTGGGGTGCAAGGCATCATAATTTACTTAACTGAATCTTTGTTTCTGTGGATATCAGCTGTTTGTAAATTTTCACCAATATAAATAAGGCTGCACTAGGATTTTTCTATTTAAATGTGTTTGTTCTTAATTTCAGATTTTCTTAAGATAGATTTCTTTTTTGAAAGGACTCATCAATATTTTTAAAGAGCAACCCAGAAGATACTAAGACAACGTGAAAAAATGAAATCTGAATGTATACATTTCAGCAGTTTGATTTATGGGTTAGCTAAATGAATATGCATTAACAACTGGGAAAGCCAATAATCAATCTAGATTTTTATAGTTCAGCATACCACACAGAACAATCCTGCTCGCAACGGCTCAGGCTGCAAGAGACTATATCAAAGACAGAGTTGACAAAGGCAGGAATGGGGAAAAAACATCTGGAATGGGCAATAAACCAGATTTTCAGAAAAGAGGCAGAGGGAAGATAGTGCTTAACAAATTTTAAAATATATGCAAACAGTGGAAATGATAGACAGAAAGAAGAAAGGCTTGGACTAGACTTTACTAAAGAAAATAGGTGGACATGCACAGTAAATATCAATGTTCTGCTTTCTATAAGCCCAAGTTTCTAGAACTGCTTAGTGGATCGAACCAGAACTACAAAAAACATATTAACTAAATTCAAGGGCTGTGGAGCACCATTTTCATATACTCAATAGAATAAAAGCCAAATTAGAAATCTTGCCAATTTCATCAGTGAGTTATGGATAAGATTTATATTTCCAAATAACAAAACCACATCAAATTTGAGTTTGTATACATAAGTATTACTTCACCAGGAGCACAGGGAATAAACGTGTCCCTGTGGGAGACGATGCGAAATGATGAACTCTTGACAGCAAAGTTGAGTACATCATACTATTTTAAATCATTATTTTAAGATAGTTTCAACATGTGTTTTCTGCCTCTACAACCTGAACTAGTTCTTGGAAAACAATTTCAAAACAAATATAAAACTTAAGATAAAGTTGGAAAAACAAGAGACGAAATGCCAAGACCAGTCAACAGAGAGGGAGACCAAGGTTAAGTAAGGATCCCTACAGAAATGGCAGGATGAAGCATTTCCTGCCTTTGCGAGTGTGAGCTCCTCATCTACAGAAATTATCCTACAGTATCTCGTCATCTGTCAGTCTTGGCTTGTAAAATTGACATTTTGTCCTCCATGACAACACGTAACCTAGTTTGTTACTGGTTGAATTGTGTACCCCACCCCTAATATTCATATGTTAAAGTCCTAATCCCTAGAACCTCAGAATGTCACCTTGTTTGGAGATGGGTATTTACTTACAGAGATAATCAAGGGAAAATGAGGTCACTAAGGTGAGCCCTAATCCACACTGGCTGGTGTCCTTATAAAACGGGGAAATTTGGACAGAGACACATATACAGGAGGACAACGTGAAAAGACACGGGAAGACGACAGCCAGCTACACGCCGAGGAGCGAGGCCTGGAACAACAGATCCTTCCCTCACAGCCCCCAGAAGGATACCTTGATCTCGAACGTTTCGCCTCCAGAACTGTGAAATAATAAATGTTTGTTGGTTAAGCCACCCAGTCTGTGGTTCTTTGTTATAGCAGCATTAGTAAAGTAATATACTTAGCCAGGCTAATTATGGCTTTATTCAGATTTTAATTAGTATAATTTTAACTAAATATAGGCACTTAGTACAATTTTGACATGAACTGACTAACAGTAGAATCATCTCTTGGTATCTGTGGGGGATTGGTTTCAGGAACCCCTGCAAAAATACCAAAATTCAAAGATGCTCAAGTCCCATATAAGAAATGGCATAGTATTTGAATATGACCTATACACATCCTTCTGTATGCTTTAAATCATCTCCAGATTACTTATAATACCTAATACAATGTAAATGCTATGTAAATGGTTGTTATACTGTATTGTTTAGGGAATTATGACAAGAAAGTCTGTACATGTCCAGTACAGACACACATTGTAGGCCTAACTACACAGTACAGGCCAGCAACAATGTAATGTTTTCTTCAAATATTTTTGATTCATGGTTGGTTGAATCCATGGATGCAGAACCCCGTAGATAGGGGGCTGACTGTATAGTCAAATATACACAGAAATCTGTGGGAAAATTATATATGTGTTATCTTTATGAACATGTAAATATAGGCATAGATGCAGATACTGGTGTAGGCAAAGGCAGATACAGATATACACATAAATATAGATATATTCTTTCTGAGGTCACAAATCTAGAAAGTTATGCAGAGTGGAACTTTAACCTCCATGTATCTACCTCCGAGTCCATGGCCTTGCTACACCACCACTCAACAAAACTAGACTGCAATGTGAAAAATGCTTGTCATGGGATGGTGTGACTGAAGATATGGAGAATTAAGGGTTCTTACCGGCAAATATGGAAGAGACTATGTAAATGTTTTATTGGAGTGGTATATAAAAAAATAAAAAAACACCTCACTATAAAACTCTCAAACTTGAAAGGAACCATAGATGGAGGATTACTTGTGCTACACAAGGCATCCTAACTTAAATAAGAATTCACGGGGCGACCAGATGGCTCAGTTGGCTCAAGCATGAGCTCTGAACAACAGGGTTGCCGGTTCGATTCCCACATGGGCCAGTGAGTTGTGCAATCTATAACTAGATTGAAGACAACAACCTGCTGCTGAGCTTCTGGAGGGGTGGCCGGAGGGCTCTGCTGGTTAGAGTGCGAGCTCTCAACAACAAGGTTGCAGGTTCAATTCCCACATGGGATGGTGGGCTATGCCCCCTGCAACTAAAGATTGAAAACGGCGACTGGACTTGGAGCTGAGCTGTGCCCTCCACAACTAGATTGAAGGACAATGACTTGACTTGGAGCTGACGGTTCCTGGAATATTCCCCAATATTCCCCAATAAAAATTGAAGAAGGAAAAAAAGAGAATTGACTAAGAGAACCCTCATAAGAATTCACGTTCAGTCCCACTGTTTGTCATAAAGTCCTCAGGGGACTGCTGCCTTTAACTCTTGGTCCCACTAAAGATGATCATAAGGGCCCCCGATAGGAGACTGCTCAGTCTGCTCCATTATTTCAGTGGGGCCTCAGCTCTGTCACAGTTGGTCCCAATTTTAACATTCATGGCCCCATGTTTCAAAAAGATTTTATTTACTCCTCAAACTACATTCACCATACAGGGCTACAGGAACTCAAGCCAAACAAAAGAGCACAGCTTTCCCTTTGCCTGCCTGCCCACCGCCTTCAGGATTTCTGAAATGCAGAAGCACGCTTAAGGACTCTCCAAACAAGAAAGCAGTGCTTTGATTATATTCCTCAAACTGTATTTCATATCCCTGTGACAATATTGTGACTACTAATTTGTACTTTCTAATCCCTTTACCTTCGCCCCTTCTCACTCCCTCCCCTGTCTAGCAACCATCAGTTTTTCCCCCCTATATCTCTGAGTCTATTTCTGTTTTGTTCGTTCGTTTATTCTGTTCTTTAGATTCCACATATAAGTGAGGTCATTCACTTGTCTTTCTCCATCGGACTTATTTCACTTAGCGTAATATTCTCTAGGTCCATCCATGTCGTTGCAAATGAAGACTTCATTCTTCTTTATGGCCGAGGAATACTCCATTGTATAAGTGTACCAGTTTCTTTATTCAATAGTTTATCGATGGGCATTTCGGTTGTTTCTATGTCTTGGCTATTGTGAACAGTGCTGCAATAAACATAGGGCTGCATATATTTTTTCAAATTAGTGTTTTGGATTTCTCTTGATAGATACCCAGGAGTGGAATTGCTGGGTCAATAGGTAGATCCATTTTCAATTTTTTGAGGTACCTCCATACTGTTTTCCATAGTTGCTACACCAATCTGCAATTCCATCAACAGTGCACAAGGGTTACCTTTTCTGTACATCCTCGCCAACTTGCCAACACTTGTTTGTTGATTTATTGATGACTGCCATTTTAACAGGAGTGACGTGGTATCTCATTGTAGTTTTTATTTGCATATCTCTAATGATTAGTGACGTTGAGCATTTTTTCATATGTCTGTTGGCCATCTGTATATGTCCTCTTTAGAGAAATGTCTCTTCATGTCCTCTGCCCTTTCAATTGGGTTGCTTGTTGTTTTGGTGTTGAGTTGTAGAAGATTTTTATAAATTTTGGATATTAACCCCTTAGCAGATGTATCATTGACAAATATCTTTTCCCATTCAGTAGGACGCCTTTTTGTTTTATTGATAGTTTCCTTTGCTATGAAAGGAAACATTAGTTTGATGTAATCCCATATGTTTATTTTTTCTCTTACTTCCCTTGCCCAAGGGGATATATCAGTAAAAATATTACTAAGGGTAATTTCTGCAAATTTACTTCCTATATTTTCTTCTAGGAGTTTTTTGGTTTCAGGTCTTACATTTAAGTCTTTAATCCATTTTGAAATTATTTTTGTATATGGTGTAAGAAGGTGGTTCAGCTTCATTTTTTTGCATGTGTCTTTCCAGTTTTACCAGCACCATTTATTAATCAATAATGCTGTAAAGATTACATAGGGTGCCAGATGGGCACTGGACTTATTAGGGAGACCACTTCATAGACTGTGCAGATGCCTGACCACTGTGCTGTACACCTGAAGCTGAAGTTGAATAACATTGAATGTCAACTATAATTAAATATATATGAGTATATCATATATACAGTCAAGGGATGTGGAGTACAGCATAGGGAATAGAGTCAATGGAATTATAACAGCTATATACGATGTCAGACAGGTGATAGATTGGGGGGGTTGGTTTCACTTTGTGAGGGGTGTAAATGCCTAACTATTAGATTATGTCATACACCTGAAACTAATAAAAAAATAAAATTAAAAAAAGAGAAAGCACTGCTTTGCTTCTAAGCTCCCTGCCTAGGCCTGTACCCTCCCCAAGAAAGGCAGGTGAGCACCTGTTGGGGCTGAGCTCTGGGCTGCTCCCAAGGTCTCTATCCATTATTATGGTTGTCAAACCAGGAGCACAGGAGCAGCAACCCAGGCAGATAGGGCTGAAGCCAAGACTGGGAAAAAGGAGGCAAAGGAAGAGTGATCAAGTCCAGAGAGGGATGGGAGGGAAGTTGCAAGCCAAACTCGTCTGTTTGCCTTTTGGGGGACATTCAATTACATACCCATGTTCCCCTGTTACTATCCTTGGTGAGAAAGGGCTGGCTAAGTTTCAATGCCCCAGGGGAAAAAATGATTATTATAATGGAAAATCCTTTTCATTTGATCTTTCTTATTTTCCATTTACCTTTGAAAAACATGTATAAAATTTACTGAGAAAGAAAAAGTCTCTTCATTTTCTTTCCCTCCCAGTGGTGAATCTCTCCATGATGAGCCAGTTTAAATGTCAGGAAAAAAAGGGATTTTCTCAGAAAAATATAAATATTTATAGATAGCATTACTCCATCCCCTCTGCAATCTTAAACAGAGCTGTTTCTCCATTATTTTCTTTATTGACTTTTATGTGGGTACATAATAATCAGAAAACATCAAAATAATAATGGTAAAATTCAAATCACCAGGTCATGCGTCAAATAAATGCAGACCAAAAAAAAAAAAAAAAAAAAAAAAATCATTAAATCTCTTTGTAATGTATCCCCAGGGAGTGGTAACAGAAACAAGAAATCCATGTCAAAACAAACCCAGCCTTGAACAGAGAGTGGCTGTTCAAGTACCTTCTTCTGTGATGAGAGTCTCCAAGTCTGTGGAATTCCTCCTCTGAGATACCTGCTCTTAGAACTAAGTTTCACCAGCCTGACTGTGTGGCTAGTAGCAAACAGTGGAAATGTACTGGGATGATCATATAAAAAGGTCCAGGGTCAAGTCCTCACTCAGCTCTAAAAATGTTTGGGTGGCCCTCCTCAAATTTCTTGCTCTCCATTAAACTCAGATCTTAAGATCCAGTCTTAAATTCAGGTCTGTTTTCTGGATCCCTTTTCTGGCACTACCTACATTGCCTGTCCTCTTCCCAAGTGATCAAGCCAACCTGGGAATAAGCAAAAACTAAGATTACGCGGTGCCATATTTGCACAGCTCTACCAATGGTTATGAAAGAGGTCCCATTGTATTATCAACTAGCTCTATTGGCTTAATTTTTTTCAATATCAATTAATGTAATCATTACAACAGACTAAAAAAAAAATCACACAATCATATCAACAGATACAAAAAAAGCATCATGTGTTGAAAATAATCCAATACCACCCATGATAGAAATTGTCAGTAACCTGGAATAGAGGAAAACTTCCCCAACTTGATAAAGGTTACCTACAAGAAGCTTACAACTAACATCATAAGGAATGGTGAAAACTTGAAGCTGTCCCACTAAGATCAGGTAAAAGGCAAGGATATCCCTTCTCACCACTTCTTTTCAACACTGCACTGGATGCCCTCACTAACACAATAAGACAAGAGACAGAAATAAATGGTATACATACTGGGAAGGAAGAAATAAAACTGTTTGCAAGTGACATGATACTCTATGTAGAAAGAATTGCAAAAACTCATAGACACAGACAATAGTTTAGTGGTTACCAGAGGCTAAGGGGTGTGGGAGGTGGGAGATGAGGGTAAGGGGGTCAAATATATGGTGATGGAAGGAGAACTGACTCTGGGTGGTGAGCACACAATGGGATTTATAGATGATGTAATACAGAATTGTACACCTGAAATCTATGTAATTTCATTAACAATTGTCACCCCAATAAATTAAAAAAAAAAAAAAAGAATTGGCAAGGAAAAAAAAACCATCCTAGAACAAATAAGTGATTATGTTACTTGGTTGCAGGACTCAAGTTTAATATACAAAAATTAATTACTTACCTATATAGCAACAATGAACAAATGGAATTTGAAATTAAAAACACAACACCATTTACATTATTAGCACTCCCCAAAATGGAATTCTTAGGTATAATCTAACAAAACATATACAAGATCTATATAAGAAAAACTACAAAACTTGGATACAAGAAATCAAAGAACTAAATAAATGGACAGATATTCCATGTTCAAGGACAGGAAAACTCAACACTGTCAAGATGTCAGTTCTTTCCAACTTGATCTATAGATTCAACGCAATCCCAATAAAAATCCCAGCAAGTTATTTTATGGTATCGACAAAGGGATTCTAAAGTTTATATAGAGTGGCAAAAGACCTGAACAGCCAATACAATATTGAAGGAGAACAAAGTTAGAGGACTGATGCTACCTGACTTAAAGCCTTACTATAATACTCCCATGTGCATCGCACCACAATGGCCATGGCATAGAAGCAAACTAAGTGTCCATTGATCGACAAATGGATAAAGAAAATGTGATATATATGCATATGTATACACACACACACACACACACAGGAATATTATTAAACCTGAAAAAAGAAGGAAATCCTGTCATTTGTGACAACATAGATGAACCAGGAGGACATTATGTGAAATGAAATAAGCTGGACAAAGAAAGACAAATACCACATGGAATCGCTTATATGAGGAATATTAAAAAAAAGAAAGAAAGAAAAAAGAAAAAACACAAATAGTAGCAAAGTGGTGGCCAGGGGCTAAGGAGTGGGGGAAATAGGGAGAGTTTGGTAAAATCGTACAAAATTTCAGTTATATGATGAATAAGGTCTGAGGATCTAATGTATAACATGGTGGCATAGTTGATAACACTGTATTGTATAATTGAAACTGAAATTGTAACTTAAAGATTCTTACCAAGAAAAAAAAAAAGTAAAGGAAGACATCTGTAAGGTGATGAGTGTGTTAATAACTTGGTAAGGGTCTCCTTTAACAGTATATACATATAGCAAATCACCACTTTGTACACTTTAAATATCTTACAATTTTATTTGTCAATTATATCTCAATAAAGCTGAACAAAAAGACTAACTATAAAAACGCAATAATCAAGACAGTGTGGTAGTGGCAAACGAATAGACAAATAGATCAGAGGAACAGAAGGGAGAGGGCTGAAATAGACCCCCACATATACAATCAACTGATCTTTGACGAAGGAGCAAAGGTAATACAATGGAGCAAAGATAGCCTCTGAACAAATGGTGCTGAAACAACTGAAACAACTAGAAAACTACATACAAAAAAATAAATCTGACACAGACCATACACCCTTCACAAAACTCAAAATGGCTCACAGACCTAAATATAAAATAAAACTGCTAGATGATAACATTGGAGAAAACCTAGATGACCTCCTTCAGTAGGGTAATGCCTTTTTAGATACAGCACCAAGGACAGGATACATGGAAGAATTTATTGATAAGCTGGACTCTAAAAAAGTTAAAACCTTCAGGTTTGTTAAAGACAATATCAAGAGAATAAAAGACAAGCCAGAGACTGGGAGAAAATATTTGCAAAAGACGTATCTGATAAAGGACTGTTATCCAAAATATAAAAATAACTCAACAACAGGAAAACGAACAACTTGATTAAAAAATGGACCAAAGGCCTTAACAGATACCTCACCAAAGAAGATATACAGATGGTAAATACACATATGAAAAGATGCACCCCCCCCAGCCACACACAAAAAAATGTCATCAGGGAAGTGTAAGTTAAAACAATGAGATAAACACATACCTATTAGAATAGCCCAAATCTGGAACACTGACAATACCAAATGCTGGCAAGCATGTGGAGTAACAGGAACTCTTATTTATTGCCAGTGGGAATGCAAAATGGTACAGCCACTTTGGAAGACAGTTTGGTAGTTTCTTACAAAACTAAATACCACTTATTCTTACAATACAATCCAGCAATCACACTGCTTGGTATTTACTCAAAGGAGCTGAAAATTTATATCCATATAAAAAACCTGCACATGGATGTTTACAGAAGCTTTATTCATAATTGCCAAAAACTTGAAAGCAACCAAGATGTACCTTCAGTAGGTGAAGAGGTTAATAAATTGTGGTTCATAGAGACAACGGATTATTCAGCACTAAAAAAAATGACTATCAAGATTTCTGGTCAAGATGGTGAACAGGTAAACGCTGTGCTTATCTCCTCTCATGACCACATCATTACAACTAAACTATAGAACAACCATCGAGAATCACCTGAAATCTAGTTGAACCGAAGCCCTTCTTTGTTTAGCTCTCCCACCTCCTACACAAGTGGCCACCATATCTGAATCTCCATCAAGCTGGCTAACACTGTTCATTCACCCTGCCTTGGTGATTCCCTGAGATCCCGCCCCACCCAACTTGTAGGCCCACCCAAGCCACTTCCAGTGGCTTTTCCATACAAATGGCCTATCACAAATCATTTTGCACTTTCCAAAAATCTCTCAAAGGTTCACAAAACCCAAACAAGCAGCATCTGGCTTTGGCATGTCCTGTACCTCTTGCTAAGCAGCCCTCAGCCTGGCTTTAGCAACAGCCAGCCTTGGTTGGCAGCTTGGCTTCTTGAGGCACCTCTACCTCCAGCATGGACAGCAGCCATCTGCATATTGTTTTGTGGATCATTCCAGGTGGCCATAGGCAGAGCACAGGCTGCAGCTGAACTTGGTCTGCAGTGGGTCCCCTCCTGGGAGGACATGTTCCTGGCATACCCAGTGGCCAGCTTTGGACTGAGCAGGAGCGTCACCTAGCCACCTCCAAGGACAACACACCCAAAGGGCAGACCAACAGGCACCAGAGCCCTGCTAAAGAGAATCCTGCTCTGTAGGGTCAGCTCCTGCATCACAACTCCTTCATGGCCATTCCTCACAACAAATCAGCCTGAGGGTCAATCCCTCCCACTGACATACAAACAGCATCAAGACTCAACTACAACAGGAGGGCACACAAAACTTACACAAGGGACACACTTGGAGTACCCCGCTCAGGTAACCAGGAAGACTTTGACACTGAGTCTCACAGCAAACCTACTACATAAGGCCACTCCACTCAGATCTGCCCACATAGCTGCCCTACCTAAGACATAGAAATAAACAGGAAGGCAGCCAAAATGGGGAAATAAAGAAAAATGTCCCAAATAAAAGAACAGAGCAAAGCTCTAGAAAAAGAACTGAACAAAATGGAGACAAGCAATCTGTCAGACACTGAGTTCCAAACACTGATTATAAGGATGCTCAATGATCTTAGGGAGAACTTCAATAATGAGAGGGGAAGCATAAAAATGGAGACAGAAAACATACAAAACAACCAGTCAGAATGGGGAGGCTGGATGGCTCAACTGGTTTGAACAAGGTTGCTGGTTCAATTCCCACATGGGATGGTGGGCTGTGCCCCGTGCAACTAAGATCGAAAACGGCGACTGGACTTGGAGCTGATCTGTGTCCTCCACAACTAGACTGAAGGACAACAACGTGACTTGGAGGTGATGGGTCCTGGAAAAACACACTGTTCCCCAATAAAATTAAAAAAAAAAACAGTCAGAAATAAAACAACAACTGAAATGAAGAGTTTTCTTATGAGCAAGAAGAAAAAATACCAACTGAACTATTCCTGATGGGTCTGAAATTACCTTCAATAATTGTAGAAATCCTGTGTTTTGAGCACTAGGGTAGAGTTCAGGGCTCTATGATTTTCAAATGACTTGCCAAGTAAAAAGGCGGCTTCATATATTAAGGGATACCACCTTAAACCCAACAAAATCAGATAAAAAGTTACTAGATGCCAGTAATATAGTCTGCACTCTGCTAGCCCCTAAAGTATATAGTATAAGTACACATAAGACATGGTCCCTAATTTTAAGGGCTAATGTACTAGCTTAGGATATAAGGCTGGTTTCCCAGGAAACCATTCCATCTCAAATAGTAAAGTAGTTCAATCATAAAGTCTTTTTAAAAAGTCAAATCTCTTTTAGGAGACGTATCTTATATGCTGCAGCCAACAGGGCTAATGAAATGTTCAAACAGGGGTACAAGCCTCTTGTGACATTAGGTTTGATTTTATGGTGTTGTTAATGACCATTATGGCAACACTTTTTATGTATGTTATGCAATGGCCCACTTCAGAAAATAAACAAAAATTTCCTGACTTCAAAGACAGAGATAGAACAGATTTTCTAAATTAAGAAAGCTGGGAAGAATGTACGGAAATGCTCTATGCAGCCTCAAGTACTTTTAGAATGTTCATGTATTTTCTAAGGGATTTTAGTCAAGGCTTAAATGGATTAGAACTCAGTTTTAACTGCTGCCAAGGTTTTTATTTTTTAATTGTTCGATTACATTTTATTGGGTCCTCCAAACACTACAAAAGTGGATAAACACAAAATGTACTCAAAAACATATTTAGAAAGATGTGGACAGATGAGTAGAAAAATATGAAAATTCTGTCTATCCATTATTCTCAAGGGAATCAACATTTCACTAAGACCTGCTCTAAGCCAAGCTGCAATCAAAATAAAACTGCTGCCTTCAGAGAACTCATGGACTAGCCCCACACAAGAAACTACCTTATAATGTCAGGAAAACTTCACAAGATGCCTATTTGGGTGAAGAAACACGAAACTAATAGCTATCAACAGAGAAAGGAAGGCCAAAAATATGAAGCTTCAAAAACAAAAATCACAGCTGGTAACACCGAGATAGCTCCTAAAGGTCAGCTCAGGGTTATATTATGTGCCAGGCATACAACGTTTATCCCATTTATCCATCCAGGGACCACATAAATTTGGTGACACCAAGGAAGTGGGGGAGCCTTAGATGAGGTCTACCTAAGTTTGGGTTCACCATCAAAATTATAAAAAATGCAAAAACTGAGAGTTATACCACCAAATAGGTAAGTCACGAGGATTGTCTGGGAAAACCTTGCAGGTTATTCAGAGCAGGGAATTCCTGAAGCAAAGCAAAGTATAGTGAAATGCAATTATTTTATGACTGATTCCCTTAAGGCCATCAGGACTCTATTGATTCTATAAACAATAAGCAACCTTCTGCTCTAGTGTTTGGTCTTATGAGTAGACTAGCCTCCCTCAAGTAGAAACTCCTCTTAAGAGCTCTCCCTGAAATAGCAGACCTATCTGTCATTTAATATGTCTACTTAACTAAGTGTCTACTTACCAACACTGAATAAAGCTTTATGGAATGGAGATTCCATATCCAGTTTACATTGGCTACTGAACTTTTCCCCCATGCTTGGCAAACAGGAACATCCAATGCTTACTCTAATCCTAGATCTTAATTATTAGGATCAATTATGAAGACTTACTATCCAGACCTTTGAAAAATATATTTTTTTTAGGACAGACTTAGAGGAAGTATATGGTCTCTACTATAACTCGTACATACTTAGAATAAATCCATTTAATTCAACAAATACTTATTTAAGGTCTACTGTATACTATGCTTTAAGTATTATTTCAACTTTTGTGCTTGTTTTAATGGCATTGTCTAATCGGGATTTTTGTTTATACAAGGCACTCCAGGATGACTAGGCAGTAAAACCTGAATCTGTTGCTTTAAAAGGCCAAGGAAGCCTCAGTGGGTATATGAATAGTTTCAAAACTACAACCACTTTAGCTTCACACAAGAATCATACAGTGAATTATTAGTAAAAGAGAAAGAAAATTAATCCTCTCCTTGTACCAAGATTAAGTAACTACAACATGAGATTTATTAATCATTGTTAATCTTAAATTTCTCAGTGTAAAGAGTCTTAGTATGTTAATACAATTATGAAATTCTGATTTCTATATCAGTGCTGTAGAAAAAGAGACTGTTCGCTTTCCATGCTGATAGTTCATGTGTGATTTCACCCTTTTTGTAATGTTCTCTATTGAAAACCAAAGTCACAACACAATCAGAATCTTAATGTATCGAAGTCCAATGCTAAATACGTTAAAATTCTATAAGACACAAAACACAAGAAACAACTCAATCTCTACCTGGAAAGGACTGAGAGGGGAATACAAGCAGGCAGAAAATTGCCTAATAAAAATCATTCATTCTGGAAGTTTTAACAAGATGCTTTCTTAAAGAACAAAAACTTGGGGAAATTAGAAAGATAAAAAAAACCTAATATACTTGACAATGATAATGTAACAGCATTATAACCAAATTTTAAAACTCAAATAGAGGTAATTTAGTAGAGGTAAGAGATAAAATCCTTGGCATGCATTCAGCATGGCTGTTTCTATTTTTAAAAAATGTCTTTGACAAACAGCAGTTCAGTTTCAGTGTTTGCCTCTACAAAGCACGAAATCAATGTTTTACAATATGATTCTATACACGGCAAGCCTTTTCACTTATTTCAAAAACAACTGCAATTATTAAATAACACTATTCTATGAACACAAGGTAAAAGCAGCAATGAAGACTTTGCTTACCCAATTCCCTCCTTGACTTGTTCCTAAAATTCACGAACTTCCTCCCCATCAGGAGGGACAAAGAAACGGCACAACAGAAATAGCATACCTATAAATTCTCCTCATGATGAAAGCAACTGAGGTATTTGGGGTACAACTCCACCCTACTAAAAGGCAGAGTGATACAGAAAATGTAGCATCTAGCCTTCCTTTCTGCATATCCAAGAGGATGGATCATCCCCTTAAGAATTCTCTTTTGCCAAGAAAGAAAATGGTCTAACTACTAGAACTGCATTAGCCTTCGGTGATAATGAAATTTTAAAAGGCATGTGTAATAAAGGCGTGGCTAGCCTAAGCCAGCATGAAGCAAGATGTTTCTTGCTTCTTTCACCACCAGCACTTACCTCCGTCCCTCCTTTCAACCCTCACAAGAAGCCCACAATCCTATTTTAGTAGGGCAGAGTTTAAAACACTTATGTGAATATAATTGAGTATCTGCCCAGAGGAAAAACGTTGGTATTCGTCCTCGTGCTAAAACTAATCCCGTGCTCCTCAAGCTTTCTCCCCTCTTTGTCCACCAGGAGCAAACGTGATTCATGACATCTTTAGTTTCAACGATATGTCAACATCGCAACAGCGGCCACAGATACTTGATCCAACTAAACGCTCTCATTTGTAACTTCCCTTGTAGCAATGCACGGGCCTCTAGGAGCTGTGTTGTCCTTGGACAAGGCATTTATCATCGAAGTCTCACTTTCCTCTGGTGTAAAATAAGTGGTGAGGACCAGGTGACCTCAGAGTGGCCTGCCAGCATCCAATGCCATATATATCTGGGTATACGTCCTTGCTGTTGGCTTGTCCATAGCAAGGAGAAAGCTAACTCCAGTCTCGGGTTCTTGAGTTCAGTTGTCTCAAGGGGTTCAGGACTTTAGATTTAGGGAAGAAACTAATCAAGGGCAGTAGTGAGCGTGGCCAGTTATTTCCCACACTGCAGTCAACAGTGATTTGGCCTGCCTGGGCCTTTGACTGCAAACTTCCAGGAGATGAGGGAACCATCTTGGCAGATGCCAATAAGCTATTTATGTTGTTATTCTAGCAAAGTGGACTTTAAACACCTATTTTGTTTTGTTTGTTCAAATGAATGAAAAGCTAAAAAAAAATTATAGTTTGTATTGTCCTCAGCCACAGAGAACACAATTCTAGCAGATGCTAGATAGAACTGTTGCCCTGAAAACTTATTTGAGTGTCACCCATTTTGAAAGCCTCAAATGTATGACCAGTCCCTGTTAAAATGTCTGCTATGTACTTATATGTGCTAATGCCTCACCTGTACTCTTATATGTGCTATTATCCCGAATGCTTGAAAACCATTAGAATGCATGGTTTGAAGTCAAGGGCTGCAGGAAGACACATGCTCTCAAACTCGTCCTCCGTCAAGTGGGAGGCTGTGGCATGGGCCCTACTGTTCAGGACAGAATGCGAATGGATGTCACAGGGAACTCAGGCCTACCCTCCCCATAGCCTTCTTCTCCCCTGCCTCCCTCTACAACACATTCACACACGCGTGGCCTACAATCCTTTCTCTGGCATCCCTTCCCATCCGCCCACTCAGATCTCTGCTGTCTCCAGCAAATGACATCATGAAAGCCCAGTCTGAATGTTGGGCTGGCGACACGGAAGCCCAGACTGGCTGGATTTGAAAGAAACTTGTATGCTTTAAAAAGACAGGTGGCGTCATTTAAAATTCCTCCCTGTCCATCAGCTTCAGTCTGTGCTCCCCCACCACCCCTGAAACATATGCTGTGGGTGCCTGTCCTCTCCCTGCCCTTGCAGGGTGCAGGAGCCTACTGTTCCCAGCAGCTGCAGGCTTCCTCGGGGCTCTCCAGCAGCACTGCACTCTAACAGAATAGATGCTGAAACCTCGAAAACTAACTCATGGCAAAAGGCATTTCCTCAGATTCCTTGCCGTAACCACCGCCTATGCCCTCCTACCTTCAATGCAATTACATGGATGAATAATTAGGTCTCTGACAGTGAAAAATCCTCAGCTTACACTGCAGCCACCAAAGCCTGACCAAGCCCCAGTGCAGGGGCGCAGCTATAGGCCCGCGTTCTGAAAAGTTCCAGTTGGGATCAGGGTGACTCCACCTTGGAAAAGGTCTCCTAACGGTTCATTTAGGCACGAACAACCAGGAAAGTAGGTCAGGGACGTGAGTCCTAGTCTGAAGGAAGATCTGCACATTTGCTAGGAAAAAACCTAAGCCCCACAGTTCTGCGTGGATTTCAGATGTGGGCAATGACATTTGTGGGTGGGTCCTGCTGTGCTGGGCCCCACTGCTATGCCCGCATCAGACTTGATGACCAGCACGATTGCAAGACCAACTCCTGCATCTTCCAGTGGTCCCCAAAGCCCAACAATACTCTCCTCAGGCGGGAAAAATAAACAACAACAACAACAAAACCCAAACAAACCAAAAAACCCGAAGCAATCTAAGATGTTGTTGGTATAAGATGCTTTCAGGTCACCATGCTCCAGGGGTCCAAGGCAAAAGTCTCTGATTAAGATGGGCTTCATCTTTCTTAGTTGCATTGTTTTTTCTTATTTGGTCAGTAGATGTCACATTAATGTGATGTGTTTAGTCTTTAAACTTACCTTTTAATCAAGTCCTCTTCTTGCCTTTACTCCCATCAAGTGCTTATGTACATAATAGCACACACATACCCCACTCCCCCCACACACATTTTTGACATTACACTCAGGACTGCTGAGAAATTAAGTCAGCACTCAAGTGCTTTAAGACAATTTGACAAAGCAGCAGAGAAAAACTGTCAAAGCTTATCCATTGCTCCTGTCTCCACTTTTCCCTCTTAACTGATATTTTCTTTCCTCTCTGCCTCCATAAAAGAAAGGCACATGCCTTTCAACAGCCCGATTTGAGACAAAGCTACAAAACAGCCCGCTCACTCACATGTCCTATCCAACTTGAGACCTTCCCATTTCAAGCCCTTCCTGGGCCAAAACTCCACCCATCTGTGGAGACACAGAAAGGATGAGCTTTAGAAAGGCAGAGGTGGCTTATGCTATCAGGTGAGAGGAAGGAACTTTCTGCAGTGTCACAATAACTTTCAAATTCATCAGAAAAGGAGCATTGGAAGTCGTTTAAGGCCAATTTAATTTTTTCAAGCATGGGAACAAATATGGAACTCTGTAACCATAACCAAAAAGAACACAAAGCTGCAGGTCAAACGGTGTGAATCTTCCTGGATCTAATGGAGATTAAGAGTTAAATTGGCCATTGCAAACCAATACTGATATTTTTTTTTCCGAGTGGAATACAAAATTCACATGCAGCCATGTGATGAAACCGCTTGCAGCCGGGCCCCTAAAGTACACACACCTGCCCCTGAGGTATCAGATCCATCATTCTCCGAAATCCTGGATCTCAGCCATCAGTTGACAAGATGAAAATTATAATAATAACCCAAATAAGGTGAATAGCCAAATAAGGGCAGGTTTCACATTAGTGGTGAACTTGGGGGGTCACTGTTTAATAGAATGACAAATCAACATATCTTCAAAAAACAAAACAAAACAAAAAAATTGCACCTGCCCTTCCCTCACATTTGGCTCTCTTACCGGCCTTATTCTCACTCCCAAATTCAACATGAACTCAAAAGAAAACGCAAAAACTAAAAGTTCCAGTCTAATGAAAAACTTCCTAACGACGACAGTCAACTTACAAGAAACAAAGGATTAGCAGAAAATGCATGTTCTGAATTTTTGCCCCATAACTTTAGCAGTAACCCCAGAACAGACTGTTTACATCAAATGGTGAGCTCAGTTGGTGCTGGCACGGATTAGCTATGATTTACAAACTTAAGATACCTTTACTTTCCATAAAGGTCTAATATTTCACATATGAACCACAGAGTGAACTTACAACTGTTACCTTAGCAACAGTCAGCTAAAGCTCGTTCACAAATTTACACTTGGTTTGGGTAAAATGGAACCATCACTAGACCACTGGGTGATCTGTAGGAGAGATGCTAACTTTTCCTTGGATGTATGTGCTACGAGATTTTCAATGAAAATAGAACAGATGAGTTTCCACACGTATTCAAACCAACAGCTCCCTTCATGCTCCGTCCTGGAAATCATCTGGAAAATAATTCTAACGTGCTTTAAGTATTTACCTATACTCACTTGGTTTGGGATAGCTTGTTCCAAAGACTTTTGCTTCCATTGGTATGGCAATGTTCGATTCTTTTCCACGGCAGCACAAGTTTATCAGCAGAGGGCTTAGTTAAAACCTCCACTGCCCAGTCAAAGAGTCACTCTGTAGGGATATTAAGTAAAGCAAATCCACTTAGTGACTGCACCGTGAGGAGAGGCCATATTGATCATCCTGATTAGTCCTGTCAGCTGGAGTAAGAAAGACTGGCTGGCGCTCAGGGCCAGCTGTGCAGGGTACACAGACAGAGACAATGGGCAACATCGACGGCCTCCGAGCAATTGGTCTGGGCAGTGATGGATGCTTTGTGGACAGCTTATGGGTTATTAAGGATACAGAACTGGCCCGAGACAAACCTAAACTCCATCTCCTATTATGAAGATAAAGTTGGATTGTTCATGATACAGTGCAGGACTAGGGAAGCTTTTGTCTTATCACTGACACAGGCCAAAAAAATAACTACATTTGCATATTCAATAAGAAAAGACAACTCAGTGAGCATGTGTAAGATGAAGACTGCAAAACATCAGTCTGCTTTTTAAAATAAGAACAGGATATATAAAGTTCTTCAGTAAACAAAAACTATTTAATTCTATGTTATTTAATCTATATTATGAATCACATTGCTTAAGGGGAGCAAGAGGAGCCATGGCTTTCCCTGCTTCCCCTTCGTGCATATCAAAGGGCTTCATAGATTAGGGAAGGACATCATACTCCAGCCCTCACCCTACAGACTGAACTGAATGGAGACTGGATGCTGGGTATCTCACCCTCACACGCCACCATCCCTCCAGACCAGAAAGAGTCCTTCCAAAGTTGCAATTAAATGTTTGAAATCAGGAATCGTCAGGAAAAACAATTCCCTATATCTACAGGCAGACAGACACACACTCTCAGTCACTCACACCCTTCCCCATTTCTTTCCCTCTGTGCTACTAATGACTTAATTATATAACCTGGAGTGAATCATTTTAACTTTCTGATCCTCACGTTCCAAACTAAGACTACCAATCATTTCCACATTAAGAATATCAATGCCTACAGATCATAGGAACACTGATCTAATGAAAAACTTTCTAACAATGACAGTCAACTTGCAAAGAAACAAAGGATTAGAAGAAAATGCATGTTTTTCTAAATTGAGTAAGTCGTGCCTGGAAGGGTTCATGTCCAAAAGATGTTCTTGCCGGACCCTGTGCTCCCCCCCCAACTCCAGCGCTCAGTCCTATCGGACAAAGAAAAGTCCAGGGGCTCATGTACATTGCCACCTGGGAAGGATAACAGAACATGGTTTCTTCTGGACACCGACAAGGTTTTCCTGAATGTGCACGCATGACATCTAACGCTAGCAGAACTACTCTCCAATCCAAATTGGCTTCATGTGCTGAGCAAGCCCATCTGTGCTGAGAGGGGCCCTTGGTAGAATTAGCTAGAAATTCTGTGTGCAGAAACCTCCAAATTTTGCTCTTCCTTTTTTAGCATATGATAATGGAAGCATAAGGTTCTATTATACTGGGCCGATTTCTCTGTGGTCAGAGAGATCTTCACAGCAAATGAGAAGGCTCCTGATCCAAGAAATCTAGCCAAAGTACACCCTGTTGAAGTGCAAAACTGCAGGAGCTCATTAACATTTCTCCACCATTTAAACGCCTAAACCACCACTTCAGGTGAACACATTACTGCTGCATAGTTGGGTTTCACAGCATGAGAAACTGAACTACTTTAGGCTCCCAATATATATTAGAGAACACAGGAGTCCCCCCCCCTTATCCACGGGGATATGTTTCAAGACCCCCCAGGAGATGCCTGAAACTGCAGACACCAGTAGTATCAAACCCTATATATATTACGTTTTTTCCTATATATACAGACCTATGATAAAGTTTAATTTATATTTGAGGCACAGTAAGATGAACAATAACTAATAATAAAATGGAACAGCTATAACAATATACTATAATAAAAGTTACACAAATATGGTCTCTCTCTAGCTGATCTGATAACAGAGTCAGCTACTCAGGGACTAACTGGCGGGGAGAATATATAGGGTGAATACGTTGGACAAAAGGATGCTGCATGTCCTGGGCGGGAGGGAGCAGGATGGTGCGAAATTTCACCCCACTCCTCAGAACGGCGTGCAATTTAAAACTTACCAATTATTTCTGGAATTTTCCATTTAATATTTTCAGTCCATGGTTGACCATGGGTAAACTGAAACCTCAAAAAAAAAACAAAGCAAAACCATGGATAAGGGGGTACTACTGCATGGTTCTGGGGGGATACAGGGAAGTTGAATCAATCTTAAGATACTGTATTTTTTATCTCTGGAAATAATTTTGGAAATGATTTATTTCGAAATTTGGAAGTTTCGGCGATTTTGGAAATGACCAAACGCGTCATTTCCCCCTTTAAGGACACCACTTTCCTTGCATTCAGTAACTGTACCGGCTTTCCTTTCTCCTCATCCTAATAGTATGGGGGAGTACACGGTGCCCCAAATGCTGTTTCCCACTGAACAGTCAAAGGATGCAGCTGCACAGCGTTATCCTGCAACCGTCACAGTATTTTCAACTTGTTTGTGGACACGTGAACCTTAGTCCTTGAGAAAATAAATAGGTAAAAGACACAATCAATTCCGTAAGTCCCAAGGTGCTACACCAAGCAAGTTTAAGGAATCTGAGAATTCACTTTGATGAAACAACAAAGGCAACAGGCACCTATCTCCACAGACCACTTCCAAAAGGTTAAGATTAAAAAGGCCACGGAAGCTCCTTCAAATGGCACAGGATTCTGGTCAATTGCCTTTTATAATATATTGACCAAATTAAAATGGAAGGTTCGCCAGACATAGGAGCTTCTTGCCTACAGAATGTTTTCCTGCATTGATGATAAACACTGGAGTTTAAAACCTTGCTGAACTCAGAGCACCTCAAGCTGAAGGTCAATAAGAAATTGACCTTTAATCTCTACCCTTTTGTATTGGTTGTTGTATTATTTCCCTAGAGCTGCCATTAAACAAACAAACAAACTACCACACAATGGGTGTCTTAAAACAACAGGAACTTATTTTCCCACAGCTATAGAAGCCAGAAGTCTGGAATCCAGAGCTGCTGGTGGGTCACACTCCCCGTGAAGCCTCTAAGGGAGAATCAGCCCTTGTCTCTCTGAGCTTTCTGGGGGCTCCGTCTTCATATGGCTGTCTTCTCTGTGTGCCTCTGTGTCCTCTCCTCCTTTTATAAGGACACCAGGCGTCAAGTTAATCTAGTATGATCTCATCTCCATCCTTAAGTAATTGCATCTGCAAAGACTATTTCTAAATAAGGGCACATTCTGTGGTTTCATGTAGACATGCATTTGGAGGGGACACTGGTCAACCCACTACAGCTATTAATGAAAAGTCAAGTTGAACTCTTATGGCAACAATTACCTGGATATAAAAATGTGTTCTGTAGAAATAGGAAAACATAGATTATACTATACATAGCCATCATAACAGGATAGCGGGCATGTGAGTGACCTTACATGAAGAGACAGACTGAAGATGAGCTAAGAAAAGCCACAATTCTGAGAAAGACCACACCAGCAGCTTCCCCACTTCTCTCTTACCCGTCTCTAAAGGAACAGAGCTGTGTTCACAGAGCCAAACATAAAAATTAAATGACATTTTTCAGGAAAAACACACAGCACTACCTCCCTCCTTACACCTCCAAATTAAGAAAGATTTATAGACAACACATACCACATTTTTACCTAGACTCACTGCCACGCTCCATTAAAAATTAAACATTTCAGCATCCAGGCAACATAACCTAAACTGAGAACAGAAAACAGGACATAGTCCACAGCGAGAAATGCTAATTTGCTTTCCCAAGTTATTCTGCAAAAATTAAAAGAACAACTGTTCAATCCTATAAACCAGTTTATACACCACACACTTAAGTGGTAGGGTTACTAGCAACTCCAGAAGGAAAACCATTTTAACAATATTTGTTTTCTAACTGAAACTTGCTTCTGTACACATACATCTAGGAAAGGTTTTCAACATCTTCACAATATTTCATTCTAAACACTAACACATCAGGAGAAACATTTCTGCTCCAGAAAACCCTTACACATCTGCAAGTTCTCTAGGCTTGAGGAACAGCCATCTTCATAATAACGATAGATGTTTGCAAGAAGGAAACTGTGTTGAATGTGTAACTCACCCAGCTGGCCGGCTCTCTCTTCTCGCTCCCCTAGGCAGACGGAGACGGAAGCTCCCTCACACATTAGTCGTGACAAGCAGCACACACACAGCCCAGCACACTGCACTTCAGTGGAAGTCTATGCCTCAGTGAGAACCTCCCCATGACACACAGAAGCGTTACACAGATGCGTTTTCACAACCAGTTCACCAGGGTCTCATCCACGCCCTTTGACCTGGAGCTCCTGCTGAGTCTTCTGTCCACATTAGTGGTCCACCGTCTCAGTTATTAACTCACAGTGACAGGCTCCTGTGCCCACTGTCCTGCCTTTCTATCATGGGGACAGTGAGGCAGAGTGGGGAGTAGGAAGAATGAAAAACATTTTTTCAAATCTTGGACCAGAAAATAGTGACGTTGGACATAGTCCCATCAGAGTATCTAAACAAAATGTGGATGAAGGAAGTGGAGGAAACTTTCAAGTTAAGTTTCAAATTAAATGGAACTCTGTAAAAATGTTTCCCAAGGTCTTGGGCGACTATGACCCATCTCACGTCTCCTGAAGAAGCGAAAAGTCTATCTGAAGAATTACCTGAGAGATGAATCAGCTTGGGGAACTTGACCTCTTTCAAGATTTTCCTTTCTTTTCAGAAAAGACTTTTCATCTGGAAGACTCCAAACTTTGTTCCTCGTCTCCTCTTTAAATGCTGCAGGATATGTTTCCTCTAACTAGTAGAAGGTATAAATTCCTTCCTTTCCATCTTCAGCACTAAAATCTTTCCCCTGCTCTATACATTTGATTGAGAAGTTCCAGAAAACTAAAATGAACAGAAACCCCCTTGGGGAGCCATTCAGTGTGACAGACACGTCAAAGAGGCAGGGGGTTCAGCAGTCAGAGGTACAAGGTAACAGCTAGGCCTGTGGCCATGTCAGGGAGCCGCTCTGCTCCAGGTGTGACAGCCCACACAGGGCTGCTCACAGAGGCATGACGAGGTCAGTGACCAGCGCATCCCCCTGCTTCTGTTATAGTCCTCTTTCTTCTTTCCTCAAGGATGCTAATAGTTCTTTATAAATGCGAAGTGGATAAGTGGGTACCTCTGCATTTTAGATCATGGAGGTGAAATGCTAACGTCACTTAGCCAGAGGAGAGGGCAGCCTGAGAAGCCAAAACCAGGAAGTGATCAACAAGAGGAGAACAAGGGAGGGCTCCAGAGGGAGAACAGGCCAAGCAAGGATGGGCTGCAAGTCACTGCGGTCATCTTCAGACAGTCTCTAGAGGAACCCATAACACACAGGTGACAAAAGGATTTGACCTGGCTAACTTCTGCCTTCTGCTCAGACACATTTCAGTTGCTGTACATTTTTCTCCAAATGCATACAGCTGAGGGGCTGAAAATAAAGCAGCTGACGCCCCTCCTGATAATACATGTGCACTGTGATTTATAAATTGGCCATCCAAACAATCAGCCTGGTGAAGCCTTGCATTCAACTCCAAACTCCAATAGGACATCTTAGGGACATGTGGTACTGCATGGCACTAACTCCTTTTCTCAGCAGTTAGAAACCCCACTTGAAGATGCACTTTCCAGTGACACTTCTACTCTGCAGCAGCCAGTCAGATGGCAGGGATCACACAGGTCACGGGAACTGCTCTTCTGAAAAAGTATTATTACCCATCAAGTGCTTTCTAAGAAAATGAAATTAATGACACGACTCAGACTAAATGAAAAAACAATAGCAAAAAACACTTTTTTTTTTAATAAAGGTTGAGTATAATGATGTTAAGAATTCTAAGACAAATGTTCAAGTGAGACAGCAAAGGCCCTCCAGCTCACACGAGAGTCCCAGTGAAATTACCCAAGAAGATGAAAACTAGGGAGAAACTTAAAACATCCCTAGAAGCCTGGGCTACATCCCAACTAGAAATAGTTGTTTCAGAAGAAAATATATTGAAAATAGTAGAGAAAATGTTACAAAAAAAAGAGCAAATTTACTCATCAGACAGTAAAACCAACAATAAAACTAAAATGAGTATATCTTCATGCTGGTATGAGACAAAGAGATAAATGAAACAGACATGATATCTAGTACATATATGATGTTCATATGTGATAAAAAAGTTTCATCAAAACTCCATGGGGAAATGAAAGAATATTCAAAAAGTGGTGCTGGGCAAATTGTTTCAGGAAAAAAATTAAGTTAGATCACACTTCCTACCACATGCCACAATAAAACTTATTATAAAAGTAAAATCATAATACAGTAACTTTTATGCAATTTACCTGAGTCAGGTTGTGAAATGTCTTTCTAAGTAAAGACAATGCAAGAGCAGAAATCACAGAGACTTCATAATATAAAAAATTAAAATGTTGTTAAGTCAGAAGATAAGCAGTGGACTTCTCAAATATATCTGCCGCATATGAAGAAGTTACTACCTACCAGAGAGATACTAGCCAGAGCTAAAAAAGAATCAAGAAAATAGAGTATCCGCATACAAAATGCTTGTACAAACAAACAACAAATTTTTCACAAAAGAATACAAATAGCAAGGAAATGAAAAGGAAAAAAGTTACTCTTCAATAACATCTTTAAAATACAAATCCAAATACGTCACTCTCATCATATTAGCAGGGATCTGAACACTCATCATTTTGGCAAGAAACACAGTGAAACATACATTTCCCTCCATAGGAAGTACAATTTTTTTAGCAGTGAATATGGCACAAGGGTCTTAAATATGGTCATGCTCTTTAGACTTACAATTTCAATTCCAAGAGTCTGTTGAAAGGAAATAATTAGAAATAAGTATTTATGTTTGAGGACATTCATCACTGCCTTTTTCATGAGCAGGATACAAAGTAATAAACTACAGACAGATGTGCACATAAAAGACTCAAAGAAAATGCACATAATCATTAGTGAATTTTATTATCTTTAAATTCTGGCTTTCTGGCTTTCTAAATGACTTATACTTTGCTGCGTTTCAATTCCCTACAACGTACTTATACCATAGATGGTCTCCACCTCTTCTTACCCCACTTGCCAAATTAAAAGTGACCCTTCAGTGGGTGGGCTACACCCATCACGGACTGGTATGCCTACTACAGTCGGTTTGTGCTTAAACCTGTCGAAGCCAGTTGTACTGGTTATGTATTTATATATCTAAATATGATATGGACCAACAAAATATAAGCACAAAAAGAACTGCTGTTTCAAGAAAAACTCAGTAGAATGCTTTGGTGAATAGCTAAAAAAGAAAACGGCTGCCAAGTGTGGTGAGGTCCAGATAACTGTCAATGAATTGGGAGAATTTGTTTTTAAATATAAAAGCGATCTATACTCACATTACTTCTCAAATATATTTTAAAGTCAGAGTCTATTTTAAAAACCCCAAACTGGAAATTATAGATCCCACAGCATGGGAATGACTCATGATGGAAAGACGCTGCCTAACTCTAATTATACTCACCATCAGAGAAGTCTGTTAAAGATATGTATTCATATGTATACATATATATATATACACAAACATATATATGTATATATATATATATATATATATATATATATATATATATATATATATATTTAACTTTTATTTATTTTAAGTGTGTTTTTCCAGGACCCATCAGCTCCAAGTCAAGTAGTTGTTTCAATGTAGTTGTGGGGGGCACAGCTCACAGTGGCCCATGCGGTGATCAAACCAGCAACCTCGGTGTTGGAAGCATTTCACTCTAACCAACTGAGCTAACAGGCCGCCCCTAAAGATACATGTATATTTTAAGTCAAAATTTAAACATGTGTGTTTTAAGTTAAAACTTTTTACGATCCTCAGTTTTAACTGACTCTTTTGACAAACTAATTACAAGGCTAATTAAACTAAATCTGACAAACTAATTTTAAGTCTGGTCATGTCAAATCAGGTGGCTTCCTTTGCATTCCTTTTACAACGGAGGAGAAAATGTTCTTTTGAACAGAACGTCAATTGGTCTTTGGGTGGAGAGAAGGAAAGGCGAGAGAGAGCAAAAAAACTAGAAAAAAAGGCTCTTTAGATTTCCAAGTAGCAAAACTGAAAGCCTGTACAGGACATTTTAGAATATTTGGATGCTGTAATTGCTAATTATAAGGTTAGTACAATAATGCAAATGCCTCTGTCACAGATGACTTAAGACAGAAAAGTCATTAACTCAAATTTTCTTGGGCATATTGTTCCAAAAAATTTCAATAAAGCACTACAAATTCCAAAAGAAAACAGAACAGCTAAGAAACACTTTAGCAAGTGTTCAAGGTGGCTGATGCGTGTCATGCTGTAACAACAGAGCGAATGTATTGGTTTTTGGCTACAGTAGGCCCAGTTTTTAAAAACATTTTTATTAGGCACAATTGACAGACAATTACACACAATACACAAATTATATATATATGGTGTGTATACACACACACACACACACACACACACACACACACACACACACACACATATATATCTGTGAAACACTATGACAATTAAAATAATAAACATATCCATTACTCCCCCAAACCTTTCTGTACCCCTTGGTAAGCTCTCCCTCCAACGCTCACTTTCCACTGTCTGCAGACAACCAATGATCTGTTTTCTGCCACTCTACATTAGTTTGCATTTTCTAACATTTTTACATGAAAGGAATCATGTAGCATGTACTTCTTTTACTGGCTTTATTCACTCAGTATAATTATTTTGAGGGTCAGCCATGCTGCTGCATGTACTAATAGTTTATTTCTTTTTATTGTGGAGTCATATTCCCTTGAACGAATATAGCACAACTTATTGATCCTTTCACATGTGCATGGACATTTGGGTAGTTTCCAATTTGAGGCTCCTATAAATAAAACTCAAAGTAACAGGTGTCCATTGTCCTGCCTTTGACATTCACACACAAGTCTTTTTAAGGACATAACTTACATTTCTTGGGTAACTACAGAGGAGTCGACTGTGGTACATATGACAGGTGTTATGTTTATTCAAAAAGTGGTGCTGGGCAAATTGTTTACCTGAAAAAATTACGTTAGATTATGCTTCACATTTTACACCATAATAAAATTTATATGAATTAAGAAGAGTTAGATTTTAAAAATAAAAGCATAGGACATGAAAAGGTGAAGAAAGTGCCAAACTGTTTGCCAAAGATGTTGTATCATTTTACATTCCTACCAACAATATGTGTGAGTTCAATTTATTCCCCATCAGCTATATGTAGTTTTGTAGGACGCAGGGCCTCTTGGCTATACAACACATACTATACACAGCTTTGCCTACTTTAAAGGAACTAAAGCATTCGCTGACCATTCCAAACAATTATGAAAGTGGATTTTCAATTTTTGCCCTTTCCCTGTAGCACAGATTAAGGAAAAGCAGCAAAGTACATCGATAAGAGTAACATACATTCATTGAGTGTTTACGATACGCTTGATTCTATGTATTCCATCTTAGAAATGCCCTATAACAAGACTATGAAGGTAAATACTAAACTAAAACCAGTAAATACACTTCATAGATGAATGAACTGAGGGAAAGAGTGAACAAATTACCCAAGGTCAAAGAGCTAATGAGTGGCAGAGCCAGGATTTGAACTAGGAAGTCTGAGCCCCAAGCTTTTGCTTTTAACTACTACCTGTATCCCCTGCTACCACCTACACATTCCTCAATACCGGTTACTGACCTTACAAAGCTACCAATCATCCCTAATATTTCTTTCCAGTTCTACCTCAGACAACTGATTTCGTATCTTCAAGGAAGAGATTGGTTAATAAGCCCTGGAATATCATTTTGAGCTCAAGTGTCAGAGCAAATGCTGAATCCTTACAATACGGTAGTCCCCTCTTCACTGCAATTGTGCTTCCCACAGTTTCAGTTACCTGCAGTCAACTGTGGTCTGAAAATATTAAATGGAAAATTCCAGAAATAAATAATTTTTAAGTTTCAAATTTCGCCCTGTTCTCAGTATGGTGATGAAATCTCACACCTTCCTGCACCCTCTCACCCAGGACGTGAATGATCCCTTAGTCCAGCATATCCATGCTGTATATGCCACCCTCCCCTGAGTCACTTAGTAGCCCTTAGTTATCAGATAGGTTATGAGAGAGAGACTAAGGCCACATTCACATAATTTTTATTATAGTATATTGTTATAATTCTTTTATTAATTGTTATATATAAAACATATATATAACAAAAATATAATTCTATTATTATTGTTACTCTCTTACTGTGCCTAATTTATAAAGTAAACTTTATATAGGTAAGTATATATACAATATATATAGGAAAAAACATAGTATATATAGGGTTTGGTACTATCCACGGTGTCAGGCATCCAATGGAGGTCTTGGAATGTATTCCCGGCTGATAAGGGGGGAATACTGTGTCAACATTTCTACATAATACAAAATCATCCCAGCAATGACAGAAGGATGTTGATTAAACCAATCCAGTGGATGTCACCTATTAAATACAAAACTTAGTCCCAAAGAGTGAGAAGACATTTCAGAGAACATGGCTTATTTTTAACAAAGTACTTTTCTGGTAGAAAGAAAGGGAAAAAAAGCCTCAGGCTGCTGTGGTTTTACAAAACCCAATCCACTTACTAAAAGGCCTGCCCACAAAGACCCATGGCTGGAAGATAACCAGGTCAGCAGTGGATTGTGTTTTAAGACCTTCTTGGCATTCGTTGCCATCATTCTCAAGGATAAAAACAAAGGGCAATTGTGCAGCCACTTTCTCTAAAGAGAGCCTAAGAGTCCAGTAGGGACTGAGGGCAGTGCTTGCATTAAGGAAAAAGCAAGGAACACAACACTTCCTAGCAGCAGTAGGCTGTGACATCGACCGTGCTGTACAAATATCGATTCAGAATCAGGAAAAGAAGAAAGATTGGAAAAAATAATCAGCATCTCCCAGCACTCTGACAAAAGAAAAGGAAACTGCTACACTAGTAAGATTCTGTCCTGGTAGAGCGGTCTTAGAGTGAAGGAGGATGTTCAATGACAAATCAACAGATATCTAATCCCTACTGCAGGCATAGCACTGGGCTAGCCCAGAGCGGGGCAGGTGGACCAGCAGGGGGTGTGGTTAGATACAAACAAGGAGGAGGAAACAAGATCTCTCCCCCAAGCTGGGGAAAGGGCCTCCACTTCAGAATAGATGACGACACACTAAGTACCAGATCAATATCATTCACCACCGACATCTTCCCTAACACTGACTAAGTACAGCCACTGTGCCACGTCCCTCCAAAGCGCTGCCTCATTTAATTCTTCCAAAAACTATATGAGGCAGGCATTGCTCATCTCCATTTTACGGCTGATTAAAGTGAGTGGCTGGGGAAAGTTCCCTGCCTTGCTGCTGACCACGGAGCTAGTAAGTGGGGAAGCTGGGAACTCAATACAGTTCTGTTCAACTCCAAAGCTGCTGCTGAGCTACTAGGTTATGAAAACTCTCCAGAGCTTTCAGAAACCCAAGACGGATCCCTCTGGTGAGTGAGGACCTGGAAGGCCTCCTACAGGAAGGAAAGAGATGCGTGTGCAGAGACACCGAAGGCAAAGAGGCAAGAGCATTACAAGACAAGGAAATGCCTTTAGACGAAGGCTGAACAACCACTTCGTGGGATGTGGTCGAATAAAGTCATAAATGTTCACAAGTCACTTCAAAAGCCAGGCTTTGGTGACAGAGTAATGAGTAAGTCAGACACGGTCCCTTGCTTTCCAGGGACTCGCCATCTGAGGGAGGCAGACATCTTCAAGTGTCTGGGGAGAGTGGGTCTCCAGGCACAATGTACTCCTGAGGCTCCGGCACAACTCGTGACCCCCCCGCCCCCGCCGCCATTCACACCTGAGCAGCAAACAGAACAGGAGGTAGTTTTCTTCCCCAGATGGCATGCCACTGCCCTAAGTCAATAGTATAAAGTCAGTTTTCAATTCCTGCACCTCATCCACTTTGAAGATTTTTCTCAAATGTGATGCTACTTGCATTATTTCAAATAGTGAGAAGAAGACTTTATAAATATTAATATCATTCTATTTTAAATTGGAATATAGACTGTAAGTGTGATCATACGATGTAATCATACCTCTCTCCCTCCTTGCCCCCAGCTTTCCTTGTCAGAAACATTCATCCTTAAAGTTCTTATGTGGAAACAGTAAGGCAGACGCCAGCAAGAGGTATTGGAGGGGGTGCCATGGTCGCCCAAATCAGAAAAAAAGGAGAAGGAACCCCACGGTGTTAAATTGGAATTTAAAACAGTGGTGTGAATTCGTGTTTTTCAAGGCAGACAGATGAATGACTGGACAGACGTGCAGGCAGACATCCACAGAGACATAGACGTATGTGTGTGTTTAGCAGTAGGAATACAGATAGTCAATCCTCATTATGTGCAGATTCCATATTTGCATATTCACTTACTCACAAAATTTATTTGTAACCCTGAAATTCATACTTATTGTGCTTTCTTGGTTATTTTTCCTGGTTATTTGTGGATATATGCAAAGTGGAGAAAACTTTCAGTCACCGGATACACACATTCCAGCTGAGGTCCCAGACCACGATGATCCACCTTTTTGTTTCAGCTCAGACTGTAGACAAGTGCTCTTTTTGTAGTCTATTTAGTGACACAATTTTTGCATTTTTGTGGGTTTTTTTGGGGCGATTTAGCTGTTAAAATGTCCTAAGCATAGTGCTACCTAGTGTTCCTAAGAGCTAGAAGGCTGTGATGTGCCTCATGGAGAAAATAAATGTGTTAGAGAAGCTTCATTTAGACAGGAGTTAGAGTGCTGTTGGCTGTGAGTTCAGTGTTAATCAATCAACAATACGAGGTCGGATAATTAAGGTCTCGAACTCGTCCTAGAAAAAGTGCTACATCCCTCATTGCTGAATATCACTACGGTCACCTTCAAAGTACTCCCCTTGGGAAGCTGTGCACCGACGCCAGCACCTACTTTACCTTTCAAAGCAATCTTGGAACTCTTTTTCTGGAAGGACCATCAGAGCTGTCGTTGTATTACCCTTGATGTCCTGAATGTCATCAAAATGTCTTCCTTTTACTATTTCCTTTATCTTTGGGCTAAGAAAGAGGTCATTGGGGGCTAGATCAGGTGAGCAGGGAGGGTGTTCCAATACAGTTATTTGTTTACTGGCTAAAAACTCCCTCACAGACAGTGCCGTGTGAGCTGGTGTATTGTCGTGATGCAAGAGCCATGAATTGTTGGCGAAAAGTTCAGGTCGTCTAACTTTTTCACACAGTCTTTTCAGCCCTTCCAAATAGTAAACTTGGTTAACTGTCCAGTTGGCACAAATTCATAATGAATAATCCCTCTGATATCAGAAAAGATTGGCAACATCGTTGCAACAAGTTCGCGAACTTAATTGTCACACCTCATATATATTAAATATGGTGTCTTTAAACAGAAATATTTTTTTAAATGCTTAACAGAGCAGTGAGTGTGACAGGAAGGAAGCACAGGAGACGCAGTGCTCTCTAATTCTTCACCCACTCCTAAAGCATAGTAGCCCCACAAATGCTCCAGACTGCGCGGCACTGCCTCTCCCCGACACAGCCACTCTTTCTGCAAGAATTCTCTACACCGACAGGCCTCTCCTTACTCACCATGTCTGGCTTCTGCGCAGCACGGCCAAGGCTGCTCATGTCTTCCCTGCTGATAAAGCAGGCATTCCCTTTCCAGTCCTTGCACTGGACAGCACTGGCCACTCTGGTGGACTCCCTCCTTCTCAGTCTCTTCCACAGGCTCTCTTCCTTGCGTAAACCTTACGGTCCTTGAGTTCTCTCTCCCAGCCCCTCTTCTTCTCCACACCCTTACCTGGCCCGTCTCATCTGCTCTCAGGACGTGTGTTCACCAGATCTGCAGACAGAGGCCAGGCCTGTCCCCTGTGTTCCTTACCCACGTCTATACCGTATCTCCCACAGATCTTTCACAAGCATATCAAATTCATCTTATTCAAAAATGAACTTACCCCTTCTCCCCTCCCAAGTCTGCTCCCTTTCCTGAGTTTCTCATTTCAGTGGCACCAACATCTACCCAATGGCTAACCAGAAATAGGGAAGTCATCCTCGACATGAGCCTCTCCTGCACTCCCACATCCAATCACGCACGTCCTGACAACTTTTAACTCCTAAGTATCTCTCAAATCTGTCCTCTTCTCCTATTGTAGGATACCATCATCTGCTGCCCAAATTACAGCAACAGCTTCCCAACTGGGCTCCCCCCGATCTATTCTTACTGCCTGTGAATACAGGTCTCAGCTAATGATCTTCCTTAAGTTCCTATCTGCCTACATCCTGCTCAGCTTAAACCCGTTAATGGATTCCCACTGTTCTTAGGAAAAAAGCCTAAACCCTTTACTAGGTATCATAAAATCTACTTATCAATTCTAACTCTATCTTAAACTCTCTGCACTAACAATATTACAACATTTTCCATTTCTATCTTGCTGACAATGCTCCCAACATCCAACAGAATACCTGGCACCTTGTAGATGTTCAATAAATATCTGTTGAATGAATACAGTAGTCAATTAGGTGGGGGGAGGGTAGGCGAACTTAATATTTAACACAAACTCAAATCTTCAAATATACAAAAGTACTAAACATGTGATTCAAATCCTTGGCAAAAGCTTAACAAAAATATCAGATAGAGTTTGCACAAAATTATTAGCAGCTCAAGGTCAAGGACCTTGAGGTTAGCTATTAAAGAGAAAGAAGGGAAACACAGTCAAGCAAGCAGTGGTGCTCACTGTCACATGCTACACAGCATGACTTGATTCCGCAATACTTAATGTATGAGCCCCATTGCCCATGGCTGAGAGGAAACTCAAGAAGAACAGGGTAGGGGGCCTACTCAGGAAAACACACAAAAGAGCAGGGGCCAGTGGGAGTCAGGCCTGCTCCACAGGGTCAAATAAACCCTAAGGAATAAAGACCAATTATAGGTAAAAAACAAAACGGCATAGTTATAATAGTTATAGAAACTCACTTGGCACACGATGGTCTGGAAGGATCTTTTTGAAACTTTTGTTTTTTATTACTTACATTTTCCCTAAAACTCCACTAAGTTACCGCCATTCTGGAGCTTTGCTAACAGAATAGGTCAGTAGGCTCCCAACTACCGTCACCCACTGAAAAGTCAAAGGAGAAATGGAGTCAAGAAAAAATATGCAAAGGCAATGGAATTAAGGCCATTTTAGCTTAAAACCATCACTGAAATGGAATCGGTAATCTAATTAGGAAGGAGGGGTGATGCAGGCAGGCTGTCTTCAGCCTTTCAAGCCTCAGAAGGTCTTGATGTCTGGATGACAAATAAAAAGCTACTATGACTTCTGTGACCCCATGACGGATATGTTATCTATTAAGCATTAAAAGAAATCTTTTCCCTGGAGGAAAGAGAAAGTCTAAGAGGAATCCAAGGATGCTTGAAGGGCAGGAGAAAGCCCGCAGCACAAAAAGAAAGCAACCTCCAAAGGACCCAGGACCACGGGTGAGAAAACTACTGCCGTGAAGAGACACAAGCAGCCTGACCACATGGGAAACTCATCAGGGCATGAGAAAAGGGCAGAGGACCCTCCAGTCACGGATGGTGATGCCACCACACCAAGAGCCACAGCCCACCATGGAGCACGGTGTGTCAGGTCTGTTGAGCAGGACCTTACAACAAACACTAGGAAGAGGGGACTGTTAACTCCCTTTTACACAGCCTAAGACATAGGTACAGAAATACAAATTTTGTCAAAATTTATAAATCTAGTAAGTGATAGGACTGGGACTTGAACTCAGGTCTGCCCAATTTCAAAATCAATGATGTTCTAGGGCGGCCGGATGGCTCAGTTGGTTAGAATGCAGGCTCTGAACAACAGGGTGGCCAGTTCGATTCCCGCATGGGCCAGTGAGCTGCGCCCTCCACAACTACAGTGAAGACAATGAGCTGCCGCTGAGCTGGAGGGGCAGCCAGATGGCTCAGCTGGTTAGAGCGCGAGCTCTCAACAACAGGGTTGCCGGTTCAATTCCCGCATGGGATGGTGGGCTGCGCCCTCTGCAACTAAAGATTGAAAACGGCGACTGGACTTGGAGCTGAGCTGTGCCCTCCACAACTAGATTGAAGGACAACCACTTGGAGCTGATGGGCCCTGGAGAAACACACTGTTCCCCAACATTCCCCAATTAAAAAAAAAAAACACAAAAATCAATGAAGTTCAGCTTGAAGTACCACTTCTAATTCCTCACTTGTGAATAACTGTTGTTATGCAGACAGAAAAAGGGAGGGTCCACTTAAACACTCCTAGAAGAATCTGACAGTGAAGAAATTAGCTAGCAATACCACAATGAGCAAACGCTTTATCACTGACTTTACACTTGGATTAGCACAATAAATGCTTAATGGATGATGAGGACGATGTTTTGACTTATCATTCTTCATGGAGAAAATGAAACATGTTCTCTAGACCTGGATTCTACCATCACTGAACTTTTTACTATTAAGCCACAGGCATTCCTTTCTTAGTATTACTCAACAATAATTCCAACCTGAAAAAAAAGATCTTTTTGAAATGGCAAATGTTGACTTACTAGGTTCCCTAAGTCATCAGTAAGACTATTAACTAATACCAGGTAACTAGTAACATTGGTGTTACACCAGTTCTTATCATCACTGTACAAGTCTATCAAAACGTATCACATGTATTGAAGGAAGGCAAATTCTGTTATTCTGTCATTCAAATGTAGAGTTATGGTAGCAGGCATATCTAAAGGGGCCATTATTCCATTATTAAAATTGGAAACTGAGGCAAACACAGTGGGCTGGCTCACTTGTAGTGAGAGGCTAGAGAGCTAAATATTTCATACTGTCTAGACTGCTTTGCTGCTACCGTGTTTCCCTGAAAATAAGACCTAGCCAGATCATTAGCTCTAATGCGTCTTTTGGAGCAAAAACTAACATAAGACCTGGTCTTAGTTTACTATAAGACCGGGTAATATAATATAATATAATAAATATAATATAATACAATGTAATATAATATAATATTGGATCTTATATTAATTTTTGCTCCAAAAGACGCATTAGAGCTCATAGTCCGGCTAGGTCTTATTTTCCGGGAAACAGGGTATGGTCCCCTGTGTGACTTAGACTTTACCAATGAGACAGGCTCACAGGTGACTTTGATTTGGAACTGAGTCAGAGGAAAAAGAGGCCTAGGCATCCACGAGAAGCCATTTCTCTTCTCTATGCAGGAGCGGGTAGTGCTGGAGCTAGCAGCTCAAGGACTGTCTACCTAATTCAATAGCTTCCCACAGCAGCAGCCACAGCAGCTTTCTCCATTCTGGTAAGAGAAAATGGTTCTGGGGGTGGAGTGTCCTGCAGGCTCAGCCTGGAGCCTATTCCTCCAAACCTTCCAAGGATTCTGGAAGTACTCACCCCCTGGATTAAAGCTACTTCAGCTTTAACTCTCCAGAGTAGATTTTGTGTCTAATACAGGAAATGTGAGCAATAACAAGAAGCTCATAACTTTTACTAGTTTATTAAATTCATAAAATATTAAGTAGAAAATGCTTAAGCCACAAAGCACAAAGAAACAAACTCAATTTATTTTAATTATATTTTGGTATAATATCATTTGGCCTAGGGTAATTCATATAAACTATAGTATCACACAGTTTTATAAACCTAAACCTACACTGTAATTTACCTCATTCATAAACATGAGATAACTTGACCTACTTTCTAATGTATTCAGCTCCTTCTTGTCTGTAAGAATCAGCAGTGACATTTTAAAAGTTGGTTTAATAATTTCCATTATATGAAAATGCATTTTTCATTGATGTCATCTTTGATTTTCCTCCCACAAACAAAATACTGTTTTTTCAACAGTTAAGCTGCAAGTGTTATAGGAAACAAGATGCACACGCCGGCTGATTCAAAAGGTTCACCACGCAAATGGGGCTCAAGATTGGGTTTCTTGATGGGGGATGAGGGTGGGAAGAGAAGGAGGCAGCAAAGAATGAAATTATTTTGCCCAAGTCCACACAATGTGAGATGGTGGATTTGGCTCTCTTTGTACGTCACCTGTGGGAAATTAGAGAGAACAGCTTTGAAAAATAAATACAAATGCCATATCAAATAATATAATGCTCCCCTGCTTTCCACTAATTCTCCAACCTCAGGTAATAAAGAAAAAAAAAAAGAGAAGAAATCCACTTCTATTCCCACAGCCACCTTCCAACACATCCACTTTGCACCCACCACCAGCCTCCTGAACTCGGGCTCCTTCCTTCTGACAAAGCCCTCTATAATTCACTGTTGATAATCCTTTCAGAGCAAGGATTTCCAGTGTTCAAGAATGTTCTATGGCTCTCAAATGCCCAGAGCAGAGTCTGGCAAACTATGGCCCACAACTAAGAATGGTGTTTACATTTTTAAATGGTTGAGGAAAAAATCAGCAAACAAAGAATTACATTTCATGATGAATGAAAATTATGAAATTCAAATTCCAGTGTCCATAAATCTGGTTTCATTGGGACACAGCCACACTTATTTATTTACAAATTGTCCAAGGCTGCTTTTTGTACTCCAGCAGCAGAGTTGAGTAGTTGCAACACAGATGGTGGCCTAAAAATATTTAAAATCCGGTCATTTACCAGAAAAGATAGTTAACTCCTGGCCTGGAGTGTCAAATCCACAGCCATTGGCCTGGCAAAGCAGGTCATGAAAACCCGGATTTAACCAATTTTCCTAAGCCATATTTTCTTGCTTCCGAAGACATAAAGTCTACTCCACTGAAAAGTTCTTCTTCATTTCTCCCAAACAGTCTCCCTTTCCTGCTCCAAAGCTCTGTTCAATCTCAACAGCTTGCAGACACCCTTCTCTCTCTTCATAAAAGGAGTCATATCATACATATATCTAACTTACATGAGGGTGATTTTAAGAGTGCCCAAGGCTATTCAGTACAGCACGATTTCTAATAGTAAAAGATGGAAAACAACCAAATGTCCACCAGTAGGGCATGCTGAGTAAATTAGAGCCAATCCACACCGTGGAGGGGGGCGCAGCTGTGTGAAGGGGTGAGGATTATCTCTATTCACCCCTATGAAACAAGCCAAAAGAGATGAAGTGAAAAAAGCAAGGTGGAGAGAAATCTGTACAGCACACTATTGTTTATCTAAGAAGGGCGGGGAGAAATAAACATGAGAGCACACACACATTTTCTATAAATCAAAAAAGAGTGCAAGGATAAATCATATTTTTTTTCCAATTGCTACATATGGCGAGAGAGGAAACAGGGTGGAGTGGGGACTGGGGAAAAAGCAAACAGCCCTGAATATACCTTACGTTACAGATGAGACTTGGAAACCTTGACAATATTGTGCAAAATTATTGAAATTTAAATTCAAAGTGGGAATCTCTAAAAACAGGAAAAAGAAGTAAAATGAAACCAATGAACCTAACCAAGTATCCAGTTGCTGGCACAATCACAGAGATTATTCCAAGTATCTTTTGAAGAGTCTGTTGTGTGTCAGCAGAGATAGTGCAGATAAAAAAATATGACAGTATCACTGAACTGGGATTCTGGGTGGATAAAGATATGAAGCTGATGAAGTAAGTAAAACTCTGTACCATATACCTGAATTTCACTTGGAAGTGTTAGTATAAATTATCAGTTTTACCTCTGTACACACACACACACACACACACACGCACACACACACACACGTGAGCACGTATACACATAAATACATATTCCCTAGTTTGGTCCACTGATAAGATCTAGAATCAATGATAAATCCAGTAGCAAGAAACATTCCTAATATCTACATTGTACCTTCTAAATATTCAAAGGGACCTGGACTCCTTAAAGAAGTGATGAATATAAGTCTGGAGTAAGAAATGAATAAGACAAATCCTGTAACATTTTGTTGTATCTTAGTATGTTTCTATACTTTCTCATATAAGTTATGTCAAAAAGACTCAGGATTTAGTTTCCACTGGTCAACTTGAGTTAGTTTCCACTGGTTAAATATGAGATAATTTGAGGAGCAATACGAATATTAAATTGACATGAATCAATTATTCACACTGAAAAAAAAATCCAAAACTAAATAAATAAAACCTCAGTGATCACTTTAGAGGATACTGATAGGAAAATCATTGTTTTGGAAACAAAGGGAAAAGTCACAAGCATTTATCCTGACTTTCCTGTATGAATCTCAGGGTAAATAAATAGTTGAGATTGAATTTTATTTTTATGTTAAGTATTCTCGTATATAAATAAGGAAGGAATGACAGAACTGGACTATCATTATTTTGCAATCACTAATGAATTAAAGAATATAGGCAATGATCATTAATGACAAGTATTATTGCAGAACGAGCGACCACCACTCACTATGTATTTATTAACGAAAATAAACAGATTGCCTATGATGTATGTAGTCTTGGGGTGGGGGAATACAAACTTGAGATTGTGTTCTCACAAACTTGAGAACTGAAACTTGAGATTTAACTAACAAATCATAGAAAACACAAGGAACAGAGGAACGTGTTAAGTGGTACCATCAAAGCAACAAGTATCACAATTCAGATTGGAAAACCCCACAGCATAGTTTCTCACCCTCAGCACTATCGACATTTTGGGCCAGATAATCCTTTGTTACGAGGGTCTGTCCTGTGTATTGTAGGGTATTTCACAACATCCTTGACCTCTACCCACTAGATACCAGTAGTGTTCCCCATTTGTGACAACAAAAAATGTCTCCAGAAGTTGCCAAATGTCCCTATGTGGGGAAGGGGATCATCCCCATTTGAGAATCTCTGCTCTAAAAGGACAAACAACCCAGTTTCCTCAACAAACAAATCATAAGCTGGGGGAGGGGGGAGAATGATGGAGGGGGCTCTATAGATTAAAAGAGAATTAGAGACATATCATTCAATTGCAATGCATAAACTTCATTGTTGGACTGACCAGGAGATAGGATAACCCATGTCTGACGTGACATCTTCCCAAAGGATGTTCAAGAACAATTTTGTGTCTAAGGGATTTTTGCCTTAAGCGCTGAACTTAGAAGTTTACCCCCAAGTAAGGTATGAAACTGTACTCATCCCGGAAAGAGCCCGAGTCCCTTCCAGCCCTAAAGAGCCCACCTGAGACCTTCATTCTCGGCGACAGAAAATAAACTTCTACCTTGTTTAACCCACTGTAGTTTACAGTCTTTTCCACTGTAAGCAGCAAAACTTACATCAATTAATCCAAAAATAAATGCTACTTTCTCGTGAAGCCCTACTCTATCCCATTAGAAATATCCCCTTCTTCCTCTAAACTTACTCTCTTCTGCTCATTTGTCATAGACACATCTGTACTGCATTCTGGAAATGTGTAGACAAAATAGAACAAGGCCCATGTCATTATAACTTCCAATGCCAATTTGCACTTCCTTGTTCGGGGTATTGAATACGCTTCCCTGAATCCAAACTTCTGAGAAGAGCAGCCAATGGAGAGGACCAGAGCCTCATTTTCACACAGCTCGAACCCTGCACCTGCATCCAATTTTCCAAAGACACAACAGAACAAACTGAGCATACTGGACAACCCAGATCCCTGGAGCCAAAAGTTCTCCTGCAGGGGAGAGTGAGTCATTCTTCACCATTAGAGGTAAATAAACAGAAGAAGATATAATGTATTGGGGGAATATTTAGGATCTGGTAACAAAACATTTTTTAAACTTCATTTAGTTCCCTCATTGCTGAAGGGTCTGGTTCTATCCCAGTCTTCTAGAAGCCACATTTCTAGGTATGGGGTAAAACTTTGATCAAGATTGAAATTGTCCTAATAGATTTGTCCCTCGAAATCACTTTTGCCCAGGTGTCACTGGACTTGTACCACTGCGAGGATTAGTGATCTTTGTATAATAGAACCAAAAACATTTCACATAGATCACTACTCTGCTCAGTGTTCTTACCTACTCTTACAATCAATCAATCAATATCAAAATTTAAAACAAAAATTGCCAAGTCAGAATTAATCATTGCAAGATGATAGCAGGATAACCTTGAGCTGCTTATCAAATTTAAATGTGGAAAATCACCTTTCGTCACCACTGCAACAAAATAAATATTGACCCCTATCTAGTCACTAAATCCTGACTTCACTAAAGCTAGTTATCTCCTCCATAAGTAAGGCCCATCTCTGAAGATTTCCCTGTCAGTCAATGCTTATTTGAGGGAATAAACATAAGTAAGTGAGATGTTTGGAGAATAAGCACTATTTGCACGGAGGCAGCACCTGGTAACGCTGCCACTGTGACCCAGCAGAAGAAGGAGGAGCGCCATCTACAGCCACTGACCCGATGAGAGCACCTTCATGGAGAGGCTGCTGGTTCCGCTGCTAAAGCTTCCCTGGGGTCTGCACCGTGAGGAGGGAGCAGCCCAGGGAGGGCAGAACGCCAGCACTGTGTGGGCGTTCCAGGGACCACCTGCCCAGGGACCCCGCCATCCATCTGATCACTATCATCATGGCAACGTACTCACACAGTTCTACCAGAAGATGTCTGCAGACCACGGGGGTCATGAGAGAAAATGAAGCGTTAAAAGCAAAACTTGATTGTTCTACTTCTTTACTTCTTCCATCCTTTCTTCTAAACTAACTATCAAAGCACACCACACATATTGAGTATTCAGATAATCAAATGTACCTGACTCACACATATACTTCAGGTGCTAAGAAAATACCTAGATCAACAACCACCGCTGACAAAGCACCTTTCCAACTTACCAGCAGGGCTGAGGAGGAAGCCCTATTTCTCACTTCAAATTCACAAAGGGAACATGAAGTCGGTAAGGACACTCCCATTGGCAGCCACAGGATTCTGTACAATGAGCTCCTGGCCACACAGCACAGCCACAAGGATGAGGCTGGAAATGAAGCAGAGCCGCAATAATTTCCTGGGGGAAGATGGTGGTCTGTTGAGGAAAGTTGCAAGATGTTCCAGAGACAGAAGCCTTTTCTAACCTATGAAACCACAGTGGGCACCATGGCCCCACCCACCCCAGGATGTAAGAACCACTTCCCAGTGGAGGTCTTGGAGGCCTCGTACGAAATGTCAATGACAACATCTGTTCCATGGGGCTGGTGTGAGGATTTCAAAAGATACCAGGCCTTAAGTACTTAGGTGCCTAACACGTCAGGTCCTCAATAAATGACGGTTAATTTCAAAGACTGGGCTACTGCCCCTTCAGAGACATTCTGTTTTTCAAACAGTAGGCACACGCTTTTCCTGGCCATCAGCATTTAGTCCTTAGTGCCAACAGCACACTTATAGATCAAACTATTCTGGCTGAAGGTGGAGTATGGAGGGCGGTGGGAGTGACACCTCCAAAAATAAAGTGGGTTCCTAGGAAAGATGGGAAGACAAAGTCTAGGAAAACTTGAGGCTGCATTCAAGACACCTGGTGTCATGTGAAAGGGAAAATCCATTCAAACATGCTCCATGGAGGGGCCAAGCTGTGAGGACATCAGGCTCAGTGAAGAACAAATATAATCCCACCACACAATTTGGCTGCCATGGGAACAGCAGCTATCTGATTGTAACAAATTAAATGTTGCTTCTTTGTTTTAACATTTAGAATCAAGTTATAGATAAATCATGGAAGCGATTACTGGAATTAAAGAACAGAATATAAATATTACCAACTATCAGTATATAAAATTAAAGGTACAGCTGCCCAAAGTGGAGAGAATGAATGAGGTGGGGGCTGGTTAGACAAAAAATAGTGTCTCTAGGACACAGGCCAAGAAGCAGAAGAGGCTGCATGTCATCTGAGGGGTACACGGAAGGACTAAACGCATGAATCCGTGTTGGAGGAAGGGAGACAGGGACGGTCAGAGGGAGCTAATCAGCTCTCACAAGATACCAAGAAACTACCTTTAAAATCAATCAAGTGAGAAATGGTGCTGCAAGCGTACGTTTGGAAATCCCCACAAAAGCAACCAAGATGATCGACAGAAGAAAAAAAAATGAAGGCTAAGTGAAGGAGGTAGGGTAAGACATGTTGCTTTTCGTTATAAACTGTTCTGTCGTTTTCTATTTTTAGCCATTAGCATACATCACTTTGACTTAATTTTTTAAAATAAAAGATCCTCTATAAAACGATTGTTTAGGTCACAGCAGGACTTTACTCAACTTTAATCAGGCCTTACAGTGGTGTGTTGAGACCATTGCAGCTGGCCTTACGGTGTGTTTAATCTTAGTAAAGTCATGTTTAAACTCTACAAGTGCACTAGTCATTTTATGGCTCCGGAAAGCTGTCCAATTCTGATTTGTTGTAAACAGAATAGAATGGCTTTGATGATCATTCTAGGTCTTCAGAATATAGGACCTCATGGCTAAGAAATAAAGAAGAGTGATTTTTAAAGGTTCACACTCCATAGTAGCATAGTTGAATGTAGGCACAAGTATTCCAGAGCCTTTGAGTCCATGAAATCCAATCAATGCTTAGACAGAAAAGGCTCAAATCGTGAGTTCTATAGGAGGGCTTTTTAACTTTGAAAGAAATTAACTGATAAGAGTAATTAGACAAAAAGTTTAAGGAAAACAGCACATTCTATTATGGCCATGGATTAATCAGTTTAATTATGAAAAACAATCTGGAAATTGTTGTTGTTCTTCTGAAACATTTACTAAGCACAGACAGCAGTAAGGATCCCAACTCAGGTCCTGGAACCCTGAACAAGGAGATGATGCTATTTAGGACTCCCCGCCACTCAGGGAGTCAGCAGTGGAGGAACCCAGTGGCAGTGCCCACAGTAAACAAGCAGAGTAATCCAAGGAATCCAGCTAATGGAGCACAGCAGGAAGACAAAAGTGCATAATGGATTACATTTTTAATGAAGAAAAGTAAGCACAGGAACAACTTATCTAAGGCAGTACTGACATCACTGCCTTTAACTGACTGATACAGAATGACAAATAGCCATGTGGATCCTGCTTTGAATTGTCCAGATTCAGTAGCTTCCCTAAACAGCAGTGGGAACTCAAAATTCCCAGAGAGTCCAAAACAATGTTTCCCATTTAAAACCGGTTTTTAAAATATTTTTCTTACAAGCCTACAGGGAAAGTAGAGATAAGTTCGGAATACTGTCATTATTCTCAAATCTGGACTACACCGCGAGTCATTAAGGACAACACTAAACAAATCATTTCTCATATGCCCGCACCCCCATCTACTCCTTCTCTCTCTGTCTCACATGCAGGCCTGCAACCCTTTAAAGCATCATGTTTAAAGCAAATTCTTAATTGCTCATCCCTACAAGATTTCACCCAGGATAGCTTGGCCTTCTGAAAGGCTCACATGATTGATCGATTACATTGTTTATTCATTAAATTTTACTCAGACTTGGACTGGCCCAGATCCCTTAAAGCAATTCTCCTTCCTCGGGTTTATTTCAAAATAAAAGCTCCTGCTAGCATTTCTTCATGACTTTAGACACTTTCAGAAATGTCAAGATTTCAGGTAATCTCTCATATTCCTATATTCTTAAGACAAATGTTTCTGTTGTCATTGTTTGACATAGCTTCTTCCTTTAAAAAAAAAAAAAAGGCAGTGAAATAAATATCTCTGGGGTAGAAACAACCCAACTGAAGCATATAAATGAGGCAGTAAACCCAGAGCTGGTTGACAGAGGGAACACACCAGGTAAATCTGCCAAATTTCATTTGAGTTTCCCAGAAAATAGGCATGTTAAAACAAACAAAAGCCAGAAATCACCAAGGGAGGAATTCTAAAGCACTGAACCACCATGTTCTAATCCATGTAGACCACAGTATAACTTCACAGAACTTCCAGAAGCAACTGTGATTAAGTAGGCATTTTGGAATAGGTGGTATTACTGTGCCTTCCTCCCCTCATTTGACTGTCCTACTATTTCAACCCATTATGGCCTCTGTCCTCCACCCATCCGACACCTCACACACATTCCACACTCCAAGGAGAAATAAATGGTAAGTCTCGTTTTCCGTTCTGTACAGACCCACAGCATAGGAATACACCTGGCATGCTCCTTTTAGATCTGAAAACTTGGGAAAGGTCTGTATCTGATGTGCTTCCTGTCCAGTGTGCCCGGGGCCCTTCAGGCAGACCAGACCACCCTGCCTTCTGCAGGGGCTCAACGTACAGCATCCTAGGATGCACAGGATGCTAGGATGCACAGACGATCCCAGAGCAGACAGCTCCTTTACTCTTCCCTGTCCCGTATACATCTGATCCCACTGCCCTCAGCTCAGAACTCTTGGCTGTGCCCTCAACCCCTACATCCCAGCCTTGCACTCCTTCGCAATCAGTCTTTGCACTGGTCTCCCTGGAGTTACACATGCAGCCTGCCTCATCCCTAGCTTTCAACATCCCCACGCCACAGGCGGACCATCCCCAGAGTCTGCCTACAATGGTGCGAAGGGAAAATTGTGTATACTTTTATGCGACAGCTTAACCACGATCAAGGTGCATTTTTACATTGATGATAAGGTGGCTCACAGCTAAATTTAACTTGTACAGGAATGAGCCATTTTTATTTGGGTTTCCCAGCAGAACAATCCCTTGTCTTCTGTTTGACCTCAGACCTCTCTTCGTTCCAGCATACTAGTTGTCACAGCACTTTCTGGAAATAGCCACTATCCAACTAGAGTATATTTCTTTTCTGCTTCAGAGGAGTGATACAGTTTTAGAGGCAGAAAAGCCCTGAGCAGTCATACACCCCAAAATTTCACAAATGCCAGTACACAGGCCTGTGCTGGCTCGTTCACGGCTAACGCTCACTGGTCAGCAGAGCAATGAGAAAGAGGCGGGAAATGAAGAGCGTTTTTCATCGTGCTAAATATATACAATCGAAAGACAAACTTATGACATCCTAATTTTTAATATTAAAATATTTCTTCCACCATGAAATGATGTTAGTAGGTGAAAGTTATTTTTTGAAAATAAATCTTTAATTATGGAAAGGTCTAAACACAAAATAGAACACCATAAAATATATAGTGAACCTTCATGCGTGCATCTCGTTTTAACAATTATCAACTATGTTTACATACAGCCTCCAAAACGTAGTAAAAATTGGTCCTGAAATTCAGTTTTCCTATTCACAAATTCTAAAAGTGTAGGAACGAGGTTGGGCCAACCCTATACATTTTGGAAACTAGCATAGATTAACTAACCCTTACCCAGTTGGGATCACGCAGCTGCAAACAGGACAACCAAAGGCGGAAACCAATAACCTATAACCAAAGTTTACTTTTTCTCATGCTAGAGCAATTGTGTGCCATCCTTGGAGAGCTCCAGGAACCACCAAACGGTTCCAGTGCAGAGACTCTAGGAAATTTCTAAATTAATTCTTTATCCAGCACTTAAAAAACAAAAAAGGTTTATGAAGCAAACATATGTGAATGAATGAGAATTCATGCAATAAAGTAAAAAACCAGCTACTCACCCCCTCTTTCTAGGCCTCCATCATCACCCCACCAAACTACCAAGTAGAATATCAAACTGAAACAGAAGTAATAAATAAGACCAGCAGGTCCACTGCTGTCTCACAAAACCATGGTGAAAAATTAAACAAGACAGTACAAGTGATAACGTTTTAACACTTTTTTAACACTGGACAAATGCAGGGGGTGGCCAATTGATAAAAATGAAGTATCTTCTTTGAAGGACTCACCTAAATTCTCAGTTTATGTAGAGTCGATTTCCCTGAAGATATCCTGAAGCATCTGAGAAGCCTTCACCACTACCTAAAATAATAATAAAAATCATCAGAATCAAGCAATGTTACAGACGTCAGTTTTTTGAAAGATAAAAAGACCCTCGATCTATACATTTGGTCATTTCCCCCCACACAAAGCAGGAAAGGAAATAACTCAGGAAACAATGAATTTCCGTTGCAACACATGGGCTGGGAATTTTCTTTCCCAACAGGGAATTGAGGTCCCAAGACACTTATTTCGAAGACCAAAATTATGTTACTGTTGGCAAAGAGGCAAAACACATGATTTTCTTCCCTGTGGTAGGAATGCTTAATGGCTTTGAATTTAAACAAAGACCAAATATATACATCCCCCACCCTGCCCCCACCAATGTTTAAAACAAAAATCCCAGGCGCTGTAAATTAGCTTACATGAGCTCTTCTTGTCTTGTTCACTTTTTTCCTACTTAGTTCCTTTTACACAACTATGAAGCGGTCCCTTCTTGCTTCAACTGTTCTCACTTCATTCCCAGTTCTCTGAGGCATTGAAAACTGACCATTTAACAGCTCACTCCATGAAAACCCAACTGAAGCAGAGAAGCACCATAATCAATTATAGAAATGAACGAATTGAGCCAGCCACTGCTAACAAACAGAAGTCTGAGTGAGAACATACATATATATGAATCACTGACACAAAATAAACATCCAGATATAGAACCAAGTATCCCTAGGAAACAGACCAAGCACATGTAATCAGATCTGGGTAGGTACGTGAGAGTACTGTGTTTCCCCAAAAATACGACCGGGTCTTATATTAAGTTTTGCTCTAAAAAATGCATTAGGACTTATGTTCAGAGGATGTTATCCTGAAAAATCATGCTAGGGCTTATTTGCTGGTTAGATCTTATTTTCAGGGAAACACGGTACTTAATAAATAGTGTTAGCTTGCTATTTAGGAGGAAGGAAAAATCTAAATCTCTTCCTACTTGTGAAAAAAATCAAGTAAAAATAGACTCAAATGATGACTAGAAGAACATGCAGATGAATAGTTTTATAATATTATAAGGATAGGAAAGGCTTTTTTAAACATGATATCATGACATCAAAATCTGAAACTATAAAGGATTGAGACAGCTGGCTACATTTTTTTTTTTTAATCTCAAATGTATGAATGGAAAAAACAAATAAAAATAAAAAAGAACAAACACCAATGTTTTGGTCAAAAGATAAAATAAGAAATTAGGTAAACTATTTATACAAGAAACTTATAAGATGATGCTATCTTTATTATACACAAATGTGTTAAAAGCCAATAAGGAAATTAATATTCCCCTCAAAATGGACAAAGCAAATTAATAAACTTTCCATACGAGAAGAAATAGCAATGAACACATGGAAAGATACTCAACTATACAAATAATGAAAAAACACAACTTAAGAAAATTGAGATGTTATTTTTCACTTGTCTAACTGACATCTTTACCAAAGACTGACAATAGCAAATATTATGGATATCTCATGATGTGGCCCCTTAAGCAATTATGTCAACATGTAAAATGGCATACCCTCTGATCCCGCAATCCTAATTCTAGGAAGTTATTCCAAGTAAATAACTGTGCAAGCAGAAAGTTGGATATACAGAGCATTGTTTATAGCTATGAGGAAAAAATAGTATGTGCTCTAACACAAATAGGAAACATGTTAAATAAACTAGACACTGAAAATAATGGAAGTTTATCATTATTGATATGAAAAGATATTCATGATATACTTCCGAGTCAATAAAACAGAAAACCATAAATAGTTGAGTCCCTGTGCACATGTTCCTGGATGTCCTCAGAAAGGTCTAGAAGGATGTTTATCAAAATAGTTATGATTACCCTTTATTATCAGAATTTTAGAGAATTTTTACTTTGCTTATACTGTTAGAATTGCATGTAATGAGCATGAATTATTTTCCAATGAATACAATGGAGCTATTTTTAAATCTCATGCTCAGGTGTAAAGTGACATACTGCACAGATTTCTACTTTCCTTTCTGCCAGATTTTCTCTTAGTGAGGTTTGTATCACACATGTGCTTGTAGTGACACATGTCATCTCTGTGTCCTGATCATTCCCCAGGGCCACTTCATCCTTGCCTTTGGGTCCCCAAGACAGACCTGCATCCTTCTTATAATTCCTTTTACTTAAGCTAGCCCAAATGAATTTGTCACCTGTAACCAAAGGAGTCCCATTAATACAGTGCTGCTTTTTATTTTCCACCTTCTCAATCATTCCATCCCATTTTAAAGCAGAACAATATATTCTGCAATCAGATTAATGAAGATTTACAATGTGGTATAATGTTTATGACTTAAGCTGAAGTAATTGAAGCAAGAAGCCCAAAGCGAGTATACCAAAGGCAAAAAAACTGTTTCAAGGGACAGGTAGATTTATTCCTAATAGGAGAACTGATGAAAAGACTATTTGAATAAGAATATAAACAAAGCGGACATACTTGTCCAGATGGGCCATTTTTTATGGTTAAGATATTCCCCATTATAATATTCTTAACCACTCCACATACTTATTTTGGGTTATATTTATATATGAAAAGTTTTTTTTTTCTATGTGGACTATAAAATACAAAAACGTATTCCCATAATGGGCCCATTATATTCAATTTATCTTTAGCAAACAAATTTATTTTTCTCATTGCCCTATTTTTAAAGGTTCAGAAGTTCCATGTAATACATGAATCCTCATACTACCATAATTATAAACCTGGCTAAAAAGCCATAATCCCTTGTAGAAGTACAAGTCCCTCAATAGGTATGTTGGACGTAAAGTACAAATCGATTTAATCCCTTTATCTCCTGGAGGCTCCCTCTCTCCCCCAAAATCTCCCTCGGTGGTAGACAATGGACAAGAACCAGTATCCAATTTCAGAGCGAAGAAATCCTAGGACTTAACTAAGTATCTCTATCTCCGGGGCACAACTCAGTCAAACACACAGGCCACCCATTGCCAGCCACTGTCCTCTGTTCTGACCCCTCCTCAGTGCAAGGGAATTTCTCTAAAAGGGACAGACAGGGAGCCAGGCAAGTCCATATTTGAGGCTGAAATGTATTAGGATTTATAAGGCCAAACGCTGCCTTTAGGGGAGGCATCAACACAGCGGTTCTAAGTAAAGGGATTGATCCTGGTTCTGTCATTTACTAGTCATTTGGCTTCAGGGTGCCTGTACTTCAGTTTCCTCCTCTGTAATAATGCCCAGAAACAGGGCTGTTGAGTAATCAGCAACGCTCAATCGTCAAACATGGTCTTGCTTGAGCTCCAGCTCAGTGGGAGCAGTGATGGAAACAGACCACTGTTGCCTGATCATAACAAGGTCCCTAGAGAATCCTCGGACGTAGTACCTCTCCATGGAGGACAGTTACCTCTTTAATAAACATGGATAAGACCCTTCCAATTAAATAGAAACTTCTTTTAAAGGTATCAGGAGTTAGTTATTTAAAGGAACCTTGCCTTAAATTACAGCAACATTCTCCAGATCATCATAGCATAAATCATTTGGCCGCTCCAAGGGTTATACCTGGAGTATTTCCAAAGTCACAGGTAGATGTGACCAAAAAACACCAACAGCTACTGGCTAAAATGCCTGTCACCAACAACAGGGTATTAGGGCAGGACTTTACTTTTGCATCCAGGCCACTTCCTACTTGCTTGGGACACTTTAACACACTTGTCGGAGTCCCACGTCTCTCACCACCAGAACAGAGATGGTAATATTTAGCTACTTCAGCTGTGGAAATGAAATGAGAGTGTACAGGTCAAGTTCTTAACATGGTGCCTGAAGTTCAGTAAGTATCCAGGAAATGGGGGACCTCTACCATCAACTATCATCTTAACAGCATTAAAGAAACAAAACAAATATTAAGTAATTGATTAAGACCATACAAGGGACTTTTTACTGAGGGTTTTATGGACTCTTCTTTTTCCACATTTCATTTGGCGTAATCCCCACAGGAATGTAGGGCCAAGTTGAAGGGTATCAGAGGTAGTTCAAGCAGGGAAGGGCCGACATGATGCACGTGGCTGAAATCTCACTAGGTAGTACAGATCCCGAGCGACCGAGAACACATTTGTCCTAAGATTTCTTCAAAAGGCAGGGAACAGTGTAACACCACACTCGAGCTTTGCCCTAACACCGTCTGCAGGAGCATAAAAATCAGAAGATGGGCCCATGTGAGCACCATCTCAAGGGTTTCTGCTGACCAAAGTTAACAAAAGCACCTTTATAAAAGACCAAGCAAAGCAGAAAAAGGCCCTAAATTTAGCTGAAGATAGTCCAGTGTACTGACTGCCCTTTAGCTTGAAGTTATCACTAACGTGTGACACGTTACAAATTGCTCAAAATCATAAAATCCAGGGAGGAAAGAAATAAACCAGTTAGTTCTTCAGTGGCCCTAAAATAGAGATGGAAAGAGCCAAAGAGAAAAAAAAGAGGGGAAATTTTGAAAACAAAATTCTCCCAACTTCCTCCAACTTCTACCACTTGCCAAGGATTTGTCTGATTTGTTTCCCCTGAAAACTTGAGTACTTTTTCATTGAAAGTACAGCTGAACAATTAGAGTCTAGCTCTCCTAGGTCAGGAGATATCTGACTCCAAGGGAAATGTCCAATTCTCTTTTCACGGCTCCCCCTTCCTAACTTTCCAACTAGAGGCTGGATGCTAGGGACTGCGGCCAAAGGAAACTCAACAAAGCACAAGCATGAAGCATCAATACCCAAGACATTCAGAGATGAGAAATAATATGCCACCTTGCCCTTTGCTGGACAAAGAGAAAAGCTCCAGAAATCCCTTTGTATGCCTCTAAAGGCAGCATTCTAGCAAACTAGGAAGTAAGAGGTATCACATGCAAAAAACAAACAAACAAACAAACAAAAACTTCTCAGTAGAAATGTGGGAAATGCTGGTTTAAAAAATTAAGAAGTTTCTCTAATGCAGAACATTTCAGGTACTTTAGTATGCTAATACAGTACTGATATGAATAAATGGCTCCAGCCTTACTGTACACAGATTCCTTCACATCTGTAGTCTGGTCTTGGGACATGTGCCCCACACAACACTTTGGAAACTGTTACAATTAGTTCTTTTACGCAAATGCTTACTGAAGGCTCACTTTACCCTACGCACTCACAATTACATGACTAAGCACATCGCCCCTAAAAAATCAGCTAATAGTGCAAACAGTATTGACACAAAGTCGTGTGAAACACTGTTTGCTATGAGGGCAAGTGAAATGCTATCATTATAGCGCTTTACATAACTGGAAAAAGAGGTCATTGTCTTATAACTAAGTTTCCCTTCTCTCAAAATTTTAAGCACACTTACAGTAACCCTTAATTAGTAATGAGGGTAACTAGAATTTAAACTTCATGAGAACAGGACTCTACTCAGTACAGGACTAGACCCTCAGCCCTGGACCTATGCAAGGATGCTCCACAAACACTTGACTATGTGAACAGAGGAATGAATAAATAAGCTTACAAAAGTGTAGCATTAGCTCATTATTTTATGAAATGTCCAAAAATACACACTCTATCGTTTTATATTTTAAGTTGACTTTAGAATGCTCACTCTAAAGTAATTCTTATATCTTTTTTCTCAAAAAGTTTTATTTTTTCCTATTTCACTCCCACCATAATCTCCCCATCCTGTGCAACAACCCCTGCTACACACACACAGACACACACACACACGCGCGCGCACGCGTGTATTTTTCCTTGTGACTTCTGGGTTAGAAAGAACTTTCTGTCTCCAGATCAAGTAACATATTCAGTACATTATTACAGCCAATTATTTTCAATAAAAGCCAAATTAACTAGCATTCAAAAGACTAGGAATTTCAATTAATCAGAGCTATGCAGAGATTCTCCTTTGGGAATAGGAAGAAGAAACACATTCATCTTCTAGAAGGCAACTATACACAAATAAGCTTTTATCGTCAATTTGCTGAAAAAAGCAACTGAGCATGGAATCCAGATATCAAGAAATATCCTATACCATTAATTTCAATGTTCTGAACATAATGTTTATAATAACGCTGAGATACAGAGGGAGATCTGATGGTTGCTAGATGGGAGAGGCGTGGGGATAAGGCAGAAGCAGAAGAAATTAGTCAGCATAAATTGGTAATTACAATATTGCCACGGGGATATGAAAGACAGTTTGGGGAATATAATCAATAATGTTGTAAAGATTTTGTAGGGTGTCAGATGGGCGCATCTTACTAGATGCTTGACCACTGCACTGTACACCTGAAGCTGAATAATACTGTATGTCAACTATAATTTTATATATTATATATATATATTTTATATATTATAGTTGACATACAATATTATTCAGCTTCAGCTTCAGGTGTACAGTGCAGTGGTCAAGCATCTAATATATATATAGTCATGGGATATGGAGTACAGCATAGAAAATACAGTCAGTGGAATTGTAATAGATATATAGGATGTCAGAGGGGTAGAAGATTGGGGAAGGGAGGTTATCACTTTGTGAGGAGTGAAATGTCTAACTATTACATTGTTTTGTACATCTGAAACTAATAATAAAAAAGAAAGAAAAAAGCAGAGATGAGAAGAATAGATTTGGATTGAAAGACAATCACCTAATAAATAGCACAATATCCAAAGCAGGTTTCAAGTAATAATAATAATAATAATAATAATAATAATAAAAAAATAGCCCTGAGATGTTGCAACATCTTCACATGAACAAATTAAAAAAACGTTTTTTGCTAAACTCAATTCATTATGACAAAATCTGATAATACAGTTTAGAAAAATGTGTAACGGTTGTGTTTTTTTAAGGGGAAAGGGACAGAAAGAGCAAGGAAATACAGTACTAATTTCACCTTGGTCATTCAGAAAATTGAATGAAACATACCCTTCTCCACCCCGTGCCTCCTACAAAGCAGTCGGTGGCCAGGGTGTTACTTGCAGTCCTCAGCGCGGAGCTGGGCTACATCCCCATCTGTTGCAGCAGTTCTGCCCAGTCTCACCTGTCTGCCAGCTACCTCCACCCCTGCACAGACACGGACAGGCATCTGAGCTGTGTCCTGAGCTCCCAGGCCACAGGGATCTCCAGGAACGGCTTCTTTACCTCCCTGTCCCTGCCCTAGAAGCCTGTGCTCCAGCACCAGAGTCAGCGCTCCTCCTGGAACCCTGCAACCTCCGAGCTGCTTCCCCTGTGGTGGCCTTTGACCCCCCAGGCCTAAGGCGCCCTCCCCACATCCCTAATCAGCTGGCTGCCCATGAAGCTCCACCTACTCCAGGAGGCTTCACTGCCATCTTTATCTCTTCATTTACCATATTATGTTGAAACAATCTATTTCAGTGTCTATACTCCCCACTAGTCGGTGAGCTCCTAGAGGGTAAGAACGGGGGCTTCCCCCATAGTTCCAGCCTAAGCTCAGATCACAGTACTTAATACACATTAAGTGCTCAAAAACATGAATGAAGAATAAATATATCTTGTTTAACAACTCCAAGACACTGGGGATGGAAGTAGAAGGCTTCAAGAGACTGGGTACAGCACCAGGGTCAAAATGGGATTGAGGTGTGTGTGTGTGTGTGTGTGTGTGTGTGTGTGTACATGCACACATATACTGAAGAGAAGGGGCTGCCTCATTCAAAGGGGCTACCTCATTCTATGGTCATCCTCCTGGTACTTGAAGGTCAAGGTCTCAGCTACAGTTCCCCCTTTCCTTTCTCGGTCTCAGGAATTGACTGACTACACACTCTTCTGCCACAAACCTTGTGTCTTTGAATAAGCTTCTCTCCTGTTTGGCCTGTTGTCTGTCACTCAGGGAAATACACCAATTCATATTTATGCCTTCTTTCCCATCCCCAAAGCTAACAAAGGCTTTATAAAGTATAACGATTAGAGAATGGGACAACAAGACTCCCTTTATAAGCTATTCCCCCGTCCCTAATCCCTAAAGCACATCTGTCTGCTATTCTCACTCATCCTGTCCTACTTGGACCCTGAAGAAGAGCACAAAGCCACACAGAAGACTGACAGTGCAACTTGATGTCACACAAATAAGTGTTTGTCATCACCTACTGAGCATTTCTTTCCGGAAGGTAAGACGCGGCGGTAAAGAGTGGAAGAACGTACATTCATACAGTGGAATATTATTCTAATGTAAAAAGAAATGAGCTATCAAGCCATGAAAAGACATGAAGGAAGCTTAAGTGCGTATTACTAAGTGAAAGAACCCAACCTGAAAAGGCTACATACTGCATGATTCCAACCATATGACATTCTGAAAAAGGCAAAACTATGGACAGTCAAAAGATCAGTGGTTGCCAGAGCTTAGGGAGGAGGGATAAACAGAATGTGCACAGAAGATTTAGAGGACAGTGAAACTACTCTGTATGATACTATCTATAACGGTGGATACATTTGTCCAAACACACAGGATGTACAGCACCAAGAGTGAGCCTTAATGGAAACTATGGACTTTGGGTGATAATGATGTAACCGTGTAGGTTCATCAATTGTAACAAACGTACCAGTCAGGTGTAGGATGTGAACAGCGGGGGAGGTTGCGCATGTCTTAGAGAATGGACATATGGGAACTGGCTGGACTTTCTGCTCAATTTTGTTGTGAATCTAAAACTGCTCTAAAAAAGAAAGTCTATGAAAATAAAAAATTTATGTCTATGAAAATAAAAACAAACAAAACCACAAGCAAGGAGAGAAGGGTGAGGTGCAGTGCTGTAAATGCCTCCCTGGCACCGAAACCAGAGAAACTCCCATAGGAGCCCTCTCCCCTGCAGGACAGAGCCCGGGGAGAGGCTCAGAGTGAACTTGGGCATGGCCCTGGGAAGTGGTGATGGAGGATATGGGGTCCTCCTGGCCAGCTGGACATCACTGGCCTATATCAGAGGAGTCAGGTGGGACAGTGGCTGCCCACACAGAGCTTCAACCTGCTAGAACTGACCCTGAGAAGTGGTATCACTTTTATTCTTGCTGCCCCCTCAACCTTGAATTTGAGGGCTTCGCCTCCATACTAGCACCTGGAGAACTGCTTCTACTGTTCAACAATCCAGCTGAAGGACATGAGGACGAATAGGACTGCCTCAAGTGGTAAACCGTCTGGTTTTCCTGACCAGTGGAAAAATCCATCAAGTGTAATGGAATATCCCAGGGCTGCCTCGGGGAGAAGGGGTGGACATCCCATTCATGAGATGCTAACCTCCTGTGAAAATGCGTACTGGTTCATTCCTCCAGCCCTCCAAGCCTGGTTACCTGGGTGCTGTAAGTCAACAGAGGACTGTATAAAAGACATGGGAACAAAGAATCAAGGAGCACCATGAAATTTTATCAGCCTCTGGGTAACCTAAAATAGGTATCACAAACAAAAACATGGGTCATTTGGGAAGATGGTTTGGCTAATCAAGAACAAATTAGCTGCTCAGGTATACATAATGTGGCAATCAGGGACTTACTTTTTATAAATAAGAACCTGTTGTCACTTGACTCTGATTAGCAGCTATTGTATCCCTCAACGTTCGTATTTCAAAAGCAATTTTGCTGCCCTAGTATCTCTTACTATATGCCATCTGGTCTTCATAAATTGCCACCTGATATATTTTCCAAAAGGCTAAATCCCTTTTCTCTCTCTTTATCCAGCCAATGGTTTTGATACATTTTATTCAAAACCAAAACACGTCCCAACCCACACACAAACAGTTCTTTTGTCATTGAAACTTTCTCTTCCTTGTAGAATGTTTCAAAAATTAATTCTCCTTAGCTATACATCTCCTTCTTCTCATCCCCGTTCTGCTTTCCAAGCTCCCCCTTTTCCAAGCTTCCTTCCTTCCGTGAAGCTCCCCCGTACTCTTGCTGTTCTCTGAATTTTCCTGGCTCTTGTAGATTTCTCTGCAGAATTTGCTGATTCATCATATTATGTTGTACTCCTTCTAATACCAGATCCGCAGTGTTCTATGACCACGGCAGATAAGGTCTACTCAAGTGCCCAGCACAGAGCCTGTTGCTGGGTCACCCAAGGCCAGTAGTATCCTGTGCCCTTAAACGCCTGCTGAGTGAACACAGGCAACGGGGGAGTCCTCTGGGCCTCACTTCCCTCCACAAAGGGCAGAGAGGACACCTTCCTAACAGGCTGACGCAAGGACCACATGAGCATAAGGCCTGAGGTGAAACATGCCTGCAATAAATACAGACTTTTTTCTTCTCCCCGTGTGTGACCTTTTGGCTCTCTAGAATAAAATCTCTGTGAGAGCAAGATCAGGACTCACACCTTTCCTGTATTCCTTCAAGGCATTTTCACAGCATGGAATATCCAAGAGATGGTTTTAAAATAATGTTTTCAAGTTAATGGCCTAGTTGTCTTCAGGTGATGGGGTTTCAGAACTTGTCCTTACAACTTAATGCACCACATATTTAAAACGTTCTATTACAAAGTTCAAATATATACAAAATAAAGAGATTATAATGAACCTTGAAGTACTCATTCAGCTTCAACAATTACCAACTCATAGCCAGTTTTATTTCATCCAGACCTTCCTCTTTCTTCCTCCCCAGCCCTCATTAGAGATTATTTTGAAGTAAATACCAGCTATCATACTATTTCATTGTATTTTATAAAGCTAGTATTTTAAATCAGAAAATGAATAAAGCTGTTTTCCCTTAGAAAAAAATACAATTCTATGCTTATCAAATAAAGTCACAGCCATTCCTTCCCTCTGTTCCCCACTGCACACGGCAGGACCCAGAGGACCCAAGACTGGCTCAGCAGGCCTGAGCTATGAATTCTGGCAACACAGGCGCTGGCTGTGTGGCTATGGGCAGGGTGATGCCCACCCACCCCCAAGACCTCTGCATCCAAGCAGGAAACGAGGACCTCAGGGCTCTGATGCTCCCAACTGCTCTACTTGGGCACAACTAGAACGTTCTACTTCCTGTATAGGTTTCTCTGTCACTCCCAGCACCAGCTTTGCTACCCAGAGCAACTTAGCCCCTACTTGCTCTTTGTCAAAAACAGAATGAATATATATGCAAATAGCAAACTGTTCTCCAGGAACAAGTTTCCTCCATATTACCTTTGTATTAAAAAGAAAAAGAAATCATTCCACCTAATGCAGCTGGCCAGAGGCCTTTGGGGAGGGGATGACTCCCCACAGGGTCCATTGCTGTCCCTGCTAAGGTACCCATGACATCATTTAAAATTATTTTGGACCAAATCAAAACTAAATATAAAACTACTCAGCCAATTGTGCAAACTATCGACCTCACTGTAGACTTTGATTCTCTATACCTATACTGCCCTGTTACGGTTACTAGCCACGTGTGAGCACTTGACATGTGGCTAATCCGAATTAAGATGCACAACAAGCATCAAGTCCACAAATTTTGAAGAGTTCGTACAAATACAAGTGTAAAATACCTTGTTAAAATTTTTTAAACATTTTGGATGTACTGGGTGAAATAAAATATATTAAAATGAATGTCACCTTTTTTTTACATGTGGCTACTAGAGAATTTAAAATTATGTGTGTCTCGTATTATATTCCAGTACAGTGCTTCACTAATTCTTTTTTACAAAAGCATAAATGTGTTTCATCTCAACCCACCATAACTAGTGTTATTTGAGCACAACCCTAAAGCTAAAATTAATTCACTTGGACTTCTTTTTTGAATTCTTTTGTATACTTCCTCTAATGGTTCCTGCCAATTCCATTAAGATTTAAATATTTGATTTAAGTGTTCCAGGAATACAATCACAGCTACCTTGAACATAAAACATCACGTAATCACCAGATAGACCCCTTCAGACTGAGAGTCAAAACATTTAACCGCTGTGCTATTTAAAAAGCAATTCCTAATTCATATTTTTTATCGCACAATCAGAATACGATAGCATTTCTTCTGGCTGTTACAACCTTAGGTATTAGAATTACACTCAATGCAGCTGAGAAAATATTCAAACCCACATTTCTGCTACAAGACAAGGGAGGGCTGGGCCTTCTCCATAAACCAGGAGAAGAGCCATTCACCTGCCCTCCATTGGTTTCCAATGGATGAAATAACGAACATCTGATAAACAAATGATTAAACACTGATTTTTTTTTTCCTAAGGAAAATCAAACAACCATTAAACCTGACCTCTGAATGTCAGTGGAATTTACGGTACTTCCCAACTGTGTTTTCCTAATGTCAGGAGGGATCAGAATAAGGTAGAATAATTTAGTTTTTTTTTTAAAAGTGACTCCATGGAAATTGATGGACTAAGTAAAACCAATTGCTACTCAAATGGTGCTCTTGCAGACCAGTTGTTACTGGTCGGCAAGAATACAAGTACAGAGATTACAAGTACAATAAACATTTGGAAACTTTTATAGCAATGTGACAAAGTTATTTATGTTGATTCAATTAAATAAAAAAGTTCTTATATTTTGTATGTTTTTTTCAAATATTTCATTTTTATTGAATTTCACAAAGGTATGTTAACCCCAAACAGATCAGAAATCAAATAACTACTCCTTCCTTTAAGAAACACATCAGAATCTTCAATTTTCTGGTGATCTCACTCCATATTTGCAGGAGTTGGGGGCAGAGGGTAACAAAAGGGGAAAGGAAACTGTGTCTCTACATTTTTAGAAAGAGAAAAAAGAACCACTCAGGAGAGGGTGAGTAAAACAACTATATTTCCATGACATAGCTAGGGTTACAATCTTTAACATGAATATTTTTACATCTACAACTACAATGCCATATTTCTTCATTTATAAAACACCATGGATTATAAACCGTATTGTGATATAATAGGGTTGACAGGTTCTGAGTTCAGAAATATTCAAATATATACAAACTAAAGTTGGTATGTAAAATGATTATACCTCAACTAAACAAAAATGTCAAGTGTTCATTACAGAAAGTGTTCTTGGGACAGAAAAATGACGAGGCCGCCCCAGAAGAACCCACAGTTGAGATGGGAAGACAGATGGTATCCAAAATAATCAAGGAGTAGAGAGTTGAGCAGGTGAAGGGTCAAATGACCCACAGGGCAGTCACTTCAGTTACATTCATCCTCAAAACTCTGTTCTTCACTGTAAGCCAACCAATAGAGGGACCCCTAGGACGGCTATGTCCTTCCTGGTGCCCTTGACCTTTCAGCAAAGAGGAAGAGCCTGGGTGAAGAGCCAGGCAGCTGCACTCCCATCCGGCTTAGAGCAGTAACCAGCCAGTCCTGAGCCTGGGTAGCTACTTCCCCTCTAAGCCTCAGTGTTCTCATCTGTAAAAAGGGTAAACAACACATACCTCAGGGTTATGGGGGAGGGGGGCTTCGTTGCTACAACATCCAGAGATTTGGGCAAGTTGTAGACTAAAGGGAAGGAGAAACTCCTGGAGAAAGGAGGGAAGCCTTTGTGCGAGATGGGAAGGGGGAGATTCTTCCGCCCAAGAGCCCTTTCCTCGGACTGGACATTGGCAGGGAGAAAGGAGGAAAGCTGGGCAGATGGCACCTGTTTTCCATGTGAGATCAGAGGAGGGCTCTCCATGAAAAGTGGGTGCTGAGGAGGGGCTGGAATAAGAGGACTTAAAATGAGGTGACAGTCTGCCTGCCTCCCAGAGGAACCTGAGCAAGTGTGGGTCAGGGACCCCTAAAAGGATGTCACGTGGAAAGAGGGCCAAGCCAAATTTGTGGGTCACGATGTGTGCAGGCCCCAGTGCCTAAACGGTGTCCCTAAAGGAGACCACGTGGCTTTTATTCTCGAGGGCACTGAGGAGGTCTGGTCCCTCAGAGGAGGCCAAGTAGGGAAGGAAGTAAAAGCAGGGGAGCCTAACAGAGTGGGAGGACAAGGGAGAGGTTCGAGAGGAGGGTTTCAGGGGGTGCAAACAGGGGTGCAATCAGCAGGAACAGGAAATGCCAAGAGGGGCACAATTACCGGGGAAACCACACCTCACTCAGGGTATGGGTATGAAAACGGGAAGGCAAGGCCTTAACAGAGAGCCAGTCAAAAGTCAGCTGGGGGGCTGGGTTGTGCATGGGTTCACCAGCAGGGCCCTGCAGCTGCCAGCTGTGAAGAGTGAGCCTGGGGACTGGGAAGGCCCCAGGTCAGGGCATCAGCTCCTTGGTGAAGCCAGGCATTGGCCAGAAGACACAGCAAATGGTTGGAGAGGAGCCCCTGGGACAAGACACGGAGGAGGAAGTGATGGATATGCAGGGAAATCAAATTTAATTACAGGGTGGCAGCAGGGACTCAGGTGCTCACGGATCCCTCCTCCAGACCCAGGGACCCTAGGAGTGTGGGAGAGGGATCAGCTCCACAGGGAGCCTGGTCAGGGCGACTGAGACTAAAGAAAGGCAGGGGCCATGAACGCAGCCTGCAATGCAAGTGCTGGGAAGCCGTCTGGGATCAGTTTTGTCACGATGAGATGCTTAGCCATTAGGTGTGACATGTTCATGTATTTCCAGATGTCTGGCTGGTACGACACACCCGGGCATAGAAAAGTTTGCCAGAGAGTAGGTTAAAAAGGCTGTTTAAGGGGGGAAATAAAAGGCTGACCGCAGCCCACCTAAGACAGGTATGTGGGGAGGAGCTGCCAGGTAATTCAAGTCACTGGCCAGCTGAGTATTTCCCTTGAGAAAACGACTGTGTCTCTTAACAAGCCAGACACCTGGAAGGAAGGACATAACTTACAGTGTTAGAAGAAAAGCAGGTACCTATTATGTTCCTACCTGGTGCCAGGCTCTACCCTGTTTTCCCTAAAATAAGACCTAGCCAGACAATCAGCTCTAATGCGTCTTTTGGAGCAAAAATTAATATAAAACCCAGTATTATTATATTATAGTATATTATGTTATATTATATTACATTACATTACATTATATTATATTATATTATATTATATTATATTATATTATATTATATTATAAAGATCGGGTCTTATATTATAGTAAAATAAGACCGGGTCTTATATTAATTTTTGCTCCAAAAGACGCATTAGAGCAGCAGGTCCACATATTAACACATTAGACACACAGAGGATGAAAGATGATCCCGGGTGTCTGCCCTGCCCTTGAGCATTGGAAATAAACAAAGAAGAGTTTGCAATAGACTTAGAGCCCTAAGGGACACATCAGCTGAATGCAGTGGATATTTAGTATTAAGGCATTTTTAGGTGGAATTTATTTTCAGGGATGATAATAATTTGTTTAAAAAAGAGCCCCAGTCTTTTAGAGTTGTATACTGAAAAATACGCAGATGAAAGGTGATGGTGAGAATTTATTTCAAAATAAGACGGGGTTCTTGTTGAAACCAAATGGGTCATGTACTAATAATCACTGAAGCTGGGTGATGGGGTACATGGGTGCACATACTGGTCTTCCTCCTTCTGCAGATGTTTGCAATTTCCAATTAAGAACCAAAAACCAAAACAGGAGGCAACACATGCAGACAATATACACTGCTTTTAACCTACCTGTGTTAGTATGATGACATTACTACAACAAACTCAAAACTCTGAAACTGTGTTTCAATGATGAAAATGCTTCAAGTTTTAAAAGGTAGACTGACAGTTCTGTAGAGATAGAGTTCTTAAGTTTTCTAAAACGGCAAGATGAGCTGGCTATAGGTACGTGCAGTCACGCTTGAGAAGACCCAAGAACTGCATCTGCCCAAACAGCGTGTCACCTTGACATCAAAAGCCAGCACCTTCCCTCTGATGACATGAAGTAAGTTTGACTGATTCACCAGCGTGATCGGCAACAGACTGCTGCCATGCTTTGCTACCCCGTTGAGGGATCATGCAACAGAAAGGTGCCAGGTGTCGGGCTCATCTCCTGAGCACTTTTGGTGTGACTGGCATCCCCATTTTAAAACCACCAGAGGAATGGCAATAAGTCAGGGAAGGAAAACAGCTAATACCTGCTCTGGGAGTTAACCACCATAATACTGATTTATCACCACCCTCCCTCACTTCTGTGAGACCCACACTGTGAACATACTGAGGATGGCTGAGTCGGAAGGTGAATCTCAAGGAGTACGACTCAAGGTTAAGAGAGCCAACCACCACTCCCACATACATCCCCACCGCCGCCATTCCACCACCAAACTCAGACCACTTTGGGGAGGGTTAGCTTAAGCCAGTGATCCTCAGGCGGAGCTGATTCTGTCCCCAGGGGATATGTGGCCTTGTTGGGAGACATTTTTGGTTGTCACAACTAGGGAGGGCTACCACCGGCATCTGATGATTAGAGGCCAAGGATGTCACTTGACATCCTCCAATGTACAGGGCAGCCCCCAAAACAAGGAATGATCTGGCCCAAATGTCAATAGGCTAAAAGCCCACAATTAAGTGCTAAGGGGATATTCAGACTTGTTCAGGGAGGGAGGGAGAGAGAAAGTGAGGGCGGGGGACAGGGAGAGAGAGGGAGAATTGACACTGTCTTTTACAAATCCTTTATTTATATTTCTACCCATATTCTGTAACCAGCTGTGGCATTCGATGCCCTCTGGTGTAGCTTCTATTTTGTCCACTCACATAATAGGCACCAGACACTTGAGAGACTATGACTTCCAAGACCAATATTTGCTTTTTTTCCAACGGTCATGTTTACCTAAGATTATTCTGCTCTTGGTGAACTGGAAACCAACTGACTGTTGACACACTTGGAAGAAAGCCAACAAATAGTCTGGCACCCTTTCCCATGGGTGGCAAAGGGGGAATGTGGTCCAAGAAGACCAATCTCTAAAAACCACGTAAGCTTTTGGATGGAACCACTTTGAAAACAAGTTCATATCAACAGGGCAATCCTATTAGCATTTTCAACAGCACTGAAGAGTCTGCAGAAGAGGAAAGAGAAGGGTAGTGGTGCAAGGAAAAGCACACAGAGTAGGAAGGTAGGAAAAAGGAAGAGAGAGTGCAATGATAGTTTAAAAACTTCAACAGGGCTTTGACCCGAAGAAGGTAGAAAGGAAAACAAACTCAAGTAATTTTTGCTCCATCAACTGTAGTTTTAAAGCCAGGAAAGACTATCTTTAGCTTCATTATTAACCTTGAAATATAACCGACAACTGACCTCCACAATAACAAATAATAGCTTCTCATTTGAATTCTATTGTTACAGTCACATATGTGGTGCGTTTACATAATAGTTCTGGAAACTGAAATTCAGCTGCACCCACTCTACACAATCACAAAATTTTTCTCATGTGCCACAAAGCTTTTGTTTTTCACTACCATTCCCCTTAACCGCAAAAATTCAACTGTAGCTATAATTACTACCACCAAGGTCACCTGCTTACATAAGAGGAACGCTTTCTGCCTACAGACTCTACCAACCTCACTGCAAGTGCTGTCCCTTCAAGAAAGTCTGGGTACCAAATGTGCCTGAGATGGGACACTAATGTCTTGGTAATCCTGAGCACCAGAAGCGTGGGCTACCGGCCTGCCGCTAGTGGGGACCTTTCTCAATCTCCCATCTTCTAGAAAGGAGCTGAGGCGTTAGACCCAGAAGGTCAGGCCAGACATGCTTACTCCAAGTGTCAATGACTCTGGGGTACAAAGGGCAGTGTCAGAGCAGACCCTTTGGTCCTCCTATGAGAACATACCCCTAATCTCTGGCCTTTAGGGGTTGAAGAGTGTCCCACACGCACACACACACACACACACACGCACACAAGATATGCCTACATCTTAATCCTTGGAACCTGTGAATGTGACCTGATTTGGAAAAAAGTATCATTGCACATTTATATCTGGATATTGAGGATATCGAGATGAGATCATCCTAGATTACATGCCGGAGCCCTCAATCCAATGAGAAATGTCCTCCTAAGAGCCAGGAGAGAAGACCATATGAACACAGAATTATATTTGGAGTAAAGTAGCCACAAGGCAAGGAATGCCTGCAGCCACCAGAAGTTGGAAGAGGTCAAAAATGAGTCCCCCCTCGAGCTTTCAGAGGGAGCATGGCTCTACTAACATCCTGATTTGGGGTGACAGAACAATTTCTGTTAGGAATGAAGGGTCGCAATGATTATTTTGAGCTGTAGGCAAGTGAAAAATAGGAAATACAGGGAGAGGCTTTCTCTGAAATCCCCTTATCGACCTAAAGATAAATCCTCCAAAAGAAACTCAATTGTATAAATCACCTCCCTGGAAGTTTTAGCAACCAGGAAGATTGACTCATATCAGGAGAGGCGACCAGAAGTCACCACCACACCCAACCTTTTTCATAAACTATCATAACTTCCATTTCTTCTTCAAAAGGCCCATTCCTCTTTCCTAAAAACCACTCACTCTCCCTTAAGAAGCCTACATCCCCTCTCCCTTTTTCCTATTATGATGGTATTTAAGCCTAAATTCTAAAGCTACCCTGTTAGACTACTAATTTTTGCTGGACTATCTCCCACGTACACAAGAGGTACACAAGAGGTTAATAAACTTCTGTTTTTCTCTTGTTGATCTTTTATTACAGAGGTGTGGAGAGTCTCAGCTAAGAACTCAGAAGGGTAGAGGGAAAATTGTTTTTCCTCCCCGACATAAGCCACCCAGTTTGTGGTAGTTTGTCAAGAGAGCCCTTGGAAACTGCTGCGTGGTCTAACACTGGGCCTGTCCTGCCTCAGCATCTCAGAGCAGCCGGGCCAGCGTTCAGCTGGGCGTCCTCCAAGGGTTCCTGCCCACAGTCCCTGAAGCGCTCAGGAGGGTGAGGCTGGGAGACATGTCTCCAGCCCTGAAGGAAGAAGCCAAGGGTGTTTTCCCAGGATTGGCTCGGGGCATGGTCGAAAGAGAAAGTGTCTCTGCCATAGGGCAGTGCCCCACCCAAAGAAACAACCCTTCCCAAATGGACTTTTCAAAGAAATAACCCACCACCTTGAAGACCCTTTGATAAGTGGCTGTCATCAGCCACTCTTACTGACATTTACTCAGCACTTCCCAGGAGCCACACTGTGCATTTCACAACATAAAGAGGCAACTACTTATTGAGTTTTGATTCCGTCATTTTCTGCCTTTCCTTTAAATTGCCACCTCTTACATATTGTGGATGAAAAAAGGGCCACATACTAAACCCGACAAGCTCGGTGCAGGCCCTACAAACCCAGAGACCGAAGTTAACCACATAGGATGGTCTGAATATAAAAATCCCAAAGTAAAAGCAGGTCACGGCCAGCAGTCACATCCTTGGCCTGTAGCTTCCTTGACAAAGGTCAATTTTTAAGTGAGCCTGACCGTGGTCTTTTTTGCATGTAAGATAACATGTCCTTGGAATGTCACAGTAATCCTTTTTTCCGGACGCCCCAGGGCACAACCTTCCACTCCAGAGCCTGAAACTATAGAATCCCTCATTGTTGTTCTTGTCCCGATTACCAACTCTCTGTGCTGTAAAATGGTAACTATTAACTATCCTGTACCCACATTGGAAGTATCTGTCTCTCCATTTTGCTTTTTATCCAACCCAGAGATTTCCTTGCTTTGCTTTCTCCCACCCCCTTAATTGACCACCAGTGGATTTCATGTAACCCTCCTCCTTTGATTCTAATGTACAAAATAAGTTGCAAAACCGCCATTTTCCGGAGCATTTTCTCAATCTGTTGAGATTTTGCTTTCCGGCAACTGTCGTCAGTTTGGCTCAAATAAAGTCTTATAAGTTTTCTCTTAGGCTGGATGTTTTTTCATTGACAATGTACATGCCTAAAAATGTCCCGTCATGTTGTTACACCTAAAAAGAGATTGCCACTGTCGGTACGCCGCCTAAGGAAACTGAAGAGCAAGAGCTTAAGCAGGCTGCCCCAGGTTACGCAGCCAGGTGGTAGACAAGCCAGAACCATGATCCAGAGCCTCTGTCTAAAGGCTGGTGCCCACACTGTACCCTGCCTCACTCGGGGACGGTACGTCTGTCCCCTCCTCTCCAGCATGCTTCCTGCCAGGAGCCAAGCCTCAACCCCACAGCGGCGGGCCCTGTTCCTTGCCCAGGCCTCAGCCACTGCCCAGTCCCCTTTTCTTTGAGCTCCACATTTCATGGAGTTTAACAATAATTAGGTACATAAAAATGTTAATGCCCTGGATCAGGGGCTCAGAGAACTCAATTCAACAGGGACAGTGACATGTAAGCAAGCAGTTACACGGTAAGAACTATAGGGAACAACAAGGAATTCCTCAGGTCCTAAACCCAGTGTTTCATCTACAGTTAACAGCCCCCCATAAAGGCAAGCATCTCACATTTACGCAAGGTCCTGTGATTCTTTATCAGAAATGCGACCGTCCTAAATGAGGCATTATGTTATCGCGAGCAACTCTGACTCCAACCTTCTGCTCAAACCCACCCTCCCCTGAGGTTCCTGGAGTACATAGGTCACACAGAGGTTTAGAAACCTTATCTTTTATGTGTTTCAAACATCTTTAAAATGTCCCTTCCCTTGAACCACTGGTCACCATGAGGATCTATCATCAGGAAATAATCTTAGAAGTAGAAATGCTTTCATATACGAGCTACATATATGTATATTTCACATAAGGATGCTAAACATTCATTCTTTAAGTTAACAAGAACTTGAACGCAAATCAGGATCCAGAAGAAGGGGCTGATTAAGCTACACGTTTCATTCTCTTGAATGGTTATTACATGACCAGAAAAATATTATTTATGAGAACCTGAGAAAATGCTTACTCTACAATAAGTGGAAAATAACAGAAAATTGTATTTATAGCATGATCACAACTATGTCAACTCCAGAAATAACTAACCAACCAATACTATGGGGGGAAATTCTGTTAGGAAGTTAGCCAAAGTACATTTTTTTCCTCGGTGGTAGGGACTGTGGATGCATTTCTCTATCTTTTACTTTTAAGTTTGTATACATTTTCCATAATGAATATGTATTACAACAGAGTAGAGGAAAAATAAAATTCACATTTAAAAGAAAAAAAAAATCAAGGTTCCCAAGGCTACCCGCTGCTTTTTTAGAAGGATACCTTCACAAACACGTCACTTCCCTCTTCAGCCACTCCCGCCCCCCACCCTGGCGGCACTCAATTCCTTCACTTTCCCAGTGTTTGCCTTACAGCCCCAATCCACCTCACTGCTTTTACACCCACCACTGTGCACTTCCCTTCTCTCTCCCACTGGGATGCAGGCATGGGTTTTACAGGCTCTGTGTCACTCCTGGAACCCCAGTGACTAGCAAAGTCTCTGGCACATCCCAGGGCTCACCAGGTGTTCATAAAAGGAAAAAAGAGAGAGGCACTGAGACCTGCTGGTACATAGCCTCCTCCCCAACATTTTCACGGGTCACCAGCCTCTCCTGGCCCTCTCTGCCCAACCAGGAGTCACCTGCTCACACTTCAGTTTTCACGGAACACGACACATACCTAGTCCAATAGAATGCTTGCCATGTTATATTTTACTTCTTTCTTTCCCAAATTGGCAGCAGCCACACCAGATCAGCAATGAACGTCTATGTCTGAGCGTTTATGTGCATTATGTCCCTTTTCCTCACAATAACCCTAGGAGGCAGCTGTGACCTTCATCCTCATTTTACAGATGCAGAAACTGAGGCTTAAAGAGGTAAAGTAACATTCACTCCCACAGCCAGTCAACAGCAAGCGCTGTCTGACTCCTAAGCGCACTTCCTGTCTATCGTCTACAGTGGGCTGTAAACTTCTTGTGGGCAGGAAATACATTTCGCTCCTTTTTGAAAGCTGGCCCTAGCATGCACTGCTGCACATAGCATACATTCCAGCAGCTGATGATTTAAACCACAGGAGAATGGTATCAATGTGGACTACTCTGATTCATTATGGGAGATAAACCTAGACCCACACAGTTGGAAGTTTAAAGGGTCTGCCTAGCAAAGCCAGGGTGATCAAAGTAGGTTCAAGTTCATTCAGATTAACACGTGGTTATATAAGGAATTTGAGGGTGCAACAGTTGCCAGAGTGCTCCTCAAGTATCCAGAAGCACTTAATTACGAAGTGGTATGTTAATTGTTGCTCTTAAATATCCATTAGCATAGATCCTCTAAAACCTTGTATGAGTAACAACAATAACTTAAATTTGTGGCACAGATAGTATTTTAAAATGCTCTTTCAGGCATATCTGTCAGTCTAGTGCAATTTATTACATATATATATATGTGTGTATATATATATATATATATATATATATATATATATAGGCATTTTCGAATTTTCCCTAAATTGCTCTAAGTTATGTGACTCTCCATTATTTCAAACTAATGATTTACTGTACCAAAAGAATATTGTAAGTGCTTCTCAAAATGATATTGATGAATATGTTCACCCCTGCAAACAAGAGAACCCAAGTCAAGGGAAATTTTGTGCCCTGAGTGTTAGCTGGGACATCACGCAGCATGCAGACCCACAATGTATTAACACTTATTAACGGCTTGTCTGGGATTGCTGCTGGTGAATCTCTGGCAAGTAGACACACACAAATTCACAGCTCCTACATGCACCTCTACTCCTTGGGGCTAATTGCTCAGGCAACAAGGGGATATTTATAAGCTTTTCTGAGTGTCATTGGGAGGGATGCAGCATCTTACATAGCAGGAGAAAATCAATGTGTTCAGCAGAAACATAAAAGTGTGATTTGTAAGAAAATCTATAAGGTATATAATCTAGGAGGAGACTGACCAGTTTTCTGTAGTGGTCCCAGAACTTTCTCATCCATGCCCAAAATCTTCCTAGTTTGCAGACTGCAATGAGCATTGCCACCACCATGGGAAAAGGCCAACTCCCATCATCACAGTAGTGACTCTGATGGTTCTTGCGTTACCTGTGAGGCTTGCCTCTCAACCCCACAAGGAAACCAGGAACCTGAGCTGCCTGACTCCTAACAGCATATGACTTTGATCAAATCTGCAGGAATCTGTCGTATCTGGGGAAAAGCCTACCAGATTTGTCTGGCTCCTGAAGGTGTTAAGTCTGACTCTTACAAACCATGTGGATACAGTTTGAACTTCTAAGTCTCCATTCTTTATCTGTAAAATAGGACATGTACCACCACTGAGGACATGCAAACTGACTTCAAAAAAAAAACTTTAAATGCCCCTTATGGACTAATTTATTAGCTCAATAAGTTGGAATATCACACCTGGCACCAGGCTACACACTGGTAAATACAGAAAGGAGTAAGGCCAGGTTTCTGCCATTGAACCATGCCCCACAATGCAGTGGGAAGAGAGACCTAGAAACAAATGACTACAGTAAAATGTGACACACACTGGAGGGAGTGGGCGAGTCATCCAAAATATTCTGGGTGATACTGGTAGGGAAAGCGGAAAGAATCCAGAAGGCTTCCCACAGGAGGTCAGGTAGAGCTGACTCTGGAAAGACGACACTCACTGTACCTAACAAGGGAGAAGGACAAAGGCAGTTGAGCATTGCATGGTAAAAGTGGCATGAAAAGGAATGGTATTTTAACAGAAAGGGAGCTTTACAGGAAAGCTAGAAGGAACAGGAGAGAGCAGAGGGAGGCGCCATCAGAGAGGCAGGCACAGGTAGGGGCAGCCCCACCACCTGTGTTATTTCATCCTCACTTTTCCACTGTCAGCGCAACACCTCCCGAGTGAATAGTGAGGGCCACAACCCACAGACACCAGTCAATCTCAGCAACACCTTGCCGCACGGTTACGATGCTCCTTGCATTTCTAAATTAAACAAGAAATACAGCAGCAACAGACATAAGAGAAAAAAAAAACCACACAAAATGTTCAAGATAGTAAGCAAAGGTATAATAGAAACATTTATCGGATATGGGGCATAAATTGGCTCTAGGAGAAAAACAAAATTAAACATAATTTAATAGACCAGTTCCCCAAGCCATTCAGGTGTACTCTGTGATGCTCCACGTACTGGGGATTTGGAGATAAATAACACACAGTACTTGGCCTCCAGGAACTTGTAAGTTAAAAAAGCAGTAAAGCCATCATTTAACAGTGGGCTTTAAGAGCTAAAAAGGTGAACACAGGGCTCTGTGGCATCTAACAGAGACGGGGGTAGGACAGGAGAGATGATTAAGGGAGCTTTCTCAAGAGAGACATGTTTAATTCTGAAGACGGAGAAGATAGGAGAGGAAAGGAGGAAGGGGTGTGGAGGGATATTGCAAGAGGAAGCAATCAGTTCTGAGTTCCTGAGAGGGGCAGGAACCTGGCACATCAGAGAAATCTGAAGCGGCTCAGAAAGGCCAAGCCCGGGGGGGTTCGGGAATATTCTGGACACAAATGAGGCAGGAGGGATCTGGAGGTTGTGGACAGCAGCAGGCCACTGGGCATGATCACAGAGAACGAATGATGCCCCTTTGGTAAGAAGAGAAACTTCATCAAAACATTTTCCTCTCCCCCATAGCAAGTGCCTGGTTCCTTAGTGCTTGGAAATGTTGGCCATTGTTACTGGAATGTCAGAACCCTACCAGCACTTTCCGTTGCGTAATGCAGGAGAGGGTGGAGAATTGAGCCACAGGCCTCCCTAACGGACTTGAACATAAGGTAAACTCACCTGTAAAATGGTCCCATGGCAGAGACCCTAATTATTCCACACAAGGCTGTCAGCTCCTCTGGTGAAAGCATTAACTGTGAAGGAGGGAGCTTGAGGAAATGCTGACACACCCTCTGGGGAGGGGCCTCAGTGGGGTGTGTTACATTCCTTTGAAAACAGGGCCCCTGCTATAATTTGTGTAATCAGCCCCGAGATTGGACTGCAGAACTCTGCTTCCCATTTATTACAATATCACGCTCCTGCCCAGGAAACCCCACCCAAGCTTTTGTTTGGAATTCTCTTCCTTGATTAGGTGGAAGCCCTATTATTCCCACCACTCAAAAATAACACATGGGTCTGATTGGAGCTGCAGTGCACAGCAGCTAGGACTGACTGCTGCAAATGAGGCTAGCTGATTCTTCTCTCTCATTTTAGAGGGATTTCTTTTTCATTTGCTACTCTGTAGAGGAAGAGTAGCAAGCAGGCACATTTTGTACAAATGGAAAGGCAAATCGGTTTCACCCTCTGGAAAGAGCCATGGTGGGGTCTGGGGGGGGGGGCGGGGGATGGACACCTCCCAGGCTGCGCACACAGCCCCTCACTGCCTCCTGGCCCTGCTGACTGGGCTGCAGCTCTGCACTCAGCTAGTGGGAAGGGGTGGAGAAGGCCTTCAAGCCCCATCTTTGCACTGCATCTTGAAGCTGCTGTTGGCAGAGCTGCGCCTCACTCTGCTTCCTCGGCAGGAATGGCAGTGCAGTCCTCAGATGCTATCTAGCTGCGGTCGTTATGCAATTCAGCTCACATTCAAACCCAAGGAAGGGCTGAGGAGCGGGGCTGAGATCATCACCCAGAAGGCTGGAGAACTTACAGTACAGAAGGGTTGACAGTTCTTACAAAGACAGAGGTTAGAGGAGAATTTTCACTTCAAAACAGTGAAATTCGAATTGGGAAAAAGGATGAATTACTTCATTATTTAGCAACTCCTCGAGGCAATGTAAGAGACATGTTCCGTGGTGTGTCTGGCCCAAAGGGGCCACCTCAGGCAGCATGGGACCTGCCTCACCTCCTTGCATCTCTCAAAGGTGTCGGGGCAGGAGTAGAGCTTGTACCCCAAGACAGTGAATCCATTGTCAGGCCAGTGTTCTCATGCTTACCTGGTCTGGCTCAAAAAGGCCAATTTTGGCCAATTGGATTTTCCCCAGTAATTCCGAGCCATTATATTTGATGGAACTCTAGCTGAGAGGTTGGAAAATTTGGAAGTCAGAAAGACCAGGGCTAGGGCAATGAAAGCTATAGCAAACTGGTAAGTAATCACGACCTTGCAAGTTCATCTATATAACAAGATAAAAGACACCCCGAGACAAGAACCAGGGATAAGGAGCCCAGGAGAGCTCCTTGAGTGTCTCGGTCCAGTTCCGTGAGCCCTGGGGGCCCTTCATCCTGTGACAGCCCTTTTCCATCCTGTGACATCCACAAAGGCATACAGAAACCTTTTCCATTTTCCAAACTGGAATGAATGGGTTTCTATCACAGAGACCATTGCCTAAAATTAGCACCCAATATGTGGGCTGCGGTGACAGCGCTTTCTCAGAGCTGGTGTGGCAGACAAAACTCCACACTTGATAACTGCAGAATATGGCAGCACAGGCTGCAAGAAAGTGCTAGTGATAGAATACACATGATCTGGCTAAAGAATGGGATGCACAGCTCACTTTGGGCTGGGTTTGCCGGAGTGAGTTCCTCAGAAGAGAAAGGACTCCAATTTGCGCATGAAGTGTAAGAAGGGTGTGGCTGAACGAACACTGAGGAGAAGGTTGATAATCCCTCCGAGGAACCAGGTTTCATTACCATAATTTCTCTGGGCTCAGGCCACATCCGTTGGCCTCAGTGAGGCTGTCGCCCACACAGAATTGGGAGAGTTTCTGCTGGCACGCTCTCCTGCCTCCATCTTTGATGAGCCCAGTAAAATATAGCAATCCCCAGAGTAGGCTACTTAGAGAGCTCTCTTAACTTGCCTTCCTGCACAAAGACCCAAGGCGACTCAGGCTGCTGGAAAACTCATGCGTCTGAACCACTGCCTGTTTCTTGTTCCTATCATTAGCAGACGGGGGGTGGGGATGTTCATTCAGAGGTCCACGGAGAATTAGGAACTATGTACTTTCTGAACTTGTGTGATCGGGGTTCAGGAACGAGGGGAGGAGAGATGGAAAACAAAAGGAAGACCCCAGCAGGTCCTGAAGAAGCTCCCCATTTTTCAGAGGAAATATGACAGGTACACAAGTGACCCAATCACCCTCATGCACAGCCTAACTGCTATAAGGTCTTCATAAAATGAAGAAATCATTTCTCAGTCTTGTGTGCAAGGAGATTTTCCTTAAGAAATGCAATTCAGTTAGAATACAAAATAGTTATTTAGGCAATATCAATATCACTGTACAAATTAGTAAAACAAATTACAATGATGGCTTTAAAACCAGCAAAGTGTTGTCTTCAAATGTCACTTTACTCAGAAGCCCAATAAGCAACACAGATCCCTAACAGCAGAGTTTCTCTGGTGGAAATGGGGGAACGAGACCTGGAGCCTCATAGTCCCATAGGCCCTTAAGGACTCCAGATCACATAGGGCTCCAGGAATCGTGATGGGAAAACCCTTCCTTTAAAGTACTGGGGTTATGGCTTTAGGCACCCTTGCTAATTTACCTAATGAAAGCATTCCCAGGTAGAATCTACTAAAAAGAAAGGATGATTGTTTACAAGGTACGGGCTGAAGTTACATTTTGTACCTTTGGCTTTAACTCTGCCAGCCCACCTTTGGCAACTCAGATACAGACCGGATCTGGACCTGCCATCCATGAGAAAGTCCAGGAGTCTGGGCGACCACAGTGCACATCTTCCGTGCCATTCTCTTCCTCTTTTACATCTGGTTCTTGACATCTCTAAATTCACTGACAAAACTGAACATACTGTAAAGCACCAGTAACTAAAACAGTGTGGTATCATCACAGAAATAGATAAATAGATCATTAAACGTGATAGAGAATATAGAAAACTATATAGATCTTACAATAAACATTATTTAAAACAAGTATGAAAACAGCAAACAAGTTGATACATTTTAAATTGGTACCAAAGGAGCAAACTATTTGATACATTATGTTGGGAAAGTAAACACCCACATAAATAAAGTTACAACCCTACCACTATCAGACACAAAAACAAATTCCAAGTAGATAAGAGATAAATGTAAAAAAATATATATAAAACCAGAAAAACTATGAAGAATGTATCTTTACAAAACCCAGTAGACAAAAGTTCACATATAACAGTTAAGCCTTGTATATTTATGATAAACAAAATCAAAGACATGCAACACAGAGACATTTACAAAGGATTTTTTTTTGTGGGGGAGGGACACCATTAACATGATCCATTACCTTTTACTCTGAATCTTTTTATAATGTTTAAATCTTTCATAACAGGTGATAGTTCAAACATTGTTAATGATATATATTTATCATTAAGTATTTATACATAAAATGGTTTATTTTTAACTAAAAAAAGTTAGTATAAAGGAACAACACTTCAACGAAGTCCTTTCATAAATATTCACAAATTCAAAATTAATAGAGTAAAAAAGTTTGCTTGCTATTTTTCAGGAATAAAAAAGTACGAGGGTAATGTGGACGTCTGAAATATTTTCCTTTAAACATTGTCCTTAGTACTTCTCCCATAGATGTCCTGAAAAGAGAAACTATGCACTTTTAGGGGCGTGCCTCTCGGTTTCTTATGATTATCTGAATGCCTGTACTAGTAAACCAACATAATCCCAAGAGTAAACTAAGCCTGTCGTAGAAAAGAGACCACGCACGTAACTCCTAACCTGGGGACGGGTGACCTTTTTCTAAAAAGTAAATAGGTCACATTAACCCCGTATGATTTCTCTACCCCACCATCCTAGAAATAGCATCTTATTGGCCACTTATTTCAAAGGTCTGCAACTCTCCTGAGTTTCTCCATCCGTCAAAGCTACTCGCAGTTTAGTCCTTCTTTCCCAGGAGCACATTTTATTATGTGTCTCTAAGTCACCCTCAGAAAAACTATAGCTTGCTGACATACATAGGGCTTAGAATGCAATCAAACTTCCATATCTAGTATCAACAGCCGGTACAGGAAGGTCTCACCCTAGATCAAGGGGATCTTCATTTACAGGATTTCCAGTCATTCCATGTGTGCATAAAACACCCGAGTAAGCATCAGCCATCCCTCACGTGTTCTCTTCTCTCCAGCCATGGTGAGGGGAGGGGTCAGAGAAGCACGTTACATAGACGTGTTCCTCACATTGCAACCTTCCCACAAACATCTGTTGTAATAATTTATATTAGGCATCTTGACTGATCCCGGATAATGTTTACCTATTTGCATCCAATGATTCACTCCTTTTTTAACAGGAAATTAAATTCTTTGAAATCCTCTGTCAAGCCAATAGTGAGAGAAAATAAAATAGTAAGACCGAATCTGTGTTGTGATACTTTTTTACAAAAAAGTAAAATTAGATTAAAAGATATGTATCAAAAGCTAAGCGCTCAGCACAAAAATTAAAAAATAACTTTTAAACAGAAGCATCAGTTATGCAACTTTTCCTGACTACTTAGGTATTTTGTAAATGATGAAGCACTTTTCCACCTAAGTCATATAACGTCCAGCATAACACAAAGGGCATATAGGAAGCAGATATTCAGTCCCTTCCATATTAAAATATGGGTATAAAATGCATTTATTTTTATGCGTATTTTCTTAAAAAGGTTTAAAATGACACCAGATTCTTAACACTCTTGAGGAAGAGTGTGAAAAGTGAGAGAGAGACTTTTACACTGTATTTTTAAAATATCTATAATTTGAATTCTCTCACAGTTATCAACTGTGTCATTTCAAAACTACAAGAAATACAACATAATGTTGGGAAAGATGCATTGAAAATGGCATTCTAGCAAATTTCTCGTGTAAATCGGTAAACCTTTTCACAAGGTATATAATGACTTGAAAAATATTTACAACCATTGGCTCAGCAGTTGTTTATTTTACACATTTTTCCATAACGTAGCTATGTTATTTTTGCATAAAAAAAAGCAACGAAGCTTAGCACGTATATCACATTAGATCTTTAAAACGCAGTCTTTTGAAATGCAGACTAGAAAAAAATAGAGTTGATTCTTGTTATGCGCAGTAGTTAGAGTCCCCACGGACACTGAATAGCGAGGAAATACAGCGTGCGGGCTCTGAGCCTCTGGCCAAACATTTTCATCAACTGATCAATACATAACCTGTTTTATGAGTGTTTCTGTGTAAAGACACATCGATAGATAGGTCGGTCGGTAGGTAAGTAGGTAGGTAGGTAGGCAGGCAGGCCGGCAGGCACTGAATTCATGGCCAATGGTCCTATAACTGACGGCTGAAGGAAGCTCATCTAACACATATATTTCCTCCATAAGGCATGTCACAGCTTCTTGTTCTTAGGCACACTAGACAGCACTTCAGCAGTACACTCGGGCCACTTTAAACAGTGAAATCACCAATAAAAAACACCAAGATGTGACAAATGTGGTACGAAATAGAGCAGGAGAAGGACACTTGTTTACAGGCTGAGCGCTGAAACGAGAAGGCAGAGCACCCCCTTGTTTGACCTCCGCTGAGAACTGATATATCAGATGACTCAAATGTCTGGCCTCTCTGCACATGTGTGTGTCCAGGAGTGACTGCAAAGCGCCAAGAATATTGATTTGGGGGTTACAGAGAAATTTTACCAAGTAGACAAATTTGCAAATATGCAATCTGAATGAGAATCAACAGTCTTTACTTTTAAGAGTTAGAACAAAATCTCCAAACGATAGATTAACAGCAGAGTAACAAGATCCCCATGAAAAGCTTTGATGTCTCTGATCCAGTGGTTCTCAAACGGGTGGTTTTGCTCCTAGGAGACATCTGGCAATGTCTGGGGACAAATGTTGACTGTCATGATAGGGTGTAGCGAGTGGAGGCCAGGGACGCTGGAAAACGTACAACAATGCACAAGACAGCTTCCAACAACAAAGAATTATTTGGCCCAAACTGTCAACAGTGCCAAGATTGAGAAATCCTGGGCCAACGGACCTACCGTCAATATTTTTTTCAGTGTCTTTTCCTGCACCTTCTATCAACACACACTTTAATGCCTCAAACGATAAATAATTAAACGTCAAGGACGAAGCAGCTCTCATAGTTCTTTTCCTTGGTGGCCCTTTATTTTCAAACTTGACTAATACATTTTTATAAAACAAAAACAAAGCAGTCATAAGCTATTTTGAAAAGTATGACTTTTCCAGTCATTTCCACTAAGCTGGTATCGGTGATCGGGTAACTCCAACAATAATGCAAACCATATAGTTAATCTGAAATCTAGTTTGTTTTAACACCAGGTAAACAAAAATCATCACTGCCTAGGAAGCACAAGCGTCATCTATCTAGTATATTGTCCACAAGATGGAGAACCCAGCCCACTCCCAGAAGCTTTCTAAGTCAAGGCTTTTTGAGAAGGTTTGTATGGTTACCCTGTCTGAGGAAGAAAATGAAAATGCCTTACTAAGTCTTAATGATTCTATGAAAGGAAGCTCAATTTAAGTGGCCCCCTAACATCCTGAACTGCATAAATGCTGTATACCTCATTCCCTGCCCCCCATGCTGAGTCAGTATTACACATTTATTCAGTCTTGAATTAATCCTATTTTTATATAATGAATCAAGCAAATTGCAGAGTGGTCTTCAAGGTTACTCAAGAGCATCCCCAAATCACTGTGCTAACATAACAAGGATAAGTAATTTCCAACTGGGAGGCAGACTAGTAGACTAAGAACAGCACTTGGAGTTTTGAACCTGAACTCTCTCGGCTGCATGAGTTTAGATAAGTGATTATTCCAATAGTCTTATTCTGGAAAGATTTTTTTGGTTCCACTGTGCAAAAAACAAGGCTAAGATAGTGTTTCCTGTTCTAAGTATGCTCTGCTGCCAGATGCCTTCAGCTTTCCACAGGGTCCTGTTGACCACTCAGACCTAGAAACGCGCGGGCTTTCTGCAGCCTCTCCGATCACTCTCTCAGGCTCCTGCTCTTCCCCTACTCCAGGCTACATTTGCAACTCTGCACCCACATGCTGCACTCCAGGCCAGCAGTCATTAGACCACCATGCTCAGAACCACCCAAGGAGTTAGAGATTACAGTGGGATTCGCAGACATTTCCCAGCCTACTGGTTGGAAGCTCAGACAAGCTTGGGAACCTGCATTTTCATTTCACCTGCCAGTTTTTTAGGAACTGCAGCCCGAGCCACAGAATAATATCTGTATTCTGCTAATATGTAATAGGAAATGTAATCTGCTAAGACCTTTAGTTAAGAGAAATGCCTCTTCTCTATCATATGCTACATATGATATCCATCACATAAAAATCAGAATTGTGGCTTCCTGAACCAGACTGGGAGCTCAAGGGTACAGACGATGTGCCATACTGGGGTTCATCCCCAGAGGCCAGCACAGTGCCTGGCACATAGTAGGTACTAATCTGTTGGAAAAAACGGATGAATTGATGGCCTGCCTCTGAATGGCACTACTAAACTTCAGTAATTCTACATAATTTTTGATTAATGGTAATGTGGACCAACAGAAGGGTCAATTGAATAACCTCCAACGGAGGAATCTTAAGTGACTAGGGTATGGTTCTCAGAACACTCCACAGGAAGGAAGAAGGGTAGTCCTCCAGAGCCATTCAAGGTTGGTACAATGTAGGGTCTCAAAAAAGGTCAGCCAATTGACTAAGCATGTGCAGTCCTAGGGCGGAGCAAAAACAGATGATGAGGATGAGAAGGAAAATTGGATACCGAATAATTTTTCTGGGCATGAGGAGATTATGATGGTTAAGGCAAAGGTTAAACGTTCTTGATCTCAAGGACCAAGACAAATGCTCCCAGTGGATTGCCTATAGGATAAAGTCTAGAATCACTTAAGATAATGTACCCTAGGATTCAAAGCTGTACATCATTCAAAGCTAGAGTGGACATTTTTTCCTTGTTAACCCATCCTCTACTCTCCTATTCCTTTGCACCATTCTAGATTTTCCTTTGGGAAATCACTATACAGCAGCCACAGGATTTGGGTGGTGTTGACTCCAAATTAAGCTCCAGAGGTTAAGGGTTAACTGGCATAAGCCAATCAACACAATCTCATCTTCCTTCTGACTAATTGGGATGATAAGAAACCCAGGCCTGAGCACGTAACCGCCATGATGGTTAGGAGTGGTCCAGCTCAGGTCTTTCGTTTGATGGTCATGAATGTGAACAAAGAAGCATGTAGCCTTGGTTGCTGCTGGCAGCCATCTGATAAACATGAGGAAATCTAGAGAGAGGAAAACAGACCCTAGACAACCACATCTGCAACTTGAGAAGTGGGCCCTTTTTTTTTCCCGTTATTGAGCCAATGTGTTATCCTTACTGTTTAAGCTAATTTGGGTTTTCCATTATCCAAAGCATCATGATGCATGCCTACTCCTTCCGTTATAAGTTGGTCTTTCCCTTTTCTCTTAGTACATAAATACACTGTTCAAAGAGTCTGTACATTGTCCCCCAACATACTTCATCCATTCCCACCTCCACACTGTGTGTCATTTCCCTGCCTAAAACGCTCTCCCCTTGTTTTCTCTGTTATTCATATTCTGTCTGGTCCTCTAGACTCAGGCTGCAGTCCTAATCCCGCTAAGGGCAGACATCCAGGACCATAGATTTCTCGTTTCCTCTGAGCTCTGTCTGACCAAGAGTAAATTATTGATAACAGTTGTCATCTATATCCCAGTGTATACTTTTAATTATCCTTTCACAAACGGATTCTCAAATTGGAATGCAAGCTCTCTATACTTTTGCAACCCCTTATAATTGGCCCCTATGAACAACGTCGTTGTGATTGGCAGCAATCCAATAAATCCTCGTTAGGCAAATTCAAAAAATGTGATTTAAACCTCCTGATCACTGCCAGTCATACCCTCTTAATTCACATAGCAATGCAGAGAACAGAAAGGAGTTTCAGATAAAACATATTTCGACATACACAGTTGGCTGTGGTCCTGTCACATTTCACAACCAGACTGGCAGTAACAGCTGGATGAAGATAAGAAATTTATCAGGCTGCTTTCCCGTCGGCAGATCACTGAATTCCTTCCAATGACGATGCAGACTAACTCTGTGCATTCTAAAAAGTAAAGTCCCATATCTTTCGAACATCTGTATAAAATCATCCTGGGGCCAACACCAGAACGGAAGATATGAAAGCATGGCCCAATGCATCTACAGAACAGAAGGCGCCAATCATCCCCAAGCCTTTTACATCCCTTTTCATGCTTGTAGCCCCAGGTCCTATTAGAGCATTCGGGAGATACAGCTGTACAATTTAAATGAGAGGCATGAAATAAACAGGTTCAGATCTATCTCCATCACAGAGCTGGCCAGGAAATAACGAGCAGGGTGAGCAATGATGTCAGGAACCAGTACCATCTCCACCGAAGATGACAACAAGAACATGGGAAAAGGTAAAGCAGCAAAATGTCAGTATAGCCATAGAGTAGATTTATCCTGGCCATGCAAGATCCAAGCCTTTTGTGTGTGGCATGACAGGTCTGCTACCTGCACAAAGATTTTGATGTCCCAGGAGGGGTCTATATTGGTAGCATTTGACATGTTTTTCAAGAGGTTATAGACATGAAAGGGCTACCTGACAAAAGCTACAACACTATGATAAATGATACCTTACAAATATGTATGTCCCCATAATGACTGAGAGCTTATGAACAGTCATTCTTCCCCTCATAGGGTTCAGTAGTTTCTTTGATAAATGGCCAGATTCATCCTTTCAATACTGCTTCTTTATCCTATTTCATCTCTGATTAATAGGATTAATGGGATAATAATAGGTCCTAAACAGGTCCTGAAGAGGTTCAGATTGTCTGCAGGGGCTGGTAAACAAGCCGCAACATCGTAGTAAGGGCTTGTCAACTGAAATGTTGCATGTCTTTCATGGTCTCTGCATACCACGTCACCAGGATGAATTTCATTCTCTCCCTTGCTCTAGTCTATAAATACTCTCCAGCTTCAGCTTTATTGTTAGCCATGTGGCTGCTGGAGACAGTTCTCAAAGCGCCCCCGGCTCTAAGGGACTCTGCCTTGGCCCTGTGGCCAGCCACCAACCTGGTTTTGCCACTCCATCCACACTGGCCATGGCGCCAAGATGGCCTCACCAGCGACTCAGACTCTCATACTGACTGGCCTGTCTGCCAAGAGGGCCCATCTATCCTGTCCTACTGTCTGCTCAGAAAGAGCAAATCTTAGGACACAGTGATGCTAGGAAGACTGTCTCCTGAGAAGCCAGTTTGGAACACCTCCCTTTCTGCTTCTCCTTTCAGAAAGATCTCCCTAGTTCACAACTGTGGGGCACGAAAGGAAATTAACAAAATTAATACGGCAAAATCAGAGGGTTGAATCCAAACAGCTGCAGTTCCATCAAGGGAAAAACCAACCATCCACTCCCACAAAATCTGTCCACCCTTTTAAATTCATTCCATGGATCCAACACAGAGACAGATCAGAGCCCCAGCTCTCATACTCACCTGTCAGGCTTAAAGAGGAAGCCCCAGCAAGAATCTATTTCAATAGAGCCACGTGGCTTACTGCTACTCCTTCTCTTTGTCACCAGCAGGTCAGAAACAAGCCCCCTTCAGAGGTGGTAATGATTGACGTCAGTGCCTACCTCCGTCCGTCTGCAAGGCCGACCAGCCACATCTCAAATAAGAGGACCTGCTCTTTCCCCCAAGAAGAAAAAATGGCTATTTCCTTTTCATCAAGTTTCCAGTCTTCCAGAATGTTCCGGCCCCACCTAATGTCCTGCTCTACTGCTCTATCTGGCTCTACTGCTTCATAGAACAAGAATATAGAAAGGATAAATAATCCAAAGACCTGAAATTCACAGAGATAGCCAAGTCCTCCTCGGGTGCTCTTTCCAAAGCATGTTGAAATAACTGGCAGGATCAGTCTAGGACACAAACATCCTCAGCTTCGAGTTGACATTCTGGGTATCCAATCAACAAATATTTATGGAGTACCCAATCAGAACAAGGCATCGCCAAGATACACCAGCCAGGTTAGAGCTGCACAGGGTTCTGAAGTGATTCAGTTTTAGCAGTGCTCACACAGCAATATGGATTTCAGGCCTCTGTCCAGGAACAGGGAACAATTGTTCCTTATTGATTTACTTGAGAATAAAAGGGATATGCAAATTTCCAAAGATTTCCAACTCTGCTATGCCTGGAACTCTGCCAGAAAACTCAGGAAAGAACACATCTACACACACACACACACACACACACACACACAATGCAAATGCAAGGTTAAAAAGAGGTTGCCGTCCTGGTAATGTTTCCTACCCTGTTAACATACCATTTCCCAACCCCCGTTTTGCCTTTCCTTCCTTCTTTTTGCATAGAAAAATGTGGACTCCCCGTCCACCCCCCACCCCAGTACCTTATTATTGCAACAGCAGTTTATGGAAGAGCAAAGAAATGTACTGTTCTTCATCCCCTGACCCCAAATTTTCTTATACACATAAGTCAGTAAAAGAAAAACTTTAACACAGTAAACTGTTGTTCCCTGAGGTCATCCCCAAATCTCCACTGACTTAGCACAGAACCAGGGCTATCAATGCAATGGCTTTGTAGCCACTATTGACAAGCAAACAAGAAAAAAAAAACCAACAGAAAACAGAATAAAGCTAACTTATCGCAATACCATTTCTTTACTTCCATTATGTCTTGCCTGGGAAACATTACTGTGCTATTTTGGGGTAACTTCACTTACTTGCTTTTAAAAAGGTTTTTCTCCCCAAAAGAATAGATGATCAGAAGGTGGAAGGAGTGAAGAGAACGTGTAAGATGGCTTGATGGTGGAACAAGTGCTCCAGGGAATGAAAGTGTCCTGAAGCAGATCAGAGCCTAGAATCTATGCAAGGCTCTGGAATTCATGTTTGTCATTTTCAGGAAAATGTGACCCTTCCTATCCATACTGTGCACATTTTTCTCCCAGGTATCTGTGGTGACAAGCTGTTCTAGGAACACATGATAAGGCCCCTACCTTCCTTTCTGGTTATCACTGCTTATGATCTTTTGGAATGACCCATGGAAAGATGGCTGCAGACACAGATGCCCCACAGCCGGCAGAGACCACAAGTGCTGGGGGTCCAGAGGAAGGGGTGAAGTGAGAGAGGGTCGAGGAGAGAGGGGCGACTGGGGAAGAGGCACCAAACTGGGCTTGGACCACCCAGTGCACAGCTTTACAGGGAAGAAACTTCCACAGTATTTTTAAAAGGTCTAGAGAAACAAGAATTGTTTTTTCAACTTTCAAATATAACACAGTATTAACTATACATTATTAACTATAGTCACCACAGTGTATATTAGATCCCTAAAACTTACATCTTACAACTGAAAGTTTGTACCTTTTGACCAACATTTTCCCATTTCCCCCAGCCCTTGGCAACCAGCAGTCTACTCTCTGTTTCTCGGAGTTCAGCTTTTTCAGATTCCATATATAAGTGAGATCATACAGCATGTGTCTTTCTCTGTGTCTTTCTCTGACTTATTTCACTAAGCATAATGCCCTCAGTGTCCATCTATTCATGTTGTCACAAATGGCAGGATTTTCTTCTTTGTCGTGGCTGCATGATATTCCATCTTATATATATATATATACACCACATCTCCTTTATCCATTCATCAAGGAACATTTTAGAGGAATCTGAAATCTGGATTTAACATATAGAAGAGCAGGTTCAAGTGGAGATTAACCAACTCTAAGAACACACACAATTACTACATAAAAGACTACAGGTAATTTCTCTTATGGGTTTCTGAGGGAGAAGGAGCATAAAGAGACCTGACATAACCCTTCAATAACTCAGAGAACACTGGGGCTGAAAGGACATTGGAGACATGGAAGTAGGTCCCTAATACCAAAATGAATCTGGATCAAACCATACCTGAAGCACAACCCATGGCTGGATTTCTCAGTCACAAGAACCATTCACTTCCCTCTATTGTTTAAATGGGGTAGGTTTTCTTTAGTTTACAACCGAAAGAATCCTAGTACATACTAGGTGTGTGGTATTGGAAAAGCAAAAATGGAGATGACATTTATTTCAAAAGGATATCTCACAAATCACCGAGGAACAAGAAAGGGCCTAGGACACTGGCACATTTAACAAGTCTTAAATATTCTTTGCTTCTTAGGAAAGGATTCACCACATAGTTCCTTTAAATAGTCTTTTCACCTAGTAAGCACATTGTTTACAAATCATCCACAACTTAGGAAAGCATCTGGAACAGCCAGAAGAAAAGGCACAAAAAGCTTGAAAGTCACTGATAATAGAGGCTTACTACCAAATGAAAACAAACATCCTGGAAGTTAGAATAAATATATGATAACGTCAATAGGCACACAGAATCACAGACGTTGCTACTGTACATACGCATGCATTTAAATAAAAATAGGATGCAACTGAAACCTAAGTTTTACAAAACATTTCAAGCAGCCATCCACTGTAGAAAGGGGGATGTTATCAAAGGTGCTGACTTTAGTTCATTCTCTTCCCGTCTCAGCCCCCTCCCCGCCCCATACCCAAGGGGTACCTGGGTAAATAAGCTTCCAATCACGGACACTGACCTGGGGGTAGGCCTAGAACAGAGGTGGTCAGTCGAGGTGTCTCCCTGGGCAAATGAACGAGACAAACGAAGAGATACAGGCATCTCCTTGCAATTAACATCCAGGATCAAAACCAGAAAAGCCAGATTGTCCAAAATCCATAGGGCAAATTCCAAACCGGAAACACAAGAACGGGCCAAGAAAGTCAAGAGCAAGAAATCATAAGACTGAGGAAGGAAAAGTGAAATGTGGCCAAGACAGTAGCCAATAATAGTAATAGTCAATACTTACCAAGTATGGCACGGTGTGAGATGTTCACGTGTGTCAGATCTCACTTAATTCTCATAAAAACCTGTGAAGCTACTATTCTCTCCCGTTTTTAAAGTTATTATGGAAAATTTTAAACATACACAAAAGTAGAAAGAAGAGTTCAAAGACACCTCATTACCTATAACACAGCCACAAAAACATCTCTTCGGGGTGAAGGTCCCCGGTACCCACTTCTCACCACGGCCCCTCATCAGCAGCGACAGGAAAGCGCAAGTCAAGTCAGCAACCTCTTAATTTTGACTTCACAAGCTTATAGCCCGGTTCCTAAAGCCTGTAAATCTCCCTTCGACGGGGCAGGAACAGCGTCCATCTCTGTTCTGTCGTCAACAGTGACTGCAGCAGACACTGATGGGACAGCCGAGTTCAGTTGCCACATTAAAAAATTAGGGGAAGCCCTAGTCCCCTCCCGCCATAAATTCCATTAGGACCTCCCCGCCCCCGTCCATAAATTCCATTAGGAACACACAAGTGTATCTTGGCACTGTTACTGCCTGAACTCCTTGGTGATTTTCCCCATGAGTACATTAATTTTGCCTTTACAACTAAATCATGCATTGTGACCTGTAAATGCATTGCCTAACCTCCTTTAATACCATTTCCAAAACTGCTGCCCCCAGGTGGAAAGACATGCCATGTCTGGCACTTCCTTATCTCAAGTCTGTCACCGCTCCTAATACCCCAACGACAATGACCGTCTTACAGTTCCAGAAGTTCCAGAGTATAGCTCCTGGCCTTCTGCAAGGATTTTCTCACCCCCTACCTTTGTCTGAAATGTCTTCCTTCCTCAACACCACAAGCTGGGGTCCCCAAGCAGCTTGGCTATGGCTAACATTCCTTCCCTTACCTCCTTGAGAAAGCCTTTTGTGATAACCTATCCCTCCTCAAAACTGCTGGGGACCACACCTCTGTATTCCCATAATGCCTTGCAGACGTCTCTCCCTCCCCCCACCTCCATACCCACCATATCATTTTATAGTGATTGGTTCTTAGGTTTTCCCACTCCTAATTTTATCAAGTGCCCCTTGAAGGCTGGGATCTTTACTCATTTTTTTAGTAGGTTTTTTTTTTTTTTTTAATGTTTAATGGAAACCCGGGACAAAATAATGAGTTCATTTGGACCAACTGAATTTGGGGGAGAGTATTTATAAATAGCGGCACAATAAGTAGCTAGAGGTTTAGTCATGAAATCAAAATACCCTTTTGCTCATTTTTCAGTCTCCCATGCAGAGGATCTGCAGGTAATGTTTATTGAACAAAATAAGCCAATGAAAGGGTAAGACGATGGCCAGACGAAGAGCAGCTTTAAATCTCTCTGGAATGCTTCATGGCCAGTAGATGTTTACATGTCCAACTGACCCACTGAGGTAATGAGCCCGCCTGGATTAACCGCCCACCGTGCACTGAGACTCCCTCCCTCCAGCTCCACAGGTGCCCACGCATCCTAGCGCCCAGGGATTTGATAGACAAGCCTGTGCTTACCCGGCTCGTGCCCTTCACGTGGATGCTGACTTTAATCCCATCCCTGTCAGGCCTTTGTCTGAAACGGACTGCAGGCTCCTCATCTCTCAAGTGTCCTCCTCCCACTGAAGGTACACTATCATCCCGAACACGTGAGCTGTCCTTTTCTGGACCTGAACCCACTCGGCGATGGAAAATCCATCATCACCACCATGAGAACTATTCAAAGCACAGTGGGTCTCCGAGGTACCTACCAATCCCATCCACCATCCAATCTTGGCACAGACATCATATAACAGGGCAACCCTCTCCACGCCCAACATCCTACACACACGTATACGAACAAAAATGCTTCTGAGAAAGTGTGTCTCCTATCAGCACGGCCTTGGAATTTATCTGCTTATAATTTGATTAAGGTGCGGGGAGAAGAAGTGGTCAAATCCTTCCCTGCAGTTAAGCTATGGTTGCACTTTGAAGTTAGCCTTAAATTTTAGATTCCACTGATAGTCTCTCTTTGCAGACCACGACCGAATCCCCCTAAGTCCCTCAGCAGAAGTAAGCTACATGATACTGTTCTTTAAGGTCTATTGTCACTTTATAATCCGCTGAAGAATACAGATATTTCATTATGGTAATCAGCAGGTTATAAAGCACTCACGCTCTCTCCAGAGTAAATCAAATCAGATATATCTTTCCCCAGACTTTTTTTAAAGCATTCCATTTGTTCTTAGAACTTGTAACAATTTTTCAGAGTGACAGGCCTAGGTTTATCGATTCATAAATGGCCTAAATCTGTCAAGTAGGGATATTTTTCTTCGCATAGAAAGAGGTTAGAAGGGAGAATTTAACCTTCTAATTTACAGGTAGAACTGATCTCTTTTTGCCTCATAGAAAGTGCACATGGAACCTCATGGATATAAAAATCAAACTAAGACCCCAAACCTAAAACCAAGGAGGAAGGGTTTTCTAAGGGCTCATCAAGACTCCACACGAGGGACAGAATTTGCTTCTATCAGCACATGTCCCTGAAAAACACCTTTCCATTCTAAAACTCGAAAATACTTTCTTCACCTGATCCATCTCAGTTCCAGTCCAACACGTCTGAGGCCTCAGACAAATGCGGACCATTGATGCCAACAATACTTTGCTGCAGTCCGGTGAGAATTAGGGCTAATGGGATACAAGCGCTCATAGGAGCTCGAACCAATCGGCCATTAATTACTACGTTATCCTTAAACTTGGATACAAGAATAGAGCTGGCATTAGAATAGTAAAAACAAAGAAAAGGTCTGTTCTTCAAGGCGTAGAGGGAGGAGAGTTGTTGGGACAAGAGAAACCGGTTAAGATATGTAGGAGCCTTCCCAATACCATAAAAAGTAAAGGGTACCCCAATTCAATGCCTGAAACTGACCTCTTAGGACCAAAAACTCCCTGGAGTAAAGGAGCCAGGCAATCAAGCAAGCTTGAATTTGATAGCATTACCCCTTTAAAACTATCCTTTGTAACCTGCTTATCATCATCCAGCCTCTTGGATGACTCTAACCACTGGGTAAACCACTGAAAGCTACGCATGGGCTAAGCTTAAGAACCAGCTGAGGGACTGAGCACGTAATGACTTCTTACCTTGAGGTTCCATTTCCTTATCCATAAAATGGGTTTGTTTTAAGCATCCAATGAGAATCTTGTTTAGGGCATTTTTGGAACCTCTGCATAACACATGGCATTACTCTACTTCCTGGAGGAAGAGTATTTAATCAGCTTCCAGATTAAATAAGCAGTGCCAGAAGATGAGCCCCCAACCCCTGAAAATCAAGGAGCTGTTTGACCTAGATGTGAAGGGATACCTTGAATGCTACTTATTTAGAAAAGATCTTTTTAAAACTATAATTGCAGCATCTGTTCTTGGAAACAGGTAAGTCAGGAAAGCAATCCACTGATTTTACAAAGCCCGGCAGGGAGCATCCATCCATGGCTTCCGTCACTCCCACAATAAATGCACAAATGAGCCTGGGACGTCACCGAGACAACCTCCCAAACCGCTGCTGTACAGACTGTACCATTACCATCTGCATGATTACCACGCTGCTCACATGGCCCCCAGAGGAAAGACATTAAGAAAAAAAATGTGTTATACAGATCAACAGTATTTCACTGAAAGTAGGCAAAAATTCAAAATTTATGAACAATACTTAACCATCCTAGATAATCAATAAGCTATTTTCCTTGAATCCTTCTTTTAAAAAATGCATCCAAATTGGTATCACGGAAAAAAGAAACCATATATAGATCAGAAGTACCTATGGCTGAGAAAAGGGACATGAGACTCGACAAGAGCCGTGATCTTTGACCTGGAGGTACTTCATGGGAGAACCAGCGAAGTGGTTCCCAGGTCTGGCTGCCCATTAGTTAACTCCTGGGCATCTTTGAAAAGCCAAATTCCTGGGCTCCACCTTAGAGAATTCTGGTTTGACTGGTCTGGGGTGTAGCCTGGGCATTTGAAGTTATAAATGCTCCCTAACCTGCAAACCACGGCATAGCAAATAAGGGCTGGGAAAACAGTTTGAAAATTTACACTTATTTTAAGAGATAGGATTTCAGCTAGTAGCAGCAATCACAACAACACAACAGTAATAATAAATGTCAAGGGAAGACCATGTGTTTCAGTTTTACATTTTAAGGAGGAAAACTCCAAAAGTGCATTTATGAAAACCAAATGCTAGGAACACTGAGGGTGGTGGTGATTTCACAACTTTATGCATTTGTCAAAACCCATACATACACACACAAAAGAGTTATTATGTGGGAATTAAAAATAAATTTAAAACACACAGAGAAAAAAATCAAGTGATATATTCATTTATTCCACTAATTCTCAGTCTTTCGCTGAATACTAGCACCAGGGAGCATTTAAAAATCCTACTGCGCAGGCTGCACCCCAGATCAATGACACGAGAATCTCCACTGAGACCTGAGCATCGGCAGTTTTCAAAGCCCTGCAAGAGATTTCAGTGGGCAGCCACGTCTCCTAATTTCCCATAGAACAGCAGGAAGACTATGAGCAAAGTGATCTTACATTATCTCCACAGAAATACGGCTCCAAACCAGTGAAATCACATCTACATCTACCTTCCAATCACCTAGGGAAGTTCACAGCAATCTACCCAAGTTTCCAAATACCTTTCTTTTTTCTATCAACTTTCATCTGGTTTTAAGATACTGGCATGACTCATAAGCCAAACAGGAGAGGTACCTTGGTACCCACTAGTGGCATACTAAACGGCCTCAATACCTGTTGACAAGTTTTAAAGGCAGTGCAGGTTAGTCCACTCAATCATACTGTCCCTATCATACAAAGCACGCCGCGCCTTGATAAGGTATCACATCAACGAAAGCACACAGGTAGCAGCAACACAGCTGAAGTGGCTGCGCCAGGCTTTACATCTAGGTCTGTCTGACTCCCAATCCCTTGCTACTCGGAGTGAGGTCCCTGGACCTCCGTCCTGGGCGCCAGCTGGAAATGCTGATCCCCAGGCCTCAGCCTGGACCCGCTAAATCAGAATCTGCATTTTAATCCTTGGTGACTAATGTCCACATTGGCATCTGGGAAGCACTGTACACATTATCCCAAAGCCAAGCGACCCAGCTCTCGCTGGTTAAGACAATCAGAAATCACCTTTGGTTCATGCCATAAGCAAATAGCAGTTCATCACCTGAGCCTTGAAGCCACTAGAATGGGGTGCTTGTGATGTCATCAACTCACAGTAATTCACAGGTCTGGCTGCATAGGATCTTTCTAAACAGCTCCCCACAAGTTGCTGGAACTTCTCTCCCTGGGCAGAGTGCCAGGGAAGCCTCTAGGCCTGGTGCTAACATCTGCAAAGCCCCATAATGACACATAAATGTCATGATTCAAATCCTCTGGCATTACCCAGAGGTTAAACTTCTTTGTTAAATAACCAATCAGGTGAAAAGAAAAATACTATTAGCTGCTTTTTGTTCTGAGAATAATCATCCTGCTGTGTGTGTGTGTGTGTGTGTGTGTGTGTGTGTGTGTGTGTGTGTAGATCCTAAGAGTCTAAAAACCTAAATTAGGGCTCTCACAACGAAATATTAGCTGGATCCAAATGGATCACTGTTAGGAGCCGTGGGGAGGGATGGGGCATAGAGCCAAAGGAATACATCCCCACCAGCTTTCCCTGACTCTCCTAAACTCAAGGCGTGAGTTAAGTTCTGAGTTTCTCTCAGTGCAGATCATGGGCCACCTGCTTCAGAATAACTTAAGATGACTATGAAAATGCATGTGTTAGGACCCAGGAATCTACATGTTTAACAACCCCTCCCCCACAGAGTCCAGTGCAGAAAAATTTGGGGCTCACTACCCATCCAGCCTAAGTATTTACATGAGAATTATTAGACCCTTTACCTGACCTCATCTTCACAACCGTGAGGCATCACGATTCCCGATTTTCTGGGGAAGAACTGATGAAGGAAGTTGAGTGCCTGGCCCAAAGTTATACAGCACGTAGCAACCATGGCTTAAACAACTATATTTGGGGCCCTTTCAATTCAATCAAGGCAGCATGTTCACAAAACCAAAGAACAATAGCATGATCCTATTGCCAAATCTTTATTTGCCATGTGAGGCAAGAGCAAGGCTTTATTTTAAAAAAAAAAAAGAAAGAAAGAAAAAAGAAAGAAAAAAGCAAAAAAACAATTTGTTCTCTTTTATAGGAGTGTTTTAGGGGCTATTCTGGGACACACTTCCCAGGACAAGACCATGACAGCCAACATGGACAACCGTGCAGCATGTTGTAAGGGGGTGTTTTGAGTAGCCGGCTGGGAATGAGCACCAAATACAATCCCAATGGCCTGACAAAAGTTCATTTAGCTTCCAGTAAATTCAAATTATTCCTGGTGAGTGATATTTGAAGTGGCTTAGACTCTTCTTTCCATTATGTAAACCTGGGTCACTCATCACCTGGGTCACTCATCACCCACACTTGCTCTAAGACAGTGATTCCCAAATGAACTGGCTTCAAGAGACTCACAGGAGACGCCATCTAAAATATAGACTCCTGAGCAACTTTGCACTTGGAGATAATGATTCATGGATGAAGAGTAATCCATAATACTACTGGGTTGGGCGCGGGGGCGGAGGATCTACTGTGTTTTCAAGCGTAGAAGCTCCACGTATGACACATATGAGAAACGATGAGTAAATTCAACTGTATCGAAGTTTAGAAAAACCATACATGGCAAAAACACACTACAAAATAAGCCCAACAACCAATGATCAACTAGGAAAAATTACTCACAACTCAAACAACAAAGACTAACTTTCTTAGTATATTAAGTGCTCCAACAATTCCCAAGAAGTAGAGCAACAGCCTAACAGGAAAAAAAAAAAGGCACAAAAGTACAAACAAATGTCAGGAAAGGAAATAAGACAGTTCTTCAACAAGTAAAAAGATCCTCAATGCCACTTGTAAGAGAAATGCAAATTAAAACTACAGCAAAACACTATTTTTTATCTGTCAGGAAGAAAAAGGTCAGAAAGTATAACAGTGTGGATACAGGAGTGGGGAAACAGGACTTCTCTTACATCTTTCCTCCAAAGAAAGAAATTTGGCAACGTCTATCCTTTTTAAACTTATATTCCTTTGACCAACAATCCTACTTTTAGGAATTTATCCTATAAATTCACACATAGGCAAAACTCTATTTGTTCATGGATATGCATTAAGAGCAGCAAAATACTAGAGACCAAAAAATGTCTATCAATAGAGGACTAGACAAATAAGTTATGGTATAAAAAAGTTATGACAGAAGACTAAGCAACCATTAAAAAAAAAAAAAATCCAAAGAAAACTCCCGATTCTAGCACCAAACACCTGATAGCTTCCCCAGTCCCACCAACTGCAGTGTGCACTCCTCACCAAAAGTCCAAAATCCAACCAACCCTCCAGGGCCCCTGCCCCTAAAATTTTCCCTTCAGGACTTCCCAAGCATCAAAGGGAAGACTGTGACTCATTGTCTCTTTGGTACCAAATGTGCATGTGTGTATGTACCTGTACGTGGACGCGAGTGTATATACTGTAGATACAGATATAGACTTTACCAGACTCTATATACAGCGTTTATACACACACACTACAATGTCCACACACATACTTAAGTCTTGTGAACGCTCCACAGCCTAACTTTTCAGTTATTCATGGCTTGTCTGTATACACACAGAATAAGCTTCCTAAGAACGGGAACTGGCTTCTGTAAACCCGCCATTACCTGTAAAACAGAAACAAGAGAATATTTCCAAACGTCCAAAGAGAAAGAGGGATCACTTGGGACCGGATCTGGGAGAGAACCATTTGGGCCAGCATCCGAAGTTGACAGATACATGAGATTTTAAGTTTTTGCTTCTGTTTGGAGGCAGAACACCTTTAAGATCTCAGAGGGATCCTGCCAGCAGAGGAGAATGACTCTGGACCCTTGGGGGGAAGGGCCCCTGGTACCACTGTGACTGGCCAGGCAACCCCAAAGCAGTGGCCTGCACAGAATTCTGGTGTTGGCATCACTGGGACTCGGAGGGGACTCTGAGGAGATGCAGAAGCAAAGCCCCAGGGATGCAAGTATGCATAGCAATGAGTCCGAGCGCCCAAGAATGATAGTTATACATTGGCGTGCACGCATGTCTAAAGGAAATGCATCACTGTTTTCCTAGTCATTAGAAAAAGATACTGACATGTTTCCTTAAATATTTTACTTATTGGGTTTGTTTGTTCAGTGGATCACTTAAAGAAAAACTAATAGATATACAAACAATTTACATGGCCAACCACCTCACGGCCACTCAGACCCACACCTTCACGCCTCACACTTCCACCATGAATGCAAGACTAAAGCCAGTAGCTCGCTCCTCTTTCAGCTTCTCTTGCAGTAGTTCCCACTGGCAGCAGAGTTATGGATCCCACACCACACTGCAAAGAGTTCTGACAGACTATGAGAATGCCTCAGCAGGACGGCATTGGATGGACACTGACAAAGCCTGAACGAGAGCCCGGCGTGGTGTGGAGCTTGTCGTTGGGGCAGCATCACTGCCCTGAGCTCTGCTGATCAACAATGGCAGCTGTGGGACATCATCTCTCTGGGACTCAGTTTCCTCATGCCTTAAACTACCCTAGGGGTCCTTGCAGACAAGAGACCCACAAGTCTAAGCCCGTGTCCCATTTTCTGCAAGGAAATTTGGCACGCTGTTACTGAAGATGTAATATGAGGGAACAAAGTAGCGGAAGTCAAACTTGGCAAGAAAGGGAGACGGCAGTAAATTTTCACCAATCTCTGATACCCTAGGGAAGATCAAGCTGAATTCTTAAAAATGCCAGATAAAGGAAATTGTACTAACCTCAAATACAGTTCTGCCAATGGCCTGAGAAAATATGGCAGGGGAGAGAGGGTGGGGAGGTCGCCAGGGACCTGGCGAATGACCCCATTTCGGAAGTGAACATGGGTATGTATTCAATACATTCTAAAAGAACCAAGTCACATAAATTTGTATGCACAAGTTAATCCCATGCCAGTTTTAAATCATCTCTAAGAGGTTGGTATACATTTTAGGGAGTTCTGAGAACATTTTACACATGATACTCGTTTTGTGCAAGAAGACCCCTGGCCTAAGGACACATGGCTGGCTTTAGCAACTTAATTTTAATAAGTAGATTAAAAATACCAAAGTGGCAGTGTAGGGCTCTGGCGAGGAGGGTGAGATCTGCAGCCAGATAGAACAGGGCAGGAGCCATGTGACCTTGATCAAGTGTCGTTCATACATTCCCTAGGTCTCAGATGCCTCAAATACAAAACTGCACTACCAGTGGCATTCTCGTAAAGATGTTGTGACATGAATTAATGCAGACAGATACTATGGCAACGACTAAAACAACATCACCCTTGTCTTATCTAACTACATTGATGACTTGAGGTCAATCGTTTGCATTCTGTGGACCTTCCGCCACCCCACCCCCTTGAGTACAAAATGAAGAAAGATCGTTTCTACCTTTGAAATCCTTTGATTCTAAGCTCCTCTCTATTCAGCTGCTTGGAGACTTGTCATGGACAGTAGAAAGCAACTTGAATTTACAGATCCCACCACAGTTTCTCAACTATCTGTGAGAATGAAGGAATAAACGCATTTATGAATGCAACCCAACTGATTGCAAATACTAAGCTAAGAGTCTGAATTAATGAAGTTGCAGGTAACCATAGTCTCAATAGGTATCATTTACTGACACTTTATGCCAGGCACAGAGCTGTCTAAAATACATTATTTCATCTATTCTTTATGAGTCTACTTCGAGGTTGGTGTCTGAAGTCTTGTCTAAGCATCAGAGAGGAGAAGCACCTGGCTTTAATGCCAGGAGACACAGCTCTCCCTGGCTTTCAAGCCTGGGGTTGTCTCACTCTCTATGCACATACTGCCTCAGCACCGCTGAGCTCCAACGAGGAAGCCAGAACTGCTTCTTATACACACACCCTTCTGAGACTGGAGCTGTAACATTAAGAGTCAAATTTGGAGTAGAAAATCCTCCATTTACAAAGCTCTTATTCACAACTTTTTGAAAGCCAATGATTTTAATTTATCTAGCAATAAGACACTTTGATTTCCCAGCATTGAAAAGGCTATGTTATCAGGGCACAGGAATGCTGGAAAAGCCCAGAATTCCCATAAACAAGGAGTCCCAGGTGGTTTTCAGGGTTCTCCCTCCAAAGAGAGTGGAAGGGCAGAGATTTATGTTTACAAAAGGCCCCACTGAGGAGGGGAGTAAGTAGTTCCCATGTCAAACAACCCTCCACCCCTGGCCCCTCAAAAGAAAACAGGAGCAGCATCTAATCCCCAGTAAACCTGGGGTGGTCAACAGCAGGTTGACCCTCTGCTTCCAGGTCGGCCCCCCAAGACTGCAAGCTCTTCCCAGCTGGGGTCTGTATGCTCCACATGGGAAAGGAATTCAACAGCATCTCACAATTTCAGAGCACTGGGCAACTTGCTTGCCTGTTTGCCTTTCATTTCTAACTTGACTAGTTTCTTTTTAGTTCGTATGATACTGACTCTTTTAAAAAATGTGTTGAAGGGTACACATGGTCACTTTTCGTAAATGGTCCACGTGGGCTTAAGAAGAAACATGCTCCAGATATGGGAGCTGTGTTCTATCCATGTCCACCGGATCAAGCGTCTGTATCTTTACTGTTTTATTCTTTGCCCGTTTGAGATATTGATTACTACCGTGTTTCCACGAAAATAAGACCTCACTGGAAAATAAGCCCTCGCATGATATTTCAGGATGACGTCCCCTGAACATAAGCCCTAATGCGTCTTTTGGAGCAAACATTAAGGTAAGACCCGGTCTGATTGTCAGGGAAACATGGAGTTAAATTCTCCCAACTATGCCATTGGATTTGTCAATTTCTCCCTTTGAGATTCAGTCAAGGATTACTCTCTCCACATACATACTTAAATGTATAAAAAGCTATGTATTAAGGGCAAACAAGTTTAGAATTATTATACATGCCAGATTTACTGTGTTGCAAATTTACCATTTACAAGCAGCTTTAGAGTCTGTACAAACCTGGCTGTGAGTCTCAACTCCATAACCTGCTCTAATCCTCAGTTTTCTTATCCATAAAGATAAGATATACCTCAACCCTCATAGGGTTCTTGAGAGGACAAAATGAAGTGTGTACAACACACTTAGTTAGCACAGTGCCTGGCTCTCAAGATGCTAGCTGCTAAAAGGGTGGTCCACAACTTGCCTAAGATCACGCAGCTATTTACTAAGTACAGAAGGAGAACCCTCTGACTTCTTGTCAATCAGGTGGCAGGATGGGGTACGGCAGGAGGCAGATGTATCACAAGTGTTTATTCCAGGGCTTCACGGTCGGGGAAGTACCGGATAACACCATCCTATCCATACCTCATTAAGAATGTTAAGTCACACGTCAGCCGAACACTCCATCTCCCTCAACTTAACTCCAATGGCCCAGTTTAGCTTGTTCTCTCTGGGATTTATTCCCCCTTGTTGCTGGCTTGAGGGCTCCATTGATACAGCTGTACAACGCACTTTGTAAACTTCTGGTTCTGAGAAACACTTGGCATGTTCAAAGCAGGCAAGAGTTAGCATCTAAACTGTAGATGACTTTTGAGAGCTGATCCCAGCCCTGGGATCCACGGAATTGAGTGTGTGTATGTATTGGGGTGGGGTAGGGATGGGGGTGGGGTGACAGCAATTTCAGGGCACACCATTCATTCCATTATGCAGCTTCCAAAGCCGCTACAACAAGTCTCCCACATCCCAGCAGGGTGAGCGAATCTTTGCTAAAGTCAAAGTTAATTGCACATCAGAGGGAGAAGATGCAATTTTCTTCTCTGGCTTTTGAACTCTGGAATTGACGCTTGGGGGTCATTCCGTCCTGAAAATGTCAGCTGCAGGAAAATACAACAAAAAAGGCCGAACAAACTAGCAAGTAAACTTGCCAAATAGAAGGACCTCAGGGGTTAGAAAGTCAGGTTTGCTTTAAAATAAAAAAAGAATAATAATTTAAAAAGCAGAAAACACACACCTGTTGAAAAGCGACTCCTGCAAAAAAAGTTTTCACCTCCACATTCACCAGAAGCTGGTAACTGTAGAAAACCCACGGGGTGTAGAGGACGGTGCTGGATCTGGCGGCCAGGATGCGCTCAGACCTGCCCATACACTGGCTGTGCAACAGTCCTTGGCAAGTTGACCTATATCTCATTCATGAAAACTTGGTAAGTGGGCTACTACATCCTAAAATCTTATTTGGACACCAATCTCTTGAAGAAACATAGAAAACAACCAACTGTATAGTCTGTCAAAACCAGGAAGAAAAAATTTTTTCCAGGATTTACTGATATAGATTCTCTATTTCTTGGTATCTTTCCTCCAAAATAAAAGGCAGATAACAGTCCTACTTTTTTTAATCCTTGAGAATCTCACCACCATTTATCAGAGCCCAGTGTCAAGAACTCAAGTCACACATCTGTAAGGGGCCATCCTAACTTGACTCCAGGGCTCCGCACGCCATATGGGCCATTCTTTGCTTTCCTCAAAACCACGGCACAGACATGAGAAACTCAACCACAGGCAGACAGACAAGGCTGGGATGTGATCTACAGTGCACCAAAAAACTACTATGACCACCGTTCCCTTCAAGCTTCAGGTGTGCGATTTAAGCACCTTTGGCCCAGAATTCAAAGGACCAGACACACTTCACTGTCAATCATACGTGAGGGACAAAGGAAAGGCAGAAGAACAAAGAGAAGGTAAGGACTTAAAGTAAAATTCTTTCCACGCAAGCCACCAGGACGAGAGCCTCTAATTTACCCCTCACCTTGGCGAGGACAAAGTATGTAAAGAATTCAACATACACACTCCTCTCCAAAATTAGACAACTACTTACAAAATTAAAATGTCTGTAGTAAAACAACCTAATGAGAGTGAAAATAAAACCAAACAGGTTACTTTAGAAATCATTCTACTTCTCTCAGATTTTTAAAAATCTTTCTGATTTTGTTTTCCAGCTAACAAAGGTACAACATGCTGGTGGAACAATTTCACACCCGATTCCATCCCCATCCCCATTTCAACCAAAATAAGCCCCGGTGAACAGTCAGACAAACATTACTTTAAGCATTTTCCATGCAAGCGACAACTACGATTAATTGAACACCTGCTCTCTGCCAGGTACAATTCTAACAACTCTTCACCAATATCACCAGGCTTATTCTTCACTATTTATCTATGAAGTGGCATTTCTAACCTACCTTATGAACAAGAAGACAGGCTCGGAATGGCAGCTTAATCGTCCAAGTCTACACCACCCAATCCCCCTGATTGAATAATACTGAACCTCTTAAATTGCAGTTTGATATTTCTTTTCCCAGTCAACAACATATACAGTCATCTTTTCATCCACCTCTTTGGTCCCTGCAGTGTAGCTATAATTTACCTTTCAAAGAAAAGTTTGACTATTGTTCTACTGACAACAGAGCAGTAGAAATAAAAGTTATTCACAATTCTGGACTGCCCATACATTAAAGATGAAAGCAATGAGGCTTATCTTTTCTATCCACTTCAGGAAGTTGTGTAACTGTTAAATACATACACTTGCACACATGCAACTTTACTCAGCTCTTGTGCCTTCAACAAACTTCAGGGGCAAATTTCAGGTTCTTCTAAGAAGCAGGGAGATACACACGTGCTGTTTCTCTTCAGAGGGGACAATTAAAAACCCAGCTCTGAGAGGCCTGTGACTCTCCAATGATAAAGATTTCAGACCCCCAAAGAAAGATGGCATATATTCCTCAGTTCTCGGCTCAAACTTTTTTTTTTTCCTTTTTTGGACACTAACTAAAAGACTTTTTAAAACCATCAGAAATATTTTCTTAGAAATACAATTGCGGTTTCACCTGCACCTAACACAGTCCCTTCTGGAGACTATCCTTCATTTGAGAATTGTATAGCCAATTTTACAGTCTTCAACCACCAAACAGAAATTACTACAATTGCCACAAATTCTACCCCTTCTGTATCCCTGACAAGATCCACTTTCCTTTCTTCCATCACTTTTGCTTTCTGGCCTGATTCTAGAGGTGGGCATAGCCTGCATCAGCCTATGAAGGCAGGAGAATACCAGAGTCGTCGACTCCCAGTTCTCCATTTTGCAAAGAGGCACAACTTCAGTCTTAAGCTTATGTAATATGCTGTCATCCTCTCCTGCTAATAATTTATACTGAAAAGGCACAGGAAGCGAACTCCCTCCCTGTCTCATTTATGAGCCACTAGGGATGCAGCTTAAAAGGAGGGTATACGCAGTAACAGAAAAGTCACCCTGGCCCAGGCCAACACGTCCAGGACTTGGTTCCTATTAACAGTCCGAGGTATTTACCAATGAAGTGAGAAACACCTCACCCCCACCCAAAGGGGCGGGGCCAGCCAACCCCATTCGGGCCACATCTACCTTAAGCACAGTCAGGACAGGACCACACGTAGCTTAAACCCCCAAAGCTGTGGTCAATGCTGTGGTCACTGGAGCCCGCAGACTGAGTTCATGCAGCTCTGCCGCGTTCCTCACCCCTAAAACGGGAGTAGTAGTCATACTGTTTTAGTCACACGTGTTATAAAGCCTCAATGAGTTAACACTTCTAACCACACTTAGAAGTCCGTGGGGCACATGTAAGCACTCAATTAGTCTTAAATATTATCTATCCTTTTAGCAATACATTGCTATCCCACACTAAGAAGGAACACTAAGAGTGGCTCTCCACCGTGCACCATCCTTTTTCATGCATTATCTCATTTGGAACTCAAAACGTTCTGACGAGGCAGAGAGGAATTTAATTTTCAGCTGGAGAACCTGAAGTTCCGACGAGTTTAAAAACTTACCTAAGCTCATATGCTGTGTGTGTTACGTACCGTTGGGTTGGCTCCAACGATGGCCACCCTATGAAGGACTCAAATTCACAACGTCCCGTCCTCAGCTGCCCCATTCAGCTCCTCTACACTCAGGCCCATGGCTTCTTTGATGCAGTCAGTCCACCTCATAGTTGGTCTTCCTCTTTTCCTGCTGCCTTCTACTTTCCCCAGCATACGCTAGTGACCTGAAATCTGAATCTCAGTCTATTTGTCTTTAAAAGCTATGCTTGACTATGCACTAGGCCTGAAGTAAGTGCGTTATACCTTCTCAAGCCATATAGCAACCTTATGAGTAGGTACAATCATTACTCCCATTTTGCAGATGAGAAAACTGAGGTTTAAATAGTTGAAGTAATATGTAAGTAGGAGAGCTAGGACAGGGCTATTGAGTCCCTTGTTATTGTTTCATTAAGAAAAAACAAAGAAGGGAGAGGGAGAGAGGAAGAAAACATTTGCTCAACAGGTTTAGTAAACCTTTGTACCATCAAGTCGCTATGATCTGCAGAAGAGCGAACATGTTAGTTTTTCAGTGGGTAATGTGGTAAGATATGATGCTCCTAATTCTCTTACAACATTAACCGTATGTTTGACTTTTTAAAAAAATTAGAATATAAGTAGAGTCCTCAATCTCTAGGGCAAAGTTATGTTTGCTAAAAAATCAAACAGCCGCAAAATGAAAATATTGGTGAGGGGAATAATTCCTCAGCTTGATTACCAAACAACAATCCTCACCACCTGATTTTTCTACAGAGCCCTACAAGAGGGGGTGGGGGTAACAACCACAACCACAACCTCTAACAAAATGAAAAAGCAAAGCAAGAATGGTTTTGCTTGGGGTTTCTTTGTTTCTACAAGGATTTAACTCAGCCATGTTTTTCATACAAAAACATGACACTCACATTTTATTCCAGATAGAATATTTCAAACTTAACTGTGATTTTTCTATGACTAGCAGTTTTGGGTATGAAGAAAAAGAACAGGACAAACAGGAAGAGGTGAGCCTTGAGAGCAGTAAAGAGACAGACTGGGAGGAAAGGCACAGGCACGGAAAGGGGAGCACTGCAGGTGCAGAACAGGAGGAGGCTCTGAATTAGTAACATAACCTCTGCCTGTCTTTGGCTGCAGAAATGTCCACCCTCCACTGAAACCTGATTAGCTCATTCATCCATATTCACTGCTCTTCAGCGAGGTGCTTCCCACATGCACAATGGGAGGGAGCAATGATGCCGCACTGTCTCCCAATCTCCAGCATCAGTTAGAGCAATGCCATCACTTGACGGTCCAAAAGAAATAGGTGTCTCTCCTCTCTATTCAACCTACACCTTTGCAAGAAAACTCAGGGCCAAGTTTATCAATCTATAATCCTGCCTCTTTACCATGCAATTGCTTACCTCATCTCCTACCTGAAATTTCAAACAACTCAAAAGCACCTTTCTGCTATCCAAATAATGTGAGGCACAGCTACTAGGAATGATTGCACAGCATAGGGCAAATGAGTAGCGCGGTGACTGATCACTTGCACAGCAGAGCTTCTGTCCAATGAAGCCAAGCAGGCAGAGACAGACTATACCAAAGGCAGAAGAACAGCAAGCCTTCAGCCCGGGGAAGAAATGAAACAAGGGGCAGCGGGGGAAATCGAGGCTGTAGCAGCTGCCTGAAAGCAAGCATGTACCCAAAGTTGAAATCACAGGACGTGAGATAATTATAGGGCACTGACAGCTCCAGACAGTGAATGCGTTCCCTGGTCTAACATAAAATTGGTCTTATTTGTAGTTAAAAAAAATCTTGAGTGAAATTTAGAATTCTTCACACAGAGCAGCCCAACTCCTAACTACATGTCAGTGTAATGTGATTAGGACCAAAATAAACCTACAACCCACATAAAAACACCAAGAACACATAAAAGAAGGAGGGCAGGACACTGTGTGTCATTTGCCAAGAGAAGAGAACAGAAAATCACATATTATTCTGGAAACAATTTAAAAGCTCTCATTACCCAAAACCCATAATAAATTGTGAGCACATCAAACCCTCTTTCAATACTGCCTTACCCTCAGTCAATAAATAATAATTGAAGACAAGAGGCAACATGAACAGCAAAAAAAAAAAAAAGACACAACTTCTGCTTGGACACGTCATTATACCTCTCTAAACCCACATCTCTGTCCATAAAAAAAAAGATGGTTTGATTGGATAATCCTCAAGGGGTCTCCTTCTCCAATCTCTTCCGTTTGGGGGATTCGCCTACACAGCTGTCAGCACCCTCAGGGTCACAGCCACGTTATATTGGAGCTGCCCTTCCCGACTCGGGATCCTGTTCAATGAGGAATTTGGCAGCATGGGTTTCAGTAAGGCCCTGTATGGGAGGGACATGTCACAAGCGTAGCTGGCACGGTACACAAAGGAAAGGCAGAGTGCCTACAAGAGGAATGTATGCGCTGCTGGATTTATTTATCCTTTAGAGTCTCACCACTGCCAAAAGAATTCACGGGAGTCTGATATAAAAACACAAACACACATGTATACAGGGCAGTGAAAATTGAAGATAAAATAAAAAGCCAGAAACCATATGGTGTTCTCACCATAACACGGATCCCTTAGTCCCTGGTAGCATGTCTACACAGATAGCCTAAGGATAACGTCTGTGGAAGTAGAAATCCTGCAACCCTTCGAGCACCCATTCCTTAAGTGAGAATACTCGTCAGAAAGTTTACTAAACTTGACAAACAATAGGACCCTGCAAGAGAACGCTTCGATTCTTGTGCGTAGGCGCACCAGAAAACAAGACTACAGTCACTGACTTTTTGGCCCAACCGAAGTCTGGAAACTATGCGAATTTCCATGGACAGTAAGATGGGTAAATTATAGAATAGTCACACAATTGGTACTATACAGCAATAGAAATGACCAAACGTGACAAACAATGACATGAATTGAATCTCACAGAAGATGCTGAACTAACAGCTTTAGCTAAGATACAATAAATTTCCTTTTGGGGTGAGCTTAAAATATTGGGGGTGGTGACTCCAGATAGCCATCTACCATGTAGATTTAAATAGAAAACCACAAAAATCAGAGTACTAGAAATGATAAAAATCAGCATTAGAAGGGGCCTTAGATCTTCTCTAGCTCAGCAGCTTCATTGGACAGATAAGGAATCAGGTGGGTAGAGACTTCACGGTCACATGTGCTCTTACATCCCGGGTCTGTAACTTTGCACCATACCTGCTCCTCCCCCCAACACATTCCCAAACTTAAATTTCTGCTCTCTTTGTTATAAACGAGGCATATAAGAAAAACCCATCTTGCTCATTCACTTCCTTCAGGGAACATTTTCGCTTCCCCAGTTTGTTAATTCTGCTCCTCAACAGGGATAAAGATAGAAGCTGATTTAACTCTTCTCATTAGCTATGCCAGTTATTTAGTGACGATATCTGCTGAATACTCACTTAAAGGCTGCTGAGAGATTCAATACAACTTACAACTCTCCGAGTCTTTAACACTTCACTTATAATCACAATCTGACACAAAATTAATTTCCATATTTTGAAATAATACATCAAACTGACTGGTACAATCTGTGTTCTTCCCTCCATCAAATGTTGGTGTCCATGAATTGCTCAAGTTTCTTCAAGGGTACTCGAAGGTCAGATTATGTTTACATGCTAATGACGACTCTGAATTAATTACCACTCTTAATTAAACAACCTCATCTGCCCAATACAAGTTATGAAAGACCTTTGAGAGAAAACAGCCACATTAAAACTTTGTTCCAAACCTATCATCTGCACTTTTAAAGGCAGATCACCGGGGAGTTTTCTTGAAAGCATCACATATGTGACCCTTTTAACAGAATTATATTTCACGGGCACAATGGAGGAAGTTTTATGGTTTTTTGTTTTGTTTTTTTTCATACTTTTGACATAATGAAATCAGGCAAAACCTCACTCATAGTTGATTCAAAAGTTTTGCTCTCAAGTAATAAAAAGAGAGCCTCTGGGAAATTACTGAGAAGAACTGAGAAAAAGTTGGAGATGTGTGCATATTAGGCTAGCAGCCTTCAAGAGATTTGTGACAAGAAGGAAAGGGACAAGTCACTGTATGTACTGTGCACATAATTTCAGCAAGAAAGTAGAAAGGTATGTCCTCTAAATTATACGAAAAGTAATATTGGGGTGTCTGCCCACTTCCTAACAAGGAATTGTCTTTCTTTTGCTTCAGTAGTGGGAGAGGGGGAAGAAAGGAGTAACATGTAAGAGATCTGGAACATTTTCTTTCCCTAGTAAAAACAGAAATCCACGAAATAGAACCAAAGTCATAGCTCCCACAGACTGGGCGAGAGGCTTTTATGCCAATTTAATCGGTAGTTGCCAATTTAATCGGCAACTTTATGCCAATTTAATCGGCAAGATACCAAATAAGCTCTGGGAGGGTTTGCAATTCAATCAATATTTACTGAGCACCAACTTCATGCAAAGCTTCTAGACCCCAGGTGGACTGAGGACTAGGGAAGGAGCTGGCATTTCCTGTTGCTTCCCATGCATGAAACACTGTGCAAGCCCTCTTTCATGTCTGCTCCATCTCGTTTGTGATTATCACAATACCCTACAGGGTAGGAGGGATAGGCCATTGCACGGATGGGGTCACCAGAGGTAAAATGACTTGCCCAAGAGCACAAAATGCAGGGGCAGGAGCAGGAAGGAAATCCTGGGCTACAGGGCTGTCAGATGCATTCCCTCCACTGCCCACATGGACCCCAGGTTACAGCACCCACGCCCCAGAGATGAAGAAAATCCAACACTTATAATAGACCAGAGAGCTCTAAGACAAAGCAAAAGGACACGAAGCACTACGGTGAGTCAACATGTCACAGAGGCTTGAGCAAGACAGAAACAACCTGACAGACAGGTAGCTAGTGGACCAGGAAAAGCTCTACAAAGCTGGATGGAATCACTGAAGCTGGGCTTTGGGGAACAAGGTGAATATCTATGCCTAGTGACAGGTGGACAAGCACAGCAAGCAAAGGAAAAACATGGCAAAGGCACAAAGGCCTCCACAGTGGAAGAGAAGCGTCCCTTGGCTGGACTGCCCAGGGGATGGTGTGAGTAGATGCAGCAAGGATAGGAAAACGTAGGTCACTCTTGTGAGAAGGGCGCAGATGGTCAACTGGCTTTACACGTCACCCATCTGGGAACAAAGAGGCTTAAGAGGGAAACTTAGTCTGTCTGAGCTGCTATAGCAAAAATACTATACACGGAGCGGTTTAAAAAACAAAAGCTTGTTTTTCACAGTTCTGGAGACTGGAAGTCCAAGATCAGGGCACCCGCAGATTTGGTGTCGGGTGAGATTCCGCTTCCTGATTCCTCAATGGCCATCGTCTTGTTTGTATCCTCATATGATGGAAGGGGTGAGAGAGCGCTCTAGGGTCTCTTCAATAAGGGAACTAACCCCATTGAGGAGGGGGCCACCCCCATAACCTAATCACCTCCCAAAGACCCACCTCCTAATACCATCACAGTGGAGGTTAAGTTTTCAACACATCAGTTTTGAAGGGACACATTTAGTCCATAATGAAGGGTCTTGAAATGAGGGCTGGAAGAGGAGGATTTGAGAAACACTGAATGAGCAATTTTGCAGGCTAGGTAAATAAGCAACAGATGTTACCAACCCAAGCCGGAGACAAGAGCAAGGTAGATCTGCGAATGCCCAGAGTGCCCTGTCCCAAACGCTCGGACACAAACCAGCACTGCAATAGAGGATTTTTGTGGGGTGGTTTCTCATTCCAAGAAATAGACATACTATAGGCAAATCACACATAAATAAATATCCCCTGATTTCGATTATTTACCTTAACACAAGGGGAACCCAAGAATTATCAATAGTTGGCTCTGTCTACCAAGCTAATACAGAACTTCAAAAGCCACCCATCAGAAGACGGAAAATCTGAAAGGAAACATCATGTGTCTGAGCAGTCACCATCTAGGCTTGTTAAGTATACCAATAAACATCTCGACAGGGAGACAGTGTTTGATTTAGTTATGAAGCTTCTATAGCATTCTATGCTTGTGACACTTATGGGATCTTTTCAACGAGTTACCAGGCTACTTAGGATCAATATGTTGTCAAAAATAAAGAAAAGCTTAAACTGGATGGCCGGTTGGCTCAGTGGTTGGAACACAGTGCTTCTAACACCAAGGTTGCCGGTTCAATTCCTGCATGGACCAGTGAGCTGCACCCTCCACAACCGGATTGATAACAGTGACTTGACTTGGAGCTGATGGGTCCTGGAAAAACACACTGTTCCCCAATATTCCCCAATACAAACTTTAAAAAAAGAAAAGCTTAAACAGAGAAAAACAAAGATTTTTTTTGACCAAGATGACATTTCTGAACCAAGAGAGTCTCAGAAATGAGACCCTCAAAGAGACGAGACAACAAACTCAGCCAGAGCGCCCTAGAAATGATGTTCTTTCAGTGAAATGGAAGCATTTCACCATTAAAAGATTAAAATTTCCCCTTGCTATGACAGACCCAAACCGTGCAGAGACATCAAAGGGGCTATATGAATGTGCAATGTGACAAATGTATGAACAATTCTTCCAAACCACCAATCTCAGATTTTAGCTCCGACCCACGACAAGAGCCTCATGGTCAATGAAAAGTATTCCTGTGGGCACTGGCCAGGACTGGACGTTGAGACCCAGAGTACCATGAGAAGGTATATAAGTCACGGGCTTTTACGAAAAGGTGTCACACCAACCAGGGTCACTGCTGGTTTATGACGGGGGCTTCTCACACAGAGACCATCTGAAGGCAAGTTAAAGACCTATTTTTGTTTTAACTAAAGACAAGAAATCTAGGGAAATGGGGTTACTCATTCCACTGTGGCTCAAGAGAATGGTTTGAACATAAATAGCCTTACCCTGAATTAGATGTATTAATCCTAGAAGTTCCACAGCGGTCAATCGATGGAATTGGGCTTAATCCTTAACATTCAGGGGTGAACTCTATGAAGCATGGCTACGTCCTCCCACAAAACATCCTTCTGGAAGGGACGGAAATGATTATTTCTCCTGTGACATCTCTCCCCATTGCACACCGAGTAGAGGAGCTACGGACTGAATGAGGCATCTTTCAGACAAGTCAATCCTCTAACATTTGAGAAGAAAAATATCACTTTTACATTAAAACAGATAAAATGCACTGTAGGATAGAGAGTGAAATTCAAGCATTTGTAAGGGGGAAAAAAAGAAAGGAATTCAAAGAAATTTTCACAAGCCTCCAGTGGGCAGTTAAGAGCTCAGCCCACCTATTGGGGGTGAATGTTGAATTTTTCATGAAAAAGTATAGGGCAATTCCAATCAGCCCTTCTTCTTTAACTTAGAAACATTCCAAAACATGAAACACAGACGACCAGACTCCTTAGATGCCCGTAGTTTTACCATGTTCATATGTTATTGATACCAAGCACCGCTAGTAGCTGCCTCATCAGGCCCTAATCACCCGCCTAGAAACAACACAACCACGAGGAGGTGTCAATGGCTAGAGGTCACTCCACGCTGAGGACAAAAGGAGAACTTCCTGCAGAGCCTAGAACTCAGCAGGACATGGACAGCACACAATAAATAATAATCCCACTAACACGGCAGGAAGTTGTTGAAAAGTGCTTTAGAACTGTAAATACTACTGTTTCCCCGAAAATAAGACCTAGCTGGACTATCAGCTCTAATGTATCTTTTGGAGCAAAAATTAATATAAGACCCGATCTTATTTTAATATAAGACTGGGTCTTATATAATATAAAATATAATATAATTATATAATACTGGGTATAATATAACATAAAACCGGGTCTTATTTTTTTTTTTTCGGGTCTTATTTTAATATAAGATCGGGTCTTATATAAGACTGGGTGTGATGTAATATACTATAATATAATACCGGGTCTTATATTAATTTTTGCTCCAAAAGACACATTAGAGCTGAAGTTCTGGCTAGATCTATTTTCGGGGAAACATGGTATATATACATGGGCCCAAGGAGCCCAGGGACAACCTCTGCATTTTATCTTTTACACTTCATTCTAAGTGCACTTACCTTTTCTGGATTTAGAAAGAGCACGTGGTATCACTTTATACCACCAATTTGGATTCTCTGGAGGCTGTCTTCTTTCATATACATAAAACATACTTTATTAATTCTCAGAGTTTTGTTCCAAGGGCCTAGAGGCATCCAGTGGGCACAGACAGGGTACTATATGGCACTATGAATCTGCCCTGCAACTGTAAGCTTCGAGACACCCAACCACAGCACCAGCCTGAGGCAGGCAAAACCTCACCAGACTTGGATTTGTGGGGGAAAAGGAACCAAGGCTCCATGTGGGGCCCCAGATGACAACAACCATAACTTACAAATTAAATGTCATGCCAAGGCCTAGGCCCAGCACACAGAAGCGGTGTGTCTTACTATGTGTCAAGCAAGATCCGTGTAGTAACCATATATTATCATCACATACTCATTTCTATAGCATCTGAGATAATTACCTAAATTATCTCAACTCTGGCAGAAGGTAAGTCTCAGCATGTCCCCATTTTACAGCTTAAGAAACTGAGCCTACACCTAAATCTGAATGAGACTGAAGCCCAGTGCCCGCACCCTCTGGGTCACTCTACCACAAAGCCAAGGCTTCTGGACCCACTCCCCTGGGCCCTTGTGGAGACAGCATGCTCTAGTGGACTGCCAATGCTAACCCTGAAGGGCTGGAAGCACCTGTCAGGAGCAGCGACACTAAAATGGGCCACTTGGGGCCCTGGAACCACATCTTACCAGCTCATTTTGGAAAAAGTACTTCACTAAAGCTGCCAGTGACAACACTAAAAAGAATGAGAAAATACAGACTTTTGGAAGGATTCCAACCTTAAAACTTTTCCTATGTATTAAGAACATTTTGTTTCACATGGCTTACAAAAATAAGATTTAATACAGCATTAATTGGAAACTAACATCCCTATCCAAACCCCAGCCTTAATGTTTCCTTTTCTGATCGAGAAACAACAGGATGTGGACACTGGATCAAAAGCCACCAGACTGTCTCTCTCAAAGGAGCCCAAACAGTAAAAGGCAGAGCAGAGGGAGGGAGTTCCAGGCAGGGAGAGGGCCCAGAGAGCCAGCCCCACCCTGCCCCCGCCGCAGCGTTAATGGTCCTGCTGGAAGGCCAAGACCTGACAGACCCACCGCCACCCCTCCCCGCCCCTTTCCTCCCTGGCTCTGTGGGATCAGGGAGATGCTAACTGGGCACGGCCCGGAGGCTGGAGGAAGCCAGTCATAGCTGAGCTTGTGCATTCCGGCAAAATGCGCCAAAGACGTGGATGTGGACGTACGCTCACCACGCGCCTGCTGTGTCCAAAGTGGAATCCCGAGGCGAAATCATTCTTTGGAATATAGATTCTATCGGAAGGCCCTGGCAAGTTTGCTAAATCACACCAATTTGAGATGCTAACTGGATAGGACTATCATTATCAGAAGATAGAAGTTTATAAAATGAATAACGGAAAGAGAGTAATCAGTGGAATTACATGTAACAAATGCTGCTACTCATGATTAGCTAAACCAATAGTCTCCACTATCTGAAGCGAGGTATTAACATACATAGGTCATTTTTTCAAAAAAGGTAATTTTTACAGAAAAGCCAATGAGTTTTTATTCAGCAGCCATGCCAAGATCCTGACCCACTCCAAGGCCGTCACTGCTAGCATGAGGAGTATACACAGACCAACCTAAAGCCCGACTTCCTGGGTTCAAACCCTGGCTCCATCAGTAAATAGGGATCCTAAGAAAGTCACTAAAGTGTTCTGTAGTTTAGCTTCTTTATAAAATCTATAAAATGCAGGTAAAAACAGGACATAGCTCACAGAATTCTTAGGAAGGCTAACTAAGTAAGTGAACAAGTAAAACATTGTGATTAGAACTTGGTTTATGGCAAATCCATCCACAAAAGCGTTCACTCTTACCATCTTGTGTGTAAGAGCACTGAGTAAAGAATACTGATTAGAAGGAATAGATTCTATTCACAGAAGGAAGGGATAAACAATGGCTATACATAGGCCACCTAATCTAAAAGTAATATTACAGAAGAAAAATCTAAGCAGGAAAACACGAGTCAAATAATTTTGTACTAAATGAAAATTCATGTTCAAAGTTTGGACCCAAATTTTCAAGAATTTAAGATAGTAAGCTAAGTTATAAAAATCTTACTTTATCATTCAAAGTTGTTCCTTTTTAATAAATAATTGTATTTCCCTGAATTTCTTTTCATTTGGATACCATCCACCCACTTTCATTTCCAATTCCTACTTTTTTAAAAAAAGAACAGTTGCTTCAGTGGTCATCTATAGTGCTTAAATAGTCACTCGCCTAGAAGAAAACATCATATACTTAAATTTACCACCGTGATTAAATGGTATATTCATTCACCTCTACCAAACATACCAATTAAGATTTATTCAGAGAGCCATTGTGGAGAATATATGAAATCCTACTCTTAGAGATTCCCCCATTAAATAAAAAGTATTAAAAAAATAGGAAAATCCAAAAATCTACAGCCCAAAAAAAGACTAAAACTTGAAATTTTACCGAGGACAATAAGTAAACATTCTGTATGTCAACAAAGTACTATAAAATAAAAAACTAATATAAAGTTATTAATCTGGTTTTCAAGTATGGCAGATATGGGTTGTTGTTTTGTGTGTGTGTGTGTGTGTATGTGTGTGTGTGTGTTTACAGAAGCACCTTACATAACTTTAGAAACAAAAGAGCAAAATTGGACAAAAAACAGCTTGTTAAAGACATCTGTGCTTCTCCTGCCCAGTGCTGCCTGTATCCTTGGGAAGACAACTCAATCGCTTACTCAGCATGCCACATTTTATTATGCTTCAATTACATGCTTCCTCTGATCAACCATGTTAGCATTTAATTACCACACAATTAACTCGTGGCACTAACACAAACTCATCGGCATTTCTGCTTTGGACATGGAAATCATTAAACAGTCGACTCAAAGCCCACCCTGCGTTGCCCCATCCACCTGTGCTCTGTCTCCCTGGCATTTGCCTGGGTTATGTGTATGAAAGTTCCACAGAACACCAATTCTTCTCCAACTTCAGCCATAGCTGCCCAAAGGAAGGTCAGCCTCGGGGCGGAGGGCGCAAAGTGTCAACACCCATACTCAGTGGGGACTTGGTAACAGGAGGAAGACAACTCAAGCATCAAATGGGGTTTTCCACTAGATGAGTAGTTGCCAGACTTTGGTATTTCATAGGAAACAGAGCCCCAGCCCTCCCTAAACCGGGCTAACTTTGTCTTCAATGTCCATCCCCCTAGAGAAAACCACCTCAAACCATCATTTCATTAAAAACAGCCACTTTAAAATCTAAGAAGTAGGAAAGAACATCTTTTATTTTAAAAAATAAATAAATAAAAGGCAATTCTTTGAATAAATGTATTTAATAGAAATATCTTATTTTTTCTCCTGTTGACTTTTAGACCCATTCATGAATCAGTTCTTTGGGAAACTGGATTAAATGATTTTTAAGGTCCCTGCTAACCCTTACATCACTTCAACACAGCTCAGCAAATATTTTTAAACTAAAAACAATAAAGATATTTATCACCAGTATGTACAAACAATAATGTGTGATTCATTCACTTCACATATGCTAAAGTGACGAACGCATACACAAGCCAAAAATAAAAAAAAATTAAAAAAGCGGGGGTAGGGAGGTAAAGAGGAAGCATTCTGCTTTCCTGGTATAAGTTCTAGGAAGATTAATTTCCTGTCTGAATGCCATTCTGCTCACATATGATTTCAAAAAGATGTTTTCCAGCTCTACAATAGGAGTGGAATCAGCTGTTTTAACTTGGGGCCCTAGAGTGCAACTCTCAAGTTTCGTAGTTATTTATAACTACAGAGAAATGCCTGCTTCTGTCATATCAAAGTATGCAAGACCCCAGGCAAAGGTCAGGAGACAGTGTCACTTATTTCAAACATACTGCCAATTTAAGACTCCCCAACCTTTGGCAGAGCGTTCATAGTAAGAATGCTCCAGAAACAAACTAAAGGGTCTCCTGGCAGGAGGGCTCTGATCTTACCTAAGTTCAGTATAGTTCCTGGGAATTCCAAATGTTAGTCTGAAGAGTTGGATTCCAGTTGGATGTTTGTAGTACGACTCATGTGATTATCCCATGCAGACATGAATTTGCTCCATAAATATTTGCTGAACATTTCTTACTTAGAAGGCACCACTAGAGAATCTCCTCATTCCTCTCCCCTTACCACACTTGAAGACGGTATGACACGGTCCAGTTTTCCAGAGGGGAGCCTACTGCCACTAGATGATTTGCTCTAACAACTGCCACACTCAAACCTGCAACACACACAAATGATTTGAGAGGTCCCTTCTTGGAGATATCCTAGTTGGCTGGACTTGCATGGAGCATTTGAAGAAAGAGACAAGCAAGGAAAGTACCAAGAAACCTTGACTCCTAGAGTGTAGACTCATGGGTCTTGTTCATTATGACTTTCCCCATGTCTAGAACAACGCCTGCCAAAAAGTGTATGCTCACTAGATATTTGTTTGGTAAAAGAAAAGAATAAAGGAAAGAAAGACCTTAGATCTGTCGCTGACTTAGCCATCATGTAATTAGCTTCAAGGCATTCAATGACCTTTGGTTAACCTAAGGACTACGTCCAGGCTACCCGGAGTGGCTGATTTCCCTTCCTCCAGAGAGGCAGACAAGGCCCCAAACTGTATGTCACAGATTGGGTTTAGGGAAAACTTCTTTCACCCTTTCTCACCTATCAGTTGTAAATTCCTTAATTTGCTCCCTACTGATGTTACAAAGCAATCCTTAACCAGCATATGGAAGAGGCAGAGGCACTTGAAGTTTGGTTTAACATCTAATGTTTGTGCCTAAAATGAAACAGAGCCAACACTGTAGTTTTGAGAAATCCAGGAAGTGCTCCTGCCTGGGGCCACCAGATAAATTACAGAGCTGAGGACTCACCCACCAGCTGTGCTCCCCACCCCACCAGACCCCAATTAGAGGGCAGATGGGCTCCAGTAGGCGGAACCTCGGGACAGAACTGCAGGAAGAACGCGGGCTAGACGGAAGGATTCCTTGCTTACTGACATGATGCCACGGGATTGTTTAAATGTCAGGATTTCCTAGTACATTTTAAAATAGGATTGTTTAAGTGGACGTAAACCAGATTTCAGACAACGTTTCATGAGCATCGTGCATTAAGCTCAAGTAAGATTTGCTTGTAAAATAAGAGTAAGAGGAGGCCAAATGGGAGAACCAAAATCCATCCTATGGTTCTAAATTTTAGAATCAGCTTGTGGATGTCTTTAAAAAAAAACAAACAAAAAAAAAGAAAAGATAAATGCCTTCCTGGGATTTTGATTGAGATTACATTGACCCTTTAAGTCAAGTTAGGGAGCGGACATCTTAACAATATCAAGTCTTCTAATCCATAAATATGGTATTTATCTCCATGTTACTTGAGGGGCCCGTCAGAGTTAAACAAAAACAACATAATCGAGAGCTACTACCTTATGTGCCAAGAAAGGAAGAACAGTGGGAAACCAGAAAGTCTCTACAGAATAGTTTACAACTTCACACAGTTCTTTCATGAGCTTTACATGTAATGGATTCTACTGGCAGATAAATAAAGGCTCACAACACACAGATCAAGAAAGAGGCAGATGTGGAAACCAAACCCAGGTACTCTTTTCCCCAATTCAGATCCTGAGGTCTTTGCTACTGTACAACTTGCTGAAAAGTAAGAAGTAAAGGGAGGTTGTCAAGAGAGAACTGGGAAAGTGGTATAAGCCCAGCTACAGGATGACCACCTGCTCGTGGAAGCTAAGTAAGACTTCCCTACTCGTCCTTGTTCTCAGACAAGCCTACGGGACAAAGAGGAACCAATAAAAGGACACAAAAATAAATTCAGAGCAGGGAAAAAAACCCTTGTAGGAAGGCCCCAGCTGGAGAAGAGCCAAGAGAGGAAATGGGCAGGGCATACCGTGGAAGCCCCACAGAGCACAGCCAAGGGTACACACACAGCCACTGGGATCCCTGGAAATTTCCAAGAAGGGAAAGGCTACGGAGGAGGGCAGGCAGTGTCATTTCCTTTTCACTCCACAGAATGAAAATCACTTGTCTAAGGAGATTTAAAAGGCGGGGGCAGTGGGTGAATCCACTAATCACTTAAGAAGATCACTCAATGTATAAAAGCACATTTGGGTTAAGCAGAGAAGTCAGTGCTGAAAGTTGCAGTAACTGGAGGATTAAGTTCAATGCAGAATAAATACAAACCATACCAAGATATGTGCATTAAGTCCTTGTGGATCCCAGGTGTCTGTGGGTGGTTAGTCCAAATCTCAGTGCTGCTGACATAGAATGCAAGGCCAATTCCTAGGAGGGTCAGCCCCTTTGTTTTACTCTCAGTGGGTGATTCTTCTCTTCTGTATCTTTTTCTACATCTCACGGATTATCTACAGTGAACACATGTTACTTCTGAAATTTAAAAAAAAAATAAAACTTCTTAAATGGCAATCATGGAAATTTGTCATCTCTGTTGTAGCAGATCTCAAATACTGGCCGCTTAAATCCAGGCAATACGGATCGAAGGGGCCAGGCAATGAGGTACAAAGCACTTGCCTTGGAAGAGTGAGCAGCTAATAAAGTAGTATTCGAAAACACAGCAAACAGAGCTGTAAAGTAAAAACCTTCCGGGCTTCACAAAATTGTTTTCCTCCAATACATCTCTGGGCTCTATGACAGCTGGAATGAAAGGATTAGCCTCAAAGTTGTTACCGAATGTACAAGAGAAAGGAAGGGTGACAGAGGTGAGACAAAAAAAGAAGTCCAAGAACATTTACTGCCCAGCCTTTATATTTCACACTGACTTGCAATTTTGCAAGTGGCAGTTCTCACAGCCTGCCTGTGTGTTCATGTTTCCAAGTTCCACCTCCAAACCTGGATCCAGTGCCATAGATAACATCCCTGTGTCTTCTCCTCCGGCTGGGCCAGAAGCCAAGCAACAGATGATACAGCAGGAGTTTTTATGGATGAATGGAGTTGTGATAACCAACTTTAGAGTCAAGAGTGCAATTGATTCCTTTCTGAAATTCAGGTTATGGAGAATCCATGCATGCATCACCAGGCCCAGTGCTTCTGGCAATGAACCCGATGTCCAGAGCCTACAGTGACGTGTCCAAGGTCAGGCAGCGTTGGTGGCACATGCTTGCCATCCCGGCTGACTCCCAACCCACTGCTTTTCCCGTCATGTCACAAAGACAGCCTTCCTCCTTAGAAACTTCAAAGCCCCAAAACTAATTTCAGATCCTTTCAAGAGGAAGCCAGCAATTCAAGCATCTGTTTTTGGCAACTCCATGTTTTGAAGGTACTTAAGAAAACTACCAAACTTAGTAAATTCAAGTCACAATGCACTTTCCTAAAAAAAAGTGCTTATTTTGTCTTTAAAAAGTAAGTAGCAGCCTCATCAAGGGGACTAGGCCCCCAAATGCTGTGAAGTTTTATTCAGCTGAGGAAAGTAGTGGTGCTAACTTTCAAGTCACGCATTAGACCAGCGTATTCTTGAAGGCAGAGTCACTTGTCACCAGGTCTCCTGTTAGGTCCATTGTAGGCACAGAGCAATAAAGATCACAAAGCCATGCCATATGCCATGCTCTGTCTCCAGCCCACTGACCCTACTGTGCCCAAACCACGCTTAATTGGTTTTCAGCTAGTGTCTTACTACCTGGCCCTCCATAGAAATGACACCCATTCATTAGTTCCCTACCTCGGAAATAATCATCTCAAAATTCAGTCATAAGGCTTATGAGATTCTTCAAAATGACCTTTAAAAAGTTAAGAGATGAAAAGATTAGTGAGCCCTCACTAGGCATAGCATAAAATCATTATCAACTTAAAATCCTGCTGGTAAAACTATGTCCAATTAAAGAAAAAGCAACAACGTCTGGAGGTCCTTGAACATCCCTGTGGAGGGATCCCACCCACTGTGCATCCTCCTTATCATGGATAACTTGCGGTCACTTCTGCAATTCAGATATCCTGTACCACAACAGGTGGCCTTACGATTCAGAGGGTAACAGAATTATGCAACGTTCTAACCAAGAATTAAGGTCTTCCCAGGGCAATGTGAATGCAAGCTTCATTTGTGCAAGAGCCAATCAAATCACGAAGGGTGGTTTCCAGCAACCTCGTGGGACATCCCTTCAGTACGATGAGCCAAGTAGGGATAGAAATGATGGGAGTTCTCAACAGCCAGCCATGGATATCCACCCCAGCCTTCCCCTTGGCCCCAGCTAAAAGCTTGTTTGACAAATCCAGGCAAAGAGAGACACACATGACCCACTCGGTTGGAAGGGGAACAAAGGGGACTTGTATAGCCATGAGTATGCCAGAAGATGGCTCAACCAACTTCCTTTGGCCAAAGGAGTAGCAACAAAAGCTCCTCCTTTCTTTAAAATATGCGGAGGGAGGCTTACCTGTCTTGGGCGCTTTCTGCCTTTTGAAAAACATCGTTTGTCTTGTGCTCACTGGGATGGTCTCTAATATGACCCACAGCGCACGGCACCTTTACACAGAATTATTTCTAAACTCTCAAACTTGCACAAAATGCCTTTTTCAGTGGCACGCTTAGTGAGCAATACTAGCGCTCTGGCGAGACTGCAAGCCCCCTCAGGTTACCCAACTCTGACCATCAAAATCGTGTTGACATATGGGCTGTGGCAGGGCCTGCATGTTCAGATGGCCAAGAGCGGCCTGGGAGAACTATCTTTAAACAATGCTGTCTTTCTTCTGCATCTTTAACGGCTCAAGAACAGTATGCATATTAAATAGCAGGGAAAAGTTACTCCATTGAGGCACAAATTCCTTTCCCAACAACGCTCCCTCAAGAAGGAATTTCACATTGTGCCCAACTCCAAATAAGTAGTGATGGAGCTTCAGATTGCCACAGCAGATGTTCCGAGTCTTTCTTGGCCATTTTTAAGGGCATTTTTAACGGCGAAATCTTTCTTCCCTTGCCTCACTTGATGAACGAGGCTGCTACGAGCTGGCTCCGTTACGGCCCCAGAAGTCCAGAGGCAAATACTGTCCTGGCCCAAAACTGGAACCCAGTTTAAGCATTTAAAATCCAAGGCAAAGGTGTCTGCTTTGTTTTGTGGTGTGGAAGCCAGCCACAATGCCACCTATACACAGAGCACATTAGAGACAATGCATGTTTGTTCCACAATGTGGCCTGTGGAGCCGTTTTGCCCAGGAAAGTCCTGCTGCGTTCATTTTAGACATGGAAACACCACCAATGGCTACCATCCATTTTAGACATTCATTCTTCTTCCTCTCATCTGAACTGTAATCTCGAAAGAATTTTTGAGGGAAGAATATTTAAAGAATGGCAAATTTTGGCAAACTACACTTAATCAGTTGGCACATTTACACCACCTTTTCCTCAATTTCAAAATATATTTGCGTAAAGGAAGCCTGGTTTCAAGTCATATCCAGGCCATTGCCCTATTCAAATTTTTGTAATAAATAACGTCCCAGGGAACAGAAAGATCAGGTTGCAAATATAAATGTAGGCCCAGAAAAAAACAAAATTGTCAAGTTATTCTTGGAATCTTCCATGAAGTCAGCATGGCATGTCTGTAATTCTGTCTTAATAGATACTAGTAGCAAAGATCAAATCCGTTTGGTCTTTCACTAGTCATTGATGATTAAATGACATTAATCATTAAAGTCATTTAATCATCAATGACTTTAGACTCCACTACATTCCAGCAACAGAGCTCTACTCTGTTTAACAATGACCCTCACATAGCTGTATCCAGAGTATATCAATTCCTTTAGTATTTTTGCCAAAATTCTTTCAACAATTTTTCATGCCCTCTGCATGAAATCCCCCCACCCTTCGTAAAATGTAATGGATTGCTGCCTGATTAATATGTATCCACAAAAAGAACTAAGAAAAAAAAAAGTCCCCCTAGTAAGTATGTTTTGTGGAAAACAAAACATCTCACCAGGTATTGGGGGTCATTTGACACCTGGATGTACCTCCCACTCCTGTGATAGCTACAGGACACAGGTCAGATGTGTGGTGGTCCCAGGGCCACAGGACACAGCCACCACCCCAGGAACATTTCTGAAAATGTTTTCTGGCAAATGAAGACATCGCCCAACAGTCCCGGCACTCCCCTACGACAGCCTGTCCCTCTTGCTTCAACTCCAACTTTTGATCCTTGCATATGTCTAATGCAACAAACTTGCCAAGTCGCCGTTCTGTCAGATAAGTAGCCAATAAGGAGACAAGAAAGGACCGGCAAGTTGACAGCGGAGAAACTCAACGCTGACACAAGGGAGCTTAAAAAAACTCAAAAGATTCAGCACGAGAACTGCAGAAGAGGTCTGGGGCCATGCTTCGTTGGATCCAATAGTTCTATTCAAATCACACACTGTGCACTGTCATAGCATAAAATGACAATGATTCTGAATGATGAGGAAAAACACTGTCCTAGCACACTCTGTGAAACAAAGCGATAAGAATTATTTAGACAGATTTCCACAGTGGTTTAAATGAAGTTAGTTTAAAGGCTTTCGAGAGTAAGAATCCGTTATCTGGAAAGTTTATTCAATGTGAAATACCTCATTCCACAATGAAACTGGACAAAGGAGGTATTTAAGACAGCTTTGTGGTTTCACTTTATAGTGTTTATTCTTCACGGTGCTTTTACTCAGTGTCACCGCTTTATACTCCTTGGAAAGCCAAAGATGTCTTTCAGTCTTCTTAACCGTGCAAAGTTTGCCCATGGTATTCTAAGACATTTCAAATAGTTACTGAAGGTATACAAATAAACAGCCTTTACATGACCTCCACGATACAAAGTCTTAACATTATCTCACAGACTGAGTGCAGTGGGTGATGTTAGGAGCTGCTCCTCCGTGCCAAAGAAATTAAAACAAAAATCATAAACCTATTAAGAGATACTTAGAAAAGCAAGTTCAGGTTAAATAGAAAAACTAGAGCATTTACTTTAAAAACAAAAACTTAATTCTTTATATTTTTAACAGGTGTAAAATTCTAGACGTTAAATTTCTCAATTAAGACAGGAAGCTTAGGACTTTCCTCAGTTTTCAAACAGCAAGTGGAGACCATCATTGCTTGGGTACCTGCATAGAGAAGCCAGAATGTTGTAGATAAGAGAAGAATCCACAACCAATCACCAAGAACAGAACTTAGATGGCACTGGAATTCATGCTTTTACAATATAACAATAAATGTATCTTCTCAATTATGAATCATTTAGTTATATTGAGCTGCTGGTGGAGTCCCTCAGCATAAAACCATCAATGTGAGAAGAAAAATTATTTTGTAACAAGACTCTTGGTATTCCTGAGTGACACATGACTAGTTCAGTCCTAGGTGGCTGAGACTTGAGGATGTGGAACTCTGATGAACCATTTTCAAATGTCATCAACAAAAGATATTGCTGGACCTAAACAGGATGCTGCCCATCTAGGGTAAGATGGGACTTACCCTGTGTCCATAGAAGGGTAAGTTCCAGAAGGAGTTGAGAAAAACACCAACAGGCATACAAGTCACCCAGAGATGTTCTGAACGGCCATCCTTAACCACCTAATCAAAGGTCCATCCGTTCAGCCTAATTTTGTTTCACCTCTCTAGATTAAAACTTTTTGAATTAAGTACTACAATTTCCAATAGAAAATGAAGTGATTCTCACTCTCCAATCCTAAATATTTGGGGGAGAGAGCAATGGAGGAAACACAAGTGCACTGCTATTATCCACAGTCAAAGAAGTTTACTGGAAGCACTCAATCATCAATGTCACTCATTCATTCATTCCCCTAGTGAATCTTTAGTGAATCCCTGCTACGTATGCATCAAGTGTGGCCTAGATACGGGAGATGCAGCTATGAAATAAAAGAAGGGCCTCATTCCCATATAAATGGAAACAAAAATCCCAGCACACTGGGGCAAGTGCAGTAATAGTCAGGCACTGAGGGAAAATCATTACCCAAAGAAGGAGCAAAGCATCTCCATCTGGGGCAAGGGACACAGCCAGAGGCTGCTTCAGCATAGCACAGAGGACACAGGCAGGGTTAATAACGGTAGAGAACAACAACAACAACAGAAAAAAAACCCTCCTTGTTTGGCTACAGAACACAGTCCATCTTACAAACTAAGTGTGTTTAAATGAAACTGTAAGTGTGGGGCAGCCGGATGGCTCAGTTGGTTAGAGTGCGAGCTCTGAACAACAGGGTTGCCGGTTCAATTCCTGCATGGATGGGCCCTGGAGCGACACACTGTTCCCCAATATTCCCCAGTGCAGGGGGTGGGGGGTAAAAAAAAGAAAGAAACTGTATGCGTGTACTGAACAATGCCATGCAAAACAACTAAAAGGTTATCAATCCCTAAAAAATGATTCACATATAATTTTTAAAAATTGGATCGATGCAAATTAGAGCTCAGTCCTTAAAGACTATCATCAATATTCCAATCTCAGGAACTATTAAGCACTAATCATGCAGCGCACCATAGGGGAGCAGGGCTTCTCAAACCTCAACATGCACACAAATCACCTGCAGACCTTGTTAAACAGCAGGATGTGATGCAGGAACCTGCCAGGTGGAGCCTGAGAGTCTGCATTTTGAATACGCTCCCAGCTGGTGCAGATGCTGCCGGACCTGTGACCCACTCCGGGCAGTGAGGGTGAGGAGGGCAATGGTGCCCGGTTTTGACGGACCATCGTGGTCACACACGGGGCTCTTTAACAGAAAATCTTCCTCTCCTCGTCTGAAACCTAATGAGCCAGAACCTTAGGAGACGGGGTTCCCTGTAATTTCTTTTTAAGCTGTCCAAGTGGTTCTGAGAGGCAGCCAGGCTTGTGAAGCACAGTCAAGTAAGCACTCTGAGACACAGGCCTCTCGCCTACCTCACCCCAGGAAATAGGTCAGGTCTCTGTGTAGACAGATAATGCCAGCAGCTTTGGAAGACATCCCTGGGGACAGTGAGTCAGGAAGAGGATGCCCAGCTAAGCTGGCCAGACTTGTCAACTCAGCCATGGTGATGGCTGGGAATCACAGCCTCCAGGATGACATCTGTTCTAGAATCCATCTTGACTCTTCTCATACACTGTAATTGCTTTCCAAAGCCAGTGCTTAGATCATTATCATAGTCTACTTAGCTCATAAAACTCACAAAGAGGAAAAGCAATTTTTTTGGCCTAAAAATTACAGATAAGGGGTCATCCATGATGAAAGACTGGAAAGAAGCCAAAAGGCAAATATGCAATTAACCAACCCGATGCCTCCAAGCTCTAATCTTGAAAGGGCTCTCCAGCCACACCCCACCTCACTGCAAAGTAACAATTTTGTTAATAAAAGGGATTGAATGGAATGTGGTCCTTCCGGGGTTTTTACACACAAAACTGCTTCTGGAAAAGACTAATCGTTGACTCTCTCCAGGTGGAATCGGTGATAGACCTGGCCCATTTGAAATACCAGCCTTTCAAGTTTCTTTACATCCACTTTCCACTGAACAAGGCACTTCCAATTCTGTTCCCTGTATTCAGCCTCATGCTCCCAATTTCTACCCATCTCATTCAAAGTTGTATGCCCTGATCCCGTTCTCTCCCTTGCTTATCCTCGTCTTAGCTGGCAAAGGGCAGCAAAATTTTCCACAGTGAGTTCTTACTTTACCCCTCAACTTGGAGATGCCATTCCTGTGAGAGGCTTTCCTAAGACTGGTTTAAGAAGTACTGCAGCCAAGGTCAAGGGTCAAGTTCATATTCTGCTCCTCTGCAGTGAATGTTCTGGGGAGAAAGATCTAAAGCTTTCTTAGCTATACGTGGATCACAAAAAAAAAAAACAAAAAAACAAAAAAAGGAAGCAACAGCAGCTTGTCTTTCCTACAATGTGCCACAATGTATCATGTTCATCTCTATTCTTGGGTCCTAGGAGAGTAATTGTATAAAAGAAATGAATGACTAGATAAATGACTGGAAATAACAGGATGAACAACATCCTGTCCTCCAGAAGTCCGGTTTTCTAGCTGGAGACTGAGAAAGCATCATCACACAGTATAATTGAAAGTGCAATAAAAGAAATTCAGACTCAACAGCCCAGAGTCGCACAGCAAGGAGGCAGTGATGCCCGTGTCTGGACTCAGGTCTCCCCAGGCCCCATCACTGTGCCTCCTTTATATTCTCTTCTACAGAATACATGTCATCAGCCTTAAGGGAACACAGAGGAGGAAGGAGGGCTAAGCTGGGGTGGGGTGACTGGGGAAGGGCAGCATCTGAGCCAGGTTTGCAGAAGGAGCTGAACTCACTGGCTGGAAGGGGCTGACATCACTTGTTCAGGGGTCTTGGAGTAAATCTGCTTAGAAGCTACTCACCACTTACCAGTGTTGAATAAGCTTGGTGGGGAGGGAGGTGCAGGGCAACGTCTTTACAGATAAATGTCCTTTTTCTTCTTCCTTTTAAAAGAATATCTTTATCCTTGTCTGCTAGGGCTGGGAAGGAACAAAAAGCCTAGGATATGCAAGAAATATAGATTTTATTTTTCAACTAGAAGAGTATGAGGTGGGGGTAGTCAGAAGTTACAGATAATTTTATCACATCTGTGGAAATGTGACCCTTAAAATGGAGAATGGTTCAGAAAATCCCTTATGGGGTCTGAACCTCTGCCATGTAATGATTTTTCCTTCTTAAGGGAATAAAGGTTAACAAAGTATAGCCTTTTTCTACATAAGGTCACACAGTACTTCCTCAGTCAGATATCTACTCTCAGAATTAATATGTACAAATCCCCTGCTTGAATAGACATCTCCGTAATCTACCTCTGGAGAGGCACGTGGTTTTGCTTAAAACCCCCAAGACCCTGCCAGCTGAGGTCCACTGAAAGTGGAGGTTGTAATTAAATTTCGCCAAGGCCTCATGACCTCAGCCCTGGGGCAGGTCAGCCCGGAAGGCTGTAGGGCCAGGGTGGCCCTTCACTGTGCCCACCCAAATTCCGAGAGAACACACCAGCTCAGGGTCCTGGGACCTTGTGGATAACTGAAGATGCTAAAAGCATTGAGGAGAACAGTGCATGTGAAACCTACTGGCTAGTCTCCTGCCATTTGGCTCCTACTACTTGCCTTCTTAGGAATAAAGGAATTCTGGCATCACCCAGGGCAGAGGGGCGCTGCATCCCTAATTTAGACAGATATAAAAACAACCTTCTTCACCAGTACCTTCCTTCTTAGACAAGGAGGTTCAGTGTTACTTACATTAGACTTCGCCTGCCCTGTGTTGGACCAGTATTTTATGTGGGAGAGTGAAAATGGCCATAGCCGTGCAGATTTGGGGGACCTTTTTGTAAGGCTTGCTTAGCACAGTCACTCCCGATAGTAACTTGCTCAAACCCTCCTATACTCAAAAATAGTAATAGTGAGGGAAGGTGGGGGCAACAGTAACTTGAGTGATTATTATGAGCCAGGCATGGTGCTGGGTGCTTTACCTGCAGTATCTTATGTAATGCCTTTCTCACAACAATCCTACCAGGTGGGTACAGTACCAGAGTTTTACAAGTGAGGAAGCTGAAGCTCAGAAGCTTTATAACTGGCCTGCTCTCACAAAGCCATTAGATGGTACGGGCAGCATTTGAACTGTCTGAGAGGATGGCTCTGCTGTTTCCGATACAATTTAAGATTCTCAGAAAGTTCAGTTTCATGAGAGGATCTATTCAGCGAGTTACCAGCTCAGCAGCTGGCTAACAGCTGTTCAGGGACCAGGCTTCCCAGATAATGATTTATGCCCATTATTGGCTCTCCAGCTAGGAACTACAAACATCCTACTCGGCACCCTTAAGAAGGCAACAAGGGACATGAATCAAATTCAAGTAGTTATTTCCAGATTTCCAGTCCTTCCAATCCTCCAGCCCCTAAGAGCAAGACCACACCAACACTCTTGAGTCTCCAGTGTGACATAGGGGCAAGGGGTCCAGAACCTCATCCTGAGCTGTGACACTCTTCCCAAAGTACCACCCTGAATCACCTCCCCAGGCTCATTAGAAACCTAAGCATTTACAAAGTTCTCTGGGATTACAAGAATTCCACCGTATCAGAAGACAATTATTTGGAACACATTAATACAAAAATGAAACCTTGCACATTTTCATTTATGAATTTTGTAATTTGGGGAAATTTTGAAGCTACGGAGGAAAATGTTTTGCAAAACAAACAAACAACTAAAGGGAACTTACATATAGCATAACTCATTTTAAAAATAGAGGATATCTCCAGATGCCAGGATTAAAAAGGAAATTATTTATTTTCTTTTACAGATCTGAATTGTCTAATGTATCTGTAATAGCACCTATTACTTACATAATAAAAGTTTTAAGTTGCATATGAATAACTTAGCTTGCTCATAAAATGACTGCGTTAAGCATTTAGTAATTACTGAAATACTCGTATATACATACACACCAGAAATTGTAAGGGGAAAACAAATTCTCAACCAGCACTGCTTCCCCCTTCTACTACTCTCAGAGGCCAGTGATTTGCTTCTTTTCCCTTGGTGAAATGAAGCTTTATCTATCTTAAAGCACATTCCCGAGCAGGGAAAAGAACCCAGGAAACACCCTTCCCCTGATGATGGAGACCACCTCTATCTAGCAGAAAACAGGTGTGAGGCACGACCCCCACTGAGTTAGAACTGAGGGTTGTATTGACCCCAAAGCAACCTGAGGGGTAGCTGGCCATCGAGCAGTCAGCATCCTCGCCCATCTGTTACAAGGCCACTGCTCTGTTGTCTTAGATTCTGGATTTGTCTATGTGGCATGCATGCATCACAGGGCCAATTGTATTACCTCTATTTTCTTATTTTCTATTCCTGACACTCTGACTTTGGGGGCCTTGCAGGACTAGCCAATTCTTAGCACCAACGGCTCAGCCTGGAGCTTGCCTTACGTATACAAGCCAACCAATCCAGCGTCTACACCACCCAAGTACCTCTTTAACTTTCACACACCAAGCTCTTATATCCCCTGCACTAAATCATCTCAAGGCTAGTTACCAGGTGCCTTGGGAGCATCCTTATAGCCCAAACCCCCCCGGAATTATTCGAACTAGCCAATCCTAAGATGTGTACACTGCCCCGCCTTGCCTCCTTGAAAACCCCAATTAAGGCTCTGATCAAGGCTTTCTCCTTACTGCTGTCTCCTGCCTCCCGACCACCTTGCTTCCTCTGTGGTGTGGCTCCTACACTAGGAAAATGTAATAAAAATCATCTTTCAATGGCATTGGACCCTCTGTATCATCACTCAGTCATACTTTTGTAAATTAAGACCCAGGCCCAGAACAGCCACCAACTCTGAACAACCAGGAAGGGCTTCTAAGCGGAAACTAAACAGCCATGGCTAAGCCCATGAGCTGAAGTTATAGGATGGCACACACCCTCCAAGTCCAGACTCTGCCAACTCGGTTACTGGGTTTCCGCGGCAGCCTTCAGTCCTGCCTGAAGCCGCTACTATCTGCAAAGCACAGGCACACCCAGAGGCGGTCAAGTGAGAGACAAATGTCAGACAAAGAGGCACCTCACTGTCTGGAGGGGAGCTACTGTTTCAGTCCAGAACTCTGAGTCACAAGGAAAAGGTAAGATGGTCATATTAATACTAATATGCTGCTAATTCTTAAAGTGGGACAGTAGATCTCGTACTTCAGACGTTTTCAAGAAAAATTGACAAGTTTCACCTGTAATTGGGGGAAACTTTAATTGCTTACAGAACTCATTCTGAATTCTTCCTTCCCAGAAGACACCAAAGTAAATGAAGCACCACTGCTTCATTTTTGTCATATTACTTTTAGGGTATTCTAGCTCTTCTCAAAACCGTACTCGTTTTCATTTCCGGGACATCTTGGGCCTAGTCCATCAAGCTCAGTCTCCCTCCCCGACATCTCCTCTCCACCACGGCCACCACCAGACCATATGTATCTAGCATTCCTGTACTAGGCACAGAGGATTCAATGTAAAAAGAGCTGATGCAAGTTTAGAGGTTACCAGAGGGGAAGAGAAAGGGTGCATGCTAGGAGGGGGTAAAGGGGGCCAAACGTATGGTGATGGAAGAACCGACTCTGGGTGGTGAGCACACAATGTGATATACAGATGATGTGTTATAGAATTGTATACTTTAAAGCCATACAATTTTACTACCTAATGTCACCCCAGTACATTTAATAAAAAATATTTTTAAAAAGTCAAAAAAAAAAAAAAAAGGTGACGCATATTGCCAAAGCCCCTTCCTTGTGCAAAAATACCATAGGTAGAAAAGCGACACGTATCGGTGTCTTTAAAAATTAAAGACTATATACAACCCTGAGAAGCTTTTGCTGACACCACAGCATGGAATAAGCAATTAAATTAACATCCTTTTAGGGGCAATGTGACATCTCCAAATCTAGTTTTCCTAAGGCTGCCTATAATCTTTACTCCAACTCAGGCACAAACACAACCTCTGGGAATATATGCCCAAGCATATTTATTTTTCCAACCAGCTGTCTTTGGGATATGCTGAAGGCCTGCTGTCACTGCCAAGTCTTCTGAGGACACAGACAAACATGTCCTAAGTCACGCAGAAATAACTCCCACAACTGCCCAGAACAAAGCAAAAAAATATTTGAGAAACAAATGAACCCACAAACAATTTAATAGTAAACAGTTCCTTTTAAAAAAAAAAAGCCCCTAACCTCAAGGGTGTGGCCTATGTCCTTTACGTTTCCCACCTTTTTAAAGCCTACTAGGCAGGACTGTCAAGATACACTGTTGTTCCCAACGGATATTTAAATTTTGTGATCATGTACATTATTTCGTTTTTAGAGAGTACCATGTTCCCTACTAATACTAAAGTGGATTGCATGTGGTCATGTTGTTTGCTTCTGTAATGACAAGTGGGAACAGCAGTTCTAGGGGTCAGGAAGGTCAAATGTCCAACAAAACATAAACTGGAAGAAGTTTGAGAAGTATTAATCCAGGATCATACTGGCCACAATTCAACTGAAAAGTTCCAAGCAGCACATCCTTCCCACATGGCAGCCTCCTGAGTTCTGAGAGTGACATCTACAAGAAATGCCATAGCTGGTGCAGGACCATCCTGGGTCTTACTAGCCTGGTACACAAACATTATGCAAGCCGACCAAACCAAATTGGCCCAACAAGTCAATGACAGGAGAGAAGAGATCCACAAAAGAGAAATGCAGTGGCAGCAACCTGGCCCCTTATCTTTAGCATTTACAGAACGGTCAAATGTGTGACAGGAAGAGATTTGTCCACGTCCTAATCTACCTCTTCTGCTCCTGGATAATTTGGAGGCAGCCAGGGCAGTCAGCAGCAGCCAAAGGACACCCACTGTTCACACCAGTTTTGCTGCTATCTCTGGATGGAGCTTACTACTCTTGCCACAAGAGTAGATAACGCTCTGTTCCAACCTCAGGCAATTTCTTCCTCACAATCAGTTCTCTGAGGATGTTAGCCCCTCTACCTATAATCAAGAGCACACCTTGCAGGGAACAAGGGTGTCACTCCAGGAAAATTCCAAAAGGCACTAGCAAACTAAACATAACTTAAACAGAAGAGTTCATCCTCTTGAAATGTCCAGCTTTACGTGCTCTCCTCCTCTAGACTACATTAAATCATATAAGGCCAATACCACATTAACCAAAGGACCAAAGTGAACATCACCAATATTGGCACAAAATGGTTATCACGTACCTCCTGATGTGATATACAGAGAAAGGTGCCAATCATCATTTATATTACATTCCTGACAAAAATGCATCTAATCGTAAGGCATTGCCAAACAAGCCCAAATTGCTACAAAATAACTGGCTTATATCCTTCAAAAATGTCAATGTCATCAAAGACAAAAGAAGCAGAAAACTGTTCCCAGGTAAAAGAGACTAAGGAAACATGACAACCGAATGCAACTTGCGTAATCTTGGATTGAATCCTAGATCAGGGGGAGGAATTACTATAAAGGACATTATTGTGATAAGTGACCAAATTGGGATATAAACTGTATATTTGATAATAGTACATCACTGTTATGTGTCCTGTTTTCACTAATTGACCTGTAGCTTTCACTAGTTGACCTGTTCTTAGGAAAGCCATGCTGAAGTATTTAGGGGCAAAGTGGCATGATGGTGTAGCTTTCAAATGGTTCAGAAGAGAATATATGATACGGAGAATGATAAGCAAAGGTGGCAAAATATAGACAACTGATGAATTTAAGTGAGGCTAGACAGGAATTCTTCATGGTCTTCTTGCAACTTTTCTGTAAGTTTGAAATTATTTCAAAATAAAGTATTTTAAGACAGCACAATTTCAGATTCAACTCGCAAAGCATTTCCACAGTACCACCTGCTGAATAAGGTAAGACCCCCCACTCCCCGTATTAACCTCATCTGTCACCAGCTACCCCCTCACAGACCCAGGCACCTGTGCTCCTCTTCCACCTTCAAGCCAAGTGCACACCTGGCCCCAGCTCAGCCGTTCAGATTCATCTCCGAGGAATTAGAAACTGAGACACACAGACTGAGCCAGGAAGCTGTGAAGTGCTGAGCAGAACAGAGGGGCGCTTCGGGTGTGAGGTCTCCATCTGGAGTTGAGGCAAAGATGCTGATCTGGTTTTGAAAAGAGGAGAGTGGTGGCATTGGACAGAAATATCCCAGAGCTGCTTCTCAGAGAAAGAGTGTGCAAGCAAGCGTGCATTGGTGGGTCCCCGGTATGTTCTCTTAGGTACACAGCAGGCACTCAATAAAGGTTAGCTGCAATCAGCAGCTGCATTGAGCCACCCCACAGACCCCTTCTACTTAAGCTAGCTCCCCTATGTCTCTGTTCCTTAGCCCAAGGAGCCTGGTTAAGAACAGACCTCTATCAATACAATGGGATAGTCACCATAAGCTATTACACAGCAAGGCAGAGCTTGGAGTGCAGCCACCCACCCCCCTTTTCCCATAGGAAGGGATGGCTCCTCCTGTTCTTCTCATGCTCACAGCCTCTTATCCAGGGACAAACGGACTGCAGTGAAGGTACCGCCTGTGAAGAGACCATTCCACTTCCCCCAGACATCCTGTGGTATGGCACACAGCCCAAAGGGAGGACCCGGGCCCCGGATAGTCACACCTGGATCCTAGGACCTACTCCTGCCGCTAACCTCATTGCAAATAGCATCACACTTGTCTGACCCCGTGGTAGACAGAATAATGGTCCCCAACGATGTCCATGTCCTCACCTCCAGAACCTGTGAGTACGTTACGTTACTACATGGCAAACTGAACCTTGCAGATGTGATTGTGTTACGGACCTTGAGATGGGGAGAGTTTCCTGGGTTACTCGGTGAACCCAACGGACTCAAACAAGTCCTTAAAAGCAGAGACCCTTTCCCAGTCGTGGTCAATGTATCCAAATACAACGTAGCTGGATTTGAAGATGGAAGAATAGGGTGAGCAGCCAAAGAAAGCAGGTGGCGTCCAGAAGCGGAAAAAGACAAACGGATTCTCCCCTAGAGCCCCCGGAAGGAACCCAGCCCTGCCCACACCTTGATTCTAGCCCAGTGAGACACATGTCAGATGTCGAAGCTACAAAACTGTAAGACAATAGATTTGTAGTCTGTTAAGACACTAAGTTTGTGGTCACTGTGACGGCAGCAATAGAAACTAGTACAGACCTTAGTTCCCTCATCTGGAAATGATTGAGGTTTCATCCTTTCTGAGAAGTAGGGTTAGCGAAGCCTCGAGTCCACCTCTTGACCTCTCAGAAGCCCCTGGGACACCCCTGGAAAAACCTGGGCCCTTGACCAGGTGATCTATAAAGATAATTGATTCACAAAACGAATGACGTCTGTGTCAGACTGAACTTATTTGGTATCATCTGCCCTTGTTTTGCACAATATTTACCACCAGAGCTCTAATCTTTCTTTTTTTAGTAGTAAAACCAAAATCTGTCCCAAGTTACTAAGTAATTAGCGGACCCCAGTGTCCCAGAGCACCAGCGTCCAAATCCTATCCACTTCATCAGTCAACTCTCCCCGGCAACCACACCCACCCCAGGGGGCTTTTGTGCTGCCTCTGATCCAGTACTGAACTCACCAGGGCCACCTTCCAGATGTCTGAGTCATCCTCACCAAGCAGCAGCTGGATTGTGAACTCAAAGCAGCAAAACCCAAACCCTGCCCTGGAACTTCAGCTGCCGTGCAAGGGTCACGCCCTCCCTCCTCCTACCTCATTACTTTCCCTAACGTCTCCATACAACTAACTGCCCGTGTCTCCTGGGAACCCGGGAGCTGGCTGAAGGGCACGCTGCTCCACGCACTCCCTGGGTGCAGGGATGTGCTCAGCTACACAGTGGGAGCCACTTAGTTTATTGCCTCTGCTCTCAGATGGGCGTTTGAGGCTGTTTTTTTTTTTTCATCCCTGAAATATTTCCATTGAACAAATCAGCTACTGTCCTAACTACTATGCAGTCTCGCTAACAAGTCCCATGCCAACCAAGCCTTATGGCTGTTGTCAAGGCGGTATGTTTTCGAGTAGGGCCTATTTAGTGCTTCCCCTTCATTCTAACGACAGAGAACGCGTACCCCCTGCAAGAGCCATTCCAGGGGAAGGAGGTCAAGGCAATCCAGGGCTGACACAGGCGAAAAGAGCACTAATTGGTTTTGATTTTTGTTGCATCTATTCAAACTGAAGCCCACCAGGTAGGCTGCCCAGGAGATCTATCCAGAGACGGGGAACATCACGTTTAAAGCAAAGAACTAGCAATTGTTCTGGCCCAAAAGAGAGGTCTGTTCTAGGCACTCAGGTGCAGCACTCTGTCAGACAGGGGTGCCGGCTGCTATGCAGAAAAAAGAAGCCTGTGCCTGGGTAGGCAGGTCAGCAAAGCTCACCCCACAGGGAATTTTATCAGCCTTTTATCGTCCTGTCATCATTCACTCTTGTTAAATATGAGATCTGCCACAGATGCCTGCCACAGGACAGAGAGGGACCATGACTCTGCCTTGGAGAAATGTGCTCCTGACAAATGTCACAGAGTAATGCTGGGTGCCTGGGAGACCCCAGCCGCAGACTGCCCAGCACGGCCACAGCTAGTGAGCCAAGAAGCTTCCCTCTGAGCAAGAATGGCGGGAGGGGAAGGAGAAAGAGAGAGAGGCCAAGGTTGCCATGGGCAGCCTGCAGCAGCCTCCCACCTGAGCCACATCTTGTCTCACGTGAGCTGGCACAGCAGTGGTCGCTTCTGAGCGTCTCTCAACAAGTCAGCACCGCTGGGCATACACAAGAACAGGAGGGATGCAGAGACGGAGCCCGCAGAAGTGGCCAAGTCCAAAGCAGCTCTGTGATGAGGTCCTGAAGGCTGCACCGGGGACCGGAAAGGACCTCCTGGCACCCCTGCTGATTAGAGGCTCTGTTTGAAGCCCTGTGAACTCCCATGGCATGGCCATGTTTTTTGTTTTGTTTTGTTTTGTTTTGTTTTGTTTTAGAAGCCTGTGTATATTGAGCTTTCAGAATAAAAATTTTAAAGGGTAACAACATTCTGTGCCAGGGAGGGTCCCTACACAGGTGTTGGGAACATAAATTATATCATCTTCTGAAAGGTGGATTTTTAAAGGTACATAGCTTTTGGCCTTGAAATTCTATAAAAATACCCACATGGTCTACAAATAAGTATTATAAAAATGCTCACTGCAACATTACCAAAATAAAAGCAAGAAAAGGGAGGGGAAGAAGCCCAGCCAGCAACAGGAGAATGAAAGGTTATAGAACTTTTCATGTAAAACATATGTAACAATTAACACAAATAATCTGCAGTCTTTCAATACGGGATAGATTTATATTAGCATGGAATCAATGTCTATGTTATTAGATTTTAAAATATATTAAGCAGAACATTGTTTTATTATTATATTTTTGTTTATTTAAAAAAAACACGCTTTCTCTCACACAAGGGTCAGGACGACTTCGCATATAGAGGTGGACACCACCTTGGAAGAAGAAAATAATAATCAGCAACCTAGGGCCCGACGGACAGGCTGGACCCCTGAGCCTGACCCTACTTGCTGAGTGACCCCAGGTGTGTTCCTTCGCCCACAGCCTCAGTCTCGTTCTTTGTAAAACAGAAACTACTTGCCTAACGGGCTGTGGGGAGGGTTAAAGCACAAGCCCGTGTGACAGGCACTTTGCCCGATGCCGAGTACGTTTTAAGTACTCCACAAATGGCTGTTAGAACTAGTAACTACTCACGTGGAGAACCCAATTGTCTTCTCGTGAAAACGAGACACGACTTTTGAAAGGTCTGACAGCATCCGTGCAACTTTGCCGAGCCTGCAACCACATATGGTGTCTCCAGCGACCAACCCCAGGGCCAGTTCACTGCCTGGACTCAAGCACCCCTTTGGCAGGGTTGCCCTGAATTCCTCCCTCTGTCTGCTCTGAGGTTTCTGTGGTCAGTTCGCAGCTTCTAACATGGTTTCTCTTCTCCACACCCCACTGAAGTGCCACATTAGCCCAGCTCATACAGTCTACTCTTAGGAACAGAAAAACACCCTCAGGCTTTTCAGAAATGCTGACTTATGGAAGAGACACACTGCAGAGACCCCACAGGATTTCGTCTCGTGAATCTGAAAAGCACGTTATTTAAGGTACAAAACCACAACCTACAACAACAATATTGAGGTACAAGCCCCCAGACACAGGTGAGGGTAACAGACTCCTATACTTTTGAGTCAGGCTCATACTCTAGACCACTCAGCCTCACGTGAATGCAGCCAGACAAAATCCCACTGGGGCTCTGGTGGCTTTTCAAACACACACCTCAGGCAGTCCATCAAGAGTCACAGGCAAGGTCAAGTTTCATATGCGTCAGGAAGCTTTAACCTCCCTTCACCAAATATCATCTACAAACCAGCTTCATGGACATCATCTGGAGCTTGTTAGAAATGCAGACTCTCAGGCCTCACCCAGACCTCCCCAATCAGGATCAACATTTTAACAAGACCTCCCAGGTGACCCTGCTTTAGAGTATTTACAACAAAGTCTTCCCAGATACAGTTGTGATGGTTGACTTAGGTTTCTACTTGATCTTTTTCTTTCTTCATGGAAGTTCCATGATAGCACAGTCTGCCTACCTTACTGGCATGTAGTACTCAAATATTCATTGAAAGAGTGAATAAATGAATGGTCTGCCAAATGACTGAAGAGACCTATCCTGTTGTAAGTGCAAAGAAAGATGCAAGCAAGGGTCTGAGAATATATGGGGTGGAGGGAAGACGTCTTTAAACAAGGCTGTCAGATAAGACCTCTCTAAGAGAGGTTGACATTAGGGGGTTGCATTAGGATACGATGAATGAGGAGGACGTGCTGGAGAAAAGGATATCAGGCAGAAGGAACAGCACCTCCCTTTGCCACCCAAAGAGTCTTTTCCTGTAGGCCAGTAAAGACAGAAAATCAAGACCTGTATGTTGGCTCTGGTGGTGGAACAAAGAAGCTCCAAGGAGGACGATTCAGAGAGCTCCACGACCATTATGACTGTTGGGGGCAGAAAGGCCATGTCTGTAGTCAAAGCTGCCATTGCCAAGGCTCTTGGAGCTCAGTGTAAGGGAGCTCAGTGTCAGTCTATCAGCTGACCTGACTGGACTTTGTGACTGCCGGCCACAACCCCTCCAGCCCTCAGATTCCACTGGTCTACAGTTGCTTGCAAAGTAGAAACATGGAGATTACTCACTGCTTTCAACAAGTCAATCCAAAAACTTGTGGGCAGCCAAGCATCCAAGGGTCCAGGAGCCCAGTCCAGATGTTACCCTGCAGCAGCACGCTGGCAAAGAAGAGACAAATGACACGTGTCAGTGCAGGTGGCCACATTGGCGGGTGAGCGACGTTCTCCCAACAGTGAATGACACTAGTAGGGTCCAGATTATAAAGAGGGTGCAAAAGACCAATGCTAATGTGTGGCGAATGTTTTCAGAGCACTGTGCCCTGACACAGCTGGAAACCCTCTGCCTTCAGTCTCAGCAGAGGCATCACCCCACCACCAGCAGCTCCAGAGCAACCTCTGGCTGCGAACCCCACAACGAGGAGTCCAGACAGGCGGCGGCAAAGGGCCCTTGGAGACAATCAGGCCCAACCCTTCTCCTCACAGATGAGAAAAATCAAGACTCAGAAAGAAAACAGGCTTGTTCAAAATCACCAGCAAGTAATGGCAAGTCCAGGAATGGAATCACAGAATCTATAAAGCTAAATTTACCTGTAAATTACCTTCCTTAATAAAACTTCATTTCTAAATAAATGTTATCCTTATTCTGTCTGCCTCTTAACCGAGAAGAGACAAGGCAGCCTGAAGTTCCAAATCTTAACCATTCCCCCCAGTTCCCTCTCTTTAATCCCCAAAGACTTCCAACAGCCAAACTGAAACTCCTGGTTTTCTTCAAAAACAAAATCTAAAAAAAGACACACAAAAAACAAAACCCCAGAACTGTTCACATTTGAGTACAAGAAAAAAATCGACACACTTTGAGGAGAAAGACTAAAGACCTAAAAGTTCTGAATGTATGAGATATAAAGAACACAGAATCAGACAAAGCTCCTTTTCCACACATTAGGTTACAGATTCTGGAGACCAGAACCCTCCTGGGAATTGCCTGGGGACCATAAGAAGTAGGACACTTCAAAGATGGGTGGGCTAAGACAGTTGTCAATGATCATTTTGTTAAAATGAAATGATTGAAATGCTAATTCTCTAGGAAATGTCTTCTGATTATGGTTTTTTAAATTAACCTTCATCTATTTAAACCATAATCATCTAAATAGGTACCGCTTCCCCTGGGGTTCTGGTTCCTCCTGCTCCTGACAAATCAAAGCTACCTTGAGCAGCTCATACCTAACCTTAGACACCCTTCAGTCAATTCATCTGTAAAGAGTGTGGACTGGATAAAACACAGGTGTCTTTCATCTAGAGGATTCTAGAATTCCCTTACATTGCCGGAACACAGCTGACAGTACCTCACATTAAGTCAGCTTATACAAAGCATAAGTGAATGTCAGTTGTTATACATTTAAATTGCCGTATCTCTTAGGAAATAACTGCGAGGCTGGTGTAACAATAGTTGTATTTTGTTTCTAGGGAGTTAGATTCAGCAGTGACAAATCTGTCCCCACCCTCACTAAATGGGTATTTGGATCTGTTTCCCCCAAAGGTCCACTATTATTTATAAAGCAAAAGGGTTTCTTTTGCATAAAATAGAATTTAGGCAGTGAGGTCATTTGTTTTGAAACCACAACAACCATTCCAATTTTTCCCCACATTTTAGTATTCTAGTTACTCTGGGTCAAGAGAAGGAGATGTAGGCTCAGTGAAAATGCAAAGCTAGGCCACCCACAGCAAGTAATTAGCAAGTAAATAATCAAGGATTCTACCCCGGACAATCTATGGTATAACTCCCTGTTCACTTCCCTTTCAATAGTTAGGCACACTCACATGTAAAAAGCCAACATAGACTCACACACAAGCAGACAAAACACATTTCAAGAAATCCTCAACAGCTCCAAGATTCGTTAAAAAAAAATAATAATTCCATGTTATTCCTTATGGAGAAGGAGGGTCCACAAACTCCTCTGGAAATATGATGGACCTTTTCACCCAAAAGAAAATAATGCATTCAGTTTCAAAGGGTTTGTGAACCCTCTGAAATTTCTCTCTGCACCCCTGGTTAAGGACCCCTACTTAATTAAAACGTTATAAGGAGTTTCCTTTTATAGCTCTCTTAACTTTCTACAAACCCTTTGTAAATGGAATTGTGAATGGCAACCCCATTTACAAGTGATCCACAAGGGAAGGAACCAGTGAGAAAATGGGCCTCATGGAGGACTTATGGTGGAACATGTACAACTCTGCCGCCAGCAAAGCTAACAATGGTATGGGAGCCCTCTGCTTCTCCTAGGACCCTTTGCTCAAGCGTTTCAATAGGGACCTCCCCAAAGCTATGTTTGTGCTTGGTACTCAATTTTTCAAAACCAAAAAATAATCAACAAAAATACATGCTGTTTAGGAATGCATACATAGGTGATAAAAATAAGCAGAGCAAAGATTGGTTAAAACAAAAAGTTAAGACACCCATCACCTCTGAGGCAGTGGGGGAGCTTCTAAGACATTCTGTACTGTTGATTTCTTAATCTGGTGGTTGGCTTCACAGATGTTCACTTTCCTTTTCAAACTATACCTACATGTTTTACATACTCTCTTATGTGTATGTCAGAGTAAAGAAATTAAAAAGAAAAAATGACAGCTGCACAGCAGGGACAGCGACCTCCAAGAGTTCTCAGCCCTCGTGTAAGACGCACCAAAAACCCTGTGGAGTGTGAACCCTTGCTGGTCAAGGGGTGGGGCACCATCTATAAATACATTTCATTTTTAAAAGTCCACACCCTGGGACGGTCCTGTGTTCTGGGCTGAGGCCACACTGACCTCTGATGCAGCCTGTCAGTCTGGGAAGAGCTGGTTTTGGGTTTCTGTAAACCCATTGGTCTTTCCTCTCACACGCCCTGCAGGCCTATTTCCTGTGGCACATTCTGTGACCGTGAACAATCTCAGTACGTCTTCCTGAAAGCTCAGAAAGGCGCAAAGCCCAGACACTGCTGCAAAGTTCAGACGAATGTCTGGCCAGCTCCTTCCTCAGGTGGATACATCCACAGGCCGACGTTCCCTTTCAGGTGCCTCATCATTACCTTCCTTGGGAGAATCCTGCTCATTCAGTGAGTGGTCAAGTCATCCACCGGCCAGAAAAACTGGTAAAGTACAGAAAGACATGACCAGGAAGGCTCCATTCCTAGCCCTTCCCACACACTTACCAGTATAACATTGACCAAACGTGCAAAGTATTCTTCTTTCCTAATCATTTGAGCAAGAGCACGCCATCCAAACAAAGACTCCTTTTTGTAATCACACTAGCAAAGCTATCACTTTTATGTTTTAGTTACAATAGCCAAACACCGACATGACAACCATTTTAACCTGGTTTTGGGTAGCCCTGTGCAGGACCAACGCACAGCAGTATGTGACAAATAAAGGGACTAGTATAGTCCTTTATCTCTTGCTAACAGTCCCTTCTACTCTAGCACAAATCTGTACTTAAAAAAAAAAAAAAGCGAAAGACAAATGAAGAATACAAGACCTACTCTCTAATGTCATCTTCAAAGGTAGACCATCCACCTGGATTCAACCATCTCTCCTGAGTTCAAGATGGGCGTGGCTTTCCTGGGGGACACGGGGCGTGCGGGGGCTGTGAGACTGTATGTATCAGCCTTCACGGGAGTATACACACGCACATGCAAGCCCAACATTCTTGGTGATTGACTCAAAACAATAGCTTACAGGGAAACCATTGGTAAGAGCTCAGGAAAAGTAAAGGCTTGCCAATTCCAGAAGGACAAAGGGTTTCAGAAAGTAACATGGGAACACAATGATCTCATGGCCCTTTCCCACTGAGACTGTGCCTAAGTGGGATCCTTCTCAAATTCAGAATGCTCACTTCCAGGCACAGTCACTGTTTTGACCCTATGGGACCCATTTGGGAGAATGGCCAAGCCAGGAAACAGATTCCAGAGGTAGTTTTTGATGTTTAACCCAGACAATCCACAGACAGGGCTCCTCAGCCAAGGAGGGGGCTGAAAACTCTGAGGAGTGAGACCCCGGCTTATCCTCAGGGCATTAGTCACTCAGTACATCCCACAGCTGGTTCCTTCAAAGCAAAGTCCCGGGCCGGCAGTGCAAGGGGGCCCTCGGATAACAGGCCTGCATCTCTGGGGGACTAAACGGTGCTAAACTTTAATTCCTAGTGATTCTTACATACGTGGGAGAACACAGGCAGGAAAAGGCCCCAAGCCCCAGGCCTCATGGTGCCTCTCCCCGCAAAAGCACACCAGGGTAATGGGGGTACGGCGTGCAGTCCTAAAGGGCAGGTGGGAGGCACGAATGAGCTCTGTATGGAGCTCTGCTCCTGCACCCCTCACCATTTATTTACTACACTGAGGTGCCAGGCTCTGGGCTAGGTGCTGGGAGAGGAAAAAGGTATCGAGACAAAAATTGCTCTGAAATGAATTTTTAATTAAGTCCAATAGCCCATACATACATTTTTAAAATAGTAAAAAAAAATATTTCCAAGACTGTATTTATCCTATAGGCAAATACTTGCTATATATAGATGAAGGGTCCCTTGAACAACGTCCACACAAGACAGTCTGTATTCTGACCTAAACTGGTGCTGAGCTGCCAGCCGGGAGGAGGGGGAGGTAAAAACAACCCCAAACAAGAACACCCTAAAGTATTTATAAGCTATATTGTTTCAGAGAAACTTTAAGTCACATGTGAAGGTAGGAAATATTCTTTTAAGTAAACACTAACTTGCGTCACCTCCCACAGCGGGGGCGTTTCCTCCGGCCACTACCCCAACCAGCACCCCCGATACAACTCTCCGGCCATCTCTCCGCAGGGAAATCCCCACCTCCTTGCTTTGCATCTTTTTCCAGAATCCTCACTCATCTGTCTCAACCTGGGGCTCCTCAAGAGCAAGGCCTGCGCTTTCCTGCTGGCATCCCTCGCACCTTACACAGGGCACTCAATTTACAGTAAGGAGAGGGTGAGAGAGGGAGAAAGACATAATCCTTTATAGGGGGCTGTGCAGGGAACTAAGACAAATCATCCAGTCTGGGGAGAGGAAGGGTGGGACTGGACCTTTTCCCAAATCCGGCAAAACTCAGGGACTTGACATTCATGTTTGAATACTTCGGACTGTAATAAAGATATAAGGAAAATAAAATCAACGTCTTCTCAAAGGCCCAGGCCCTGTGCAGAGCCCGGCTTCCCCCATCAATCAGTCTGACAGCAGCAGAAAGATGGGAATTAGACGCGAAGGTGTTCATCTTCGTCTTTCTCATGCCTTTCTGCCCTACTCGCAGTACTGCCTTTTCTACCTCCTTCCTTTCTTCTCCACTGCGTTCGGGATACAGTTCGGATTTCTTCCCTGGGGATGAGGCCCTGCACACTTAGACCCCTACCTGATTTCCCCTGACTCAGCCTCTTCCCATAGACACACACCCGTGAACCACAAACCCCGTCCCGAGAGTGTGTCTGGGATTTGCCTCACCCCACCGCATCCTGTCTTCTACTCAATCACATTGGGTTCTGTACCCAAGTCATTCCTTCCAGGAAAGCCCAACCCCCTCCTCTGACATAAATCTACCTTCCCCCCAAATCCAGATCATGTCCCCCAGCCTCTAATCCTCCCAACCAAAATTAGTCTTTCCTTCTCCTACAGGCCCTGAGCCTTTGTGCTCCTGTAAGAGACCTCACACCAGAGTTAGCTGCTCATGTGCCTCTCACCATCCCTAGACTGAGTTCCCAGCAGGCAAGGACGCCACCACATTTACCTTTGTACCCTACATAGCATCCGACATAAATCTGGACAGTGATGACTCAAATACATATGAAATGCCTATGCTCTAGTATTTCAAAAGTTCTTATGGGGTAGTTCTCAGGGTGCCAATTCTAGAATCAAACCACACCCACAAACAGCTGGAACAAGCGGATAGATGTGTGTTTTGGTATTTCTTTCTTTTTTTTTTTTGGCACACTACACCAACACAAGTATTCAATTGCATTAGTCCATCCATCAGGCTCTATTTCCCAAGGGCCGAACCACTAGACTTCCTTGGCAAAGCCAGCGCTCCTCTGGGACCTACTGACAAAGCAGGCAACTTCAGAAGGCACAGGCACACTTTTCTTTATGAAGGACACAGCTTCTGGATAAGTAGCCTTGTTAAAGGAACTGAGTTTATAAATTCACTCTAAAGCCATATATTTCTTTTGAGACGGATCAACCCACACGGTTTTTCTTCTGATTCATTGCATGTGTTATGTGGGTCTAGAAAATTTAGACAATTCCCTAAGGTCAGAAAATGCATTTGCTTATGAACAGATAGAAATGGCATGTTGTTAATGCCCGTCCCAGCTGAGAAGGCTGCTTACGTGCTCCAAATAAAATAAGGAAGCAAGAGCTGACCCCAGTCAAGAAGCCTCTGGAATCTTTGTTCCCCCAAACACAAATGTTTCTCATTTGGTAAAAGCTCTGTTTCAATTACATGCCAAGAAAAGACAAAGAAAAATCCCACTATTACCCATTCCTGCTTTCACGAAGACATTATAAATCACCTTTATTACGTCATATAGTAAAGTTGCCTTGCATAGGTCGTGTTGCCAAATGGTTACAGGGGCCATTTTCTCAACAACGAGTTTATTTGTAGGTGTTCGTCTGCTTGTCTGCCAGACACTGACCTTATTTCTTTCTAGAAACTAGATGGCATGGGGATGTGTGTCCAACCTGACGCCTCTGACATTAGTTTCTAAAGAACTTTCGTGAACATCAACATCAATAAAACTACTCCTTAACACTGATGTCAGAAAACAAAAATTGACTGGGTGAAGTGTCTTAATATTCTAACTTTCCCCAGTTAAGTAAATCCCGGCTGTAACAGGGATATCAGTCATTCAAATTTTAATATTGACCCCACTGGCCAACCTCCTTCTCACCATTCTGTTAGAGGCATTTCAAAGAAACCTCATTCAACATGCTAGCTCCTCTGGCACGTTTCTTAGATTCAGTAAATTCTCAGGTAACATGTTTAAGCCCTGAGGGTCCCACAATAGCAGGGGACCCTATCCTCTTTTCAGTTTTAGTTACAGGCTCACACTCCAAATTGGAAGCCCAAAGCTTTCCCATTTAAACCAAAAGGAAGAAAAGAAAACTTAAAGTACTTGAATTCTTAAATACTAGACAACCTTTATTCTTCTTGTACATTCTTCCCAAGGTCCTCTCTGATGATGGGCGTGTGAACGTACACAAGATTCTACACCAAAAAGGTACCTTGTTTGCTCCAAGCAGACATTTTGGATGTAGAAGGAACTTTGGAGATTCCTGGGCCCAAGGCTTGTCAAACGCTCCTGCCAGAATTCCACCAGACAGAAGAAGGTGGACCAGCTGGCACTGAGAAGCCATTCGCAGCAAGCATGAGATTTCCCTCATTTATTTATGAAAGTTCTACGTTCTAGCTTAAATTCATGTCATGCAAAGTTTGCACTTATTCAGTATGTGCATACTTTCACACTAAAATAACCTTTTGTACTCCAAATTACCTGAGTAAAATTAAAGCACAAGAGTCTCAGGTTTATCCAGGTTCATCACCCAGCACTTCACCCCTAACCAGTAAGCAGGAATGTTGGCTTTGCCCTCCCGCCTACAAATGAGAAATCTACTGCCCGAATGTTTGGTGGCTTGACACAGAGTGTTGGAGGCCGGCCCGGGTACAGAACCCAAGTCTCCAGCCTCTCAGTCTGGGGCGCTTCACCCCTTTGCATCCATCAATTGACAGGCACTCCTGAACTTCTAAGGTCATGGTCCACTTTATAATGTACTCATGCATCAGCAATCTGTTTAATTTAGGTTGGTGAGTGTTCTCTTCTGAGCTTAACACACAGTTCACAAAATGGGAGCCTGATTCTTCACTGGTTTCAGATTGCCAAAATCTCTTTGGCCTTTGGAGTATTTTGACTTCTCCCCCACTCACTGGGCACACTGTCCCCATCCACATCCATTGGCTAAAATTAAAAGTACAAGCTGCTTAATGGAGACAAGTCAGCAGCACCCAAAATCTAAAGACAACCAAAATCAAATTCACCTGTGGGAAAACTGTCATCCCAAACACAATGGAATTCAGTTCAGAACTGTGTGGACACTTTCCTAGAAATGGCCTTTGAGCCGCCAGTCCTAGCTGCTGTGAGAGCTATAGGAAACACCATTTTATCTGTGTATTTCCCATTTCAAAGCAAAAGGGGAAAGGGGCCATGCTAATATACGAGTTGTATTGAGGAATTCCAAGGGGACATCATACACATATAAAGCAGTAGTTCTCATCAGGGAGCAATTTTGCCCCCTCAGGGGACCTTTGGCAATGTCTGGGGACAATGTCTGTACAAAGCACCTGAATTCCTGGGTCTCCGATTCGTTGTCACTAAACAGAAGTGGGCCTGTTTCAGAGATTTTGCAACCTCTAAACTGGTTCAACCGTGACTTCTCAAAGCCTTCCAGCATGGCAGCTTTCCAAGCCTGGAGCTACTGTCTCTTACCGTAACACCCTTGATGAGGGGCATTTCCCACCCGTCTTCTCTCTGGGCCCTGTCACATTTCCACTGGAAGGAGGAGGAATGCTGAAAGCAACTTGTTTCTCTCTATCACCACCCACCCACCCAAAAAAGTCCCCAGTGACCTCTGCGTTCACAGAAATGAAAAGCAGAGAATTCCTGGACTCAATGATCTCCTCCCAACTCTAAATTGACTCATGCAGTCAACAAACTAAGGGCAGAAATGGGAACTACGTTTTGAATTCTACATTCTGCTGTGCAAAAACGCATACACGAAAAGAAAAAAAAGCAAAAAGTCAGTTGTGCAATGAAATGAAAAGAAAATAGTATGGCTGCAACTGCATCCAATGCTGTGGAGTAGCTCCCTCTCCTTTATCCGCGGCTGCACTTTCAGTTTGTTACCTGCAGTCAATCACATTCCAAAAATATTAAATGGGAAATTGCAGCTATCTTGAGAGAGTCCACATTTCACATAATTTGTATTACAGTATATTGTTGTAAGTGTTCTATTGTAATATTATTGTTGGTAATCTCTAACTGTGCCTAATTTATAAATTAAACTATCATAGGTATGTATGGATAGGAAAAAACATAGTCTATATAGGGGTTCGGTACTATCCATGGTTTCAGGCATCCATTGGGGGTCTTGGAACATATCCCCTGTGGATAAGGGGGGACAACTGTGTAAGGTTTTTGCATTTTCATACTTGGCAACCATAAGTCAGACAGACCATCACCCTAAGCTTAGGGGGCAACTCAGTGTGCAAGCCCTTGTTTTGTGGATTCAGAAAACATGCTACCACCCTGCCATGCCCAAAACCTTTTTTCCTGGCTCCAGCTATATACAAAGGGCCACGAAAGAGACCACCTTAGCTGAGAGGCCGAACCCCTCCATGAACAGCCCAATGGTCTCTAAAACCACAGAACACAGGAATTGTTTGACAAGTAAACTCCTCACTTTCAGGAAAAGGTAGGAACTTGTCTACCTGGGGGAAAAGATTAACACCTTCAATTGCCTCCCCAAATTCATCATTGCTCACCGGTTCTCTCTCCCTCTCTCCGTCTCAAAGAGTCCAAGCGCATGAACCACCTACCCAGCCATGCCTGTCTCCATTACGCACGAGGCCATGGATTCTCCAGATCCCAAGCAGCTAGGACAGAGCAGCTGGGCTAATGGGAAAAGTGGGAGAAGACACCAAGAAAAGAGAGGGAAGTGGAACTTCTAAGGTTAAAAAGCAACAACAGACACCCCTGCTAAGAACTAAAGTGTTTAACAAAAGCACCTATTCACCACAAGTTTCCCAGCACATCCATCAAGGGAATGAGAAAGGAAATCCACAGATCATTTAAGGGGGTAAAAAAAAAAAAATGCTAGTGAAAACTCTACAGATGGCAACAGAGGGTTAATGTCCCAGGGCTAGGCTTCCCCTCTGCAAGTACAAATCCGAAATCATAGTAAAGATGGTGAAGGATTCAGTTATTAGCCCTCCCCTCTGCCATCAGAAGGAATGGCAAAAATGCAGAGTGAGCGCTGGGAGCCAAAACAATTTCATTTTCCTTCTAACTGTGCAAAGAATTTGCATTTAAAATGAGCAGTTCATCAGACCTTCCAAGAATGCTTGATATTTGGCTGCTAACAAGAACAAAAGTGATCCTTAAGAAAAGATCCTAAATTTCGAATTACTTAATTGCAAAAGAAGTATCTGGGTTCCCTAGCAGACTGAAGAACACTTCTAGCTAATTACATCTCCCGAGTGAGGTGTAACTTAAAATATAGTCCGATATAGACAACTCTTAAAATATAAATCACATTAACAAAAATAGCAAGAATAAAAGGTACTTCCCTGGAGATGGCCAAACACTCCATGAATCAAACTTGGCTTTCTATACAACTTCACATTGACAAGGAAAGTGGTACTCGGAAATAAAGATTTGTATGAGAACTAAAGAGAAAATAATTAGGAAAGTGGAAGGCTTTTTTTATTCAGCAACTCAGTGTTGCATGCCAACCAACCGTAAGAAGTACTGACACGGGAACATGACTAAGACAGCGGATCCCAACGGCAGGAAAATCCACGAGAGGCCATCCAGGCAGGAAGGCAACTGCTGACACAGGACCTGTAAATTAATGGCCCTGGTTCTTAGCACCCGTATCCAAAAAACAGAACTACAATCTGACTTTTTGAAGAAAGGGAGGAAAGAAGAGAGGGGAATCCTAGAGAGGGCCTCCACCTCCTCAGCTACAGGGTATGGTGCCGGGGAGGAGTCAGTGGGCGGCTTTAGCCTTGCTCCAAAAGACGGACAGTTTTAAGTAGTATATTAAATAAAAAGCCTTTTATCTTCTTTACTCACTAATAACATTGGACAGTGGCAAGAAAGCCTACAAAAACATCCACAGAAGTTCAGGACAGGGTTACCAGAGCCATGGGGCTGGGAAAAACGCAAGAGGCCACCTCTATTCTGAAGGGGAATCAATAGTCCACCTGGCCACAGGGCTCCCGTGACCACACCCGTCAGCATACTGGACAACACAAAGGGAATTCTTGGGAGTCTGCAGTTGTTTTAGGGTCTGTCTCCTTCCACATCCTCCCTCCTTATGGGGGTGGCTGCCCTGTGGTCAGGATAGCTTTTTCACCAGACCTAGAAGATTTCCTAACAAGGGTATTTTAATTAAAGATGAGACACAGGCAATGTAAGAAAGGAGGAGAAGTCACCAGAGGATGCTGTCCAGCCTGCCGCCTCCATGTGGTTCCCATTCCCACCAGAGCCTTGCAACAAGTTGGCTTTGCATCCCATAGTCCTGGAAGGGAGGCCTGGACCAGGGGCAAGAGCCACACCCACAGCTCAGGGCCATTTCCTCCTGCTGGATCTCTTACTATTCAGCCTACAGCAGGACCCCCACACTTCTCCTAACGGCAGTGTTCCCTCTGCCTAGGAGACTTCCCTGCACCCCTGAGGCGTGACACCTATCCTCCACACCTGGTCACCTCCCAGACTGGGAAGCTGGACCTGAGGGTCTGGGAAGATGAGTCACTGGCTAAACACCAGAAACCCAACAGGCAGTGCCAGTTTCCAAAACAGACGGCCCTAACAACACATGGGGCAACCAGCCATGGCTTCCCTTAGCTGGACCTCCACAAGGCTTTCAGGAAGCTGAGGCCAAGGGCCAGCTGTGGACAGCACAGAGGGTAATCCTGGTACATGCCACCTGGCCCTCCCCAGGGGGCCACTGCAGCAGTCCGTCCCTCATTTAGTTTTATTTTAAACAAAACAAAACAAAACAACCCTCCCTCCTGACTCCTACAAAGAGAAGCGTCCCAGGCTGTTACTTCGTGTGCTTAGAGAGGGCCTAGCCAACACTTGGACTTGTCCGTGCTGATCTGGCCACCCTGAATCAGCAGTAACCACTGTCAGAGCTTCTGCCCATGTTCTTCCCTCTGCACAGAGTCTTCTTTTCCCAGGCAGCTCACCTGACTGGCTGGCTGGCTTTCGTCCTTCAAACCTGCTTAACGGTCACCTCTTTAGAGACCCATCCAAAATAGCTGACCCCCTCTCTGGGCTCTCTGCCCCCGTAAGGCCTGGCTCCTCTTGCTCCCTGTCATCCCAAGGATGGTGCAAAGCTCCCTGTTATCTCAGGGATGGTCCCACAGTGGATCCCAGTAACTATTTACTCAATGAATGAATGTGCTAAAAAACAGTACATCAAAGCATATCTGAAATACTACTCCTAGATATAAACCCACCCATGTCAAAAGGCACATACAGGAATATTCATATTGGCCTCATTTATAAGAGCCAAAATCTAGAGACTACCCAAATGCTCACGGACAGAAGGATAATATAAACCTGTAGAAGTCTGGGAGATGCGCTAGGCATGGTACAGAAAAACCAGCACCAACCAAACCCATCTCTTTTTTGACAATAAGTGTGCAGTTTCTCATTAGGCCCAGCTCAGAAGAAGCTAGAATCACAGGACTCCGGTCCCCAATGTGAAAGATTACAGATTTGCCATTTCTATTACCTACCTCAGCGAATCGGGGGAAAGGCATAGGGCTGATTAGACCTGATCCTCAGAAAGGAAAGAAACTGGGGACAGGCCTGGGCCTACGAGCGCGCTTTGCTCCCGTCCTCATCCCTACGCAGCCCTCGCTCTCCCAGTGGTGCCAGTACAGCCGCAGCCGAGCAGCTCCGGGAGCTGCCAGCCAATAAAAGCTCCACTGTTGCCTCATAAGAGTATTTCCAAGTCCTGAGGAAGGGAAGCCCAGGCCCGACAACTGTTGGTGAGGAAGTGGGTCGGACCCAACTGTCACATCAATATCATTTGAGAAAACACTTTTTTTTCCAGCTTTCTGGTAGACCTGCTTCCAAACTACAGCTGTTTATATCAGGACAGGTAGCAGGAGTCACTACAAGCCACACCAAAGAACAACAGATAATCTGCTCAGGGTGCTCCAAGCAGGAAGTGACAAATGAGACGACTGCCTGAAGCCAAGCAGGGAAGAGGGCAAAATGTGACTTGGCCCCCCTCCCAGTGACCCACCCAGGGCTCCTTCACCTGGCAACTGGCCCCACAAAGGTGCAGGGAAGCGTTTGCCTTGGCACACTGCCACACACCTCCCCTCTGTCAAGTCCCTCAGCTTGTCAGGGCTTTATCTCGAGACCCTAGGAAGTGCCAGTTTCCCGCCCCACCACGCTCCCATGTACCTTGGTCGCAGCAGGAACTACCCCTGGGCAGAGCTACTCTCCCCGGGACGCAGGTCATTTGAAAAGACTCCTCTGCCAGCAAGATCTAACCCGAGGAAGACGAGGTGAGCCCAGTTCTTCTGCCGTCATCCGCCTCTGCCTTAAAAAATTTGCAGCTCAAAAATCTCCAGGACACCCCCAAGGAGATCCCCCTTTACCAAGTGTAGACAGTGCCATGAGCAAGCTAACCAGCATGTCAAACATTCGTAGGTTGTAAGACTTAGCTTGTAAGGCATGATGTCCTACTCGCAAAACATCTCCCATGCCGAATCCCCATCCCAGAGCTTTGTGACCTAATGCTAAGATGTGAAGGAGCCCCGTACTACCTCTTCCCTGCCAGAGGGAAGGAGGGGACAGAGCTAGGGAGAACATGGGCAGTGAGACAACGGACCCAATCATCCCCTAGGACAATGCCAAGCCCCAGCAACACAAATGGCCATAAATGTCTGTCCTTCCAGTCTCCCAGGGAGATTGGAGCCTCTGAAAGCACACTGACTATGTGATAAGCCCTCGTTCCCATCCCCAACCACTGAGAATCTAAAATTAGCCAGAAAAAGCGTATGCTCAGCCCCGTGTCTCTCCTATACTGCACCTGATAAGTGTCACTACCCCCTTTGGCAATAACTTGTCTAGGGGAGTGCTATAAATACCACCTAAGCCGAGCCGATGTGAATTATGAATACCAAGAATAGTTTCAGGGTTTCCAGGCACTGGCTATGTGACAAGGGTGTCAAATTCAAAGTCTCCTGTGTAAGACGCAGACCCAGAGAACACACAAATCCCTCGGGCTCAACTCTGCATTCTGAACCGTGGGGAGGAGCCAATCAGGAGCACACCCGCCTCCTGTGTGACCGAAGCTGCTGCCACTGCAGCTCTAGAAATCTGATGAGATGCCCTTCATCTCTTGTTAAATTACTGGGAAGTATGAGGCTAAGGAACATAGTATGAAGTTATAGAAAAGGACAAGTAGGATTTTAGCCTCCGTAGGTATTTAAATCTTTCAAGGAATGAGGCCCTCGGAAACAGAAGGCTAAAGGGGAAGCAGGTATTGACTAGATGATTCCAGGCTACTGGTATTTGTCTCCCCTGAAGCTTTGCATCAGAGGATGTTTAATCGATGTTTGTGGGATGATCTTCAGGTCTCTGGGATTCAGGGGTTTAGGTCATTCAACTGACTATGAATCCTAACTCCCAGGAGGTGGGCTGGCTGCAGAGGCATTGACAAAGACTTGCCAAAAAGCAGGGCACCAGCCCAGACACCCCTGGACCTGGGTGAGAAGCTCTCCACCCAGGGAACAGAGTGCGGGGGGCCAGAGGGGAATGTAGGTACGTGCAGGAGACAGGAGGAATGGCAGAAAAGGAACAGCCCCAGGAGAAAGTGGGGCAAGACAGTAAGGTGTCCCAGAGGCAAGAGGGAGAGAGGATGAGAAGAGATGACAAACAGTAAAGTGTGCAGAGCAGCCTGGAACAAGGGCACCTGGGAATAAACTGAGGGATCTGGCTCCCGAAGCCTGCCGGAGGCCTCCGGAATGGTGTTCCGGTGCAGTGGAAATAGAAGTGTAGGAGCAAGAGATATAGATTACTCTTTTATAAAGTGTGCTGACATTCAACTTGGCAATAGGCTCGTGACCAAAAAAAACCCCGCTACCCGATTTTCTCCCGCTGTGCCTTCCCTCGTCTTTGTCCACTCAATCTCTCCCGTCCAGAACCACCCCCCGCCCGCCCCCCGTGTGCTCTGACACCTTACAGAACTCTCAAGGCGCAGCTGAAGGTGCATTTCCATGAAGCCCTCTGAGCTCCCCGGCCCTTCACTTCCTCGTGGGTACCTCTCTCCTGACCCGCAAATGGCAGCAATTTTATGTCCCCCGTCTCATCACAAACTCCTGTAGCAGAGTCAGGGTCTCACTGCTTCTGTGCTTCTCTAACCAGGTGCCATAATCCTTTGCCCATGACAGACCCTCAAAAAAGAACAGTAAATAAGGCTGTTTTGTTTAAAAACAGTTATATTCCTCCCTCCTTTGCTCAAATTCTTTGTGCTTCGTAACAGACATCACTGTCCACACACCACTCCCGTGCCTAGTATTTCTCCAGCCTGTGTGATTCTGTCAGCCCCTCGGGAAGAACAGGAGCAGGGAATGAATCTGTCTAGAGGGACTGGAGGGGGCTGGGGGGGAGGGGCAAAGCGGGAGGGAGAAGAGAATATGCTAGAGGCTCTCCCTTCTCTGCTCCCCAGCCCCTCAGCCCATCCCACAACGTTAGAAGGAAGGCGGGGCCTTGGGAAGAATGCTCTGGAAGCTCTCTCCTCAGACCTTTATTCCAAGGACTTCAGTCCTTACTAGGCTGGGTTATTCTTTCTCCAAACGGCTGAATAAAGGACACCAGCCCTTCCAGGGGCTGAGCCCAACTAAGGAGCTGGACTTCAGTGCTCAGAATTAAACTCCCACCTGTGTAAGTCCTGCACATTTAATGTCAAGCTGAAGTTCCAGAGGTGGGGCAGATGTAGTACCCAACTTTTGAAGCATTTGCTCTGAGGCTCCTGCCACATGCTCTACCCCTAACAACCAGACCTAAAAATGACCCCACACCCCATGAAGGTGTTCCCACCTGGGATCCCCAAGTTCTCACTGAGGCTCCTAGCCAGGGAACCAGGAGCCCTGCGGGGGACTGACCCCCCGCAACCCCAGGGGCCATTCAGCACATCCAACCCGTAGGCCTGGAAGCCGGTACAGCTGTGCATTAAAATGTCAGAGCCTGGCCTCCCCCGTGTGGGGGGCAGCGGTCAAAGCCCACTCTTGGGGTCCCGGCGGCCTCCCTTCTTCCATTTCTCCCTCCCCCTCATACCAACACTGGTTTGAGGAGAGCTCTATAAACTGACATCAGTGGAAAGGAAACATCCGGAATACAATCCGAGTTGAGTCATTAAATATTGCACAGTCCCTTGGGGAAGAAAAAGGCCAAAATGAGCCACAAATTGTGAGGGCTTCAGAACCCACACATACAGTGCGTATACCTTGGCTGTGTCGTGTACACCGGTGTCCTCAGGGCCCCAGGAGACCTCATCAGCAGACAGCCCTCTCATCGCATCTGTGGGTGGCCCAGCCCGTGGAGAATAGCACCGAACACTGATTTTCTCCACCTACCCACCCGCAGCTCCGAAAGGGTTCACACTGTTTGCAAACCCTGAAAACTATCATTTTCTATCCTCCAAAACACTGGGGAGAAAGCAAACCAACCCCAGCAACTAAAACCCAAGCGGGAGGAAGTGAAAACAGCCACACAGAAGACACAGAGAAAGAATGATTCAGTACCCGCCTAACTTACTCAGGGCGAACACTCAGCATCCATTGCATTTGTGTTGAATTCTCACATGGAAGGCTGATTCAAAGTACCACCGAAAAGAATAAATCCAAGGATAGTTGACTGTTAAACAGGAAGGGACCAGAGGGAAACTTAGAGTCAAATTTCAGGTTTTCACACTGCATAAAACCACTTCTCCACAGCTGGCTCCATCAGTCAACAAGAGAGACCATGGCCAGGCAGACATGCGGCTGGCCCTGGGGAACATCCCAGACACTCTTCCTGGGTCCCTACTAGCAGTCAGATGCCCCAGTACCTGCACAAGTGTCAGCAACCTTGGCTCAGTGCTCTTATTTTTGGCACCTGCCATGTGCAGGTCATATTTCAATCCACGGTTACTTTCTGTCTCTTTATCTACAGACACAATAGACAGAAGTCTATGCTTTTACTTTAAAATCCTACTTTTAGAAGTTTTTAATATTCTACCAAAAGTGGGTTGATAAAGCCAAATCACCTCTCACCCCCCACCACCAGCTGCCATCAAATCTGCCTACCTTCCGAGATCTTTCTAGCCAATTATATGGCCACTTTATTTTTGTGTTCACCATTGGGTTGCGCAGGTTTAACAAACAATAATACAGGATACCTAGTTAAGTTTGAATTGCAGAGAAACCACGAAACATTCCTTTGCATAAGTATATCCCGTGCGATATCTGAAACATACACTAAAATTACTCGCTGTTTATCTGAGATTTAAATTCAACTGAGCTGACTGTATTTTATCTGGCAACGGTACTTCAGCATTCAAGAGAAAACGTTGAAGCCTGAGAACAGCTGGAAGCAAACTTCATGGGCCCCCAGTTGTCAGCTCATTCCACACAGAGGATTAGCTAAAGCAGTGCGCTGGCCTCGCCACTCTGGACAACAAGGACAGGAGGGAGTGGGGGTACTGCTTCCCCCAGAGAGGAAAGTCAAGTCCACTCGCCTCTACTTTACTCAGCGAGCTTACTTAAAACCTCGACATAGAAGAATGTGAACTTAAAAACACAAGCCAAATGCAAAAGGACAAATATTTTATAAGTCCACTTATATAAGGTACATCAAGTCCACAAAATCATAAAGACAGAAAGTAGGATGGTGGTTGCCGGGGTGGGAACGAGGAATGAGGAGTTAGTGTTCAACGGGTATGCAGTTCTAGTTTAAGGAAAAAGTTCTAGACATGGATGGTCGTGGTGGCTGTGAAACAACATGAGTGTACTTGGTGCCACTAAATGGTACACTTAAAAATGACTCACGTGCTAAACAAATTTTATGTTATATATTTTTTACTACAACTTTTTTTAAACTAGTCCGTTTTCTTCTCATTTCCAGTTCAGCTAGGTTTTTCCCTCTCTTACGTCTCAGTCATCTCTTACTTCATGGAATAGGTACCTGCTGCTAAGAATCTTACAGTTTAGGAGGAAATTGTATCAGCAAGACACAGATGAAAAACCCGAAAGGAGCAGATCTGCTGCTTGGGAGGCCAGTTCTTGCACCCACCTGGTTCCATCGTCGCAGACCTCAGAATCCCCTGAGCAGTGCCTTCCCCCTGCGCTTTTCCTTCTCCCTCTGAGCTCTAAGGCCCCTGTCATCACCCTGTGCTCAGCCCTCAGCAGGCTCTAGAAACCTTCCAGGAACAGAACTCAAGAGCCAAGAAAGCTCCTCTCCACAGGCATCAGGGAGCCTCTGGGGTGCTGGAAGCTCCGGCTCGCTGGCCACACAGCATCTCTGCAATGGGATGAAGAAACCACCAGGCCCCAGGGCTCTGAACTTGCCTTCCAGCAAATGGAAAAGCCAAGCAATGGATGAAGGAGGCTGACAAGAGAAAAACAAATTTGATTCTGTTTGAATCCAGAAAGAGTTCTTTCCTATCCACTCACAGAGTGCTACCACATGTGCGTGTGTCCCAATGCTGGGGTCCCAGACCAGGGGTCATGTCAAATAAATAACTGATCTAAAGTTGTAGGTCATAAAGTACAGCACAGGGAATCCAGTCAGTGGTACTGTACCAGCTATACGATGTCAGAGGCGTAGTAGACTGGGAGAGGGGCTTATCCCTCTGTGAGGGGTATAAATGTCTAATCATTATCTTGTTTCGTACACCTGAAGTTAATATAAAAAAATAAAATAAACTTGTAGGTCACCTGCCCTGGAGGGAATTAGATACAAAACAAGATTTGGGAACTTCCGATATGGCTCTGACATGAGAGTGAAAAAATAAAACCAAAACAGAGTCAAGGGCTAGAAAGCATTCTCAAAGCCCACCTACCTCTGAAATGGTCCAGAGGTTGTTTGGAGGCAGCAGGGAAGGTCCTTCACTTAGCCCTGGTCAGTCCCTGGCCCAGTAATCAGGGCTGTGCAGACAACTCCTCTTAGGAACACAGATTCTCCTCCGCCCTTACTTGTCCCACCTGACCCTGACCTGGGAGACGGCTAAATGGCCACAATGACCCATTACACCACACACCAGACTCATGGAGCAGACAGGGGCAAGCGTGGATGAGTTTGAAGCAGAGGTTCTCTCACCCCCCTGTGCCTCGGAATCACACCAGTGATGCCCACCCCACCTCCACCCCTACCCCCACGCTGCTCTCTGCCTGCAGTGGGGCTGCAAAATCCAGGTTTGGCAAGTACCTCAGGCAATTTTAAAGAAAGGGATCCTCAGACCACATCAAAGACACAGACAGGCAAGATGTAAGCTTTCAAAAATATATTATGAGGACTATTAATGATGTGAGAAATACTCACAAGATAACATTAGGTAAAAAAAAAAAAAAAAAAGCTAAATACCCAGCTGTATATTCTGTAGGGGTCCACGCTAAATATGTATTTATATACAATTACATTTGTTCTCAAATTAACTGAAAAAGCAGGCTTCCATAAACATGGTGATTTTGATACCGTATTAGGTTTTGAATTTTCCTGCTCCCTGAGCTTTACCTGTTATCTCCTGGTACAGCTGAGTGATGCCAGGTGCCTGTCTTTACCCCGTCTGAGAATAGGATCTGGTGGGGAAAAAAGAGTTCCAGGCCAGGGGACTTTTCCGAATAAAAGATGAGGACCCCAAAGACACACGGAGAGGTCAGCTGGGAAGCTGGCTGGCCAGAGACCACTCAGAACACCAGAAGGTGTGTTGGGGTCCAGTTACAGAGGCAACTGGGGCCATTGAAGGTTTGTGAGCAGTGGCACACCAAGTAACTGGACAGAGACCCCAAATCCTCTTCCAACCAAGGACTGGGAAGAAATAGCAAGAAGGTGATGGGGGAGGTGAATAGTGATTAAATCAGAAAATAAAAGCACAGAACCATGCACCTTTTATTATAAATACTAAGCCTAGAAATACAGCCACTTCCCAGCTTTCTCTTGTCTTTTCTATGCATAGCTTTGGCCAAGGTTGTTTTTTGGTTTGTTTTTGAAGGGAACCTGCCACTTCAGGGCCAACGGCTATGGACACTGGGCTGGTCCAGGTACTGCAGGTGCTGATTTCTAAACTCCCCTGCCTTTTGCCAGCTTACCTTCTTTTGGTCCATCAAGCACCAATTTCAGTCCCAAGTCTCCAAGAAGGAGAGGGAAGAGTGACAGGGAAAAACGGCAGCATCAGGACCAAACTCTGGCACAGACCATCCTTCACAAGCAAAGGATTCCAGTTATGCATAAGACTTCCACAGACCCCTTCACGAAAAACTACAGCACCAGGCAACCCTCTATTTATCACCCGCCTTCCATCTGGACCCCCTTTCCTTTAGGGGTGGTGTATCTCTAAGGCCTCTCTTGACAAGTTCAGCCACTTCATTTCAGGCCTTGCAAACTAATGCTTTGTGACACTATTTTTCCTACTGCCAGAGAGTTTAATAACCAGTATTCAGCATTACATTATTTTGTATTAAAATCGGTTATCATTTTTGCTACACATCAAAAGCCAATTTCCTCCTCAAACTGCATAGCCGAGACACCATCAAGGGATGCAAAAAGAATAAGAAGCCGATCGCCCTGCAAAATTATGCAAATAATGCCCTCTCTCCCTGAAGGAAAAAAAAAAAGCCCCCTAGACAAAGAAGAAATTGAAAGAATGCTCCATCTTAGTCCTCTGCTAATAGGATAAGTTGCATTTTAACATTTTACACTAGGTCAGTACTAGGGTTCTGGTGCCGGGCTTTGAAAGTACTTTCTTGCTTCAGATTTGGGATAACAGATTGGGGACTCTCGAGACTCCTCCCTGAATTATTGTTCCTCACAACCACAGTTTCTTTCTAATATTTTATATCTCAGTTAACTAGCTTGCTGCCCCTTAAAATAAATAAATAAATAAAAGCATCCCTCTGAATAGAAACAGTCTACACCGTGTGATTGAAACATAACTGTCCTTTCCTCCCATGGATTTCAAGTGTGCTAGCCCTTAATCAGAAGTAATCAACCTGTCATCTCTCTGTACGGAATAATTCCACCCGGGTTTTAGCAAAGAAACATGGCCGAGGACACTAGAGGGAGAAGCAAACACACAATAAAGAGAGGGGCCCCTTCCAGCCTGCTCAGCACTAGCCCAAGTCTTCCCTCCCTGGATGCTCTAACTCGATCATGCATTTCTATAACTGCATTTGCAAATGAGTGACTCAATTCAATAACTGCTACCTAATTCTATAAAGACTTGGGATGTACTTGTTTGAGGGAAGCTGTATGAAATTAGGGCCTTAACAACCAGGAACTCTGCTATTCTTCACTGCTGTGGGCTTGGAGTCTATATAGCACTCGGATCTCCCAGGCCGTCCTCGGGGCAGCTCTGACCCAAAGGGTCCAATGGAATCTAATGTAAGGTGAGTCTATGCAGGCTTATTGGGCCCAACCAGAGCCAGGCTGGTTAAGTTCCAAGTGCACCTCCTATATCCATGGCCTTGGGGCTTATAGAAAACGCAGATTCCTGGGCGGCTCTCCCCAGGATTCTGCTTCAGTAGCCCCCGAGAGGGGCAGCCCCAGGTGGCTCAGTGCAGCCAGTCCTGGCCTACTGTGGGTGAGGAGTAGCCAGGTTCTATTTTGGTGCCATGTGCCCCTCACAGGAGCACATTAGCAAAGCGTGAGGCTAAAAATCAGCTTGTTGTTATTGGATATAGCAGGGGCAAAAATAGAAAGCACTCGAGTGACGGGTGGTGGGAAGTGAGTTCCTCTAATACCCTCAGCGGATTTGGAACTTGAGAGGGGTTAACTCTGTCAAAGGCGCACTTCTGAGAAGGAAGGCTGAGCCTGAGAGACTTTGAAGAAAGTGTTAGGGGTCCTTTGCACCATTCCATTCACTTGTCTTGACAATTCACCCACAAGCCATTTCCACATATGCCCTCATCCTTTGCATCTACGCAAATCCACCCCGGCATTCCGGACTCCGTCCAAACCCTACCATCTCCTTACAACTCTCCCCGGCCACACAGCCTGAAGCCACAATTCCCCACTTTAACTCCTAACATACTTATCATTAATACCGGCTTTCCAAATTGCAGTCTAGTCTATTAGTGAATAGGCCATGATTAACAAAAAGAAATAAAAAATAAAGGGTTTCTTGGACAATAAAGTCTAGAGACCAAAGATCATACAGATGTGCTCATTATGGAGATTAAGGTTCTGAGAAGGTCCTTAATAAATAAACTGTTTACTTTTGATTGACCCAGCATTTCCTAAACTCCACTGACCTGGGAACCTATTAGTCAAGGGAAGCATATTACCGTCTTGCAGACCTGATGATCCACAGAAGGGTCTGGGAAATGCTGACCTACCCCATTCATCTAACTAATTTAACGCCACGTCTTTAGTTTGCTTGTTAATTGACTTGGTTATTTAATCTTTCGTTATTTAGCTCTGTGTGCATTTGCATGCTATCTTAAGTAGAGTATTTGTCTGAGCTAGGACGATGTCTTACATGGCTTTGAATTTCCAACAGTCTCCAGTCCAGCCCCTATATCAGAGAGACACTCAAGAAATTTCTTTTTTAATATGAAAGTTTCAGATCTGATGTGATAAACTACATGTGTATCTTGTAGTTTAATACACAATTTTAAAAACTCAGAGATCAAGTAAGGTTCCATTAGTTTTATACATATATATACATACACACACCTACACACACATATACATACATATATGGAAACTGAAGCCCAGAGATGTAAAATGGATTGTCCAAAGTCACTAAAAGTTAATAAAAGAACTGTGACTAGAACCCAGGTCTTCCAATCCCTCTTGTAATATAAGTGAGTCTTATCCTTCTTGCAGCCTCCAGTTGGTTTTTCAGCAGGTGAAGGAAAACTAGCGTGTTGAATGCCACACGCAGTATGACACAATAATACCAAGTACAAAGAACTGAAACACAAAAAGAAGAGTCAAGAAACACCCCAGCTCACTAAGTAGGAGAACAAGCTCTTTGAAGATTCCAGAATATGTATTAGGGGTTTAAGGCTTCAGGGTTCAGTATCAAAAATATCAAGACAGACATTTGCAGTTTGTAGCGCTATGTGAGTGACTTCACTGTTTTCTATTGGAACATGACATTAAAGATTTCATTACGTCTTGGAGAGCTACATTTAAGGGTGGTGGGAAGTGAGTTCCTCTAATGTAAAGTGTGATTCCATTCCAACAAATGCTACTCAAGGGTGTATGAGTGTCCGAGTGTGCCTGCACGCACACAGGTGCGAATCTGCTTGCTCCTAAAGACATCCAGTGATGAAATCGTGATGCTCTATTCCTCCACTAGCCTCAAAGTAACAGGGAAGCAACCCTAGCACGTACATAGAATCACTTGGGGGGCGGGCAGGGGCATGTATTGGCTCATGTAGAATCAAGACTTCCAAAGATGCAGGTAGAGGTAGGGGTTTCTGCACTTTTACTGAACCCACAGGTGATTCCAACCCACCGGTAGGGGTGGGAACTACTACTGTGGAGGCCTAGGGTCACCTGTGTCTCCTCTGCAGGCACGGCCTGATGGGCATTTCAACAGATCCAGTTCAACCCCTGAAGGTCACTTCCTCCAACAAGACCTCGCAGACCCCTGGCTTCCCCAAGCCTGGCATTTTCCCTCCTGTCCCAGACCTCCCTCAGCCCTTGACCTAGACAGCTGACACTGAGTCTTCTCCTGGCATCTCCACAGGCATCATATGTGGTACCTGTAATTTTGTTAAAGCATCAATTGTGGTCCTTTGTACTCTGTTGCTTCTCCCACAGCCCAGCAGTTCTCGGCCCAGGTACACACACTGCAGGTGACAGGCGATGACGCACAACCCCACCTCCTCATGCCAGGACCCAGCACCAAGGGCATCCCCAGAACCCAGGAGCAGCTGCCTGTTTCTACCCCTTCTGCCCAACCCAGTAAAGCATATTAGAAATCATACAACGGAAAAGCAGTCTTATTACAAGGATCCCCTTGCTTCCTCTTTTCCAGTAGGCCATCCGCAAAGTTTGGTGCCTTAACCAGTAATTAGTCACAAATCCCTTCAGTCTGGCTCACAATTGGCCGTGACATGTTAGTGGGTCAGGACACCATAATTAAGAACTGTTGACTTAACTAGTTACAAATAGTCTTATGCTGGTGTTAGAAATGGAGACAAAAATGATGAAGAAATGATGGTTCTTTAGAAAGTAGAAATATCAATTTATTTAAAGTCTACATTATTGCATTTAATGGGGTAAATCATATACTATGGGAGTATTCACAAGTTTGGTTAAGTCACAAAAGCTCCAAGACAAAGGTCTTACAAAATCAAAAGACTGCTTATTACTACGGTTCTTTTATGGAACTTATTTTACGTTATAGTCGAGAACCACACCATCCATAGGACTGAAGCTATCTTTAGACTTGGTCCACATGGGATCTGTCACCTCCATGGACACAGCTCAGGTAACCAATGACCTCAGGTCATTAAAGACAAAAGCCATTTTTCAGACGCCCTCATCCTGTCCTCTCAGCAGTACCTACTGGTGACCTTGCTCATCTTCTCGACACACCCTCCCCCGCATTCCTCTGGCCACTCCATCTCAGTCTCTTTTGCAGGTTCACCCAGCTCCACCCCACCATGAACTGTGAAGGTCCCTCCAAGAGCCACATCAGTCGGTGCTCAAAGGATGGTAAATTCTATTAACACCGATGGATGAACTGCTAGACACCAGATTCCCACTTTAGAGGCACCCTACAGACTGATCCCCAGACGCTAATCTTAAGTGACACAGGGAAAATGAGAGCGGTGCACACATACCCTACGCTCTTCTCTTCCCGATGCTCCTTAATCTTGTTTTGAGTTGAGGAACTTGTGTGGATTTTGATTACTTCTCTTTTGAGGTAGCTCAGGATAAAAATTGCTGAATAATAAATTCTCCTTTACAGCTTTAATAAAGAGTTCAGTCATAGCCTAACATATTTTCCTTTGGCCCAAGTTTTAACATTTTGACAAAGGATGCAGAACTTTTACCAATAAAGGTCATTGTCCAACAGAAATTGTTAATGGAGATGAAACAAAGTGCAGTTTTATACTAGAACCAGTTAAGGAAACAGGAAGGGTGTGGACAAAAACCAAACATTACAATCAGAAGAAATACTCAAGGTCATTTACTAAACCGGCCTTGTAAAGGATAAACATAACAAATTATTAACTGTGGTGGGCTGCATATTGTCCACCCCCCCCCCCAAGATGTGTACACCCTAATCCCTGAAACCTGTGAATGGTACCTCCCAAGGCAAAAGGGACTGCACAGATGGTGAGAGTAGCCTGGATTGTCCAGGTGGGTCCAATGTAATCATAATATCCTTAAAAGAAGGTCAAAGGTCAGAAAGGAGATGTGATTTCGGAAGCAGAGGTCAAAGAACAAGCTTGGAAGAGGCTTTGCTCTTGGTTCTGAAGATGGAAGATGGGGCCACAAGCCAAGGAATGCCAGTGGCTAGAAAAGGCAAGGAAACAGAACCTCTCCTAGAGCCTCCAGAAGGAACCTAGCCCTGCTGACACCTTGAGTTTAGGACTTTTGACCTCCAGACTTCGTAAGAGGATAAATTTGCGTTGTGTTAAATGACTAAGTTTAAATGTGGTAATTTGTTACAGTAGCAAAATGTTTTAATTTCAAAAATTGAGTACATATCTGAAATATTTCAGCTCATTTTCACTAAGAAAAACATCTTTTCCTCTGGGAAGTAGGAAGCATCATACTTTTTTCGGAAGAAGTACTTTAATAAAATAATTCCACCTTGTCAGCCTCTCCCGTGAATGTTGTTTAAACCTTTCTAAAGTCATTTGTGCCCTTAGTATGAACATGCATCAACTCCTGATAATGTTATCTGCTCCTTGAGTCGGGTAAGTAGAAGTCAGGTCCTGCCTGTGGGCAAGTTTGCAGACTTCCATGGTGTAAATGCTCTCACCACAGCGAATTCAAGCTACCAACACGCACTAAGTACCAAGCTGAAAAGAGATGCAGTCGGCTCGCAGGTGTTGGTGTGAGCCAGCCGGGCAGTTAATTCCCTAACTTGCTGATTCACGGAGGACTTAATATATGCCTCATTCTGAGAAACGATGGGATACTATGAGATTCTCTTGCAAAAAAAGTATTCTATAAATAAAAGTTTGGGGGGAAGAGTCCTATCTCCCTCTTCTCAGATATTCACACGTTAAAGGCTCTGACAAGTTCTGCAGTTTTTTAAAAAGCCCAATTACCATAGTTTAAACTCAGTGCTTTTGTACTTGTGTTCAGAGGTGGGTTCACCTGAAGCACATCCAAAGGAGAACACCCTCTTTAGGAGAAAGAATACAAAATTAGGTACAGGGCCTTGGAAGGGGTCCTGAAGCTTAAACTTCATAGCTTCGTGGCAAATCCATCCCTGCACGTACTGGAAACTCTTGCACTTATCCACGTCTGACACATCACTAGTTCAGAGGAGCACACATCAGAGAACACTGTCCTACAGCAGGAATGTGAAAGGCGCAGGAAACTGAGCAAGTACTTGTTGAACAAGCTATCTATTATCCACCAACGTGACTATAACCAGAACCCAGGTTTGTTTCCATGGGCTATTTTCCAAGAGATAGAAATAGCCGTGTTTTATACACTACTTCCTTGAGGAAAGCATTTGCTATGTTTTCAACTTGTGCTGAGCCCCTCATGGGAAGGACACAAAAATGGTTGAAACTGCCTCAAGGAACTAAGGGATAAGAGACGTGCACCTGTATCACATGCTGCTTTGCATGACAGCTCCATTTTAGAAGTCTCAATCCTAAGCAGAAGTGAGGTAGGTAGCAATTCCTGCTCTGGTGATCCAGCAGGCCACAGACAGGGCAGGACAAAGACGGGGAGAGGAGAGAATAAAGAGGCAGCTAGGAAAACACTCCCCAGAGCAGAGGCCAGCCAGCACTGTCCTCCCGTCCTCGGGCACAAGCACACTCTACCACACCCAGCAGGCTAAGGGTCTGTTTCCAGAAAAAACGCTCAGTCGTATTTACGGATCTGCAGACAGAACCACGTTCTCCAAGTTCCAGATACACGAGGTGGGACAATTAAGTTCGCAAACTTGTTGTAACGATGTTACTAACCTTGTTTTGATATCAGAGGGATTATTCATTATGAATTTGTACCAAGTTTACTATTTGGAAGTGCTGAAAAGTCTGCGTGTAAAAGTTAGACGAAAACAACCTGAACTTTTCGCCAATAATTCATGGCTCTTGCATCACGACAATGCACCAGCTCACATGGCACTGTCTGTGAGGGAGTTTTTAGCCAGTAAACAAATAACTGTATTGGAACACCCTCCCTACTCACCTGATCTGGCCCCCAATGACTTCTTTCTTACCCGAAGATAAAGGAAATATTAAAAGGAAGACATTTTGATGACATTCAGGACATCAAGGGTAATATGACGACAGCTCTGATGGCCATTCCAGAAAAAGAGTTCCAAAATTGCTTTGAAGGGAGGACTAGATGCTGGTGTCGGTGCATAGTTTCCCAAGGGGAGTACTTCAAAGGTGACCGTAGTGATATTCAGCAATGAGCTATGTAGCGCTTTTTCTAGGATGAGTTCGTGAACTTAATTGTCACACCTCATAGTTCACCCAAGGAACAGAATGTACCATATTTAGGCTGTGCTAATGAGGTGAAGATACACGAGAATCATTTGTCTCTAGCTCAAGTTTAAATGCAAGGTGTACCATAAATTTAACATTTTATTTCAGCACTAGATGCCACAATCTAACTTATATAGTACCTCTGAGAGGTGGAAAGAATCAAGTTCATTAGAGGCCCAAACAAACTTGAAGGACAGGAAGGCACATGAGGAGACAGGTGTACAAAGGCATAAAGGTGAGAGTGAACCTGGGACTGACAGCACAGTGTCTGGCACAGTGGGTTCTTTATGAACATCTTATTCATACCACCTTGTTCAGCAGCACGCTGAATGAGTAAGTATGAATGTCTATACTGAGTGAATGGAGAGACCATCCAGGTTGTCATGCCCACATCTCAAATACAGTCACTGTACCTGGAGTCCTGCCTTGCATGGTATCAGAGCTCCTGTCCCTAGAATAACCTTGACCCTGGTTAGCCCTGAGACAGCTGCAAGAGAGAGACACAAAATACCTTTTTGTGCCTCACTAATGGCTTCTGACTTCATCCCAAGCAACTTTTGAAATTTCTGGAATCAAGGCCAATAATCTATGTTCCCACAGGATCACTCACTCCCAAGGGGTAAAAGACCAACACTAGCCAAAGGCTTTTACGATCAGAATCATTGACTCTAGCCATTCACTGGAAATGAACATTTATTCCCATGTGGGAATTCCGGAGGCTGGTGGCATGCTGACCCAACCTGTGAAAACTGGGTAATAGAGGTCAAGTGTCCTGTGTCTCTGGATCAGTCTGGTCCAGGATGAAAAACACCCCTGATTGGCAGTGGCTGCCTCTCATAGAATTGAACCTGTCATGATCTTCTAGCAGCGTCTGATGTGGGTGCAAGACAAGGTGATGGCACATGGGCTGTGCATTTACTATCACTGACCCTAATTTAATCAGGTTATATACTTACATTTTACATACAGACACACCTTGGGGAGGGTGCAGGTTCCGTTCCAAGCCACCCCCATAAAACAAGTATCACAACAAAGCAAGTCACACAGATATTTTGGTTTCCCTGTGCATACGCAAGTTATGTTTACACTACAGTGTAGTCTATTAAGTGTGCAATAGCACTATACCTAAAAAAGCAACGTACATAACTTGATTTAAAAATACTTTATTGCTAAAAAATGCTAAGCATCATTTGAGTCTGTTGGCCAAATTGTACCGATAGACTAGCTCGAAGCATGGTTGCTACAAATCTCCCATCGGTAAAACAAAAAGCAAAATCTGCAAAGAATAAAGCTAAGAGCAATTAAACGAGGCATGCCTGTGTGTGTGTGTGTGTGTGTGTGTGTGTGTGTATGCATATACATAATAAACACTATATATAATTTTTCTGATTAGCTTTAAAAAGTAAAAGCCACATTACAACCAACTACATCTAAATTGCAACCATACTGTTAAATCCTCCCAAACACAAAGGAAAAAGGATTGAGAGTAGGAAGCATGACTTCAATCGGGGCCCAACATGTGCCAGCAGAGCTGTTGGTGGGAGGATCTGTTTGGCCTGGCTAGCCAGGAAACTGGCTCCTCCCTGCAGGGGGAAGTCCCATGATGAGGAGAAGATTTTCCAGGAAGGTACTTTCTTCCCCCAGCCCTCAGGATTACCGAAGCACCTTTCTTGGCTCAAGTGTTTCACTGGGAATCTAGGAAAGCAAGGAGGACTGACCCTGCAGAGCCCCATTTACTGCTCAAGGCACTGTTTGGAGGCCTCATGTGCTCTAACAACCCCGTAATCATCCTTATCCCAAGGCTCGGACTTAAAGAGAATGAATGCTGGCTCCGTGTAACTCTCAGCTTCCCTTTTGCCTTGCTACACAGTAAACAACATGGGGCTGATCAATCATGTGCCAAACCATATTGGACAAATAATAAACACTGCAAGAACCCAGAGGTGATGGGACAACTCCTTGATGTTTAAAAGTATGGGGCGTGTTTACAGCAAAACTCTCGCACATAAAGCTGCTCTTCCGTCTACAGAGAGAAATGAAGCTGAAGATAACCTTGTGTGTAAAGCCAAGTCTGTCTTTAATGTGCAAGGATACGTATTTCCACAGGATAGAGTAGAAAACCTCCCTTTAAATATCCTTCCAAATGCACAAAAAGCATTTGGTCTGGCTGCTCCCCACTACTCCCTGTTCCATGAAATAACCACTACTGGATTAGGTCATGTCATTGACTATTTCTAGAGCAGCAAACAGTGGCTTCCCAGACATCCTGGAAGTAAGTTTGACTTTCTGACAAAGTTGCCTTGCAATGCTTGCAATGCATGTTGGTCCTGAGCTCATTCCACCACACATCCATCCTAATGCCTGCCTTCCCCCAGGAGTTACGGGAGGCTCCCAACACAGGTTGGGGTGGGAAAAGGCATGGACTACAGATGCCTGGTGCTCCTTCTATACCCTAAAGCCTACACATTAATTTGTTGCACTACCAGTTGTACCATAAATGATTCCTAGCTGTGTTAATCAATGTTTTTGCAGGTACTGCTATTAACTCTGATCATTTCAGGTAGAAAATAGAGCTCAGTATACAGAGGTCACTGCGTCAAGTGAGAGGAACAAACACACACAAATGCTGCTGCTTTTCAAAAGTATATAGTTATCCTGGGGAAAAAGTGAACCTGACCTAAGACAGAGGCACTAGTATACTTAGGCAGGAGCTGGGATTAAAAGCTCTGACCAGTAAGGAGATGGCTCCACATGACCCCAAAGCCAAAGTAACTCTTGCCCAAATATACTTGTGCCAGACACGTAGCAGTAGGGTGAAAGAGCACCTTTCTTTATAATTAAGGTTCCAGGTCACAATGGCAAAGAGGCAGCAACATGGCAGTAATTCCACTCTCAGTGCTGTGGCAGACATTTCTAACCCATCACTGTTGACCACAGAGGCTAATCTGGCCTCGTGATCTCTCACACCTCCATCTTCTCAGCAGCCGCTCTAATCACCAGGAATTGAAACTAAAGATGAAACCCACTGTGTATCTGCTTAATCCTAATGCTGCTGTGGAGAAATGTACTTATCAGAAAGAATTCCTAGATCTCTAACAGGCTTCACACAGCATGGGAAACGCTCTCTGAAGAGGTCTTGGTATTTTTCCTAAAGCAGTTTATAATCAATAAGAAATGAAACAGAACCATGCAAATAACAAAAAGCCAAAGTGACAAAAGTCCACTGAACCAATGTGTTGGGAATGCTTATTGAAATGTTACAGGATATACATAAAAGAGAAGTCCTACAATCAAAGAATCATAGAACAAATGATCAAAGCCATAACATAGCCCGGGAGACCCTCCCCCAAGCAACCCGGCTCCCCCAAGCCCTTCAGCCTCCTCCCAGGCGCTTGCTCCAGCCACACTGGCCTTCACTGGTTTCTCAAACATAAGCTCTTTCCTACTGCAGGGCCTTCCCCAGGCAGCCTCAATGTGGAAGGCTCTCTGGTCCCTCTCCACTGACACCCTGTCACCCACTCCCTAAAGTCTGGTAACTGCCACTCAGGTTTTAGGTTCCCACTTAGATGCATCCTCTCGAGGAAGCCTTCCCTGACCATTCTCAGGACCAGCCCACCCCACACCAGCGTAGCACTCCCAGTCCTCTGTCGTCGCCCTCTTCCCAGTTTTCAGTGACTTGTGGAGTGAATCCCTATACTGCTCTGCTTTCAAGAAGCTCTGAAGGCAGGGCAGATGCCTGCTGTGTCCACCACTGCATCCCCAATCCACGGCACAGGGCCTGGAACCTGGAGGGAGCACAACAGCAGTGAATCGACAGATCAACAGGTGAATGAATAAATGACAAGGCAAATGACTTAATGAGAATTAAAGGTCAAACGGGAGTTTGGTATATTCGTGACGCACAGGGTGATGGGAAGTCAGGAGAGCTGTGTCTGTGACATAAGTTTGAAACAATTAGGCACAAGAAACATCCTAGAGCGAAGGCAGACGAAAACAATACCGTGGAGCATGATACAAAACCCAAAAATTTCCAGGAATTTTGGGTTTTGTATCATGCTCCAAAGTAAATAAATGTGACCACATATAAAACTTAAATTTTCTGACCTGAAACTAATTTAAAAAATTAAAAAATTAAGTTTTCTGCAAGGCAAAAGCTAACAAAAGCAAAGTCAAATGGTGGAAAGTACTTACAGCACGTTACAGAATGCTAATTTCCATAATATATAAAAAAATCAAATACAAATCATTATAAAAAGTCCAACAGAACAGACAAATGGGCAGAGGACACAGAGACAGCTAAAAGCACAAATGACTGAGCATATGAAAAGATGTTCAACCTCATGCACAAAAAATGACATACAAGACCATCTGACTAAAAGATCAGCAAATATCTAAAAGTTTAATACACTGTGTTGGCAAGGATTTAGAGAAACAGCCACTCTCATACAATGTTGGTTAAACAATGAAAATTTATACAACTTCTTTGAAGGACAGTTTGGCAAATATCAAATCAAAGATGAGCACACTCTGACTCAGCCATTCCACTTCCAGAAATTTATCCCACGGATATACTCGTGCTTCTGTGCAAAATGTGTGTTTGCATCAACAGCACCATGTAAAATAGCACAAGCCTAGAAATGAACTCAGTTAATCTACAGGAGGCCAGTTAAGAGATTCAATGAACTATCATACAGTTGTTAAAAAGAATGAGGCTGATCTATATAATCTGATTTACAATGTTAAGTTTTTAAAAAAAATTAAGGTGCCTGGGAACGTACAGAGTATTTGATTCAAGTAGGATGTAGGAGACAAAGGGGAGGGAGAAGGAACACAAACACAGACGGTGTCAAAAAAATGTATACACATTTTAAGAAAGGAAAAAACTAATTCTTTAATACTCAATATATACTGATAACAAAAGAGGAATACTAGTCATGTGTATGATTTTTTTGGCACGCCCGGTATACATGCTTACAGACTTTTTGTTATAGTATACAAGACACTGCTAACACCGGTTGTCTTTAGGAAGAAACCTTGGTTTCTAGGGGACAGGGGCTGGAAAGAGACTTACTTTTAATTGCCTACCATTTTTTCCTGTTTAAAATTTTTACATTTGAAATTTACTTTTGCAAAAACTTATATTAAAAACAGGGACAGAGAAAAACAATGAACCTAAAGTACAAACTGAGGGGGCAGGGTAACTGGATAGGAGACCTGAGTCACTCAAGCTGCAAACAGCCAGGGCTGGACCCAAGAGGGATATGACGACGAAACATCCCTTCTACCAGAACAGGGCCCTATGTTCAGAGGCCATTGGTGAGGACAGACCCTGGTGATAACCTTGACTCAAAAGCAGAACGACCTACCCTATCAGCAGACCCAAAGCAAGCAGGTAACACATTCACAGTCCACAGTCAAGAGGAGTTAAACATAGGAAATTTCAGGTACTTGAAAGTTAACACCAAGACTAGAAACAGAGGCCATGCCCCAGAGATCTACATCGGTGAGTCACCTGGTACAGGGAATTTGTCCTCTGGTTCTCAGCAGGCCCTACCAAGATTTTTTGTTGTTTTTTTACTTTTAGTAGCATTTATTTGACTCTGAATTTACTCCCTGGTCATAAGTTTTTGTTCCTTCAGTTTTTTCTGTGGTATCTTTTTCTTCTGTGCAGCCTCCTCTTCTTGGGAACAATCTGCTTTTCCCTTAGGATCCTCTCAGGGTGGCAGGGAGAGTTCATGTGTGGGTTAACCCGCCCATGAGCTCTGTAAGTTCTGTGCTGCATCTTGGGAGCTTTGTTCCCCTGGCTGTGCTCAGTGACCAGAGAGTCTACATGGAAACCCTTACGTTCAGCATCACTCTCTGCATTTTGAAGCACGTGCAGCAAAAATTCCACGCTGTTTGGGCCACCAACCCCGCGTCCGGCTCCACTGTTTGGCCTGGGCACACCTACCAACTCTACCTTTGTAATGACGGAGTGGCACACATTGCTTCTGCAAAGTGACATCCTTCAGATACTTGGTGGCTTTTTGGATATGCATACCCTTGATGGTCTGGGCAATTTCACCCGTGTTCTTAACGTGAACACGAACATTGAACCTCGCGATCTGCATGATTTGGGGGGTTTTCTGGGTCAAGTGAATAGAGAACCATTTTCAGAGGTCACCTCAGGCTACTTCATGGAAAGAGACCCTATCAAGTTTTAAAATTCTGGTGAATTGGTCCTCGGAGCATAGGAAGAGATCAGTGCGGAGGGTTACCAAAGCCTTGGAGAGGATTTAATAGATATAATGAGAAGTGCCAGAGCAGAAAGCCTCAGCCTTCTTCATCAGGTTATGCCCGAGTCCCTGTGGTTGACGACTACAGGTGAGGAGCTTTGAATGAACTGCCCAGGCCAGAGCCTTGTCAGGGCTGCAGTCTTTCTCAGAGCACACCACTGTTAATCCTTCAAGTGTAAACTCACAGCAGTACCAGGTGGACACAGTTCTTCACCCCGGGGGTACACCTCTCACCACTTCTGCCCCTCCTCTATTTGGGGCCTGTTTCCCAAAGCCTCTTTCGACATAGCTATCTGAAAATAGAAACCAAGTGACATAATTTCTGAAGCAGACCACAGCTTATGTGAAGCACATCTGGACGAGAACTCCTAAATGCCTGCCTGGCAAGGGCTTCTCCTTGGCACTTTGTGAAATAGACACAGACACTTCCCTCTCCCCTGCCGGTAGTACGAGAGATTTCTGGAGTCAGCAAGTTTCACAAGCAGCACAAGAATTCCGTAAATACACATGCTAGTGAATAAACCAAAGGAACTTAAATTAGTCCTGGCCAAGTAATAGTTTTAAATCCAAGTATTTAAATGAGTTAAACAATTTCTAGTAAGTTGCCAGAAAGATAGAAGCTCAACAAAATACCTCCTGCAGTTTCTTGGCCTCTAAGAACCTAAACCTCAAAATGTTTAAAAGTAAAGCATATTAAAAACATGAAACACACATGAACATGACTCAACATGTTTTTCACAGTGCTCTCACACACGTTCTCTCATGTGTCTATGGTATCCTGTACAATTCCAACCTCAACACCAGTGTGGCTAAAACGTGGTTCATAGCTGCTCAATAAACGGTGGACAAAGGAGGAAAACAGTATCTTTGAAGAATGCCAGTTCTCCAGCAATATGAGACAAGAAAAGTAAGATAAACATCTCCCTGCTTGTCTTCATACAGGATGACTGAATTCTAAAATTCACTCAGATTCACAGCCTTCTACAACTCGAAAACATTAGAGACTCTTAGAAACTTCTAATTCACTGTTACTATCCCCACTGTCACACCAAGTCATTTTTTCTTCAAAATGAGGATCATTTTCCCAGTGTTAATCGCTATTTCTTTTCCGGAGATTCTTATGAAAAATCTATTAGGTTGGTGCAAAAGTAATTGCGGTTTAAAAGGTTAAAAAGTAACTACAAAAACTGCAATTACTTTTGCACCAACCTAATAATAAAGACACAGTATTAAAAATTTTTTAAAAAACTTTTAGACACTGAATGAACATAGCCTGGCTGCTAGTATACCAGGTTGAGGCCTGCTACAATTCTGAATCACAAGTCAATTCGTCACCTGTGTATCCGTAGCTAACAGAGCAACGTATCCCCTTCTGACGTTGCTCACGCTGACCCGCAGCCAGGCACAGGCGTGTGGCCTGGAAGGTTCACTTCCTGTTCACACCCATACCTGACATTTCACCCAGTAGAGATCAAAGCCTGAAAACATTAACACTAAAGCCGGAGAGAGGCTTAAAACTGGATACACTTATATTTCAGGTCTTCCATTGCTAGAAATTCTTCACTTATATGAGTAATTTACTTACGGACCAACTGATGCAGTTTTTCCCTTTCTCCCCTCAGACCATTTTTCCCAAATGGGGAAAGATAGAGCAAGCTGCACAAATCGGTATTTGCTGAGCTCTAAAGATTTCTTCAGCATCCGAACTTAAACAGGCCACTTGTCAAAATGCCCGAGACTGAGGCTCCATGTGGTCCTTCAGGGCACAAACCCTGAGAACCTAAATGCAAGCAGTACAGTCACGCTGTAGTTACTCAACCTCACAGGGAGTGTTCTGATATCCTGGGGAATATGACATGTTTCAGTTACCTAATTATGCAATTATCTAGCTTCGTGTTTAATATATCATAGAGTAAAGTAAAAAATAAGTGTAGTCGCATTATATCTACAAATATGTAGGGGAGTATTGGGCTTAATTACGTATTAGCCCTAGGGCTGTGCTGCTCTGATCAGATTCAAAAACCTAATGCTATTGAAGTGGGTCTTTTTCTAATGTTCACTTTATTGTATATGCATATATACATACACACACACAGTGCCAAAAAATAATGTATACACATTTTAAGAAAGGAAAAGACTATTAAAATCGTAATACTCGATATGTACTGATAACAAAAGATGAATACAAGTCACATGTGACTTCTGCAATTACAAGAGGTGCTCAAAGTGGTTACCATCAGTGTCCAGACACTTCTGTTTACGGCAATCTATTCCTTGAGCAACGTTGACCAAAGTGTCCACTTGTACACATTTTTTTTGGCACCCCCGGTTTATGTAGCAACAAACATACTTCCATCTTCCAAGAAAGAAAACTACGTGCACACTGCCAGTGTCCTCCCAAGCTTATGACCAAGGCCGGGGAGACTCTGGGTAGGCACAGCCCTTGCTCAAACCCAAGGGCCCTGCAGAGAGAGGTCTGCCTGCTGAAGGACTTGTTTCCTCTCAAGTTCTTTCCGTGGTCCTGGAGCTCCACAGGTGGCTCAAGGTCATTATTTCTCAAGAATCCAGAGTGAAGTATCCAATCTCTCATTTCCTCCCTTGTGATTGATAATCCGAATTACCACCATCATCTTAGGAAGAGTTTTAAAAAACAATGTTTTCCCCCTGCTTTACCACCTTTCCCATCTCCTCCAGGAAGCCTTTGAGACTTCCAGATCAACGCGATCTCTCCATTGGCTAAAACTGATTATCATTCAGTATCTGTTCCAAACCATTTACTTTGAATTATTCATGTTTCTACATTACCTTGAAATCGTTCCCTGTAACACTCTCACTGCTTGACTTTAAGTACTGAGCCATGTTTCATTCTGTGTTCATTATCCACATTGGTTGAAATACAATGCAGGGCACGAGCAGATGCTCAAAACCATACACATCTGAACTCCCGCAGAAGCAAATCCACTGTGCCCAAAAGTGTGGGTGCAAATCATTAACTCAAACAAGTTGTAAACTTTCCAACACAAATTGCTACCCTCTAGTAATCCAGATTAAATGCCATTTAGAAGACAAAAGCCTAGGGAAGGAAATAAAAGCTAATGTCCTAATTGGGGCTAATATGTTCTAAGCAGAGAGAGTTCAGACAGGAAATGACAGTGGTAGCGTTGGTTTTGATAGTTACTTTTTCTACTTTAAATTGAACCATGAATGACCCAATAAAACAGATATACTATGTTCAAACTTATACAAATTTGCTTTCCACTTAAAGAGAAAATAGTTGTTTAACTTACCAGACAATGGTATGTTTCCCAAGTCAATTAAACTAATGGAATTTTCTCCCCTTGAAACACCCATAGTATTGCTTATGCTAGAAGTCTAAGTGTTCAGAATATGTAAACAGTCACAAAGACAATTTTGAAACTGGTATACTTCTATATATTTCCAAAAGCTCAAATGCAACTAATTTAGCTTTTTAGAATATCACTGAATTAGGAATAATCATAAAGCCAAAACCTATTTTCTTATCAGTTGGTACCAGGTTTCAGGAAATCTCAGCATTTATATCAAGTATGTAAAAATCCTAACCAGTGATCTTAAATAATTCATTTCTAGGATGAAATAAAGTATTTCTCAGGAAAATATCACAATTATTAGCCTGAATCATCCTTGCCAAGGGAGCTGAACACAGTTGCAAATATTGCAGCCATTTAGTTACGTTTGCTGCTAGACTGTTTCTGGTATTTCTGACATTGGTGTGCCCAATGTTTTAGGAATCCATAATTCCCAACTTCCTTTCTTTCTCTAGTTTCTCCGGAAATCACTAGTAATTAAATACACTGATCAGAGTGAAGTTCCCGGCTGAACTACTATGAACCTGGCATAACCAAAAAAATTAAAGGTAACTAAACCCTGGATGGTTGAGATCAGTCTAGAGTAGGGTGGGAGCAGGGTTCAGAACGTTCTTAATGAAGCCATGCTTGCCAGAAATCACAGTCAAGAGTCAGCTATTCAGGATCAAAACACATGCTTCTGGTAAACTGTAAGACTAGATTTTTAAAGCACCTAAAGGGGAGGGGTTTAGACATTTTCGCAAGCCAACTAATGAGCTCATCCTGCTGGCTTCCCAGTCCAGCCAGGTCAGACAGCCCAGGGGAGACCATCACGCCACGTAGCCCTTCCCTCAGTTTGCTACCAGGCATCTGCTCCACTTCCTTCCTAAAACCTGCCACCACAGGTCATCATACCCCCGGAGTGGATGCTTAGGACGCACCCCGATCCCAAGCCACAGCGACATTGGTGGGCAGCCTGGCAGCCTGTCAAAATCAGAAAGCTGTGCCAGTGACAGTTTTCAGAAAGAAGTCTCCCCTGGGAAGCTTTTAATAATAGGGTTGCACGAACGAATGAAGAAAATGTGATATATAGACACAATGGAATAGTATTCAGCCATAAAAAGAGAAGGAAACCTTGCTATTTCTGACAGCAAAATGCCCTCAAGGTCCATCGATATATTAAGTGAAAAAAGTCAGAGAAAGACAAATGCCACATGACCTTACTTATACATGGAAAACACACACACACACACCCACTGAATTCACAGATACTAAGAACAGATGGGTGGTTGCCAGGGTGTGGGAGTGGGCAAAATGGGTGAAGGTGGTTAAAAGGTATAAAGTTCCAGTTATACAGTCATGGGAATGTAATACACAGCATGATGACTAAACTTAACCCTATACTGCATATTTGAAAGTTGCTAAAAGAGTAGATCTTAAAAGTTCTCACAAGAAAAAAAAACCAACTGTAATTATGTGTAGCAATAGATGTGAACTAGACTTATTGTGGTGATCACTTAATAGACACAAATATCAAGTCATGAGTTTCAGGTGCACATATTATATGTCAGTTGTATCTCAGAAAAGACTGAGTGGGCATCCAGCTTCGAACTATTTAGGAATCACGTTGGGGAGAGTCTTAAGTATCCCAGGAAAGAGTTTTTAAAAATTTTTTAAAATAAAAATAGGGTTCCAGGTCATACTCCAGGAGGCACTGATTTCAGGGAGTCTGGGTGGGTTTCAGAAGTATTTTTGATTTGTTTAATTATAATTGACACGTGGTATCATATTAGTTTCAGGTGTACAACATAGTGTGATTCCACATTTCTGTACCTTACAGAGTGATCACCACAGTAAGTCTAGTAACCATCTGTCACCGTACATAGTTATTACGATGTGATGGATTCTAGTCCCTATGCTGTACATTACATCCCTGTGACTTCTTTTATAACTAGAAGTTTGTATTTCTTAATCCCTTTCCCCCTTGCCTCTCACCTCTGGCAACCATCAATTCAGAAATCTGTTTTCAAAACTCTCCCAGGAGATTTTTGAAGATCAGCCAGGATCAGGAATCAGTGCATACTAAGTTCATACTAGCAATTCTCAAAGGACACATTATAACCTTATCTACAGGAATAGGAAATAGCAGTGACACTCAGAATTCCCATACCTGCTACTTAACACAGACTCTATGACACCACGCACATTCATCACTACACAACCACCTGAACCCAGAGGGACCTGCTCGTTACGCATGCCATCCCTTTTAGAGAAACAAGCACAGGTACTTTTGTAAAAGTGTGTTCCTCTTCTCAGAAGCATTTTCCACATTCGGCAGTGGGAAAGAATCTAAAGAGATTCTCCTGTGAATAGGAAAAGCCAAGCCTAATCAGCCCTCTGAGGCTATAGCGGATAAGAGTTGAGATTGTCCTTGAAACAGGCAGCAGTCAAGGCAGGCTGGCTTCCCACGCGCTCTTCCTTGAACCAAGTGTACTGTCCTGCTCCTATTATTGTTCTTAAAATAAATTCTAAAGACACACAAACATTACGTCTACATTAAACGCAGGCCACAGAAACCAAATAAAGAAGGACATGTCTGCATCCATCAAGACAAACAAAACACGTTTCTGGTTGTAAACCTGTACTGTTCCCCTCAACCTGACTCAACTTTCAAGTTAGTTGTCACTCGAGTTAAAGCCACCACAACCAGATGTGACTCCCGCCACCCCCTCCATCCAATTCCTGAAATTCTCTAAGGGCACGAATCTACCTAGGAAAGGTAACATTTATGAATTATTAAACATTTGCATAACAAATAAGAGCATCTCCCATCCTTTCTTGGGACGAGGCTGTGAAAATTAGTCTGAGGAAACCAGAGTCCATCAGAATGGGACGGGGGGATGAGGAAAGAAGGTGGGAATGAGCGCTCAAGAAGAGGAGGCTGAGGGTTCTGATGTCTCCTTCACTTATGGGCCCCAGGGATCCTCCCTTCCAAGAAATTCATGCTGCAGTGAGGGGATAACATACGTCAGTCATGCCACAAGAATTTATTGATGCCTTCTGAGTATTGGCACCAGGCTTGGCCCTGGGAACAAGCCTCGGGGAGCTTTGAGGCCACGAACCAGCAATTACAAGAGCACTTGAAGGGCAACGATAAGGGTGGTCAACAAGACAGGGAGTCAGAGAGACTTGCCAAGGAAGCCGCCCCAAAGCCCCGGGATCGATTTACATCTTCATTGGCAGGGTCGAGTGGGCAGGGAGCAGAAACCACTAGGGGGGAGGCAGGGCGGGGTTCACCAGGGTTCTGGAGCCAAGGGCAATGTCTAGAGAGGAAAGGATGGTCTGATTCAATCTGCAGGTCAAAGACTCCTCTCAGACAGTGGCCTGAGGAATGAAACAGGGCAGCAGGGGGAGGCAGGTCTTTAAGGTACAAAAAGGCTCTGGTGAAGGGGGCACTGAGGGCTGGTTTCTGCTAAGAAAGAGCCCCCAAAGGTTTGGTACAAAAAAATTGTAATTTGGCCACATCGCAAAAGAATATTTGTTTTGTGAGTGTAGCGGAGAGGCTGTTCTTTGAAAAGCTAGCACAGGCAGCAGCAAAGAAAAGCCAACCATGCCATGATCTGATTCCAGGATGAAGACAGGGAACATCCGGACACACAGACCCACACCCATTACACCGAGACTCCGCCAGCCATAGTGTCTCTTGGAAGTCTAAGATTTGCCTCGTTGACGATCTCTCTTCAGAACAGACTTCCCATCTCCACTAAAAAGTGAGCAGGACTGGGTTTGTTCACTGCTTTAACCCCCAATGGTCTAAACCGAAGGACTTGGTCAACGTTAGTTAAATCAGTGGGTTTTAACTGCGGTGACTTTACCTCCCATGGGACAGTTGACAATGTCTGGAGACATTTTTGGTTGTCCCAACTGGGGGAGGAGGGTGCTACTAGCATCTAGTGAGTGGAGGCTATGGATGCTGCTACACATCCTACAACGAACAGGACAGACTCCCTTCCCCCAACAAGGAATTAATCGACCCAAAATGTCAGTTGTGCTAAGGTTGAGAAACTAAGTCAATAAATCAATGCTGGGAACCCTGGCAGCAGCTGGCTCAGCTTGAGCAGTAGGGCCAGCACCTCCGAGATACCTGGGAGGCTGGGCCTGAAGAAGAGGGAGGGGGTGAAAGTGCCGGCTGAGCTCAGCCACCTCCAACCTGGCAATGTCCGACATGGCCAAGTTCTGCCTTCCTCTCACCCTGACTTTTCCCCTCCCTCCATGCCTCTTCCTCTACCTTTAAGTCCCACCTGGGGGGCTCACCCCAACTCAGAAAGTGGATGGTATGTCAGAATGGGGGACCAAGATATTAGAAGCTTGGCCAAGGAGAATGAAAGCAAGGGAGCCCCACGTAGAGATAATTCTATGCCCCCGGCCATAAACCTGAACAGGGCCCCAAAATTACACCCCACTCCCAGAGACACACTATCCCAGCCAGCCCACCTCTTCAAACCCATAATTCCTAAAACCTGTGGACAAGAACAGCAGGATTTCGTGCACAGACTGAAGATCAATGCACAGATCCCTCTCTTCACTGATAATACCCCCTGAAGTCAACAAGCCTCAGGGCCTGTTGGACTCCTTCAGTTACTCACACGTTCCACTGCTTTGGCCTCAAAGAGCCCTCTCAAGCTGCCCCTTCTCTAGCCCTTTTGCCACCATTAATCTGGGTCCCCATTTTTTCTCACCCAAGTGGTGGCAACACCTCCAGAGCAAAGCTTTTCAAACTTTTATGGTAAGCAATGAATGAGGTGGTATCTGGGAGGCTTGTTAAAACTGTAGATTTAGGAGCTGGGGAAGAATCTGCCGTTTTATCAAGCACACCGGTGGTTCTGAGCCAGACACTCCCAGACCACACTCAGCCTGCAGGCTTTGGATTCTCTGTCCCCGCAGAGCTGGCTCTGTGGTCAGTTCTGTGTCCACACAAAATGCCCACTGTGAAGCTGCAGACCAACTGGAAACACAGAAGACTGGAGGACCAGCTCATTCCCAGGGCTCCCCACCCCTTCCTGGGAGGCCAGTGCTCTGACCAGGAGTGAGCTGAGGCGAATTTCCACATTTGAGGCTTGGTCTCCATTATCACAGAAAGAATTCACCAGCCAGTCCAGGCTGAGGTGTATCTGGGGCTGAAAGGCTCTTGTCCACATTCCCTCTTCTCCTCTCATCCCAAACGCTGCCCACAGTGGTGTCCCTCCCTCTCCCAGACCCTGCCCACCACCCCTCCCAGTCAGAGCCAAGGCACTGAGGTCCACACCCAGCTCCAGGCAGGTCAGAGACCCCACGATGGCAGTATCAGCTTTGTTCTATCTCCCAAGGTGTCTGGTACAGGACCTCACTGAGTGTTTGCTAAAATAGTTCAATCAAGTGGGGAGGGGAAGAGTGAATGTTTTCAGGTTGTACCATTTCCCTACTTTAAGCCATGATACAGGCACTGGGCAACCCCACATAAAGGCGCAGAAGGTGCATGTAAGTGACAGCAGGAGTCACATCTAAGACACCACGCCATAGGCTTCTTCAAGGACTTCACCAGGCAGAGTCCTAGGATCAACACTTCTACATCAACATGTCTGGCTGGGTCATGTTTTAGTAGAGGCTTCTACACACTGGAGAAAGGCCAATCTCATCACCAACTCTTTCCACCTTCACCCAATCGAGATGTAGTTAAATGATCAAGAAGCCTTAGAAAGAAACTAAAGACCACAAACAAAAAACTGGTGGTTTTAACGCCTCCCAAGAGTTCTAACCCAAGTCTGGACTAACGGCTCTCTACGAACAATGATTCATTATATGAGGGGCAGTGAGTAAGTTCTCCCAGAAAGCAATGATGGCCACGTAACTGCAGCAACTATTACTACAAGCAATGAGGTGAAAACTACACGCCAAGTGGGTCCTGCAGAAGGCAGGCAGACTGAGACGCCAAATCTGGTGAGCCAGTACTTTCACAGGGTTTAATTAAACCCAAGAGAACATATCCTATGCAAAAGTTTTCACTCAATTTAAAGCATGAATATGTTGTTCTATCTATGGAAGGAGACAAATGCCAAAGCAGGAAGATTTACTCCCTAAAGCACAGGACTAACAGATTAAGACAACTGTATGCTAGCCTCTCCCAGTCCCCTTGCGAAATGTCCCTTGTGAAATCCAACCCCCTTTTATAAAAATTCACCCAGACTCCGGGATGCTAAGAAGGATTTGTCTCGTGACTGCATGTTACGAGAGTCAATACCATTTCTCTCCACTGTGAAGAGGACTTACCAGGCTACACAACGGGTGCTCCTCCCAGGCAGAGAGCTCAGAGCACACAGGTGTCATGCAGGGACTCTAGTGCTGCTCCCCGCACAAGAACACACGATATGGTGAGGCCAGAAAGGAACACCCACGGAGCCATAGATAGGGGAGTCATATGCAACCCCCTTGCATAGCCACGACAGTTATATTAGTGGCTAATGGCTCACTGGTTACAGCTGATGGCCACCCAGCCACAGCGGACAGCCATCTGATTACAGCTGATGGCCATTTAATAACCGAGCCAGCACCTTTCCACGTGAGGCTCAGAGCCTGGACACTGCTCGCTGGGACTCTGTCCCCACACAGGAGACTACGCCAGAAAGCAGCAACATTCACTCGGCCTCATGGGTGCTTATCCCTGGTTGCACATTAGAACCACCCGGGGATCTTTTAAGACAAATAGGGATGCTTGTGCCGCAGCCGTGGCATTTCAGAGCAAACTGATCTCAGGTGAGGCTGGGTACAGGCATGGTTTAACAGCTCCCAAGTAAGCCTGAGCCGTCAAAACTGCGACTCAGTGGTAGGCCCCAGGAGGAAGCACGCTGTGCAGCTAGAGCTGCTCAGGGGTCGACCAAGGTGACTGTCATGCAGGGTGTCATGCGGGGCCTCTGGTCCCGCTCCCCACATAAGAACGCAGGACATAGTGAGGCCAAAAGGGAATACCCACGGAGCCATAGATGGGGGAGTCATACCACTATATTCTCGCTGGCGGCATCCGCCTCTCTGCAATCCGCTCTTGCTAGCTCAGCCACCATCTTCTTGCTAGCCCCCATTTGCTGCTAGCCTAGCCACAGCAGTGATATTAGTGGCCAGTGGCTCACTGGTTACAGCTGACGGCCAACTAGCCACAGCTGATGGCCATCCAATCACAGTTGATGGCCATTTACTACCTGAGCCAGCACCTTTCTATGTGAGGCCGAGAGCCTGGAAACTGCGCTCCTGGCTCTGTGCCCACAATGACTAATGTGGATGGTCTGAGGACAGCTCTCCAACCACCTTCTGCCAGCATCAGAGTCCAGTCTTCCTACCCCCTGCAGACCTCACTCAAGAATGACAAAACCAAGTCTGTCCGAGGCCTTCATCACTCAGCCTCCCATCCAACTTTCCTTCCTACAGCCACTCGTAATCCCAGCCACCCCAGAGGGGACGCCCAATCCACAGCCCTCGGTAGGGCAGGGCAGGAATCAGCAAATCACGACAAAAAATCACGACCATCTTTACCTTTAAGAACGATAGTCAGTGAGCACTTACTCTGTGCCACGCCGAGTGCTGAGTGCCTTACATGCATCATCTCATTTAACCCCACCACAACCCACTGAAGCCGTTACTGTGATTATCACCATTTTATAGGTGAGGAAAGTGGGGCTTGGACAGTTGAGAATTTATCCAATGCCTCACAGCAAGTAGTGTCAGGGCCAGGATTCACATCCAGTTAGTGGGGCTCTAAGTCTGTGCTACTAACCATTCTGGTACTTAGGTTAACATCTAACAACAACAGCAAGGTCAGCTGTGGCCAAGACGGAAAGTTAGCAAGTAACAGAGTCCATTAAATCCCTAAATCTAATGTCTTAAAAATCAATTTCATCAGTATAGACAGGGAAAACCTGATTTTTACTGACAGTTCACGTGTGGGTTCAGAGATCGTGCATTCATTCATACACATTTGCAGGGCACCTATTATAGGTCAGGCACAGGGTTAGGCGCTGGGGACATGGAGACACAGGCCATACCCTTCGGATGCCTTTCTAAGAGTTAATGTGATGCTAGGCTGCATCAGGACACCTTTGCCCCCTGGGAGAAGCCCGCCCCATGCTGCTGCACTGGGCCGACCACACACGAGGCCTCCAGGGCAGCTATTTGTGGGTCTGTCGGACTGATCGGGCAGTTATTTGATATTGGTGCCCATGCTCCACACAAGACCCTCTAAATCAATCTCTAAGAGATGGTCCAGGCACTGCCAGCTGACGAGTTACTACACCTAGGTTGAGAACCAGTGGCCAAAGGATGAAAAATGGATGAAAAAAATCCAGAAACGACATACTTGAGGCGTTGTTGAAGATGAGCTGAATAAAAGTGACTATGTAGGGGCGGCCGGATGGCTCAGGTGGTTGGAGCGTGAGCTCTCAACAATAAGGCTGCCGGTTCAATTCCCGCATGGGATGGTGGGCTGCACCACCATCTGACTGAAAACGGTGCTGGACTTGAAGCTGCGCTGCGCCCTCCACGGCTGGACTGAGGGACGACGGCTTGGAGCTGATGGGCCCTGGAGGAACATGCGGTTCCCCAATGTTCCCCAATAAAAGTTAAAAAAATAAAAAGTGACTATGTAGCTTGGATGAAAGATGGCATGAAGGATAGGCGGGGGACACGGGGACTGTCCTGGGGAAGGCACGTCTACCTTGCTGCTGAGGTGCCAGGAGACATGATTAGAACCAATGGGTGGGTACACAATAGAGGGAGGGCAACAACAACCCTTAAGAAAAGGAATCCCTAGTACCTTCAATTTGGATGTAAGGGTCTTCCCAACTACGGTTGTGATGCTCTGAAAAGCTGCAGAATAAATGACCAACTGCTCAGAATAATTTGAGAGAAGATAATTACTGTAATACAATAAAAACTGCAATTTTAAATTAACAGCAACTAACTGCTTTCAATCTTTTGGACAAGAAGCAATCCGAAGTCCTGCACCCACTAGTGAGTACATTTGGGGAGTGGGGAGGTTTTAAAAATTCACCACCTGGGCCTCACCTCCTCCCCAGACATCTGCACTTTAAACAATCATCTCAAGTGACTCACCTCTGATGCAGGTGATGCCTGGACTCTCCTTTGAGAAACCCCGATAGGTAAGTGTTGTACACAGAATGAGTCCCTAAAACCTTCCTTGACTAAGGTGATTGTGGGGACAGAGTCCCAGAGGGCAGTTTCCAGGCTCTCGGCCTCACGTGGAAAGGTGCTGGCTCGGGTAGTAGATGGTCATTAGCTGTGACTAGTTGGCCATCAGCTGTTACCGGTTAGCCATTAGCCACTGATATAACTGCCGTGGCTAAGCTGGCAAGCGCGGAGTGTGGATTGCGGATTGCAGAGGAGCGGATGGCGGGTTGCGGATCATGTGGCTCCTGCTTCCTGTGTCTCCAACCCAGCCGCCAGCGAGACTATAGTGGTATGACTCCCCTGTCTATGGCTCCGTGGGTGCTCCTTTTTGGCCTCACCATATCCTGTGTTCTTATGTGGGGAGCGGGAGCTGAGACCCCACATGACACCCTGCATGACAGTGATCGCTCCTTCTTCTAAACCTCTGAAATGAGTAACACTCATTTTAAGTTTAATATACAAGCTTAGGTTGTTTTCCTTGATATGCAGATATAGGTGTGGGGACAGCCCCATAGAGCACTTTCCAGGCTCTCGGCCTCACGTGGAAAGGTGCTGGCTTGGTGATTAGATGGCCATCAGATGGCCATCTGCTGTGGCTGGGTGGCCATCAGCTGTTACCAGTTAGCCATTAGCCACTAATATAACTGCCGTGGCTACGCAAGGGGGTTGTTTGGTTGGTTGGCTGGCAGAGAAGTGGCCAGTGGATTGCGCATTGTGTGGAGCCTGCTTCCTGTGTCTCCAACCCGGCCGCCAGCGAGAATATAGTTGTATGAATCCCCTATCCATGGCTCTGTAGGTGCTCCTTTTTGGCCTCACCATGTCCTGCGTTCTGGTGCAGGGAGAAGAACCAGAGACCCTGCACTACGCACAGTGCATGAGCAGGGTGCGGTGCCGGCCAAAGGTCTCCGAAGGACGGTGGAGCAATTTGTGCATATAAACACTCAGTCTCAGGAAGACCAGGAGGAGCGGCGCCGAGAGCAGGAAATGGGACCTGCCTGGGAGAAACGTGACCCCTCCGTGAATTGGTGGTCCTCTCGAGCCTCCGGATGGCATGCCACTCTGTTGGCTGTGGCAGGTGTCACCTGCTTTTTGGTGGTCCGCTGCTGCCGTAGGCTCCTAGAGTTGTGAACGTCTTATACTGGGGCCGCCACCCACTCGGACACCAGGTGCGGCGAGTAGGATTCCAGCAGGAAAGAATGATGTCTGACTCTGGGCAGGAGGACATGTGGTCCCCACACAGTGTGTGGTGCCTGGTGGCCACTGTTCTCAGGAGTTGGACCCCCATGGAGGGGTGGGAAGACATGGATGGTTCTCCAACCAGCATAGGCCAGAGAAAGTGAAGGTCATCACGGTCGTGTGGGCTGGGAAGTGCTTGCTGAGGCAGCTCAGATGCGGGACTTGTAGTCCCAAGAGGAAACGCTTGCTGAGTCCTCTGTGGAGGACACGGGTGAGGTCTGGGTTGTCCCTCACCCCCAGGTTGGGGAGGACTTGGAGCCCTCGCCCTGTGGAGAGGGCACACAGTGTGAAACCAACGCACAGCCCTGGAGAATGACTGTGGACTATGGGGAATTGCCTTCCATCCCTGACTTGATGGACCGCTTGACTGTTTGCTTGGGCACGTACCACCACGTAGTGGAACTGGCGGATATTGGCTTCCTCTGTCTCGCCCAGTCGCCAACGAGACTGTGGTGCAGGAAGACCCTTTGTTGGGGTGCAGGTGGATGTTTAGGTTCCTGTGTCTTGACTGGCCTCTGTGGAGAATATATAAGTGGCTGTTAGCCACTATTGTTCCAACATGGTGCTCTGAAAGGCCCTGACTGTGCCCAGCAAGTCTGGCTGTGCCCAGAGGGACTGGTGGTGCCCTGAGAACCCTGGCTGTGCCCAGAAAGTAGGTGGATATCGAGGGACACCCCCTGGGACATTATTTGAAATGGACTGAAACTTCTCATGAGCTGGGATCATGACACAGGGCGCCTCGCAGAAGACGCTTGTTGCGGAGATTGTGAGTCTGTAGGGGTGGAGTGTGGGGACAGAGTCCCAGAGAGCAGTTTCCAGGCTCTCGGCCTCACGTGGGAAGGTACTGGCTCAGTTATTAGATGGCCATCAGCTGTAATCAGATGGCCATCTGCTGTAGCTGCGTGGCCATCAGCTGCTACCGGTTAGCCATTAGCCACTAATATAACTGCTGTGGCTACGCTAGGGTGTTGGTTGGTTGGTTGGCAGAGAAGCGGCCGGCAGATTGCACATCGTGTGGAGCCTGCTTTCTGTATCTCCAACCCAGCCGCCAGTGAGAGTATGGAGGTATGAACCCCCATCCATGGCTCCATTGGTGTTCCATTCTGGCCTTACCATATCCTACGTTCTGGTGCAGGGAGCAGAACCAGAGACCCTGCATTACAATAGGTATAGGTGTAAGTGTTAACCTCCCCAACCAACAAGATGGCACTTTACACCCCTCTCTCAGAAAAGGCTCAGAAAATACCAAGCAGGATATTCCACACACGGGAATGCTCAAAGAACGCTTTCAGAATGACCAGCTAACATACATTCACCTGATTTTTTAAAGTCAGGATTGGTTAACCACTATCCTCCAAAGTGACATGAAATTCTATTGAAAATATTTATTTAACTCAAACTTCATTACCTTTTAAAATAAGCATTAAAATTAAAAAAAAAAAATACAATTCAACTAGTTGGCAGGTGCCTTCCCTGGCCCACAACTTCACTGTGAATGCATTAAATTCTGGACCACGCGGCTTTCAGCATGTTGGCTATAAAGTGAGAGTTTTGAATTTCCCAGTTTTATCAAGCTGATTGGTTTTACTGTTCTTCAAGAGTGCGCCTAACATACAAAATCAGAATGAAGGAAAGTTGGATCAACAAGGAAACTCGAAGAGCCCTGGTGGAAGCCTACGTTTTGGGATGGAAACCTGCTGTCAGGAAATAAAGAATTCAGGCTTCCTCCTGGAACAATGCAGCCTTCACAGAAAAGGACGCGCTCTCTGACTTGCCCTCGGGAGGACATGGTGTTAAGATCAGGAGGGTGTGCCAATGGTTTGATATTTGTAAGTGGCCAGCTCCGCTCCTTATGTATGCCGGCCACTCAGAAAGACTCCAGGAAGCATCACCCTTTCCAGGAACGTCTGGCACCAACCGGCAGCTTCCTTGTGACCTTCAGGCCAGTTTCAGATACACCAAGGTTTAAGGCCGCGCGGCCCAAAAGAAGGACAATGCATGTCATATATGTGATTTTCAATTTTCTAGGAGCCACATTTGAAAAAGGTAAAAAGAAACAAGTGAACTTGCTTTTAGTAATATTTTATTTAATCCAATATACCCAAAATATTATCATTTCAACATGTAATCAATATAAAAAATTATTAATGAAATATTTTACATTCTTTATGCGAAGTCTGTGAAATCTGGTGTGGTTTACACTGACAGCACACATCTCGATACGGATGCCGTCTTCATTGAAAATGCTTGCTCTAAATTTCAATTTCATAACATTTACAGCTTGAAAAAGCTGATTCACATAGCCAAGTTATTCCAAATGCACCTAAGAGTGTTCCAATAAAAAAACTGAGGACCTGGTTTTAAATTTGAATTTAAATGAAATAAAATAAAAAATCCAGTTCATTAGTCCCACTTCCCACATTTCAAGTGTTCAAAGGCCATAGGTGGCCAGTGGCTGCCATAATCAGACTGGACAGATCTGAGGTGTCTTCTTTCCCAATGACTCTGCAGTAAATGCTTTCTTCATCATCAGAATTTCTGAGGGCCCCCAAAGGACAGAAGCATGAGGATTTGTTGTGAATAGGTGAAGGGCCTTTTGGTCCCACAACACCATATCACTGCAATGTCCTGTCTTAAGGATGAGTGGGAGTCTGCCAGGTACAAGCAGGAGAGCGGAGGGCTCTCCAAGAGAAAGAGAGTAGAAGCAGATTCCCGGAGCACCCACGGTGCACCAAGCACTGCTCTGAACATAGAACAGCCACTGTCCCATTTGGTCCCCACCATCTAGGGGGTAACCGATCATTAAATGGACTTCCTTTCTCACCATGTCACACCAAGATCCAATGATGAGACAGGACAAAGAAAAAGGATGCTGTGTCCTCTCTACATTCAATACCAGGTAGAATCCAAGACAGGCCAGAATGCAGGTAACCAGGGGTGACCAAGCCACTCAGACACCTACATACTGGTCTAAAACCGCGACTGGGGACCAGAAGGGTAAAGGGGAGGTAACAATCTGAGAATCCTAGCTTTCACATTTCTGTCCCCCTGAATAGGTCATTCCTCCCATGGTGCCACCTCCCTGCTCACTGGGCCACCGGCACCGTGGTGGCCAAGAGTCAGGTGCTCAATTTCTACCGCCAGGGCTTGAAGCCGGCAGAAGTTTTCTTAGCTCTAAATCCACAAGCCTCCATGCAGAGTGGATTCAGTTCTTCCAGAACCCAGATGCCATGTCCAAGGTTCCCACAGGAGGGTGGAATCAGGCAGCAAAAACAATTTTCTGATCCAGTAATTAACTGAAGGGTGATCAGGTAAGTGAAGCGACATCTGAGAGGAAATTTCTGCATATGAACACTGTCATTTATTTCTCGGAGAGGAATTTCTCGGAGAGGCCTTCCTAAGGCCTCGGTAAAGGCAGTTTCTAAGCTTCTTCGGGCATTAGAAACATAAAGATTCTTCCCGATTCTGACTGGAGGGGAAAGAAGAGACAAAGGTGCTGAAAGTCGCAAATCGGGAGGGAGGGAGACAAATTAAGTGTTTTCATTAGTTTACAGAGGGAGGGGGAGCGAGAGACAAGAGCAAGATCAGACAGTAACTGTCAGATGTCACATTATCCTGAGACCTTCCTGCCTTGGGGGGGGAAGGATGTAGCCCTGCCAGCAGGGGCCCCTAGACCTGATGCCACCTCCAAGGCGCTCCCCAGCCTGAGCTCCAAAAGCTGGTTTGTAACTCGATGATCTGCACATATATGGACTGGTTAGATTTCTGAGCCAGACTGCAACGGCTGCCGGCGAGGGTGTGCCGGGCATGGGAAGAGAAGAAATGGCAGCTTGGGAAAACGCATAGGGGCACAGAGCCTCCAAGGCAGAACTCGAGTCCAACCTCTTTTTTCAGATGAGGATCTCGCGGCCAGAAAGGAGAGATGTTTGTCTAAAGTCGATGTCCACATGGGATGCAGAGCCCCATTTGCTAGGAGCTAAGGGCAAGCCCTGATTCCAGGACACTTACGCACCCTCTCCAGGGCAGGGCTGGTCCTCAAAGGTCAAATGCTAACTCAGCATCTCTACAATTACCTGAGGAGCCACCTCTTTGAACAGTAATCCTCGAGGAAGATAAGTCTCCTAGGAAGACGTGTCCGTAAGTTCAGCTGTCACAGGACTCCAAATTATAAGCCCTACCTCCAGCAGGAAAGACATGACAAATCTAGCGATTTCATCTTGAACACATGAATGCATCGTATCCACTTAGAAGTAAGATTTCTTTCTAGCTTTGCAATCCTTGTAGTACGCTGCCTGTGATGTGCCTCCCACTCTGGCTTAATGCTTATTCAGTAATAAAATTCTTTCTCTTCTCCCTTTGTGGAGAGGTGATCTGGGTTGGGAGGACATTTTGCTTTTAATTATATTTCCCCAACACTCCTCACAGAATCACCCTAACCTCCACCCAGACCTGACCTCCTTGATGTTATTTTTCAGCCGTCTCCAACTAAAATGGGGTATAATTATGGTTTTATAATGTAATGTACCCTATGGATGGGGAGAGGGGCCCCCACAACTTATTCAGAGATCCCAAAAGAAAAGATGGGACTTGGCCTCTGAACATCGCTGGGGGACAGTCTCTTAAATGAGCCACACACACCCCAAGGACCACAAAGTCCAGGGAGGGAAAGGCTCCTGAGCTCGGTGGCCCCACTGCTCAGTGCATACTGTGCCCTCTACCAGGAAAGCCTTCCTCTCGGTGACCCCGATCTGGGCCTTCTTCTGCTCAGACCAAGGCATGAATGAATGGAAACCTTTAACTCTTTTTTCTCAAATATATATTTTGAGAAATATATATATATTTCTCAAAGTCAAAATCAATACCATCTCAACATTCAGTTTGTTTCCGTTGGAAACATTTGTTCCACAAGGAAATACTTCTCAAACACCGAGCTGTTTCAACCGTTACAATGAAAAGGTCCTTTCAGGAGAAGAATGCTCATCAAACATTACCGTTATCACGCAGCCAGCAGAAACACAGGTGAGAAACATCCGTGTCTTCGCCCTGCTGCTGCTCCCTGTGATATTTCCTCAGCAGAAGCCTGTATCTGGGCAAGGCCCTCAGCTGGTTCTGGCACCCCGCCCACCTTTTCCTCCCTGAGATCTGTCCGTCTTTGAATGTCCCTGACAGGAACATGACTGTCAAAGGCATCCTTGAGAGGAAATGTTCTTAAACGGACTCTCTCGAGCCACAACCAGAGCATGCTTTTTGCCGGGCCCAGGCAGAGGTGAACTGGGCGGTCCTATCCACCCAGACGGTGGAGCTGTCGTTAAATATTACTGAGCCTGAATGGAAATCTAACTTTATTTACCCCCTTGGCTTGGCCTGGGTTACCAGAACAAGAAAGCAACCCAATGTGAAATGCTTTGGGAAAGGACCCACCGGAGAACCCGTGCAAACAGCTCGTGCTTTTTGAGAACTGCAGAGCAGCCGTTCTAGGCAGTGGTGGGCATCTCAACACCCTGCAGAACTTGCTCCATCACAGCTTCCTGAACCCCGCCCCCGAGTTACGATTCGGTAAGTGGGGCGTGGGGATGGGGACTCCGCCTTCCCCATAAGTTCCCAGGTGACGACGCTGAGGACCACACTTTGAGCAGCCCTGCTGAACACTGCACCTCAGCCGCCAATTGAACGACAGAGCCAGACCCGGACTTCTTATCAAACTGACCCAATAGTAAGGCCAAAACCCAGTGGTTCTCAAATCTAATTTCCGTAAAACACCAATATTCTACCACTGAACTCAGAGCATGGATTTTCCTCCAGTTTTCAAAGCAAAGTAAACCTCTGGCACCAATGACTACTTACTTCTGTAATAATCTTTAAAAGGGCTTAATTTCTCAACTAATTATATACTTTTTGAACTGAGTTCAATTAATAGACGACCGAGAAGTTGTAATGGCCTGGCTGACACAGCCACCGCCACATGAAGGACACCAAAATTCAGTGTACTTGGCCTCTTGCTCAAGCCCAACTTCCCGAGGCATCTCCTTTGACCCCTGCAGCCGGATGCACTAATCATTTAACAACATGCCCCTAGACAGCTGGGCAAAAGAAGGGTTTGGTTGCCCTCAAAACTCAATCTAATGGACAAAATAACATGGGCACACACATTAAACCATTTTTAACCAAAGCAATGTATAATCTCTTGCTAAACCATGTGGGATACACATCACAGGCTTTAGATTTTCCACACAAGCAATTTGGCCTCACAGAAATGGCCACATCCTCCCCATGTCCCTGCACTGGAGCCCTTTAGGATCCCTCACTCGAGCTAAAAGAACCGCTGTAAAGTTTTGGCCTTCCCACAATTTAATTTTTAATATGCATCTGCCCTGCGGACCTTGGCAAGAGCCTTATAAATCCACACCCTGACCTTGAACGCAAACATTCTATCCACATACCGGGCAGAGCTTTTCCCTGGCCTGTCTGCCGTAGGTCCTTCGATTTGGGGCTCCAGGCAGAGAGAAACAGCCTGGTGTAGCATCCCTCACAACGGAGATTATCCACCAGCTTGTGATTTCTCTTCCCTGACCTTTATCTCTTGCATGCATAAGGTGGACTGGCAAATGAAACCAGCAGATTAAAATATTCTTTTTCATTAAAAAAAAAAAAAAACCCACTAGGTTAGCTTTCAAGGGGGGTTGAGCCAGCACATCTGGATCTAATCACTGTCAAGTTTCACATTCTTAGCGTCTTCCTTCCCGGAGGGAAGGCAACAGAGCAGAGGGACAGAGCACTGGGGGGACCGAGACCCCTGGCCCCTGACTCAGGCTTTGCCACGAGCCCAGCGTGTGACTTCGGGCAGAGTCCCTGACCTCTCTGGGGCTGCGTTTCCTAAAGAGTCTTCCTGGCCAACGCCAGGGCAAACTAGTAACATGATTCAGTGCTGACGAATTTATAATGACCTGTGCTTTTCCACTTGATTTTATCTGTAAAGATTCCAGTTCTCCTGGGAGGAGACAGGGCCCTGGAGCCTTCCTCGCTGGAGCACCTTGCTCCCTTTTCCCTCCTCCCACCCCAAGCCTGGCTGTCTCTGCACTTCTCGGGTGCATCTTCTCTGAGCAGGGGCTGTGGTGAGAAAGAGCCCCCGGGAGGGTTTCCCCAGTTGGCACTGAGAGCTCCCCCTCTAATGTCTAGCACAGCAGGCCTTTGGTTCCTCAAATAAGCTTCTAATTGTCTTTTCGAAAACGTGTGTGGACGCTTATTTCAAGCCATTTGGCAAGTGCCTCACCAGGTATTTCCTCTGACATTGTGCTTGGAGAAGGAGGATTTAAAAGTCTGGGGGAGCATTAGAAAAATTGCACTCCATCTGATTCTGTCCTTGGCCGGAAATAAAACAACTTTCTCAGGGACTCACCACAGGTATGATGCAAACTGCCACAGGCCTCCAAGAACTCAGAATTGCTGATTTTTACATTTGGACCTACGTCTTCTCCCGGGTCAGTGAGAAGGTATCCCCACGTGGTTAATGAACACCGAGACCACGTGGGTGGTCCCAGAAGCGCTGGGCCGTCCCCAGGCATCATTCTTCCCAGGTGCAACATGAACAGAATGGTGAGGGCCCTGACATCAGGTTAGAGACAGACCCTGTGAGTCAGTAAGAACCACAGTCAAGAGGGTGTAGGACGAGCACGCAGTTTGGAGTCAGAAACCTGAGTCACACCCCTGGCCTACCATTTTTTCCAGTTCCTCTGAAGAGGTCATCAGAACTGTTACCACCACCTCCCTAGTTAAAATGTTGCCAGGTATCCCTACCCTCTAGGCAAGTCCTGCCCCACGTTTATCGTCATTTATCGTGTATACACATTCACCTCAGCATCTTAAATACGCTGACTCTGAGTCAGTGGGTCTGGGTGGAGCCTGAGACTTCCAACAAGCTCCCAGCTGGTGCTGATGTTGCTAGTCCATGGACCACCCTTAAATGGCAAGGACAAAGAGATTTATGAGCTAATCCAAACATCCCTGCTAATAATCACATGGTAATAAATAGCTGTTAAATACACAGATTCCAAGGCCTCAACCCAGACCAGGGCCAAGCCTGCTGAGCTGGCAATTTAACAAGTACTCAGGTAAATCTTATGGTCACAGAATTTGGGGAAGCCTGGTCTTATTCATCTGCAGCTCTCACCCAAAGCTTCCACACAGCCCTGGTTTCCTTTCCATTGTTCTCTTGGGTGAACTTTAAACCTAGTAGCCTAGCTCCTGCTTGGGAGGGAGGGGGAAAAAGGGGCAGGGGACATAGAGTACACTTAAAGAGCTGAAGCCCCTTCCAAACTTTTCCAAGTGCTGACACACTTGGCAAATGATCACCTTTGTAGGGCCTGAGCTCTGGCAGCCCCAAGGACAGAGGACAGACTGGGGGCATCACTACCTGCACCTGTAACCATAACCCAACCCCCTGGCTAGAAAGCTCTGCTCCCACCTCAATCTCATTAGTCAAGGAGCAAAACCAAGCAGCACATCCCTTCAATATATCTCCCATTGTTCTTAAGATGATCCAAAACAGAGAAGAAAGAACAAATATGGCAAACTCCCATCCTGAGTTTGTCTGTCTACAGGGGCCAAAGCAGCACAAAGGTGAGAAACACACACGTCCATTTACTCACCCTCTCTCATAAATGACAGCCAATGTGCCCAGAAGCAGAAACGGTCTGCTTTACATTCATCGTCTCACTGAATCCTTGCAACAACTCCACGACATAAACAGGGTGTGTCCACTAATGAGGACAGCAAGGTTCAGAGGTTGGGTGACTCGCCCACGCTCACACTGTGAATGGCGGCCACTGTGGAACAGGTTCCACATGTGACCTTTTGCTACATCATCCGTCTTTGGTTTTACTGCCTCCTGCCCATGGGGACCTTCCCACGAGGGCCGGGCTCGGGTCTGTTTTGTGCCGGGCTGTGTCACCATACACCTTGCAGAACCTCAGAGAAAGGTTTGCCAGGCTGATGAATGACTCCAAAGCCAGGGCTCCTCCGCGCTACCAGGCTGCCTCCAAAACCAGAAGAAGCACACGGATGCACCCTGGTTTAACACGCCCAACTGATAAAATGTGAATTTACACGACGTAAGTTGGAGAAAGGACTGAGAAAGGGCACTGGCGGGGCTGGGGGTGGGGGGCGGGTCAGAAGGCCTGCCGGATTCTTCTCCCACTTCCGCCACGCTGCCCTCACATCTGAACCAGCCACTTGGCCTCTCTGCACTTCAGTCTCCATCAACATGATGGTTTAATTCATTCCTCAAACCTTTGTGAACTCCCATCACGGACTTTGTGGTGCAAAGAAGTGATCAAGAGCAATGAATGAGAGTCCAGCTTCATCCCTCAGCAGGCCTGTGCCAGTTCCTCTCCTCCCACCCACTAAGCACTAACTGAAATAAAGCACAGGACAGTTTTCAAACAAGTATGAAACACATGGGGCCCTAGGGGGGTCATTCACATCACAGAAGGAAGCGTTATTTAGCAAACAGAGTCACAAAAAAAGGATGGCTAAAGTGACATGTTCTCCTGATATGTTTTTCGTCATCATTATTGAAGTATTATTATACACAGTAAATTTCTTCCTTTTTAGGTATGCGGTTCTACTGATTTAGACAAACACATGCAGTTCCCGCTACAGTGTTAAAAATAATTTATCTCTAACTTTTCAAGAACATGTTATATAAAGTGACATGGGCATGATTGGTCCAACGACACAAAATTAATTTTAGCTCCTCTTTCTAAAAGTGAAGGTCTCATTCTGCCAGAAGGGAGAACATAGAACGGAAAATCTTGTCTCCAGGAGGGAAAAAAGTGAATTTGCAGAAACATCTGCAAGGCATGGAGCATAGAATACAAGATCTGTTGGTCAATGCAATTGACTCTCCTTTACCAATAGGAGAGACTCTCTCATCCCAGCCCTCCCCCTCTCATATGAAAGCATTTACCAGTTTTAAAAAATATGCACACAGAGCCCGAGAACATAAACATATTTCTTCCAAAGGTAGATCCTCCACCACTTGTGCAGTTTAAATCATAAAGCCTCCTTGAATTAACTCCATACTAACAATGCTCCAAAGGAATTCACCTGGACAAAGAAGATAACTTTTGGGTTAAGACTTATCTTTCAATGAAATGCAAGAGCTTATGTTGAAAGGGGAAGGATGATTATTCAAGCAAAACTCTAACAGTCTGTTAAAATTACATGTCCGCTGCAGAATGAGGTCCTGTAACTTCAGACTAGACAACAGCCTTACAAACCAGAAAATGGGAACAAATGCTGCTGTAAACAATCGATCTAACAGTGTTTTAAACCTTACTATGGGGTTGGCTTCCAGGAAAAAGTAGAACTGATTTCCAAGCCCTAGCTCAGTGGCACTCAAACTTCAGTACCTACGATTCCTCTGATTATGAAAATTACACACTCCTGGGCCCCACACAGACCTAACAAATTCGAATCTCTGCGGATTGGGCTACTACCATGTTTAACCTTCATCCCAGGGAATTCTGATGGTAGTGACCTAAGGACCACACCCTACGAAAAGCCGCCCTCGCTAAGAGAGCATATATTTTGTTATATAACCACTAAAATAAAGGTAAGATGGTGAAATAACTTGGACACAGACCGTGAGTATGGGTTATAATCTATGGGCTAATGGCTGAGGCTTAGAAATGTTTTCATTCCTCAGAGCGATTGTCATTGTAAGATCAACAGATGAACTACACAGTGACAATCTTTCATTAATGTTCAGTTGCCTGCTCTAAGTGTGGTCCCCACACCAGCAGCTCAGAATTTTTGAGTCCTGCCTTAGAAAGAAAACATCTGAGGGTGGAGTCCAGGAATCCATTTTAAATTTTTCTCCAGGTGATTCTTTTGCCACCACATTTTAATATGAATACATTTTCTACCGATAAGTACTTAATAATCGCATTTTTTTCTTGCCTTGTCTTCTTGCTGTTTTCATTTTTGCTTTGATAAAGCATGCGATGTTTGTTACCACACCATCTCAACTTATCTCCCATCACCTCCCCTCTGTGGTGCAAGGTACACAGTGTAACACAGAAAGGTCATGCCCGATTTATTTTCCGTTAGCTGAGGGTCAGTTAGCACGGACTGGGCAGCCGAAGAGCTCAGACCCTGCCCACCAGTAGAGTGGCAGGGATACTGCACAAGAAGGTGATCCCCTTGGGCTCAAAGGGCCCCCTCACTGATTCCACTGACCATGTTTCCAGGATGCCTTCCAGGGACCTTGCATGCAAGCCAGCCGACAAAGTATCCAACGGGAACTTGGTGGTTGGTGGGTCTTTTCCCCCTAGTATGTCCATGGGATAGTGCATTAGTGCTTACATTTTGGAGTGCCTCAAGATTTCCAGGAGAAACAATAAAAATACAGATTCCTTGGTTGCAACCTCAGCTTCTGAGACAGTAGTATTCCAGAGGGGCCTCCCAAATCTGTGCTTAGAAGTTTCCCAGGAGATTCGTACGCACATCAAGGTTTGCGGATCACTGGTGTGTGGGGAGAAACTTATGGTATATGAAGGAGAAAATCTGAGCTTGAATCAAACTTACCCAGTACTTAGTGTGTAAACTTTGGTACACCTCAGCTTCTTTAAAGCAGAAATACTAATACCTGCTTCACAGTGTTGTTACTATAGCAATATGTGTATACCGTGTTTCCCCGAAAATAAGACCTAGCCGGACAATCAGCTCTAAGGCGTGTTTTGGAGCAAATATTAATATAAGACCAGGTCTTATATTACATTATATAAGACCAGACCCAGTACTATATTATATTATACATTATGTTGTATTATACCGGGTATTATATTATATTATATTATATAAGACCCGGTCTTATACTATAATAAAATAAGACCGGGTCTTATATTAATTTTTGCTCCAAAAGACACATTAGAGCTGATTGTCCAGCTCAGTCTTATGTTCAGGGAAACATGGTATACACAACACCTTAGTAAATGCAAAATGCTAGGTACACGTCAGTAAAACTGGCAGGTGCAGAATTCCACAACTATTACTGACTGTGGTCCCCTTAGTCTAAAAAGGTAACCACCAAGAAGCATTCCATGTCAGATTCAGATTCTGAGACACAAATCAGTTCGACAATCCGTGTTATTCATTGAATTGTGTCCCCTCAGAAATGATATGCTGGAGCCCAGCTCCCCAGGACCCCAGAATGTGACCATATTTGGAAACAGGGTATCTACAGAGGTAATCAAGCGAAAGTGAGGACGTTAAAGGGAGCCTTAATTCATTGTGACTAGTGTCCTTAAGAAAGGGGGAAATTTGGACCCAGAAACAGACATGCCTAGGGAGAAGTCGGCCAACTATAATCCTGGCACAGATCCTTCCCTCACAGCCTCAGAAGGAACCAGCTCTGCTGACACCTTGATCTCAGACTTCCAGCCTCCAGAATGGAAACAATAAATTTCTGTTGTTTAAGCCACCAGTTTGTGATACTGTGTTACAGCAGCCCTAACAAAGGCAAACAATGTCAGTTTCCAATTAAAGAGAAAAGTGTCCTTCTGTTTCTTTGTGAGGGATACTTGGGCATCTGATGCTTCTCAGATTCCACAGGGCTTATTCTAAAATCGTTACCAGGTACATTCATCAAGCTCCGGATAACCTACTTGTCAGGTCGATCAGAACCAGCTCTGGGGGGACAGGGCATCACAGCAGGCTCTGTTGTGCAGTCTTCAGTCTGTAGCAAATGTCACAAAATCAGAGATCCAAAACATCTGCAAGTTCACCAGCAAGAACCAGCAAGTGATTTACCATCCTTATAAAACTGTCCGTACCCACCCCTGCACAGCCAACTCATACTCTCTTTTTCCTTCTGTCAGAACGTCACTCATGGTCAGCTTCTAGCTTCACGCTGGTCTGAGAACTGGGGACCACCGTCAGCACTCAGACACCTAGGGACCCTAATCAAGAGGACCCATTAAAAACCCTCAAAGAGATGATTTTCTTAAACTGAATGCTGCATTAGTAGAACTAAACACACTGGAGAGATGCCCCCGAAGAAAATAAAAAGCTTTCGATATGCATTAAAACTGGAACCCTACCTGGTCTTACTCAGTAACCAGAGGGTATGGGAGAGCGAGCAGCAGACCAACTTTGTTGAGATGGCTGTTCAGAGTCATAAAGGAGACTTGTCTGTCCAGTGTGCAAAGCCAGTAGGCATTTCCCCTGCAGGGTGACTGTCCCCAGTGCCCCGGCTACCTTTACCCACTACAGACCCTTCTTGGGCAATCTGTCCTAGGAGGCTCCCTAGGGACCTTTAAAAAACAAAACAAAACAAAAAAACCAGGTGTCCATCTCCCACTCTTAGAAATTCCAATTCGGTGACTCAGGTGGCGTTTAGGAACCAGCATTTTAGGGAGCTTCCCCGGCAATTCTGATGCACACCCAGGGCCAAGAACCTAACCGTGAATCAAAGTCAGTCCAACTGGACCACCCCAAGAAAAGGAGAAAGCGCCCGGTGGAGGTCAGGAAAGTGGGATTCCAGTGCCAGCTTTGCCAAGTGACCCCACTAAGTCTTTTCTTTCTGAGCCTCAGTTCTTCCCCTGTCAAAGTGAGAGGCTAACCTAGAACTTTTCAGGCCTCCCTTTTTTTAAAGATAAACTTCCCTTGATTCACTCTAAGATGCCCTGCAAAGACATCTTCCTTTTCTTCTTGGATGTACTAAACCCAACTGTTTTGTGGCAGTACTTCTGGCTGACCTTGGCTGGTATCTTACCCATAGGAGAGCTCCTCCAACCCTGTGGGGGAGGACCCTGGAGTGACAGGTGCTGAGCCCAGTAGAGAGGCCCTTGCGGAGAAAATTAAGCCTCTTCAAGTGCCCTCAATGTAATCTCTCAAACCCAGGAATAATCTCCACTCCCCTTGAAGATTTGCCATGCATGACCTTGGACTACACTCAGGAAATATCTTCACTTACATCAAAGTAGGTCCTAGGCAAAGTGTCAAGTAATTAAATGGGCTATCTTGAAGCAATGCAACAGCAAAAGAAAGGAGTTTTAATTTAAGCACACAGAGCTTTCGGGCTCTCTAACCTGGCTACTTGAGAGCAGTGCTGAAGGAAGCACGGAATGTCCCCGCTGTTCTGCAGGAATTCATTCCACTCAGCCATATGAGAAAAAGGATACATCTCTCTGTGCATCAAGTGGACTCTGGGGATGAGTGATGCACCACAACAATTCACCAGAACATCAGGGTCGATGAGAAACACTTCAGACAAGTGAATTTACCATCTTCAATTCAGTGACAAAAGTTACCAAGCAGACGGCTTAAGTGCCCTCTTCAGAGATAAAAACAGAGAGGCAACCATTTGTTTCCATCTAGCTGTCCTCTGCAGGTGCCTTCTAACACTCAACAAGTATTTAGCAAGGATGTGCTTCACTCATTCAATACCTGAACCCCTAATTCTCAACACGTGACCTAAAAAAATATTGCTCCCACGAGACACTGCTTTTCCGCCTCAACGCTACTCTCTTCCTTGGCTCAGATCTGGGAAAGATTTACTTTTCCTTATCCAACACTAAGCTCCATAACCAGCAAATCTTCATCACCAATTACTCATTAAAAATTTTTTGTTGAGTACCTACTAAGTGCTGGGCATTGTTCTAGACACCTGGGGACACAGTGCCAGAAGACAGTTTCTTTCATGGAGCTTATATTCTAGGGTCATGAGGTAGACGATATATGAATCACATATGTAATATCAGGGAATGCTAAATTATATGAAAATAAAATAGGAAGAGGCTGAGACTGGGGGCTAGGGGGTGGCAGGGAGACCTCTGAGAAGGTGACACTGAGGCCGACTCCTAAATGAAGTGATGTGTGAGAGAGCACCTCCAACCTACAGAAGCTAGGAAGAGGAGATCCAGCAGGAAAGCTGGAGTTGGAGTGGCCAGGGCATAGGAGGAGAACTGGATAAGGATCGTGGCATGGGAGCCAGGAGAAGAAAGCGTCCTAAAGAGAGAGCAATCAGCCGGCGAACTGCTGCTGAGAGGCTGCAGGAGACGTCGACAGACAGTGCCACCTGGAGATGGCTGTGTGGCTGCAGGGACGGGGCGAAAGCTGAATTGGAGTGGGTTCAAGACAGAATGAGAGGGAGGAAACGAAGCAGAGAGGAGGACAATTCTTTCAGAAATACGTACTGGGCCAGTACAGGAAAGGGAGAACAGCTGACTGGAACACAGGGTCAAGAGTGTATGGTTGCTGCAGCTGCTTTTTCCTTCAGATGAGCGACGACTGCATGTTTCTCGTGGAGGTGATCCATCAGAGAGGGAAAACTAGTGCTGCAGGAGCAAAAGGAGCTGCATGCATGAGTGAAAGCCTTGCCTGCCAACAGAGAATGGGATCCGATGCTCACGTGGTCACAGTGCACATGTGGTTATGGTGCAGGTAGGAGAGCAGCTTTAGCGTGAAGAGATGATGAAACTAGTTTGTAATTGCTTCCTTTGCTCAGTGAGATAAGCCAAGTCATCAGCTGAGAGTTGGGGTGGGGACAGAAACCCAGTGGACCCGGCTGTGCCAAGAGCCCCCCTTGAGGTTGGCAGTCATAATTCAAAAGTGAGATGATCCAGATGACTGCGTGTTTTCTCCAGCCGGGTTCATCAGCCTGGGGAGGGGGCACAGGGGACACAGGGCGGGGTTTTCCCAAGAAAGATGGAGGGAGAAAGAGTCAAGGTGACGGTGTATGCAAGCACCTCAGCTGGGGAAGGGGGGAGGTGACAGGACAAGAGAAAGATGATGGACAATGAAAAAGTGGAAGGGTCGCCAGGTCAGAGGCCCTGATAGGGTGAAGGCTCGGTGGAATTGCATAGTAAAGGGAGTAAGATGAAAGAGAGAAGGGGAAGGTCGGCCTGGAATGTCTGTCAAGTTTGGTTGGAGGTGCAATTATTGGTCTACAACCATGTTTTCAAATGATGGGCTGCAAGTTTAGTGGATAGTAAAATCAACGTCGTGGGTCATGACCAGCAATTTTTTTCAATGAAACAATAAAAAGTGTGAGTCCATTCTACCTAGGAAGGGTAAATATTATTTTGGGAAACCTGTTTCAGTTACATATGTGTGTTTGTATTGGCCATCACATAAGATGTATTTCTCCTGTAAATTGGGGTTTAAAAAAATCTTCAAGGACAGTAGGGCAAGGTTTCTCATCTTGGCACTGCTAGCATTTTAGATCACATAATCCTTTGTGGCAGGACCATCCTGTGCACTACAGGGTGTTTACCAGAACCCCTGGCCTCCACTCATGAAATGCCATAGCACCCCTTCCTCTCCTGAAGTTGTGACAGACAAAAATGTCTCCAGACATTGTCAAATATCCTCCGGGTGGCAAAACTGCTGAGAACCAGTTGTCTAGAGATAACCATGAGGGGTGACTGACGTAGGGTAGAGAAAATGATAACTGAAGGAGAGTTGATCAAGGGATTGCACAGGGTGGACAATCTAGACAGATGTTCAAGTCACCAAAACTGTCAATGGGAGGGAGAAGTGTGGGCCAGATGAACAAAATCTTCAAGGAATGAGGCCAAGCGACCCAGAGGACTGCAGATGGGTGTTCTCCACCCTGGCTTCCCATGAGAACTCCCTGGAGGACTTACCCATCAACAGCCAGGGCCCTCCCAAACCAACTACATCAGAATCCCCAGGTGGTTCCAATGTGCAGCCAGGATGGAGAACCCTAGAGAAGAGACCCATCCTACAAGGCCCAGCTCAAGAACGACCTCCCTCATGAAAATTCCTGCCTCATGTCACTTTTCATACACCCCACTACCATGACCAATTTTGCTTTGTTTATAACTTACACGTGAAATCATTAGAAAAGACTACAAGACCCTAAAATTAAGTGGCTAAAAACAGAACAAGTGTTTATTTGCTAAAGAATTTTAGAATTAGGGGATCCACTAGTCGGGAGGGGAGCCTTTTAAGGGAATATCTTGTTTTGAGCTTTGGGTCATCCAAGCCTCTCAAGGACACCCAGGTACGTGAGGGTCACCAAGAGAAGCCAAGCACTTAGGCGTCACTGATAAGCATTATTAGAAATGTGTCCCCTCTGGAGACACTGTAGTAAACACTTGTTAAAATAATGGCTATTGAACTTAATTTCCTCCAAAAAAAATGCACCAATCATCAGATTACGACACAATTTAAACAACATTTCTCATCTGGTCACCATTTTCTTCCCAATACTCTTCACATGTAGCCAACTATTATTCATTAAAAGAAATCAATGACATCAAGTATTGAATATGTATGTGTATATGATGAAAAAGCAAAAAGTAAAAAACGGGAACCAGAGACTCTCTAACAGTCCTCTTCACCTTTCCATGTGAATCCATTATAGAATATTTAAAACAATACCTGACCTTCCCTGTTCATTAAACACATACATCTATCTATAAAACATCACTAAATCCACAAACACCTACAACAGTTACAGACAACAGTTAGGTAATATAACCCGGATATTTATTTTTCCTCCGCTTGTGAAATTCATAAAATCGAGTTATCTGGCCTTGATTGGCATTCTAACTTTCGTCCATGATAAGGCAGAGCACCGGCTGGATGAGAACACAGAGGAAGCTGTTTCTCTAAACCAGCTGTTCTCAAAGTGTGGTCCGTGGCCAGCAAAGTCAGCGTGACCTGGGAGCTTACTAAAATGCAAAGGATCAGACCCCACCCAAGACATAAAGAACCTGAAACTCTAGCCACAAACTCTGGGTTTTAACAAGTCCTCTGGGTGATTCTGACGCATTCAGGCTTAGGAACCACTGACTGAATCTAAATCATGGTTTTCAAATTGTGCAGCAGACCAGGGTCATGTGGTATGCACTTTTTAAAATATGGATGGAGGTTCCATGGCTTTTGAAAGTTTGGTTTTAGCAGTAACTGCCAAGAACGCATAAATTTTATCAAGTTGCAAAAATCACAGTAGGAGGCAGGATTGAAAATGGTACAGATAGAGCAATCAGCCAAGCAATCGTGTGGAAGGAGAGCTGGGTTCAAATGCCAGCACAGCCACTGAACAGCACCCCTCTGGGCCCCAAATCGGAAAACCAAGTTTGAGGAGATGCTGCTGCTTCAGTTGGCCAGAAGACCTCCCTTCCATGGACTGCCACTTGTCTTCCCTGAGAATAGGATCAGAGAAAGTCAAGGAAAAGGAGAGCGCCTCCTACGAGCTTTCATGATCTTTTGTGTCCACTACTCTCTCAGGGGATTGAGGTAAACAGCTTTTCCTGAAGCCATCTTTTACACGCAAGAAATTTACCAAAAGTTGGGAAATCTCAGGATTTTAGAATGTAATTCACTGAAGGTTTCCAAAGAGACAAGAGGTTGGTGCATGCCTCAGAGAAAGCAAGCGTGATATTGCCCAGCTTTTGTTTTCAAAGTGGTTCCAGATGAGTTTCCCATTTATTAACCAAATAATATTTTAAAGTGTTTTCATACAGAAAAGCCTGTGTGTTTGAGAAGATAAACCACTCAAGGTATACATGGAGCAAGTGAATCATCCCTCACTCCCCACTACTAATTTTAAATAATATTAAGTTTTGTGTGTCCTTTCACATCTTTCTCCAAGGTCATCAATATAGGGCTTCCTCTTTTTTAAATCAGAAATAGGATCATACGATACTCTGCAACTCCATTACATTTACTATATCATGAATATCCCTCACAAATAATCCACAGTATGGATCTATAGATCCTATTTTATTAATCCTACTGATGGACATGCATGTTGCTTCTAGTTTATTTACGTCAATAAACATCCTCACACACAAATCCTTACAGGCTGATGTTTTTATTTCTGTAAAACAGGATTCCAGATACGGGATTTTGGGTCATATGGCATACATGTTCCAAACTCTCACGGAAACTGTGTGATTTCCCTAAAGCCTACAGCAATTCATACTCCCCACAAGAGCCAAAGTTTCCCGCCCTCCACACATCCAACAGAGGATGCTACCAACCATTAGAGCGTGGGTCAACTGGATGGACAGAAAACTAATCTCTCTTTGCTTTTTAATTTGCATTTCCCTTACCATTATGGGGCTTGAGAGTCTTTTCGTGTTTACTGACCAGTTGCATTTCTTCTTTTGGAGATTGTCTATTCATATCCTCTGCTCATCTTTCTATTGTGTTGTCCTTCAAGTGCTATTTAATCACACACTTACCACTCCCCCGAGTCTGTTACATACATAAAGGACACAGACTATCACCTCCTAAGAACTCAGTGTATGGGACTGAGGGGATGGGATGTCTTCTTAGCATGAAGTATGTGATAAGCCCTCAAAAACAACTGCTGAATAAGTGGACAGCTGACATGGAGAATTTGTTAAGATCGCAGCTAGATGAGTAAAAAGGAAATACAAACATTCATTTCTTGTTCTACATATTCAGAATAGCATTACTTTGGCTGAAATTAAATTACCAGTTAAGAGAAAAACAAAACCATGATATTGGCAATGACTCTGAAAATGCATTGTGAAATGGGTGGTAGTCTTAATTCGTAGCTCAGAGTGACACATAAATAAAGGCTCTCACAACCAAAACATTCTGTACCCAGCCTTGTCCACTAGTTGCCATTTAAATGGCACCTGCCACTAAGTCGAGGGTTGTTAGGATGGTCAATGACAGGAGAAGCCTACCGTAAGCATTTTGTTTTTTGTTTTTTATCCCCACCCCCTTCCAAGATATTTCTGCCTTTCAAAATCTCCTGCTTATTGGGTAAGGAGGTGTGGGGAGGGCCTGCAGGGCGAGTTTGACAGAGTTCAGATTCCTTAACTCTTTTAACTTTAGGCAAAACATCTGGTTATACCCACCATTTATCCCCATTATTTGTAATAGTTCTCTTTGGCTTATGTTTTAACTAGTCTCCTCATTAAATATAAAAGTAATGGGATTAAAAAGTTCTGGGGGAAGTACTGTAATTAAAAAGGCACCAGTAGGGTATGTTAAGCTATAATTCTGACCCTGCTTATTAAGTTTTCCTTCTTGTCTTTAAAATTTTTTGTACCCAATAAAAATAACTTTGAATTATTTAACACTTTTTTAGTACTTCCTGTATTGGCCAAACATCACCCAAAATCTCCAAGAAAACATTATGACTCAAAAGTTCTGGAGCAAAAATGTCACACATCACAAGTTTTAGACACTGTCCCAAGAGTCTGGGCATGCCACATACACCACAACACACACAATACATAGCCTGTTAAATTGACAGACAACTCTCCAAAACACATAAGTGTTTTCTAACCTTTTGAAGTTACAAAATCTTCTTAATAGGAAAAAAAAAATGCAGGAACTTTGATCCAGTCATGAAGTTATAATAAGAATCAGGCAAGAGGCAACATAGCACAATTTATAAACTTTGTTAAGAGAAACATAAAAAATCGATATCAGTCGTAATATCTCTGTCACAGAGGATCATAAGAGACCACTACGAACAATGGCACACCAACAAACTGTATAATCTAGAAGAAATGGATATATTCCTAGAAACATACAACCTAACAAGACTGAATGATGATGAAATAGAAAATGTGAACCGACCAATTACTAGCAAAAAGAATGAATTAGTAATCCAAAACCTGCCAAAAACAAAAGTCCAGGACCAGACAGCTTAACTGGTGAAGTCTACCAAACATTCAAAGAAGAACTAATACCAATCCTTCTCAAACTCTTCCAGAGAATAGAAGAGAGGAGAACTCTTCCAAACATATTTTATGAGGTCAGCATTACCCTGATACCAGAACCAAATAAAGATGCTACAAAAAGAATTATAGGCTAATATCCCTGATGAACAAAGATGCAAAAATCCTCAACAAAATATTAGCACACAGAATTCAACAATACACTAAGAGCATCATACGCCATGATCAAATCGGATTTATGAAATGGATACTAGAATGATTCAATAGCCACAAATAAGTCAATATAACACAGCACATTAACAAAGTGAAGAATAAAAATTATACAATACCTTGATAGATGCAAAAAAAAAGCAGTTGACAAAATTCAACATCCATTTACGATAAAAACTCTCAACAAAGCAGCTACAGAGGAAACATACCTCAACATAATAAAGGTCGTATATGACAAGCCCACAGCTAACATCATACTCAATGGTGAAAAGCTGAAAGCTTTTCCTCTAAGATCAGGAACAAGACACAGATGTCCACTCTTGCCACTTTTGTTCAACATAGTATTAAAACTCCTAGCCAGAGCAATTAGGCAAGAAAAAGAAATAAAGGGGTATCCAGAGTGGAAAGGACAAAGTAACACGGTCACTATTTGTAGATGACGTATTATATACAGAAAACTTTAGAGATTCCATCAAAAAACTGTAAAAACTAATGAATGCATTCTGAAATGTTGCAGGATACAATATCAATACACAAAAATCTGTTGTTTCTTTACACTACCAATGAACTATCAGAAAGAGTAATTAAGGAAATAATTCCATTTACCATTGCATCAAAAAGAATACAATACCGAAGAAAAAATTTAACCAAGGAGGTGAAAGACCCACACACTGATAACTACAAGACATTAATGCAAAAAATTGAGGAAGACACAAATAAATGAAAAGTCATTCAGTGCTCATGGTTTGGAATTAATATTGTGAAAATATCCATACTACCCAAAGCAATATAAAGATTCAATGCAATCCCTATCAAAATTCCAATGGCATTTTTCATAGAAATAAAACAATCCTACTATTTGTATACAACCACAGAAGACCCCAAATAGCCAAGGCAATCTTGAGAAATAAGAGCAAAGCTGGAGGCATAATGCTCCCTCACTTAAAACTAATTACAAAACTATCAGCATTAAAACAGCGTGGTATTGGCATAAAACATACACATAGATAAATGGAACAGAGAGCCCAGAACTAAACCCATGAATCTGTGGTCAATTAATTTACAACAAAAGAGCCAAGATTATACAATGGGGAAAAGACAGTATCTTCAATAAATGATGTTGGGAAAATTGGACAGCCACACACAAAAGAATGAAACCAGCCCACTATCTTACACCATACATAAAAAACTAACTTAAAATGATAAAGACTTGAATATAAAGCCTGAAACCATAAAACTCCTAGACGAAAACCTAGATACAATAGTAATAAACTCCTTCACATAGGTCTTAGAGATAAATATTTTTAATCTGACACCAAAAGCAAAAGCAACAAAAGCAAAAATAAACAAGTGGAATTACACCAAACTAAAAAGCTTCTGTACAGCAAAGGAAACCATCAACAAATTTGGTGGGATTGTGAATTGGTGCAGGTACTGAGGAGAACTGTATGGAGGTTCCTCGAAGAGTTGAAAACAGAATTACCATATGATCCAGCAGTTCTACTTCTGGGTATTTATCCAAAGAAACTTAATACACTACTTTAAAAAGGCATATGCCCCCCAATGTTCACTGAAGCATCATTTGCAATGGTCAAGATATGGAAGTAACCTGGGTGTCCATCGATAGACAGGTGGCTAACGAAGATGTGGCATATATATGCAGTGGAATATTGCTCAGCCATGAAAAAAAAAAGAATGAAATTTTACCATTTGTGACAACATGGATGGATCTAGAAGGTATTATGCTAAGTGAAATGGGTCAGTGAAAGACAAATGCCATAAGATTTCACTCATATGTGGAATCTAAAGAACAAAACAGATGAACAAACAAAACAGAAACAAACTCATAGATACACAGAACATTTTGATGGTTGCCAGATGAGGAAAGGGAAGGGATTGAGATGTACAAATTGCCATTGTGGAAGCAGTCACCGGATGTAGAGCACATCCGGGGAGTATGGTCAATAGTATTGATGGTTATGTATGGTGTCAGATGGGCGCTAGACTTGTTGGGGTGATCGCTTCATGACTTACATAGATGTCGAGTCACTACGTATGTTGTACACCTGAAGCTGATATGGTATTATGTGTCAGTTACAGCTGAAATTTTTTAAAACGTATGAAAAAAAGAAACTGTGGTATATATGTATATGTACAATGGGATATTATTCAGCCATAAAAAATAATGAAATCTCGCCATTTGTGACAACATGGATGGACCTCAGGGGCATTGTGCTTAATGAAATAAATCAGACCAAAAAAAAAAACAAATACTGTATGATCTTTCTTGTTTGTGGAATCTAAAAAAAACCCAAGCTCATAGATGCAGAGAACAAATTGGTGGTTGCAAGAGGTGAGGGGTGGAGGTGGGATGAATGGGTGAACTTTTTTAAGTTTAAATAAATTGAACGAAAATGTTTTTAAATAGATAACTATTACGGTAGAAGATTTGGGAATGAAGATTAAAGAGTTTACAATGACACTTCTCTTTTTATTTCGGCCTCAATGAGAAAACGTCCCTTTTTTAAAGTTAAATTTTATTATGTTTATTTTACACATGCACAAAAATATGTGGCATATGTAGTTATAAAACATAATGGTAAAATGACTAAACACATCTTAGATTAAGTTTTTTTTTTCTGAGCATAGTTGGTAAAAATTTATATTGTTCATCACCTGTAACCATACTGAACTACTCTTGGGAACTAATAATATGTTGGGAAGGAGGAGTGGAAGAGTGGGGGAATCAGTATAATTTGGAGATATAAATGACAGAAACTAGACTAGAACACACACACACACACACACACACACACAGCTCTTTGTAAAACCTGACTTCACTTAAATATACTCTGGGGAGGTGTTTGAAAAACCCTGAACAAGTAGGTTTAGCAGTAGATAAATTCAAGACACACATAAGCCTATGCCTGTAAAGAACGTCCCCAGTAACTCATTCAATAGGGTCAACGAAAAAAGTTCACTTTTCCTTTAGAAATAGAAGCACAACATTAATGCCAAAAATAGAGACTTTTAAGAATTCTTTAGTGTCTCCTTGATAAACCGAGTGGGTACAAAGGCAGAGGGAAAGCAGTGACTTCCCTAATCCGAACAGCCCTGTGTTTCTGTGATTCCAGGTACCACCTCTAAGACGGGATGGAGGCTTTCTGCAACTGATTTGATTCACTCCTAAACTAGATATGCTAATTTTAGATAAATGTACCTTGGGCTCTGGGTGTTGTCCACAATTCTAGGGCTTAATGAAAAAAAATAGCATTCTTGCAGATATCTCCCCCCCGCCCCCCTCCCCTCCCCTCTCAAGGCCACTTGCCATACCCACAACCCCTCACTTTTTGTGTAGATACCCTAAATCAGCAATCAAGGGAACATGGCTGACATTCATACCGGAGGCACTTAATGAAATGGAAAGGAAGGAGCATCCTAGCCCTTGACATCACAGGGCACGTCTCAGAGATAAAAGCTTTCCGTCTCTCCTCCCCCCACCATCCCCCGTTTCTGTGATCCCTTCAAGCCTCTCCAATGATGAAGCCCCAGTGCTGACATGACCTCAAATACTATGGCATCATTTCAACAAGACACCAAGGAGAAAGGCTGGCAAATTCCTGCATTCGGCTGATTGTAGATCAGCAAACACGCCCTTCCCCTGCCCCTTCACAAAGCAAAGATCACAATCTATTTCAAAAGTAAAGATTCCCCACTGCCCCACTCCTGAGAAGTCGCCAACTCCAAGCTCTAGAGAAGGGACGAGGCAGAGCGCAATCCGACGAATGCCGTAACTCAGCACACCAGGTAGTATTAGAAGCCAAAGTAAGTGGTACTTAGAACACCAGGGTACTTGTAATTTGGACGTCCATGCTCCAAAACCTCATCCCTGCCCTACTGTCGTTAGCTGTGTCTTGGACAATGCTAACACTTCAGCTCATTCCTCCCTCATCTCCTGGAAATAACCGGAGGTGAATTGTCACAAGACACAGGGATTCTGAATCAACTCCCTTCGGCCAGTCACCACAGCTCTTCACGGGCAACAAAAATCCGAGTTTCCCCACGCGTCACTGACGCCCCAACTTCTGGAAACACCTCCCGCCCCTTACCTCGCCTGCACGAGCTGGCATCGCGGCAGCAGCAGAGCACGCAGCCGCGGGCGCTGCTGCTGTCGCCGCCCCAGCCTAGGAGGCGAGTGGAGGTTCGGGCTGGTCTAGGGCCCGGGGGCGATCGCAAGCCAGGCCCTCGGCCCTGAACCGCGAACCCGGGCGCCTGTTTTCCTGCAGGGAGTGAGCTCCCGCGCTCCGCGGAGCAATCCGGCGAACCCTGGCGCCGGGAAGACGCTCTGCACCCGGCGCCGGCGGGGAGAAGCCACCCGGCGCACGGCTCCTGCGGAGCGCCTGGGCGGCGGGGGCGGCGGGGAGAGGGGCGTGTTCCTTGCGCCTCGGAGCCCGGACGCCGCGTCTTGGCGGGACAGGGAAAGGAGGCGAGTGGAGCGCGCTGTCCCTGACGGCAGCCCGGGGCCCTCAACCCGGGCTGGACCGGCCTGGCGACGCGCTGCAGCCCGCGCGCCCTTGCGGGGACAGCCGCCGTGCTGACCCTGCGCGGCAGCCTCCGCGCCTGCCTCCTCGCCAAACTTTTCGGGCGAAAACCGCTCCTGTCTCTCCTGCCGGGGCGCCACACGATCCCCGGGGCCCAGAAACTGTTCACCCCCGCGCCTCCGCAGCCAAGACCCACTGAAAATATGGCGCCCTCGAACGTCGTTCCTCGGTCCCCTCAGGGAATCCCGAAATGCCAGTCTCCAGGACCCCCGGCTCCCTGTGGGCGCGAAATCTCAGCTGGTGGGGCCGAGGAAGGGGAAGGTGCCGCTCGTCCAGTGCGACACTGACTCCAAATTCAGCGGCACTGAATCCAAATCCTGCTCTCGCTTTTCGCCCCGCGCTGCCCGCGTCCTTCAGCCACAGCAGTTTGCTGGTGGAGAAATTGCCAAGTAAAGGGGAGCCGTGGAATCGGCAGGTCGGAGAGTCCGGGACTGGGGAAGGAGCTCCGCACCGCCGGGCTGTCTTTGCCCGGAGCCTCGGCCCGAGACTTGTTTGCAAAGTGGCGCTGAGTCGGGGCGGCCAGTGCTGGAATGAAGCCGCTCCGCCCGCGCCAACTCTCCTGGCGCGGGCGCCCGGCCGGGGCCGAGGGGACACTCCAGGCAGGCCAGGCTGCTTTTCAAAGCCCAGTTACCGGAAACCCAGCGGGAGCCCCGGAGGGGACCAGCTGCCCACCGCCAAGAATCCGCTTTTGGGCGCCGGCTGCGAAGCTGTTTGCAAACCGCTGCACCCGGGTCGAATGCAGTGAAACATACATGTGCAATAGACAGGTGCATTAATTTTATTTTATTTTTATTTTCCTGCAAAAAGCCTTCCTAGAATATCAAATCTGGGAGCTTTGAGGGTTTTTTGGTTTTTCTTTCTTCATTGGCATCACTCACGAGATGCAAAAGGGAGGAAAACACCACCCACATTTTCCTTCTGTCGGGAGGGAAAAGACACGAGAAATTCATGCAATGTGCATGCAGCTGGAGGAAGAGGAAAACCCGAGTGAGCCGTGCGCCTTACCGGGGGATGCATTTACTGTCTCATTGCAGAGCGCCTGCCCGGGAGTGCAGCCGGCGTCCCCCTGCGCGCCCGGCGACCGCTCTGCTCCCGCAGCCTCTGCCGCTGCCGCCGCCGCTGGCTCCGGGCGCGGAACAAGAGCCGAAGGCGAGCGCGAGCGCACGGCCCGCGAGCGCAGGGAGGGCAGGAAGCGCGTCATCACTCGGGGACGGCGTGGCCCCGCGCGGCTCCAGTCCGGCCGCTGCGCCGCGCAGCACCGCAGCTGGGCCAGCACCCGCGCCCTGGAGCTCTTCCTGGGTCTTTACCCGACGATCGGGAGCTTGGAAGGTCCGCGAGGGAAGGCGATGCGCCAGCCGAGCAGTCGCGGGGAGAGGAGGGCGCAGGGTGACCCCAGCTCCCCAGAATTCGGGCTCTGCTGTGTCAAGGAGATTGGGTTGGGCGAGGGAGAGGGGAGGGAAGCGGCATCTCGTGGAATGGGGCCCCAGGCTCCGCAGAGCGCTTCCCCCGACCACTGGCCAGGTCCTGGAGGGAGACAGGTGTGGTGCAACGAAAAGACCTTGTCCGGCTGTGTGATTCGGCTGCGATGCCGCTGGCGGGAACTGGCGGGAAGACTGTATCTCTCTGCAAGTGTTGCACACTCGGACACCGAAACTGCGGGTCAGAGGTCACTTAGGTTTTTCGAGAACCGCTTTAGGGTTGGGGGACGTACTCTATTAAATTGATAAGAAAAAAATGTTCTCCTGCCTACTATGCCCTTGAATAGTCATTGATATACCTCTTAGATTTACACAGTCATTAGGCCGACATGGAACGAGGTGAAGGTTTTTAACGGGACGAGGAGACAAATCACAGAACACTGTATCATGTGATCTCGTTTTTAAAAACTATGATATACCAAGGGACTCAGTAAAGAATGGACAGATAAACACCAGGATGTTAACTAGGTCTCTCAGTGATTGGTGGAATTATGGGTGATTTTTCTTTTTCTGCTTAGTTCTAGTTACTGAGTTTTCTGTAAGGGACACATTACTTTTGTAATTTCAAAATAAAAGTTTTTAAATAAGAAAAGAACTGGCTTTTTCCCCCCATCCCAATACAAAACGACCAAGGTAGAACCCTCTTCCTAAGAAAACAAGTAGCAAATTTCTTCAATTACTCAGAAATGAAACTACTGCAACTTTATAGTGTTTCTCAGAGCACGAAACTGCTGTCTCTATAAACTGGAGGAGAGTGAGTTGATTTTGTAAATTGAAACTGTCTTGAAGAAGTCCACTGAGACATTGGATAAGACTGGACTTTCTGTAAGAACAATAGCATGTCTTTGTCTAGGCTGATGAACTTGATTTTATTATGACTGCAGAGATCTTTATAACCTTAGGGTGCAGCTTTATAACTTATTGCAGAAAATAAATTTTATAAATCAAAAAGTACAGTCAGAGAACCAATTAATTGGCAACTTGAGAAAGTCCTAAAAACTGCACAAGTAAAATGTTTCTGTTCACATTTTTTTTTTAATTGGGGAATACTGGGGAACAGTGTGTTTCTCCAGGGCCCATCAGCTCCAAATAGTTGTCCTTCAGTCTAGTTGTGGAGGGCACAGCTCAGCTCTAAGTCCAGTCCGAGTTTTCAATCTTTGGTTGCAGGGCGCGCAGCCTACCATCCCATGTGGGAATTGAACCAGCAACCTTGTAGAGAGCTGGAGCTCTCACCAACTGAGCCATCTGGGCCTCCCCTCCTGAAGCTCAGCTGCAGCTGGTTATCTTCAATCTAGTTGTGGAGGGCGCAGCTCACTGGCCCATGTGGGAATCAAACCGGCAGCCCTATTGTTCAGAGCTCGCATTCTAACCAACTGAGCCATCCGGCAGCCCTTCACCACAGCTTCTTAAAACATTCATCAGTCTAACAGAACTGATGGTGGCAGCAAGCCACCTCAGGGGATAGTTAAAAAGTAAATGTTTATTGATTTCTGTAAGAGATTGGTAATAAGCTCATTAAATTAATGCCACCTAAGTTGTCCCTTGGTTTACTGACAAAGAGCTATCATATTTTTATAGTTCATATGCCAGGTTTACATAAGAAGTTCATCAAAACAGAAAAATTGATTACAACTAAAATCATTTTTTCCCTTCCACTTAGACCTTGTTCCATAGGGCCCATCACGCACCTCAACATCTGTTGCATTTCAAGATATTCCATCACTTAATTCGCTCTTGTCAGAGCATCCCCATGCTCTTCCACTGCCTGCCAATGAGATGCTGTTTAATATTAGAAGGTAAGCTCCATGACAGCAAGGATCTTATCTGCATCTCCCTACCTAAAAAAGGGCCTGGCACTTAGTGAGTGCTCAATAAATATTCATTTCATGAAAATAGCAAATTTGTTCACTGTCTATTTGGCTAGTTCCTAAGTTATTTGAAAAATTCTCTCTTCTATTAGACTGTTAGCATAATCCTGGGATGCTAAGAGTTTGTGGAGTAATAGCCTTTAATTTATTGTTTTCAAAACAGCAGCCAAATTCCAAGATAAAGCAGTGAGGTGCAAGTGTCTGAATATCTGTGCATTACTAATCTAATGAGCACTATTTTGTGGCTTTCCGAGATCAGTCAAACCCTTTTCTTTAGTGAGAACATCAATCCTAGAACGCTTTGCTTTACTCCTAGATTCTAACCGAATGACTTTGGGCATTTCATTTATTTTTATTATGCCTCAGTTTCTCTAACCTCTCATGACCGCAAATTCACTTACTGTTTCTTTAGAAAAATCAAGTCTAACCATTCTACAGCCCAACAGTATATTTTTCAATAACTTCCCCAAAAGAAGTAAAATTGATTTTACCAGTAACCTATAGTAAGTCCTCTGAAATTGAGATTCCTCCCCTAGGCCTGAAAAGATAGTTATTTCTAAATGTAGTTGAGTTACTCAATTTCTAAATTCAGTCAGTTACTAGTGGTCTCTCTCTATACTAGTCACAGTGATCATAGTTTCATTGTAGACCAGCAAAAAAATCTGACATCTTTTAACAAGTTCACATTATTGGGCTTTGTCTCCACCCAGAAAACATGGTGGCAGTTTACCTTAGAGTATCTAAGGCCTGAGGTAAAACTCATTCCATCTAAGCAATTTACCAAGGCTTCATATTGTCCCACTTCCTTCCTAGGTCATTAGGAACTAAAAATATATACATTTCATATGAATAAATAGTGCAGTATTTGGGGAAGTAAATCAAATATATACCTTCCAATTCAATAAATACATCTAGTACTAAAATCCATTTTTGTTATAAGCTAGAACTATAAATACCAAACCAGATATTTCTTGGTGCTAAAGAGCCAGATGATAAAAAATTGCTTGACTCCCCCCATTGCACTATTAGTGGTAACCTACTGTCTTCCTGTGTGCACTTGTATATACTTGAGCAAACTCAACTGTCTATATTGAAGGGCAAAAAGAAATTCCACCAAATATTTTGTTCCACTTTTGTTTATAAGATCATATTTTGTGTTATGTTAAGATACCTTCTAGGGATTCTTTGATACAATACACCAACAGTTCATGACGTTTTCCCCCTTTCAAAATCATTTGTATCCACTCCCTGGAACAAGGTAAATATGGGAACCACATTTTCTAAAAATTGCCTATTGCTGAGAACCAGATATTAAAACAAGATACTCAGGCTTCTATTATCATACGACATCTTTAGGTTTATAGAAATCTCTCCATCTCTTTTCTAATTGTAAGTTCTAGGAGAGAATATTACCCAATAATTACAGAGGGAATATTATCTGAGTTTCAATACAGCATATAACTAAGTTACTTTCATTTTATTTGAAAGGCAGCCTTTTGACATTTTGCAAGAATTAATACATTTTAGTTTTTTTAGCTGTCTCTAAGCATGGGGCCTCACCTCATTCCTGACTATTCAGGATGGAGTGACAGGTGCAGATTTGAATACATTTTTAAGAGAAAATTGCTCCCATGGATTCAGAAAATGATTGTTATTATGGTACCCAATACAGGATATGCTTGAGATGAGCTTTTCTTTTCCTGCGGTATATAAAACCCACTATGGAATCTTCTTTAAATGTCTTGGAAGAAATGTGCTGTCTAGAAGAATAACAGTAATTATTATGCTAAATTGGATTTATCTTTAATGCAAATAAAATGGCAATAGAAACAATATGTGAGGCAGGATGTTTTTCTTTTAATTGCTTGCTCATTGATTTGAGAAGGGGTTATTATTATACAGTAGTTAAAAATGTTTTTGACATATTTTCATTGTGGATCATCAAAACTTTTATTAAACCTGTAACTCTTAAGTCTCTTTGAGACTCTACGGTAACAGCCTCATTCAGCACTGAGTTAGTGAGGCAATCTTACCCCACCGTCCACCCCCATTTTCCCACAAAGCAGTTTATTCCTTTATTGATCTTTGGCCTGGATCATGAACCATTTATGATGGGAAAAGCTCCAAAGTGTCAAAAGTATGTACATATATGTGCCTACTTCTACTACCTTTGTGCTCTCTGCAGAGACCAGGAAACAGGCAGAAACACTGAAGGGTCTGGGAACAGCAGTTTCCCCTAGGATGGGCTAGGGTAACAAAATCTGTGACTAAGCCATAGAGGAGGGCTGGAGAGAAAAACTGTTCAGAATCGACTATCTTTGTTTCTAGGGTGTATTGAGGAACTTAGATTCCAGTGAAGTGAGAGAAGACTAAAAGAACCACAAGAAAGATCCAAGAGCAAAGAACTGGGAGGATCCCCAGTCAGAAGAGGCAATGGGGCAGGTAAGATGTTGGATAAGAGATGCAGGGACCTGGGATCAGGAAGAAGTCCAGATCATGAGATGGAATGGATGGGACTCTTGGGTTGCCTCACCATATGTATGCTTTAGAAAACAAAGCAAGACAAAAAAGATCGATGTTTTCATTAAAACTTTTCGATATTAAGGACTTTCTAGAGAACAGTGCTGGGTCATTCAATCAGATGTGCTTCTAGGGTCTAACACTGTGGTAGGCACATGGAAAGCCCTCAATACATTTTCTGAATGAACAAACAAATGTCGTGTGGGGTTCAAGCCCAATGGTGTGTTATGCCAAACAAAATAAATGATTGGAACTCTGTATCGCAGCCATCTCCAGCGCCACGCGACCACTGATGTTTCCACTGTTTTTAATCATAGCACTTATACTTGACTCTTATTCACACATATGCCTTGTCATCAGATCCAGTTTCCTGATGGCTGGGTTCCTGAGGGATTGTATCTTACTCGTATTCAAGTCCTCAGTTCTTACAGTAGTACTTAGTGCAAAGTAGGTGTAGAGCAAATATCTGTTAAAGGAATGACTGAAGGAATGAAAAACTTGTAACTTACCAAATGACTCAAATCTTTAACATTGACTCATTTCAGTGTCATCTAAGCTTCCCTTCTGTCCACCCCTCCCCACAGCCAACAATGCATCCTACATGCTTGAAGAAGTAAATTATATGGATGGGGAAAAGGAGCTGGAAGGTTCTAGAATGAAAGGAGACCCTTAGCAGGTCATGCGCTCATTTGGAAGATAGCACTACTGTAGACTAGTTATGGTTTACCAAATAAACTTGACAGAGGCTGGATGTCACCAGTGTGGTCTGGTATTGACTCTGGTGGTTTCTTACCCATATGTTCTTTGGTGTTTTTTGGGAACAGACTCAGAAACCACTTCACATTTCCACAAAGTGATCATAGCTGAGGCCATTCCTTCAGAAGAGATGGTGGCCTCCCACATTGCCACAAACAGACAAGTGATGAAATGTGAAATTACTGATAAGCGGAGGGGAATTGTTGTAGTCCATTTCTTGACTGACAGATTTTAAGATTAAGACTAAAGATATTTGTTGGAATTTTATTCTTCTGCAACTGAGGATCTGTTGTGAGCGTTCTGTTTTCTACCTTACCTGGTTCTATTCAAGATTACACAGGTCAGTCCTGTCAAAAGCAATCACTTCCAAAGGGGCCAGTTTACTGGGGAGGAGAATAAGGATTGAAATGGGAATCGGGAAACCTAGGTAGCTCTACAGGAGATATGTGACCGTGGACATGTCCCCTCACTTTTAACATCAGAGAATTCTCATTGGAAAATGGAGTGGGTTGAGTCCAATAATCCATAATTCTAGCTTTCTATCATTTCCATACGCACCTATAAACCATATAATTGGTGCCATTCATCTGACATTTATGATCTATTGCCTTGTACTATATATGGTTAATGTACATATCTTGTTTCCTCAGGTAGAGTATAATCTTAATAGCTGAAACGCATCTTATACTTCATAGTGGTTGCTGTAGCGCATCTGCTGAGGTTCTCCTTCCCTCAACTGTTGTGGCTGATGGTTCTTATCTGACACCCTCTCCACTCCTCCTGGGAAATGTGTGTGTCAAGGGGGTGGACACAGCCAGAATCCAATGACTAAGTGGTTGAGGTGTATGTGTGAGGGAGGGCGGGGAGGAAGTGGGTGGCAATAAGGGTCAATGAGGGATAACTCTGAAGAGCTGCCCCAGCAGCAGAGCTTCCCGTGGGATCCCTGGGGTCTTTCTGTAAGTGCATCACAGTCCAGTCTCTTCCTTTGTTTGTCCTGCTTTCCTCACTCCCTCACAGGTATGGTTCTGAGAGCAATCCCCAGTCAGTCTCCTGCATGCATACCTCAGAGTCTGTTTTCTGGGGGTCATAACTGTGTTCCTCGCTACCTTCCCATCTCTTTCCACGTACCCACCACGCCCCCTGTGCAAGGTGGGCTCAGATGAACTGAAGTCCACAGGGGCTGCAGCAGGGTGGGAGAGAAGCCCATGCTGGTGGAAGCCCTGTTCTTTGTCTCCGCAAATACCGAAACTGACAGCGTTTCTCTCAGTGTCCAAGTCTCTACTAGCAGAGCCAAGAACAGAGGAAACGTTCTCCATCAGTAAAACTCTACGAGTGTTTTGTTCCTGCTCATCTCTTTTCATGTGTGTGTCTAATTTCTGGCAGCAGCTAGAGTGGAGGGACCGAATCCTACATAGCTTGACTAAGACCAACAGAATATTTAAAAGCTGGCCGGTCTCCTTGTGCTTTGAAAGCCAGAGACAAACCTTGTTTTTCAAACTGCTTCCTTTTTCAAATGAAAACCAGGAGGAAAGTGACAGTCTGGGATCCATCAGCATAGATGGTGTCAAGGTGTTCGGCGAAGCTTGCTGTTCCTTTCCATAATAAAGGGGAAAATTGCTTTAGGCAATGCTGGCTCCCCACATGCTCTAATAAATTTACTTTGTTCTTGCTCTTATGAGCATGTTGTGTCATTTTTAACTAGATTAATTCAGAATCTACACACAGCCACACACACATCTTTACCTTTGGAGCCAACTGACTGTGTTGTATCATCTTGTGTTCACATAAACCTTTCAAATGAATGCTTGCTTTTATTATGCAGTATCATTGCCTTTGTGCTGTACATTTTCCTTGGATAGCCAGGAGTATCTGTGTCTAATTTCTCTCTCTCTCTCTCCTTTTTTTTTTTTTTTTTTTGTAGAATCTCAGACATTTGATATGATTTATAGAAGCACAATGCTTTGAAATGATAAGAGAATGGACCGCAGACTTGGGGCATATTTAAATAATTAAAACATTGTCTGGTACTGTGCGGTTCCAAAAGGAAAGAAGAACAGTCGACACCAGAAAATTTCCTGCTGGAATTCTGCCAAGGAATAGCTGGCCGTCCCGGGGAGGTCCGTCATTATGGGACTTTGCTGTTTGTAAATTTAATAAACGGCTCACATCTGCTTATAATATTATGGAAGTCTATGCTAGAAGTACTTTTTACATAAAGCACATGGTTTATTTTACAAATCTATCAATGCTTTCTGTTTGTAGGATTTGTCAGGGTGTATAGGAAAGACACTACACCTGCATTTACACAGGAGAGTCTAGGCCACAGCATTTGTGTCTACTTGTGCTTCGAACCACAGCGTGCTATAGCTAAAATTTTGGAAATCTAGTCCTTCCCAGGCATGGTACAGCTGAGGCCCAGAAGAGGTGAGGAACTCCATGGCAGTTCACCGGGGTTAATGACAGAATCAGGGCTCAGAGGGTGTCACAGCGCAACCTCCCTCTCTCACTCCCTCGCTCCTCCCTCCTTCCACTTCCTTCCTTCTTTCTTGCTTCTTTTTGTATGGAATCAGCTTACTTATACTCCTCAGTTTGTGGCCCGTTAGCAGTGTCGTTTGTCTGGTTGTGGTCCCTCTCATAATTGATCCCCATGGACTACTTCCTTGCTCCCATATAGACAACCCTTCTGATGTGTTTAATGTTCATCATTTATATTTTTATGAATCTTGAAAACTGTGTATCCCCCCTCCCCACCTTGACATATGATGTGAGATTCTCCCACTTTGTTATGTGTATGTCCTGAGCCCACTGCCTCTGACCACTGCCAAGTTCTCCAAGGCCACAGCTGTTCCCACCATATTGCCCTGCCTCTGCGTCACTTCATCCCACACTGGTTCCACAACAGCCTATCTTGGCTCGCTTGCTCTCTTTCAAGCAAAAACCACATTTTTTCCCCTTATTAAACTTATAAGGCAGAATAAGTCCAAGGAATATAAGCGATTTTGCAGTGGCTTCAGTAACCTTTCACCTCTAGATAAATTACTGGTATGATTTAATACAATACAGATGGAAAGTGTTCGAAAGCTGTTTTTATTCAATCAAAATGGGCAGAGTGCTTTTAAAATGTTTTGCCGGCATTAACTTCAATTCTCAAGAGAAAAATATCTTCATTGTTAAAAAAAAAAAAAAATTGGCAGGAAGATGGGGGAATGAACTATTTTCTGAAGGGCAATTTGGCAATATGTATCCAAAGCCTTTGATCTAGTAATTCCACCTCTAGGAATTGATCTCAAGGTAATAATAAGGAGTAGGTGCAAAGAGTCACCAAATACTGTTCACGGCAGCATTACCTATAATGGTGAAAAAGCTGGAATCAACCTCAACGTGCCACAATAAAGGATAAGTTGAACTATGATATAGTCTATGAACTCGTTCATTCAGCACATATTTATTGAGTTCCTGCCATGTGCTAGGCACGGTGCTGATGACTGAGGATAGAAGGAAGAGTAAAGTAGACAAGGTCCCATCATGGAAAACCGTGAGCCATGAGACCTGATGCACTGGGAACGCTCATGATATAATGATAAAAACAGGTAACAAGAAAAAGCACTATTGTTACAACGTACAATGTTTTATTTTTAGATTTATAATCATAAAATATTATTTTTTAAAAAAGAGCAAACGTTTTCCCATAAGTATAAAATCACAGATATGATTTTTAAAAAATAATTATTCAAGGCTGTACCCTGTCAGTGGGGAAGCCAGACCCATTCTCAGAGGCAGTAACGACGCCCAGGGCCTGCTGTCCTTGGGGCCAGTCAATGCCGACTTCATCATTATGAGCCAAGGAATCCCTGGGCCACTGAGCTGGGAGCTGAGAGGTCTGAGTTCCAGCTGGGACATCATGAGGTTCAAGACAAACTTCCATGTGTTCAGGGTTCCCTTTCCCTCCTACAAAATGAAGGTGCTGGACATTGATGATCCCCTTCAGTCTTAAAGTTCTTCCTTTTCTCATGATCGTATTTCACATACTGTCATTTTCCCTTTTGTGGCTGGGTTGTGACATGTTTGTGTTTTTCCACTCTCTGAGTGACTGAATTGGGTCACTGCTCCACAAATCCAATTGTCAGTGTGTCACCTGTGGAAATGACTGGAAATTGCTCATGCTGAGAATGGTGAAGTTGTGCTGTGCCTGTATGTCCTTAGGGTTTCTGTTCTCCAAATTGCGTGTGTTACTAATAAATAGTAAAACTAATTCTGCCAATCAAATACAAAACAGTCAAGATTTTTCTAGTTATGGCCCACATGCTCTTCCTATTTAAAAAATGTTTACTTATAAAGTGAATTTTCTGCTAAAACTGGATTTAAAATTTCCTCCTTTGTATTTTTAGAATTCGCAAATCAAATGCTATTTCAAAGTAAGAGCATATGGTTCCATCAAAACCCACAGAAACATTCATTGTTATCTTCCCTTATAATAAAATTATTTTAAAACAATTTTTATTTTAGAATTAGCAAGTCAAATGCTATTTCAAAGTAAGAGCATGATCTGGGAGCAAGAGCTCACAGAGCAACACCCCTGGGAGCATTTATTATCTTTCTTTATAATAAAATGATTTTAAAACACCCTTTCTGATTGCTACCATTCGATGATTAGGCTTTGAACTGTTAAACATCAAGCATAGTTCCATGTTAGGAGATGGACAGTGTATAGGAGAGTCCAGAACAATCGCTGGTGGAAATGTCTGACGGGCATTTGTCAATGTCACATTTCACTTGCTTCTTCACTTGCATTGCCTTTGCCTAGTGTTTCTGGACTTTCTTGACCATTCACAATTTTAACCAATGAAATATTTGAGTATAGCATTTTATGTTTATTAACTTAATTTTTCTCAAAGTAAAGTCTGCAGACCTTTGACAGTAGAAACAACTTACTGAGCTCTTTAAAAACACAGATTCCTGGACTCAATCCAAGACCTACTAAATCAGAATCTCTGGGGTTGAGGCGTGGGGATCTGAATTTTGGACAAGCCTCCCCCTGCCAAGTGATTCTTCTGTGCACTAAAATTTAAGAACCCCTGAACTTTATTATTTTATAAGTAAATTAGCTACTCTCAAATATTTTATCTTCTCACTTGTAATCCCATTTTCTTTTTGTCCAATACATCATAATTCCCAGTACTGATCCTTGAAATAGTCTCTACAATTAACCTTTCCTCCTGAAAAATTGGCTATTAATTTCCTCTATGAGTTTGTGTGTGTATTTAGTTTTATCCAGGAAGGTCCCATGACAGGATCTCATTTCTCACCACTGTTACTGTTACTATTTGGACTTTTATTTTTAAAGACACTAGGGTCCTTATGAAGACAAAGCTGACTTTATTCTACAGTGAATTCTGGAATTAGAATGTCTTTTTTATGTCAAAAGAAAGAAAATGACTCTGCCCTTTATTCACACACAAGTACTTTTCCAGTGATAGCCCAGCAGCTCTAAATCCAAGTAAGGTGTCCCCCAACAAACATCAGCCCGCATAGTTCCTATTTATGGAAAGAAAGTGGAAGAGAAAAAAGACAGTAACAGTATCTAAAGTCAAAGAACAGATTTACATTCTTTTAAAAAACAAATATACTGGTCTTCTCTTTCTCACCACAATCTCCCATCTCCCTACCCTGGAAGTGAGTTCAGCAATTAGAATCTAGTGGTTGATTTTCTGACCAAATCTATCTTATTATTAGTCATACATTCAAATGACTTTCTGTATTAGTTACCTATTGTTATATAAAAAGTTATCCCAGATTTAGTGGATTAAACAATAAATATTGGGCTGGCCCCGTTGCTCAGGCGGTTGGAGCTCCGTGTTCCTAACGCCGAAGGCTGCCGGTTGGACTCCTCGACTCCTGCAAGGGATGGTGGGCTGCCCCCCCCCACCCCCCCCGCAACTAACAATGGCAACTGGATCTGGAGCTGAGCTGTACCCTCCACAACTACGATTGAAAGGACAACAACTTGACTTGGGAAAAAATCCTGGAAGTACACACTGTTCCCCAATAAAGTCCTGTTCTCCTTCTCCAATAAAACAAAACAAAAACAATAAATATTTACTTACTATCTCACAGTTTCTGTGGGTCAAGAATCCAAGAGCAACCTGGCTCAAAGTCTATCATGGGGTCCCAGTCAAGATGTCAGCCAGAGCTGCGATCTTCTGAGAACCTGACTGTGACTGAAGGATCTGCTTCCGAAGCAGCTCCTTCACATGCCTGGCAAGTTAGTGCTGGTTGTCAGTAGGAGGCCTCACTTCCTTTCCATGTGGACCTCTCCATGTGATTGCTGGAGTGATCCAAGTGATATAAGCAAAACAGAAACCACAATGCCTTTTATAACCGAGCCTCTGAAATCATACTCCATCATTTCTGCAATTAATTTCCCATTCAGCGTGGGAAAGGTATGAACACCAGAAATAAAAGAATCAGAGGGGAAAGACGCCTTTGTTGTGTGGGGTTAGTGCTGGGACAGGTGACAAGTAGGAAGTGCCCATTCAGAGAAGTGTGAAGGAAGCATCGGGGACATGAGGTAGATAGCTTTAGGAGCTTTTGTCACTCTTCTCCATTTCTAGGTCTGAAGTCGTGTATGGTAATTTGTAAAACCTTTCACCAATAGTCAGACCAGAAAGCTGTTGGAGAAATTTGGAAAAAAAAAAAAAAAAAAAGAGGAGAGTAAGTCAGGAAAAGTTACCTCTCCAACCCCTTTTTGGTCCCTTTGACAAAACTAATGGCAAAGGGGGAAAGCAGAATGTTTGAGTTCTCCAGGGAAACATGAATTACATGTAAAAGTGCACTGTGATATATCTGGTTTGGATAAATAATCTCCTAGGCTTGCCTAAATGTTTTGAGGTTCATATGAAAATTGGTTATGAGGCCAATTTTCCTGGAGTCTTTGGAATTAGAGGCAGGGGAGGAGGGATTATCATATTGGAAATAGATTTCAAAATGGATTAGAATTATATTTGTAAGTCTTCCTCAACCCTGCGCAACTAGGCTTTTAATACACTATTTACTTTTGCTAAGAAAGAACATGGGAGGAAACAAAACCCTGGACTAGTGCTCTGGAGACCAGGGGACTAGTCTAATGGGGCCCCTGACACTACATGGCACACCCTGGGTCTCGCTCTTCCCAGAGGAACACATGGTCGATCATGCTTCTCTTCTTCTGGATCAAGTAAGAGTAATATCAAAGGGTCCCATTATTGTTGAATAGCTTGCCCGAAGATTAAAGAATGGGCCTGTTTACGGCTCTGGAGGGAATCAGTAGACAAATAGAAGAAAGTGGTAGGGAGGAAATTAAGGGAGGATTATGGAAACATTCCAGCCACTGGCTGTGAGTAAACAGCTAACTCTGGGAGGTGAGAACATGGAAAGAGCTGAAGAAGGATGGATTTCCTTCTCTCAGCATAATGATGACCACACACCAAGAGAGGACAATCAGGAATAATGTACAAAACAATTATGACCCCCTTTGGAAGACTGCATTTCTTCATCTGTGTCTGTGGTCATTGTAAGGTTTTTCACAAACTTTTATTAAAAGTTCCTCAGTCAAGTATCCAGGGTAGTTTATTTTCTTTCCATAAGAGAATTTAATAAAATGTTAGGGGTATTAAGCAAAGCTCGGGCTTTTATATGCAGGTCTTTTTTAGTCCACTCTATTCCTGGAACAGATTTCTGACATAGAAAAACTACCTTTTGAGCTATCTAGGCATTATCTGCTTATCTATGTATTTTTTTATCACTAAGCAGTTATGGACATATTTTGATTAAAAGTATTGAACTTTTAACAGAGTTCTTTTGTGTGTGTCTGATACAAATCAGGAAAGAAATCTAAAGTAATATATGATAGAAAAACAGGAGCTCAACTCTGCTCTTGTGAAACTCAGGTGCAATGAAACCGCCCTGAACTTACTTAGCGTCAGGAAAATTTGGTCTGAATACACTCTCCGCCACCACTTGCACCAATCACTTAACCTTTCTCAGCTTCAGATCTTCAACTGAAAAATGGAATTATAACATCTACCTAACATGGATGTTGTGAGGATGAAATACAATGACATACGGGAATGCACTTGGCCTGTTCCCAATACATTGTTGGATTAATCCATGGCCATTGAATCAGTGTCTCGATTTTTTTAGCGGGTTCCCAATAATTGCTAAATTCTTTTAATCAGTTGTTATTTAGAATGGACCATGAGCCAGGCCTGTGCTGTGTGGTGGGAGAAAACAGCGAACAAGATGGTTACTGGCCTTGCTTGCTCTTACGGAATTTACAGCCTAGAGAAAGAAATACAGGCTTACTAGTAAGCAGGTAGTTATACTGAGGGGTGCCAAGTCGGAGAAGAATTTTTTTAAGGCTCACATTGTATTCACCCCAAATCTGCAACTATGTAGCTTTCATAATCTGTAAACCCAGGAAATGGAAGTGCTGGGCAACCTCAGGGCAGTATTGTAGTAATTGACAGACCCATTCCTGGGCTCGAGGTAACTGTTGGAGCCCTCGGTAAACCAACCCAGGACTGGTAGAATGGCCACACTTCAGATGGAAATCAGCTGCTGCAAGATGTTCATCCCTGAGGAGATTTTTTGGGGGGTTAATTTTTGTGCCCTCAAGACCATAAGCTATAGTCCCCTCTCAAATTGTCTTTTTATTTAAAAAGTCAGCTTATTGAAGTAAAATTAACACACCATAAAATTCGCTCATTTTAAGTGTACGATTCAATGATTTTTAGTACATGTACAGAGTTGTACAATTATCCCCACCATCTAGTGTGAGAACGTTTTCTATCACCCCCAGAAGAAACTTCATCCCCATTTGTAGTCATGCCCTGTCCGCACCATCAGCCCCAGGCAACGACTAATCTATTTTCTGTCTTGATAGATTTGCCCATTTTGGACATTTCATATAAATGAAATCAAACAGTTTGTGGTGGTTTGTGTCTGGCTTCTTTCACTCGGCATTTTGAGGTGCATTCATGTTGTAGTGTGTATCTGCACATTTATTGCTGAATACTATTCCACCGTGTGGATATTCCATGTGTTATCCATTTACCAGCTGATGGACATTTGCATTGTGTCCACTTTTGGGTTGTTATCCATAATTCCTCTCAGCCCCTCCACGAATGGGTCAGATTTCTGACAGAATTGTCCTTGTTTTTGCCTCAAGTGTAAAAACACAATGGCATTAAAACCTTGAAGTAGCATCCTCAAGAGAATGTGGATTTATTTCTTTCTGTGTTTTTTTTGTTTTGTTTTGTTTTGTTTTTGCGGGGGCGGGGAGGGGTGTAATCATCTTTTTCTGTGTGTTTTCTATCTTTCTCCTGTTTCCCTGTCACTTCTCCTTTTTTCCCTTGCCTCGTTTTCTCTTAGCTGGGCAGAACACAGCATGGTTTTGGGCAAGGGGTTTGAGTGACAAGCCAGAAGACCTGGGTATGAGTCTGGGTTTCCATCTTCTGTTAACTAGTTCTCTCTGAACCTTCGTTATGTTGTTGGAGGGAGATAGACTGAAACAATTTTATTTTACTCTTTCAACCGAATCATTTTTTTAAGTAGTAAAATCAGAGTAGAACCCCAATGCATAACAGATTAAATTGTCACAAAGTCTGAAGTGGGGGATAGTTTGGAATCTTGTTGACCCTGTCCCAGAGGTGTTCTGTGGACTTCAGCAAAGTATACAGCTTGAAATATCCTGAGTTAGTTCTGTTCTAAGAGTCTATGAAAGTGTTTTTAAGTCCTCAGATTATCCTAACCCTTTTCCAGCATATTCATTGGGAAGGAATCAAGGGTAGTGGCAAAAGCACTAGATGTAAGAATCAGAAGACCTAGCTCCAACACTTTTCACCTGTGTAATCTTGGGCAAATTATTTCACCTGAATCTTAGTTTCCTCATTTTTAAATGGAAAATGCTAATATACTCAGTGATGTCACATCATATGCACATTTAACACACAGGAATCCAAGGTTACAATTGGCACAAAGAGAAATTTAGTTACTAGGCTGGCCCTGGTTCTATTTGCCCCCTGCTCTGTGTCTCTGGCAAGGGGGCTGACCCCCACAGATTGCATCGTACAGACTTCCTTGTCCACTGGCTTCCAGCTGTGCTCCACCAGTGGGAGGTACTAGAGCAGACTGGAGGGCTGGAAGAAGGAGAGGCGATCGTACTTCTTCCTCTCCTTCTCTTCTTGGGTGGCATCTCCTCTATGGCTCCACTTCCTACTGAACTGGCCGACCTTGTTTTATTTGAACTCTGGTGATCCCAGCTCCTGGGTTCTGTTACACCTTCTCTTTCTGTTCTCCTCCAGCCAAGGGGTAGTAGAGGCTCCCAGAAATTAGGAACCTCTAGGTTGCTTCCCCATATTTTGTTTGGCTTCTCAACTCTTTTCTTCTGAGCATTTGTATCACTCGTGTAACCATTTTCCTGTACCGAAGCCCCTCTATTTCAATATTTACGGTGGCTTCTATTTTTCTGTTGGACCCTGACTGAACATTTGGCAAAAGAGAGAGGGGGCGAATAAGAATCTAAACAGATTGGGCAACTCCACTAGCCATGTCTCTCCATAAGCCTATGGCCTGGGGTGAGGGTGAGGTGGGAGACATGAGACACTCTACCTTAGTACCCCTCACTGGGTTTCAAGTTATGGAGGGTTTGGGGACATTTGGGCCTCTAAGGGCAAGCTGTTATTTACATAGACACCAGACCATGTGTTCTATACTTCGTGGTCAGGAGATGTTAAATAGATGTGATTGACTTGCCCTGATGGTTATAGAACCCTGTAATTCTCAGCTGAGAATTACAGGACAGTATGAGGATCAGATAGTATAAATAAAAGCATGTTATAAACTACAAAAATTCAAACAAATATATGGCATTATTATTATTTATATTCCACAGCCAGGTCTTTCAGGAACAATGCAATTTAATATCATCTTTCTATGGGACTTAAGAAGTTACTTTGAAGATTTTCTAGGGTTCTCCATCGTTTTATACAAATGATTCATAGCAGAGACAAGGAGAGGGCATTTAAACTAACAGTTTTGTTCTTTTACTAGAGAGACAAAAAGCCAAACAGTGATATTCTGCTCTATAAAATTCATTGGAATTTATAGAATAATAAAAAGGCCACATTGCTCTTTGTCTTGGAGATGAAATTGGTTTGGGGGAAGTATGAAAATTTTGGCTTGCTTGCTAAGTGCTCAATGTCAAGTTAATGTTTTTTGGTATTTCCCTACATCTTCCTTTTCAAAATAACCCTACACTTGAATTAGAAAAGGAAAGAAGTGTAAATTCCACTTTGTTTTTTCCAAGTCAGAAAGGTGATTTTTGACAACCACAGGATTTTTATATTGCTGCACTAAACCACAAATTATATTAATGTGAACTAAGCCCCCACAAATTCATTCCTTTCATAATATGGAACCAGTGAGTATCTATTTGAACAAGTAAACGTCTTTGTTCAAATCTTCAATCAAGTTGTTTACTGGCCTGTCTTTCCGTTCCAGGACTGAACATTCTTTTTGATACTAAGAGGTAAAGAAGCTAAGGAAGCTAATGAGACATTTTTAATATAAGCTGGCCTGTTTGGTTACTAATTGCCAATTTACAAAATAATTATAAAGTTAATGAGAATAAGCTCCATGAGATTGCTGTCTTGGGTTTCTTAAACTAGAGTTGAGAAAGAGTTGCTAGCCAAACTTCATAAAATTTGTTTCCTGGTTGCTGCGCTTGACAAATTTGTCTCTGGTGACACATACCTGGCTGGTCCCATAGAATGATGAAATACCCCTCTTCTTGCCTGATCTTTATTTTGGCTGCTAACTCAGCAATAGATCTGAATTTCTATGTAAGTGTTCAGCTTTTACATTTCTCAAGTGTCTCCAAAAATATAATGAGGAGCCCCAAATCAATTTTTTGAATAGTTTAAAATGCAGTGTTTTCTACTGAGACAAACATTGATGGATGTTGCTAGATTCCTACCACCCTCTGTGTGGGGGATAGAGATAGAGACGGACAAGCAGGGTCTGTTCTGTTTTACACAAGGCTGAAATCTTACAATACATACCATGTAACCAGGCTAAGGACAAATAATCCCCATGAATAAATTTACAGTGAATTGACCTACATTTCACATTAGATAATGCACACTTAAGTCATTAAATGAATTTCTCCCTCTGGTTCATTAGTTCTCAGCATGCTCTGATCCCTTACCCATTTGTCATATAGCTCATGAAAGCTGAATATGGAAAAAAGAAACTAAATCATTTTGTCCATTTCTTTACCAGGTCAGGACATGTTCCCCTTAGAGGAATTATTACGATGCTGGAGATTGACTGGTTCTCCTCTTAATCTTGGCTAAAAGACTGAGAAGCTAAACTTGACGTAGGGGCCCTGTGGCATTCTGCCAAGCGCTGTGCACATTAGCAGTGATGTACCCAGGCTCACATTTACTCAGGAGTCCACCAGTGCTAAGAGCTTAGATTCAGCATTATGGGAGCCCTCGAGAATGGATGTAGTGACAGTTCTGAGCATCCGAGTTGATGATTAAAGAGGCTGCTGGCCTTTTAAAAATTCTTGCTTCAAACTCAAACACCCTTTCCTCTCTGAAGATACTCATTGAGTAAAGGCAGTGTAGAGGGGAATATTGCAAGTCTGCCTCAGGTAGTATTTGCTGCACTAAGTGGGCCTGCTTTTAAATGGCATTATCCTTCTTAGGGTGGAATTTGTGGTGTTTCATGAAGCTACTGGTCAGGCTTTGGAAAGTTTGAGAAACAAACCAACATTATAACATTAGCAGCTGAGTACAGTATTTTAATAAATAAGGTCATGCGTTCATTAATCCTCTATGGTAGAGATAGGAGCTCTGCAAAGAAGAAGAAAAGAAAACCAACATAAAAAGGACTGATTTTGTGTCATCAATGGCTGCCCCCAAAGCTGATGGGATCTTAGGTGACATTACTAGAGATATACACAATGGAAGGAAAGAAGTGCTCTGGGAAGACCAAAGCTATGGTGTTTGTCTAGAATTTTGGCCAGTACTATAAGACGTACATAGGCAAAGTGGAGCACATTCAAAAGAAAGTAAAGGGCACGATATAAAAATTGATTCTACTTAAATAACACATGCTAGGACAAGCCCTGATGGGACTAGAGATACAGAGCCGAACATAAATACCCTCCCTGCTCTCCAAGAGGTCATAGCCAAGAATGGCTGAAAAAACAGAAGACGTATAGCTAGGTAAAAAGAAGACTCTAGGTACTCAAATACTTGAAATATCATCCTACAGAAGAAGACTTAGTCCTGTTTTCTGTGTGTAACTAAGAATTGTCCTGTTTTCTGTTTTAAAACTAATGGGTAGAAGCCACAAAGACTCATTTTAGCTTAATATGACAACGTGAGGTTGAAATTTCCAACAGTGAGAGGTATCCAAAGGTAAAATGGACAGCTTGAAGAAATTGTGAGTTCCAGGTTCTTAGGTGTTTAAGAACAGGCCTGAGGACCCATTGGCAGGAATGTAGGGGTAGTGGAGGTGGTGATGGAAACATGGACGCACCTACTCCTTCACTGTTTTCCCTACTACGTACTTCCCAGTTCGGCAGGTACACTACTATGTCCCAAATTTTATGGATATATAGGTGAGCAAAAGACCCCTCTCTCAAGGACTTTGTGCCTAGTGGGAAGAGACAAATGTGAATCAAATAATCACAGAAACATATGTAAAACTGCATTTGAGAAAACTATTTGGATGGAAAGCCACATGGTATTACAAAAGCAGATAGGAAAGATCTTGTTGGAAAGATCAGGGAAGACTTTGACAAGAAACTCTTCACTGAGCTGAGATCCACAGGGTGAGTGGGGGTAGAGAAGGTTGTTCCACGCAGAAGGTCCTATGGTGGGAAGAAGCCTCTCAGATGATAATGGTGTTTCTCGATGACCTTTAAGTTTCCTTTTTAAATTTATTTATTTATTTATTTATTTATTTATTTGTTTATTTGTTTGTTTGTTTGTTTATGGGATGGGTAATGTATAAATGTAACAAAATTCAAAGGTAGGAAAGGCCTTGGCATGAAAGTAAGTCTCCCTTTCTGCTGACTTTCCAGAAGCAGTAACTGTGTCCAGGCTTTATTGATCCTTCTGGAAGTATTAATAGATGCATCACCCAATATTCCCTTTTCTTGTCTCCACAAAATTGTAGCACCCCATACACCATTCCCCATCTTGCTTTATTCTCCAAATGGTAGATATTGAATCTCTTTCAGTACTTTTAGAGCTACCTTGCAGTTTTTTTTTAGTAGCCACACAGCAATCCATTGAAGGAGACCTCAGAGTGTATTTAGCCTCTCCTTTGCTGAAGCCATTTTGGAGGACTGCAAGCAATGCAGCAATGAATATCTTTGTATGTACATAATTTTGCATGTTTTAAGTATATCTGTAATGCAAATTTGGGATTTAACAAAAATAATCTTTCATATCATTTCTGATTACAAAAGTGATACATGCTTATGGGGAAATATTTAAACATTGCAGAAATCCATCATGCAGAACGTGAAAGTACCCAAGAATCCCACCTTTTATAAATAACCACTATGACTCTTCATTCGTCTATTCATTCTAATCTAGAATGACTGAAAAAGAAGGGACATGTGGCGCAAAAACCAGATAGCAGATTGCAGAATGTCTCTCTTTATGGTTGGGGTTCCGGTAGAGAGAAGTTGCCAGAGAGCAATAGTACATTCCTAAATATGTATATTTAAGGTTTTTAACCTGGGCTCCGCTGATGGCGTCGGAATATAGATTAACTTATCAACATATGTGCATTTTCCAAGGAAGAGGTCTATAGCTTTCATCAGATTCTCAAAGGGATGTATAACCACTAAAAGCTAAGAACACCCACCAACAGAGAGAAGCCAGCAGAATACATTACTTTTTTGTTTAAGAGTAATATTAATCTTGGCGGAGGACTCTTCCAAGAGTTCCGAAATTCTTGTAGAATTTGGACACATTTTTCACTCTCATCTATAAAATAGCAATAATAATAGTAACTCATAGTGTTATTGTGAGGATTAAATAAGTTAATACTTACATTTAGAAAAGATTGTCAAATAATACGCCCTACAAACACAATCATAAAACAACTCTAGTTTACATGTCACTGCTCACCCAACCCCCGGGAGAAAACCAAGCTCTGTAAAGTAAAGAACAGTAAACTCTTGACAAGCAGCCCAGACCTCCTGAATAATTTCTAATGCAGCATCTTCCCCAGGGCAGCATGCTATCACCATCCAGGGATCAAAATATATCAGGTCATATGAGGATGCAGCTAGGCTAGACAATGTAGAAGCACTGCAATAAAACTCTAAAACTCGATGTTAATTTTGTAGCTAGTAAGGCTAGTCTTTTACCATTAAAAAAAAAAAAGCAAATTATGTGGGATAGATATAAACATACATGCATGCAAGCATATATACATAGATTACATATATGCGATATTTCAGTAAGAAATTGCTTAATTTTCAATGGAGGGATTTTCTTTTTTCCAACAGCAAGGAAGGAACTACCTCTAAAGCAAAATATCTGAAAACTCACAATTAGAATATGTTACCAGCAAGAATTACAATTGTCTTAACCTTTCCTCACCTCTCTCTCTCTCTCTCTCTCTCTCTCTCTCTCTCTCTCTCTCTCTCTTTCTCTCTCTCTATCCATATATATATATATATATATATATGTAAAATTTTACTTACACAATAATTCAGTTTAATTATGTTATCTAAAATGCACTTCAAATATTTCAGGGACTTGAGGACTGTTGAAAAGCACCTGCACACTTGAATCCCAGGTCCTTCGTTTTGTTCCTTTTGTCTCACAACGAGGTGCAGTAGGCTCCCGGCCCTACACTGACAAAAGTTTCAGCAGAAGAATGAATTCAGTTCTCTCTCACAGGTACTTACTAATCACCTCATTTGTGCCAGGAGCCTTGCATGAAACCAAGAGAAATCAGATGGAGTCTCTGCCTCTTTTAGCTTGTCTGTAAAATAAGAAGCTTGCATTAGATGATTCATCCATCTTTTCCCAGCTCTGATTTCTGTGATTCCTGTGATGTTGAAGTAAAAGCAAGCTGTCGTTTGCAACCCCAAATTCTTCAGAGATACTTACCTATAGCCTTCATGATGATCAAATTGCTACATAAAACCCATCTCCTCGTGTACAGTGCTCCATAAGATCAGGAACTCTTCACAACAACTGTGAGTCAGAGAGCACGGGGAATCTCATCCCCATTTTTATAGATAAGTGAACTGCGGCTGAGAAAGGTTAAGGGTGGGAGAGCAAGAACTTGAACCAGGTCTGACTTCCAGTGAGGGCTCCTTCTGCCCACCCCACCCCTCCACCTGTGAAATGCTGCTGGGCATCACCCCTGCTGTGTGTCCAAGTCTTCCCTCCCTTCCTCATGCGCAGGCTCAGTCCTTCGTGTTTCCTTTACTGTACGCACAACATCCTGTCCACATCCAGTGGACATGTACTTCCCTCTGGTGCAGGCTGCGTCCCACACCTGTTTGGCTGGTCTGGGAGGCTGCTCACGGACAGGCTCTGTGGACAGGCCTAAGAGCAAATAGTTTAAAAATGCTCCTGCTTGCCTGTTTGCTAGGGCCCCTGCCGCCTGCACTGACTGCTCCCTTCCCCGGGCCAGAAGCGGGAGCCCAGAGTTCTTTGTCCACGTTATCCCAGCATCAGCCTCAGGTCCTAAATTGTTCATTTGAAACTCCCCAAAGGGAGCTTCTTATCAGCTGAACTTGTTCTCTCTCAGGTTTTGATCTCAGCAAAGATGAATGGGTCATTTTAAGTGCTTCTGTGTGTGGCTCTGAGAGACATGCCGCCAAGGTTGCAGGGCCAGCCCCTCACCTGTCGTCCAGGAGCAGCTCCCAGCTGACCCACTTGAGGCCAGTCCCCGTGGGATGTTTCCAAGAGCACTAGCAATCAAGTGTGCTTGTTTTATTTATTTTATTTTATTTATGGCAGCAGGGATATTTTTCAAAGCACAGCCACGCTCAAACAGGTTGGGGCAGGCATGACTGACCCTCCTTTAGGGCTGAGAGAAGGAAGATTAGGGAAGGGAACTCTGGGTGCATATAGCTATTAAGTTGCAAAATTGAGACAGGAATACAGATCTCTCCAGGCCCTGTGATATCTACATTCGATCAGAACTGGCCAGGTTTGTCATGGAGACGCTCTCTGCCCTTTTGGTAGGTAACCCGGTGCACTTGAATAGCCAGCCAGGAATTCCCTACCTCATCATCAAGCTCAAGTTCTGCAACTAACCTCTTCTCCATCGAGCCCATAAAATCTCTCAGTGTCTTTCTAAACAGATCACAGCTCAAGGGGGAAAGTGATGAGATTAGATGCATTTGCATGTAGATATGAAATAATGAATAATTATTTAATGTGCTTGTCAGGGATACTCTGGCATCCCCAAATATACGCCTCTCAAAGGATAGAATTCAAGAGCTATTTCTGGGCATGCAAAATCCATTGTAAGGTATCTGCTTACCTCTTACACTCAATTCTAGATGCCCCACAGAATGGATACCTGGGTGCCCCATAGCGTGGCTACCTGGGTGGGCCTGGGAAGAGGTCCTCAGGCCCAGGACCTCATTTAAGTTCTGAGCTCATGAGCAATGACAGTATGAAAAGTGGGCAAATAGGATGCAAAAGAACTGTGACTAGTTCAAGTACACACAATGAGTTATCCTGGGAGACATGGCTGCTGCGAACAAAGTCAGGGGCATGACACTGAAGACCAGTCCCCATTGATAAGCCTGAGGCTCTGCCCTTTGCTGAGGCCCCCTAGAACTATTCCACGTTCCCAGCACCTCTCCCCTGGAGCTGAGCACAGGGGACATCTTCAGAGCTTTGGGGCGCCCACAGCAGAGAATGAATAGCACCCACCTGTTCCTGCCCAAACAGCTGTCCTGTGGGCCTCCTTCTTCCTGCTTCTGGCTCAAGAGCCTGTTTAGATCAGGTTTCCTTTCTGTTACAGATGCTTTTACTCTCAGTTTTGTTGAATTTAACTGAGATTTGGATGTTTAAAAACAAAGCCAACATCTGTTTTGTGCTTCTTCTGAAGCTGCGTCACAGTTTAAGCCTCTGCAGCTGGCTGTTTGCACCGTTACAGGGTCTCCTTCACCACAGTGTTTCCTAGAGGGGAGCTTCTCAAACTTTGGCATGCCCAAAATCACTTGGGGGTACTTGTTAAACATGCATGTTCCTGGGGTGCTCCCCACCCCTGCTGAATTCAAATCTCTGGGTGGTGGGACCCAGGTATGTATATTTTCTTAACAACTTGCCCAGACCAGCTGTTGGATTCTGTTGTGTAACCAAGCCCAAATCAATGACTTCTAGGGAATGAGAATGTGGGCTCTGGGTGGGAAGCCTGGGCTAGAATCCTTGCTCTGCTGAGTGACTGTGGGAGAATTACTTAACTTCTCTGTGCCCCAGTTTTCTCATTTGTAAATTGGGGCTGATAACACCTCTCAGGGGGATTGTTGAAAGGCATGAACAAGGAATGTATGTAAATCACTTCTAGAATAGTGCCTTCACATAATAAGTGCTTAATAAAATTATTCTTAAGCCCCCATCTGGTGGAGCAGGACTCCCAGTTCTGCCTGCTATGGTTAGGGGGATTCATATCCTGAATAGAGTCTTCGTGGTCATGCCTGAGCAGAGCCACAGGCAGGAGGTGCTGAATCCTGCTATATTTTATCTTCCCACAGATGGGCAGCTCCTTGGGGCAGGGTCTCGCTCTGCTCCTCTGTCATCCTCCCGACCCCTAGCAGAGGGCATAGGGTGGGAACTCCGGAAAACTTGTTCAATTGCTTTGACTCTTTCCTCCCAACCAGCCCAGGCCAAAGCGTTTCTCTCTCGGTATTTGAATACTTGCTGAAGAAGCAATGCCATCCCCAAAGCTCCTTTACTTCTGCCGTCTCATGGTCCAGACACTGCTTGTCCCTCATCCCATAGTAAACTCCTGGACTTGTGTTTGACAATAATGTGACCCTGTGCCTGTGCCTGGCACAGGCCAAACACTTCACATACGTCCTCCTGGAAACTCCACCAGACAGGTAATGTCATTATCCCCATTTTCAGCAAAGAGGAATAAGGTTCAGAGAAGTCCTGTCATTTGCTCAAGTCCACACAGCTAAAAGATGGTGGGGTGAGGATGCGAACCTGGGTCTCTCACCCAAGAGTCTACTCTTCACCACTGTGGTCCTCTGAGCAGGCACTTGCCTCTGTGTCCCCCTTGGAGCACCTGGCCAGGGAGCTACACTGTGGGATGTTCCCTGCTTTTGCTTTCTATTCTTTCTTTCTAGTCTCCCTATGTGGGCGCTAAAGGCTTGTCAGTTTGACACAGCACCGTGATTTGACAGACTCTGAGTGAAGCTGCATCTCTTGCTAGTTGTGTGATCTTGGGCGAGTTAGCCACTCTGGAACTCAGGGTCCTCATCTATAAAATCGGACTCATACTATGACATGCGCATGGAGTTATCGTTAGGATTATGTACAGGGCTGAGCTCAGTGCTATCACTAGTCATTTGTAATGTCATTTATATATGACATCTACAAAGCATTTATAATGACTATCCTGCACCTCCATCTTTGAAGGCAGAGGTTGGGGAACTACAATCTGTGGCCAAATCTGACCCATCACAAGTTTTTGTATGGGCTGTGAGATGGGAACAGTTTTTACCCTTTAAAATGGTTTTGAAAAAGTCGAAAGAATAATAATGTTTCATGACATGTGAAAAGTATATGTAATTAAATATCAGTGTCCAAAAATAAAGTCCTATTGGAATCCACCCTGCTCAGTTGTTTACATATTGTGTGTGCTTACTTTCACTTTACAACAGCACAGTTCAGTAGTTGCAACAGAGACTGTACGGTTGGCAAAGCCAAACATATTTGCGACCTGATCCTTTGCAGAAAATGTTTGCCAATCCCTGTTGTAGGGAATCAAGATCTTATTGTAAAGGCTTCTGCATTGCCCTAGCCTGGGTTGTAAGTAAGGAGAAGCCCTCTGAACTTGAGCCCCTGGCAGTAAATAAAGAGCAGCAGGGCTTCCAAGTAACAGCAGACCATGTTGGAAAAAGCAGGTTATGGAGTGTTGCCATAATGCAGGTTTTGAACACAGAGAATAAGATAAAAAGAAGATAAGGTCATTATCTGGGACTCATAGAGAAGCACCATCCTCTCCCAGCTGACACACGTCATCATCTAGCTACCAGAACTTCCCAGCCTGCTTTGCATCCACGTGATTAAGTCCTGGACGAGGACCCATAAGCAGAAGAGCTGCACTGGCTTCCAGGACACTTCCTTAAAAACAGCGAGCACGTGTTCTTCACCCCGCCTGGGCTCTCTCCTTTATCCTGTTGCCTGGGAGATGCCGGGAGGTCTAGCATCCATTTTGGACCATGAAGGTAAGAACCACTTCCTAGGGATGGCAGAAGATGATCTGGAAATAGGCTGGATCCCAAGGGCTTTGAGGAACAGAGCCACCACTCCAGGCCTGAATTGCTGAACTTTTTAGACTTTTACATGAGGAAGAAAAAACAAAAAACAGAAACACTCCTGTCTGTTGAAGTCACTGTTATAGGAGTATCGGAATTCTTATTCTGAGTCAGACTTAATCCTGATAGTCCTTGGGGTGTCTTTTGGTCACAATTTCCCCTTTTCTTCCCTTTCCAGTTGTCCTTGACCTTCATTCTAACAGACTTCCCCTATATGAAAGTGTAGGGGAGCAGTGGGAGGGGGACAGCTGTCACTGGTGATTGAGGAGGTGGCGCAGGGCACAGTGAGGGGCACAAGCTTGCTAAGGGCCCTTGGACCCATTGCTGCACTTTCGTCCCTCAACCTGGCAAAGGAGAATGACGGCAATACCTTCTCTCAGCTAGGCACTGAGCCGGGCACATAGAGAAAGGTTTTGGTTTGTTTCTATTTTTTAAGCTAGCTATTTTCATTATCATCATCATTTATGCTCTGATTGTTACCCAAGTACTGAAGGCAAGCATCGCCTTGATTAAATCGAGAATTGGTCACTCTGCCACTACTTTAAATCTTTTTGTTACCCAACGTATTACATTGCCTGGAAAGCAAAGACCTTAGTCCAGCCACAACCCTCTTCCCAATCTGGCTGAAGCCAACCTCTTCATTTCATCTCCCACCTCTCTCAGAAAACCAAAGTGCAGCCACCCAAAGGACCTGCCAAAGGTCAGCCTTCCCCAGGATCCTGTTCCCGCACGGTATTGTAGAGTTTGGCCACTAGAGGGACCCTTCTCCAAGTGAACAGAATAGAGTGCGTGGGAGGGGGCTCGAAGGGAGGAGGGGCTTCAAGGTTTGATTCCTGGGCTCCTCACCCCGGAGCAGGTGGTGGAAGATGCTGAGTTGGATTGGGGCCTTGGGTATTTACTCAGGCAGGTTGGATCCGGCCCTGGGAGGGGGAGGAGAATGGGGGTGGAAATGGGGGAGGGAACATGGGAAAATCTGGTCCGGATTTCCCTTGCTCTCCTAACACTGTACAAATTCAGAGGCTGAATAGATTGGGACACATTTTTTGAGTTGGGCTCAAATCCTTTGCTTTCCGAACACAGGAACTCAGAAATCAAATAGACTCAGATATCATAGTATCCCTCTCTGTCTAAATTCACTTTCCAAACTCTGAAATCAAATGAATTAGGATCATGAGGGATATTTATACTTTATATTTCAGGAGAAAAAAAATACATTGAGATGTAGAATAATAAAATGTTTCCTATCTGATACCTTAAATAAAATATTTTCTGTCTGATAGTGTGTATTTTATAAAAATATAATTATTAAGCTTATAGAATTAAATTACTCGAGTCATGTTTATTGAAATATTGCATCCTTTAGGCTGCTTACATGTTTTATTCTATAAAGCCAGAACGATGACAACATGATTTATAACTGTCATTGTTTTCATGGCCACATTTGACTACTATAGAATCAAGTTCAATTTCCTCAAACTGATGTTCAAAACTCTTAATAATGTGACCCGCATTTTCCTACCCAGCTAAGCAGTTGCTGCCTCCCCACATGTGCCTGTTAATTTCTTGCCTTTTCTATCACAGTTCTCCAGGCTAGGAGCTCATGTCTCCTCTCCTCTGCCTTCCAAATATAATCCTTTCTTTAGAGAGAAACATTGCTTTTCTCAACGGAAATCCTCAGAATGTGCACCAGAGACTTTAACACTCTATTTGTTTTCTGAAGTTGCGTGTGCCCAAACCTCATTCCTTAACAAAACCTTAAGCTATTTAAAGATGAGGAGTGGGGCACTTTTTTTTTTCCTTTGTTAACGCTTCATTCAGGGTCAGGACGGTAGCAGACTTTCAATAAATATCTCGGAATCACTGCTAAATTTGCCACTTGTTCAAAGGCCCACATTTGACTTAGAAATGCACCAGGAGCAAATGCGAACCAGAGAGAATAAAACCCTCCGAAGTGCAATTTCCTGTTTTGTGTAATGCTGGAGTCGAATAGTTCTACCATATTTCCTAGGAAATATAGAATGAATCAAAATTGGAATATGTGATGAAGCCACACTGCATGGCTGTGAATGAAACAAAAGTAAAGCACAGGTGTTCCTAGCCCTAGACCCCCTTACTCTGTGACGGAGTGAGGCCAGGCTTTCCAGGGGCAGAGCACCAGGTGAGCCCACAGCCTGCCCCCACCTGTGCAGGTGTGGCCTCTCATTCCATTCTTTCCTTTGGCTTCTGTTAGCATTTCAACCTCTGCAGTGAGAAGCTGACTGGAGAGTGCTCCTGTAGCCGCAAAGGTAAAGGGCTGAGGGGGAGCAGAGTCTGCACCCCAAAATGTGCCTTTTGGGATATTGATTATTTTAAGCTGGTTATTTTTAAGAAACTAATGCTCAGGAAAAAACTTGGACCTTCCCCCTAACTGCCTAAAAGAATTTAGATAGAGGACCTGTGCCAGGAAGGTAGCTATCATGATTACTGTAGTTTCATATGAACTCGTGTGATAGACAGGGAGGCACCTGGCAAGGTCACTGGGTCAAAGTCCTTTCTGTGTCCCATTGTTAAAGCTGGCTCCGCAAACATTTGTTTACCAAACATTTGCTTTTCCATGTCCACAGGAATTGCCTGTCTCCACTTTGAAGTCCCAAACCACAACCCCCCAACTCCAACATACACCCCTTTTTCCTTAGCTCAAGATATAAGCCTCAACTGCCCAATTTGTCCTGGGGTCCCATATTCTTGTGGAACCCCCATATGTACATACATAACAAATTTGGTTGTTTTTTTCTGTTAATCTGTCTCATGTCAATTTGATCATTAGACCAGACAAAAGAACTTAGGAAGATAGAAGGAAAATTATTTTTGCTCCCCTATAGAGCCAAGGTCCAGATGGCAGGTCCTGTGTCTGGAGGGGTACAGTAAGCTTTGTGTGGGGGCTATTAGCTGCTATCCCACCCTTCCATGGGGTCCTCGGCCTGGCAGGGCTGGGGGCAGCCGTGATGGGGGCCATGTCCAGACTACATTTCCTAGACTCTTCTGCCAGCTGCTTCTGGTGGGAGTCTGCCTCTGAGAGATATTGGCAGGAGCCAAAAGCAGCAGAAGAAACCAGCCACACTGTCTCCTGCCCTTGATGGGGTCTCTGGCAGTGGGAGCAGCTGCTGGAATGTGGGCTCCATGGCTAGCAGCCCCATCAACAGCAGTGGCAAAACTTCCAGCAGGCCAGTGGTGAGGGCTGGCTAGCTGCTATCTGGGTCATTCCCTCGTCTCTGTGCTCCTCCATCTTCCTCAACACATTTGCAACCAGTTCTCTGCATAACATACATGGAATGGGTGATGATTTCCCAACTGGACCACGTTACCAAAGGTGCCAAGTTAAACTGTCCAAAACCTGGATGCTGTGGACAGGACAAAGAGCCCAGGTGTCGAACCAAACTAGGCCAAAACATGAAGAAATGCAGGGTGGAAGGAGTGTCAGACCAGGAGGACAGCACCTGAAGGAAGTTTCCTCTGCTGTTCACAGGCCAATGAGTGAGAGCCAGAGGAGGGCCTGCAAGAGGCTAAGCCAGGTATCAAGTCAGCCCCAATGCGACCTCAGGGACTGTACTGAGAAGAGACTCAGAATGAAGGAGGAGTGGAGAGGACCCAGCAGTGGGTGAAAGAGAGGGACCTGCTAAGAGGCAAAGCATAGCTGGATTTCCAAAGACATACTTTGCCATTTCACTGCATGACTTCGGGCTGGCCTTGCAGCCTAGAATGATGAGAAAATTGGATTTCAGGCCACCACTTAAGAACACATGTTGGAATTACTAACAGAGTGGATTTGATGGATTTGATGAGACTTAAAAATTCAAATTTTGTTTGGGCTTTAAATTTGGTGTTACCCAAACAGAAATTATTTTCCTTCTCAGTGTTTCTCAGTCACTAGGCTAGACTTGCTTCTAACAAATAGAGTGCTATAAAGGTGGTGGGATATCACTTCCAAGAGTAGGTTACAAAAGACTGTGACTTCCGTCTTGCTAGTGCCCTCTCTCTCTGGCTCTGCTTACTTGCTGGCTCTGGTAATACCAGCTACCATTTGTGAGCTGCCCGATGGAGAGGCTCACAGGGCAGGAAACTGAAGGTGGCCATTGGATACCAAGTAACTGAATCTTGCCAACAGCCTCATGAGTGAACAGGGAAGCACACACCTTCCCAGTCTAGTCTTGAGATAATTGCAGCCCTGGCTGACACCTTGATTGCAGACGATCCTGCTGAGCCACACCCAGATTCCTGACATAGAAACTGAGATAATAAATGTTGTGAGCCTCCGAGTGTGGGGGTAATTTGTTACACAGCATAGATAGCTATTACAGATATTCCACTCTGAGTCCAGTCAAGGTAAGGGCTTCTTTCCCCTTCCCCCTCTATCTGCAGTTCAGAGCATTAGCCCCATTCAGCAGTGGATGGACAGAGATGAATGACCAATGACCCTCTCAGAGACTGACCACAAGAAGTAGCAGAATCCTTGCAAAGGAGGAGGAGCAGAGGAGATAAATAAGCTAAAAAGGAGCAGCAGGGGTGGTGGTGATGGTGGTGAGGGGAACGTGGTGGGGGATCAGAAGACGTTTCCAAGAGGAAGGGTCCTTGAGAGCTGAGAGCTAGGCCCACACCTGTTAGAGGGGCTGGGTAGGGGGTGAGGGAAAACATTGCATTTCCTTTGCTTTTCTTAAATAAACTTAATTGATTGTACTTTCAAGTCCAATCTGGGCAGTCATTCCTAGGGCCGTGCCACTTCCCCAGGGTAGGGCAAATATTCTGGGCCATTCTTGGGGTGAGTCTCTCCAGGTATTTCAGCAGGCAGCCTCTGTCCTAGTCTGTGTCAGGTCTTCAGGTCTGCTGGCTCTGCTGGTCCTCCCTGCGTGGAGCACAGGAGTCTTTAGCAAGCCTGGCCCAGGCCTAGGATCCAGCCTCCCTGTACAACATGCAAAGCTTCCCTCTAAGGCCCTGCCACCCCTTGGGCTCCGCCAGGGAGTGGGACACTGGTCCTGTCTCTTACTGGGAATTCCAGACCCCTCTCTCCTGAATTTCCTTTAGGTCAGAGGCAATTCCTCCTCTCCTTCTTGCTCTACGTTTCCTTCAAATCCCTCCAACTCTTCCCAACAGGCGTCTGCTTTTGGAAATAAAAGCCAGGAAGGGGTGCCTTAAGGTAACTACCACTTCCTGCTCTGCCCCACATTTCCACCAAGGTAAGGAATCAGAGCCTTCTACCTGCTCAAATGGGGGAAAAGGAAAGGGAACTATAGGGAGAAAACTAAAAATTAATTTCTCCAAAACTTTTGCCGGAGTTGAAAATGTCAAGAAGCTATACCACTTCTGTAGTGTTCCTACCAATATGCCCTAATCTGAATCTAATCATGAAGAAACAATCAGAGATATGCAAATTGAGGAACAGTCTACAAAACAACTGCCTGTGCTCTTCAAAATGCCGTTGCTATGAAGGAAAAAGACCAGGAACTGCTCCAGAATTTAGGAGACTCAGGAAGACATGGTATCTAAATGCAATGGTGGTCTTCAGTTGGAACAGGGATCAGGAAAACAAATGCTAGAAAGGTCATTGTAGAGAGGACATTGTTAATATTTAAGTATTCTCTATTATATAATGGTATGATGACGATATTAAATTTCCTCAATTTGTTAATTGTATTGTGGTTGTGTGAGAACATATCCTTGCTGTTAAGACACAGAACGAAGTATTTCAAAGGAAAGAGGTATGAAATCTGCAACTGACTCTCAAATGGTTCAGCAAAAAGTTTGTAACAACACAGGTTTGAACAGCGCAGGTCCACTTATAGGTGGAATTTTTTTCAATAAATACCTGTACTATTTTAGATCCAGGGGGTCCTGGAACTAATCCCCCACAGATACTGAGGGACAGCTTAAGTTTGGGGGGAGACAGAAGTTATATGCAGATTTTGACTGCGCAGGGAGTTGGCACTTCTAACCCCGGCATTGTTCAAGAGTTGAATATTTATAACAAAATGTGATAAACTGTTACCAATTGGTGACTCTAGGCGAAGGTTATATGGGAAAGTTGGATTGATCGCTCTTAGAGAGGGAGGCAGATCTTTGAGCAATGTGTCAGAACTGGTAGGACCAAAACAGACAACAGCTACAGTGGCAGCCACTTCTAGGTTCCCAGACGGGAGATGGAGCAGATGATGAGGCCATAGTAGATGCTGCCAGAAATGAAAAGCTTCTGTGGAGGATGCAGAGTTGGCATGGGAGAGGGGAGGTGGCGAGAATTAGATTCAATTAAGGACAAGTTATAGAGATGGAATGCATCTGAGGACTCCAGAAAATGCACAGGATTCTGCTGAGTGGTGTGTGGGTTCACTGACCTAGAGTGCGTCTGGGGTTGGCTTTGAATGGCATGTTTAGGAGGCTGAAGAGCAAAGAAGTAACCTAAGGTCTTGATCACTGGGCAAGTAGTAGGTGGAACAATTTCTAATTATTTAATGAGATTTGAACAAGCAAGGCAGGGGACAAAGGGGACATGGAGTGGAAACTGGTTGTGGGCCAGACGGTGTTGGCAGGAGGTCTGTACAGGTGGCTTAGCTGCCTCACCTTCAGTGGAATCCTCTTCCCGCAGGCTCATGAGGAGGACGATGAAAGGCAGGCTCTTGCACCTGGGGTTGCCCATCAAAGGCCAGTCCAGGACAGGCTGCAATCAGACAGGTGAAGTGTTGGCCATGCATTAAGACATCAGAGATCATGAAGGTCCAGGCCTAACTCCTGGGCTGCTCCCACCTTCTGCATGGATGTGGGCAGGACAGGGAGGTGACAGCCCATGGCCCCTCCTGAGAAAACCCTCTGTCATGCTGGGGAAGATGCCCGTGTGCAGGGGACTGGGGGAAAAAGGGTCTGGAGTCCATGGGCATCACTGGGTGCAAACCCTGAGAGGCAGCTCCAGGCTCTCACCCCAGGCAACCATGCCTGGCACCCAAGCGTTAGCTCATTACTTGGCCTGTGTCCAGCAGGCCAAGAACAGCATTGTATTAGGTTCCTAACCTGCATCGGGGATGCTGGCATAGTGGGATCCAGCAGGCCAAGATGGGCATCTCCTCTGAGAGGGTGGGGTCAGGGAATTGGGTCTACACAGCTTAAAATTCAGAGTTTCCCCAGAGCCCGAAGGGTGGAGGGTAAGGTTAAAAGGAGAGCAGTAAGTTTGCTATGAGGTGCAATAGAGTTGTATCAGGTGTGTATTTAACCCAACAAATTCAATTTCTGTGCTAGAAGCTGTAGTGGAGGGAAGAAGGAGGAGGGGAGAAGGAGGGAGAAGTGAGAAAGAGTGAGAGCAAGAACCAGTATGAGGAGAAAAGAAAACGAAGCCTGGGGTGGCCCACCACCCCTTGTCCCTTTACCTCGGGCCACACCTTTGAAGATAGACCTTTCATTAAGCACCGGTTAATCACCTTTTGCACCTTGCCTTTTTTTCCTTGCTGGGACCCTGACTTAGACAATAGTGTGGGTTATTGGGACCACAGGTGACACTGGCACCCAATTTATTTAGAGGAAAATATTGCCCCAAAAACGTTTTACCTGGAGACTGTGCAGATGAGCCTGTAGACTTGGTGAGTGTTGGCTTTTCTCAGTAGAAGAGGAAAGCCAAATCCTGGCCCCACATTGGTCACTGATTACTCCCAGTGTCCAATTATATCCCACTGGGAGTAGAAAGCTGCCACTGTGCCATGTGTGGGGCGCTGTGTGTGTGTGTGTGTGTGTGTGTGTGTGTGTGTGTAGGGTGCAGATTCTTCAGGTTTATGGGTTCCCTGCTCAGATCCAGGACTCTTCACACATAGTTCTGGATGCTAAATATGTGCTTAATGCCTATGGTTGTAGACTAAACAAACTCTCCCTCCCACAATACTAACCACAGAACACGGAGGTTACAGATGTCTCTGTATATACATCAAGAAAATTCTGAAACGGTGTATGCCAATCTCTTAATAGTGGAGACCTCTGGCAGATGGGATTATTGGAGGACCTTTTTCTTTCTACTTTGTGTATTTCCATCTTGGGTAATGATGTAAAAAATTCTTATACTATTTTTATAATCACAAAATTGATATTACTGAGTACTGTAGAAACCCCTTGAAATTTTGATTTGAATTGCATTCAATCTCTACATTAATTTGATAAAGAGCTGTCATATTGATAGTTTTCCAAGAAAGAGTGCAAGGTGGGCAGGGCTGGCTGTTGGAGAGAAAGTGCCTCCAGTGTTGGGGGAGTCGGGTGGGGCAGGGTCCCAGCAGAGCTCACCAGACCAACCAGATTCAGATTTGGCTGTGGTGGGGGAGGGCTCAACACAGGAAAGATGGTGCCTGCTTTCTTGGCAGGAGAACGCCAAGCAGAGAAAATAGCAACGGTCCTCCAGCCCTCGCCTTGAGACCACACCCCTCAGTCTGCCTACCAAATGTCTCCGATGCCCGCTGAGTCACCATCCCTCTGCTGGAGCCCACGGTGAGTGTCTGGGAGTGAGAGAGTCTGTGTGCAGGCCGTTTAAGGGGATGTCTGGGTTTTCTGCAGCCTTCCGGATGGTTGGAATTCCCACTGTTTTTCACAGACAGGTGTTGGGGGTGGGGGACTACTCTTTCTGGCACCAGTACTCCAGACTGGGAAGCCTGGTGTGAGGCTGGGGGTTCCTCGCTCCTCTGGGGGGAACCTCCATGGCAGAGATAGATATCCCTCCCGCTTCTCAACCGCCAGAACCGCCACCAGGAGGTATGGGGTTAGCCCGTTTGCGTCTCTGCCCATCCTACCAATCTCGTCGTGGCTGCTTCTTCACATCCTTAGTTATAAAACTTCCGTTCTGCCAGACTTCAGATGGTTCTCCAGGTTGATTGTTCTGTAATTTGGTTGTCATTTTAATGCGTTCATGGAAGGAAACACGCAGTGTTTATTCTGCCATCTTGTGTCTCTCTATCAAAGGCATTTTAGAAAGGAAAGGAAAAGCTTTGGAGAAGCAGTCACATGTGGGTGGGGAGAAGGACCTTAACAAGCAAAGTCCCCCAAGCCAACGTGGTTTTGCACAGACGTAAGATAAACTTGCACAATATATCAATATCTATTTGTTGGTTGCATTGTTTAAATCTATAAGAAAAAAATAACGTGAAGAAATGTCTGAGGTGCACATAAGGGAGCCATTCATTTTCACTGTAAAGTATCTCATAGGTCTCTGCATCTAGTCTCAGATAAAACACGTCTTCACTGAGTTTATCCAATGAGGAAGAGAGAGAAAAATTTTAAATAGCAGCCCTTCAAAGAGAAGGCTAATAAAACGCAGTATAAGTTAAATATTTTTATTCTGGCAGGAGCTTTTATTTTCTGAAAGAAAAACAGAGCAAACCTATGACACTACCCAAATGAATTTTGATTTTCATTCCTCCAAAGAGAAAATTCCTTCCACAGTTTGGTTCTCTCTCTCTATTACACTTTGAGGGCCTTTGATCTCCTCAAATCCACCCTTTAGGAATAGGCAACTAATTAATCTTCTCCCAGAAGCAGATGCTTTGAGAAAAAATGATAATTAGAAGGTGAGCAAAAAAGCTTTCATCTCAAATATTTACTAATGAGTAAGAATGTTCATCTAACCTCAAAGACCTGAGACAGACCCAGAAGGGTACAGAGTTCTGTCCACCTAAGTCTGGTTTCACAAAGCTCTTCTTTTTTATCTGAATTTCTCAAATAACGTCACATTTTGGGTAAACACTGAAGTGCTCTTTCTTTTGACTCATGGTTTGCAATACTAATTGCAATAGTTAGGACAGGCAATATCACACTGACAGATGAGAATGATTATATCTTCTACCATACCTAATTGGGTGGCACCTGCTAACCAGTTGGGTGGCCATGGGGTGTAGGGCTCCTTCCCCCTGCAAGGCCACAGGGCTCCCTCAAGGTCCAAAGATGGGGTAGGGGGTTTCACATTGGAAGGTAAAAAATAATGTCAACTTTACTGTGTAGGAATTCCCCTTCTAGACTTCTGAACATTTTCACAATTATTTTTGAATAGATAATACATGCGTAAGGCACAAAATTCAAAAGGTACAAGTGGATATACAGTGTTGCTAAATATACTTCATGCAGGTACATTGCCTATGGCTATCCAGGTACGTACACTGCACAACTCCAGGGAAACCTAGTCCCATAGTTTAACATTTTTATGTATTTGTTTTTTCAAGGTAGATTCTTTTTTCTTATGATGTAAACAATATATCTTTTCGGGGAAAATGTGGAAAATACTGAAAAGTCCAAAGTACATAAAAATAATCTGCAATCTCAGCCAACTAGTGATACCATCTGCCTACATTTGGATGTGGTTCCTTTCAGTTCTTTTAAAAACACATACATTTGCTAAGTGCATTAAAGAACACAATTGCATTAACTAATTGCATTTCTACTACCACCTGCTAGCCACTTCAGGCTCCTTGCAAAGCCCAGCCATAGCCAAGTCCAAGAGAAGCCTTTGTTTCATGCAAATAAAACAATATTTGGATTGGGAATGCCTGGGATAGTTAGATTCCAACCTTTTCATTGTCATATCCTATTACAGGCTCCTCAACTACAATCTTGTGACTGGCAAGGGGGTGGAGGCAGGGCTTCAGGTACGGTCAGCAGCCCTAAGGACTTTCAGGCAACTGTAAGCAATTTCTGGACAAAAGCTATCCCCTTAGCCTTCCGGGGTTTTAAAAGGGAGTGGTTACCAAATACCACAGGTCCATGAAGAGGTTTTCATCTATTCATATTGAGGTGAAAACAAAAGGACAATGCACTATTTTTCAGTTAAATTTATTCAAGATAAAAGGATTGTCTCTCATAATGTCTAATGTCATCATTTTTTATGTTAAAATAGGTTTCTCTTTTAGAAACAACAAAAGTTTAAAAACGATTTTCTTAACAAGCGCAGGACAAAACAAAGCAAGTTGGCAACCTTATATCAGTGCCCTAAATCATTTTTGAAATTTCGGTGACCCATGAAATCCAAAAATCTCAAAATCATTGAACTCTGTAGGAACCTCCTATTGGAGGAAACTGTTCCAGGGAAGGCTCTGGTCACCCAAGCCACTCAATACACGTTTGTCAAGCCACTGTTCACAAAGGCAGTAGGGGTAGGGCTGAGGTGGAGGCTTGATTGGGCTTTAGCTCCCTGAAACACTACATCTGAGAAAGATATTCGTATTTGCTACAGTGACATTATTGCCTACGCCAAAGGAGGTGCTTTAAAATCTCTGAATTGCTGATGCGAATATTAGAAGCACCAGTATTCGCATTTTATGGAAGAGGAAATGAGGACTCTTGGAGATTAAATTGCCTGAGAGCACACAGCTGCGGAGTTTAGATTAGAACCCAGGCTAGGTGGATGCCGGAGACAGGGCCTCCCCCCGACACCACACCCAGATCACAGACCCTCGGTGGGGGGGTCCCTGATCGGGGCAGTTTGGAAATTTCTTTATCTACCGACCTTCACCCCTGCCCCTTTCCCTCTCCCCCCCAAAAGACAAGAAAAGTGTTAATGGAAGGAAGGGGGAGTGTTTTCTTAATTCTCAGTACCACTTTGGTTGATGACTCTGAGCCCCTTAGACCTGAGTCATAATGGCTCTATTTAAAAATCAAATTGAAGAGAAATCATAAAAGCTAATCCAATTTTGCACAGGCATAGCAGATGAATTATCTCTGTTCACCCTCAGGTTCCCTTTCTGCATTTTTCTCCTTCTCTAAATTGACTGGCTTGCACCCTAACCAGCCTTAATTTGATTTAACAGAATCCCTTAAGGCTGAGTAGTGAATGTTTATTCACAATTGTACGTGCAAAGAACACAATCAGATTCAAGCTTCTTGACCTTTAAGGTTCAAACAAATCACCCATAAATCTGGTAAACAGGCAGAGTCTGATTCAGTGGTTCTGGGGTGTGGCCTGAGAGTCTGCATTTCTAACAAGCGCCCACTAGGTGCTGTTGCTGATAGTTGGTGGATGACCTATCGAGTAGTGAGACTTTAGGGAATATTAATTTCCCTAACTAGGTACTTTCTGAGCTGGGCCCCGTGATAAAACCTCCTTTCAGGGAAGATTGTCCTTCAGGCATTTCACCGTAGCTTGAGTTCCATCCTCAGCTCTGTGAAATGACAGCTGGTGTGCACTCTGAAAAGAGCTTGGAGCCTCAGCAAAATAATTGTTCAGTGTCTTCTCATTTTATGTAAGGATACCTTCCTGGCTTTCAAAGTCACATCAACCGTCAGTTGTGAACTTGAATTCTGTATAAATTGCTCTTCGTGGAACCTCCATTTTCACATTGGCCCCAAATACATAATTGTGAATTATCTACTTAATTAAGAATATGCAAGCTAGGCCCATCAATCTATGTAGTGGGTTATAGGTTAGATAATATACTCCTTACATTTGTCCTAGGCCTTATTCTTTATGTAGGATTACAGAATTATGTTCCAGAAAGAACTGTAGAAGTCATTAAGTATCTACTTACAGAAGAATTTTGATTCAGAGAGGGTGACGCACTTGTCCGAGGAGACACAGGATCCAGCTTGTGCCAGAACCCGGATCTCCTCAACCCATGTGCTCAGGGACTGGGCACCTGGCCCTGGGGGTCCTATACCAGTTGGTGTCGGCAATCCAGAGCGCTCGAGCTCTCCACTGTCTGCATCCTAAATATTTCCTAGGAGGAATCTTTGATGTTCCCACCCACAACTTCTTTGTGCACCTCTTAAGAATCCACAGACTACAAAGGGGTAGCAGGAAGGCCACCTGTTTAATCGTGAAGGTCAGGACACTTTACCAGATAATCTCATGTTTTACTGCTCAGGCTGATGTCAGGAGCTACCATCTCTGCGGTGTCAGTAGTGGGAAAGTTAGGGGAAGAGAGGATAGCGAAGGAACCCATGCTGTTGCTTAGGCAAGTAGAAAGCATACGTGAGGGTGGCTGACTAACTGCCCCACGTTTTAGCCTTGGGAACTTGAGCACATGAGGGAGGAATCGATCTAATAAGCTTCCACTTGTTGAAAATCAACACATACCCAGAATGTGATCGATAGATAGAATTCTGGTGGGTTCTATGTTTAGCACCATGTCTGGATATCTGGCCGTTACTTTCCAGAACTTAAAAAAGTAAGTGCTTGGGAAAGAAAATTGCCTTATGACAGATGCAATTTGCAAATTCTTTTTAGCCTTCAGACTTTTTTTCTCTTTGTCAGTTACATTATTAAGTGCCTGCTGTATGCAGAATAAATACAAGGCCCTCCTTCCTACCTATCTTCCTTCCCTCTCTCCTTATTTCCATCCCATCCCATCCATCCATCCATCCATCCATCCATCCATCCATCCATCCATCCCTACCAGTAGGTAATTTGAAATTGTCTAGACTATACATGTGCTGGGAAGCAAAAGTTAACCTATATGACATGCACAGACCTACAATTTTTAAAGAATGAGAATTTAGCAAAACACACTCAAACACTTTTCTTAAAGTATGCCCCATGGGACAGATTGCATAGAATGTGCTAGTAGAACCAATCAACCGAAAAAAGAGGTCTGTGCTCTTAATTGGGGAAATTTCCTCAATGTTGCATGAGGAATCTCCCTCTTAAAGATTCACAATGCCCATTAGTGTATTGAAATCTCTGAGAAGTACTTCAGTAATGAAACATTTACATTTTGTTTAAAATTAAAATACGGTCTGTAGAGTTGGTCAACTGAAGTTATTTTATGTATGTACTTATTTATTTATTTATTTATTTTGGTCTATGATAAGCACTGAAGTGAACTGAGCAAGCATTTAGAAAACTTTAAGAAATTTAAGAGAATAATTTAACGTTTGCTGATAAAAAAAAATTGAGTGTCTTTTTGTGTGCCTTTTTAATTTTATTTATTTGGAACATTTTTATTATAGTCCTCCCCCCCAAAAAATGGTCTGAGACAAATTGGAAATAAAAGAAAAACTGGTCTTTCATCATGGAGAGTCTGAGAAGCATTGTCTTAAACCAATTTTTCCAGACTCATTTGACCAAAGAAACCCTAGTATAGGCCACCCCGTTAATAGCCCAAGGAACTGGAGTTTTGCACACTGTATTTTGGGAAATGCTATACAAAAATGTAACCAGACTAATTCTATCTTTAATAACTTCAAAAGCATTTCAGGATTATTAGTGCCTCAAGTTCATAATTCAGAGCAACGATTTTCACTGTGCTGTGTACAGGTGGGTTGTAGTCTTAATTACTGAACATGCATACCACACAGATGACCAGGCTGCAGTGTCTGCCATGTGATATGGTGCATATTAAGGATTACAGACAGTTCCTGACATCCTGAGCAAGGGGTAACATTTACACAAAGTAAAAACATAATTCTTTTTTTTTTTTAAAATGGAGAGACTTAAGATGAAGTACAGAGTGGCAATTAAAATTTTATGCTTAGTCAAATCAAGTGCTCATATTTTGAAGATATTTAATATAGTTATAAAAATTTTATTTCATTTCATCATTCCTTCAAATCTGAGTGGAAATGATTTTTTTTTAATGTCCCTATTTCCCCCAAATTACCTTAGTTCGGTGCTAATTTGATCTCTTCATTATTAATTCAAATTTGCAAAGTTAAAAGAAACCAGCGTCTCTGTTGATTGTGAGAGGAAAAGGAAATGGCTTTATTTTAAAATGTACCCATATGATTGCTTTTCAAATTTCTCTCTGCCAATATGCTGGTCACTTGTAGATCCTCAACTCCTGTTCCTTCCCTTCTGTTTACTGTTGTGTATTTTAGAAACTTCATTTCCCAGACACTCTTGCCCATAGGCTTTCTGTTGGGTTCTGCCGGAAGCCCTGAGGAGACACTGGGAGGGTAGGCAGAGGAGAGGAGCCATTGCCTTCCAACTTCTGGTTTCTGTGACTTGGTTTCAACACCTGCCCTGGGCTCTGCCTTGGCAGTCTGACACTGGCTTGGTGGTCCCAACACTCCACAGTACCCCAAGCGGCATAGTGGAGAGGGTGCACCTGGTAACCCTTCCCATGACTCCCCAGCCCCAAGTGGTAGCATTTCCTCAAATTACTAATACTTGCATTATCTTACCGTAGCTTCTGCTTTTTGTTCTTTCAGCCTTTTCAACACTTCAGTAACTAGTTGCCTGTATTAAATACTGTTTGTCTAAAATATCTAGCAAGGTACTCGTTAGAAAACCATTTTGAAGAAAAACTATATTGGCACCCTATTTAAATATAGATATCTATTTATGTATGTGTGTGTGTGTGCATACTGTGTATAGATGTATATATACAGAGAATGCCAAAAAATGTATACACATTATAAGGAGGGAAAAAACTGTATTAAAATTGTAATGCTCTGCCCAGTCCCGTGGCTCAGGCGGTTAGAGCTCTATGTTCCTAACTCCAAAGGCTGCTGGTTCGATTCCCACATGGGCCAGTGGGTTCTCAACCACAAGGTTGCCAGTTCAATTCCTCGAGTCCCACAAGGGATGGTGGGCTCCGCCCACTGCAACTAAGATTGAACACGGCATCTTGAGCTGAACTGCCACTGAGCTCCCAGATGGCTCAGTTGGTTGAAGCCCGTCCTCTCAACCACAAGGTTGCTGGTTTGACTCCCGCAGGGGATGGTGGGCTACTCCCCCTGCAACTAGCAACGGCAACTGGACCTGGGGTTGAGCTGCGCCCTCCACAACTAAGACTGAAAGACAACAACTTGAAGCTGAACAGCACCCTCCACAACTAAGATTGAAAGGACAACAACTTGACTTGGAAAAAAAAGTCCTGGAAGTACACACTGTTCTCCAATAAAGTCCTGTTCTCCTTCCCCAATAAAATCTTTAAAAAAAAAAATGTAATGCTCAATATATACCGATAACAAAAGATGAATACAAGTCACGTTTGACTCCTGCAATTACAAGAGGTGCTCAAGTGGTTACCATCAGCATCCAGACACTGCAGAAGCTTTGTAGTTTGATGTTGCTTGTGCTTTTAGTGTCATACTAACAAAAATTGTTGCCAAAACCCATGTCAAGGAGGTTTTCTCTTATGTTTTCTTCTTGGAGTTTGTGTCTCAGTGGTATTTAATCCATTTTGAGTTAATTTTTGTGAGCGGTGTATGATAGGGACCCAAATTCATTCTTTTACATGTGATTATTCAGTTCTCCCAGCACCACTTACTGAAGAGGCTATCCTTTCCCCACCAAGTATTCTTGGCTCTTTGGTCAAATATTTGTTGACTGTATGTGCATGCACACACACTATTTCATCACTATCCTTCAAAAGTCATTGCTGGTTCTTTACTGAAAGGAAATATTAAGTAAAAAGATAAATATTTCATCACATGTTATGCTTATCTCCTTATACCTTTCACTCTATAGCGCATTTGACTTCTCGGTATTTTAATTATAAACATGTCCTTGTACACTATAAATTGCGTAAATCATGAGTATATGGCTTCCCTTCGCCAATGCTGGCAACACAATATGATTGATTGCAGCCACCCCAGAAACTTGTTTTTCTTCACAAAATGTCCTGGGATTAAATCACAGAAAGATGTAGGAGTAAAGAATTCTTTGGTGCTTTCTACATTTGTATTTAAATGCAACACTCATTTTAATGTGATAAATAAAAATAACTGAAGTCCTCAAGGAAATAAAAGAGAAGTACAGCTGAATGTCTGTGCTTTGAGCCACAGGGTAATAATTGTAGTAGTACAATAGCCTGTGTACCCGATGGCCTTCTGAGTGTGAAGCAAACCTGAGCTAGATTCTGTTCAGATCTCAGGAACCCTGTAATATTTTTAGTGCAAGATATAGAATCACAGCACTGGAAAGACTGTTTTCTTCTTCTAAATGTTAAGTTGAATCAGGTGTTGGAAGGAGAGCTTTTCTTTTTTTAATTTGTTCATGTGCAAACAAGTCCTGCAGCTCCAGAGACTTGAAATTTGAATCTGAATGATTTCTAATAGAAACCATGATTTGGATTTGGCTTAAAATTCTCAATTTGATTTTCCAGGACAGGCTGATGACAACTGCTGGCCAGCAGTCAGGCTGGCCTGGCAGAGCTGGCTTCTATTTCCTCCTGTTTCCCTTTCTTTGTTTGGATCTTTGAAATGCCCAGGAGCTAACAGCTGCTGGAGGTGGGGCAGAAAGGCCTGGCAGGAACAGGTGGCCCCACCTGTGTCTCAGTGGTGCCAGATCCAACAACTGATCACCCAGCTGGGAGAGGGGAAGTCGGGCCGAAAGACAAAAATGGGGAGCCACAGTGACAGGGGTGGGAGTTAAAAGTCAGGGTTGAGGAATGAGAGTGGGGCCAACCTGATCAGCTGCTTTAAGCATGAGGCTTTTGGCTCCTATGAGGGATTTGTTAGGGTCCCTTAGCATTGGTGAATCAGGAGGACTCACTCGGAAGTAAAAGTGAACAATAATTCTCTTTTAAAAATATGGCCACCTAGGTCGTTTTCTTAAATCCTCTGATCCTGCAATCCTAAGCAGGGTCTGAAACCTGATAACGTTTAATGCCTCCTCCAGTGGTAAACAGACCACACACACTCCCCAGGCTTAGAGGTGAGCTTTGCTGGAGTGCTCCTCTCTGGAGCTGAGCAGTGAACAACCCACGGAGCTCTGGTTTCAGCCAGCCTTGCCGAAGGCTTCAAAGGGGAAGCCAGAGAGCCAGGGGCAGCATCACAACTGAGGGATGGGCTAAGTGGATCTGAGCCCTTCAGGGTCCTGGCTGGTTGACTTGCCCCAGCATTGGCACCTGCCCAATCACCGAGAATTCCCATGGTGCTTCTTGCCAGGTAAGGCCCTGAAGGGCAGGGTGGGACACCTCTGGTACTCCACGTGATCACTTTTGCTGGCTCCTCCCCAAGGGCACTAGGTTCTTGACTGAGACACCCCCACCCAATAAAAGACAGATTAACAAGACAAAGAAAACACATTTTAATTACATATTCACATGTACTGGGGTTGCCAAAAAAATGTACACAAGTGGATGCTTTGGTCAGTGTTGCTCAAGCAGTAGTTGGCCGGAATCAGAAGTGTCTGGAGGCTGATGGTAACCACTTTGAGCACCTCTTGTAATTGCAGAAGTCAAACGGGACTTGTATTCATCTTTTGCTATCAGTATGTATTGAGTATTACAATTTTCATACAGTTTTCCTTCCTTAAAATGTGTATGCATGTTTCTGGCACCCTGTGTATATACAGGAGTCCTACAAAGATATGAGGCTTAAAGAAGTGACAGAGCAGGAAGCCTTTATATTGTTCAGACAAAGAAACAATACGTTAGTAAAGAATTGACAAGACAAAGGGGTTTGGGCCAGAGGTAGTAATATGGTGAAGAAGTAACAAGGTTTGTTTATATAGCCTTCTTCGCCCCAAATTCCTTCTTCCCTCCTGGTACGGGAAGGGGACCTTTCACCTGGGAGATTTATCTCCTGCTTTCAGGGAAGAAGGACGAGAACAGAGAGACCTTCCTGCTCCAGCCGCTCTCTCAGACTCCTTCAGCGTCAGCTATGCAGTAGGCCAGGTGCTGTCGTTGGAGGTAGCATGCCCTGAACCCCATCACTCCCTTCCCTGTCCTGCTTCCCCATCTCCTTACCAGTTTCCCCCGGAAGCACTTTGTTAATAAATCATTTGCACCTGACTTCTCCTCTCAGCAGCTGCTTCTGGGGAAACCAACTTAAAACAGGCAGTTTTTAAAATGCCAGTGTCCCTGAGAGGAGTGGTGCTTGAGGAATAGTGCTTTAAGATATCAATGGGCCTCCTTGATTATTTAATAAGAGCAGTCCCATTGAAGAGCTGCCCTCGCCAAAACCGAGCTTACCCCAGGTAAGTTTTGGTATTCTTTTTACCCTCTGGAGAAAGTCTTGTTGGGGTGGGGCACTAGCCCAGGAGCAGCCACAGGTTGTTTTGGCTTTGTGGATTGGAAGCCAAAAGGGACCTCAGTCTAGGGCCACATCTGCCTAGGGGTGTTGAACACAGTGTAGGGTCCCTGGCACAGGGGAGGGGATCAGCAGTTATGGGGGGAACAGAAGGCTGGCTGGTCAGCGTTCTAGGCTGTGATGTCAAAGCGGAAGAGCTGCCCACGTTTCTGGCAGCTTTGTACCATTACTCCGATTCTCTATTGAATGAGAATGCAAATTAGGAGACGTTTGAGGCTGTGTTATTTATTGTAATGATTTTAGCAATGTTTTCCACTACCCTGAAAGCATAACCTGTAATAGTAACAAAAAGAACTCCTTTCAAATGGTCTTTTTCTCTAGGCACACAGGTGTTTTGTTTGTAACAATAAGCTATTGCTCCACTACATCCTTTAAAAATTGATTTGCACACTTGAAACCTGTGTAGTTTTACTAACCATCGTCACCCCCGATAAATTTAATTCTTTTTAAAAAAGAAATAAAAGTGAGATGTTAACAGACACCATTTACTAAATATAAAGGGAAATCATTTGATTGGAGCAGGACAGGAAATGTAAACAATTTATACCCGCAGGCTCGAGTGAGAAAGTATGGTTGAAATAGAAAAGTCTGAATCCATAGAATCAACTCACACTTATATTAAGTAGTCTGGGATCAAAGCACAACGAATGTGGTATTAATTTATCTTAAGTAAATACTCAGGGCTGAAAATACAGGTTTTTGTTTTTAAAATGTAAGGAAATGTAGTCTTTTAACTTTAAAGTCCTAGATGTACATGATTACTCATACTTTTTTTGCTTAATGTGAAGTTGGGAAAAGGTAAAGGTATTAATAGCACATGAAATCTTTTTAAAAACTGTTTTATTGTTGTGGAGTGTATTACACCAGGGAATATATAATGCATGTATACAGTTGCTTTTAATTACATTTATTGGGTGACATTGGTTAAGTAAAATTATATAGGTTTCAAGTGTAAAATTCTGTAACACATCAAGTATATATTGCATTGTGTGTTCACCACCCCAAGTCATATCTCCTTTCACCACCATATATTTGACCCCCCTTACCCTCTTCTACCACCTCCACTCACCCTTTCACTTCTGGTAACCACTAAACTGTTGTCTGTGTCTATGAGTTTTTGTTTATCTTATGTGTTTGTTGCTTTCAGTTTTATATGCCACATCTGAGTGAAATCATATGGTTCTCGACTTTTTCTGTGTGATTTATTTCGCTTAGCATGATAATGTGAAGATCCATCCATGTTGTTTCAAATGTCAGTATTTCATTTTTTCTTACAGCTGAGTAATATTCCATCGTACGTATGTATCACATCTTCTTTATTCGATCACCTATCGAAGGACACTTCGGTTGTTTCTGTGTCTTAGCCACCATGAATAATGCTGCAATAAACATAGGGGTACATATATCTTTACAGATAAATGTTTTCAGATTTTTGGGGTAGATAGAAGAGGGATTGATGGGTTCTATGGTAATTGTATTCTTAAATTTTTGAGGAACCTCCACACTGCCTTCCATATCAGCTGTACCAATTTACATTCCCACCAGCAGTATATGAGGGTTCAAAAATTAATTCTGTACACTGCACTCAGCATTGGAATTCAAATATACACTTTTGAGGACCCTCTGATTCTTCCTCTCTCCCCTATTACATCCTTTCCTTTAAGACATAACAGGTATCCTAAATATTTGTGTCAATCATTGCTTTTCTTTATAGCTTTACCCATATGTCTGGCGACTTCAATAATACATCGTTAAATTTTTTTATGTTGTAGACCTTTAATATAAATGGAATCATATTGCTTGTGTTTTTCTGTTACCAGCTCTTTTTTCTTTCACTGTTGCTTTTGAGAAGTGTCAGCTGCAGTTCATTCATTTCCTCTGTACTACCATGTTCCACTGTGGTTATACCATCATTTTTAATCCATTCTGCTCTTAATGGGATTTACAGTGTTTCTGACTTTGTGAAATTACGCACTGGGCGTTTATGGATGTTGTTCTGGTGCACATTTTTGAGCTTCTCTGGGGTACACCTACAAGTGGAAATAAGGGGTCCTAGGTACATGCATCTTTAGTTTTATGGACAGTATGTAGGTTCCAGCTAGGTTTCATGTGAATGAAACTGACCGTGCATTGGCTCAGGCCTGCGGCACTACCTCCTGCTCTGGATGCTCAATTTGGAAATGAGGAGGACTGGGTACCTTCTGAGGCAAGCCTCTGGCTGATGGTGGATGAAGCCTATGGACAAATGCTCCCCTTTGCCCTTCAGCAGGTACAGTCAAAGAGACCTTTCCTACAGCTTCTCAGCTAAGGATCCAGAGCACCTCTAGTAGCAACACAAACTGCATTCTCACATCGCTCTCCCTCCTTTTCTTCTTCATTCCTCTTTTACTCTTGTCCCCTGGGATCACACTCCCTCAATATGATGTTTTGCTTTATTTGGCTGTACTTTCTGTGAAACCCAGGCTTAGGTACTTTTATTCTGTTATAAACTTTTACAACTATAAATTTTCTCCTGAGTACCTCCATTAGTTGATTCTCAACACATTTTTAATGTGCAGATCGTTTTTGGAGGGATGGGGGAGTTCTAAGTCTTTCCCAATTTTTACTATTTTTTGTCATTGACCTAAAAATTCTTTATATGTATTTATATTTACAAATATAGAGATTTCAAAAGCTATCCTTTTGTTATTAATCTGTCTTAATTACATTGTGATTAGAGGGTGTGTTCTGTTAGCTATTGATTCTTTGAAATTGTATTTTATATTGATAGCTTCAATTCAAATCCATTACCACAGGGTCCTTTCTCACCTTGCATTTCAAATTCTCCCACAGTGAGAATGTTGGTTCCAAACATATCAATATATTTACTTATTTGTTCTATCCTGCAATCAGAATTATAACACTGGTTGCTTTACTAACAACAATTCTACTAAGTAAATTCAAGATTTTTTGCAGTTCTTTTTGTCCTCAAGATGTTTTCAACTCAGTCAGGTTATATTGTTTTCAAAAATTACTTGAATCAATTATTTTTTCTGTAGTGTTTTGTTATCGATTTGATATACAGTTAAATCAATTTGTGTCTGTATTCAATTTTAATTTTATTCCTTTTTAATTTTATTTTTGAATGCAGAAGACATTTTCATTGTTTAATAATAGAGGCCTAATCTTGTTTTCAATAAGATACCTGATAAATTTTTCATGATAACTTCAGAGAAAGTTTCATCTGATAGAACCGTCCCAACTAAACAGTTTTGAAGTGTAGGTCAATGCAATTTTGGAGGAAGGCTTCTAGTGACAACCATAGAGCCTTGTCACATTATAAAAACAATTGTCAATGCTCTCCCATTAGATGGTAAGCTCCTTTGGAACACGGACAATGTCTTTGAATCCCCAGAACCTGACAAATGGTCAACACATAAAAGTTGTTTAATAAATCTTTATTGAATGAATGGAAGGAGGAACAAACAGGTGAGTATAAGGGAAGAATATCTCAATGAGCTAAAATAGTGGGCTAACACCAACTAAATTAAGTTTATGAGAGCCAAATGAAGTGTAATTTTTATGTTACTAAATAAAAACAACACATGCACAAATGTATAGAATGTGGGATTCCTGACTTAACAATAATATAAATAGACCTGAGCGATTTCATTGCTTCAGGATATTACTACTCAAAAATCCCAAAACCCTGGTGAAGTTTTAGACTTCATTAAAAAAATATGTTTTATATTTGTACAAAATTCAGATAGTCACATGGCCCATTGCTGTGATCGGATGACACTTAAATGCTGTATGCTGTTCCACGTTGCATACTTTTCAAGCGGGACATTGATACAAAGGAAGGGTGTTTAGGAGGGTGACCATGAGCCTGAGGGGTCTGAAAACCACATCAAAGTACCAGATGATGGAATGTACTGGGAAAACTTCTCCTGGAGACAATTTTGAGAAGAAATAACAACTCTTCAAATTTGTGAGACATGGAGAAAAAAGATCAGTCATTCTGTGGGGCTTCAAATATCAGAGTTGAAACCAATTTGTGTAAAGTATAAAGTCTAACTTTAGCCCAGTGTAAGAAAATACTTTCTGTTCAACTCTAAGAAAATATTTTCTTACCTCAAACTGGTGAGCTCCAAACATGGTGAGGTCCATGGCATTTGTCAAATACTAGCTGTGGCCGACCACCTCTTAGGAATGTTAGAAGGAAATGCCCTGCTTTGAGTTATTCCAAATGTACACGAAGGAACTGTCCAACTGATGCCACACCCTCATCCTTTGGCTTAGTGTTGTCATTAAAGAACATTGTTGTTTTTTAATAATTGAATTTCTCTAATATTGAAGGAATGTTTCCACATGTCGACAGATGTGATTTCTTTATCATTCACCATGTGTCTCTAAACTGTTTCTCAAATTTAGATCACAGAATACCAAGCCTTGAGATCCTTCATATAAAAAGGGCTCCCTGATAAATCAATTTTTAAAATACTGCCTAATACACTGTGAGATTCACAATCTGGACGTATTAGAGGGTGTGAGAAGAAAGTTGTTTTAACTCAGCATTTCCTAAAGTTGGTTGCCAATGAAATACTACTTTTTTTTTTTTTTTAACACAATTAGTGTCTTTTCTTCCAAGGTTCCTGCTTTCCTTCTTTTTTCTGTGTCTATTCTCTGAGGTCATCCTCATTTAATGCTGTTTCTGCAATACTGCAGCCTCAAACACAATTTCCCAAATGGACCACAAGATGGCTCTGCTTGTCTTAACAAAACAAGGCTGCAGGCGCTTTCCAAACCCTGCCACCAAGGGAGGATTTCGGTCTGTGCTACAAAAGGTGGTCGGGACTCAGGAAAACTGGGGTGTGCACGAGTTGATTTAGAAATATCACCTGACTCGGGTGAAGTTTTCTGAAGAATGTTATAAAGGCCGGGGTTTTCTGGCTGTCCCTTCCAATTTTCCATTTTGAGGATAAATTTCTTTCAGATCAGTGAAGGATGAGACACATGCAATCTGGGAAGAGACTTTTCCTGCAAAGCCACTCTTTCTAAGTTTCATTTCCTTTCAGATCTTTGAAAAGAAAAGGAGGGTGAAGCAGTGAGTCAGAGTTGTTGGCACTGAGCTCGCTTACCTCCTAACCACTGGGCTTAATCCTCAGGGCGGCTGAGTTCACTTGAATTAGCAGCAGGAGGAGCAATTCAATGGTGCTTCCACCCTGATCGCACCATTTTTCAAAGAATTGATTTTTTGCAGGTATATGCATTTTTAATAAATGGGAAAAATAATTATTGTCCTGAAGGCTAAGGAAGGGATATTTCTCACTGAGTTGAGCGAGCTCATGCGAGGTGTGCTGTGGGTGGGCAGGAAGGGTTAATGATTTCTAAGGGATCTCAGCATCCTCATGGTTGCCAGTTCTGAGAAGGTCTGTGTTCATTAGATGGTACCGTCAGATATCTTCAGAAAAATCGCTATATCTCTTTATATCAGGCTTTTCTGTTACCCACGCTGTTGTTCTTTTTTAAGTCCTCTCTCAACTTCATTCATTCATTCGAAATATTTAGCACCCATTCTTGTAAAACACATAATGTTCAGTGCTATCTGGAATCTGAAGCTGAATTCCCTTCGACATGGAGGTTGGGTAGGGGCGAGATACATAAATACATAAAAAGTAGCAAGTTGTGAGCCAAAGGTTGAACAGGACAGGGAATGAATGCTGAATATGGAACTTTCAGCCTATAGATTCTAAACGAGGGCCCTGCATTCTGATGTGAATCAAATCTCTTTAAAATCGTTTTCCAGAAGATTTTAAAGAGAAAGTTATCTGGGCTCAGTCACCATTTATCCTTTTAAATTGCCTACAAGTTCTCAAATAATTAGAGAGGGAAAAGAGGATGAGTGGTTATGTCACTGTTTATCTCTGAGGTTCCAAGAAGGATGACAAGCCAGTAATAATAGCTGAAGAGGACATAGGCAGTGTAAGTGAAGGAAGCGTAGCCTGCTATATTGGTTGGCCAAAGATGTTTCCTTGATGTTTCTGCCCAGCAGGATATAATATTTGACATAGAAATATTTTATCTTTTTCCAAATGGCATTTTATTCCAATATTTTTTAATTAGTAAAAATTTTTATGCATATTATAGTACAAAGAATATGCATTTCGTCAACACCAAGATTCAACGGTTGCTAACATTTTGCCATATTTGCTCTATCTCTCTCTGTATGTGTTCCCAAAATGTCTTTTAAAGATGCTTCCCCTCAGAGTAATTACCAATTAAACTCCATGCATTGTATTGGTACATGCTACAACATGGATGAACTTCAACAACATTGTGCTAAGTAAAAGAAACGAAACACAAAAGACTGCATCTTGTATTATTTCATTTATATGAAATGTTCAGAGTAGGCAAATCTATAGAGACAAAAAATAGATTAGTAATTACCTGGGGCTGGGGTAGGAATGGAGATTAACTATAAACGGACACAAAGGATTTAATGGAGGTGATAAAAATATTCTAAAACTGGATTATGGCAATGGTTATACAACTTGGTAAAAATTATTGAAGTCTACACTTAAATGGGTGAATTTTATAATGTAAATTATACTTTGATAAAGTAAAAAGAGAAAAAGGTTTTTAGTCAACCTATTCTCCCCGTCAAACCTGACCTACAGCCCTGTGTTTAGAGATACCCAGTGCACCCAATTTGATGGGTCTAGGACCAAAATTGCCTTGTCTCTTACAGGTTTCTTTAGCTCCCTACTTTGTCAGGTCTGCCAAATTCGTTGTCACTTGTCCATTCATTTTCTAACATCTAAAACATTATTGACAACTTTCCTCAGCTGTCATTTCCACTGCAGCTTTGGATTCGTGCACTTTTTATTCTGAGTTCTAGCCATGGTTCTGCTGGTCACGTCTGGGAGTTTTCAGAGCCCACCCCACATCCTCTTTACTAGCTGTGGAGTCTGCAGTTGTTGGGGTTTCATAATGTGTTCTCTGATTGGGTCAGCTCATAACAGCCTAGGACATGTTAGCTCCATGGTTCGCTACGTGGCTGGCCTCGCTCAAAGGAGTACGTACTTTTTGTCACAGGCTTACTGTAGCCAAAAGCCTATGTGCCATATTGAATACTTCTCCCAATCTCATCCTGGTTAAATTCCCCCTTTCAGGTGGCTGGTTAGCTCAGTTGGTTAGAGTGTGGTGCTGGTAGCACCAAGGTTGTGGGTTCAATCCCCACATGGGCCACTGTGAGCTGTGCCCTCCTTAAAAAAAAAAAAAAATTTCCCCCTTCCATCATAATAATCCACACACAAAAATAATAATCCGGAAGGAGACATTACTGAGAGTGAAGCAGGGAGGTGACCTGCATCCCCAATTCAGACATATATGTTCTTTCAGTTCTCATTTGATATTTTCTTCTTGTGAGTACATATGATTTATCACACATACCTGCCCCTATGAGCACTGGAAATGCCGACGACTGTAACTGATAGCTCCTGACATCTTGACTTCTGGGATAATTGCTAAATATGTAGCAATCTTCCTAAAAGTTTTGCATCAATTGATAAAATAAATATTGGAATTACAAAGGCTTTAACTCAGATAGGGTAAAGGTAACCGACCCCAGCTCTAACTCTTGAACTATGCCATTAATTACAAAGAAAGCCGTATGAATATTTTAGCTACAAGATTTTTAAAAGAATGTGGATTGTCATCAGATGCTTCATATGCACATAATGTTAGAATGTTGTAAAAGGAACAAATATATGGTGATGGAAGGAGAACTGACTCTGGGTGGTGAACACACAATGGGATTTATAGATGATGTACTACAGAATTGTACACCTGAAATCTATGTAACTTTACTAGCAATTGTCACCCCAATAAACTTTAATTAAAAAAAAAAGAATGTTGTAAAAGGGACACTAATGGAAAGTAAACACTGGCTAAGGCAGATTTTATTCTACATCTCTGCCTCCTTGAATTGAGAGCTTTGCAACTTTTATCTCAATCTAAGTTTCCTGACATTTTCTCTTATTTAACCAAGTAATCGTGGTCAGCCATATAACCAGGGATGATATTCAAATATGTTCAAATGATATGAGGCAGACTCTGAGCCATTAAAGGATGGTCCCCAAGCTTCCTGCTGTGCTAAACATTCATCCTTACTTGGCAGATTGTGATGATATTCATCCAGTAAGTCCTGGTGGGGCGTCTAGGATAGGTGGGGCAAGAGGAGAACTTAGGTGGCTTGGGGCAATAGCTATTTACTACTTGGCTTAGAATTATTTCAGTATTTTATCAACTGGTATGACTGCACTAGTCCATACTGTCTCCATATAACCTTCTTGAGGTTGTTGCTCATCTGTAAAATGGTGATGATATCCACTCTGCCTGCCTCGCAGAGTTGTTGAATTCTGTACGTAAATATTCTTTGAGCACAGTAAAGCCCTGTATAACCGAAATAAGAGATTAGAGTTTGTTTTGTAGGTAAATGTGCTTCCTGTTGGGGAGGTAAGGAGATGTCCCAGCTAGTGGGGGTTCACAAAGAATGACTCTAATGTAAGAGTACCCCGTATTCCATCAAAACTGAGAATTGATATTGGATGATGGGGTTGTTGGCCTACCAGAGGACAGCTTTCAACTACTGGCGCCTGAGAATGGGGCACCCTCATGAAGCTCTGGGAAGAGGGGAGTGGGAAACCCCTCAGGGGCTATTTTCCATTACTGTTCTTCACCTGCTCCCCAAAAGCATGCTTTGGGGGTGAGTGGACAAGGGATGGAAAGAGGAAGAAAACTGTTTCAACTCTGACCCATCAGGGAGTCAATTGTTTTCTGGAAAAGGGAATATAATTAAAAGTGTGTGGTTCATAATAGGTACTCTGTATATATTTGACAATTAATGCTGCAGCAATGCTAAGAGCAGATTGCAGGATTACATAAAATAGAACATAGCACTCAGATTAGAGACAAGCAGAAGGCAACTAAATGATTAAAATGGAAGAGAAGCCATTGTTTTGGAGTAGGTAGTTAATGGCCGGCATGTTTCAGAGCATATAGCAATAAAGAGATGTCTTTATTATCTTTTTATTCATTTGATACAAAATTCTATGATACCTTATCATTGTAAATGATGATTTTCTTCTCTTACATGGTACTGCCATCACCTCATCCTTCTAAAATACTTTTATAGCAATATTTAGTTAAATCAATATGCATTGTTTTTCATAATATGTCTATATAAATATTGTTTTCCTTGAACCAGGCAAGGTTACTATAATTTTTTCCTTTATTGCACAATCTATTTTTGAAATTAGTAAGTGCCTTTCTCGCAATTTTTAGGCTTTTTTAGATATATATTATGGTTAATTTTCCAATATCTCCCAACAACCTCTCAGTTTTCCATGAGGTCAGTCTTATCAGTTAACCTATCAGTTTCTTTTTTAAATTTATTTTTAAATTAAATTTAAGGTGACTGGTTAATAAAACTATATAGGTTTCAAGTGTATAAATTCTGTGGTATATTGCGTTGTGTGTTCACCACGCAAAATCAAATCTCCTTCCATCACCATATATTTGACCCTCTTTACCGTTTTCTACCGCCCCCTTCCCCCTTTTTCCTCTGGTAACCACTATACTTACTGTTGTCTGTGTCTATGAGTTTTTGTTTGTCTTGTTCATTTGTTGCTTTCAGTTTTATATCCTATATATGAGTAAAATCATATGGTTCTTTACTTTTCCCATCAGTTTTATTTCACTTAATATGATATTCTCAAGATTCTTCCATGTTGTTGCAAAATGACAGTACTTCATCTTTTCTTATGGCTGAATAGTATTCCATTGTGTATATACACCACATTTTCTTTATCCAATCATCTATCAAAGGACACTTTGGTGGTTTCCATGTCTTGGACACCATAAATAATGCTACAATGAACATCGGAGCACACATGTCTTTACAGATAAATGTTTTCAGATTTTTTGGGTGGATACCCAGAAGAGGGATTGCTGGGTCATATGGTAATTCTATTCGTAATTTTTTGAGAAACCTCAATACTGTTTTCATAGTAGCTGTACCAATTTACATTCCCACCAGCGTCCCTACATGAGGGTTCCTTTGTCCCCACAATCTCTCCAATATTTGTTATTACTTATCTTGTTGATAGGAGCCATTCTAACAATTGTGAGGTGGTGGCTCATTGAGGTTTTGATTTGCATTTCCCTAATAGCTAGTGAAGTTAAGCGTCTTTTCATATATCTATTGGCTGTTTGCATGTCTTCTTTGGAGAATTGTCTGTTCAGGTCCTTTGCCCATTTTTCAATCGGATTGTTTTATTGTTGTTGTTGTTGAGTTGTATGAGTTCTTTATATATTTTGGATACTAGTCCATTATCAGAGGTGTTTTTTGCAAATATCTTCTATTCATTTAGTTGCCTCTTTGTTTTGTTGATGGTTTCTTTTGCTATGCAGAAGTTTTTAGTTTGATATAGTCCCATTTATTTATTCTTGCTTTTACTTCCCTTGCCTTTGAGGTCAAATTCATAAAATCCTCTCTAAGACCAAGGTTCATCAATTTAGTATCTATGTTTCTTCACTGCAATTTATTGTTTCAGTTCTTATATTTAGGTCTTTGATCCATTTTGAATTAATTTTTGTGTATGGTGACAAATAACAATCTAGTTTGATTCTTTTGCATGTGGCTTTATAATTTTCCCACCACCATTTATTGAAGAGCTTTTGTTTTCTCTATTATATGTTCTTGGCTCCTTTGTCAAAAATTATTTGCCCATATATGTGGGTTTATTCCTAAATTCCCAGTTATGTTCCATTGGTCTGTGTGTCTGTTTTTCTGCCAATACCATGCTATTTTGATTATTGTTCTTTGTAGTATAATTTGAAGTCAGGGAGTGTGATACCTCTGGCTTTGTTCTTTTTCTCTTAGTATTACTTTGGATATTAGGGGTCTTTTGTGGTACCATACAAATATGATTTTTTAAATTCTATTTCTTTAAAAAATGACAGAATTTTGATGGGGATTGCATTAAATCTGTATATTGCTTTGGGTCATGTGGCCATTTTAACTATGCTGATTTTTCCAATCCATGAACACAGAATATCTTTCCATTTCTTCGTGACTTCAATTTCTTTTAATGATGTCTCATAGTTTTCAGTATATAGGTCCTTCACATCCTTTGTTAAGTTTATTTCTAGGTATTTTACTGTATTTGTTGCAATTGCAAAATGATTATTATTTTTTCATTTCTTTTTCTGAAATTTTATTATTAGTATGTAGGAACGCAATGGATTTTTGTACATTGATTTTGTATCCTGCAACTTTACTGTATTTATTTGTTGTTCCTAATAGTCTTTTTGGTGGACTCTTTAGGATTTTCCATATAAAGAATCGTGTCATCTGTAAAAAGTGACCATTTTACTTCCTCATTCCCAATTTAGATGCCTTTTATTTCTTTCTCTTGCTTTGTTGCTCTGTCTAGGACTTCCAACACTATGTTGAATAACAGTGGTGAGAATGGGCATCCTTGTCTTGTTCCTGATCTTACAGTAAAAGTTTTCCATTTTTCACCATGGAGTATGTTATTAGCTGAGGGTTTGTAGTATATGGCCTTTATTATGTTGCGATACTTTCTTTCTATACCCATTTTATTGAATGTTTTAATCATAAATGGATGTTATATCTTGTCAAATGCTTTTCTGCGTCTATTGATATGATCATATGATTTTCATCCTTAGTTTTGTTTATGTGGTGTATCACAGTGATGGATTTGCATATGTTGAACCTCCTTGCACCCCTGAAATGAACCCCAATTGATCATGATGTATAATCTTTTTAATGCATTGTTGTATTTGATTTGCTAATGTTTTGTTTAGGATTTTTGCATCTGTATTTATCAGAGATATTGGTCTTTTTTCTTTTTTGTGTGTTATTCTTGCCAGGTTTTGGTATCAGGGTAATGTTGGCCTCATAAAGTAAGTTAGGAAGTATTGCCTCTAATTCAACTTTTTGGAGGAGTTTGAAAAGAATAGGTATTAAATTATCTTTGAATGTCTGATAGAATTCACTAGGGAAGAATCTGGTCCTGGACTTTTACTTTTGGGGAGGTTTTTGATGATTGTTTCAATTTCCTTACTGTCTATTTAGGTTTTCCAATTCTTCTTGATTCAGTCTTGGAAGGTTATGTATTTCTAAGAACTTGTCCATTTCTTCTAGGTTATTAAATTTGGCGCCATATAGTCTTTCATAGTATTCTTGTTTGATGCTTTGTATTTCTGCAGTGTCTGTCATAACTTCTACTCTTTCATTTCTGATTTTGTTTGAGTCTTTTCTCTTTTTTCTTTAGTGAGTCTAGCTGGGGCTTTGTCAATTTTATTAACCTTTTCAAAGAACCAGCTGTTTGTTGAATTAATAGTTTTCTATTGCCTTTTCATTCTCCATTACATTTAATTCTGCTTTAATTTTTATTCCTTCCCCTGCTGATTTTGGGCTTTGTTTGTTTTTCTTTTTCTAGTTTTTAAAGATGTAATATTAGGTTATTTGTTTAGGATTTTTCTTGTTTCTTGAGGTAGGCCTGTAATGATATAAACTTCCCCCTTATTGCCACTTTTGCTGCATCCCAAAATTTTTGATATGTTGTGTTGTCATTCTCATTTGTCCCTATGTATCTTTTGATCTCTTCTTTTATTTCTTCTTTGACCCAGTCACCCTTTATTACCATGTTGTTTAATCCCCACATATTTGTGGTTTTACCCATTTTCTTTTCGCAGTTGATTTTCAAAGCATTATGGTCAGAGGATATGGTTGGGATGATTTCAGTCTTCTTAAATTTGTTGAGGCTAGTTTTGTGTCCCAACATATGGTCTATTCTTGAGAATGTCTTATATGCACTATAGCAGAATGTATAGTCTGGTGCTCTTGGATGAAAGGCTCTGTAAATGTTGATTATGTCCATTTGGTCTAATGTGTCATTTAAAGCTGATATTTCTTTATTGATTTTCTGTTTGGACGATCTATCCATAGCTGTCAATGGGGTATTTATGTCCCCCACTATAATTATGTTTATGGCTGGTAATTATTCTCTTTCAATAGTTTGAATATTTAATTCCACTCCCTTCTAGCTTGTAGAGTTTCTGCTGAAAAATCCGATGATAATCTAATGGGATTTCTTTTATACGTTACTGTCTTCTTTTCTCTGGCTGCCTTTCTTTGTCATTAATTTTTAACAATTTTAATATAATGTGCCTTGGAGAAGGCCTTTTGGGCTGTATCTCTGCACAAGTAACCCGTGTGTCAAGGTTTACCAGACTTAACAATTAAAAATACAAGATGCCTAGTTACATGTAAATTATTAGTAATTGCCTATGCAATGTACACTGAGATAAAAGAAAAATATTGCATAGAACATACTTAAAAATTATTTATCTGAAATATCAAGTATCTGAGTTACATGCTTCTTTATATTTCCATGATGATTTGGCTCTCCTTAATGAATCCTTGTTTTGTAGAATTTGCTTATAAAATTCCTTACAGTAACAGTCTAAGTTCCATTGCATTGTAACATAGCTTCTACAATGGTCACATTCAACTCATTTCATTCTTTTGTCTATTGAACATCCATTAGTGAGCAAACACACTCAACATTAGTGTTATGGTGAGTACAGGCTCAGTTACTGAGCATGTGCTGGTATATAAAGTTAACAACTCTGAGGATTGCTCTTCAAATTTGATTTGTTGAAACACATAATACCATCTTTCACGGTATAAGTTGTTTTTGCATTCTTCAGGATTGCATTGCACCTTTTGATCAATGAATTTTAAAAATATACACTGAGCCCCACTTGCCGTCTGCGGTCCAGATTGTGACTGTGACCCCGGGCCTGTGCATTCCCAGGCTGTTCATAGCATGTGAAGGCAGAAACTCTCCTGATGTCTTCCAGTAATGACCATGTTTTTATCCCAGTATCACAAAGAAACACCAATGGTCTCCCTGGGATGACCTCCAATGACCTGTAGACATTTACTGAAGGAGCCGTGTTAAGTTTTCATAATATCTGCTGTCGAATAAAAGTGAAGAGTGGCTTTCTATTTGGTTGAAAAACAGTTGAGAAAGAAATACTAATGAATATTAATGGAATCAGAAGACCTGGCCTCAAGGCCATTCTGAAACCCACAGGCGGAGGCAAATCGCTGTTAGATGTCTTAGCTGCAAGGAAAGATCCACAGGGATTATCTGGAGATGTTTTGATAAATGGAGCGCCTCAATCTGCCAATTTCAAATGTAACTCAGGTTACGTGGTACAAGATGATGTCGCGATGAGAACTCTGACAGTGAGAGAAAATATACAGTTCTCAGCAGCTCTTTGGCTTCCAACAACTATGATGAATCATGAAAACAAAACAGATAAACATGGTCGTTCAAGAGTTAGGTCTGGCTAAAGTGGAGGATTCCAAGGTTGGAGCTCAGTTTATCCTTGGTGTGTCTGGAGGAGAAAGAAAAAGGACTAGTATTGGAATGGAACTTTTTACTGATACATCCATCTTGTGCTGAAATGAGCCTACAACCAGCTTTGACTTGAGCTTAGCAAATGTTGTCCTTTTGGTCCTGAAGAAGATGTCTAAACACGGATGAACCATCATCTGCTCCATTCATAACCCTCATTTTTCCATCTTCAAGTTGTTTGATAGCCTCACCTTGTTGGCCTCAGGAAGAGTACTGTTCCATGCATGGCCTTGCCCAGGAGGCCTTGGGGTACTTTGCATCAGCTGGTCACCACTGTGAGCCCTATAATAACCCTGCAGACTTCCTGGATATCATTAATGAAGACTTCTCTGCTGTGATATTAAACAGAGAGAATGAAGATGAGGAAGCCAACGAGATGGAAGAGCCTTCAAAGAGAGGTAAGCCACTCAGAAAAATTAGCATTTATGTCAACTCCACCTTCTTCAGAGAAATGAAATTTGACTTAGATCAACTCTCAAGAGTTCAGAAAAAGAAGAAGAGTGTAGCCTTTAAGATCACCTATGCCACCTCCTTTTGCCATCAACTCAAATGGATTTCCAAGTGTTCATTCAAAAACCTAGTAGATGATCACCAGTCCTCTATAGCTCAGATAATTGTAACAGTCTTCCTGGGACTGGTTATAGGTGCCTTTTCCTATTATCTAAAAAGTGACCCTCCCTTCAGTAATCCAGAATAGAGGTGGGGTGCTCTTCTCCTGACGACCAACCAGTGTTTCAGCAATATATCATCCATGGAGCTCTTTGTGGTCAAGAAGAAGCTCTTTATCCATGGATATATCAATGGATACTACAGAGTTCTCATCTTATTTCTTTGGAAAACTGTTGTTTGATTTACTACACATGAGGATGTTACCAAGTATTATATTTACTTGTATACTATGCTTCTTGTCAGGATTGAAAACAGTGGTAGAGGCCTTCTTCATTGTGATGTTTACTCTTAGGATGGTGGCTTATTTGGCCACTTTTATGGCACTGGCCATAACAGCAGGTCAGAGTATGGTATCCATAGCAACACTTTCCATGACCATCTATTTTGTGTTTATGATGATATTTTCAGGGCTGTTGGTCAATCTCAGAACCATTGTGCCTTGGCTTTCAGCATACCTTGATATGGCTATGCGGCTTTGCACATCATGTATTTTTGGGACAGAACTTTTGCCCAGGACTAAGTATAACAGCAAACAATACTTGTAGTTTTGTAATATGTACTGGCCAAGAATTCTTGATAAACCAGGGCATCGACCTCTCACCTTAGGGCCTGCGGAAGAATCATGTAGCCTTGGCATGCATGACTATTATCTTCCTGACAATTGCCTACCTAAAATTTTTATTTCTAAAAAACTTGTCTTAAATTTTTCTATAATTTACATGATTTATCTACACATTTAAAAGGGAGCACCTTGATTCACATTTGAAAAAAAATGATGTGCACTGACAGAAAAAGAGCGTTGTCATCAACTTTTATTCCCTTCTTTTTCAATATACCTTATGAAAATTTCACTTGCTCCCATGTTGAAACAGTACTTAGTAATACCATGTAGAACAAAATTCTTTAAAGGATGAAACCATTTCAAAAGATAATCACTGCAAGTGGCGTAATAATTATCCACTTCAAGTAAGAATTTCTTTACCTGTTCATAGATAATATTGTTCCTTTTAAGAACAGCCTTGACACTTAAAGGGATAAACATTTTGCCAATATTTTCTTTAATGTATTCAACAAATTCCTTTAAGCAATGGAGTTCTATAATAAAGCTGTTGGCTCTTTCAACATGCATAATCCTATTGCTAAAGAGATATTGAAAATTATGAACAAGAAATAAGTAGGCTTCACTCAGTGGATTATTGGATCCTTTTCTTCAGCATTTAACTATTATTTCAGAGCTTCAAATAAAGCTACATTCTCACAACTGCCTTTGTAAAGAGAGGCAATGGGATTTTGAATACTAGACAACTGAAGAACACCACGGAATGGCAACTGTGTCAGGGGTATACAAGACCACCCCACACTCAGGAACTTGCTAAAAGAACTCATGGGACTCAGTACATAGTTGTATTTATTACTAAATCTTATTACAGTGATATAGTAAGGATACATAGCCAGAGTATAAGGGGAAAAGATTCCAGTGTAGTGTGGAAGAATCAATGTGCAGGCTTCCTTATGCTCTCCTACTCCCCTGGGGATCACACATTCTGCACTCTTCCCCTTAGCAACACGTATGGCAACATTTCTGCCAAGGCTGAGTAATATTCCATTGTACATACCCTGTTTCCCCAAAAATAGCTCTAATGCACTGGACAATCAGCTCTAATGCATCTTTTGGAGCAAAAATTAATATAAGACTAGGTTTTATATATTATATTATATAACAACATATTATATAATATAATATGTTATATATTATAAGACCGAGTCTTATATTATATTATATGTATTATATAAGACCCAGTCTTATATTATAGTAAAATAAGACAGGATCTTATATTAATTTTTGCTCCAAAAGATGCATTAGAGCTGATTGTTCAGCTAGGTCTTATTTTCGGGGAAACATGGTACTACTTCTTCTTTATCCATTTATCTATTCAGAAACACCTGGTTTGCCTTCATATTGTGGCTCATGTAAATAATGTTGCAATGAACATATGGATGAGCATGTCCGCTCGAAGTAACATTTTAGGTTTTTTCAGATAAATATCCAGACATGGGATTACCAGGTCCTTCTTTTCCTTTTGTTGTAGTCTTTGTTTTAAAATCAATTTTGTCTGGTATAAGTATTGCAACCCCAGTGTTTTTTGTTGTTTGTTTCCATTTTCATTAAATATCTTTTTCCATCTCTGTGTGTGTCTTTTGATCCGAAGTGATTCTCATATAGGCAGTATATGTAAGGGTCTTGTTTTCTTATCCATTCGGCCACCCTCTGTCTTTTGATTGGAGCATTTAATCCACTCACATTTAAAGTAATTGTTGATAGATATGTAGTTATTGCCATTTTGTTATTCATATTTTTTATTTTTTCCCCTTTGTCTTAAAAAAGTCCTTTTAACGTTTCTTGTAATACTGGTTTGGTGGTGATAAACTAATTTAGCTTTTCATTGTCTGGGAAGCTCTTTATCTGTCCTTCGATTCTAAATGATAGCTTTGCTGTGTAGAGTAATATTGGTTGTAGGTCTTTTCTTTTCATAACTCTGAATATTTTCTGCCAGTCCCTTCTGGCCTGCAAAGTTTCTGTTGAGAAATCAGCTGATAGTATTATGGAAGCTCCCTTTTAAGGTAACTGTTTTTCTCTTGCTGCTTTTAAGATTCTCTCTTTGTCTTTAATCTTTGACTTTTTAAAAATTTAAAACAATTTTTTTTAAGTGTGTTTTTCCAGGACCCATTAGCTCCAAGTCAAGTAGTTGTTTCAATCTAGTTGTGGAGGACACAGCTCACACTGGTCCATGTGGGGATGGAACCAGCAACCCTGGTGTTGCGAGCATCGTGCTCGAACCAACTGAGCTAACCAGCCGCCCCCAATCTTTGAAATTTTAATTATATATGCTTTGGTGTGGGCCTGTTTGGGTTCATCTTGTTTGGGACGCTCTGTGCTTTCTGGGCTTGTATATCTATTTCTTCCACCAGGTTAGGGGAAGTTTTTGGTCATTATTTCTTCAAATAGGTTTTCAATCCCTTGCTCACTCTCTTCTCCTTCTGGTACCCCTATAATGTGAATGTTGGTACACTTGATGTTGTCCCAGAGGCCGTTTAAAGTGTTCTCATTTCAAAGCTGGCCACTGGGGGCGCCCACCCCAGGGCTATCTGGGAGGGGACTCATTGTAGATCAAGTTCAGCTGCAGCCAGTGCCCCATCCGGGGCCACCTGGTAGGAGCCACAAAGAAATACACAGATGGCTACTCCCTGTGCTGTGCTCAAAAGTGCCTTGAGAGGACAAGCTGCCAACCAAGACCGGCTGCCTCTAGTGCCAGGCTTAGGGCTGCTCAGCCAGAGGTACAGGACAGTCTCAAGCTAGATGCTGCTTGTCTGGGATTCAAAAACCTTTGAGAGACTCTACGAGAGTCTGCAGCATGAGCCAAGGCAAGCAGTTTGTATGAAAAAGCCACTGGAAGCAGCTTGGGTGTGCTCCAAAATTAGGCGTGGTGGGACATGGTCTTGAATCACCAGGGTATGGGAACAAATGGCATTAGCCAGCTTGACGGAGATCAGATATGGCATCTGCCTGCATCTGCACTCAGAAAAGGGGAGGGCTCCAAAACATATAATGGCTTCGGTCAGCTCCTCCATCCAGGAGAAAGCTGCCTCTCCAGCCCCTGTCCTGAAGCCAGACAACTCAGTTCCCCACCATGTGCTCCTGCTGCCTCTGCAGCTGCTGCCCCAGTGCTGGAGCGCAGAGCCAGTAATTCTGTTGGTGAGTAAGTCCTTGCCTGGTCTTCTCTTTAAGAGGAGCACCTGGGAGTGCGGTTGCCCTAGTCTCACTCAGCCACAATCTCCACTGGTTATCATGGCCAGAAATTATGCGGACTTCTCTCCCCAGCACTGGGACCCTGGCTGGGGAGGGCTTGGGACCCCTCACTCCTCCAGGGGTGACTCTGCAGCCAAGATATCCCTCCCAATTTTTAATGGTCACGTGTGTGTGGAACCAGCCCATTCCAGGTCTCTGCCGCTCTTACCGGTCTCGAGGTGGCTTCTTCTACACATCCTTAGTTGTAGGGCCTTCAGTTCAGCAAGATTTTAGGCGATTCTCAATGATGGTTGTTTTGTAGTTTAGCTGTAATTTTGATGTGGTCATGCAAGAAAGTAAGCACGGCGTTTACCTACTGCGCCATCTTCACCAGAAATCGAGAATTTTTTGAGTTTGTTTGAGTCAAAACTGATGACAATTGCCAGGAAGCAAGATCTCAAATTCTATGAAGAATGACAGTTTTGCAGTTTTTTTATGCATTTACAATTAAGTAGAGAATATAAGGAAGACTACATGAAAGTGAAGATTGGATTACAGTATGGTTAATGAGATTATGTGCTCTCTTGAGGGGTAGTTAGCTTATTTCAAAGGTGTGTTAAACAAGATGCAGAAAAACAGTGGACAGGGCTTGCTTAAGGCAAAGATAAACCTTTTACTAAAAAAGTTATGTACCTGGGTGACTATCCACCATGACCTGTCCAGTTAGGTATTTATGATCACATTACCCTGTGAGGTTACTTTCCATAGAAACTCTTTTTCACCTGCAGTCCTAACATTTTGAGGAGAGACTCTTGAAAATCTGATGAAAGGTAGACCCTGGGGACTCTCTTTTCAGGAGAATGTATACGCACACACATAAAATATATGTATTTTTGTTCCCCTCAAACTGTTCATGGACTCAAGATTAAGAATTCACAGTTGTTCCCTTGAGATCACTGCCAGAGCTAACTTTTGATGGCCTTGCCATGTTCTCTGTGGGGTTGAGGGTAGGGAGTTTTCATGTCTCCTTTTGATAAGTCTGAAGAGCACAGATTTTCATTTCTGAATCAGGGCTTCCAGGATCTTCAGGACGTGGTCAGGAAGGTGAAACAGACTTGCCAGCTAATATTCACATCGTGAAAAAAGCTGAAATAGCCTTCCTCTATCGTCACTCATTCATTCATTCAAAAATTATTTACCAAATTTGTTTCAATTATCTATCGATGCATGACAAACTACCCTGAAACTTAATGACTTACAACAAGAACAATTATTTTTATCTCTCATGGTTCTGTTGGTGACTGGCTCAGCTAGATGGTTTTCTCTTACGATTTCTCATGTGGTTGTAGTCACACTGTGGCTGGGGCTGGAGTCATCTTGAACATTTAGTGTCATGTTTACCCATTGATATTAACAGAACCTCAGCTGGAGTTGCCAGCCGGAACCCCTGTATGTGGCCCAGGCTTCCTTACAGCAGGGGGGCTAGGTGAAGAGGGTAAATAACCAAAGAGAGAGAAAGCAGGGTTCTATTACCTTTTGAGACAGCCTTGGGAGATACATGACACTCCTTGATGGCAGAAAAATTAAATAATATGCAGACATGTTTTAAAACCATCACATAGCTTTTCTGCATGCCAACCACTGGACAAGGCACTTGGGACAGAGTGGCGAGTGATACAAACCCTGCCCTTATGGTACCTGTGGTCTAGTGGTGGAGAGAAACACTAATAGAATTACAGATATATACACAATTATAAACTTTGATGGAGCGTAGAAGGTGAGTACAGAGAGCCATGAGAAACGATATCATACATTTATGTGACCTGGACCAGGGACACAAGGGAGAATTCTCTGAAGAAGAGACATCAAACTGCTAGCACATTGTTGTTTAGGTCTCAAAATAGATCTCACATCTGTCCACTCCTCTCCGCTTCCACTGTCTCAACAGCCACCAGCATCTCTCACCCAGATCATTGCCCCAGCCTCCTAAGGACTCCCATTTTCTACTCTTATCCTTCACAGTCCCTTTTCACAGCAGCCAGAGTGATTAAAAAAATAGATCAGGTTGCATGTTTGCATGGTTTTATTGAGTTATAGTTGACATACAATAACCTGCACATTTTTAAGTGTATAATTTGATACTTTTTGATATATGGATACATCCAGGAAGTCATCATAAGCCAAGATGATGAACATATCACACCCCAAATTTTCTTCATGACCCTTTGCAATCCACCCCTCCCTCCCTTCTCCACCTTCCACTCCCAGGTGACCACTAATCTGCTTTTTGTCACTGTAGACTAGTTTGCATTTTCTAGAATTTTATATAAATTCAATCATTTAATATGTACTATCTTTGTTATGGTTTAATGATTTCATTCTGTTATCAATAGTTTCTTCCTTTTTAGTGCTGAGTAATGGTCCTGTAGATGGACATACTATAATTTATCCATTTGGGTTATTTCCGTTTTTCAGCTATTACACATAAAGCTGCTATAGCATTCATGTCGAAATCTTTGTGTGGGCATATGCTTTCATTTCTCTTGAGTAAATTGCCTGAGATTGAAATGGCTGGGTCATGTGGTTTGTTTAAGTTTAACTTTTTAAGAAATTGTGAAATATTTTCCAAAACAGTTGTACTACGTTACATTTCCACTTGAAGAGTCTAAGTTTTTCATTTACTCTACATCCTCTTTGACACTAAGTGTGATCATTCTTTTTTGAGTCTAGCCTTTCTAATAGATGTGTAGTGATGCCTCACTCTGGCTTTGTTTTGTATCGCCCTGATTACTAATGATGCTGAGTATCTTTTCATGTGCTTATTGTCAAGCTCACACATACCCAAGACAAAGCCAAGGCATGGATGATTTGACTTGCAAAGATACAACAAGCCACTTTTTTTTTTTTTTTTTTTTTTTTTTTTTTTTTTAACAAGCCACTTTTTGATTTAGACAATTTATGTAGACAGTGAATAGGAGAGTAAGCCGAAGGTGCCAGCTGCCAGCTGCCCATGGTCCTTGCCCCATACAGCAAAAGGGATGATACTGCGACAAAAGGGGCCAGAGACAGCAGTCTGAGATGTGGGAAACCCCAGCGCTAAGGAGTCAGTTCTAGACTACTGCTAAGGGGTTTTTAGGTTCTGCAGCTCAGTTCTGAGGGGGGTAAGGCAGAAAGCCCATATCTGATCCGAGCCCAGGAGGAGATGCGAGACTGTCTCATGACAACCTCCCAGGGGAGAGTGTCTTAGCTCCTCAGAAACCTCCCCTCCACTCCTATTGTGGGAGTATTACGGTAGGTAGAAAGAATAGGGCTGCAGGGAGAGAGGGCAAAGGAAGGGAAGGAAACAAAGGGAGGAGATGAGATCATTCTTAAGATGCAGCTATGACGTATTATAATAGATTCATAATACTGTTCACATCGCGGGCAGAGAAAAATCTCTACCCCATGTGTCACCATGACAGTTCCGACAAAGCCTAAATAAGAACAAGGGAATCTCACCTCCCAATGGGAAGGAATGGTCAGTGGGGACCCACCCTGGGAATGTCTGTGACTCTACCCCTAGAACTTGAATATTTCGCACCCTCATTCGAACAAAATCCTAAGCCTCTGTTCTTCCATGCAGTTGCCCTCCTCCTGGCCTGCCCATGCCCGTTATTTTGAGTGTACTCTTGTTCTTTCCTTTAATATATCCACTCCTCTCTTGGCTTTGTTTGCATTGCTTATTCCTACATCCTGGAATTCCTTCCTGCGGCAATACAAGAACCCTTGTTTTCCGGTGACAGGAGGATCACGAGTCATTATGCCAAGATTCAGATAGGCTGTGGTTCAAACCTTTGCCTGTGGGCTTCAGGGTGCCATGACAAATTCTACCACAACACCTAGTTACCATTTATGTATCTTCTTTGATGAAGTGTCTGCTCAAACCTTTGCCCAGTTTTAAAATTGCATTGTCTTATTGACCGTTTTATATTCTGTCTGTTTTATAGTTCATGTGTAAGAATTTTGTTGAATGTTATGTTTTGCAGATAATTTCTCCCAATTGGTGCCTTATCTTTACTTTCTGCATGGTATCTTTTGGACAGTTAAGGTTTTAAATTTTGATGAAGTTTAGTTTATCTTTTTTTTTTTTTATGACTAGTGTTTTTTGTGACATACCTAAAAAAAAAAAAAAAAAAATCTATGCTAAAATCTACCCCTGCCCTTTCTCTTAGAATTTATCTGCCCTTATCCTTTTTCCTTAAAAATTATTCCTTATTAAGTGAAAATGGGTAGTGATATATACCAACGGCAATGTTGAAGCTTTTTCAGAAATAGATAGTAACAACCCATGAATATTTTTAAAAGGTAAATAATGAAGTAATGTAGGTAAAATATTATTCCTCTTAGAAAATATAACTGACTCAACACAATATGACAAGATATTTCTCAGAGGTTTCTGCTTTCCTTTTACCCCAGCCCGGGGAGTTGAGATGCTAGACAGTTCCTGCCAGGAAGAATCCGAAGTACAAGGACGGGTGCTCTGCTTTCTCCTCCCCAGTCTCCCAGCCTGTTGTATTCGGTAGTCTTCTTAGACTTCCATGAGTACTGAGGTGTTTGCAGGGAGATGCTGACACACCACAGCTGATTCCTCACACTGCAAGTCTGAAGACACAAGCAGGAATTTCTTCTGGCTCCGGCATCATACTGAGTACATGATGATGTGGGAGATGAGTCAGGCCAGGAAAAGCCAGGCCCTATAGAGAAGTAACCCTGACAATTCAACCCTAGACTTGGGAATGGCGGGGGGAGAGGGCAGTCCAACGTCTGGTTTATCAGTTTTTTGGAGCAATCCTCCTACTTCCTTTACTCTGAGTAGCAACCCACTCTAAGATCATTGTCAAGGACAAAGTTCCTGGAATCTAGAAACCTTAGGCACAAAGCACATTTTTCTCCCAATTCTTTGTCATTCATTGTAGGGATCTAGGTCTGCTTTCATCCTTATTCCTAAGAGAATGTATTATTTTAGAGTTGTTCAGGGACTTTGGGAAACCATGAGCTCATCCTTTCATTTTACAGATGAGGTCATTGAAGGTCAGAGAGAGGAGGGTCTTGCTCAGTGTCAGTAATGTCGGCAATAATGGAACACAGGCGATATTGCTGCTTTGCCCCCCTTCTTCCTGCAGGTAGTCAGAGCATAGTGTATCAGTGAGCACATGTCACAGATTTTCTGTAATAGTTTCATTTCAAATATTCTATCTTGCAATCAGACAACACTGTTAAATTGCTAGAACCTTAGACCCACAATATGATGCCTGACGTACAGTCACTAAGGCTTTATTAGTTCAGTTCTAACAACAGTCATTGTTTCAAAAGAAAAAAAAATGGGTATTTTCTATCCTATTCTGAGTTATCTAGTCTTTTTCCCAAAGGACAAATGAAAAATGGGTTTAAAAGTGGGGAGGAGACAGAGCACCTGCCAAAATCTCAAAGGGGTGAGGTAGTGTTACCGCTGGCAGAAAGAACAGGGCCGCAGGAAGAGAAGGGGCAGGAAGGGAAGGAGAAAGTATGGGAAACAAAGCAAGGAAGAGGTAGATCATTCTCAAGAAAAAGTGCAGCTTCAGCTAATTGTAATAGATTATAATACTATAAACATTGTGGACAGGGAAAAATTTTCACCCCGTGTTCCATGACAGTTCCGACAAGGGCCAAGTAAAAACAGGGGAATCCCACCTTGTCACAGGAAGGAGTGGTCAGCAAGGGACCCGCCTTGGGAACGCCTATAGTACCACCACTAAAACTTGAATATTTCGCATAATATCCTAAGCCTCTTTGTTCTCAGGTGGAGTGGCTCTTCTTCTAGACCTGCCCACTCCCACACCATCTTGAGAGTGTACAGTCCTATATCATTTCTTTTCATAAATCCACTGCTGGCTTGGCTTTGTTCACGTGGCTTGTTCGTATGTTCTAGTATGCCCTCCTGTGAGACGATGCAACTCTTGTTCTTGGGTAACATTAGGAGAGCAGGAAAACACATTTTAATTATTTTGTAAGGGAAAAGGATTCTAAAGCAGGACAGTGGGACTACAGAAAGTCCATATATAAGTCAGAGATTTCAAAAGTGGTACCAGTTACCTCTTCTGTAATACTTCTCACCCACCCCAAGCAAGTAGAAAAGGTTCAAGTCCCTTATAAACTGCAGGTCCCACTGTATATAATCATTAGACCCATCGCTTGTACAACAGCTTGAATAGATAAAATGGGGAGCTCCATGTCTTTTTCACCTTAGTGTGAGGTATTCTGGCCTTATGCCAAAGGACAGTTGAGAGCCAGTTTTATTGGGAAGAAGCGAGTAGACCAAGATACTATAGAGCACTTGTGAGGAGAGTGAGAAAACATGATAAGCAGCGCTTTATGGGGAGGTGGAAGATCAAAAACACAAGCTTTCTTATTCCATAAAGAGATCCAGGGCAGTCCCTTAATAAGGTTCTGCAAAACCTAGAGATTTCCCTCCCTGCAGAAGGTGGCAGGTCCCAAAGCATAAACAATGAGGTCCCAGAGGGTCCATCCATCGTCAGGCATTTCAGAAGTGACACCAGGTACTCCCATCCTGAGGGAAGAGGAAGCACAGACTCCTGTGTACGTCAGGCCAGATCCCTGGTGACTGCACTCTCCCATGGGCATCGGCTTGGAAGGGGGGAAAGAAAAGGGGTGGGTGACTTTAAGGGTCTTTTTCACTTTAGTTATCTCTGAGGACAGATGAGAGTGAATTTTGATAGAGGAGTGGGAGACAGAACATGACGGCTCTGGCCTCCTCAAAGAGGGTAGTGAAGAATGATGCAGCATCAAAATGGGAGGTGGAGAAGCTGGAAAACAAGTAGTCAAACTTCCTCAACACCTCTGGAGCAAGCAGCAGGATAGCTCCTAGATCCTAGAGATGCCCTCTACTGAGAACATGGCATAGCTTTCAGGTTGCAGGACGAGAGCCTGTAATTCACTCATGAATCAGATTATTTCAGAAACCCTTCCCCCCAAGAATGAGAGAAAAGTGCAGACCCCAAGAGCCTCAGCGTACATTTCTGCCAATCTATTATTCTGTCCCTTAGGAAGCAACTTACATTGCGTGGGATTAGGGAGGGAGCCGTGGTCTTCACCTTAGTGAATTCTCTGACCTCTAAGAAAAATAACAACTCGGAGTTGGGTTTGCACAGGTGAAGGAGAGAGAATAGCAAGAGAATGGACACCTGGGAAGTACCTGCTAAGAAAGTAGTAAATAGTACACCAGCAGAATGGGAGAGCAAGAGAACAAATTTCTGTATTTCATAACAAAGTCTAGAGCAAGTTGTGGGATGAAAGAATCCAGATACCCCCCGAAATGCCTCCCATAGGAGAGGATGGCATGTGCCACAGCAAGGCAGGATGAGGACACAGTACATTTCTTCTATAAGTCAGAGGTTTCTGAAGAGACATCGCCTACCTTCCCCCTAGAAAGGCGAAACAGCAGATCTGTGTAAGCCTGTTGTGAGTTTGAGCCTCTGTTTCTTATAGATTGCTTGGAGAGACATAGAGTGCTGTGTGAAATTGAGGTGGGGAGCTGAAGCTAGGTTAGTAGACGGGAGGCCAAATCCCCATCCAAAGACTGACTGGGAACCAGGAAACGTTTCCCCTGGTTCAAGCAAAAGGAGGAAAGATCAAACCAGGTACTGAATTCCAAAGTCAAATGATTCCTTTTGAAGGCATTTTCTGTGTTCTGACAGTTCATCCTGCCTATTTTTTGGTGTCAAAATGTTGTTTTTTTATAAAACAACCTGATAATACAAAGTTGCTTTGTTTTGTAAGTTTTGGTTAAAATGTTCTTACTATGTTAAATAAAAGGTTGTCAAGCTTATATTAATTCTTTTTTATAATTTTAAAATTGCACTTGTCCATGAATGAACTCTAAGTCCGAGAGCAACTAGGCTAGATCACAGTATCTTCAGTGGACTTTTAAAGTGATATCAAAAACAGGGCTGGGTGGGGGCAGGGAACACTTGACAACTTCTCCCATATCACCCCACATCTGTCCTTCCCTTTGTTGGTTGCCCTCCTGTGGCAAATGTTGTTACCCTCTCTGGGCACAGGATTGGTTTGGAAACATCTGCTGGTCCTTCGGACCTCTAGGGTGTCACCCAAGTAGACTCTCACTTCCTCCCCTCCCTTGCCACAATGAACTGTACCTCGTTTCTAAATTATTCCCCCAAACCTTCCCTATGTCACTATCCACAGTGAATATATTGAAGTAGACAGATGCTACCTAACATTTTTCTCCTTTCAGAGGGACAGTGGGCTGATAGGAGATTGAGATAAGAAGAAACAGGAACCAAGGGAAGGGGGGTGGGCACTGATTGCCCAGAAGGAATGATTTCCTGATATAGAAAGGAACCCATCCTATCCTTCCCTGTACTTGTTTCCAGGGTTTGAGGAGCCCATCCAGGGAGTGATCTACTCCCAGCTGTGCTGGCACGCAAGCCAGGCTAAGGGCACTAAGGTGCCTTCTTCAGATACCATCACTAGGAACAGGTCATACCAAGAGGTTGCTAAGTAAAGAGTTACTGGTCTGAATGTCCAATTATACAACTGTGTTTCTCCAAAGTGCCTCCTTTAAACACCCTCAGCCCTCTGCCGGCGCCTATATCTATACTCCAAACCCACACATGACACAAAATTGGACTTTCTCAGAAGACTGACTCGCACGAACACCTTCTTCACTCAGTCCCAATCTACTTCGTGAGATTGATGGAGTTCTTCAGGGAAAACTCACAATAGCGGCCCCATCCCCAAGATTTTTCTCACGAGGGATGAAATCAGGGAACACTATTCACCCCACTAACAATTTCCACCCTAATAGAGTATTCCTAACCCTATACGAGAACCTCCAAGAGCAAGGGTTCTTGACCAAGGGTCCATACATATCCTCAGGAGTTTTAAGGGCCTGGAAATAGGGCTCAATATATATATATATATATACACACACACAGGTTCCCTTCTTTTCCTCGTTAGAGCACTTTCTATTACTTTGGGTTAAAACTGATTTTTCTTTTCTTTTTTTGTATTCACCATGTTTTTAAAAATTTCTGTCCCCTATTCTTCTTTATTCAGGAAAGACCAGACAATAGAATGGCCAAAAGAGAAGGTGCCAGAGTGGGGGTAGGTCTTTATGGACCCCCCAACAGAGAGGCATAGAATCAGGAAATGGAAGGAGATAGCTTCTTTCCCTCTCTTGGTCTGTCTTTCGATGTAAAAGTGAGAGCTTGGGCCGGCCCGGTGGCTCAGGCTGTTAGAGCTCCATGCTCCTAACTCCGAAGGCTGCTGGTTCAATTCCCACATGGGCCAGTGGGCTCTCAACCACAAGGTTGCCGGTTCAATTCCTTGAGTCCCACAAGGGATGGTGGGCTCTGCTCCCTGCAACTAAGATTGAACACGGCACCTTGAGCTGAGCTGCCGCTGAGCTCCTGGATGGCTCAGCTGGTTGGAGCGCGGGCTCTGAACCACAAGGTTGCCAGTTCGATTCCTCGACTCCCGCAAGGGATGGTGGGCTGCGCTCCCTGCAACTAGCAATGGCAACTGGACCTGGAGCTGAGCTGCGCCCTCCACAGCTAAGATTGAAAGGAAAACAACTTGACTTGGAAAAAAGTCCTGAAAGTACACACAGTTCCCCAATAAAGTCCTGTTCCCCTTCCCCAATAAAATCTTAAAAAAAAAATAAAAAATAAAAGAGAGCTTGAGGCATCCACCACAAATCCCCAAATCCCCGATTCCAGACTCTTACACAACAGGCCTCAAAGTCACCCTGATCATTCCCAAGGGGAATGTCAGCACCTTCAGAGGTCTAACATTGCAACTGACACCTGGATCATTTCGTGTCCTGCCCAGACACATATCACCTAGAAAGATGAACTTAGGCCTCATTCTTGGGTGTGCGTCATCTGTAGTCCTTCCACCTCTAACACAGAGATACAAATAAGGCCATCTTGGGAAAGCTCCTGCCCTGTAAAATACTCTTAATTTAGTCCCAAGCCATCTACAAGCCAGAGAGTTGAGAAATTATACATTACCCCTCTCCTGCGATAGGGGGGGAAATCCAGCCACAGTCTTGGTCAAAACAAAAAAATCTGAAGAAGCTGTATTTTTCACCTTTGTGAGAGTTATACGACTGCCTCCCAAAGGATAACCGAGGGTTGGTTTGAATAAGGGAGGAGGAGGAGACAGAACATAAAGGTTCTGGGTGCCTAAGAGGAGATCTTAAAGAGATCCACTGCAGGGGAGTTGGGGAAGCCAGAAGACAACAACCCAAACTTCAGAGATGTCTACAGCAGCCCCTGGGGAATGCTCCAAACACAAGCTATGAGGGACACCACCCCACGGAAGGCAGGTGCCAGAGCAGAGGGGATGAGGACCCATAATCTACCCATCAGTCAGTGGTTTCAACAGTGACGCCAGTTACTCCTCTCTAAGAAAGGGGACAACATGTAGATCGCCATGAACCTCACACAACCTTCCCAATTCCCAGAGGACTCTCCCTTGGGACACAGGTTGCAAGAAAAAATAGAAACCCGTGGGTCTCTTGGCTGTGGTGCTACTTATTTGGCCACTTATCCAAAGAACTTAAAGTAGACTTTGACAGATTAGAGCTGAGTGTCTTGACACCAAGGCACTGGGCTTGAGGAAGGAGGCAGCTAATAAAATGGAAGAGAGATCATAGGGGAGGCGAAAAGAGAGCAAAAAAACAACCTTGCACATTTCTTAAAGAGCTTGAGGGCAAGTCTTGAGGAAAGATTCTAAGCCTACTCTAGGAACACAGTGTGGCCTATCCCAAAGCAGGAGTGGTGAGGACGCACAGTCCATCTGTATTTCAGAGATTTTAGAAATGCATCGATTCCCTCTCTCCATAGAAAAGGAGTGTGTAAAGCAGGGCGACATTCCTGTGGGTCAGTGCACTCTCCCTTGGGCAGTAGGCTGAATGTCAAAACGAGGAACTCTGGGTTTTTCTCACTTTGTTGTGATATACCTAGTCTCTTGCCAAAGAATACCTGACTTTTGGTTTTGATGAGGGAAGGGAACACTTGTCCTGAAGGCGCTTGTTGGCTAAAAGGAAGCCTTAAAAATGCCTCAGCATTGAAAAGGGACATGGGAAAACTAGGAAATAAACAACCACACTTCACAGAAGCTCAAGAGAAAAAGACCCCTCTGTATATGTGGCCCAAGATGCCAAGAGCAGGAGAGGGTGGCGTGTCCCAAACCAGGCAGAATGAGAACCTCCCACAAACCAGAGAATTAGCATCAGCTACCCCCTCCCGAGGCAGGGGAAGGCACATCCTTGTAGACTCAGGCCACTGTCCTTGTTTCTGCATCCTCTGGAGGAGCAGCTTGGTGAGGCAGCAACGGGGAAGGGTTCTATTTCACTTACTGTGAGTTACGTGGCCTCTTGCCAAGGATGGCTGCGAACTATGTGGACAGGGGGATTATGTAAACTGGGAGCTTGGCACTGCAGAGGAGCCTGCTATGGAGAATGCTGACAGTATCAGAAGGGGCAGAGGAGGAGCTGAAATACAACACCCAAACTTCGTAGATTCCAGGGCTCATCTCTGGAAAAGCTCCAATGTAGGCACTAGTGGTGCCAAACACAGCAAAGCGAGCAAATTCTGAAACAGATGACATGTGGACCCATCATTTGGTGTTGAAATGTCTTACCAAACTACAGGGTTGTGTGTGTGTGTGTGTGTGTGTGTGTGTGTTGTTTAATCCCCTTAATAGATACTGATTCAGGAAAAGTGGAGGAAATCACATAATTTCTCCCGCAACATATGTGAAGATACAGCAACCACTAGCCCAACAGTCTTAAAATACCCAATTAACACTTTCAGGGGAACCAGAAACTTTAGGGTTCTGAATCTTTAGCTACTACTCACATCAGTGGGCTCCCAGTCCCAGCAGAATCTCAACCAATAAGGCAGCTGTGGACCCAAATTTGGGGTAATTGAAATCAATCTCTCCCCAGTATACATGCAGAACGCCTGGGTCCCACCCAGCCTTGCTACCAACCACAGTCCAAGGGCAAGTTCGTTAGCATTATTATCCCTGCGCTTCACAGGGTATCTCATAGTTCGCTAGCAGGGAATTTAAGAGCAAGGACCTGGTTTCATTCATCTATTTCCCTTGTTTCTAGCCTATGGCATGGCATCACCGGGCTCCCAATATTGATTAAGAAATGAAGGGAGGAAGAGAGAGGAGGCAGTTGGGGAGCTGGGGGAGCAAACATGCTGATATCTAAACAACAAAAGGGAGTGAGGGTACTGCCCAGTACTTTTTCTTCTGGAAGGACTCTTTCTGACACCAGCCCTTTTTTATTTCTTGTCTTTTTCCTTCTCCCATTGACCAATTCTCTCTTTACTTTCGCTATCAGTAAATCTCTTCCCGTTGTTGCCTTGTTTCTACCCCTATTTTGCCTTCTAGGCATTTCCACTTTTCTCTTTTTCATTCTTTTCTGCATATCTTGTCTGTTTCTCTTATATATATTTTTCTGTTTGGTCTCTTATTCTATCATCGAATAACCCTTTTCTGTCCTCAGGAGAGCAAAGGGGGTGAAAGGGTAGCTCAAAGCAAAGGGTGGGCATCATCTAATAATTCCCCATAAAGGCAGGGCCCCTTCCTCCTCTTCCCCTGGCTTTGTCCCAATGACTCAGAAATGATCATTCAAAGGTTGTCTCACCCCCGTCTCCCGCAGGGCTCTTTTTGTTGCCCTTCCGTCCTACCAGCTACCATCAACAAGGGAGCTACCCCTTTCAGGCACCACCCAGCTTTCTGTCCTCTACTGCAGTACCTCAGAGGCAGTCCCATGCATGCTCTCTTCTTGAGTGGCAACAAAGACCCATCTTCTACCAAAGCCAAGGCAACTCCATTTTTTTTCCCCAGTCTGCTCCCCCAGAAGCTGACATCCGAGAGTTCCACATGCCCATGTCTAGCCTTAGTTTCGAAGTTTCTAGGCAACTTTGTAAGGCACACATAGAGGTTTCCCCTAATTAAAGGGTAAATCCTAGGTTCAGCTCCCAAGTCTAGCTTCACCCTGAGTTCAGCACAATAACTCCAAAGAGCCGTCCCCAGGACAGGGGTTATCTCCTTCATCTTTGATTCTCAGCATGATCGGGAGGGCCTCTCCGCGCCAACACAGGTTCTCTCCGTTTGAAAAATAAAATAATTTCCCTAAAGGCATCAAAACTTAAAGCTCCTTTTTCTAAAGCATTATAATGCACATAAAAGTTTGAGGAAAGAGCAGTTGCTTCCTGTACAGAATGAGGTAGGGAAGGCAGAGATTGTGGCTATTAGTCTTGGGTGGTAGAAAAGGCATGGCTTTATCTGCAGGCTTAGACCGCACACTTTCAGACTGCAATCAGTGAGTCCCTAGGAAGGCCTGTGCATCGGAGTTCTGTGCATCTGACCTGGAGGAAAGTGCTCTAAAGGGCCTTTCCTCTTTTCAGAATCCCGGGTCTGTGTCTGGGAAGAGGATCCAAGCAGATGTGCAAAATGCCATCTACTGTCACCACTTGTCTGACACTGTTAACCAATAACTCCTGGTAATCAGGTTCTTTTCCTTGAAAAGAATTAATCTCCAATACTGTCCAAAGTCTTCCAAGTCTATGAAGAAACTTGAACTGCTTTGTTTCCAGGAGAATTTCTGAAATGAGACTTATGGGTTTAATTCTTGCATTATTAGACTGTCACACGTTGATTTCACCAATTTTAAGTTCCCTTTCAGCATGGACTGGGGTTTGGCGAGCCCCACAGAATCTTGTCGATGTAGGGAGGACTTGTATCAGCATTTCTTCAGTTTCAGCTCTGACCCTTGAGATTTAGCTCTTGTCATTTATTCTTGAAATTTCCGTGGCATTTGTATTTCCATCCTCTTCGTATTAGCTGCTGTCTTAAAGAGACATCTATACTCTTCAGTCATTTTGCTCTTGGCTCTGAACTCCAACATGGAGATACTGTGTCTAGCCACACCGGGGTTATTTTCTAGTCAGTAGCTCCTATCAGTTGGCTGAGTCTAAAATTTTGGCTGACCTTTTCTTAGATCCTGGCTTTTGGGAGTCTGTCCAGTTTTAACACTAGAGAGGATGTGAATGTGCTTTGATGGTGGGTTATGGCGGGGGGGCAACAAAATTTCTGTCTTTCCAAAAAATAAGCCTTCTAAGTTTAATGGGCTATGACTGAGTAACTGAAATGTCATCATTATTCTAATTTCCCAAGGTTAAGCTAGTGTCCTTTAGCTGAAAGTGAACAAAAGGGTCAAAAAGGCAAATAAGAGCAGGTTTGGAGGCTAAACGAGGGAATGAAAAGACTGAAGAGCAGTAGTTACACAAAGGGGTGCTCTGAAAGTGAGAGCGTACCTCACATCTCATGCTCGTGTCTCTGCTCCACTGCCCTCACTCTTACAGCTGTTTGCAAAGCAGGACTCTCCCGGGAACGGCCCAGTGAAGACAGAGGGCCTGGTCAGCAGCTCCTTCTAGACATTTTTCCATCATCTGTCTTTATTCTCTTCATGTTTCTCCCCTTATCTGTGGCTCTGACCATCTCTTCTGGTGTCAACATATTCCTTGCCCTCTCTCTTATGCTTCTCATCATTACTTACACTCCCTTCCTTCTGTTTGCCTTGCTCAATGTTCAGTTTCATCCTAGAAGGCTGTCACAACCCCTAGCTACTTAAAGTCTGGTTTCTTCACATACTCCTTTCTCCTTCCTCCCAGATCAATGCCATCTACCCCAATTCTTGTTTCAGGAGCCTCCTCCCCAACTCCACTTTAGCAGACTAACACCTCTGCTGATTCCCACAAACTGGCCAAATGCAAAACAATTACACGGTATAAAATATTCTGAAGGCCACATCAGATGTTAGCCCTAAAAATAGACAATCTTCAGAGTGTTATGTAGTTCTCATACTAGGTGAACCCTAAGGTCAAAATACTTTACCCTATTAGAAAGTAAAGTTAGTTGCTCCACTGGACAGGAAATTTTTGAGGCCAAAAACCATCCATTCTTTTATTCCTAATGCCTCACAATGAGCCCAGCACATGGTAAGTTCTACATAATTGATTGAAATGATTTCTCCAGATACATAAGAAAAAAACAAATCAAAGTTCACCTTCTATAGTATTTTATCTAGGTTTGGTGCTGCATGATCCAAAGCATAGAATGAGTGGGATTTGGTTAGACAGTGAGTGGAGAGAAGAGGGAAGGGTGACTCCCTGACAGAAGATACTCATGGTTGCAGCAGAATGTGAGCTGGGCACAGATGTTCATTTTGATGATCCCACCTCCATCTAGGAGTGGAGAAATCTGACCTGGAGACCCTTTAAAGAAACAAGAAGTACATCTTCCCCCAACAACTATAGTCAAGAGAGCTCCTTATTGGGGGCGGGGGGGAAATTACCTCAGTATTGAATTATACAAACCATCTGTCCTCCCTGAGGGCTATATTTAACATCTATTAAATTCAATCATATAGTTTCTCAAGTTGAATTTCTTTCACATAATTCTTTTTTCCGTAATAACGTTTCAGTTTGGGGGTTTAAGGCCACCACACACGGACCCTATTAACAGGCTTCATAGACTCGGGACACACTCTTCTCACTCCAGGATCTGATTCCCTTTCAGGCCACATCCTACACAGGAAAGTGTGAGCCCAGTTATTGTTCAAGTTTTCAGTTACCAAGGTTTTTGAGTTTACAACTTGATGTCTTCTAGGGAGAATCCCCTTCACAATAGGGGTCTTTCAAAAAGTCAATTATCTTTACCATCCCCTTGACCTAAATGTAACTAAAGTAATATACTGACATTTCTAGAAGACACCACTCCCTAAAGTCTGACAAAAGGTCAGAGATCAGAGTTGACACAGCTTCCTGACAAGTTTCCTGGTAGGCGCCGTAAAATATTCTAGTGATGTTGCCAAGTTTTCCTGTTAGGGTATTTGGGCTTCTTGGCAGGGGTTCTGGGAGTGGTGGTTCATTTAGCAAGGATAACCCAGTCCCTCTAAGAGTTCACTTTGTCATTCATAAAGCTTGTTATGTATCGGAATACCTGTAACATGCTTCTCACTGAGCTTGGCAGTGGGCTTAGAAGAAGGCAAAGTGATGGAGCTAACAGTCCTCCCTGGTAGCCACCCACGGGGCTCTCTCCTGCCTGAGGAGTTTTCCAAAACCTGTTTCTTCTTTAGTTCACAATGTCTACGATGTTTCTTGCCTCTCCAAACGACCCCAAACTTCCATCTTGACTGACTTCTACCTGCCCTGTATTCCTTTATCTTTATTAAACTGTGGTAAAACACACACAATGTAAAAGTTACCATCACATTCAGTACATTCAGAATGTTGTACAATTATCACTGTCTAATTCCAGACCATTTTCACCATTCCAAAAGGAAACTGTACTCATTAAATCATCATTCCCCATCCTCCCTTGCTTCTCCCCACCCCCTCTACCCCCTGCAACCACTAATCTGCTTTCTGTCTTTATGAATTTTCTTATTCTAGATATTTCTTAAAAATTGAATCTTGCATTGAATATGATGTTTTATCATAGTTTCCTTCAGTTAGCATAATGTTTTCAAGGTTCATCCATGGCATAGCATTTGTCAGTACTTCATTTTTTATGACTAAATAGTTTTCTGTTGTATGGATATATCACATTTTATCCATTCAACAATTGATGGACCTTTGGATTGTTTCCACTTTTTGGATATTGTGAATAGTGCTGCTATGAACATTTGTGGACAAATTTTTGTTTGAACACCTCTTTTCAATTCTCGTAGGTTTAAATCTAGGAGTGAGATTGCTGAGTTATAACTCTATCTTTAACTTACTGAGAGTCTTCCGAACTGTGTTACACAGTGGCTACAGCATTGTGCAATCCCATAAGCAGTGTGTAAGGGTTCCAATTTCTATACCTCCTCTCCAACTTATTTTTCATTTTTTAATTATAGCCATCATAATCATTGTGAAATTGTACCCCCTTGTGGTTTTTATTTGTGTTTTCCTAATAACTAATGATGTTGAGCATCTTTTCATGTGCTTTTTGGCCGCTTATATATTTCCTTTGAAGAAATGTCTATGCAAGACCTTTGCCCCAAATATTTTTGTCTTTTTGTTGTTGAGTTGTAAGAGCTCTTTACATATTTTGGGTAATAGACACTTGTCAGATATATGAGTTTAAAATTTCTCCTATTCTGTAGGTTGTCTTTTAACTTTCTCGATTGTGTCATTTGATGCATAAAAGTTTTACTTTTGATGAAGTCCAATTTATCTTTTTTTCTTTCATTGCTTTTGCTTTTGGTTTCATATCTAAGAAATCATTGGCAAATATAAAGGCATGAATATTTACCTCTATCTTCTATTCTGAGAGTTTCTCTATGGTTTTATCTCTTATGTTTAGATCATTGACACATTTTGAGTCAATTTTTGTGTATATATAGTGGGAGATAAGGGTCAAATGTCATTTTCATGTGGCTACCCAGTTGTTGGAAAGACTATTCTTTCCCCATTGAATGGTCTTGGCATCCTTGTCAAAACTCCATTGACCTTAAATTTATGGCTGAATTTCTGGAATCTCAATTCTGTTCCATTGGTCTATTTGTCAATATTATTCCAGTATCACATTGTTTTGATTACTGTAGCTTTGTAGGAAGGTTTGAAATCAGGAAGTAAGGATTAGCCCTCCAACTTTGTTCTTCTATTTCAAGATTTTTTTTAGCTATTTGGGGCTCCTTGCAATTCCGTATGAATTTTAGAATGAATTTTTTCATTCCTGCAAAAAAGATCATTGGGTTTTTAATAAGGATTGCATTTAATCTGTGGATTGCTTTGGGTATCACTGCTGTCATAATAATATTAATTCTTCAAATCCATGAATATGAGATGTCTTTCCACTTATTGATATATCTTCTTTAATTTATTTTGGTAATGTTTTTCTCTGTGTATACATCTTGTATCACCTTTGTTAAATTTATTCCCAAGTATTTTACTATTCTTGATACTATTATAAATGACATTTTTAAATTAGTTTCCTCTTTGGATTGTTAATTGCTAGTGTATAGAAATACAACTGATTTTTGATCTTGTACCCTGCAATTTTGCTTAATTTATTTATGATCTCTAAAGTTTTGTTTTTGTAGATTTTTTTAGGAATTTCTTTATATAGAATAGTGTCATCTGTGAGTAGAGAGTTTTATTCTTTTTCAATTTGGGTGCCTTTTATTTATTTATTTATTTTCTTGCATAATTGCTCTGGCTAGAACTTCCATTACAATGGTGAATAATAGTGGTAAAAGTAAGCATCCTTGTCTTTTTCCTGATCTTTAGGGAAAATATTCCCATTTTTTTACTATTGTGTGTGATATTAGCTGTGGGTTTTTCATAAATTCTTTTTATTATATTGAGGACATTTGCTTCTACAATTCCTAGTTTTCTGATTTTTTTTTTTAATCACTGAAGAGTGTTGTATTTTATCAAATGCTTTTTCTGCATCAATCAAGATGACTGTGTTTGTTTTCCCCCTTCATTCGATTAATGTGGTGTATTACACTGATTTTTGTTTTTTGACAAAACTTTACCATTCCTGGGATAAATCCCTATATCATGTTATTACTCTTTGCTATTCTATTTCTCATATCTATTTTTCCTATCTTATTCATTTCCTGATGTATGTGTGTATAGTATTTCTGTATCCATGTTTCTCCACATTTCTGTCACTGTTCTGTTTCTCTTTTATTATTTGTATGTTTTACTATTATTTTCTAAAATACTTCCCTTATATTTAACTGTCACAGAGAGCTTAGAACAAAATTTGCAACGAAGGGCAGAGGAACTCATGGAGGAGGACACTAGTTGACTAATTATAGGGACAGAACCCACTAACTTAAGTCAAGACGAGGTAACAATGTTCATCTTTCCCCTGGCCAATCCTTGTGGATCACCAATGCTGATCCTCCTGGAAACTTGTAAGATTCTTCCCTAGAAGAATCAGGTGAAGAGCTACCATCTTTAGGGTCTTGATACAGACCTCCAGGAGTCTTCTTGACTAAAGAGAACATGTCTACATGACAGCATTTTGGGAAGTTTAGAAGCATCGGGAAAGCCTCATTCCTTAAAAGAGCTAAACCAACCCCTGCTAATAATGCATTAGAATATGCCACTGGAGCTTTATTTTCTTAAGTGAAGGGACTAAACTTTCTTAGAAGTTAAAAACTCTCACAGGTAAAACATCAGCTCTTTTATAAAGGTACATAAACAAGTTCTGAGAAGAAGGGGAGAAAGAAAAGGAAAGCCAGGGGTATAAAGGAAGACATTCTAAGAAAAGGAAGGATACTGCACATAAGAGTAAGTTAGGAAATCTGTAAAGACACTTCTCTATTGTACAAATGGGCCCAGGATGAATTCTGAGAAAAGGATCCAAAAGACAAAAGTTGCCTTCTACAATCAGGATGTGAGTTCCAACTTTGTCCAGGACAAGTGATGAGACACAAGTTTCAGAAGGAATACTAGAAACACCTCTCTTCAGCATGACTAACAATTCAGTTTCCAGATCCCAGCTAAGTTACACTAAGGCTTTCGTGGTTTTCATCATCAGGGGAGGGAAGATAAAGTATTTTCAAGAATCTAAATTCTCACCTAAATGGCACCACCAGTACTAATCCTTTCAACAAAACCCATCAGTGGGTCATTTTCTGACTCTAATCCTAGGTCCCAATTTACACCCCCATAGATTTGACTCCTATAAGGAATCCATGTCCCTTTTTTTTTTTTTCTAAAACCTAATCTTGGTCTCATCAGAAACTCTCAAATTCTCAAAAGATTGTCTTGTCAGAGAAATACTAACCTCTAAACTGAATACATTAACTGTAAAAACTACCAGAGAGATTGCATTTCAATAAAGTTTTCCTATTTGAAATTGTCTTTAGCTCCTAATTTGCAGCCATTCCTTGTTGAATTTTAGGTGAGTGAGCCATTTTTCTGCTAACAATTGGATCTGATCCCAAGGATGACGTCAGTGATAAATGCCACAATGGCTCCATCTTTGCCCAGCCCCTATCAACCAGGGAAATAAACATTCATTCCTGCAGGGAGAGATGGGGAAACCAAGTGATTCCACGCTCATGTGTGATCTTTAGGTAGGAATCTGGAGTGGCTGAATCCCTATGTTCTATGTTTAGGAGGTAAACCACTTCCAGAGCTTATTATTTGGGAATCCCTCCCTAAAAAAGTGTATGTATTTAAAAACAACAACAAAAAAGCTATTCATGCAGTCTTCAAACTTGTCTCCCTCAGTGTGATTTTTAGATCCCTTCAGATGATTGAGAATGGAGATGTAGAGGAAAGGGATAGCCATGGGTACCTAAGAAGTGGGAAGAAGGTGCTGAAGGAACCAGCAGGAGGGCACTGAAAGAATCAAGTCCCTCATTTCTCCAATCCTTATGCTGATGATACCAAGAGGAGGCCCCCAGTCATGCATGGCAGGCAGGCACTACTAAGGCCCAGAGGAAGCCCTCTGTAAGGTAGCCAAGTCCAAGGCCTGTTTTAATCAGGTCATGGATGTGGGGATGGGTGGCAGGTTTCAGAGGTGACATTAGGACTTTTCTCTATTTTAAGCCTAGTTAGAAACAATCCTGACAATCACCAAGCCTCATGTTCCCCACAGCGAAGCCACTCAGCAACACCTATCAAAATGGCGCCCAAGGTGAGGCCTAGATTTCAGGTTTTTAGTTTGGCTAGAGAGAAAGGCATGTGGAGAGTATATCAGCTAACACTCACCTAAAGCAACACAGCAGGCCTGAGACTATAATCATAGAAAAGCCTGTGTGCAAGGTTGGTCCTTGGTGGGCATCTAGAACCTAGGATTTTGAGAACTTGGATTTAGGTTTCCCACCACCCTAACTGATAAGAGTGGCTTCCGATGCCTAAACTGTTTGTACAAATAAAGTGGTTTGTGCTGAACATCTGCTTTCTTCTTGTGAGTCTGAGATTTTGGTACACAGCAGGTGTGTCTATATGACTATATGAGGGTGTCTATATGACTAGCTCCCAACAAAAACCCTAGGCACTGAGTCTCCCACGAGCTTCTCTGGTAGACAACATTTCACATGTGGTGTCATAACTTATGGTTGGAGGAATTAAGCATGTTCTGTGTGACTCCACTGATAGAGGACTCCGCACTTTGTGTCCTATACACCTTCTCTTTTTGCTGATTTTGCTTTGTATCCTTTTGCTGTAACAAATCACAGCCGTGAGTATGATTGATTATATGCTGAATCCTGGTGATAGAGTTGGTAAATAGAAATAAGCAGGAGAAGGAGAAATTTAGCTCTGACTAGAAAGCCACTTGCTGCAACTCCTACCTGGGTCAAGGCCCCTGGCAGCTGCCCAGCTGGACTCCAGACTCACACTTAAATCAAGGAGACATGTTGTTAGAATAAATCCAAGAAATGCTTTGCTAAATGCCAAACGACCAGGCCCTCGGGGGGGGGAGAAAGAGCGATAAGAGAAGGGAGAAAGGAAGGCCATCCTACCCATAGATATAAAAGCCTTCACACAATGTAAGACGGGCTGATTCCCTCTATTGGGTCACCCCGCTCCAAGTCTTGGAGTGTACTTAGTTTTACTAATAAGCTTCTGCTGCCCATCCTGCACAAATCTCTGTCTGTTGATTGAATTCATTCCTTCAGGAAAATGAAGAGCCGAGGCTATCACCGTCGTTTTCCTGGTAACACTGGGAGTCCTCCTAGCAACTCATCAACCCGGGGATTGGACTCGGGGACCCCCGATATACCACCTAGCGCTTCTTTTATTTCATTCTATTAGGGTTTATACCTAAAAACACTTTTTTTGAGGGGGGAGGGAGAAGGGAAAAGAAAATGTTCTATCCTTCAATCTCAATGTGTGCCCCCACCTTGTCCCTTTCCATTTCTGCTCCATTCAGACACACCCCTGAAACAACTAACCTTTTCTCATATCCCCTTCTCTCAGAAATACAGAAAGAAACTCTTTCTAAAAGAAGCCCACCAGCCATGACAGAGTTGCCTGGGGTATATTTTTTGCTCTAGAGGCTATCTTCTAGTTGACAGCAGCGCCCTTCCCATATGTTGGTTTCTGATACTGTGAGCCTTGATCTCTCAGTCTTTACTGCCTCTTTTCTTTAACCTCCCTCTTTTAAATTTGTTTTTCCCTTTCCCTCTGCTATAGTATCCATTTACATTTTTGTTTGTTCTGGAACTGGTTCCTGAAACTGTATCTCTGACACAATCTCAATACTTGAACATTTGTGTGTCTTCCTCTCTCACAGCTAAATACATTTCAAGGAAGTTTTTTTTTTTTTTCCCCCCAGGGAAGCCTAGAGAAAGAAACCTCTGAGCACATGAGTAGAACTACTTGAACCACCTCTTTGTGAACAAAGACCAGCTTGTTTTTCTCTGCTGGCCCCCATGGGGTCAGGAATGATTATCAAGATAGTACCCACTTCTGTCAAAATCTGTGCTCCAACATGGCTGCCTGCAAGCTCTCCCACTTTCTATAAGGAGAGTGAATATTTTTAGGGAATCTACATCTTGACCCAACACACTAGAGCACACAGACCAAGATCTCCATCCTTCTACCAAAATCATCAAGAAGTGGTTGCAAGCCCTGTGCCTGACCAATGACAAGGGCCAACTTCTGCAAAGGCCCACTATCTTGATCTAGCACTAGGAAACGCCATACCCTATCCTGGTTTCTTTTTACTGGCCCCTTTGGGTCTAGGTGACTGAGACATAACCACTGGTATTAAAACAAAACAATAACCACCTGCATTTCCATCTCCTACTCTAATTGATGCTATAAAGGCAGAGATAATACAATAACATGCATCCTGGGGCCTTAAGCAGTGTTTCCAGGGTTTGCAGACAGGGTCCCAAGATTTCCTTGGTAGGGTTTCCAAAGATTTCAGCAGGGGCTGTCAGACTTCCTTTTCAAGGTTTCAGGTTTTTATGTTACGATTTCATGGAATTCCTTGCAGGAACTCTAAGACTCAAGGGTGACAGGGCTCCTTGCCAGAGACCGCAGTTTATTCTGTGGGCCATTTAGAAGTTGCAGGCAGCAGCACATAGCAGTGTCTCCAAGGACTCAGAGGATAGCTGATTATTATTCATCAGGGAGGCTTCTAGAGGGTCCTATCAACCTATGCTTTCCTCAGCCACCTCCTTTCATTCATTCATTCAGCAAACATTTAGAGAGCATTTCCCATGTGCTAGGCACTGAGCTGGGTCAAACTTGTGACACATAGCATGAACCTCAAAGAGCTCACAGCCATGGCTGCTCCTAAGGCTCTCTTCCTAGCGGGTGCTGCCATCATCTATGCATGTCTTCAGCTCCCACAAGGCTCCTAGTCTACAAAGACTTGGTTCCCTTCCAAGCTGAACAGCTCGGGGTTACTCTTTTAGTTCCATAGCTGGGGAGCAGCTACTGGCGTCATCTCTGTCAGCAGTTTTGTTCCAAGCTCTTTTAAAGAGTTTACTACCACCACCTGTGGAGGGGCACTGGAAGAGCAAATCTCTATCACCCCACCAGGTACAATTCTTGGGCTCTCTGGCACTTCTTTGGCTGTACTCAGAGGCAATAATAGGGCTCTTCAAAGAGCACGAATCTGAAAGGGCCATTGCGCTCCAACACCAGCCACTTTCCATTGGCCTACTAGCCATACTTTCCACTACATTTTCAAATTTATTCCTAGGAATAGACTCCACAAGCCACAACTGAGGAGGAGCATATTCTCTAATAAAACACACCATTACAGGGAGGAATCTGTCTTTAAGAGCCTTCCTCAGCCAGGATCTTCTCCCATACAGCTGAGATTCCAGCTTCATGCCTCTATTCAAGGGATTGACCCCTCCTGAAATGAAAATCCCCAGAATACTTCCAGCTCCCATCAGACTTTTTCACGCTTGTGAGAGATCAGCTCCCATCAGTAAAAATAGGTGAGAATAGGTTTTGACATTTTGAAGAAAAAGAACAAGATTTCACCAAGCACGTGAGAGGAAGAGGCGGCTTGAAGGGGTGTGAAAAGGCCACACAATGAATTTCTCTATTCCATAGCTGGTCTGCAGGCTAACCCTGAAAAGAAGGTCCAAGCAAGTGGAGAGGTGATACCTACAATCAGGGCACACCCCTTAAAAAGGGGAAAGATGAAGGTGCCATACAGGCTTCCAGTGGGGTATGAGGTCATCTGTCCATTCGAAATATCTAGTACAGGTACGCCCTAAACCCACAGGGACACCCCTCTTTGCTCCTTCTTAATCTCTTCCCTCCAATCGACCAGAAAAGCCCCGATGGGGTCTTTGAAAGTATATGACATCACAAAATGCACCAGTGTATCACTGGGAGAGACCATGCCCAGCAGAGGAATAATAATAGCAGCCACTATAGATAGCTATATAACAGCTAATTGCACAAGCATTTTACATATATTGAACTCATTGAACCTTCCCAATATCCCTATGGGAGAAGTAAGATAATTTCATTCTCATTTTACAGTTGAGGAGTCTAAGAAACAGATTTTAAGTAACTTACTCAATGTCACACAGCTGGTAGAAGAGCAAGACTTGAACTCCGGCAGTCTAGCTATAGACTCTGAGCTCTAATGCTTGCACCTCTCCATGGTAACTGGGAATTTCTCTGACAAGACTCATGTCCCATCAGTTATTCTTCCTTTCAGTTTTCTTCCATTGCTTTAGTTTAGCTGCTGAAGACCACCCGTGGTCCCCTCAATCCTTCTGGGACAAAATTTTCTCCCACTTTGCCATCTCTGGTCCATTCAGTCAACCCCATTCTTACTTGGCCTTTACTCTGCCTCTCCCTCCCCAAACTTGAAGCTTTGCAAACATGACTCTCCCTTGTCTTGGAGCTAAGAATTGAGGCAGTGTCTGGTGGGACAGGAAAGCCCACCCACAAGGTCAGAAAGCCCATGTGTGGTCAGCAGTGTCGGAGCTTTTCTACCTGAATCTGCCCATGGCCTTGGCTTCCTGACAGGGGCTCTCTGACACCCTCCCCCCTCACCTCTCGCTCTTTGATTATATTGTCTTTCATTGCTCTTTTCTCTGCTATCACTTTCATGGCCTGTTGGTCTTCCCACCCCCACTCATTTTTCCACTTCTACCTTTTTGCTATTCTATTTATTTGTTTTTCTCTGCCTTGTTTTCCTTTTTCTACAACATGTTCATCTCTGGACTATTTTTTCCTTAGTTGACTCTTTCTGGACGTATCTTACTGAACGTGTGTGTCTGTGTCTGTTTTTTATTGCCAATTTTTTTCTTTCAGGGAGCCCAAGAGGAGAGCAGGAGCTCATTACTCCAGGATAAAAAAATCTACTCTCTTTTAACACGATTTACAGGCCTTTGCATCTGTCTCCAGCTTCAATTTCAATTCTTTTCACTCCTGCCCTCCAACATGGTGGTGCAGCCATAGAGAGCTTTACTTTCTCCTTAAATATGCTCTACCCTTCACAGGCACCATTACTTCTGCTGGAAAGACATGACCACCCTGAACACACTGTTCAGCTACCTCCTACTCATTCTTCAATCCTCAGATGTTCCTTCCTCTAGGAGGCCTTTCCTGCCTGGCCGTCTCTCTTCTGAGGCTTCCACTCTGTACTTCAGTGAGCTCGTGTATTGCATTAGCCTGTTTGGTTACATGTCTTCCCCATTAGACTTAGCTCCTTGAAGGCAAAGATTTACTTCCAAACTTACTTCCTTTCAACAGAATGCAATCAAAATGCTGCTTCTGGCATCCTTCCTGACACACATCATCCTCTGAAATGTTGGCTCATTTCTGTTCAACTTGGGGATGCTACAAGATCTATTTCCTCCTTCAGATCTCAAGAGACTTTGATCCCTTGGGGGGTGTGATTCTTCTGGGGCTTCTCGGTCAACCTCTATTTTTATAAATTACAGAAGAAAGTGCGGTTGGAGAGAGGTTTTGTGACGTGCTTTTGATAACCACCTTGGTGGTTCTACTTATTGGGAGGAAACCTAGATGAAACCAATCACATCAGTAACCCTTACCCACTGTTCTGTACCAGTCGTGTGCATTCCTCCAAGGGAGGAACCGTCCTCATTCTTTACCTCCCTCTCCCAGTTCCCTGAAAACACATTTGTTGAAATGTTTCATTCATATATGTGTGTATATGTGTATGTGTGTGTAGGTGTAACGTGTGTATACACGTTATCTAGATGTATCTATAGATAGTTCTTATACATAGACAGGTTCATATGTATATTTGTAGATATGTGTATATGTACATATGTGTATATGTGTAGGATAGAGATGGGGTTATGACTTCTCTGACATTTCTGACTGCATCGAGAAATTCTGAGAAAGGCTGAGTTCTGAGAGGACCCAAAACAGTTCTGAATTCCTCCAAATCTGAGCTGTGAAGTTTTCACATTCTCATAAAGGGAAATGTCTCCTCTCATAGCTATAGCCAAAAAACCCCAAAAACAACAACAACAAAAATGACATCATTTCCTGGCAGAAGTGATACCCCAATACCCTGACTATAAGTATCTGTTTATTGAACGAATATTTGAACATCGTCCAATCAAGTCACATTCGTTTATTTGCATGTTCCCCAACCTCAGAAAGGGAAACTGGAGCCACGGTATACTTTGAAGTCTCTATTGCTGCCTTCACCACCAACCAGGGGCTTAAGCAGGACCACTCTGCCCTGGTCTCCCCCTGGCAGAGTCAGCTTCCTGCCGCTCATCCCACAGCACCTGTCCAGCAGCCGAGAGCTCAAAGTGCCATCTATTCTGGCACCGCAGGGCCCTGGCTGCGTTGTCCCACAGACCTTGCTGTGCTCCAAGCCTTGGCTTTCAGTAGGTCTCTGGAGGAACTTATGTCACATCTCATGAGCTAAGATTCCTTATTCCTTTACAGGATTTTCTTAGCTATTTTGGACATTCTCTTTCCCACATGAATTCTAACTTCATCTTATCTAATTTTGAAGCAACAAACAAAAGGATTTATGAGGAGGTATTTTTAAATCTCCCACTATAATGGTATTTTTAAAATCAAGTTCTCCTTGCATAAGTAGTAGTTTGTTTGTTTTTTACTTGATACACTTAGCCACTGTATCACTAGGTGTATATAAATTTTTGACAATTTATTCAGCCTAGGTCATAGTGATACTGCTATTTCTGCTTCATATATATGTATATTTACATTTGTCCATTTCTTTATTTTCAAACTTTTTGGAAGCATTTTAAGTGTATTTCTTGTTCAATACCATTTTTGTTTTGTTTTGTTTTTGTTTTTGTTTTTAAAGCACCTATATCACATAGTCTCTAAATACGGAAATTCAGACCACAATCCACATTTCACAATAATTGGGGTGAGGGGCAGGTAAGCAAAGTGGGCTTGGACCTGAGAGTGACACTCCAGGGGCCCCCTCAAGTCCCGGTCTCCATGGACAGATTAGCTCTGACAGTACCCAGTTACTGATACACCAAACCCCACTTTTAAAGCAGAAGACGCCTTTTTCAGACTTGATGTGCCTGTTGTCCAAACGCCTTAGACTTAGGCCAGGGAAGGATTTGGAAGTGAGGAGATAAAATGGCTGCCCCAAAGCACCAGAGAGGAGGATATAGGAAGTGGGGAAATTTGCTGAAGGAAGTTGAGAGAATAACACGTGACTGAGGGGCCACTCTCCCTGATAAGGGAATCTCTTCAGGCAGGTACAGAAGCTCCCCAACACCGAAGCCTGTTGGGGCGCTGGGAAGAATGAGTGCTGTGGACCTCGGCATTCACAAGGAGAAGGGCATAAAGGCAGAAGAGAAAGCGTACCCCTTGGCATCACAGCCGGGGAAGGGGCGATGGTGGAGGATACAGTGGACATGGAGGGTAGATGACAGGGCCCTGCTGGGGAAGCAGGAGTTCGGGCACAGGTCCAGGACAGACTGGACTCCATGACTAGGCCTTCTGCTTTGGAGGATGTGGAATTTAGACAAAGGAGGAGAGGACTGTATCCCCGGGTCTTGCCGCTAAAGTGTTTTGTCTCAGTGAAGAAGGGACTGGGGTAGTCAAGTCAGCCTTGTATTGGGATGGACAGACCCTTTGTCCCTTTTCTCCTCAGCTGGCTGCTGCACATTTAGGAGGTTGGGCCAGATCCTAAGTGAGATCCTCTGCCACAGCCCCCCGCCCCAGGGAAGATAGAGAGATTCCACCAGAGACCCAGGATACTAGACCCCAGAGTACACCTTAATGGACTGTGAGGGTCAGGAGGCACCCTTCCTCAGGGTCTGCAAAGGGCTCTTTGAACAGGAAAACATCCTGGCTCCACTATCTCATACCGAGTCTACACTAAGGGGGCCGCAGATGAGAATAAGACACAGGCTAAAGGAGGTCACAGGCTCTGGGGTCAGACAATAGTAAGAAAGCAGGGGGAGGGCTTCTAGCTCTCACTAGTGAGGATTGTATATGACAGGATCCACAATGTATGGTAATTCTTAAAACAAGTCTTGTTATCACTCATTTAGAGATGAAAAGTTAAGAGTCTCTGTATTTACATAGTGTGTCCAGATTTATACACCTAATAGGTGGGAGGGCATAAATGAAAGCTGGCCCTGTCTGATTTCAAAGCCTACATCTTAACCTCTCGACTCTCCTACATTATTCTTAATACTTTGGTAAACTTAGTTTGGAATCGGGCCTTACACTTAACAGTGAATGGGGAAGCAGCCAAGGATTGAATAAAATACAGGGGGGCCTTTGTTACTGTGCTGTCTGCTCCTAATTCACTTTGATGCTTCTTTTTCTTTTTCTTTTTTTAATTAAATTTATTGGGGTGACAATGTTTAGTAAAATTACATAGGTTTCGGGTGTACAATTCTATAATACATCATCTATATATCACATTGTGTGTTCACCACCAAGAGTCAGTTCACTTTCCATCTTACACACACACGAGTTTGCAAGGTGGGTTGGCTGGTCCCTCTCTTGGGAGGTACAATGAATCATTCAGGTTCCTCTGTCCCCCAAACCATGGTCAGGATCGCCACTGACCTTTTCCATACTCCGCCCTAAGTTCCCCTCACCCCACCCTAAGCTGCCAATGCCTCTTTCTCCTTTCTGTTAGAACCACGCTATGTGGGAAAGGCCTGTGAGTATGAGGAGAGGTCCCCCATAGAGCGGACAGATATCCCTTAGATTGTCAAAGAGCTTCTTGGTCTGTTCTTCTCTGTTCCCACAGTCTCTTCATGTCTCTGGCCCTCTTTAAAGTGAAAATACTTTTGAAAACATATCTGCATTTTAGAAAATATAGATAGTAAAAAGGGAAATGGAAAACATTTCATCCTATCCCTCACAAGTAACCACTGTCCCCATTTTGGCATCTTTTTCTCCTTTTTCCCCGGGGAAGAATAAGTGTAAGAAACAAAACTTGATTGTTGCCTTTGGTGTGTGTGTGAGGAGGGTGGTGGGTGGGGGAGGTGGTGGTTATAAAACTACTAGAGTTTTGGTAAGAAACTTAAGTTGTGTCTGCTGTTGAAGCCACTGAAGTGTTCAAAGGACTCAACCATGCTAACCTTGTGATTGTAATTTACGTGATATAGGAGATGTATAATAATTAAGCTCGTAGTCAAGGAGTAAGTGCTCAAATAAGAATGTTTTTTAAAATGGTATTTATTTAATGTATGAGTCAATAAACCAAGCACAAAGGACAATACGGAGTGGTGAGCACTGCTTTCCATGAGCAGAAGCCCTTTGGACCTGAAGGAACAGCAACACAAAGGATATGTAGTGATTGAGAACTGGGATAGGGAGATGAAGGGACAACATAGATAATGCCAGAAAGACTTAGGAGGGTCCAGACACATGTGATGCCTCAGGATGCTTCAAACAAGAGGCTACAAGGGGAGGTGGCAGGAAGGCCACCTTTGCTTATCCCCAGATGAGGGCTGGGAACAGGGGCGGGAATAAGCATGAAAGAGGGCCTCTGAACGGAGTAAGGAGGGGAAGGGAGAGATTTCATTTCCCGGGAAGACTGAGAGGTGATACTTGGGTGCCTGCCCTGCCGCAATGATCCGGAAAAGGCTGCGATGGTTCAATCAATTCAGATTAAGAAAATGAGGCTGGAAGGGCTGGTGAGGGTAGGAGAAGGGCTGCACAAGTCTGTCTCCCTGTGTCCAGTTTGGAGCTAATCTGGCACCCGGGTAGTCTACTCAGGGCAGTGTGACTGTGTGGGGAGATGGGTAGGAAGCTGCGGTTGGAAGACAACGACCGCAGCGGGACAGAGCCCCTTGGCTGCCAAGCAGCTGAACTTCCATAGGAAGGGCACACCAACGTCTCACCGTGTGGCCCAGCTCGAGGAGAAGGGCTCTGTGCACAGAATTCCACGGGCACAGAAGTGAATGGAGGCGGGGCCGCGAGGAAAGAGCTGTTGTTGGTGGCTGTCAGCCCAGTCATTGGCCCGGCCACTGCCAGGAAGTGCGGTCATCCCTCCCACCCCCCGCGGGGGCGCTCCTGCCAGTTGCCCAGGGAAACCCCGCGCAGAAGGGCTCCTAACTGCCGTTAGAAGGCGTTGGCCACTCCCTACCCTGGCTTCCTTCAGTTAGGCTCCCTGCCCAGGGGTGACAAGACTCAAGATTGACCAGGTGCCCTCACACTGCAGCAGGCTCCGTGGGAGGCTTTGTAGAGCTGAAGACCCCAACACCTACACTGTTGCTGAAGCCTTGAACTGTAGCAGAGCCATATATTCTTGTCGTGACAGTGGCCTTAGGGGAAAAAAAAATCTGTCTCCAGGATGATTAGGTCTGAGTAGCACAAGCCTTTTGAAATAATGCAACTGGCCTATGTAGTGGCTTTGAGGAGACTCTGGAAAAATTTAAACCTTGTCATAGGAAGGGGGGAATATACAGTGGATATTAAACTGGGTGAAATGTGTACTTACCCCCATTAATACAATATACAGCTGCCAACTGGGCAGATAACTTCACTTTAATTCAAGGCTAAGGACTTTTAGCCAGATTTTCTGATCAAAAGGGGGGAGCAGACCTGCTTCCTGCTCTTTGATCTCCTTAGGAGCCAAGTTATCAATTGGGCGAGGTCTACAACCAATTAGTGTTCCACGGACTCAGCTTCTGCTCCCTGCTCACAGATTCCTGTCACCACCAGACAAGCCTAGGTGTTTCTACCATCCAAGACATACTGTTTTCTTTTTATTCCTTTCCTTTCCCTATCAAAATCCTCTCATTCTCTCTTCTCATTATACAACAATGTACCCCTTCACCCTTTTTACTAGGTAGGAGGAAAACTAATTCCCAAAATGACTTTTAAGTCACTTTGATGTCATTGGAGAAGTTACTTAACAGTTAAGTGTGCTGTTTCAATGGACTGAACCAAAGAATATGGCCCTCAGTGAGTTCCCGCCCCAGTGGGAGAGTTCACTTCGCTCTCTAATTAGGGCAGGCCTTCTGGCTAATAGGTTAGGCTGCGTGTGGGAGCTGCTTAAGGCTCCAAAGTTTGTTAACATGGCAAACGTTTGTGATGGTCCTAAGTTGGAACCCTGAAATGACATTAGACTGAATCTGGGTGTGTGCTTACCAGAGTTGCTGGGCATTGTTGGAATGGGGGCCTATTTCTCCAAAAGCCAAAGCCTCTAAAATGAAATAGAGACAAACTGGGGTGGTAGAAAAAGCTGCCTTTAAGGTCCTGTGATGGGGACACCACTAAAACAGCTCTTTTAAATTAGATTGAGCCTATATAGGAACATTCACATCCATGGTAATAGTAATTAGAGAAGACTTGCCACATTCTTTAGGGACCCAAAGGAAAAGAGGGTGGGACATCACTGGATGGTCATTCCTGACGTAAGGGACATGTGTGGAATTAGAAGAAACTTCTTTGTTTTACCTAAATTAGTGCTGTCTCTGTTAAGTGGGCCTGGAAGATAGAAACAATATTGCAGAGGTAACTAAACTGCAGTCCAAGTGTAATTTTAAGGGCTGTTAAGAATTTGGCATCCAATCTTGAGATTGAATACCCTTCATTATTCAAGGTCTGGAGAGTGGTGTCAGAGCAGAGGAGTCTTTGGTTGATATTTATTAGGCAGGTGGTCGCTGTAGATGGCATCTCCATGGTCTGCTTAGATCCTTTTCCTAATAGGAAAGATGCTAGATGTATAACGTCAGTTATGCATCCAAGTTCTAAAACGGAAAAGTCTTTTTTAGTGACTTGCTTCTTTTATCTCTTAGCTTTCCCCTGCATTTTAGCATCACCAAAGTGTCTAAAGTTAGCATGAGCTATTTGTTCCCCAGCCTTGGGGGGGGGGGGGGCCTTTGCTGTCACTCAAAACAGAAGCTGGAGCAGCTGCCTCTTTGGAGCAGTGTGCTGAAACACAAAGCACTAGGTGTCTCCAGGTTGTATGAGGATACACACTGTGGAAAGTGTCAATTCCTAGGTTGATGGTAATTGGAAGAGCTTTTGAGGTGACTTTGAAGAAGCCAGATAATAGGTTGGAAAACACATGAATGGAAATTTCTCATCCATCAGGATAAGGCAAAAGGGGGAAAGGAAACTAAGTACTTCTATGTACTGCACCCGTGGGCCCTACCTCTGTGGGTCTTCAGATGATACTCTTAGTTGTCGCTTTGCCTTTCACTTATCTTAGGTCTGTTTATCCTTACATTAAAGGAAAACTGGATGAGGCAGAGAAGGGATGACAAACTAGAGTAAACAAAGAAGAAACCAAGACGAGATTCTAGACAGAGAATACAAATGTTAGAGAAGTAAGGCTACAACAGCAAAGAAAGGGTAGATAGGAGATTTAGGTTTTGAAAAAGAAAAGATAAACGAACACTGAGAAAAGAGCCAAGGCTAAGAAGAGGGAGAAGGCAGTGGCGGAAACTTATAAGACAAAAACAGGAAAGACTGAACTTCTCTCTACTTTTCTTCTTTCCTCCTTCCTTCATACATGCCAAGTACTAGCTACGTCCTGAGGATAAAAGATGAACAAGACTCATGTGTAATGGGGAGATAATATTATGGCTGACTCTTGGGTGTGGGGATGAGAAATGGGTTTCCAAGGACTGCCCTTTCTGTGTGTAAGGAAGGGACTGAGATAATGGAGACACCCCCCAGCATGGGTTCTGAAGTTACCTTTGTGTTATTGGACTAAGGGTGGAAGAGCAGCTGAGGTGTGTGGGCTAAGGATTCAAGCCTTCCTCGTGGCTCCTCTGGGTGGTAATGAGGATGGTGGTACAGGTACTGGACAGGGGTCTGAACTGAGTCAGGAAGGGGGTGCTTCCTGTGTCCCCAGTGCCACACCCACAGGCACGGTGGAGGGGTCATGTGATCACTTCTCCCTTCCCTGAAGTACCCCTGTGTTGCTGTGGGCTCTTCCCTCGGCCATCAAGTTATGTGGAAAGGGGTGGAAGTTGTGGGAAATTGGAAAATAAAAAAATGAAGAAGAAGAAACACCCTTATCCCAAATTAACAAAAAAGGAACTGAAGAAAAACATTTCGGTATCCAATGTATGGGTCCCTGAAATCCAGGAAGCCCCAGGACCTGAGCACAAATAACCCTTCTTATAGGAGGAGAAGAGGCCGTGTTTAAGGGTGGGTGAAGGGTCTTTGCTGAGGCTGAGCGTGGGACAGAACAAAAAGCTCCTTGGTTTTCACCCTTTGGGGAGAGAAGCACTTTGGGGGAGGTGCTTTTGTGCAAGGTGTTGAAACACTTCCAAAGCCTTACAGGTGCAAAGTATAGAGTTTCCAGGATGTGGCCTTTTGAAAGAGTCAGTCAAATTTGGTTACATATTTAGGTTTGAGGTTGTAAAGCATTGGAGAATAGCTGTGAGTTTCCAGAGTTTGAGAGGAAGATTGATAGTTTAGGACTAGGTCTGGGAACTCTTTCCTACGTGGTCTGTTTTTAAGGTGTATTCGCTGCAGTTGCATTGGGTAATTGGAAGGGCTTAAAAGAACCTGGGGCTGAGTCACTGGCTAGAGAGAGATACTCTAACCTGTAGAGACAAAGCAAGGGAAAGGATACGGCTCTGTTTTTGTTATTTTAACCAAACGTTTTGAAGAGTGGTGTACCAAAGTCCTGTAATGATGGGCAGTGCTTTAAATTGGATAGATAACTTTACTAAAACAATAGCACCACCAATTTTTCTCATTTGCCTGGGGCCATTGAAAACTTTTACAAAATGGCCACAGTCCTTGGATAGCATTTAATTTCCACTGACCTACCTCAGTTCTACTGCTTTGGCAACGATGGCATGAAGTCACAGAAGTTGCCCATGTTTGTTCTTTGAGCAGATGGCCAAGGGAGGAGCTCTGGGGTCATTAAGACAATGATCAAAAACTTTGTGGAGGTTCTGAAATCTCTGGCTTATCTATTGATTTGGGATTCTCACCCTGCTTTCTCCGACTGGAGATGTTCTCCACGATCATTTAGTAAATTTCCTAGCATCCTAACCTTTTATAAAGCTTGGAAGTTTGTTTTCTGGCTCTCATACTTCCCTTTTGAGTTAGTTCTGCCTTTTCTGAGATATTTTTGACAGTCTTCCCAATTAACTTGCAGCTGCTGTTTGGGAAAAGGCCAGATAATCCACAACTGATGGTGGAAAAAACGAAAACAAAAAAAAAAATACCAAAACTTTTAAAACCTGTCTGTCTTCCTACTTTGGGCATGTGGTTTGGTTTTGTTTTCCTTTAAACAGTGTCTAGTTTCTAGACCCCAAAGCCTACAATTCTAATGACATACTTTCTGGTGTCCTCGCCTGGGAGCAATGCTTAAGGAGTGCAACCATAAAAAGCATGATGGGCTGCAATCTCTCTAGTCTCTCATAGTCTCCTCACATTGGTTTTTCAATTTTAAAGAGAACTGCTTGTTGAAAGGGCTTGCCATTGAGTTTCCCCTGGGTAGCGAGCAAGGACCCTGATTCCCAAACTGAAAGTATTAGATGTGAAGATGCTTTGAACAAGGAACAAAAACCCTGTGTTCTAGTTCTAGCACTGACATTATTAGCCGTGTGAACTTCGGCAAATCTCCAGATTTCTTTGGGTTGTGTTTCCTCGTGGGTAAAACTGGGATATTAATACCTACCTCACAGTGTTGTTGTGAGGATTAAATGTGCTCTGTAATCTGTCAGACTATATAAATAGTTGCAATTTTTCGTTATGATTTAAGAGTTATTTTAAAATATTCCCTGGTCACATAGCAGATATGCTGACATTTCTACCATCAGATCAAGGGTTTTCACTGTGATGTCCAGCACAGTTAAATTGCTGGAGCAAAATTTTGTTTTTATGCAAATATTTTTGTGTGAAAAGGGTATATAACTTTCGTCAGTTTCCTAAAGGGAGTTCATTACCCTAAAAAGTTAAAACCCAGTTCTTTAGAATTGGAAAGTTGCATTCAGTAACAGGAATTGCTTCTAGAAGGTCCCTTTTAACATGCCTTGAGTAGTTGTTGCAATGTTTTTTAGATAGCAACATTCTTAATGTGGCCCAATGATTGTACAGATCATGTGAAATTGGGACTGAAAATCTTGGACATACGGTCACAGTGGCCCTTACATTCATACAGTGTGAATGTGTGGGTGTAAAATTCACTTTATGGCCCTATGAACGCCACCTTACCTCAGAGTCTGTTACCTTATTTGTAAAGTGAGGGATTTGACCTTAAAGGTTGCCAAAGTTATTAGTTTGAATTCTCTAGATGGACTTGGACGGAACCCGATTGTGGCAGAAATGAACCAGGCTTTGTGTAGGAGGAAAAGGTGGGAGGGTCAGAGTGAGGAGGAGGCGCAGAGGATCCAAGGAGCTCCATCCTTGATAAAGGTGAGAGACCCAAGCCTGCTGAGGTGAAGAGCCGGGGCTGGAAGAGAGCTGGTGGGCTCCTTCTGAAGATCCAAGACGCTAATAGACAGGAGACTCAACCTCTGCCTTTCATCATGGGACTGACTTGCCAGGACACAAGCTGTCCTTCAATGAGCGAACGTATCATCTTCCCTGAACTCACAGAACTTCCAGTTCTCACAGGAGCTAATGCCTGGAGTCTTTCTACTTCCCACAACAGATGGTTTGGCTACTTCAGGAAAATGCTGCCCTACAATTGCCTCAAGACACAAGTAAGTCATAGGGCTGATGAAGCTGTTTGGAGAGGTTAAGAGAACTTCGTATCTATACTTTAGGGTGGATTGGAATCTTCACCCCCCACATGAGGAATTTTAAGCATAAAATCTTTTTTTTTTTTTTTTAGAAAACTACTATTGATACATTATCATTAACTAAAGTCCATAATTTACATTAAGGTTTGATACTGTGGGGTTTTATTTGTTTGTTGAAAAACTGTGTTGAGGCTATTTGTGTGTGTGTATAATGATTGGCACACATCATATGGTAAGTGTATATTTAACTGCCAAAGAAACTACCAAACTGCTCTCCAAATTGGTGGTACTATTTTACATTCCCACTAGCAGTGTATGATGAGTGTTCTATTCTCACCAACACTTGACATAGTCTTTTTAATTTTAGCCATTCTAACAGGTTTAGAGATGTCTTACTATGATTTAAATTTGTAGTTCCCTATTGATTAGTGATGCTAAGCATCTTTTCTTCTGTTTGTCATTCACATATTTTCTTTGGTAAAGGGTCTGTGCAAATCTCTTGTCCCCCACACTATTTTTTTTATTATTGAGCTTTAAAAGTTCTTTTTATATTGTACATTTAAGCCCTTGATCAGCTATGTCATATGCAAATATTTTTTCCCAGGATATGACTTATCTTTATATTTCATAGTGTTTTTTAAAGAGCAGAAATTTATGATTTTGGTAAAACCCAGTTTATCAATTTGTTCTTTTACAGATTGTGTTTTTGGTGTGCTAGCTAAAAAAAAAAAAAGAAGAAGAAGAAGAAAAGAAAATCATTACCTAACTCAAAGTCACAAAGTTTTTCTCTTGTTTTCATCCAGAAGTTTTATAGTTTTAGATTTTACATTTAGGCCTATGATCCATTCTGGGTTAATTTTTGTATATGATAAAAAAATTTGTATATGGTACTTCAAAGTACGGCTCAAAGTTAAATTATTTTGCATATGGATATCCGATCGTTCCAACACAATTTATTGTTTCCTCACTACTTTGCAACTCTTTCAAAGATCGTTTGTCCATATATATGTGGTTATATTTTTGGACTTTTTGTTGTTGTGTTTTATTAATCTGTTGTTCTTTATGCCAGTGTCACACTATTTTGCTTATGGAGGTTTTTTAATCTCTTGAAATCAGGTTATATATTAGTCTTCTGATTTCTTTTTCAAAGCTGTTTTGCCTATTCTAGGTTTTTTGCATTTCTATATGAATTTTGGAATAAGTTTGTCGTTTTTGCAAAAATGCTTGCTGGGATTTTTGTTAAGATTATATTGAATCTATAGCTCAATTTTCAGAGAATTGCCATCTCAATACTGAGTTTTCTGAACTATGGGCCATGACTAGCTCGCTGTGTAGTTAGAGTTTTTTTTCAGTTTTGTAGTTTCAGTTACAGGACTTTCACATTTTTTGTCAGATTTATCCTAATGAAGTTGTAAATCATATTAATTTCAATTTCCAATTGTGTGTTGCTGGTATTTACAAATACCATTGATTTTTGCATATTGGTCTTGTATCTTGTAAATTTGCTAAACTCACTTATTAGTTCTAGATTTTTTGAAGATTCCATCAGATTTTCGATATAGACAATCCTATCATCTGTGACTAAAGACAGTTTTATTTTATTTTCATTCTGGATGCATTTTCTTTATTCTTGACTTATTGCACTGGTGAGAAACTCCAATACAGTGTTGCATGGAAATGGTGAGAAGCAACAGATGTTTTTTTTTCTTCTTCCTGAGCTAAGGAAGAATGTATTCAGTCTTCCATAATTAAATAAGATTTTAGCTATAGATTTTTATAGATGTCCTTTATCAGATTAAGGAGAGTCTCTTCTCTTACTAGTTTGCTGAGAATTTTTAATCAGGAATGAATGTTAGATTTTGTCAAATGTTAAATGCCTTTCTGCATCCTCTGAGATGATTATGTACTGTCGTTTCTGTTTTGAAAAAAAAACTAGCTTTGTGAAATAGAAAAAATGGGAACAAATGGTCAAATTTTTAAGAATAATACACTTGTAATTCTCTAGAAGAGGGTTCAGTAAACTTTTTCTGTAGTATATATTTTTTACAGTGAATATTTCAGATAGTTAATATTTTAGGCTTTGTAGGCCACAAAGTGTCACTTCTGTTTTTCGTAACACTCCTTTAAATAATAAACTATTTTTATGCTCAAAAATTTTGGTCTGGCCACCTCAGCTAAAAATTCTTTTTATGCTGTTAGAGTTGGCTATATAGTTGTAAAAAGAAGCAGCAGCAGCAGCGACAAAAATGTATGTGGCCAGCAAAGTCCAAATTATCTATCACTGGCCTTTTACCAAAGCCACATAAACTAAAAAATAACAAAACAAAAAAAACAAAAACAAAAAAACATTGCCCACCCCTTATTCTAGAATATTGTTACAAAATACTTCAAAAGGAACATTACATTTTCATGTACTGTATATAGCCAAGATTAAATCAACCCAAGCATGGCAGCTTCTCCTCATCTATTGTACTACACTCTAAACGGGGGCTTTTTTCGAAAAGAGTATAATTATTAAAACATGTGGTATGAAGAAGCAGCTGAGGATGTCAATTTCATTATTAGTCTCAAAATTAATTGATGGTAACTATGCTTAATTTCTCAGAGACTGGAAGACTTGGCTCCTTGGTTTGGAAGCAGTACTAGCTGAGACTTGATTCTTCAGAAATAGACAAGGTATAGTCTTGACTGGCTAGGTGTAATCTTTAAGTCCCCCCCTCTAAGTGTGTTTAACTGACACTGTATAGCAGTAGTTATATTCCTGGTATTATGCTAAATGATTTATTCTCTGGGCCCATCTCTTTGTCTATAAAATGAGAATGATAATGATACTAATAGTACCTTCTTCATAAGGTTGCTTGAAGGGGTTATATGTGGTCAAGTAAGCTATCTAAGACATTCATAGATTGGTGGAGCTAGAATCTGGTTTTTCAGTCTGTACCATGCTGTTTCCTGAGTACATTGTGTTCTCCTTTCTCAGCTTCTTCCCTTTACCATCTCGTCGTCTTCCCTAGGTTTTCTAGGTTGCCACAATGACTGATGGAAGTGAGATGTGAATGAAAAGTCCCATTTGACATCCCTTCTAGTGAACTACAAGATTTATGGCACTTTTTTAAGCAGTGTTCAATTTTAATTTGCAATGTAAAACAATGTTTTATTAATCTTCATTTAAATCTTGATTTAAGATCTCTTCAAGAATTCAAAACTTTGAGTGAGGAGGGCTAGAATGTTTTAGAAAGGAAGAGAGAGACAAGAAGTATAAAACTAAAGAAACGAAGAATTAGGAAACCTTCCACCCTTTTCTTTTCCTCTGACTTGAAATTTGGAGGTAGTCCAAGAGCTTTTCCTACTTGAGCTTCATTTGGATCAACTTTAACCAGTTTGTGTTTTTCCAAATGAACTTCTCAAGGGTAACCATTAACTTCATGTTAATCATGACACTGACGGCTTTTAAAGGTCAAGAAACAAAATAACCAAAATCAAAATGACATTGTAAACTACCTCCCCAAATTTATTTAATATGCACATCACCAGGGGCACTGCCTTTCTTCCTAGGGAATGGGCAGGTCTGTGTCTGTCCAACGCTCAGTTCCACACAGACCCACACTGCTGACTCCCTCTTGTGGCCAGTTCCAATGACTTGGTTCCCCCATAGACTCCTGGTTCTTGGTTTTCCCCTTTCTACATAAATGCATTACTTTCTTATCACACCCCTAGTTGTATGGCTTTACATATATACCAGTTAAGTAGTGTGGGTCTCTTTTTGCCTGGCAAGAGGCCCATTGTTTGACATACAAGGTCACCAGGGAAATGCATTTTTTCATTCCAAGTAGTATGGAGAAATCCTTACCTACTACAAAAATAACTCATAATATTCAGTTTGTATTGTCTTTGAAAGATATTTCATACAAATAAATGCTTTCTCAGTTCATATGTCATCAAAAGTACACTTTATTATAATACTCTAGTATCACTTTGAAGTACCTACATTGTGAGACAGAAGACACCTCAAGAAGGTTGTATACCTTGGTACTAGGTATATAATGTTTTAGGTATATAGTTTTCACTGTTATCAGCTACAGTTTTTTACTTTTACTTGAGCTTCCAGGGAACTCATCTGTGCCCTGTGGGGGTGTCTAAAGCCTTTTTCTTTTACCCAGATTTATCCTTCCCCAAGTACCCGGGTTCTGAAGTGGCAACTTGAAATACATTAACTCCATATAAAAGCTCTATCTTGGTGTCTTCAGTTGTTGATTACTCCAATTTATCATCTACTTAAAGTAGCTTTAGTTCTAGCTCTCATTGGATGTATCTTTCTTGAGGGAGAGGTGTTCTACTTTAGAAGTAACACATCTTCATTTTGGTAAATCTACAAAATATAAAGAGAGAAAGATTATAACCATCTGTAATCCAATCATCTAGATTCAACTTGCTGTTAACATTTTGATGGATATTCCCACAGTGGTTGTCATATACGAGTATACATTTTTTTCCAGAAATGGGATCACTCAGTACAATCCTGCCTTTTAGACTTTTTCTTTTAATTTTTCTGAGCTTATACTCTTCACAACATCAATTTTAACGATCACTCACAAAGGTATGCTTTAATTTATTAAATCTGATGCTGTCCGCAGGTCTCATTCCAGGAGGATTTTCATGTAGAAGAGGAGTGGACACCGACTAGGGACACTGAGAACAAGGACCCTATGATATGGTGTTTGGCTGTCTCTTGATGGGGAGGGCAAATGTGCTTTTGTGGTCAAGTGTGAGATAGACGGGTTCTGTAATGTGGAGATTTGTTTGAAATTGTGCATTTCCACTCATGCAACAAATGGTGCCATTATATACCTAGTACCAAGGTATACAACCTTCTTGAGGTGTCTTCTGTCTCACAATGTAGGTACTTCAAAGTGATACTAGAGTATTATAATAAAGTGTACTTTTGATGACATATGAACTGAGAAAGCATTTATTTGTATGAAATATCTTTCAAAGACAATACAAACTGAATATTATGAGTTATTTTTGTAGTAGGTAAGGATTTCTCCATACTACTTGGAATGAAAAAATGTCATATTATTTGGAGCCCCTACTTGTAAAGAACAGCAAGAAGTGTTCTATATTAACCATTGGAGGGTCCGTCACTATTTAGAGTGTACCAGGACCCCAAGTCTGAACTCTGAGAAAAGGATCAGGGGATGTGGGGATGTGGGTAGCTTTGTTGTTTAATCTATTGGTTTGCTTTGAAGATGCACCTTTCCAGGCCCTAAAATTTTAAATTTATGCAACAACACCTGCAGCTCCACTCACCTTCTGCTCTCAGTAGTTAGTTAATGTGGTGGTACATAGAGTCCCCCTGGGACCATGATGCTGTCTCCTTTCCAAGGTGCCTCTGCCTTGGGGATGCCAAATGTGAGTAGAGTGATAATATCGGCCACTATCTGAAATGGAAATCTCAATCATTCCAGTGGATCTGGAATCCATCTTGTATTTAAGACATTTCCTCCTTAGGGCCTTGTTGGGTCTCAGTCATCTGATCAAACACAGTGGGGAAGAAGGGGGTTCTTCAAACTAGCTTGTCCCCACCTGGCTTGAAACATACAAATGATGTCAACATTCAGCTGTGAGCAGGAAAATATGACTCCAGACAAATGTCTGACTGCAGTTCTACAAAGAAAAGGAGACTTTCAAAGTGAAGTAAGTTCGCTGCAGTCAGCCTAGCCCCGGGTGATTAGGCTTTGGGAACCGCTCCATCAGTTTGTTTGAGCCTCAGGTAACTTCTGAAGGCAGTGTTAACATCACGGACTTTTACATCAGCATTTAGATTCTAGCTCTGTGGTTACAGACCAAGTACGCAACTTTAGAAGTTATTTAAACTTTCTGAGCCAAAATTTGTATTTAAAAGTCAAGTACTTGCAATCTTTCAGGGTTGATGAAAGATGACATAAGGGATCTTTTGTAAAGGGCTTGGCCCAGAACAGGTGCCCTCTGAAGTTAACTGTCTTTCTTCCTTTTTTTCCTTAAGTTCTCACCTGTGTCTAAAAATTTCCTTACGTTCTCACCTGTGATATAATAGCAATGAGTATAGTAACGAAATAGTACTGTTGCCTTTATTACTACTACCAAAAAATGGATGATTTACTAAGCAAATGCCAGAAACTGTGTCATAATGGCTTTACATGGATTACTAATCAGCGTAACCTAGAATGTAGTTACAACTATTAACTTCATGGAATACAAGCAGGTAAAAAAACTGATGCTTAAATAAATTAAGAAACTTGCCCAGACTCACACAGCTAGAGAGCGACTATGACGAATATGAATAAGTGAGTAATGTTTAGTCCCCAGTGTCCACCATGAAATTAGAGCACAGTTATATTGCAAGGCAGGAAACTATAGGCTGTTTATGTCTAATTCTTCATAGTTACCAACAGGTGACAAAGTTTGTCTATTTACAGCATTTGCTGACTTGTCCATAACCTTAAATAACTTGGTAGGGTTGGTTGTGGCTTTCAAACAAGAATTAGTAAGTCCAGTGTAGCCAAGAGAGGATGACCAAGCACTCTGAGATCAGATTTGAAATGTTGAATTATTTTCTAGCAATACTATGAACACATGCGTGAACAGACAATATGGTTTATACATCCAGATGGTCGTTGAATCCTCCTTAGAACATCCCTACCTCATGATTGTCCAGACTACTTGAACACCTCCAAAGATGGGGAACACATCACCTCTTAAAGAAGTCCTTTTCACCTTTAGAGAATACCAATTGAAAATCCTGCCTGTTGGTGTATTAGTGGCCTACATGTGAATAAGCAAAACTTTTAAAACATCAGAAGAAAATAGAGAAAAATATCTTATTATCTTGGAGAAGTGAATTATTTATTAAGCAAAATCACAAGAGAAAAAAAAGATACATCTGCTTACATTAAAAAAAATTTACATTTCTATTTCTCAAAAGACATCACAAAAATATGAAAAATAAGTCACAGGGAGATGATATATCATCTCCCTGTGACTTATTTTTCATATTTTTAAGTACAGCACTTATAAATGACAAAGAAGTAACGTCCAATGTGTGTATGTATGTATAAGAGAAGGAAACAATACAATAAAACAAAAAAAAAATAGGAAAAATAGGAAGACACTCCTTAAGGGAAAAAAATGGAGATTGATTTGATTAACCTTGATTTTCATTTAGCTTGATAAACATTTAATTGTAATAATATTAGTCTGCAATTCTTTGAGCTCTTTCAATGTGGACTAGGAACTAGTTGTGTGTGTGTGTGTGTGTGTGTGTGTGTGTGTTAAGTTGTTTCATATGTTTTCCATAAACTTTTCAAAAGCTGTATCTTCAAATGTAAATATAAACTTAATGTGTTTTAGCAAACTGAGCAATTTTGAAAGTTTAACATGGGAAATTTATCCAAGGAAATTATTTTAGTAATAACCAAAATTTACTAAGCCTATTATGTACCTTGTGCTTTCTATGTCTAATCTCTAATCCTCGCAAAAGGAAGGTAATAGGTACTGTTACTCTCACTTAGTAGATAACATTGGAGCTCAGAGCATTTTAATAACTTGGTGAAGGTCACACATATAGAAAGTGGCAGATAGATTGTGAACCCAAGTTTGGAAGACTCCAAAATTCACTGCTCTGTCTTTTCTTCACTCTGAAGATCACAGAAAAGGGACACGTGACCCAGGCTGGGTGCTCACAGAAGGCTTTCAAGAGGAAGGGATGTTTGAACGTAGTCCTAGAAGGATGAATAGGAGTCTTGAAGGCTGGTGGAGGGCGGGATGTGAAAGTCATGGAAGTGAGGGAATATAATACTTTCAGGGAACAGCAAGTAAAGGACTGATTGCACTTTATGACTTACAAAGTTCTTTAACGCAAAAATTCCCATTCTCTCTTCAGGAAGGAATTAACGTCTTTCCCATCTTCGGGAAGAATACAAGGCAAATTAGAGGTGCAATGACTTGTGCAAGGACATGGAAAAAGTAAATTGCTGAACTAGAGCTCAAAGTCAACTGTTTCTGATGCCAGATTCTGTAGTGCTGCTCCTGTAGTGCTGTGGCAGTTACAAATGTTCACTGCATGTTTTCCATTCTAACCTCATTTCTGGTTTTATCACATCGTCCCTACTTTTATTTGCCTTCTGTTCCAATTCACCTACTTCTTTTTGTTTTATCTGATCATGCTGCACGTATTTTTTATGTGCAACTATCAATGAACTATCAGTGAACCAGGGCATAAATCGATAAATACTTCAATACCCACACAAAGGAAGTTGTTTTGATATTTTTTATTCCCTTCCAGTTTTAGGCTTTAGGAAACCGTATCTTTATCCAACTATGATGTTAAGGAATATATAATTGAGTATATTGCTAGTTTCATCGAATGTTCCATCAGAAACACGTTTCTATGTTGCTACAGTCTTCTTGATGATGACTTTCCACAACTATTTTTTTCTATAAAGGGACATGGCCGTTCCCACACCCCTGGACATTTAGACTGGTTATTTGCTGGTTTTCCAAGGCTAGTGAACCATGAGGCTTCTGTAGGACTTTTCACTATCCCAAGTCTTCCCACTGGAGCCTCTTTAACAGGCTTCACACTTTGTTCTTCCCATTCCAGGGGCATAGGTATGACACATATTAATTTTTTTTTTATTGAGGCAATGTTGGTTTGTAATGTTATATAAGTTTCAGGTGTACAAAATTATAATTCAATATCTGTATACACTAGAGTATGCTCACCACCATAAGTCTAGTTTATTTAGGGTTCTTTCTCAGTGGATTACAGGTCTTTTCCATATTTACTATGTCAGCCTCTAGCCTTTGATATATTTCCTGGGTCTTTGTTATGTAAATCACTTCAAATCCTGTTTGGGAACAAGGTATGGTAAAAAGAATGAATACACTTCCTGGGAGAACAAGGATTCTGTTTACAAAAGGTACAGCACTACTGTGCCTAGACTTCCTGCTTATGCCAATTGCATGCTTTAATTGATTAGGTGTAAACAAGGTGTATAGTTGCAACTCAAGGCCTGGGGAAAAGGGTCTCTTTCTCTTTTCTAGCTGCCTAGAGAGGAGATGGGTTCAAGATAAACAGCTTTGAGTGGTTAAAAGCACACAGGATCAGAAGCCAGATGGATCTGGGTGAGAGCTCCAGTTCTGCTCTTAATGGATGTGAGATTTTGGACAAGTTGTTTATCTTCTATGAGCTATAGAAGATGATTTAGGAATTCAATAAGACCCAGTATATAGTGAATATTCAGGAAAAGTTAATATTATTATTGGGAGAGTTTCTTTGAAATAACAATTTCAAAGCTTTGAATACAAGATGATGGTGAACTTTATGTGGTCATAAGGCACAAAATAATGAAACAACTGGAGTGATCAGAGTTTCCACTGAGGGGTTGGGTTGTTTTTCACTTTCTCCCAATGTGATTTCAGAATCAGGAAGGAAACCAGGCCTCTAACTGTGGATACAGCTGTAGCTATGGGTTTAAGTGAATGAATAACTGGAGTGCATGCCTGGGTAAGTAATTTAATTTTTCTGTAGCTAACTTTCTCTTCTGTAGAATACTGATTCATGGAAAACTAATGGTTTGGGAAAACCCTCTAGATAGAGATTGTGTTTATAGCCATACTTACGTGGTTCTGGGAACATGGAAATACTGGTATCACAATTACTCATATCCCATGCCCTGCTTTCAGTGGCATTTACCTACTGACAAAATGTTTGTGTTTATATCACAAAGGCCTTCAGGAGAGTGAAAGCCATTTTCACTGAGGCCTAATTTGAAGTGAGCTGGCACATATCAACAGGACATAATGCAGTTGTGCTCTGTTTTAGAGACCATTGAGTTATGAATTTGCAGATTGACCTGAAGAATCAAATAGAAATGATACAGTCGGAGCCTTGGGCACTCTGCTTGCAAGTGTGGCTTCAGCAGGAATGGTTACTGCTCCCTGGCTGCATATTGATCCATGATCCACCACCCCCCTCTACCCCCCAAAAAGCATATATTGGAGGAGAACAGTGATCAATTGAGAAAGAAAGCATTAATTACTACCCAGAGAAAATATTCACTCTCCTTACCTTTAAGGATTTGGAAATAATGGTGCTTATTCTAAAGTCAGGATAGTGGGAAACATTTATTAGCAGACTGAGTCGCTTTAAGAATTAATATTCTGGGTGTAAAATGCAACACAAGCCACACACACAATAGACTGAATTATAACGAACTGAGTGAATGGAGGAAGGAAAGGAGGAAGAGAGGGAAGGATGGAGGGAGGGAGGGAGGGAGGGGGGAGAGAGAGAGAGAGAGAGAGAGAGAGAGAACAAAAAAGCTAGAACTTACAATATGTGGGCTACGATTCATAGTTTGAATGACCCTACACGAGTCTCTTAACCTGAGCCTCAGTTTCTCATCTGGTTAACAGAAGCAATGTCCACTTCACTGGTTTGTTGTAAAAAAGAAATGGAATACCACAGTTAGAGAGATTGTGGTTAAAAGCACCTGACAGTCATAAGACCTGGATTGTAGATCAGGTTCAATTCAACACAATATAATTCATCAAATATTTACTGAGCACTTATTCTCTGCCTGGTATTGTATCCCCAGGTGCTGGAATTGGATAAGAGATGAAAAAGACAGCTAGGCTGGTCCTTGGATAGGACAACTGGGATGAAGGCAGACCAGGTTATGCATTGTAGCACTTTTATTTTACATATATTCCTAATCGGTCCCCCAAACTCTACTCTGGTTGAATTGCCCCAGTCCTTGCCCTCAAGAAATTCAGCTTATTAGGGGAGACAAACCTGTAAACCAAAAATCCCAAAGCAGCATGCAGAACGCGGCAGTGGTAAATAGACCGCTTATGGAGGGAATGAGGAGGCGCTGGTGAACTGTGGTGGGATTGTTGGGTAAAGGATCCTGAACGCATGATGTCTGGCTGAATTATGGAAAATAAACAGGAGTCCACAGCGAGAGAAAGCAGAGAAAGCATTTCAGATAACAGGAAGCATCACATGCAGAGCCAAATAAACAGGAAATTGCTAGTTCCAGGTCCTGCCATTAACTAGCTTTATTTAACCTTTATAGAATTTCCTTCTCTCTCTGGGCTTCCAGTTTTCTCACCTTAGAAAATAAAGGTTGGGGGTGGAAAGATGCAACCTAGATTTTCTGTAAGACTGTATAACTGGATACCTCCATGCTGGAGCAGAGAGAAAAGCAGTAGCTTGGGAAATATGTTATTTTAAGGGCATGATCCAGAAGCCCCATCTTTTGTGACAAGATGACAAGCAGAACCTGAAGTCATTCAGAAATTTTTTGCATACATTAATTCCCCCACGTCACCAGTGTTTATGGCATTGACTGAGCCAGGCCCTGTGCTGTTAAGAAGGCCAGCGTCCAGCACAGGTACGCAGGAATAACTAATCCACGAGTACCATGGAAACCATATTGGTCAGTACATGGCAGGTGCGTGGGGGCAGTAAAATAGAAGTCCTTAAGGCGTTGTAAGTCATGTGAAGGGTGACAGGATTTAGTTCCTAGCAAAAAGGAGGCCTTTCTCCAAGAGGCCGCCAATATTTTCAGCTGCCACTTGTCCCTTGGCAGGGCGATGAGGCTTCCTTTTTTCACCTGTAACCTTTCACAGGCTTGTACACGGGGCTTCGGGCACGCAGAGCGGATGCAAATCCCAGAGGGCGCCTGCTGACCAGAGGGCGCCTGCTCCGGCGACAGCTTTGCTCACACGTGGGCACCAACTGCTGCAGGGACGCCCAGCGTCTGCGGGAAGGGGTGGCCTGAAAGGCGGACTGTCCAGGGCCTCCAGGGGTTGGGCTCCCGGCCAGGGGGCGGGACTCAGGCTACCGGTATAAGAGAGGAGCGCCACTGTCCCGGCCACAGTACTGAAGCTAGCGACTCATCCGTGACCAGGAGGCAAGAGCACTAAACTTGCAACTCTTGATCCAGAGTGACTGAAGAAGAGGAAAAGGTTTGATTTCTATTTTGTCGTTTATTTTGTATTAATGAATGTAAGGCCGGGCGGGTTTGTGGGTGCGAGAGAGCTCGGCTGACTGGCCGGGAGGTAAACGCGTTGGTACCCTCAGACGGCCCGGGGGAGGGGTCCAACCACGTCTCAAGCGGCCCCCAGACGTCCAAACTCAACAGCTTCTCTTCCCCGCAGGAGCGCTTCTTCTCGTCACTCCCAGCCCCAGTGTTGCAGGATGCGGCTCCTCGGGAAACTCCGCGCCTCCACCGCGGGCAGCGCTGCTCCGGAGCCCGCCTTCTCCAATGTGCTCACCCCGGGTCGCATCCCTGAGTTCTGCATCCCGCCGCGGCTGCCAGTGCCCTGCGCGCCTGAATCCCAGCCCCCGGCCGCCGCTGTGCCGCGGCGGTGCGCAGCCGAGCCCGACCTGTGGCCCGGAGGAGCTGACGACGGCGCGGGGCGCACGGACTGGGACCCGCGCTCGCAGGCCGCCCTCTCGTTGCCGCACCTGCCCCGCGTGCGCACCGCCTATGGCTTCTGCGCTCTTCTGGAGAGCCCGCACACCCGCCGCAAGGAGTCGCTCTTCCTGGGGTGCCCCAGCGCCTCCACGCTCCTGCACCCTCCCGCCGCCGGGCCCGTGCTCCGCGCGCGGGCCAACACCTACAGCAGCGGAGGAGACGCCCCCATCGGATCACCGGGCGGAGGCTCCTCCCGCACCTCCACGGTCCCGGGCGGCCCCCGCCTGCCCCGGAACGCGCTCGCCCCGCGGTCCCGCGGCCGCCGCCTCCTGCGCGCCCCCGAAGTGCTACTGAACCGCGCGCTGCGGGCTCGGAGGAGTCGTGGCCTGGCCCGCGCCCGCTCCGTGTCCAGCGGGGACGAGGACGAGGAGCGTGGCCCTGGCTCCGGGTCCCCAGCCCGGGACCCCTTCACATCTGCTCCGCAGCCTCCCAACCCACGGCCCGAACGCCTGGAGGCAGAGGGCACCGTGACTCTGGGCCACGCCGGCGGCGCCCTGCGCCTGGCCGCCGAGTACAGTCGGCCAAGCGGGCGCCTCCGCATCCGGCTGCTCGGTGCCGAGGGCCCCGCGGGAGGAGCGGCTGAGTTCCCCGCCGTCGGCTGCAGCATCAGCTTCGTCCTGCAGCCGCCGGGCAAGACGCGCCAGCGGCGCAGCGCCGTGGTGCGGCCGAGCTGCAAGGCGGTCTTCGACCAGGACTTTTGCTTCGACGGGCTCTCGGAGGACGAGGTGCGCCGCCTGGCGGTGCGCGTCAAGGCCGAGAACAAAGGCCGCGGCCTGGAGCGGGGCCGCCTGCTGGGCCAGGGCGAGCTGCTGCTGGGCTCCCTCCTGCTGCTCTGAGGGTACACAGGTCTCAGGCCCTGCCTGTGGGGACTCGCTGCTCACTGGGGACTCTCACTCGGACACTGACAGCCGCTTTGTACAAATTAAATATTATTTATTCATTTTTCTATTCATAATCTTGCTTTATTGACATTTTAGTTCTTAGCTGTCTGCTTTTGTCATCGTTTATTTGGTAGGGAAGGACAAAATAAGGACCCCTTCCTCTCTTCACAGCATCCAATCCCCTTTTCCAGGACATTTTTAATTTAGAGGCAAAAAGGGTTGGCTTGTCACTAGAAGAGAAAGGAACTACATCCCATCTGCGTTGTTTTTCCTCCCTGCTTTATATTAATGCTAAATGGTTTGTGGGTTTAAAAAGAAAAGTTATTCCTTCAGAATCATGCCCAATGCTAATATTCATATGTACAGCTTTACATATTTGATGTGGCACAGGTCCATATCTTCTTTCGTGCCTACATGCGCTTCAGAATAAGGACACCTGAGTGGGGAAAAAATTATTTTCCCATTGAGAAAGGACAGGATTCTTTTGAAAGGGAAGTCTTCAAAAATTGCTAAGGAAAGGGGAACTAAAATGGATGCATGGTCATGTAGGGAATAGACATTCCTGGCATCCCCCTCTTCCTTCTTCTAGAGTGGTCAGAAAAGGTCTCCCTAAAGGTCTCCCTAAGACCTGAGGAAGGAATCATCTGCAAGAGAAACTTAATCCATTCAAATTACCTCTTAATGTGTCCATATGACCCCTTAATACATCCAAACCAGAATTCTTGATTTTTCCCTCCCAAATCTCCTCCTCCCCTAGTCTTCCTTCCTTCCTTCCTTCCTTCCTTCCTTCCTTCCTTCCTTCCTTCCTTCCTTCTTTCCTTCCTTTCTCTCTCTCTCTCTCTTTCTCTCTTTCTCTCTCTCCCTCTCCCCCTCCCTCCCTCTCTCCCTCCCTCCCTCTCTCTCTCCTTCTTTCCTTCTTCCTGCCTTCTTCCTTCCTTCTTTCTTTCTTTTTTAGTCTTTTTTATTTCAATAAATGGCACCATCATTCTTTATTTCACACAAACCAAGAGTCTGGAATCATTCTTCTCTTTCCTGTCTCATTCCATTTTTCTCAGATGTAAATGTCACCTCCTCCTTAGAGCACCCTATCTTGTCCATCCTATCTAAAAAAGGGGGGGAGCACCATTGGCATCATTGGCACTGTCACTGCTTTATTCTTCTTCATAGCACTTATTACTACCTGACGTCATATTATACAATTTTTTGTTGTTTACCTTCTCTTCCACTAGAATGTATGCTTTATAAAGGCAGGAACTTTGTTTATTCATTGCTCTATTTCTAGTGCCTAGAATAGAGTCTGGCACATAGTAGACACTCAATAAATACTGACTAAATGTTGAATGAATATAGGAAGAGATGAAATCAATAGAGAAGAGTAAAGGACCTAAGACCAAGCCTTGACACAAACCAACCTTCATAAATTCAATAGATGGGGAGAAGTCAGTATAGGAGAAAGAGAAGCAGCAGCCAATGGGGTAGGGAAAAGACGAGGCATGTGGATTCACGGAAGCCAAGACAGGAAAGTATTCCAAGAAGGAGGGGATGTTCAACTCATTTAAATCTTGCAAGGGACTCAAGAAAAATGAGAACAGAGAAATGCTATTGGCATTGGCAAGATGAAGGTTAGCAATCAGTTTGACTAGAGCAGTTCTATGAGAGTAGTGACAAGAGGAGGCAAACTAGACTGGATTAAAACATGAAAGGAAGGTGAAAAAGTACAGACAGAAAGTTTTGGAAAAGGGGAGAGGAGAAAAAGTGCTCTAGCTGGAAGAGAATACTGAGTCAAAGGAGATTTGTTTTAATGTGAAAGAATCCAACACATTTGGAATATCCAGGATAGAGGGAGATATTGTCAGTGAAGAGAAAGAAAACCAGCAATAACTGTTGGAGCAGAGTCTTTGGAAAAGCAAGGGTGTCCAGAACATACCTCGGTAGAAGCAGTGATCAAGAACCCATGTTCCTGATACATACCTTGTTCCGTATCTCTACTCTGCCACCCACAGCACCATTCCATCCTCAGGTGGGACCCATTTGTAGTCGTAGGATGTTGGCTGAGAACAGCTGTGACTACCCCATGATTTCTCATTAGAGTTCAGGCTGGAGAGAAGGCCTTGTTTCTGCAAGCATTTCCATAGGACTGAGGAAGAACTTCCCCAGAAGTCTCCAGCAAATTTCTCTACGTACAGTAGGCCCCCCGCCAATCCACAGTTTCACTTTGTGCCATTTTAGTTACCCGCGGTCAACTACAGTCTGAAAATATTAATGGAAATTTCCAGAAATAAACAATTCATGAGTTTTAAATTGCACACCATTCTGAGCAACGAGCATGATAAACTCTCCCATTGTCCTGCTCCGTACCACCCAGGACATGAAGCATCCGTTCGTCCAGCGTCTACATACTGAATGTGTTACCTGCCCATTAGACACTTAGTCGTCAGATCTACTGTCACAGTTTCACATGCTTGTGTCCAAGTAACACTTGTTTTACTTAATAATGACTCCAAAGCTCCAGAGTATTGATGTTGGCAATTCAGATATGCCAAAGAGAAGCTGTAAAGTATTTTCTTTAAGTGAAAATGTGTGTATGTATAGGAAAAAAAATAGTATATAGAAGGTTGGTACTATCCACAGTTTCAGACATCCACTGGGGGTCTTGGAACTATCTCCCTGTGGTTAAGGGGGGACCACTATATTTTATTGGCCCACATTGGGTTGCACTCCCACTCATGAACAACTCCCTGCAAGGGGAAGAGTATTAGTCTTAGAGATATAGGGCTTATCTCTAGCTGAGTGCAAGATCAGTGTCTACTGAGCCAGATGCTTCTTCCTGTTAGGAAATAAGAAAGGGGAAATGAGGTGGAATATTAGGAAGACCAGAAAGTCTGAGGCCAAAAAGACCCAGCTTCAAATATAGGCTCTGCTATCAGGTAGTTGTGTGATCTTTGAGCAAATACTTCTTTGAACCTCAGTTTTGTCTTTTCTGAAATACTGGGTGTGAAGATGCCCAGGGTTAAATGACATAATTGCATTTAGTTACTTAAGATTCATAGGAACAGAGGCAGGCAGCATTTTATTTTCAAATATAAGTTGAACATCCCCTCTTTATCGCATGTGGATGAATATAATTTTGCTGAATGGCTTTATGTACATCTGTAGTTCTCATCTTGAGTCTGTACAAAGGGCTTAGTCTGCTTGGGAACGTGTGTGGGTGACTGCACTAAAAGACATAAACACAAAGAATTACCTCTTTCTATTCCACTGGTTATACACTTTAGACTCCATCTGCCATGTTCCACAGAGAGGAACAACAGCTCAGCTGATGCGTGCTTCTAAAATCCAACCATTTTGATGAGTTTTCATCATTTGCGAATATCCAGGCCTTGATAAGATAGCCTCATGTGACCAGACACTAGTATTTATCCTGACAGGGAAAATCCCTATTTTATTTTATTTGGCAAAAAGTATAGGATTTATTTTCCAGATTGGTAACAGTTCCTGATTTTACAAAGAGCCAGTGTCTCCTGTCTGTGTCTGTCAGGAGACAGTGCTTCATTTTTCTGAACTGTCCATGCAGCATCTGGATCTTTGTCACTTCCTCCTCCTGGTCACCTGGACCAGAGCCACCATATCTTCCTCCTTTACGCACAAGCTTTGCACTGCCCTCTTTACCACGATCAAGTTTTTTGTTTTTAAGTAATTTGAGGTTTACAGAACAGTTGCCAAAACAGTACAATGAGTTCCCTCATGCTCTTCACCCAGATTCTCCAAATGTTATCATTTTACCATATTTGTTTAACTTGTTATCATTATTCATTTATATCTATCTACCTATCTGTTTATCTATCTATCTATCTATCTATCTATCTATCTATCTATCTATCTATCTATCTTTCTGTCATCTACCTATTTTTTTTTCCTGAAAGATTTGGGAGTAAGTTGCAGACATGTGCCCCTTTTATTCTTAAATACTTCAGTACTTATTTCCTAAAAATAAAGATACTCTCTTTTATAATTCCCTTATAAAAAATGGGGAATTACTATTGATTCAATACTACTGGTAATCTGCAGGCCCTATTCAAATTTTTCTAACTGACCTATAATGTTTTGGGTTATTTTTTTAGGAAAAGAAAATCCTGGATCACAAGTTGCATTCAGTTGGCACGTCTCTTTAACCTTTCATCTGACATTTTTATAAGTTCAGGTCAGTATATATATACATACACAAATGTGTGTGTGTGTGTGTGTGTGTATCACATTTCCAAGTTTAGATTTGTCTGATACTCTCTTGCAGTTAGATGCAGGCTATGCATTTCTGGCAGAAAAAGCACAGAAGTAATGTGTTTTCTTAATGCATCATCAGAGTCACACATATCAATTTGTCTCATTACTAGTGATGTTAACTTTGACGATGTGATTAAAGTAATGGTGTTTATCAGTTTTCTCCACTATGAAGGTATTATTTTCCTCTTTTGAATTAATAAATCTCTTATGAGCTTCAGGTCGTTGGGGAGAGGTGGGAGGACACTCAAAGCAAACCAGAGCTGTATCAGCACTAACCTTCCTTCCCCCATTCTTCCTCTAACTTTCCATAACCCATCTACCATAAGAGGATCTTCTGGGTGTCAGTAGAATTACCGTAGACAGTCATACATTTCTATCGCTCTTTGTAAAATTTATTGTAGGAGGTCCTTGTTTCCAAAACTCTATAAACTTAAAAAAAAAAAGTCTGTTAAAGTAAAAAACAAAACGAAACAAAAACCTGACTTGATGCAGTTTAATGGTATAGGCAGGAGGAAAGAAACAGAATGAAAATTTATATTTTAACTTTAGTTTTGGTTTACTGAATAAATTAATAAATATAGGATTGGATTATATGTGTCCATAATTTTAGTAGTTCACAGTAGAGAATTTGGATATAGTGTGGTTTAGACTAAAAACTAATGGCTCAGAGGTATTGATTAAAGAGTATAAACTTTCAGTTATAAGATGAATAAGTTCTGGAAACCTAATGTGTAGCATGGTGACTGTAGTGAATAATAACATATTACGTACTCGAAATTTGCTAAGAGAGTAGACCTCGTGTTCTCACCACACACACAAAAAATAGTAATAATAGAAGTGATGAATATGTTAATTAGTTTGATTATGGTAATCATTTCACAATGTATACATATATCAAAACATCACATTGTACACCTTAAGTATATACAATTTTTATTTGTAAAAAATAAATTAATTAAAATGTTTTTTTTAAAAAAAAAAAACAGTTAAAAAAGACTGATTTGTCTCTAATGGGACACCTGCATGACTCATTATCTATTCTCATTTGATTATATTTTTCTTCTCTTGGGGTCAAATTAGAGTCATTCTAAATTTATTCTATGGGCATTCTAAAATTCCTCAGTGGATATTTCAGGGCCATCCCAACACTGGGGTGAGCAGTGCTGTTAGCAGCTCCAAGGAGAGAAAAAAATCACTGTCTGCTTGAGACGGACAGAGCCTGGTGAGTAACACGTAACATGAATATACTTGCTGTGTTGGGATGGTGGGACATCATTGGATCGTGCTACTTCTTGACTCATAATATTTTTTCAAAGTTGAGTTTATAGTTAAAAAAAAGTAAAAACACCATAGTTAATTTTACAGAGATCTGCCTTAGACCCTGCAAGAATCATCCTTGAACAAAGTACTTAATCTGGATAAGCCTCAGCTCTACCTACGTTACAAGACTATTTAAAGATCAAAGGAGGTGATCTTTAAAATAATCATCTGGAAACGAAAGAGGAGGCAGCCAGGGAGTAACATTGAGCTGTCAGGGGCCTTCCTTAGAGCAGGAAACACATGGAAAAGAGTGATAGGCAGGCAAGCCTGCCAACATGGGTTTCTGGGGATTTGGCACTTAATAACAGTAAGGCTGATGACATTGCTGATAATGAACATTTACTGTGTATTTCTTATTAAGAAACCATGCTGAGGACTTCACACGCACAGATTTATTTCATCCTCACAACAATCCTCTACCTATGAGGTAGGCATAGAGAGAAAACTAAGGTTCAGAAATCAAAGCCTAGATTTTCAAGTGAGGCAATCGCAGAGCTGGGCCTATACCCCAGGCTGTACAAGGTTATGATTAAGAGCATGTGTGGGGACAGAGCCCCAAAAAGCAGTTTCCAGGCTCTCGGCCTCACATAGAAAGGTGCTGGCTCAGGTAGTAAATGGCCATCGACTGCGATCAAATGGCCAGCAGCTGTGGCTAGTTGGCCGTCAGCTGTAACCAGTGAGCCATTAGCCACTAATATAACTGCCGTGGCTAGGCTAGGGGAAGAGGCTAGCAGAGAAGAAAAGGAGAAAAAAGGGGGAGCTAGCAAGAAGATGGTGGCTGAGTCTGCAAGCGGCACAGCGGCGGGTTGAGAATTGTGTGGCTCCTGGTTCCTGTTTCTCCAACCCAGCCGCCAGTGAGAGTATAGTGGTGTGACTCCCCTACCTATGGCTCCGTGGGTGTTCCTTTTTGGCCTCACCATGTCCTGCGTTCTTGTGTGGGGGGCGGGACCGGAGACCCCGCCGGACGCCCCGCATGACACTTGGCGAAGTCGGCAGGATCCCCTGCACTACACATGGCGCAGCGAGCAGGGTACAGTGTCGGCCAAAGCTCTCCGAAGGGCAGTGGAGCAGTTTGTGCATATGAACACTCAGTTGCAGGAAGACCAGGAGGAGCAGCTGCCTGAGAGCTGGACCCTGTGGAGGGGTGGGAAGACGTGGACGATTCCCCAACCAGCAGAGGCCGGAGAAAGCGAAGGTCCTTGCGGCCCTGTGAGCTGGGAAGTGCTTGCTGAGGCAGCCTGGATGCAGGACTTGTAGTCCCAGGAGGAAACGCTTGCTGAGTCCTCCGTGGGAGCTGAGGGTGAGGTCAAGGTCATCCCTCACCCCCAGGACAGCCCTGGCGAATGACTATGGACTATGGGGAATTGCCTTCCATCCCTAATTTAATGGACAGCTTGACTGTTTGGGAACATACCACCATGTAGTGGAACTGGCGGATGTTTGCTATTGTGTCTTGACCGGCCACCATCGAGAATATGTAAGCACCTTGACTGTGAGTGGCTATTGTTCCAGCACGGTGCCCTGAGAGGCCCAGAGAGAGTGGCAGTGCCCTGAGAGGCTCTGGCTGTGTCCAGGAAGCCGGGCTGTGCCCAGAGAGAGTGGCGGTGCCCTGAGAGGCTCTGGCTGTGTCCAGGAAGCCGGGCTGTGCCCAGAGAGAGTGGCCAGAGAGAGTGGCGGTGCCCTGAGAGGCCCTGGCTGTGTCCAGGAAGCCGGGCTGTGCCCAGAGAGAGTGGCGGTGCCCTGAGAGGCCCTGGCTGTGTCCAGGAAGCCGGGCTGTGCCCAGAGAGAGTGGCGGTGCCCTGAGAGGCCCTGGCTGTGTCCAGGAAGCCGGGCTGTGCCCAGAGAGAGTGGCGGTGCCCTGAGAGGCCCTGGCTGTGTCCAGGAAGCCGGGCTGTGCCCAGAGAGAGAGTGGCGGTGCCCTGAGAGGCCCTGGCTGTGTCCAGGAAGCCGGGCTGTGCCGAGAGAGAGAGTGGCGGTGCCCTGAGAGGCCCTCGTGTGCCCGGGTAGACTAGTGGTACCCTAAGAAGTCCAGGAAGTCTGGCTGTGCCCAGGAGTACTGGTGGTGCCCTGAGAAACCCTGGCTGTGCCCGGGGAGACTAGTGGTACCCTAAGAAGTCCAGGAAGTCTGGCTGTGCCCAGGAGTACTGGTGGTGCCCTGAGAAACCCTGGCTGTGCCCGGGGAGACTAGTGGTACCCTAAGAAGTCCAGGAAGTCTGGCTGTGCCCAGGAGTACTGGTGGTGCCCTGAGAAACCCTGACTGTGACCAGAGAGCTTGGCTGTGTCCAGGAAATAGCATTCACCTCCAGGTTCCTCGCACAGGGCCCCTCGCGGAAGACGCTTGTCGCGTAGATTGTGAGGCGAGAGCCTGTAGGGGTGGAGTGTGGGGACAGAGCCCCAAAAAGCAGTTTCCAGGCTCTCGGCCTCACATAGAAAGGTGCTGGCTCAGGTAGTAAATGGCCATCGACTGCGATCAAATGGCCAGCAGCTGTGGCTAGTTGGCCGTCAGCTGTAACCAGTGAGCCATTAGCCACTAATATAACTGCCGTGGCTAGGCTAGGGGAAGAGGCTAGCAGAGAAGAAAAGGAGAAAAAAGGGGGAGCTAGCAAGAAGATGGTGGCTGAGTCTGCAAGCGGCACAGCGGCGGGTTGAGAATTGTGTGGCTCCTGGTTCCTGTTTCTCCAACCCAGCCGCCAGTGAGAGTATAGTGGTGTGACTCCCCTACCTATGGCTCCGTGGGTGTTCCTTTTTGGCCTCACCATGTCCTGCGTTCTTGTGTGGGGGGCGGGACCGGAGACCCCGCCGGACGCCCCGCATGACACTTGGCGAAGTCGGCAGGATCCCCTGCACTACAGCATGGATTTCTGGAATCCAGCTGTGTCTCTTCTCCTTATGAGCTATGTGACTCTCAGAGATTTACCTTTTTTCTCTGTGCCTCGGTTTCCTCATTTTGAAACAGAAATGTTATGTCATCGACTTTGGAGATTACTTAATTCTTGTGAGGAGTGTCAATTAATGTGTAAAGTACTAGCCTGTTCCAAGCCTTTATACAGATACCAAGCACCTGGTCATGTTGATCCCATTACACCAGAACTGAGTTGAAAGGACATCTGAAGAACCCAGAGCCAGAGTCGGGCCTCATTCTTAGCTGGAAGTCGAGATTCCTGGCTCTTCTGACTGACTTGGCCCCTGTTCTGTTCTGGCCCCGGACCCTGTCCGGATGTCGACTTCCATCCCCTGATCCAGGTAACTCTGGGCCTGCTCTGCCTGATCCCACCTGTTGTGGAGATGTTGAGACTAATTCTGCATACCTGTCAAGTCCCTGGGGTGCCAGGGACTGCAGGTCTCAATCACCCGAGTGAGTATGAGAACAGAACCTCTGTGTGTTCCCCAAACTGTTTGCATCAGTACCTCAGGAGCTGAGGTTATGCGGAGCAATGCTAGGAGAAGAGAGGTTATTACTGGAGAAAACCCCTGAGCCAGGTGAGGGACAGATTTTCATCTATGGAGGGGTATGATTTAGAGATAAGAGACCATTTGCCCTTTTGACGCATCCTGGGCTGCACCCCTTCTCAAAGCAAGGAGAGACGAGGCAGCGATGGGGGTACTCATGCCCTGGCATGAGCTAGTTTCTCCCCAACATCTCAACAAAGAAAGCTTGGATTCTGTCCCATGTGATAAAGGCCAAAGCTTTTGCTTCTGGAAGTGAGGTCCTCTAAGAAAGAGAACAAGGGCAGTGCCACGGTATCTCTCAGATTCCCAGAGCAGAACCAAGCCTGGCCTCAGAGGATCAGGTTTACAGCTTGTCTTACTCTCGTGGGCCAGGTAGGAAGCCTATATGGAGGTCTTGTCAAATCCCCCTGGGGCTGCAGGCCTTAGGTGGCAGGAACATTTGGGGATGGGCTGCAGGCTTCTGAGGGGCAGGCAGGGGAGGCCAAACTACAGCTGGTACATGTAGCTCAACCCAGAGCTGCTTGGGAGCAAAGAAAGGCCAGGAGCAAGGGAGCCGAGGGCATTGGCAAAGGAGTAGGTGGTGCAAGTGGACAGGGGGGTGAAGAGAAGAGGGCTGACAGGCAGAATGAAGGAGCCTGGGAGTGGCTGTGTCTCAGTGCAACTGTGGAACAGTGTACCTGGAGTAAGGGATAAGAACAAGAAAGGAAAGTGTATTCAGGGGTGGAAAGATAGGACTCTGTTGAGATAGACAATTACTGGCACTGTCTTTGGAGGTTTGATCTGGGTGTTGTGTTTCATTTTAAAAAGTAATATTATTTATCAGTTCATTAGGAGTACAATGCATTTTTCTAATGCTTTAAATTTATTAAGATATTTCACTGTCATGGCAACCTATTATTACTACTTTGTAGACCAAACTGAGCAACAGTGAAATCTAATAACTTGCCCAAGATCGCATGATCAGCAATGTGTAGAGCTTAGATTTGAAGCCAGGGAGGCTGACATTAGAGATCAAGCTCCTAACACCAGTTCCTCTCTGGAGAAGACTCCAGACATGAGAGCTGCTTGGGAGCCTGCTGCAGGCTGGGACAGGTGGGTTGGGGAGCTCAGGGACAGTGGAAGAGTAAAGGAGAGATTTGAAAACAAAATTTCCCATCTCACAACGTTTTTCCATGCACCAGCCTGAAAAAGCAAATCCTGCACAAATCAAGGCTTAGAGGGAATATCCTAACGCAGTGAGATATTAGTACTATGACTGCACCAGGAATCAAACAGAGGAGTATGTTCACCTTCCAGAAGTTTTTTCTGAAGACGAATATTTTAAGGACACTTTTAAAAAATAAAAAAAGTAGATACAGGGGCCGGCCCAGTGGCTCAGGCTGTTGGAGCTCCATGCTCCTAACTGCAAAGGCTGCTGGTTCGATTCCCACATGGGCCAGTGGGCTCTCAACCACAAGGTTGCCGGTTCAACTCCTCGAGTCCCACAAGGGATGGTGGGCTCTGCCTCCTGCAACTAAGATTGAACACAGCACCTTCAGCTGAGCTGCCGCTGAGCTCCCAGATGGCTCAGTTGGTTGGAGCGCGTCCTCTCAACCACAGGGTTTCCTGTTCGACTCCCACAAGGGATGGTGGGCTGCGCCCCCTGTAACTAGCAACGGTAACTGGACCTGAAGCTGAGCTGCGCCCTCCACAACTAAGACTGAAAGGACAACAACTTGACTTGGAAAAAAAGTCCTGGAAGTACACACTGTTCCCCAATAAAGTCTTGTTCCCCTTCCCCAATAAAATCTTTTTTTTTTTAAAAAAAAGTAGATACATTCTTTGAAAGGGGACAAATAACAATAATTAGTAATATAACTAATGAGCAGAAGCAGAGGATAAAAAACTTTAAGGGCTTGAATGGAACATCTGTTGTGGTTTTGTTTTCATGTAAATCACATGACAGGAAACTCCAAACAGTTTAATCAGTTCTGTTCTTTGTGTTTCCATTCACCACAATGTGGTCATGGCCACATGGTCAGTTTGGTTCCAATGAATAGAAATACAGAAAGGGAAAGGCAAGAAAAATAAGGGAGGGTAGAGGGAGGAGAGGAAAGGAGGTTATCTATGCTCTCAGCTTACCACAAAGTGTGTTGTGGTCTCTACTGTGTTTTCCTTTTACAACAGGCTACTGTTGGGCTCCTCTTCTTCTAAAGAGGAGAGAATGTGTATGGAACATTAGAGAAGGTTTATGGAGCACTTGCTCTGCGCTGCCTTCAGGGAACTTAGAATCTTGTGGAAGAGAAGTCATGTCTACAAGGCAAGACAAAGGGGAAGCGATCTAACAGAGGCAGATGTGAAGATGAAGAAGGCTGCTTAGATCTGACTTTCATAGGGTGCCCTGACTGGCTGGGTTGATCTGCTGCCCTGACCTTCTGCTTTGTCCCTTCTGGCTCCCTGAGTGGGAACCCAGCACCTGGGACTTGCCCTGGGGGTTTAACTCCGTTCACAGTGTGCTTCCCTTCTGAGCATGTTGGGGACGCCATGAGGGAAGGTGATACAGGTGGAGAATTTGATTTTCATCGAGGTTCATCCAGAGGTCTGGGTCTTCTCAGGGCATGGGGAGGTCTGGACTGACAGAATGGTCTCGTATGACCTGTTTGTGCCTGGGATGCTGGGCCCAGGGCCAAGACCAAGGATAGAAGGAAAGAGGCCATCTTATTGGAAGGCTGGTTTGCTGAGGGCTGGAGAGGGCACATTCATTTTCAGGTTGTGAGGAACAAGGGAAGAGAGCTGAGTGAGGAAGAGGGTTGGGGGAAGGCCTACGTCAGGCTCTATGCCCACAGCGCGGCTGCACGAGGCCTGCTTCCCTATCTGCTCTCCCACCTCCCCAGGACTTGCTCCCAGAAGCTTGTATGGGAACTGAATATTTATAAAATTGGTTCTATTTTTATGCCTTCCTATGTTATGCTTTCTGAGATGTTTTATTATTTCTGCTTGGACCTCCATTGTGTTTCCACGAACTTTAGCTTTAACTTGCTCTATTTTTTTTTTTTTAAAGATTTTAATGGGGAAGGGGAACAGGACTTTATTGGGGAACAGTGTGTACTTCCAGGCCTTTTTTCCAAGTCAAGTTGTTGTCCTTTCAGTCTTAGTTGTGGAGAGAGCAGCTCAGCTCCAGGTCCAGTTGCCATTGATAGTTGTAGGAGGCGCAGCCCACCATCCCTTGCGGGAGTTGAGGAATCGAACTGGCAACCTTGTGGTTGAGAGGATGTGCTCCAACCAACTGAGCCATCCAGGAGCTCAGCAGCAGCTCAGCTCAAGGTGCCATGTTCAATCTTAGTTGCAGGGGGCGTTGCCCACCATCCCTTGTGGGACTCAAGGAATCGAACTGGCAACCTTGTGATTGAGAGCCCACTGGCCCATGTGGGAATCGAACCGGCAGCCTTCGGAGTTAGGAGCACGGAGCTCCAACCGCCTGAGCCACCAGGTCGGCCCCAAATTTGGTCTATTTTAACTTCTCTTCCCCAAGCCAACCTTTCCCTAATTCCTCTTAAATGTAAAGGCAAGGTTTCTGTTTAAAGGAACACTCCAAGAAATCCTACCTATAATTTTGCTTTTCTTTTGATGGATTTCCCTGCTATTTGTAGGGAGGTAGAGTGATGTCAGACCATCTGAGTTCCATTAGGCTCATCCACTTAATACTTGTGTGACCTCAGTGTGGGGACAGTCCCAGAGAGCAGTGTCCAGGCTCTCGGCCTCACGTGGAAAGGTGCTGGCTCGGTTATTAAATGGCCATCAGCTGTAATCAGATGGCCATCCGCTGTGGCTGGGTGGCCATCAGTTGTTACCGGTTAGCCATTAGTCACTAATATAACTGCCGTGGCTATGCTAGGGGGTTGGTTGGTTGGTGGGTTGGCAGAGAAGCAGACGGTGGATTGTGGATCGTGTGGTTCCTGCTTCCTGTATCTCCAATCCAGCTGCCAGTGAGAATATAGTGGTATGACTCCCCTATCCATGGCTCCGTTGGTGCTCCTTTTTGGCCTCACCATATCCTGAGTTCTTGTGCGGGGAGTGGGAGCTGAGACTCTGCATAACACTCAGGTAAGTTACTTAAATTATATCAGCTTGTTTTCTCACTTGCAAAGTGGAGCTGATAATAAAAACAGTAATAGCCACCTAATTTAGGATTGCACAAAAAATTAGAGATAACACATGCAAAGACCCTGGCATAGCACCTGGCACATAATAAACACCCAGTAATGGATAACCATTTATGTTGTCTTAAAACAGGTCATTTCTGTACTTTTTAACACCCTGGTAAACAACCCACAGCACAGTCCTGGGAACTGGTAACTCTTACCTCGTGAGAATTGCTCAGAACTTACAGAGCTTTCAGGAATGTCCTGTTTGGGAGGAAGTTTAATATTTCATGGGTTGTTTGGATGTAAATATCAAAATAAGCTCAGTTTTCACTGAGAAATGAGATCTTTTTTTATTATCTGTCTTTTCACCTGTGGGGACAGAGCCAGGAGCGCAGTTTCCAGGCTCTCGGCCTCACGTGGAAAGGTGCTGGCTCTAGTAGTAAATGGCCATTAACTGTGATTGGATGGCCATCAGCTGTGGCTAGTTGGCTGTCAACTGTAACCAGTGAGCCACTGGCCACTAATATAACTGCCGTGGCTATGCTAGCAGAAAATGGGGGCTAGCAAGAAGATGGTGGCTGAGCTAGCAAGAGCGGATTGCAGTCAGCACGGCGGATTGCAGCTAACAAGTGGTGTTGGTTGGCAGAGAGAAGTGGACGGCGGGTGGTATATGGTGTGGCTCCTGCTTCCTGTGTCTCCAACCCAGTCGCCAGCGAGACTATAGGGGTATGGCTCCCCTATCTATGGCTCCGTGGGTGTTGCTTTTTGCTTTTTGGCCTCACCATGTCCTGCGTTCTTCTGTGGGGAGCGGGACCAGAGGCCCGCATGACAACACCCTAGAATCCAGTTTCCCCAAGGTCAGGATTCATGTCTTGCCTTGCTGACTACTGTATACCCAGTACCTAGAATAGTACCTGGCACATAGTAGGCACTCAATAAGTATTTCCTGACGAATAAATGTATAGTCAGATTATTTCCAGTAAACTGCTTAAGGAAGCAAGGAAAGCTGTGTCTATATCTATGTATCTATATAGCCATTCTTTTTATATCTCTGACAACACTGGTAATCACACTAAGCATAGATAAATACATACCTCATCTTGGGCTTGCATGGGAGACAGCAGAGGCTGACGGAGGACTTGGGGAAAGTTCACTGTGTGTGACATGCTCTGGGAGGCACAAGAAAGCATCATAGAATCCCTCATGGCTCTCTAACAGGGCCTCGGATGTGGCTGAGAGCCAGCTGGTCCACGCAGAAAGGCCTGGTATCAGAACCAGGAAGAAGCAGAGTGAGGGAGCCCAGGGGCCAGAGGCCATGGTGAGGTATGACCACCTGCAGTGCAGCCCATTCATAAAGATGAGGACCAAATAAGGACCACCAAGCTACTGCTCAGCAGAGCCAGCCTCCCTGACACTGGCTCTTGGTGCAAACACCTCCCATTGGAAAGAGGTAGAGAAAGTTGGAGTATCTTTTTTTAAAAGATGTTTATTAAAATACAGCTAACATACAATATTAGTTTCAGGTATACACAATAGTTATTCAATGATTATATACCTAAAGAAGTGATCACCATAAGTCCAGCAACCATCTGACACTGTACTATACTATTACAATATTAATAACCATATTTCCTATGCTGTACATTACATCCCCATGACTTACTTGTTTTATATCTAAAAATTTGAACCTCTTATTCCCCTTCACCTTTCCCCCACCTTTAAAAATTTTCAATTAAAGTTTATATTAATTTCAGGTGTACAGCATAGTGGTTAGACATTCATGTAATTTAACAAGTGATCCCCCTGATTAGTACCCACCTGGTACTGGTATAGGTACTAGTCATAACTAGTATAGTTATGACTAGTATAGTCATAATACATAGTTATTATATATAGTTATTACCATATTATTGATTATATTCCCTATACTTTACTTTACATCCCTGTGATTATTTTATAACTACTAATTTGTACTTCTTAATGCCTTCACCTTTTTCACCCTGTCCCCAACCGCCTCCCATCTATCACCCCAATAAATCTAATGCCCATCTGACACCATACATAATTATTACAATATTATTGACTATATTCCTTATGTTGTACCCTACATCCCCATGACTACTGTATAACAACCAACTTGTACTTCTTAATCCCTGCCCTTTTTTCACCTATTCCCAACAACTCTCCTGTCTGGCAACCAGCAAAATGTTCTCTGTATCTGAGTTTGTATCTGTTTTGTTTGTTTATTTTGTTCTGTAGATTACACAAATAAGTGATATCACATTGCATGTCTTTCTCTGTCTGACACACTCCACTCAGCACAACACCCTTCAGGTCCATCCACGCCGCCAGAGATGGTGCGCACCCACTCCCTTCCAGGGCTGAGCAATATTCTACTGTATATATGTACCGCCTCCTTTTTTTTTTTTAACTTAAATCTGTAATATTTGTTTTTTAAAGGATAAACATAGTTCTAAAGACAAAGAAAATACAATAATAGTAGTAGAGGAAAGTTAAATGGAACTTACATGTGCCAATTTGTCTTCTATTATTTGCAGATACTACTACATGCTTATAATAATGCTTTAAAGGCTAAGAAAAGGGGGTCAAATATATGGTGATGGAAGGAGAACTAACTCTGGGTGGTGAACACACAATGTGATATATAGACGATGCCCTACAGAACTGCACACTACAAACCTATTTAAGTTTACTGACAATTGTCACCCCAATGAATTTTAATCAAAAAATAAATAAAGAAAGAAAAGAAAGAAAGGCTAAGTAACTTTACCAAAGACAGCAAAAATTATTGAGCTGCGATTTGATTACTGACCATCTATATTCGGAGTCTGTGTTCTCAACTACTATGCAGGAGTGTGTCTCACATTTCAACCCTTGTACACTGGCTATAATTTCTTAAGGTATCGATACTATAGATTTATCACTCAAGATATTTAATTTATTTCATAATGTGCTTATAGTCGTGAGCCACTTAATGACGAGGATATGTTCTGAGAAATGCGTCATTAGGCAATTTCTTCCTTGTGTGAATATCGCAGAGTGCACTGACACAAACCTGGACGGTACAATCCACTACACACCTATACTGTATAATGTAGCCTATTGCTCCCAGGCTACAAGCCTGTACAGCATGTTACTGTACTGAATACTGAAAGCAATTGCAACACAATGGTAAGTATGTGTGTATCTAAACATGTCTAACCATAGAAAAGTTACAGTAAAAGTATAGTATAAAGATAAATAAGTGGAACACCTGTATAAGGCACTTAGCATGGATGGAGCTTGCAGGACTGCAAGTTGCTCTGGGTGAGTCAGTGAGTGAGTGCTGAGTAAATGTGAAGGCCTAGGATATACTGGACACTACTGTAGACTTTATAAACACTGTACACTTAGACTACACTAAACTTACAAAAATAATTTTCTTTCCCAATAATAAATCAACCTTAGTTTACTGTAACTCTTTTGCTTTGTAAACTTTTAAATTTGTTTAACATTTCAACTCTTTTGTAATAACAGTCTAAAACACAAACATATTGTATAGCTATACAAAAATATTTTCTTTATATTCTTATTTTAGAAGCTTTTTTCTTTTTCTTTTGTTTATTTTGTTTACTTTTTTAAAACATTTTTGTTAAAAACTTAGGCACAAACATACACGTTAGCCTAGGCCTACACAGGGTTAGGATAGTCAGAGTCACTGTTTTCCACCTATCCCACTTTCCATCTTATCCCACTGGAAGGTCTCCAGGGGCAATCAGATGCATGGAGCTGTCATCTCCCTAGGTAACAATGCCTTCTTCTGGAATACCACTTGAAGGACCTGCCTGAGGGTCTTTTTAGAGAAGGTGTCACTCTTTTCAGAAATATTGTACCACCTCCTTTTTATCCATTCTTCCATCATCAGACACCCAGGCCTCCACATCTTGGCCTTTGTAAACAATGCTGCAATGAACATATAGATGCACATGTCACCTGGATGTAACATTGTGGGTTTCTTCAGATAATTACCCAGAAGTGGGATTAGAGGGTTCTTTTTTGTCACTTCTTATAGCCTTTGTTTTAAAGTCTATTTTGTCTGGTATACTCCAGCTTTTTTGTTTGTTTTCATTTTCATGAAATATCTTTTTTCCATCCATTTGCTTTCAGTCTGTGTGTCTCTTTTGATCTGAATTGGGTCTCTGTTGGCAGCATATGTGTTTTCTTATCCAATCAGCAACCCTATCTTTTGATTGGAGCCTTTAAGCCTTTAATCCATTCACATTTAAAGTAATTGTTGATAGAGAGGTAGTTATTGTCATTTTATTATTCATAGATTTGATTTTTTCTCCTTTGTCTTAAAGAAGTCCCTCTAACATTTCTTGTAATACTGGTTTGATGGTGATGAACTTCCTTAACTTTTTCTTGTCTGGAAAGCTCTTTATCTGTCTTTCAATTCTAAATGATAGCTCTGCTGGGTAGAGTAATCTTGGTTGTAGGTTCTGCCTACATCACTTTGAATATTTCATGCTAATCCCTCTTGGCCTACAAAGTTTCTGTTGAGGAATCAGCTGGTAGTCTTATGGAAGCTCCCTTGTAGGTAACTAACTGCCTTTCTCTTGCTGCTTTTAAGATTATTTATTTGTCTTTAACCTTTGACATTTTAATTATAATGTGCCTTGGTGTCGGCCTGTTTGGGTTCATCTTGTTTGGGACTCTCTGTGCTTCACAGGCTTGTATATCTATTTCCTTCACCAAGTTAGGGAAATTTTCAGTCATTATTTCTTCAAATAGGTTTTTGAGTCCTAGCTGTCTCTCTTCTCCGTCTGGTATTCCTATGACGCAAATGTTGATACACTTGAGGTTGTCCTAGAGGCCCCTTAAACTCTCCTCAATTTTTTGAATACTTTTTTCTTTTTGCTGTTCTGATGGGGTGTTTTCTGCTACCTTATCTTGTAAATCACTGATTCAGTCCTCTGATTCATCTAATCTATTGTTGATACCCTTTAATGTATTCTTCATTTCCATTATTGTATTCTGTATTTCTGACTAGTTCTTTATTATCTTTTCTATCTCCCTTTTTATGTTTTCTATCTCTTTGTTGAAGTTCTCCCTGAGATCCTGGAACATCCTTATAACCAGTGTTTGGAAAGCTGCATCTGGTAGATAGCTTGTCTCCATTTTGTTTAGTTCTTTTTCTGGAGCTTTGTTTTTTGTTTTGTTTTGTTTTGTTTTTTGGAAGTGTTTCTTTATCTCCCCATTTTGCCTGCCTTTCTGTGTTTGTTTCTATGTAGGGCTGCTATGCCTCCCAGTCTTAGCAGAATGCCCTGATATAGTATGTGTCCTGTGGGACCAGTAGTGCAGTCTTCCTGGTCACCAGAGCTGGGGGTTTCAGTTGTGTCCCTTGTGTGGATTGTGTGTGTCCCCCTGTTGTAGTTGAGACTTGATTGCTCTTTTCACATCAGTGGGAGAGATTGCTCCTCAGGCTGATTGGTTGTGTGGACGGGCCCTGACTACAGTGAAGGAACTCTTGTGCAGGTACTGATCCTACAGAGCAGGGTTCAGTTTAGCAGGGTTGAGTTTAGCAGTCTGCCCTTTGGGTGTGTCATCCTTGAAGGTGGCTGAGTGATGCTCTGGCCCAGTCTGAAGCTGACCACTGGTCCTGCCAGCCCTGGGGCTTCCTGAGAAGGGACCTGCTGCAGGACAAGTTCAGCCGAAAGATGTGCCCTGCCTAGGGCCAACTGGCATGAGCCACAGAGCAATCCAGAGATAGCCACCACCTGTGCTGTGCTTGGAGGCACCTTGAGAGGCCAAGCCACAAACAAAGGCCGCTGTCACTAGTGCCAGGCTTAGGGCTGCTTAGCCTTATGTACGTGACATACCGAAGCCAGATGCTGCTTGTTCGGGTTTTGTGAAACTTGGAGAGATTCTAGGAAATTCTGCAGCATGAGCTAAGGCAGTTGTTTATACAGAAAAGCCACTGGAAGCGGCTTGGATGTGCCCACGATTTAGGTGGGGCGTGGTCTCGGAATCACTAGAGCGGGGCAGATGAAAAGTGATAGCCAATTTCATGGAGACTCAGATATGGTGTCTGCCTGTGTCTACACACAGGGATAGGGAGGGCTCAACAAAGAAAAAATGGCTTCTGCCAGCTCCTCCGTCTAGGAGAAAGCTGCACATCCAGCCCACCCGCAGAAGCCAGACAATTCACTTCCTCCTTGTATATCCCTGACACCTTTTGAGCTGCTGTGCCCTAGTCTCACTCAGCCACAATCTCCACTGGTTTTCACAATCAGAGGCTATAGGAACTTCTCTCCCCAGCACTGGAACCCTGAGCTGGAGAGGGGCTGGGACCCCCTTGCCCCTCTGGTGGGGAACTCTGCAGCTGACATTTCCTCCTGATTTTTAATGGTCACATGCAGGTGTGGGACCAGCCCATTCCGAGTCTCTGCCCCTTCTACCACTCTCATGGTTGCTTCTTGTGTATCTCCGTAGTTGTAGAGCTTCGGTTCAGCTAGACATCAGGCGGTTCTCAAAAATGGGTGTTTTGTGGTTTAGTTGTAATTGATGTGGTCCTGAGAGGTGATCACAGTGTTTACCTACTGTACCATCTTGACTAGAAAAATCCAAAATGTGGAAAATCTTGAACTAAGTGTAAACTCTGAATTCACCATGTTTAAATATGGAATTATTGAGTTACTTAAATGCAATACACATATACACACACTATACGCAGAAATCTTGCCAGACAAAAAGTTTTTATGATATCTAAAGTCAAATGTTTAAAATCATGTGATTTCAAAAATAACATGGGTAACAAAAGCTTAAAACATTCCTCTCTAAAAAAACTTGTGAACTGGTTTGGCCTGGCAGATGCCAAGGTCACAGTTAATTTGATAACTAATTATTTATCAGAAATGCAGCTGCTTGTTAGAATTATAACCAGGTTGAACTTTGGTCTGAGTTGGCAGTTTCTAGAGAAGCAGGTGGCTGAGGTGATAATCTTGGGTTGGGTTACATAAGCCTGTATCTGGCTCTGTTTTGAATCGGGTATTGTGACTTTCAAAGCAATGAAAGAATGCAACTGCTGCAGGTATCACTTAAGCAGGTTTATGATGCTCATGTGGATGATACGAGACCCCTGGGTCTCAGGGGCTGCTGTATCTTATCATTTTGTTGCCCTTGCTTTTCCACAAGAGCAACACAAGATGCGTTTTTCAGCCGTAGGCAAAACATGTCAATTGGGAGTCTGGGTTTGAGGACATTCAGGAGGTCAGGAGGACAACTGGGTGGCCTAAATAGGAGGCTGGGGATAGAGGAAACTTCTAGACCTCAGAGTTGATTAGGAAATATACAAGAAATGAGACCTGAGCCAGAATTGGGGTATTCCAAAGGGGAATTGCTTGACACCAGAAATAACCCATTTATCAGACCTGAAGCTAAACCAGCTGCTAAGAGGACTTGATACTAAACTCCATAATGAGTGGCTAGTCTAGTTAAATCTCTTTTGCATTTGATTAAAATAGGGCCCAGGAGCGGGGAGCAAGGATGACCCTGCTGGTACAGATCTGGCAGCCTTGGCCGGGGAACAGGCTGGGTCCGAGAGTCTGTACCAGGATCTGCTGCCTCGAATTGCAACGTAACAAAGTGGTAACAATGTTCTATTGCCCCAAGACTGGAGAGCAGGGACCATGTTGCATACTTCTCTCCATTAAGCACACCACTCATCTTTTGGTTGAGGCTCAGTTGATGTATGCTGCTATGGCATGGTGGGTCTTGTTTCCTTCAAGTTATAAAAAGATTGAAAAATCACCTTCTAGGTAGTTTGCTATATAAAAAGAATTTATTTTCCTGGTTTCCTGCATATCAAATGACGAGAGAATAATCTTGGAGCTGGAAGCCAGGTCTAGGAGGTCTCCCTGGGGAAGAGAGGTGTATGAGACAGGGTGGTTCATGGTCAAGTCAGAAAGCATGAGGGGCACCGTGGAGATGCTTACTCTTCCCTGCCATGGACCCTCATGGGTCTGCATTCCTATGGAAGCTGGGTCCAAAGGCAGTGCCAGACTCTAGGCTCTGCCCTACTTCTCAAGTCTCCAACATTTATAGTCATGGCACATGTGCTTTCATTTTAGGTTTTGCTCACCAAAGACCCCATGTCCCCTATCTTCCAGAAACCCCATGCTCAAGGACCCCCCTCATCACATGAACTTCTGAATCCTACCAGGTTGAGTGCCTAGGACAAGGCCCAGGAATCCTTAATGCCCCACGATTGTCATTGTAAGGGTGATCTAGACTTTGGCTTCTCATGATTCAGAGACAATGAGAGAGATGTAGAGATTGTCCATTCAGGCCTGGGATGGCCAAGGGATTTGGTGATAGCCTCCCCTCTGAAACCCCTGTAGGGGGCACAGCCATAAATTTCACAGCTCAGGTGGGGAAGTCCAGAGGAGCTGATAAGCACCAAAGTGCTTCTGGAGGCAGAAGGAATCAGAGCATGGGTGTGGGTCACAGAGTGCCTGAGGTCAGGCGAGATAGCTTCATCAAATGCAAAAGGTCCAGAGAGACACCACAGCTCTGAGAAGATCACGGTTCACTTTTGAAATAGTTCTGTCCTTAGAAGATAGAAAGAACCTATGTGAAAATTCCAATGCAGAAACTGAAAAAACAGTTTAGACTTACCCCTGCATTGACTCTTTTACTGCTTGTAGCTTCCACGTTATTGCCATGGCAATATCTACCTATACCCAGTGTGGAAATGTGGAGAGTGCTATTCAGCATTCAAGGGCCTGGCCTCTTCACCGTAAAGCCACTTATCCCTCTGAGCCTCAGTCTACTTGAATCTGTAAAATAGGACCATAACAATGCTATCGATGTACTGTGAGAATTGGATGAAATAAAGTAAATAAAGATTTTTCTTAAGAAGCTCAAGGGTCAAAACCATTATAAGAGAAAGAATTATAATTATTTATTTCCCCAGCTATGGAAAAAATGTGGATTTGGAGGGGTTGTTATGCATGGACATCATGTACAAAACACTGATGTTCTAAATTTATTTCACAATGTTGCTTGGTTTTACTTTTTGTGTCTGAAAACAGGAGGGCCTCTGAGGCCAAGTTGGAAAAGGTAAAGAAAGACATCAATGAAATGTCTCATAGACTGAGCAGAACCCAGTCTCCTGATAAGATATTTACATTTCCACTGGATATTAATGAACACGTGTCTCAACAGAAAAAAGACTTTCCAGGTCTTGATAACACGCTACTTGATCCACATTTCTTAATCAACTATCTTTCTGCTTGCCCAGAGGAACAAAGTTTCTGTTGCTACTGGTTGCTATTGATTTTTGCTAATTATCTTGGTAATCCTTATTACAATTCCACCTCTTTTTAGTGTTTCGTAAACAGTCTCTTTAAACTACAAAGGTTTCAAAGAATTCTGATGGCATAGGTGTGCAGCCAGTGTTAACAGTGTGGACCTGTATCAAAGTTGGGATTTGTGATGGACTAGGGGCTTCAGGAACTTAATCACAAACAGTCAAAATGCTAAAGAGAGTAAAAGATGTCTACTAATTAAACATAGTTCTCACAGAGATGGGTTAACCGGAATAAGAAAAAATTTTAAGTGTTACACCAGGGAGACATCTGATAAAAGCACCAGGAATCCTAGTCAATTTTTTAATGAATTAAGACAGCAACAGTGGGAATGATGCCTAGCAGAAAGGCTTGAGAAAGGAAATCAAAAGTGTTAAGGTCTCCAAGTGTAATTAATATGCCTTTATCTGTACTGCTTTATCAAAAATAAATTATTTTAATTTGAAGACGGTGATAACTTTTCAGAAATTTCAAAATCAAGAGGAGATATCTGCCACAATTCTACCTACCACCCTACTACAACAGTTAGAATCTTTTCATATTCCCTTCGATCTTTGTCTATTTGCTTACTTTTCAAAATTACGCTTGTACTCTTCATACAATGTTATACATTTTCACATTGTTACAGTGTTTATAATTATAGTTTTAAAGGATATATTTTGTTGTTTGCTTCCTTCACTGGTTTATTCTCCTTGTCCCACAAACATATTCAGATTTCTTCATCTTTAAAAAAAGGTCTTCCTTAGCTCTTTATTTTAATATAAAAATTCGGTATATATTGCCAAGTGAAAAAGCAAAGCTCGGAGGAAAATGTACATAGAAGGCTGCTTGTCCTTTAGAAGTAAGATAACCTCGTTGGTTATAGCAAGTAGTAATTTTTAAGACTCTGCTTAGGAAGGGTTATAATTCTACCAACAGCAAAGCTTTTGTGCTCTTTTTAGCAATTCTTTGGCAGCTTTCTCTTCCTCCTAGGAATTCTTGTCTTCCCCAAATTGCTTCTTAATCTAATGAAAAATTGTTTCCACGTTCTGCCTTGGGAGCCAAGTATATAAAGTTATAGCCTCAACTTTCTAATTCAACACCTACTAGGTACCCACTGTTAAGACATACACCGGGGCATATTAAAAATTTAAGAGTTGCAATGGAGAGGGGAAGGAAAGACAAAAGACAGAAAGATCTCATTTGACCAGCATTTATCTGAGTTCAGTTTCCTCTAACCTGGCAAATGTTTAAGGACTATTTCCTCTTTTGTGGATTTCTTGGAGATGCTGAAAATCCTTTTCCTGCCATTTCCTTGTTGGGAGTGAATATGGATCTTCTGGTCAGTCACTTAGCTCCTCCCTCCATCTCCCTGTCTCTCAGTGCAACTTCAGCCCTCATTTTTCCAAGGCAACTCCCTGGGGCGGAATATCAAAGTTGCCCAGCCAGCTGTTTCTTCAAGCTCCCTCTGGTCCTGGCCAAACACCAATGCAACCTTGGACCTCTATGAGTGCAGTTATACTAACAGTGCGGCCCACTCTGCTGCCCCAGGCTGTCCACCAGCCTCTCTTTAGCTGTCTGACCCAAAAATGAAGCCCTCTGAATAAGCTCTTCATGCTCCTGATGAGGCTTGAAGAGGGAAGAACCACCACCACCACCACCACCACCATACACACACACATCCCTTCCTCTTTGGAGTGAAGGCTAGGACTCAGCACAATGGCAGTTCTTTAAAGAGATGCTCCCATCTCCAAGTTCCCTCCAACTCTCTGACTTCAACTCTTAAGTTTGCAAATGGTAACAGGGTTTCAGCCACCTCCTTTGAAAACAATTGACAGGTTCCCTAAATAAACAAAGCCTTGACCTTCTCCAGTAAAGACAGGTTTCCAGTCTCTAATCCCTTTCTCTCCCAGTGGGGGTGGGGCTGTGTGGGGACAGAGCCAGGAGTGCAGTTTCTAGGCTCTCGGCCTCACTTGGAAAGGTGCTGGCTCAGGTAGTAAATGGCCATCAACTGTGATTGGATGGCCATCAGCTGTGGCTAGTTGGCCGTCAGCTGTAACCAGTGAGCCATTGGCCACGAATATAATTGCCGTGGCTACGCCAGCAGAAAATGGGGGCTAGCAAGAAGATGGGGGCTGAGCCTGCAAGCGGCGCAGTGAGGGTTGCGAACAGTGTGGCTCCTGCTTCCTGTGTCTCCAACCCAGCCGCCAGCGAGACTATAGTGGTATGACTCCCCTACCTATGGCTCCATGGGTGTTCCTTTTTGGCCTCACCATATCCTGCGTTCTTATGTGGGGAGCGGGACCAGAGACCCCGCAGGCCGCCCCGCACGACAGGCTGCCATTTGACTTTTTCCTGACTCTGCCAACAACTCTACCCTGACTTTTGCAGTGCTGACATCTGACCATGTGTTACGACTTTGAGGATATAATAATCATGTGAGAAAGTCGCTGCTTTTCTACTGATAGAGAAACTGACCTAAAATGGTTCTCTGCCACATGGAACTGACCTGAAATGGTGGCCCGAGTGGAGACAGAAGTCCCCAGCCTAAGCCCCAGCCCACTTCCTTGTAACCCCCTCCAAGTCACACCCCAAGCCAATCACCAGAGGACACCTACCCCTTCCCCAACTCAAGGAAGGCCCCAACCCATAAAAACCTGCTCAAAACCACACTAGGGGCTCAGTTTTCGGGAAGGTTCCCGCTGAGCCTGCTGGCATAATAAAGCTGCCTCTCCTAACTCTCTGAGTGCCACTTGGGTTCTCTCCAGTCCTGGGATCCGTAACACTACCATGACTGGCCAATGTAAACTAGGTAACCTTGCTAATACTGAGGGATTTTTTTTCCCTTTAAATATCTATCATGGATTTTATTTTTTATTTTTGCCAGCCGGTCCTTCTGAAGTCTTACTCCCTTGAACTTCTTTAAAGGTAAACTTTTCTTTCCTAAATGCTTTTGTGTCTGAATCTTCTTTTCTCAAATCCTGCAGAGGCTGCTTAGTGTTTCACTATGGAATGCGGGAATGATGGGCACCTATTGTTTTGGAGTCTGAGCCAAAACAGAGACTGACATCATTCCATTGTCACTCCTGGACCACAAGTCAGGTACAAGTCGGGGAGTCAAAGCGGGCTAATCTGAAGTCAGTCCATTTTCCACCACACTTTGGTCTCCTGGCTATCATAGACTTAAAGCGCCTGAGTTTCTCTTCCCAGTCTAATTGTGTTTAGACTTTCATCTCTCCTGGCCATGGAAGGTGTTGTCATTAATGCCTCCATTTCCCGTAGGTGACCTCAGAGAAGGAGGCTGTGGGAAGCAATTGTCTGTGTCTCTAAAATTCCATCCTGTGTGCCCCCATGGGAGAAGTTTAATTCTGGGAAGAAAAGTTGGGTGAGCACTAACCTCATTTTACAAATGAGTTTTAGCACAGTGGAAACTATCATCCAATAGTGTCGGGTCCTACCTGGGTTCCAGCCTCAGTAGTTCCTTCTCCTTCCATTGCTGTGGATCACTTAATTCATATACTCAGAACGCATCTCACCAATCATCTGGTCTGATCCAAATAGAGACGGGCTTTTCACCCAGCTTCAGTCATGTCCTGGGCGTTGAGATCCCCTTGCTGAGAAAATGCCCTCCCCCTTCCCATATGCCCTGTTCTTATCACTAAGCGTTGACCTTGGACTCTGCACCGAAACCTCTCTTCTCGTACACTGCACAGTACTCTGTTCTCCTCAAGGGACTTTTACCCAGAACTCAAGGGGAGACTTCATCTGCCTGTCTCGAACTTGAGCCTCCATTTGTCTCCGGCTCCACTCACTGTTTGGGACGCCCTAACAGTCTCACTGAGCAGCCTCGCTTCTCTTCCATTGCTCACATTTGCCCGCGCTGTGCCAGATGAATAGCACACCTGCTCACCAGGTGGAGCCTCCCTGGGTGCGCAGTGGGAAGTTCTCAGAGGCTGTGCTCCGCTGGGGCCTGGGATCTGATAACAAGCCGTTGTCTCCGGTGCTTATTACAAGTGCCTCCATGACGTCTCATTATCCAAGCAACTAGCAGAGGCATGTTTTCTTAAAATGGAGATGAAGAAAATAATAATGAATTTCCTAGTTACCTAGCAAGGTGGGACTGATTTCTATTTTACTTTGCTCCGAATTGGCCCTTTAAAAAAAAGGTTTAGCTTCCCACTCACTTGTTGCTGCCATAACTTCAGTAAGGGATAGGACAGGCCATAATACAAAAGGCAATTTGAAGGAATTATCAAGAGCCGTAGTATCCTTTCTCTTTATTCCAGTCTCTTTTTCCACCTAGTATCTTCATCACACACGCACACTTGGTCTCAGAGCTATGGGCTGGATGGAGCAGACACCTTCAAGATGATGAGCAGAAAGATGGAAGGGCCCCCATTAAACTTAGTGAACTGGGGCAGACCACCTAGGCCAGGGGTTGTCACACCACTGCCTGCTTAGCCCATCAGCTCTGTCATTTTTCGATTTGGGCCTCTCCCCGGCTCTCTGTAAGGCACCTCCTGTCGCATTATTGCCTGTGTATCTCTATCTACGTGGTACCTAGTGCACCCACCACCTGCTGCACCTCACTGTGTCTCTGCCCACCTGCTTCACGTATCCCCATGCTACTGGGCCTGGTTTTTGAGGTTGTGAGCATACTATTAAGTGAGCAGAATTAGTATAAGCATAATAGTCTGAACAAGGTGATGAAAGGGGCAGTTCATCTGTCCTCATGTCTCTAATATTCATTTGTTTAAATGTGTTTTAAAGATCAGTGGCGTGCTAGGCACAGTGTGGACCCGAGTAGCTCACAGTCTGGTGAGGGGAGCAGACTTACAAACAACTAATTGCCGTTCAGTGTGATAAACGGCTGTCAAGTTCATTCCTAGAAACTGATGGTGATCTTAAGGTGGTCTCCTCCCCAGGTGGGGCATTGTATGGTGTCAGGCACTGTGCTCAGGGCTTTGGTTCATTCCATACGAGCTTAAAGGGGAATAGGCACCATGGTGTGTGCGCGCTGGCACTCACACACATCTCCTGGCGTTTCTCAAAGCCATTTTCCCTGTCTGTGATCCCAAGCATAGGGCCAAGCACATAGGATTTAGTTATAAGTGGTAAATTCCGTTTCAGACTCTGCCAGGTGATCCACGGAAAGCCATTTAAATTCTGAGGTTTGTCTTCCTCATCTTTGAAGCAAAAGTCAGAGCCTGCCTCATGAGGTTGTTGTGGGGATGAAGAGAGGTAATAGATATGAAAATAGCTTTGTAAACCCTGAAGGGTTGGACACATGTGACTTGCAATGACTCTAGCCAAGGTTCCAAATGTTGATTAGAGCAGGCTCACTCCCCAGGCCAGCCTTGTAAATGCCTCTGGCTCTGGGACAACTCAGAGGAACCACAGCATCTCCTCCCACACTGTGTGTCCTCCGCCCACCTGGGTAGAACCTGCCTGCCCGGCTGCTCAAGTTGCAGCGGATGTTGGCTGCTGCTGGGAAACGAAGAGGAGGCAATGAAGAAGGGGCAGCAGGCCAGGAAAAATAGGAAGTTGGTACATTTGGACCATGATGGGGATTTTTTTCTTTTTTGGCTGGGAGATAAAAGTGTTTTTGTTAGTTTAAGGGGGGCAGGGGCTCATGGCAGTTATCTGAACGGATCTTGTTTGTGGATGGCTCTAGACTTTGAGACCTGGCAAGTGCTGGCACTAAGAGAAACTGAAGTGTTTTTAGCACAGAGGAAAATCCCCCAAGTCTCCTGATTACTGCAATAGTGCTAAAGTCTGCAGAGGGAACAAGCTCTCAGGCCAGGTTGTACCCACTTGAGGAGGTCACAGGGGTGCTGCAGAGGCCCTGTCAGTTCTGTTGGGCATTTGCCGAGGTAAAACTGGGGAGCAGGAGGCCCTGAAGGTGTCAGGGTAGAGGCATGTTCCCCTCTCTGGTCTGCAGTGGACTAGCAGCGATAGCTAAGCAGGCGCCCAGGTAAGGGTTTACTGTGGCCCCAAGGCTTCAAGGTGAATTCCTAGACACAGACCCTATACCCATCTTGCTGACTGGCTTGCCAGTCCAGGGTCAAAGTTGCCTGTGAGCCAGCCCACTCTAACCCTCTCGCAACCTCACACCCATCCTCTTGGCCACAAGCCTTTCCCTCTCCACCATTTCCTGAACTTGCAGGCGCCCTTTTAAGTCTCCATCCCTTTGCCCCTGCTTGACAGAGCCTTCCCCTTTCCTAAGCCCATTGATTTTCTCATTTGTGACCCAGAGGTGCTTTGAGGTCTTCTCAGCGCTTCTAGCTTAACACTCATGCATTGAGACTCCTTTTAGAGATCACCAGAATAAATTAGAAGGATTGTAGGCTTAAAAATATAAACAATTTTATGTTTACATGTTACACGATTGCAAGAGTGAACACATAAGTATGATTGAGTGGAATGAGGCAGAGAATGGAGTTTGCTCTGCGCTTGCACTTCTGGTAGCAATCACAGTTACACTCAGATAAGCTCTCCACAAAGGAAGTGCTTACCTTAGCATTGATCAGCTCTCCAGCTGTGCTAAGTGCTCCGTTGAGTGCTGCCAATGCTGGGAACTCCAGATGCAAATGTTCTATGTCCCCTAGTGAGAAGAAGCTGTTCCTTACCTGTAGGGGGCCTGCAGTAGTTCTAGCTGAGAATACAGCTGGATGGGTATAATTGGGCCGACACCTTCTGGCTTCCCTACTCCCAGCTCTGAATCAAAGATAGTAAAAGCCAGCAATAAAGTACGCTTGGGTTTTTATTGAAACTCTAAGTGCACGCTCTTTGTCATTAGGTTTAACCCAACATAAATGAAAGCAAAATACATTGTAGTGAAACTGCAGCCTTGGGAAGAGTGAATGGGAGGGGAGGAGGAAAAGAAACAAGTGATAACTAGAGGAGGATTAGGAAAAAGGAAGGTGTTTCTGTTTCATTTTTGTTTCTGAAGATGAGAGTGATTTGAGGCTATTTATGCGCAGGGTTTAAGTTAGGGGAGAAAATTCTCTCCAAAGTCTCTTTGACGACAACTTCAATTATCACTTAAGCTATTATTTCCAGACCTCTCCTTCGAGATCCATATTTTCAGCTACCTACTGGACTTTAGCTTTATCGTAATTTCTTAAACAGAGAATCCATTATTGAAGTGAATGAGTAATGGGAAATTAATTTAAAACTATGGTCCCCAGCATAGGAGGGAACCAAGTTCTTTTAAAGGATGAGGTACAGAGCATAGATGACAGAAGGACTAATCTTGTGTGACAAGTGAAGGGGTAATCATGAGACGCAAGAAAATTAATGCACAAAAGATAGCATCTTCCTCTGTGAAGTAGCTTGCACATCCTTTCATCTGCCGGGCATTGATGGTAATGCCTTTTTCTAACCTTTGCAGATTGAGGGCTGGGGGAAGGGTACTTCTCAGGCTTCAGTGAAAGGAAGTGTGACCAGTTCCCATGCCCCACCTATTGATAGCTGAATTTGTGGACCTGGTCCTATTCAGCCACGCTGAATTCTGCGATGCTTCTGATCTGAGCCTAGAAAATCTGCTAGCAGGTGAGGCTTGCCTTGATGACATGGGAGAGTCTACTTGGCCTAAAGGACTAGGAACAGAATGGGCACATTAGAGAGGAGATCATCTGTTGAGCGTCAGGGAGTGTGGAACAGAGACGGGCTGACGATGGTGTGTCATAGGAGAAGTTACCAGCTACCTAAAAGAACGGTCTATTTACATCGAGGCCCCAACTGAAGTTCTTAACCATTCTCTCCATATATAAAAGGGAGATAAGGAACGATTTCCTGTTTCATTTTACCTAAAATATCATAACTTCTTTAACTTATTAGTACTACTGAAAAATGATTATAGGTCTGAATTTTCCCAGGGATGCATGCATTTCAAATAGCTTGCCTGCAATATTAGTGATTCAGGAACAGTCAGTATTTGAACTGCCATGTGTTACTTAAGGTTGCAAATCATTGTTTGTCAGTAAAACACAGTTTCCTAACCCCTGAATATGTTTATTTTTCTTCTGTTGCAGACTTTGTCTTTTTGTTGAGAAAGAAGCCAAAGTATGAGAGCCACCTCAACATACTGATTAAGAACACAGTTTCTGGAGAAAACTCAGTGTGACCTTGTAAGCCATTCAACTTCTTTGGGTCTCAGTTTTTCCTCATCCTGTATAATGTGAACAATAGTATCATAGACCCCATAGCAATGTTGTGAGGATGAAATGAGACAATCTATGCAAAATAACTTTGCTAGGTGCCAGGATCTAGTTAACACTGAATGCATTCTGGCCATACACAACATGTATATTCTAAATGTTAAAACTCCATGAACTACTAAAGAAATAAATCAGAAGTTTACAGCTTGAAAGGGATGCTTGAGATTATTTATACCAGGATGGCAAATATCTAGCCTATTTTGCATCATTCTTTTTCTTTATCATCCATGACAGACATCACTAATCAATTCTAGAATTCTTTCCTAATGTGACACTGTTGATTAGTATCAGAGACTAACTATACCAATTGCTTTGCAAATTATAGCTTTATACAATGTGAACTCTTAAAAGGATCGAAAAAAATAAATGTACTTTAAAGGAAAAGGGTATTTGGCAGAAAAATTTGCAAGTAAAGAAAATGGGAAGTTATTGTTGTCTACATTTTAACTCTTTCAATCTTGATTATTTGTTATGGTTTCACTTATGGAAGAAATGAAGCAGACTGCAGAAACCATACATTCTGCACCATTCCAAGAGACTTTGTTTGCTTACTTATTCAACAAACATACGAAGTCGGACAATTAAGATCACAAACTCATCCTAGAAAAAGTGTTACATACCTCATTGCTGAATATCACTATGGTCACCTTCAAAGTACTCCCTTTGGGAAGCTATGCACCGATGCCAGCACCTAGTCTACCCTTCAAAGCAATTTTGGAACTCTTCTTCTGGAATGGCCATCAGAGCTGTCATCATATTACCCTGATGTCCTGAATGTCAATGTCCTGAATCAAAATGTCTTCCTTTCAATATTTCCTTTATCTTCAGGTAAAGAAAGAAGCAATTGGGGGCCAGATGAGGTGAGTAGGGAGGGTGCCCTAAATACAGTTATTTGTTTACTGGCTAAAAACTCCCTCGCAGACAGTGCCACGTTGATTAGTATCAGCTGGTGCATTGTCGCGATGCAAGAGCCATGAATTGTTGGCAAAAAGTTCAGGTCATCTTACTTTTTCATGCAGCCTTTTCAGCACTTCCAAATAGCAAACTTGGTTAACTGTCCAGTTGATACAAATTCATAATGAATAATCCCTCTTATATCAAAGAAGTTTAGCAACGTCATTGCAACAAATTCGTGAACTTAATTGTCAGAACCTGTATATTTGGTGCCAGTTTTGTACCACGCATTATACTAAGCACTGAGAAAATAAGATGATCAAAATATGACCTGACTCTCAGTAACCTCAAAAAACAATAGGGGAGACAGACATTGACAAAACTGGATACATCAGCAGTGTGCACTTCAATAAAGGCAGGTACAGGGGGAACAAAGTGTCGGTTCTACTCGGGTGGATAGGAATCAGGAAGTCGGCTTTCCCTACATCTTCACAGGGAAAGTAACCTCATAACCAAGAGATTCTGGAAAATGTTAGTAACCATTATTGGCAAATGAGAAGTTGCGTTTTTGGATGATGAAATATTTGTGAACTTGAATTTACTGTTAAAAATTGCTCTTCAGAGTCTGTATAGTTTGTTAAGGGAAGGCCATAGTTAACCTTTGCTGCTATGAGACAAATGGCACAAAGCAATATTTGCCACAATCACATTTTCAGGAGCAGATTATTTTGTACATTTGCATGAGGGGCAAATATACTTCCTAGTCTAATAGGCTCTCCTTATGTGTCTGTGGGGCTGATGTCAGGGAGTTCACAGTCTGACTCATTAGGTGAACCACATATGGCTCAAACCTGCATGAAACCAAACACAAGACCAAACTCTGACGTCATGGGCTTGAAATCAAATTTGCTTACCCTCATTCTTTTGTTGTTAAAAAAATCTGGTTATTGTTCTGCTGTTTAGGTAAAGATAAAGAGTCTCTATTTCAAAAACCCTGGCTTATAAATAATCTCACAGTGGCTGCTGATCAAGCATTCAAATGCCCTTGGGCAACTTGTGGGCAATAAAACCTAGTGTCAAGCAGGTTGCCCAACTTGTTAAGGCTAACGTTGGTAGACCGATTTCTTAAAGTGTTTTTCCACTCTCTTTGGCAGGGATGAAGGGAAATGTGTTCATTTAGAAAGGTCAAGACATTCAAGCTTGCCTGGAGCTCTATGTCTAATTAAAGGATTTACCCCAATGTGGGCCATGAAAAAGTGCCATTGACCTAGATTCTGTGCTGAATCAACACCATTAAGAGATGCTGATCCAGTTTCCACGTGGCCTTTACTTTCTCTTTTTACATTGGAATTGCCTGGGTTACGGCAGAAGCTGAGAGACAGGGATCCCATTGACTTGGTGTGAATTGCCCAATTGCTCCATTAAGAACCCTTGAAATGAAATTTTAAGCTGAGCCTGGGATACTCTTGGATGGTATCAGATGTAGATTGGACTCTTTTTCTGTTTTGAGAAAATTTGGCTAAAACAAATGTCATTTTACCCAGTGGTAGCCCTTAGTGCCTGAAACCACCACAGGGTTGATGGCAAGACTGGAAGTTAAAATGGACTAAGAGGAATGGTGCATTGTGGGATGCAGAATGGAGCAGGGGGCAGGAGTGGACTGATGTGCATGGGCACACCGGATAGGGTAACAGTTTAGGCCCCTTCCAAGAGTTTTTGAACATTCATTTAAAGAAACTGCCTGCCTGGGAGAAGAGAAGTGAAGCGGGTCTGTCACCACCAAGACTCTTCCCCTCTCTGGTCTGGAAATTTCAGCTCTGGATCCAGACTTGTAGACCTCACTCAGCAAACAAAGTTCTGAAGGCAGCTGAGGTATTTATTATCTATTATTCCCAGAGCACAACCCTTTGGGTTTTACACCCTCCATCAAGCAGGTTATAACTACAAGCAGTACTGAGAGGAGTTGCAGTAACTCTGACATTCTCCACATCATTGTACTTCTGGTGGGGCTTCAGTGCCCCTTATAGAGGCTTCCGTGGGGGGACAACTGGCTGGCCTATCATTGGTTTTAGTGCCTGAAACCACAACGGGGCTAGGGGCAAGACTAGAAGTTAAGATGCCGTAGGAGGAATGGTGCATTGTGGGATACGGTATGGAGGAGGGGAGAACCTTACTGTGCGGAGGGGAGAAGCCATAATGCCAAGGAAGAAAAGCCAGGATGCCTTCTCTGAGTCTGCGTGCTGGCTCAGCTGCCAGAAAAGAGGGTTCTCTGAGGGGTCCGAGGTCCAGCTGAGCATGGGTGGGCAAGGCTGAAAGCTGAGTCCTAAGAACAGAAAAGTGGCCAGGAAGTTGAAGAGCCAACATTGGCTGCAGGACTGGGCACATCAAATGATGGTCCTATTGTGCTAAGTGCCTGTGAGGTACATTTTTTAAAACATGATAAAGGGAAGCCGGTTGGCTCAATGGTTAGAGCACGGTGCTCATAACACCAAGGTCACTAGTTCGATTCCCACATGGGCCAGTGAGCTGCGCCCTCCACAACTAGATTGAAAACAACGACTTGACTTGGAGCTGAGCTGCGCCCTCCACAACTAGATTGAAAACAACAACTGACATGGCGCTGATGGGTCCTGGAAAAACACAGTTCCCCAATATTCCCCTAATGTAAAAAAACAAACAAAAACAAAACAAAAAAAACATGATAAAAATACAATTTTTAAAGAAATGTGAGCCTTGACATTCAGAACTTTTCACATTAGTGACAAACTCTTCTGGGTTGAATTTTGGCCTTTGACTTCGTGCCACTTTTCTGCTTTCCTGATCCTCTCTCCTTCATTTATTCAACACATATTTACTGAGCATCCACTCTGTTTCAGGCACAATTCTAAGCACTGGAGGTGGGACAGTGAGGAGGATAAGCCAGCTCTCTGCTCTCTTGGACACTATGTGCTAGTGGAGGAAGCAGACAAAAACAAAGACGTAAGTGTGTACTATATATTATGTATTATATATTACAATATATACTATACAATATATTGTATCGTATCATACATGAGTCCTTACATGTTCTTAAGGTGGTGCTAAGGCTCCCTAGGCAGGAGGGAACAAGTAGCCAGAGAGAGGTGCCCCTTGCACACTGTGGCTTCTTAGGCTTAGAGGATGAATTCCTTACTCTCCGTGAAAACTTGGGTTTGGGAATAAGTATTCCCTTCAACAGGAGCAATGCAGGAGGCAGGAAGTGTGGGTGAGATCAGAGGGTGACACTCGTGCCCTAGGTGAGGGGCACTGTGGTGTTCCTAATCCCTCAGGCTGACCTCATACATCCTGGAGAGCCCATTTTAGGAGCATGGTCGGGCTGCTGAGAACCATGCCAGCAGTTAGGTGCAGCTCACACTCAGGGCTTTCCACCCCTCCGAATGCTTACATACCTGTTTCCTTGGGATATTAGTTGTAGCAATGTGATGGGGCTTCTCCGTCAGGGGTGACATTGAACTGGATGGCAGAGCCATCCTTATGGTGAGTGAAATGACAATGACCCTGGTCTTGTGCTCAGCCAGAGGAACTTCATCTCTGGTAACTTATCTAGTAACAACTAGAGGGTTCAGGGGGAAAGGAGAGAAAGGTGAGGAAGAGCCAGCAAATCTAGGTGGGGTTGAAACACAGAAAATAAAGGAGCATAAGGAGTGACTGCTAATGAATATGGAGTTACTTTTTGGGGGTGATGAAAATGTTCTGGAACTAGAGAGTGGTGATGGTTGCACAATTTTGTGAATGTATAAAAACCATTGAACTGTACCGTTTTCAAGGGTGAGTTTTTATGGTATGTGAATTAGATCTCAATTAACAAAAACAATTCCAAATTCAGCAGAAAGTGGAGAGGAATCTTGGTCATCTTGCTTCAGCTCTTACATTCTTCCCATCACACCACAGCCACCTCTTACTTGTTATTATGTTACCTTACTTTCCATCCAATGAAAACACTGTAAATTCAAAACCAAGAGTTCCAGGGACTTTTGGTACCACTTTTATTATAGGCTCAGTCATGTAATCCCAGTTGAGGTAAAAACAAGAGCAGTGCATAACAGGAAGTCAGAGCCAACGCCTGTACACAATAGCCCAAGTGTGGATTACTATAAGGACAACACGTTTCTGAATCATTGTTGTGATGAGTAAGTGGAAAAAAGGCAACTGAGATCGCAGTACTGATAAAGGTGAGAGCTGAATTATATTTCCCAAACTGTTGAATTCTGGAGAGGCCTGAGATGGGATGTGATTAAAATTTAGAATACGGGTAACCCCGTATTCTAAACACAGCATGACAGCATCAGTTTGATAGAGAGAAGGAAAGCACATTGTGCCAAAGGCGAAACTTCTGTTGGGAGGATAAAAGGGTCTTCTCACTGCTTTCTACAACCACAGTATACCTACAATCCAATGGAGGGTGCAGGCACACAACCATCATCCCTGGAATTACTGGAAAATTCAGCCAAGGAATCTCCTGGTGATGCCATCTGTACCTGTAAGACCTAAGGGAAGTCACATCCTCTCCCGGAACCCCAGTTTCCTCATCTTTATAGTGGGGATATTAATAGTGTACTCCAGTTAAGGTTGTTATGAGGATTAAATGAGATACTGCATGTGCACACCGCTTGCACACAGTAAGATGTCAAAAATATGGTTGCTCTTCTAGGCTGTGAGGTAGCTAGAGGGAAGAGGTATTATGGCCTGTTTTAACAGATAGAGAAACTGAAACTAGAAAGAGAGATTCATGGCTTCTTAGAAACAGAGCTGAAGAAATTCCTGCTTTATGTCCAGCTTAATCGGCTGCCAGTGTTGTCTCAAAGATAATATACGAAAGAGGTACACAACAGCAACACAGAGAATGGAGCCTCCCAGAGCTGCTTCTCAGAGAGCCTATGTTGCAGATTGTCTCCTGCCTTGTCTTTTGAAATAGCAAGCAGGCTCATGACACACTATGCTGCTAACTAACCCTATTAGATCCTCTCTCCTTTCAGAAGAAATTCCAGGCTCCCTGCTCTGAGGTCAAGGCCCTTCAGAGACTGGCCCAGTTCCCTGCCTGGCCTCCCTTCTGCAGCTCCTTCCCTTGGTCAGTTCTCAGCCTTTCTCTTCATGTGCCATACATGCTACCCTATGTGCCTTAGCACAAGCCAGGGCCTCAGCCGAGATTGCCCTTTCCCCTAACCCATCATCTCCACGTACCCTTGAAGGTTTATTTCAAATACTGCTGGCTGGACAAGCTTCTGCATTCACCCAGCCCTCGTTACCTCCTCCAGCCACCAAACCACACAGCTCCTGGTCATAGACGCATCAGTGACTCTTAAGCCCACAGTCTAGGTGACTGACGCCCCTGGGATGGGAGAATTCTGCAGTTAAATAACTTACGGCCTTATGAGAAACAGAGAATTGGAGACATGGAGGTCACCGATGGACACAACAACCTTATTTTTACATTTACACTTAACTAAAATAAAATAAGAACTGTACCATTACTAAAATATCAGTAATATTTTTGCACACATTAAGTAATAATTCCTTAAAAATGTTTTAGAATCTGCCTCCGTTGCAGTTTCAATGATAGGCTTATATATATATATATTTTTATGCATACCTAGAGGTATTTGCATACTTTATATTCATACCTAGAGGTATTTTTGTTTCCCTTTTCTGATTTTATGATTTGAAGCTGGTAATTTTTATCATCAGCACCCATCTCGTCCCAGAAACCCACTTAATTTCATACCTTAACTCTCTTTCTTCTCACAAATGGGGGATGTAGTTATAATGCCAGGGTTTACTTTTCCTTGTCATTTTTTATCTCTCCATAGGATGCTTTGTAAATACCTTTATTCCTGCCCTGCCATATGGGCTACTGTCCTTTATTCTCCAGCAACACTTTTGTTTTTCCTAATTATATCCAGAGAAGGGATATATGATTCTCTGGTTGCTGAGAAAATATGTAGAAGCAAATATGCAAATCCCCAAATTTGGTGAAAGGAGAATGCGTCACTAGGGTATAATTGCCTTAATTCCCTTAATTGGGGACAAGATGGAGAAATGCTGATTGAATTATGAGCATGTTAAATATAAGAATCTATCTCCCTGTTCTTTGAGAACAGGGCTATAATTTATCCAGCTCTATATTTCCAGTGCAGGGCCTGGTTCATTGCAGATTTCCTAAGAAAAGTTTTTCCCATGGATGAATGAACAAATACATTTGTAAAGATCGAGTCAGGATGACTAAAGTGCAGGATGAACTTAAGCTTGAAGAACTATAGTGTTACTGCTGTTTTTATTTGGTTCAGAGCAGGAAGAACTGCAAAAGCATGAGCCTATTGTTTGGGGCAGATGATGTAATGTTTGCATGTGACAAAGAGAAAACACAACTGTTTTTAACTTTGCTGTTTTATCAAGATTAGCTTGATAGTACCTGAAGAATGAAAAACAAGGTGACCAGGAAATGGAAGCCCAAGATAGGGGGAAGGATAGGAAAAAAGCACCTAACTGTTTGGAATTAGTTTATATTCTGGTTCAGGCAAATTACATGTAACAGACTAGAATGCCTGTCAGCCATCTTTGAGGAAAGTACTAAAAGATTGGAGACAGAAAAACACTGCCCTAATTGTCAAAAAAGGAAAGAAGGTGGAGTCTAGAAACCCTATAACTAATTGTTAAATGGATGTTTTATGAACTTAGTCCAGCGAGTACGAATTCACCAAGAGCCAGCAGTAGTTCACTTGAACTCATGCCCAGTGATCTTTATTTCTCTTATAAATAAAACTATGAGCATGTCAGATCAGGGGTATGTAACAGACATGGGTCTCTGAATTGTAAGAAGGCATTAAACAGACTCTTTCATGATAATTTTGGGACAAGATGAAGACCTGTTGATTGAATTAGAGTTAGATTAATCCGTTAACTTTTTGAAAGATGGAACCTAAAAACATTATTGATAGAAGAATGGATGACAGACTGGAAGATTTCTAGATACGTTTCACAGAGCATTGATCTTGAACAGTCATATTCGATGTTCATATAAATGATTTGGATGCACACTGTATGTCTTATCAAATTTGAATTTTATATAAAGATGAATGATAATGAGTTGATGGTAGAATTAGGACCCAAAATAATTTCAGCAAGGTGGCACATGACCTGATTTCAACAAAATAGAATGTCATGGATATAAATGTGAAGTCTTGCATTTAGCTTTTATACATTAACTGTCCTCGTAGAGGATGGGAGACACGAAGCCCAAGAGGAGTCCACGTACAAGTGCGTTAAGGGTTTAATCGATAACTTGCTCTGTAAGAGCCAACAGTAGGTTGTGTCAACTTAAACCTCAGAATCCTGTTGGAAGCATCAGTATCCAATTACCAGGAAATAATAAATGACATTAAAAATAATAGGAGTATGGTATCTGAATAAAAAATATTCTATCCTTCATTTTGCAGGGCAGACAACATTTGAAGGACTGGGTTCAGTTTTAGGTGCTGCAGGTGAAAAGGGGCTTTATACACTGGAGGGTATCTCAAAGACAGACACTAGCATATAACCTGGAGCCCTGAATGCATGCTGCGGGGAATTATTGAAGGTCCTGGGAATGTTCAGCTGCTAAAAGAGAAGACCTATGGGAAAATGAGAGACATTTTCATGAATCTGAGTAAGAAGGTCAGGACTAGAGGTGAGTGAGAAGGTCAGTGTGGTCATTCTTATGGAAAGAGCTGTGTGGAAATGGAAAGATGTCATAAGCTCCCTGTCACTGGAGCTATCAGATAAATAAGGCTGAAGAACCCTTTAGAGAGGACATGGCAAAGTGATGTCATGCACTGCATGCAGGCTGTACTCGGTAGCTCTAAGAGGCTCCCAGTGTCAGGTTCTGTAGACGTGTGGTCCTCTCCCACACTGAGAATGGGCTGAGCTGGCACCAGCCATGGGGAAGAAGGCAGCAGAGCAAGGCTGGGAAGGCAGACTACAAGGCTTCAGGGCCCTCTCCTCCCTGCAGGGGCTGTTCTCCAGCCTGCTGTGGGCTTGCCCCTTAGTTCCCACAGATTTCTGGGGGGCTAATGTCTCTGCTCACTGTATATCTCTTGATCCCGAAGCTGTATTCTTTGGCCATCAGTAGGAAGTTTGGGTCTCCTTGATTCCCCTGGCCTTTCATTCCACTTGTGTCTCTATTCTTGGACCTATTGCGCCCTGAAGTCAAGAGGCAGCAATAAGGGTCAGGGAAGGGAGAACTTGCTTGAGACAATAGGAATCCCCAGCTGAGCAGCATTACTCTTCGTTGGGTAGGGAGCTGGCCAGGCAACTGTGACAAGACCAGGTTCCATGGCAACAAGGACTTGAGGACCAGAGGCATGGACCAAACTGAACTTGGTTCTTCTGGAGAAGAACTAGATCTGAACTCCAGGGAGTTTAGTATAACCACCAAGTCTGGAAGGAACGGGAGCAAGGGGTTGTGGTACAAGCCATAGAGCCAAGAGTTGGGAATCCAGTGGAGATGGGACCACAGCAAAAGTGGGTAGGAGCAGGAGAAGGTCTTGGGTACAGCCTAGGCCACCCATGGGCTGAATGGGTAGGATGCACCGGTAATGTGCTGGACTAAAGGGCCAATAGCGGGGCAGACATCTATAGGGAGAGGATATTGCTGACCAAGAGATAGCAGGGCTTGATCTATGTTAGTGTGTATGGGGGATGGTAATTGAAAGAATGAGACATGAGGGAGTTGCAAGTTAATACTTGATAGTCATACAAGAGAAATGAGATAATCCATGGGAGTGGAGACAGTGACTAGTGCTCACAAGCTCTGAGGTCTGAGTGACTCAGATTTAAGTCCCGGCACGTTCACTAGTCAATTATGTGTCCTCAGGCAAGTTATTTAGCTCCTTGAGCCTCTATTTCCTCTCTAGTGTGATGGGAACAATAAGACTCTCTGTCAGGAGGAGTAGTGGATTCTCAGGTGCCTTGCTTCTATGTTCTCTTTTCTTCTTTTTCATTTATTTTCTCAACTGTGATAGGCTGGCTGAAGCTGGATGCAATGCCCCATGTCTAAATAGGGTCAGAGACAAATACTCCTATAGGAAAATCTGACAAGAAGGCAGGGTCAAGTTTGACAGCTCTGTGGCTGGAAGGTCATGGCCACCATCTGTCCTTCCAGGGCCATTATTTCAATAGACTATCCCCTTGTCCAAGAGATGGAATACAGTCTCCAGCAACGTGGTGGTTGTATTTAAGAACCCCCTACCCATCAAAAAGAACTACCTGGAGCTCAAGGGAATTAGTTCAAATGAGATTTGTCTGTCTTTCCTATTGACAGGGCAGGGTGTCTCTAGACACTAACCATCTTTCTCGTGGTAACAACTATGTAATCTAACTTTCTTGCCTTTCCCATGTCTCCTTTCTTTTCAGACTGTCCCCACATCCCTTGTCCAGTAGACGGCCAGGAATCTATTCTATTTTCCTCCATTCATGAACATTCTTGGTTTACATTTCTATGAATGCCTTGGAAAAATATACACACCTTTTGAAAATCAATAAGATAAATAAGCATGCTTTTGAAAAGATGAAGAAACAAAACCTTAAATCCAACGTGTGTGTAGAGGTCACTCCTCTCAGTATGAGGAAATACACCACAGCCACTGGTATGCATTGCCTTAATGATGGAAAGCTTCCTTCTCATCCTATACAATCTTTAGGTTTTCCTTTTTGCAGGGCAATATAGAGCAAGACTACTTGTAATGAGGTCATAAAATCACCCCCAACAATGATTAGGAATGGCAAGCTTTTAAGAAATAATTTAGCAAAGCAAAGAGAAGCTAACTAGATTCTAGTTTGGAAGGTCCTAGAGCCAAGAGGGTAGCCACAATCTAATCCTGAGAAGCATCAGCATATCAATAAGCCTGACCCTGGGTGTGTGACAGTGAGTTTGGGGTATGGCTGAGGGCACTACCTGAAGTATTGGTGGGTGGATGTATATACTAGGGCTGACAATTAAGTTCGTGAACTTGTTGCAACGATGTTGCTAACCTTTTTTGATGTCAGAGGGATTATTCATTATGAATTTGTACCAACTGGACAAACAGTTAACCAAGTTTACTATTTGGAAGTGCTGAAAATGCTGCGTGAAAAAGTTAGATAACCTAAACTTTTCACCAACAATTCATGGCTCTTGCATCACAACAATGCAACAGCTCATACAGCACTGTCTATAAGGGAGTTTTTAGCCAGTAAACAAATAACTGTATTGGAACACCCTCCCCACTCACTGATCTGGCCCCCAGTGACTTCTTTCTTTACCTGACAATAAAGGGAATATTGAAAGGAAAACATTTTGATGACATTCAGGACATCAAGGGTAATATGATGAGAGCTCTGATGGCCAATCCAGAGAAAGAGTTCCAAAATTGCTTTGAAGGGTGGACTAGGCGCTGGCATTGGTGCATAGCTTCCCAAGGGAGTACTTTGAAGGTGACTGTAGTGATATTCAGCAATGAGGTCTGTAGCACTTTTTCTGGGATGAGTTCGTGAACTTAATTGACAGACCTCGTACACTGTATGCCACTATCTCACCACCCTCTCTACAGTTCCCAGATCTGATCATTGGTGTGTCAGTTGTTAGACACAGTGACTCCTGTTTCACACTTCTTCCTCTGACTTTCCAACACAAGCTGAATAACCTTCTACTAACATGTCTCCTTAAATTGCTGAAAATGCTCCTGACTCTCCCCGGGTATGTCCTGTCTCCCCATGAGCTCAGCTTCCTAAGGAATATTCCAGTTTCCTTCCAATACATCCCCATTTTCTGATGAGCTACTTGGAGAGGGTTTCTCTTTGTTTCCTGGCTAAGACCTTTATATCACACAGGGATATAATGACAGCATTTGCCTGCAGGACGGGGAGACTGAGCAAAGAGGAAGATGCACAGATCCTTCCTGAGCCCAGGGCAGGGAGAAGGTGTCTGTGGGTAGGAAGGAAATTGGTTTTGCTGAGGCAGCCCTAGAAAGGAATTTTAGTTAAGGTGCAGACAGAGGTGGAATTGATTTTTTAATTCAAATCTCCTTTGTTCCATGATTAGAAAACGTGGGCTTACCCTTTGAAACCAGGGCTTCACAACCATCATTGGAAATGCGTTGTATTTTATTCTCATGTTTACCACGTCTGAGCCCAGCAAAGAGAAAACAGAGCTCATCGCTGACTTTGAAATTAACATGTACAATGGGAAACATGAATAGTGTTTGGTTCTAGCAGAGAAGAACATACAGTAATGATGAGAGAAATGTGAGTAGAGTATTCTGACACTGACAGTAATTCTGCTGCCCCCAATGAATCATCTGTAAAGACCAAACACATATTAATACAGAGCACATTGTCCCAAACAGAGGGATAAATCTGGCATTCTGTAATAGCTCTTTTTGTTATTTATGGTCCAAAACACATAAGCTTTGAAACAGGTCATTTTATTGCTGAAATCAATAAAGGCTGGCCTCGGGCCAGTGCTTAGAATAGCTGTTGCAACTCTCTGGCAGATGGGTTGTTGCCAGAAGCTTCCGGGGCTTGCCCTTCTTCTGTTGGCCCAGACTCAAGCCTGGCCCCCAACCCACCACCTTCCACCCCAGCCCACAGCAGGCATCATCCTTTCCCCACATGTGCTGAGGGGCTTCCCGAGTGCAGACCCAGCACCTCCACTCCTGGTCGTCACGTATCTTGGCTTCTCTCTTTCTCAAACACCAAACCAAACCAAACAAACCATTATTTTTTCACGCTCCACAGCACAGGCTGAATCCTACAGGCCCTCGGTCATTTCAGGACTTTTCTCTCCCATGTGGGGAAGGATTTCATGCTTGGCTGCAGGCTGATGTCTGCCTCTGCCCTTACTGTGGGGAGCCTCCTGGCACGTTGGTGTAGTGGTAAGAGCACTGACCAAGGAGGCCGAAGGTTAAGGTTCTCATTGTGGTTCTGCCGCTAATGGGCTGTGTGAGCTGGGCCAGACCTTGTGCTTCTCTGGGCCTTGTTTCTCTATCTGTATTGGGCTGGGGTTGGGCAGAGATCAGGGACTTTCAAATCACCCTGCAATGATGTCTCAAGGGATCTGCAAACTCATTAAGTTATTAGAGTGTCTTTAAACAGCAATAAGACAGCAAGAATAATCAAATATTGTATTTTAATTTTAACCATAGGAGATGGGAGCACATTAATTTGTGTTTTCATGTGAACTTACTCTGTAGCCTTGGAAAAAATCTTGCCTGGACATCAGCCCTATGAATATATTTAAATACCTTGTAGATGTGTAGTGACCTGGAAGGTAGCCAGTCCTCATGGGTCTTATCTTAAAATCAGAGCTGTGCATGTGCATTAGTGGAGCTTCTGTGGGCCACCCTAGATTCAAGGCTATGCCAAGCTAAGATGTATCTGCTTGGCCCACACTCTCATTACAAAGTTATTCTCATTTGTGCAATAATTAGTGGATGCCAAACATGTTGCAATGTGAAAATATTATGTTACAAATAATTAAGCAATTGTGGTTTCTGGGTGCTTATTTCCACATATATATAATCTTCAAGCTTTAAGTGTAGCTTTATCAAAATGTCTCCTAAGATTGACAGAAGAGCTGTTAAAAGACTGGAACCATTAACAGTTACTTACTTGTGAGGCAGGGTTTTCTTGAAACTGAGCAACCAACACAAGTTATTGAAGATGATAGAAAATGTAACTTTCATCTAATGTCCCAATTTCAAAAGTCTCTTGTTGATACTTTGTCAGGTTATCATGAGCACAAACTATAAGTTTGAATTAAAATAAATTTATATTAATAAAATGGCATATGTATCTGTTTTACAAATATCAGGATCTAAGGTAAGAATTCGTTTTAATGTGGAGTGATATTTCCTACTAAAATTGTTTGCAGTTCCCTGGGAGCATGGGCCTTCCTACTTCTACTGCCATTCCAACTAAGGCCACCCCTGTGAAAGGGGCACACTTATTTGGTGTGATTTGGGGCCACCAGAAGGGTCCTTGCTGTTGATATGGTTTTCTCTACCAAGAGGTAAAGCCTTCCTTTTATATAATGAGGCTGAATAGTTATCATGCTACGCTTCTGGAAGAAATGTTCAGAGAAGTAGAAATTCACATGAGTTGGGAAAGATTGACATTAGAACTTCCCAGGGAGTCGGTGTTGGCTGCTGTGGAGGCTGTGGGTACAAAAGTGGGGTAGCAAAAGGGAACTTCAAGGACAATGGAAACTGGAGTTTTCTGATTTCCTGGTGATCGGGGTGGGGTGGGGACTCCGTATTTAGAAAGGACCAACTATGAACTTACGATGTAGGGGACATTTTCATAACTTTGCAAGGTAGTTACTATCATTTCCAAATTACAAATGAGGAAACTGAGATGTTGAGAAATTAAATAATTTGGTCTAAGTGATTTGTCTGCTGGGTAAAAGGCCAATGGGGGTTAAACACCTGGTCTTCGCTTCACATTCCGTATTAGGGCAGGGGACAGAACCTATGGCCCTGTGTCTTCCTTTTGCTATAACTCGAAGGAGATTGTGCCATGACACTTGAGGTTTGTGCTCACAGCCAAGATGGAGAGCCTCCAGAAGAAACTGGAAGCAGCAGGGCAGTACTGTACGTCTGATCTCGTTAGTACTGAGGTTTGGCCTTTGAAAGGAATCATACTGCAACGGAGCTGAGTCACATCTCCTTGTTTTCACCTGAAGATGCGTAGATGAAGCTGCTGGGATAGAAGAACGGAAGGAGGACACAGGATGAGTCTGAGTCTCGAAACCTATCCTCAGGGAACTTACTATTTGTTGCTGATTGATAACAGTCACAACAACTCTTTCCTGCATCCAGCTCATTCTAGTTACTGATTTAACCAGGGTGTGGTAATGTTATGTGGCTGCTATTCCATACACGAGGCTTTGAAGATGCCACGTCCTGGTGGGCAGAGGCTGCCCCATTCAGCACCCTACCCACTCCCAGCACCTGGCACAGCCCGTGCAGAGATGGGGCCAAGAAAAAGGCACTAAAAAACAAAATCTCCAGTGGTAATTTTGTTGTAATCTAATCAGGGTTGAGATTCATTTACCTACTACCTAATAGGTGGTCAGTTTATTTTTCTTGAGCAATTTAGTAAATGAAGATTGAATGTGCAGTGACCAGGGAAATGTGCCACTCAGATCTCCTGCTGGCAGGAGGATAATTAACTGACAGCACCAGCTGTGGTCCCCTTGTATCCATCCACCACTGTGTTGTGTTTGTACAAGGCCACGCTTCCTGTGGGCCGCTTCCCGCCGACGACAGAACGCGATGAGGATACTCATGGAGTCTCACTGTTATGAGATACAGGCCTCTTCTGATGGGCAGCTTTGGCTGGAGGACACCCTACCTGCCTGTTATTGGCTGAATTGTGTCCCCCAAAATTCATATGTTGAAGTCATAACCCTTAATACCTCAGTACGTGGCTATATTCAGAGGTAGGGTCTTTAAAAAGGCTATCAGGTTAAAGTGAGGCCACTATGGTGGGCCCTAATCCAATATGACTGACTGGTGTCCTTATCCAAAGGGGACATTAGGAGACAGACGTATACAGAGGGAAGATGATGTGCAGGTACAGGGAGTAGACAGCCATCTATAAGCCAAGGAGAGAGGCCTCAGAATACAACCAATCCTGCCAACTTGATCTTAGACTTTGAGCTTCTGGAACTGTGAGAGATTTCTGTTGCTTAAGCCACCTAGTCCCTGGTCCTTCGTTACGGCAGTCCTAGGAAACTAATTCAGTCCAGATGAAACGGTCTTAGAACCGTGCTGCAGTCTGAGACTCTTCTCCCCCATTCTTCCTGTGCTCCCCTCCACTTTCGCAGGTGGCAGACCTGCACTGGGGCCTGAAGGCCCTCCCTACCTCCTCTGGCTCCGCTTACTCCTTTCCCTCACAGGCGTTTCCCTAATAAATCTCTTGCCTGTCTACGTCCATCTTGGCATCTGATTCTCAGAGGACCCAAACTATCACAAATGTGAAGAAAAAAAAATTATCTGGTAAGGCAATATATTCCTGATTTTATTTAAAAACAAATTCTACTACTAGGTGATAGATTTTCTTTTTTGAAATAAACCCCAATTTATTTTGGACGTAAGTCCCTCTTGTCAGTACAGACAGGTTTCCTGCCCTGACCACGTTTCCTGCCCCTGGCCCAGCTGTCTGCCTGCCTCTGCTTGGGAAGGGAGGAAGGAAAATGACCCCCGTCTTACAGAATCACAGCATGTCAGAGCTGGAAAGGACCTCAGAGATGGTCACTCACGTCCTGCCCCTCACCTCACACCTGAGGAGATGGAACATCCAAATGGAGAAGTGTTCAATTGACTCATTCAAGGTCACAGAGCTGACAAATGGTTGTTACTGGCAATTCAAGGGATGCGTTTCTTAGAATGAACTAGAGATTGTTATTTTAAATGACATGTTTGGATTGCATATGAGTTTCTAGTCACTTCTACTGGTTATCTCTGGTCCTGTTAATGAAATGCTGATTTCTGGTCACACCTATGACCAGAAGAGCCTTTCTCCCTTTCACCAACACCTGGGGCTATGCCTAGGTATCAAGCTTCTGAGAGCATGAGAGTGGGTTGACTTTCTATGAGCTATCACAAAGGATAAAGCCTGACTCAGTAACTGAGGCCACAATATACCCACACCGAAAAACAAGGCTTGCCTTGGGCTGTCAGCAAACTGGATAGAACCTGCCTCTTTGTCTGTCTATCTCTAGCAGATCTCATGTGCTCTCACCAGCAAGCTGGCTGAACCTGTCCTCATCAGCTTGGGGTGGAGTAGCAAGAGTGTGGGATTAGAAATATTGAGCAGAGCGTTAGCTTGAGTCCAGGGCCCTGCACCATTCTTATTTCTTCAAAACCATTTGTTAGTGAATAGCTTGTGCTATTAATATGGGGGAAGATCGTAATCGTTAGTGAAATGGGGCATCCTCTGCTTTCCCACACCTCCCTGAAGTAGGAGGCCAATTTAGAGCAGAATCATAGGACCAGAAAATCCCCAATTCCTGGGTTAAAAAAGGCCCCAGGGCCCAGACAGTTTCTTCTAAAACATCAACAATTTTATAGGCAGTGATGGGGCAGAGCCTATCTCTCAAAGGAGGGAGCCCAGCCACTGTAATAAGTTTACTTATAAAAACAGGAAGACGACCTGCAAGCTATAGTTTTCCAGTTCAATTTTTAAAAAATATTGCATAAAATATTATTTAACTTATTGTTGAGTTTTGGGTGCCCCCTTAAATTTCACACCTGAGGTGAGTCCCAGCTCTGGGATACCTATTGCTATCTGTCCAGCGTTTATTCTCTTCCTCCCTGGTACCAGTCTGCCAAGTTTCCTCTGAAAACAATCTCTCTGTCTCTGTTCTTAGTTATGTGATTTGGGTGGGACCCACCATAGCTGCAGCGCCAGGAATGGGCCATGATTGGCTTAAACCAGTCAACATATCCCTTCCCCACAGAATGGTTCATTCAGGGGTGGGCAAATCAGCTTGCCCAAGAATGAACTTGGGACTTAAGCTGGGAATGCAAGAATGCAGACAACTTTCTCCTCCTTGGGTTTGTGGTTTGAGGATGTATGGCCAGGAACTGCTGGGACTAATAGAAGCGAGCTTGAAGTTCCAAGCCATCCAATAGGCCCTGCCCAAAAGGAAATGTAGGGATTGATGCAGGTTCTCTGAGGGCTGTAGCTTACACAATTTTGGTGCTCTCTTTAAGAAAGTAAACACATAATTACAAATACATAAGTAAGTACAAATGTGAATTATTTAGCATGAGAAAAGCACTCACAACACATTACAAATTGGAAATACCTAACAAATACCACAAACATTGCAATATCCAAGTAAGCAGCACAACATTTCTATTAATTAATATCTGACATACCTCTAAACTACTTTTCCCATGTTTTTGGCTGAATACTATTTGATCGTGTGTTTATATTACAATGATTTAGTAATATCATTTTTTTTATACAGAGGATAAAAAGATAGTCTTTAGTTGGATGATTAACATATTTTATTATTGATAGTGTAGAAAAGTTTGTTTCAGTGTCATTGCTGATTATTGGTAATGATATGTAATATTTTTAGGATTACTGTCAAATATGGCAAACTTAAGCTTCATTAGCTTTATAGTAGATCTACCTCTTATCTCATTCCTTTCCCCAACATTAACTATATACTAGATAATTCTTCCCTACCTCTTAAGATCTACATAAAACTTTGGCTCAAATTCCTGTTCCAGACTTTGTAAAACATAAAATGCCCTCACCAAGATTTCTGCATTACCTGGGTAGGGTCTTACATACACATGGTAGTTATTTTTGGGTAGCCTGGCATCTATTCACCTTATTTCTACTGACAGTATTTTTGCTCTTCCCTCGCCTCCTCCATTATTAATCCATGTAGTTGAATGGGATCCACCTCTGACATTCATGGTTGGAGTACCTGTCCCATACCTGACAGCAGCAATGCATTGCATTCCTCTGGGCCATCACCTTTGGCTCTGGGATGGGCATGAGACTCAGAGGCCGCCATACTCAATTAGTCTTTTGTTGAAAATTGGGGAAGAGACACTTGTTCCCTCCTGAGAAGATGTGAGGTCTAAAAAAGTATTAAAAGTATCCAAGGGATTGCAGGACTATGTGAGCTAGTTTGGAGAGATGGAGGACTGGGCTAATGTTAGCCTTTTTGCTACCTTTGTAATATTTAGGAAAAGGGAATTCATGTTCCATGTTAGATTGACAGATGTCAAGGTTGTTGCCAAAGGAAAGAAGACACTGAAAGGGAACTGAGGGGGATGAATAAAAAAACTGATGAATTTGAATCTCTCAGAAAGGGGAAGAAATCCAGCTACTTGACCTTTAAAAGTAAATGATGGTCAAATATATGGTGATGGAAGGAGAACTGACTCTGGGTGGTGAACACACAATGGGATTTATAGATGATGTAATATAGAATTGTACACCTGAAATCTATGTAATTTTACTAACAATTGAAACCCAAATAAATAAATAAATAAAAAAGTAAATGATGGGCCCAGCCAAGGGAAAGAAAACCTGGTATCTTTATAGGCACCAGGTTTATAATATTTATAAATATTAACCAATGGCCTATCCGTTTAAAGTCACTTTAATGCATAGAACGTTTAAGTAGGGAGGGCCTTTCTGAAAAGCCAAGGTTTGGAAATACTCAGACTTCATTACAAAAACATTAATTTCATATTCAATGGGAGCCTGACTGGTAATTTTTATTTATCTTGCTTATCAAACCTCCCATGCCATGGGGAATCCCCATCTATATATAGAGAGCATGAAAACTCAAGATGGAATTACTCATTCAGCCTTATGATGTCCCATGGTACTTTGCACATTATAATCATGATAATCCTTTTCTCAGTCTGTGTTAGTTTATTTATGGATCTATCATTCCCAATAGACTTCAAGTTCCTTCAAAAGATCTTGCTTATATTGCATTGTCCCCAACAATGCCTGGCACATAATGGACACTCAAAATAAGCTGGACAGACTTATGTTTGGAATCCTAGTTCTTTCACTGGCTGACTAGATATCGCTGGACAAAGTATTTTAACCTTTATGAAAGCATATGCTTGTTGCAGAATATATGTTCTTTCCTCTGAATGAATGAAGCTGAGGAAAAAATTGATGATTTCCCAGCAAACTATTAAGAACAGGTATGACAAGAATTCGTGACTTTTGGACTCTTGGCCCAAGAGCCTTATGTGCCAGTCTTCCTTCAGTCAAGAGGCCATTAATAGAACTCATCTCCCAAATCCAGCTTTTTCATATTTGACAGGAGAGCTGTAACCCATAGCAACGCGTAGCCATGGTGGATAGAATGTTATACAGAAGGAACCCAGGCAGCTGATTAAATATTTGAGCTACTCATTTTATAATGTGACTTCACTAAGTGCCTACCTATTGCACCAAACCCATTGGCAATTAGAGGGCTCAGAAATTACCTCAGAATGCAAAGGCACATCCTTCACTGCTTAAAATAGAAAAATCACTACCACTCTCCTGAAGGGTGCAAGCAGAATGTGGGGACATATGCCATTTTTAATGACTCATCCAGAAACACGTCCATGTCAATGGGACTCCTCCGAGGTTGCCCAAATGTTACATGACAAGCACTTGTAAAGCACAATTTAGAACTGGTGTCCTGGTGGTAAAACCCAGTGAGTGTAGCTAAGGTTGGGATTTACATTCATGTTAAGCTCCTGGAGACCAATCACTTCGTTTTGAGTCGTCCATGGCTGCCTGACTTCCTCTGACGTCAATGAATTAGGCAGACTTCCTTCTAAACACGTTTTAAAAAAGAAACTAATGAGTGAGAATTTTCCATTCACATGGAGCATATTGGGTCATGGCCAGAATTTTATTTTTTCAGTAAATGAAATGGAATGGCATAGAATAGGAAACATCAGCACCCATCACATGTAGTAAAAGTAAAGGATGTTCCATGCAACATTTGTTTTTGTTTTATATATGAAATGCATTATGATATAATACTTATATAATATAATACTTATTATGGATCATGATAAAAAACATAGAAAGCCATTTGATTTCAGGATGCTTCTATGTTTAAGGTGGTTTTAGCAAATGTTGGTCTTCATCTATTGCCACAAATATTTCAGTGAAAATTAAATACTGTCACAGCTCATTTTAGTAATAATACCTACTTTTTTTTTTATATAGATACCTATTATATCCTTGATAGTGTGGAAGAATCTTCACCTAACTTTATTATTCCTATTTTAGCATTGAATCTAATGTTCAAAACCATTCATTGATATGTCCAATATCATACCACTTGTGAATAATCTTACTCTAGGCCCCACGTCCTTTTCCTTATGCATAGCATTTTAATGAAAAAATAATTAAGCACAGTACTTTAATGAAAGAATAATTAAGACATTCTTAAAATCTTTTGATTTGGGTTTGGAAGAGATATAAACCCGTTGGACTTTGTTGTTGGGGAATTTGCCCTGTACACACAGAGATCTGGATGCATTGGGAGAATGCTGGGGAACGTAGAGGCAAAAGAATAGATGTACAACTGCCTAAAAACTGACTCAAATGATCTAAGGAAGATAAAAATAGGAGATATTCTGCATCAACTCTGAAGCCAGAGAAAGGTGCCCTCTACATTGTATGCTTGGAGGAATTTCTGTTACATAAAATCACCCAGGGTCAACTCATAGCTCTATTTACTGAGAAAGTAACACTATTGTCATGGAAAATCCTAGCAGTATCTCCCTTGCTAGCTCATACATTCCTTAATTTAGAGGGTTGATAAACTGCCATCTACAGCTCTAATTTTCTCTCTTGCTCCTTATCAACTCATGCAGAGATATCAACTCTTATCAACTCTTGCTCCTTATCAACTCATGCAGGTGGGTTTGCTTATTCTGGGCTTGCTTGCTCTTTGACTGTTTCCTGTTCTCTTCCCCTTCTTAGCTCTGTATCACTGGGGAGGAGGGTCATAAGTAGCAGAGTCGGGGAGTCAGCAAAGGTAGCTGAGTCCTGCAGGTTGTGTTTCTCAAGCTCCCACATCAGCTGGCTGCTACCAATGGGAGGTACTGGTGGAAGAAGATTGGTGGCTAGAAGGGAGAAGCTGAAGTATTTCATCAGATCCCTCTTACTCTGGGGGCATCTCCAGCAGCAGCTGTATTTCCTCTGTGGCTCCAGCTCCTATTGGATAGGGCTACCATACTAGTTCTAGTTTGTTTCTTGTCTAGAGGTGATAGTGCTTGCCTGCTATTGCGAATCTCTGAGTTGCCTCATCACACTCTTTGGCTCCTTGTTCCAACACCCACGTAATTTGTTCCCTGTATTAAAGTCTCATGGTTTTAAATACTCAGGACCATTTCTATTTTCCTGGTTGGATCCTGACTGATACAGTGGCGTGGGTGGAGCACTGGCCCATAGCCATGTTCAGAATTCTAGTTAGGTTCAGCTGGAACATCTTGCTACACATTTACCTGATATGAATAACTATGGCCGAGTGAGTGGGTAAACAATCAATAAAGTGAGAAACTATTAACATGCAGGTTTGATGGAGAATACCGGCTCTGGATCTTGGGGACCTATTTCTATAAGCAGCATCATGGCTGCTCTCCAGGTCTGGTTCTGAGCAGTGGACTCACATCACTGCCTGGAGCACAGGGCTAGCTGGACCTTGCTAATAATGGGGAAGGAAGGGAGGAAGCACTCCACCACCAACTCCATTGTCCCATATCTAATTCCTGTCCAGTGACTGTAGGCCAAATAAAGGTCTTGCTTGGTTGTAAGAAACACAAGGACCTGGACTACCCCAAGGATTCCAGCCAAAGTGTATTCTTCACCTGGCCTTGGCAGTTTTGTTTGTTTCTTTTGATTTTAAAACAAATAAAATATATCCTGAAATAAAATTCATAGATAGTAAGACCTACCTATGCTTCTAACTTAAAAAAAAAAGGCAATATAATACCACAACTATAATATAATGGAGAAATAAAATAAATGCAATAATGATAAAATTTATTTTAACATGTAAATGTAAGGTCCGATTTCACTAGAAGACGATGAATTGGTCAGATGGTTGTATGTGTGCATAATAAATGAGTTGGGCTTTAAGAGAAGGAAGCAGATAAGATACCAAGATTTAAAGGAGAGTAAAGACAATAAAGGACACTGAAGCAGGAACTAGTGTTAGATACATAATAAGAGACCAGAATTATTTATCTGTGATAAGTGAAAGCGGGAAGTAGCTTTAATTGATTTAGGGATAACGTGCCAAGATAAACTACATACTGACATAGTGAGGAAAATTGGGAAGTATGACATAGTCTTACTGATGAGTTGGGACTTTTTTATGAGTGTAGTGTCAGTAATTGCCTTTGTTATGAGATGAACTGAGAAGTGACAGAGTTTCATGGAAAACACACTTCCTATCTTGAAATCCTGCCATGTGTGGAGTTTTTTTTTAGTTTCTTTTTTTTTTTAATTCCATCTCTAGTACATTAAAAAGACTTTGGGGACCATATACTTTGATAGGTGACGGAGAATAAAAGATGGACTAAAAAAACAGCAGTTATTCAGGAGCAGACATTATTAGAGTAAGATGGGGAAAAAAAGGCACCCCTAAAATAAATGTATAATTTCAATACTAGATTTCTTATCATTGTGCTAAATAATTATTAAAAAGTGATGGTAAAATTGTGAATATTAAAAAAAATCTTATATAAATGAAATGCTATGAGGTTCTTGCATTTAATGTATATCCGTATTTTAATAATATTTGGATCTAAATCAGCGAAAGAATCTGCTAAATCTACTAAATCTGCTAAGTCTCAGGTCTCTTTTGTTAACATTTCTTAAGCAGGACAGTGTAAGTACAGACTGACACAGATGCATTACGTGCTTACAGCACCAGTAAGCATGTGGCATGATTCTCCACAATGATGAGCATCTATTGATATATTTCCAAACAAAACAGAGTGCAAACTTCCTCTGATTCACATAATAGTTGTATTCTTAGGAAAATCAGTGTATATATTAAAACACAGCAGAAACTGTTTCATGTTATATGTAAAACAGAGCTAGGTCCTAGGCTCATATAATCATAAAAAAGGTTTTCCACTATATGAATATCAGCTGGAAATTCAAAAATCAAGGCAGACTTGGGGGAATTCTTTGTTGTATGAGGCTGTCCTGCTCATCGCAGGTCCTTCAGCATCCCCTGTCTACCCACCAATTGTGGACAGTGTTCCTACAATCATTGTGCTGACCAAAAACTCCTCTTCAAATTACCAAAATGCTTTCTAACATATGAGATCATTTCATTGAGAACCACTGCTTTAAGCCATGAAATGATCTAATCTGCCTGTTCCCCAGCTGTTCCATAAAAAGCTCCTCTCCCCTCTGTTCTGTTATGCTGGGGGCGGGGTGACCCCAGGGACTGAGCCGATGGCTGTTGCCTAGCACCTGGCTGATGTGGCTTTCCTGGAAGTTGATTCAGCTGCAAAAGCAGGTCATTAGTGGTCCACTCTCTCACCTACCGCCTCCCTCTAGGAGCAAGTGGCATGGAGTCCACTGACTGGGACGTGAGCTAGACAGAATGAGGAGCAGAGGTTTCTGTTATGCACCCCACTGAGATGATGCAATATATTGACTCCTAAACTTTTTACCACAAATATAAGAACTGCTTCTTACAGGATTCCGCTTGCTTGCCCCTCCCCTCTTCCAGAGATCGTAAGGGTTCAAGATCTTTCTAAGATTCAGTGCTCATCCATCAATTCCACCATCCGGGTTCTGCCCAGGCTGCTGCTAGCCCATACTCTGGGGGTGACGGGACCTTCCTGTAAGTTACTAACAGGCACCCATCTGAGAAACTGCTGTAAGAAAATGCCATTATTTCCTAATTTTGTCACAATAAATCCACAGATCTGTACTGTCTACAATGTGAATGTTCCGTTCCTTTACCCCCCCCCCGCCCCCCACCATCTGCCCAACTCTAGAGGCGGCTCTGGCCTTTCCTGTCTGTATGATTCTAATAAGCACCTATTAATCACTTACTATGTGTAATGCTCTGTGCACACTGAGAAGTAAATATAAAAGGGATCAAGAAATGGCCCCTTGAGAAACTCATAATTTAAGTTTGTGGAAAGGAAGTGTGCTGTATACTGCCCTGGCTGCTGCTTTTGGTCAGCAACTTGATGTTAGATAATTTGCTTAACCTCTTTGCAGACGGCTTTACAGTAGAGATTCAATTGATCACCTACCCATGTCATAGTAATTGTGTGAGATATGAGGATTTGGAGAAAGATGCCAATAATTTATTTCAAAAATAGTGGCTTGTTGCAGAAAAACGGCAAGGACCGAGAAACTCAAGCGGCACGCAGAGATCAGGGAGAACGCAACTTTATTACGCCGGCCTGGCAGGCTCAGTGGGATCCTTCCCAAAAGACTGAGCCCCTAGCAAGGTTTTGAACAGGTTTTTATGGGTTGGGGACTTCCTTGAATTGGGGAAGGGGTAGGTGTCATCTGGTGATTGGCTCAAGGTGTGGCTTGGAGGGGGTTATGCGGAAGTGGGCTGGGGCTTAGGCTGGGGACTTCTCTCTCCACTGGGGCCACCATTTTAGCTCAGTTCCACGTGGCAGGGAACCATTTTAAGGTCAGTTTCCCCATCAGCGTACATGATTTCCTTCTGCATAAACATTACTGCCTAGGAATATGAGTCTTTCTGGAATAATATTCCCTCTTGCCTTTCAAAAGACCCAATTTTATCTTGAGGTCAGTTGGAAGATATATCATGTTTTAGACTGTGTGCTACTGAGCATTTTCTTGTGATTTTCTAGTGAGCTGCTTTTATTTTTCAGCTGATAATGCACATAGGATGTGCCCTTCTCAGGGAAAGCTACAAGCTTTTCATAAGAAACAATTGATGGCTTTAATTCGACATAAGTGCAACAATCATATTTTCCTTTATGAGACCTTCTACACTGCTCTCATGAGTCAAGAGCTCTAATAAAGCTGTCCCCATCATAGGAAAACAAGCACACCATGCAAAAGTCCTTAGGAAGATTGGCATGGGATCCTTCTCTGTGCTCGTCAAGGTTCTTGGTTGCAAGCAATCGAAACCAACTCTAGTAATTTAAGCAGAAAAGGAATTTATCGACAGAATATCTTCTTTATTTTTTGTTGCTTTTGGTTTTAAGCTTCCAAGTCAATACATATAGTAATTTTGTCTTTCATCGCAAAGAATGTTATTTGGTTATTAAAGTCATTTACCCAGGTGTGGCAAGGTAAGCTTGTTTTTATGTATGTACCAAGGGTGGGTGTTGAAGGATAACATCTGCTGTTTTTGTCTCACATCCCTTTGCTCTCTTTCCTGGGACAGCACCTCTTTCCTGAGAGGAACTGCCCCTCCACTTGTCACCACTGCCAACAGTTGTACCCTTGGTCATGGTGATTGGCTCAGAGCTGTCACAGTACTAAACCAGGTTAGTCAAAGGCTTCCCCAGGGATTGTGTTTCTCTTCTTTCCTCTGGGGTTATTAGGCTAGTTTAATATACTCTGGAAAGTTGGTAGACATGGCCTCTACCTCCCTTTCCCACCACTCTGTGGAAAAGGCCTGATTACAGTAGAAGAGTAGATAGAGAGAGAGAGACAGAGAGAACCATAGACTGTGGCCAAGCATTTTCTGAAGATCCTAATTCCTGCCCTACTTAACAGTACCTTTGTGCACCCTCCTTGCCAGTGTAAGGACGACAGTCACCCATATTCTGTATCCAACCGTAAACACTAATAGTAATAACAAGAACAGTGAATACTCACTGAGCTTGTATGATGTATTAAGCTATGCTAAGCTGTTTACTCCCAGTGTCATATTTTGTTCTCACGTCCACTCCAGAAATTTTATAAGCTCAATCACTACTCCTACTGTATAGTTGAGGAAACAGGCACAGAAAGGTTAAGAGGGTTTTTGTGTCCAGGGTCACAAAACTAGTAAGAGGTAGAGCTGGGATTCGAATTGAGGAAGTCAGACTCCAGGGCCTCAGTCAGGTTTCTAAGCCTCCAATGCCAGAGATGCAGACATGGGAATTCATGACTCCTCCCTGAAGCCCTCCTGCACTACACAGGCTACATTGAATTCCCTGCTTTATTTATGCTTATAGTCACTTCACCAAGCAGTTAACGTGAGAGGCAGTTCAGAGTTGTGGTTAAGAGTCTGGGTTCAAATTCTAGCTTGGCCTTCTACAAGCAGTGTGACCTCAACCTCAGTTTACTCATTTGTGAAATGGGAATAAAAATAGTACCTAGCTCCTGATGTTGCTGAAGTATTAAATATGTTAATATACGTAAGGTATTTAGAGTAGATCTATTGTGTAAAAAATAGCTATGGAAGTGTTAGCTCTTATCATCCTAATGGTTTCCACATGTTTTTGGTGTCCACGTTGCCTCCCCAGGTAGAATTTAAATTCTGTGAATGCTGGGTCCCATGTGCCTCTGGCTTCCTCTAAAGAGGCTGTAGTAGGGATCACACAGTAGGAACTTATGGGTTAAATGCTTGTGGATGAAGCCTGCTATGTTTTCACTCAGTGTCACCCTCATAAGTATTATTAAAGACACATAAGGCAAAAGTGCTCATTTGGAATTTTGCTTTTGCTCTGTAAATCCATATTATCTGTGTCAGTGGACACCTGCAATTAAACGTTTCTGTTCTATAAAGATCAGAAATGCATACCTGAAAATCAGGCACAATTTTCTGAGAAACTTCCCACTACTGGCTCAGCATTTGGAAGCCTGACAACCTTCCCAGCAATCGCTCCAACAGGAGGTGACTTGGGGAGGAATGGGAAAGGGAGGTGGCCAGAGAGGAAATGTGAGCTCTGGGAAAACAGTCATCTCTTTGAAAATATCACTAGCAGAATGAGACACGTCACGTCCAGCTGACATTTCCACTTTATTGAAGAGATGCAAACAAACGATTGGGTGAGGGCTTCGGCCTTTATTGAATCAGTGTTAATTGCCCTCAGGGCTTTACTTAGTGAAATCACAAAGATCATGAGGCTTAAGCTACTAGAGTCATCAGTGAGATGAACAGCTGCATCATTTGTCAGCTGGTGACATCCATTAGTAAGTAATTTCCCTCTGCAAGGGGCTGCGCATGAACTCACATTTTCAAATTTTGAATTTTCAAAAGAGGGAAAGAGCAAAGTGTTGGAGATGGGGAGAACTGGGTTCAGAAGCTTCGTATGCCACCCATAGCTGTGTGACATTCCAGAGTCTTTTATGTAAAATGGACATAAGTCACGCCTACTTTTCTGGATTGTGGTTAGAATTTGAGATAATATATGGAAAGCACCTAAAGTATTTGCCTTGCAAATACTGAGTGCTCAAAAAATAACTTTCGTGAAAGATATGATGCCAAAAGGCAATAGACAAAAGAGTGGAGTTGAATGTTATCAGTTTTGCATTCAGCAATTATTTCTTAACTAAGCAACTTGATGTAACCAGGCTACATCCAATTTAACGATTCAGATACATACTTAAGAAATGGAGTTTTCCCCACAAAACATACGTAACATTTGAATGGATGTTCCATTGTCTTCATGACTGTAACATTTTCTGTTGATGTTTGTATTTTAACTGGTACCTACTAAATACAGGGACTTTTAATGTAAAAGAAAGGCTTAAACCAGAGATAAAATGTATTATAACAATATCTTCTTACCCTGTGCCCATGGCAGACATTACTAATCAATTACAGTTTTTTTTTCTTGTTGTTGAACATGGATGTGGCTTCTCTATCCTTCTGAATGCATTGCTCCAGGTAGCCTTAGTATTGATCAGATTTGGTATTTGAGATAAATCTTATCCTGCTTAAATTTGAATAATTCCAGAAATAATAGAAGCCAATGGGGTAGATAATTTAGACGTCTGGGCCCTTTTTGCCCCTCAGAGCGTATCACAAGCAGCTGCCTATAAGGTCTGACTAAAGTGGACAAAAACAAACGTCCATCTTCCTTGAGGCACTTTGCAATTTTGCTGCTTATCATGTTTTTATTTGGAACTATTGGCATGGATTTGAATCACCACAACCCATTTCCTTTCAGAACTCACTATATGTAATACACAGAGTTATCCATGTTCAACAACAAGAAAAAAAAAACACTGTAATTGATTAGTAATGTCTGCCATGGGCACAGGGTAAGAAGATATTGTTATAACACATTTTATCTCTGGTTTAAGCCTTTCTTTTACATTAAAAGTCCCTGTATTTAGTAGGTACCAGTTAAAATACAAACATCAACAGAAAATGTTACAGTCATGAAGACAATGGAACATCCATTCAACTGTTACATATGTTTTGTGGGGAAAACTCCATTTCTTAAGTATGTATCTGAATCGTTAAATTGGATGTAGCCTGGTTACATCAAATTGCTTAGTTAAGAAATAATTGCTGAATGAAAAACTGATAACATTCAACTCCACTCTTTTGTCTATTGCCTTTTGGCATCATATCTTTCACGAAAGTTATTTTTTGAGCACTCAGTATTTGCAAGGCAAATACTTTAGGTGCTTTCCATATATTATCTCAAATTCTAACCACAATCCAGAAAAGTAGGCGTGACTTATGTCCATTTTACATAAAAGACTCTGGAATATCACACAGCTATGGGTGGCATACGAAGCTTCTAAACCCAGTTCTTCCCACCTCCAACACTTTGCTCTTTCCCTCTTTTGAAAATTCAAAATTTGAAAATGCAGAAAGCACAAAGGCAGTCTGTGGGGGTGACAAGTGGATGCTAGTCCCTTTCTCTCTTCCATAGGAGGAGAAGGGATGGAACATGCACACCAGGGACCACTTGCCTGCAGTAAGGACCACGAGGCTGTACTTGAAGCCAGAGCTGCTGGTGTGGAAGTGGACTGGAATAGATTTTTGTGATAACTCATAAGCCCAAACATTTCTCATTATCCAAAATTTAAATGTTTGGGATGGAAAAATATCAGGGGCAGCAGATCATACCATCCCCTAGGCAGCTCCTTGAGCATTAGTGCTCTCACTCCCCTGGAGATAGGGATGAGAGTCAGTAAGGAGATTTGCAGGTCAGAATGCCCATGGATTTGCAAACTACGCTCCTAGAAGTCAGAGGGGGTCCATGAGGTACCCCCAAAGCAGCTGTGGGAGTGAGTAAAGATTGACGGGTGGGACCTGGACATACTTCTCACCACCTCCACTGGTACTACCCTGGTCTGAGCCACCAAGTTTCTGGCCTGAATGAGGCAGTAGCCTTCTAACTGTTCTCTCTGCTTACATCCCCATTACCATCTGGCCTATTCTCTATGCAGCAGCAGGAGTGAGCCAGTTAAAGCACATGTCACATCCGGCCACTCCTATGCTCAAAACCCTTCAGTGGCTCCCATTTCACTCAGCACAAGAGCCTGGTTTCTGGCCAGACTTTTCAAGGCCTTGCGCAGTCTAGCTCCCATTACCTCTCCGGTCTCCTCACCCCCTACTCTCCTCCTTGTTCACTGCACTCCTGCCACCCTAGAGTCTTCACTATCCCGTCAACGTGTAGGTATGTTTCCATGTAGGGCCTTTGCTCATGCTGCTCTCTGCCGGGGATGCTCTTCTCCTAGATGTCTGCTTTGTGGTTTTCTCATTCCCTTTTCAAATCTTTGTTCAAACCTCACTTCCCTAATTTCCTTCTCTATTGCAGTTTCCCCCACACCAACTGGACACTCTGGATGCCCCTCCCTCTGGTTTACTTTTCTGTATTCTGCTATATGTATCACCTTCTAACCTACCATATAGTTTGTTGATTTACTATGTTTATTGTTTGTCTGCCTCCCCTTGCTAAAAAGTAAGTTCCATAAGGGCAAGGATATTTGTCCGTTTTGTTCACTGGTGTTAGAACACTGCCGCGCACAAAATGGGATTTCAAAACATATTTCCTGGATTAGTGAATGAATGAATAAATGAATGAATGAGTGGGTTTCTGGGTCCATCACCTCTTCATCAACCAGAGCAACTTCATCTTTAAAATTAGCTTTGATGTTAGGCTTCTGCAAAAGATCCCACTTGAAAAAAAAAGATTCAGTAGCTAAAAAGTCCTTTCAGAAGCCACCACTCTGGTCCAATCCTACCTTTACCCAGATCAGGGAGCCCTGGGCCCCGAGGAGTCAAACGTCTGGTTAGGGTAGAACCAGAATACGACCCATCTCTCCTGATTTATAATCTCAGCTTTCCTTAGTCTGTTTTGCACTCATCATTCCCACCTAAATGCTTTTCCTACTACTGCCTTAAATCTTTATACTTGCCTTTTAGAGAAACAGCATTACTCAGCTAGTCTAATCAAGAGTTTCACTGCTACTGTGTTTCCCCGAAAATAAGACCTAGCTGGACAATCAGCTCTCATGCGTCTTTTGGGGCAAAAATTAATAATAAGACCCAGTCTTATTATTAATGAAAATTAATATAAGACCCAGTATTATATATTTTATATTATGTTATATTATATTAATTATATTATATTATATTATGTTATAAGACCGGGTCTTATATTAATTTTTGCTCCAAAAGACGCATTAGAGCTGATTGTCCGGCTAGGTCTTATTTTCAGGGAAACACGGTAGGTGATAGGAACAGGAGATGTGCTGGGAAAAGTCCCTCTCTCTTTTTCAAAGCTCTGATTACCACAAGTGACTGGTTTGTAAGTATGTGATAAGCTGGGTTTTCTATTCCTAGCTCAACCACCTCAGGTGTGATTAGGTTTATTGATGCTGTTATTGCTAATAATTAGCTTTTATTTTTTTCTTTCTGGCAATGCCCAGTTCCTAGAAACTTCGCAAGCATTTCGCACATATGCAAAGGTGAAATGGTAAACAGCACCATCTGTTCTCTATTTTCCTCTCCAGAAGTTTTTCTTTTTCCCTCTTCTTTTCTCCTTTATAGCATCTTATGGGGAAAGCAGTTGGTCAATCATCCAGCTACAGAGTGGACTTTGTCCTGTTTCCAGTTTTAGATAAAAAAGAAGAAACAATCCACAAAATGCTAATGCTTATATCAGTGAGATTTGGGTATTTAGGAATGAACGGTTTGACATGAAGAAACTACATTATAATGCTGATCACATAGCATTATAATGCTGACAGTCCTCCTAAGTATCCTTATCTATAGTATAGACTCAGATCTTACAGAAAAGGAGCCTTTTTGGTTGTCTTAGCAAGACATCTATAAATTATATTGGTTTCTAGCATGTTTGCTCCATAAGGCTACTGAAATGTCTATCTGCATATTGGGTATTTTTTAAATTGGCAATTCAACATTTTATTTTTTTCTGGTTAAATCCCTTAATTCATGTTTAACCCTATTTACAAAAAGAGAGGACAAAGTTCCCTTTTGCTTCAGTATTAACTTTATCCCAAAATACTGTTTGAAATGGTCTGAATTCCATTTTTCATTTTTAATTACCTATTTTTTAAAATTTTTTTATTTTTAATTGGGGTTACAAACATATAACATTATATACATTGTTACAAGTTTGAATCTAAATTTAAATTAACCTTAAAAGAAAGACTTCTGAAACTATCTTATGTAGTATATTTTCTATTTATTTAAAATTTTATATAGCTGGGTTATTTATATCCTTTTTTTTTATGCTGATGATTTTAAATATATTTTTCCACCTGGGAACTAAAATTAATTGACTTAATCACTATAGATCTGTAGTCCAGGACAATAAGTATCTAACAAAGTTTGAATTTTATAGCAATATTTTGCCTATGTTGTGAAGTTTAGGAAACTTCTTAATTACAGCCCTTGATTTGGCTCTAGACTTTGGTTTTTATTTTGCTTCTGTAAATCTGTTTCTGGCCTCATAGTTTTATAACGGGACTGTTCTTTTCCTGAGAAAACCCTGAAGAAAGGCTAGCTCATTTAGGAGATCAGGTAAAGTTGAGTAGAAAGATCAATGTAAGTGTGTTTCAGAAGGGTACAAAGACTTTAAGACAGCTTGCTGTTAGGCTTTTGTTTTGAGGCCCAGGCATACCAATTAAAGAAAGAAATAGTGATCACTTGGTTTTTTTGTCAAAAGTTCCCCCAAACAGCCATTGTTACTCTACGTCAAAATGTTTTACCTTTACCAAGGATAGTGTAGGAGTCTTAAGAGTATGGCTTGATAGGGGAAATAAAAGCTATTTCAAGAGGAGGCTGAGACTTGGATAGAGAAAAACTCGTCATGAAAAAAGGGAGGCCACTATGGTCAGTCACCAGTGCATGTTTGTCAACAGTGTCTCGGTACCACAACAGCACCCAGTCTAGGAAGGGGCCATACGATCAACAACTCAGTCACCACTAGCCTCAGAAAAGGACCAAGCAAAGTGACCTTCTTTTATAAATTTACAACACAAGGAATGTCTGCATAAAGGTTTTGTAGCGGGTCTGAGACAAAGTTTGACCAATAGCTTTTTCACAAATTGGGCAGATATAGCGGACTCCCAAATGTTGGTCCTCAGCGCTGTCTTGGATTATAGACTTATCAGGCCTATACCTGCATCTCATCTTTATGGATCACTTTCCCAAGATTTAATGGGAAAAAACAATCTAGACCGAAACAAAAAACACATGAAACACATGAAACAAGACTTTGTACATGTAGACGAACAGCAGTAAAAACAATGCAAACAATAGGAGAATGAGGAAGTTCATGGTAAAATATTTATCAAAAGATATACTTTCAAAACAAAAGATGTAATGACTATGCAAAGACCTATGTCTAATTATTTACAAATGGGGCAAATAATTCGATCTCCAAACCTAGAGGTCTAATTATTTAACACAAAGACCTAAATCTAGTGATCTTACAGACAGACCTACTTGCTTACAATCAACAATGAGAGCTCAATGAAACTAGTCAGCACTTAGAGCGTTGTGGAGACTTACTCATCTGGCAACAGGTTCTACAAGACAAATGGGGTTTGGGCACAGGGGACCCAGTGAGTGCCCATATTGGTCTGATGGTTCCTTGGAGCAATTTTAAAAATGGTCTTAGCAGAAGCTCTAGAAGTATTAAAGGATCATTAAAAAAACACTAATATCTGAAATTTTTTAAAAAAAGCTGAATTTACTGCTTAGTATAGTAAAAGAGAGCTATGCTGAACAGGTGCATTCTCTCTGAGTAGAGCAGTCTGCTAATATGATATCAAAGTTTGGGGAGACATGGAGTCCAAGGATTGGAGGCCTTTGAGAGACATAACGTGTTGAAGTTATATATTGAAGCTTGGTTATTCATCTGACTCTGTTGATTAGCTGTCACATAGAGACATGTTTATTGAAGTGAGTCCATCCCTGACTTGCCAATTTCGGAAGTAAGGGTTGACGCTGGTTGGATTAGCCTGTAAAAGCGTATTCAACTGGAGTAAGTTGTTGATCAGTTAAATAGGTTTAATACCAGTTTTGGCATATTCTCGTCACCATAGTTACATAACAATCAGTCTTCTCCTAAGTTAATAGGAACTCTTTTTTTTTTTAAATGCTCAGCCCTAACTGATACACTTACCTTAGTCTAGGTCTGGACTGTAGGGCTATTTCCCACGATGCCCCTTATTAACTTTGTGACATTTTTTGAAAAAAATCGCTTGACTAAACTTCAGGCTCCTCATTTGTATGCTAGGGCTGCTGTATAATACTCCCTCCAGTATTGTTGTGAAGATTAAATGTTCTAATGATTGTGAAACCTCTGTAAATTATAAATAATCTGAAAATATAAAACACAGTTGAAATCTCTAAAAATTTGATCAGATATGTCAAAACGGTGTGAATTCTAACATGCTATATAATCATAAATATTTATATGATCCTTTTCAGGATCTTATTACTATCATGCCCTGTTCTTCAAAACCCAACTCAAATGTTCTTTCCTTCAAGAAAATATCCTTGATTACCCAAGTCTTATTGATTTTCCTATTATCTAGATTGTGAAATTTATTATCTGTACCAAACAAATGAGCCCTTATAATTATTACTCTTGATTTATTCACTGTAATTTCTGGTTATTGGTCTTATTTCCCCAAACTAATTTAAAGTTACTTAGGGCAAGAATCTTATCTTCATTAACATCAAGGAATATCAGAGCAAGAGAGCTCAAGAGCCCAGGGTCAATAAGTCGTAGTACATGTATCCATACTCCAGTGCGAACCTACATAGACATTGCTAATCAATCACAGAGCTCTTTCCCTTTCCCATTCCCCAGCCCAGATCTTAGCATTCTTTTCACCGTAGCACTCCTGACAGCCACTGTACATTCAGTGTAACTTACACCTCAGATAAAACCTACTTGCTATCCTGGATGTACTCCAACTCTCTCATTTTCCACATGAGGAAATTAAGGCCCAAAGAGGGAGCGACTTGCTCATGGAGTACAGAACCAGAACTAGACCAGTGTCTTTTATTCCTTGTTATTATTCTTCTTTCAGTATCTCTACACATGCGCCATTGTTAATATACCCAAGGGTGCCTGACACAGTCACTGAGCTCATACTTGGTGCTCAGCAAACACCTATGACCATCTTCCTAGTTTACTCAGGTATCTGGAAAGCAGAGCATTTCCTCAACACTGTTGACATTGTAATTTAATATCTTTGGGTCAGCCTGGAATGGCGGCTTAATTCATGATTGTGAATTATCTGACAATTCAGTTCAAATTTGTAGTTTTTAAACTCTTTTCCTTCTATAATGAGACCCACAGAGGATATCCCAAATCTGTTAAAAGTATATCCCCCCACTGCCACCACTTGCCAAAATCAACTCAAAAGAGTCAATAATTACACAAATCCTCCCTGGTTAAATATGGCAGAGGAAGAATACATCAGCCACATTTATTATGAAAATTAGATTTAAAAAGCATAAGTCAAAAATCGTATTTTCATGGAAGTGTATTCTTCTCAAATTATTTAAGACTGAGTTTGATGCATCTGAGCTCATTGTTCTTCCTGGTTCTCTCTCCAGGCACCTAAATGGGCACTTAACAAAACAGTAATTAAATGCAGTAGGGTTTTTTTTTCCCCCAAAGCAAATAGCACTTTTGCTCTTTGGAGGTTATTGTTTAAACTAGACCCTGATGTGGGAGAGAGGCGAAATCCTTGTTCACAAGTAACCCAGACCAGCAAATCCTTTCAGAAAGCATTCCTAATATCTATTAAATATATAACAATAATAGTTTTACTTACCATAGCAACCAAGCCATCCTCATTCCTTTTCACTTGCTGTTATCTCTGGGAACACTGCACTTTCTACAAACAGGTTCAGTTTTTTAATCACAAGCCATCAAATTTAGGAATTTTTTCTATCTCCCCCCACAATCCTCTCTTTCCCTATTTCACTTTATAAAAATAACCAACCAGAAAAAGAAAATTATCAATGGATATTAGGAGTCATAACAATGCTCATAGACTTTGATCCTGAAATCTCATCACTTAGAATTTATTCTGAGAAAAAAAAATCAAAAGAAGAAAAAAACAAATTGAGAAGAGTAAAGAAAGCTAAAAAAATTGGGAAATAGATATATTAATTATTTTATATATATATATATATACCTCGAGGGCTATGATACCAAAGACTAATAGGAACATGAACAACTCTTAAATTATAATCATAAATAAAATTGGTATGTGTATATATACTATTCTTGGAACCATATAAATATATGAATAAAGACTGGAAAGTGCATAGTGGACAAAGACAAAAATAATTTAGATCAGGGTTTCAGAAGATTGTTTTTGTTTGGGTAGTGATCATATTTCAAAATGTTCTTTAAGCATACAAAAAATTAATAGTTCACCAGTGTAGTCAGTACTATGGCATATAAAAGCCAGAAGGAGCTCTAGTTTGGGAGTCAGGATATAGCACTAATTGGCAATATGACCCTGGAAAATCCTTTCATTCTCTGATCTCACTTTTTTCATCTATAAAATGAGGACACTGAGCAATTTTTTTCTAAGATGACTTGTAGTTTTGAATTGTATTATCTTTCATGAACTTTCTTCTTTATTTAAGTTGATGTTTCAAAATGTTTAAGGATGGTAAATATTTGCCAAATTTCAGGGTATTGGTCCAGTAAAGAAACTCACAGACTTCGGTCTCAAGCTTAGAGAAATGGGTTACATCAAATAAAAATAAAACATCTGCCTTGACTCAAAAATAGTCATTTTTTTCAACATAAACATTTTTTTAAACATAAAGTCATTTTTTAAAACATAAACATTTCCCCCTGTAATGTTTCTCACTTTTCTGAAAAGCTTATACTTTCAACCTGCTGCTGATTACATAGTTAATCGTGTAGTAAAATGCCTTTAAAAGGTGGGGAAATAGTGTTATCCAAGGGTAATGTAATATTATGAGTGAGTAAATCATGATCATGGACATATGATGAGATGCTGTCTTCTAACTGTTGCAAGGCACGATGATATCTACATTTTAGTTTTATGGGTTAAGAAGTCAGCAAGTCAAAGTTTCCAGCAGGTAGCAACATGATCACCAAAGACGTTCCCACAGGCTATTGGGGACCCAAGAAACAGTGTTTCCAGGACACATTTTACTTATATTGGATCCAAAACTTAGGTCCTTTTCTAAGGCTACCTTTCTCTCTTTTCTCTTTAGAGAAATCCAGCCCAAATGCTGGGTACCCAAGGTCTAACAGAGACTTTCTGGTTATACGCACACAGTTCCACATTATTTTCTTCCCCTTTACTGGCTGCGTGACCATGCGTCTTCTCTGAGCATCAAGATTTTCTTATAAAGTCCTTCCTTACATAGCCGTGGCACAAAGAGATTGAATACTTAATGTATTTCTAGTATAGTGTTGGACTATGGTGAGTGCTAAATACATGTTAGAGCCTTTCTCATTTCACGATTCCCCCTTTTAAGAATCCTTGTCTCTAGCACTGTTGTTTGTTACACTTACTTTGGCACTTTGTAATGTTTCTCAAATGATTCATATGAGTATAACTAATCCACTAAATCTATTAGATGTAGGATCCCAGCTACAGGAGAAGCACCTAATGAACATGCCAGAAGCTTGCGGGGGTGGGGGGGGTGGGCGGGGGGAATCCAGTAACAACATCCATTATGAAGAAGCCCCAAATAGAACTAATATATATTGAGTGGTTCTATGTACCAGGCACCGTGCTGAGGACTTTGAATACATTATTATCTTTAATCCTTACAAAAATCCATGCAGTAGGTAACATTACCGCCTTTCTACTAATGAAGAAATGACATTTGGAAAGGCTATTTGACGTGACCAAGAGACACAGAAATGACAGCTGAGATCCGGAACCCACATCCCTCTAAATTTGAATATGAACTCTTCTTAAAAAATGAATTTACTATCAACAACCAACACTTGTGGAACTTATACAGAGTACCCAGGGCCCATCATTCAACATCAGATTTGTAGATGAAGTGGCTTTTTGACTAATGACTGTTAGAAACTGGCTCTGCTACAGTGTTATAGCTTTGATGTCACTGAAAAGCTCATATTTCTGCTCCACCAGCTGCAGGGTAACACAGAAAGGAAAGGAGGGATTGTGGACTGTTTAACAAAGGTGATCTCTACTAACCTACCTAGCAGAAAAGCAACGGTGTCTATATGCCTCAACTCTATTCAGATTTTTCTCTAATGATATAATTGTTATTTCCTTTAATTGACTCTCACAAAATTTGATCCCGCTCTATGATAGATCTCTTTTATCTGTATTAGTTTTAAGTGACTAAATTAGTGCCTTTGGGAAAGCAACTCAATGACTCTTATTGAACTTAAAACTTTAAGGCAATTTAATAAACTGAATATTTTAAAATTCTGATCTAGAATTTTTTTAATGGACCCAGATATTGTTATAAACCTCTTATAACAAGGTAATAATGATTACATTACTTTGAAATTCTGTCCTAAATGTGGCCTTTGACTAATTGTTATTGCTACTTTTAATTATTAAAGTAAAACGGTGGTCAAATTTCTTGAGAGAATCAAGGTACATGCGCGTAATAACACATAGGTTAACAAAAAATAGAAACCTTAAATATGTTTCCTTTGAAAGGTCCTTAATGAGAAAGTTTTGGGCACGAATATAAAGCAAACAGAATTCTCATATGCTGTTGGTTGGAAAGTAAAATGGTGCAACCACTCTGGAAAAGAGTTTGTCAGTTTCTTAAAAAGTTAAATGTATACCTATCACATGATGATCTAGCCATTTCTATTCTAGGCATTTACCCAAGAGAAATTAAAGTAAATGTCCACATAAAATCTTATATGTGAATATTCATAGCAGCTTTATTCACAATAGTAAAAAATTGGAGGCGATCTAAATATATAATAATAGGTGAATGGATACCGATTCTGGAAGTCTAGCTTCCTTATGAGGTCAGCTTCTCTTCTGTAACTTGGAATGACCTCTGATATGTATAGAGCTTGGAAGTTGTTACTCCCACTCTTACAATAAAAAAAGGCTGGACAAATTAAAAATTAATGACTTTTTCATAAAGTAGCAGAACAAACTACTACTACCCTGAAATCTAGAGAGACAGACAGGAAAATGCAAAGAATCGCATCCAAGATCAGCCTATCTGGAACAGACGCTGCCAGAGCCATAAGCTGATAGAAACACTTAAATAGTAATTTTGACAAATTGCTGTAGCCTGAGTGTGGACTAATGTGACAGTGAGATACTTCTGGGATCCACAGTCTTGGGGGGTAGAGTTGCGTGGGTGGGTGTGGGTGGCATACTTTCAGGGGTTTTACCTCCATGAAATCCATCTTAGTAGTAACCATTTTGAACTACTCCCAGTGTAGTCTCCGTAACAAAAGTCTACTCTACAGGGGAAAAGACTTTATTTACCAAAGTCTTATTGACTTGGGGCAATTACCCAACTTGAACCCTTCTATCATTCCCATCTCACCTGGGGTGGGCGTGGGTAAAAAAAAAAAAAAAAAAACCAAAAAAGTTTGTGAAGGTCACAGCCCAGGGACAAAGGTCCATCAAAAGACTGAGATTTAATCATGAGACTGTTTCCCCACCCCAATATTTACCACCATACCCACAGGGCTCCAATATAATAGCTCCAGTATTCCAGCATAACAGCTGGAAGAGCTGCAAGGCAGATACTCTATTTAAGAAGGTATTCTTGGGGAAACCCAAATACTACAAATCAGATAAAAACAAGGACACTAAAGAAAATTGAGGCCTCAGACACCTACAGCTACAACAAACAATAAATACAGCATCACTCCGTCAGATAAATGTCAACTCTTACCTCAGGCCTATTTATCTCAGTTACTATTACCCAATACATCGTGTTCAGCTTTCAATAAAAAATTACAAGGTATGTTAAAAGCAAGAAAAAGCAGTCTGAAGAGACAAAACAAATGTTCAGAACCAGACTCAGATACGACACCAATTTTGGAATAATCAGGGAATTTATAATAACTATGATTAATATGTTAAGGGCTCCAATGGAAAAAGAAGACAACATGCAAGAACAGATAGGTAATGTAAGTAGACAGAGGGGAAAAAAAATCAAAACAAATGCTAGAAATTAAAACCCTGTAACAGAAATGAGAGAAGCTTCTGATGGGTTCAGCAGTAAACTAGGTACAGCCAGAGAAAGAATCAGTAACCTTTATGATATGTCCATAGAAACTTCCCAAATTGAAATGCAAGGAGAAAAAATAATGAAGAAAAAGCCCATAACAGCATACCCAAGAACTGTGAGATAATTTCAAAAGGGATAATTTTAACGTTCCTGTGTTTCATTGGCCATAGTTGAGTCACATAGTTGAGTCACACAGCCTTAGCTGCGAAAGGGTCTGGGAAGGCAAGAGTTTGTTCTCTAGCCTCTATAGCACAGAAGAGAAAGCAATAAAGTTAGATTGGGTGTTAAAGGAGCAAACCTACAGCATCTACACGCAGCACAGTAAGAGTAAGTAATCCAAGTAACTCATTGCAAAGCTTTAAGAGCATAAAGGATACAAATTGGCTGTGAAAACCATAAAGTGCAAAAAAAGAAAAAACAAACAAACAAAAGAAAATCATCTTGCTATTTGCTTCCTATTGCTTTAGAAATCCTAATCTGACCAGAGCTTGTAATGCTCTCATTTTAATGCTAGAGCCATTATAGCACCATCATAAAATTCTTAACTAATGGGATTTTGCTATGTTAATATGCAAACGAGTAAAACGAGGGTTTGTAAGCACCATGAGCTGTCTCACGTCTATTCCATCTGTTGAGCTCATAAGCCTAGAGGCAGAAGAATTCCTACCCACAGGAAACTGAACCCCCACAGGAAGCATTTCTCATTAGTGACAAGGTATTAGCAGAATTCCTGGGAAGGTCCCTGTCAGGTCACTCCGGGAAGTCAGGAGTCCCCAGATCAGCACGCTGGATTGAACCATGATAGCACTTTGTACGTGACCATAGAGAAGAGGCTCAAGTCAAGCTTTCACACAGGTCTTTCTTAACTGGCCAATCTATCGTGCCCCTTCACCCAGTCATACTCTTTCCCATTATCACATTGTATTTCCTGAAACACTACTGAGATTATTTGTTTATTGTCCATCTCCTCCCCCACCTCTGAAAACTTAATTCCATAAGAGGAAGGAACTTTGCGTCTTTGTTTACAGCTGAAATCTAGAATCTGGAACAGTGTTTGCCCCATGATAGATGTTCTCAATGAACCCTGTGAAGACCTTTTTATCCACTTATATATTTTTATTGCTTCCCCAATCTAATTAATCACCTCACATTTCCTCTCCTCCTCCTGCTTCTATTTAAGTTCTATTCGTTGCAAATACCAATTATACAATAGTGTTATCAACTATATCACCATGCTATGTATTCGATCTTCAGAACTTAAAGCTGAAAGTTTGTACCCTTTTTACCACATATTATACCATATACCATATATTATTGCTTTAATATCATAGAGATCACGTTGTACCCACAATTTGCTGTGTCTTTTTAATGTCTTTACCAAAAATAGTATTTGGCCTAAGTCTTGGGAATGGATATGGGGAAAATATTTGTGAATTGTTGAATTGTGTGTAAAAGAAAAATTAGATTCTAAAGAAATAATCTTCTAGGCATGTTTGATCCATATTAAAGGCAGTATTTTAGGTGTAAAATGCACTATCTTTGTAATACCAAATGACATTGATGTTGATTTGATTCTTAAATTCATATCTAAATAATGCTATTTTTTCTCACTGATTTTCTTTTCTTCTTTTTTTAACTAATGCTTTTTAAACTGATGTATTCCTGGTCTGTTTTGTAGGGTTTTTCTTTGAATATGTTTATATATTTAAATCACAAAAAAATCACTTCACCATGTCAATTGTGGAAAAGATGTGCATGACTAAAGTGATGAGAAACATGACAACTCTTAAGCAGTTTCTGCAACCAACCTTGCCATTGCCACACACTCCCAGCTTCATTATTACTGGGGAGTTTTTCTTCTCCTTTCTTTTCTAATCTAAAATATTTTTTGGCACCTTTTACACTCAGGTAGCTGTATCTAGATATTTTGCGATGTGAATCTTTACTATAATCTGATATTAGCACACATCTTCAAGGTCATTGGGTTCCAGCATTAGGTTGGTCTTTGGTTGAGATACTAAGGAGACAGATCTAGTTACAAAACACATGAGGGATCCACTAGAGGGCAGCAAAGTGCAAACCAAATTTAAATGCCCCCAAATAAAGCTGATACCACACAAAAAGGATATTGTAAGTAAGACTTTTTAAATGCAAAAAATTCAAATTAGTTCAGCGATGCAAAATAATTTATGTGCAAATGTCTCTCTCTCTCTCTCTCTCTCTCTCTCTCTCTAATTGGAAGTAGTGATCCAAGGTTGAAGAGCAAAATGAGAACAGAATTGGTTCTAGTCCCAGCTCTTTTACTAATTGTGATTTGGAGCAATCTACAATTTGCCTCTCTGGTCCTTTTCTATGATACATAGATTTGCACGAAATGATTCTTAAACTTGAAGATGATTCTTCAACTTTAAAATTCCATGGTTTGTGATTTATGATTCTATTCTAGTCATTTCTAAATAATGTTGATTAGGCTGTCTTACATTATCTGACCAATCATAACTTGACGTTAGTGGAGATCTGTTTGGAAATACCCACCATTTATTTCATGGAAAATTTATGTCCCTGAGATGCGTTGATTTACCTTCTTAATAAAATGACACTCCTGCCCCAAACTATTACTTGTATATAATCTAGTGACAATATAATGATCGCAATGTTTCTGGAATAAGATTTTAGTATTTAAGCCATCAAAGTGATCTGTTTTTATTTAAGAAAAACAAAAATAAAACCCCACAATAATTTTGTATATAGCCAAATTGTTTTCACTTTCCACTTATTCTCCTTTTAAAGTACTACATATGTGAACTCAGTATCAGTATTAGTTACTCTACTAAACTCTTAAAATCATAAAGGTTAATCATTAATAAAAAAAACCTGTTGGCTTGAAAGCCAAAAAAATGGTGAATACACAGAAGAGCACATGATAGATCTGAGCTATAGTTATGTCATTATTCATTTGGTCAACTACTTCTAGCTTCTGGATGTGGTTGATTTTGACTGTCAATGAATTCAGTTATTCTTCACATTTGTTCAAATGATTATTATAAATACCCACCACAACCCATTTTCAGTGAATGCCCGAGTTGTGACTAAAACAAACTCTGTTCTAGATGGCATTTTTCATAAGCACCAATGGATAAAACTGTCAACAGTTTAGTGAAAGCAGAAATCATCTCTGAATGGAGACTGATAATATAGTCATATTTAACACCATACCACAAATTTAAATATTTTCAACCCTCATTTCGGACACATTTTCCTCCTATATGTGTAAGAAAAGAGGAAATATACATGGCTGACGGTGAATATGATGAAGGAAAATCATCCTTTAAAACATAGGAAACCTATTATTTTCAGAAGCCAGAGGTAGAGCAACGTTATAGGTATATTCTTGACTCCCTGCCCTGGCACCTTAACTCATCTGGTGCCAATAAAGCTTGCACCCCTTATTCTGTACAGGCCAGTTAGCTTCCCCATCAGAGCTTTAGACCCAGCTCACCTCAATGCCTAAAGTCATTGGCACAAGATAATAAATTATTAATTTCAACCAATTTGCTCTTTCACTAGAGGGTGAGGAATGTGAGGTGACCCCAACCTCAGAGTCCACAATTTCAGATGTGAGCTGCATTGTCACACTACTGAGACGAGCCCTTCAGATACTGTGGTATTACTTACAGAGAGTGAGTATGACACTTACTGCCGAGGTGCAAATCCTGACTCTGCTTTTTATTCTGTGCCTCAGTATCCTCATCTGAAAAATGACATCATGATGCCAACTTCTTAAGAGTGGTTTTAAGCATTACAAGTTAATACTTGTAAAACGATCATAATTATTTAAGCTTAAAATACTAAAATGGTTTAAATTTCTACATTGCTTTTCCAACAAGATGTAGTCAAGGGTATCACCTTGGATTTCTTCCTACTAATTCACTGTTGATCTTGGAAAGTCACTTCACCTCTCTTGGCTTCGTTTTCTTGTCCAGGATCTTAAACAATACTTCAAAAGTAATCAATGCTCTAAGATGGTCTCAGTGGATGTTGTGGAATGAACAAGCTTTAAAATGAGGAGACTGGAACAAATAGATTGCCAAGACACTCTTTAGTTTTAATACTTCATGTAATTCATTATTTCCCAACGTGACTGTGGGGAACGAATGAAATGGAATTGGCTATCTACACTGGGAAACGCTACTGCAGACCACCATACCATTTGTTGAAAAGAATTTTGAAGGCATCTACACAAAATATCACATCCATTGTGATAATTAAACCAGTATCATCTCTGCCAATATTGGATTGGAACAAAGGCCTCAAGAGAAGAATAAATACACGTTTATTTTGTATAAAGCTGCTGTCAGTGTCACCAACTGGCAGACCTACGTGCCCTCAGAACAGAGGAAAGAACCCAGCAGCAGCTCGCCCTGGCCCAGCAGACGGCCCCGCTCCAGGCCGCGGCCTTTGTTCTCGGCCTTGACGCGCACCGCCAGGCGGCGCACCTCGTCCTCCGAGAGCCCGTCGAAGCAAAAGTCCTGGTCGAAGACCGCCTTGCAGCTCGGGCGCACCACGGCGCTGCGCCGCTGGCGCGTCTTGCCCGGCGGCTGCAGGACGAAGCTGACGCTGCAGCCGACGGCGGGGAACTCAGCCGCTCCTCCCGCGGGGCCCTCGGCACCGAGCAGCCGGATGCGGAGGCGCCCGCTTGGCCGACTGTACTCGGCGGCCAGGCGCAGAGCGCCGCCGGCGTGGCCCAGAGTCACGGTGCCCTCTGCCTCCAGGCGTTCGGGCCGCGGGCCGGGGGACGGCGGAGGGGACGCGGAGGGGTCCTGGGTCGGGGACCCGGAGCTAGCGCCACGCTCCTCGGCCGCGTCCCCGCTGGACACGGAGCGGGCGCGGGCCAGGCCACGACTCCTCCGGGCCCGCGCTAGCACGCGGTTCAGCAGCCCTTCGGGGGCGCGCAGGAGGCGGTGGCCGCGGGGCCGCGGGGCTACCGAGTTCCAGGGCGGGCGGGGACTACTGGGGCTCCCAGGGGCAGCGGTTCCGCCCTGGGGACCAATGGGGACGTCTCCTCCGCCGCCGTAGGCGTGGGACCGAGGGCGGAGCGCAGGCCTGGCTGTGGGTGGTTGCAGGAGCACGGAGGCGCCGGGGACCCCAAGGAAAAGGGACTCCTTGCGGCGGGTGTGTGGGCTCTCTAACAGCGCGCAGAAGCCATACGCGGTGCGCACGCGGGGCAGGTGCGGCAAAGAGAGTGCGGCCTGCGAGCGCGGGTCCCAGTCCGTGCGCCCCGCGCCGTCGTCTGTCCTTCCTTCCTTGCCCCAGGAGTCCCTGAGGGCAGCCAGAGTCCGGCAGGGCGCGAGTCGCGGGGGAATGCAAAACTCAGGGATGCGGTCTGGCGTGAGCACGTTTGCGCACGCTATGCGCATGGTGGCAGTGGTTCGGCGGGCCTGACTCTGTAGACGCCGGTTCCCGCCCCGCAGGAGGCGCAGGGGATCCAAGCAGAGCCGCTCCAGGCACGACATCAGGCGGCCGGTGCCGGATCTGGACGACCCTCTGCTGGAGCTAGGCAGCCTGCAATCCACAAGGGCACACCGATCGTCAGAGAGAGAGAGAGCCCTGCAGGGCGTAGCCATTCCTATCTCGTTCTACTTTTGGGGTGCTTTCTCCTGCGCCCCCTCAAGCTATTGCAAACTCTGTTTCAGAGATTGAAAAACAATCGTTCTTTTGTCCTTTCTCTATTCCGTTGTCACGTATATTTCGGGGCTTCTTACTTTAATCTCGATCCGCCCTCGCTGGCCTAAGGCGGAGATTCTCAAAATGTTGGCCTAGCGCTGTCCCGATGCCAACAGGCGCTTTGCTTGTGCAATTACTTACTGAATCCTTGGATTATTGCACTCTAGTCCTCAGAATTAAAATAATTATCCCCCCCCCCCCCCAGGACGTTCGGCTTAGTCTCTCTTTTTAGGGTCTAAGAGCCTCAAACAAGTCCCCGGGGAAATTAAGCAAGGCTGTGTAGCCCATCTAATGTACCTGAGGTCCAGCGTCAGATGGGTCTAGGAATCATTCTACATGGAGCCCCGACCACGAGGGGCATGGAACCATTCCGTCTGGAGTGCGGACCAGGAAGGGAGCGCGGCAGGGTTCAGTAATTCTGTCCACCGATAGCCGGCCTGAGCCTTTATACCTGGGGCCTGGAACGCCCACCAATAAACCCGCTGGAGCTACGCTGCCTGGTAATCCGACTCCAGGCCTCCTCCCCACCCCCAGCGTTCCCTCTGCCACGTAGCTGAATCTGCTGGGCAAATTCAGGAGATCCAGTTATTTTTCTCTCCTGTTTAGAGTGGGCATGTTGTCCTCGGAAACCCTGAATGAGTTTCTATTTCCTCACGTGCAGAAGAGGGTTAAATCTTTACTATATCGCAGAGTCACTGTGAGGATGGATGGACATAATGGATGTGAAATGCACAGCATTCTACACCCACCACTAAAAGAAGATAAAAGTCGGGTTTGTCTTATTCTTACCTAAAACCCTTTCCCAAACCCAGCCTTTCCATTGCCCAACTTTCAACGTTCCTTAACTTGCTTTCTGGTTTCTGTTCTGATTTTGTTATTTTTGGGCGGGGATGCTGGAAATATTCCATATCTTGATCTGGGTTATAGGGGGAAATCCATACGTAAAAAAAAAAAAAAAAAATCATGTAGCATATACTTAAGATTACATGTAAGATGGTATCATACTTCTCTTTAAAAAAAAATCACAACCCACTTCTTAAACCATGTGTGCTCATTTTTGATTGGGAAAATATACACCTGAATACAGCTGGGCTGTAGAATCATCCTTTGGAGGCACCCTGACCACATCTGGCACAGCCTACTGAGAGATCTTTTTTTCCTTTTGAGACTGACCTGTGTTCATTCTCTAAGAGAGTTGCTTCTAGCTATCTCAGGTTGAAAGAGATCTGAAGCATTTTGTTTAGCGCTTGGGTATATGCTATTTCTGCCAAAGATACTGCCTTGCAAATTAATTGCTTCTCCAAATAATGGTTAATAAATTGAATTCATACAAAGGTGATTGCAGGACGGGGCATGTGCATTTTCTTTCCAGGATATACATCCATGGGCACTGTGCTTTATTTGCATACAGTCTTTAGAAATGTCACATAAATGCTGCAAATTATGATTACTCTTAATGTATCTTAACAATAAGGTTTACAGTGATGGGAAATGGAGGAAATAATACTTCCCCCCCCCCCTTTCTTTCATTTCCTCCTGCCACTCCGGTTCAAGCCATTGTTTCTCAGTCTAGTTGTGTAGGACACAGCTTCCTGGCCTATACTGGTCTTATGAGCCTTGTGCTCCCCGCAGCTGAGCCAGTTGGTCAGCTTCTCGTGGCAGCTCAATGGCAACTCTCCCTGCCTGCGGCTGCTCACAATGGCTGCTGGCCACTCACGCTGGGAAATAATACTTTCTAATAGGCTTAAGTGAGTTGTTTGGGGGATTGAATGAATCCAATAATGTAAAATACTTAGCACTGTGCTGAGAACATAGTAAGTGCTAAATACATAGAAGCAATGATTATTATCAATAAAAAGGGAGATAGTAAAATGTAGTGATCAAGAAAATTGGGTCTGAAATGAGATGTTTTTGATTCTAGAATGGTGGCTCCCTATGTTACCTTTAGCAAGTTACTTAACCTTTCTAAGCCACAATATCAAATGTAAAATTAGGAGGTGAGGCCTGTGGGAGGTAATGGGATTAGTGAATTTATAAGAGGCACATCATTTTCATAATAATAGTATCTACCTATTGGGTTGTTTGAGTACATAATAAGATAATGCATACGAAGAGTTTAGCATAGAGCCTGACATACACAATGTCAGATATTATATTTACTGTTGTTGCAGAAGAGAGCAAATGTTCATTAATGCATTTATTCATTCAAAGCAATACTTACTGAATGCTTCCTGGGGTCCAACCACCATGCTAGGCAGGTGGATCCAGGCTGTACAAATTCGTATCAGCTATGTACAACCGTCAGGAGGGGAATGAAATGATGAGGGGGGCAGGGTTGGTGGGTCCCTGGGTTTACCATGACCTTGACTAGCTACTTCTTTGTCTTTATATCATCTCCACTCCTGGTCAAAATTCTTGGGCCAGTGTTAAATCTATTAGAGAATGATCACCAAGTTATATAATCAAAGGTCATGTGCATGTGTTTTGACTCAGCTTTTCTCAGGAGACAGGATGCTGATAGCTCAGAGATACTGAGAGCCCAGACAACCCTTGGTTAAACTGGCGAGGCTCACAATCTGAAAAGCTAGCTGAGAAGTTAAGCAAAGCCATGTTGTGGTGGGAAAAAGGAAAAAAGCAGCAGGCATGAGAAATGATGTAGGGGTGAAAAAATAGATACTTTGGAGTGAATCTGTCCTAGATTCAAATCTGCTATGCTACATTTTAGCAATGGGACGTGGGCAAGTTATATTAACCTCTTTGAGCCCATGTTATATTATAGAGGTAATAATACCTACCACATGAGATTAGTTGAGGGTTAAAAAATGCATGAAATTCTTCTCACACAGTAAGTGCTGGCTAACAGCTGTTATTATTATACAGGTTTGCTTGGTCAGGGATTAGCTGATTCACACATGGATTCCTTTAAAAACAATTCTCTTCTTGGTCAAGCAAAGCAGATTTGCTTTGTTTTTGTTATAATTTCACTTTCTTCATAATACTTTAGAAGCATTTCCTGTGTAAGATTTGAAAACAGCAGAGATGTGCCCTCTCATGTTTGTTCCCGTGACCCCATTAAACCTTATGTTTAACTTACTTTGGAAGCACAAACCATGCAGTATTTGGGAGAATGGTGCAACTGGGTGAGGCCCTATGCCTGGAACACACAAATCTACTCAGAGGAAGTCTGTGGCTGTTCCGAGCTCATAACTACAGCCATGGGAACATCCAGTAATGAAACTGGCAAATAATTCTGTGAACTAAGCATAAATAGATCACACACCATCGAGGCAAGAGGTGCTCTTGGAGTAGAAGGAAACAGAACAATTTAAAGCAAAGTTAAACAATAATATATAGGAGGTTGGATGTCAAAGCAAGCAAGAAGAGAATTTAAAACCAAATAAAATACTGGTGTTCTGACTCACCCATCTCGTTCAACAAAACTAGACTATGGAGTAATGGAAAGAACAGGGACCAGGGAGGCAGGACACTTGGGTTTTAGCTCTAATAGTCACTAACTTGTGGGACTTTGGCAAATCCCGTAATTTTCTCTTGCATTCAGTGTCTCCATGTGTCAAGTAAGAGGGTTGGATTTACTAGATGTTTGTTTTCTTCTGGCCCTAATGTTCTGCAATCCACTTCTGTGCTTTCTTCCAGTTAAACTTGCTAACTTTTCTGACAGTCCATCCATGTTACACTTATTCTCCAGTGTTCTTCTCTATTTCCTTTTATTCCCCCAAATCCTTTTTATTTTTCTCAACAAACTCCAGGGTTGGATAATGGGATGTGGGTGTGAGGTAGTGTGAAGGTGTAATTTCTTATTTTTCAATTTTTAAGCAAGAGTTATTTTTTAAGTGTCAGTAATTTTGACTTTTGTTTTTAACAGAAAAAATATTTTGCTCATCCGTGTTTATTGTTCAATCCCTCACTTGCAGTTTAGTTTTAGTTGCCTTTGTTGTCCTTCTCATTGATCTTAGCCAGAATTAATCTAAGAATTATAATTACTAGAATGTTTATTTTCTTAAATCTCTGTACCCAAATTCCTTTTGGTATTGTGCTATACATTAGAGTGCTAGTGGTGTTTTTGACATTAATTATAGCTTGTTTTGGATTAGGACTGTAAATTTCTTACTTCAAGAAGTATGGAAAATTTGGGGCATTATTGTGTGCACGTAATAATCAATCCCTCAAAACTTACTTAAAAAGGAAAATACTAAAATGTAAAAACTTTTAATATTGTATGGTAATAGCATTATTTATACTGATAATTTTGAGCTGAATTCTCTGCCCTGAGATTTCCTATTTTGTCATTAACCTTTCTTTCAAAGTAAAACCTCTGAGAAGTATTAGTAGCCTAGTGGTGATTTAACTAATTACTGAGAAAAAAGGGTGGCAGTGCTCAGGAAGCTGGAGGAAACTACTACCTACTGTGTAATTTTGGGTAAAGCATTTAATGTTCCTGTAAAATGGGGACAATATCTCCTGCATTCCTTATCTCACAGATCTTTTGTGAGGATTACATGAAAATGCATACCATGGCATAATAATGGCATGACTGAAAAAATATTAATAAAATGGAATAATGCATGCAAAAGCACCCATATTAATTATTCTTTCAAAAGTATGAATTACCATAGAAGTGCAAGGAATTATTACAGGATTATTATTGCCCACTTCTCCAACCAGATTATATCTCTGTTCCATTTGCTTGACCATTTCATTCTGCCTGTGGCATCTTTCATGTCATGTTGCACTGTTATTCATGTATCTTTGCATTGTTTCTAAACTTTTTATGTACATGAGACTGTCCCAACCAGAACTTAATATAGCTTTTTTGCATCCCCCTCAGTGCTAGTTGGTGAGAGTGTACAAGGAGAGAGGGACTATTAAGAGATGGACTACAAACAACTTGGGGAGATTGAAGAGGGCTTTCTGAACACTAGGAAGTTACTGGGTGTTTTTGAGCAGGTGATTAACCTGAGTTCACCTGTGCTTTGGGAAAATAGTTTCAGTGGCAGTGTTCAGATGGATGGAGAAGGGAAAAACTGAAGGCCAGGAGGCCAGTTAGGTGATTGCATGGTCCAGGTGAGACATAAAGAGAATTTAGGAAATATGGCAAAAGCAGAACAGACAGACTTAGCTGTTAATTGGTTGTGGATGGTGAAGTGCAAAGTGCCTCCGAGGTATTTTGTCAGGGTGATTGAGCTAGGAAAAACAAATGGTTAAGAATTTATTTTCTGTGTGCAGGAGTGGAGGTTGACGGATATTGATAGTAATGGTTAGTATTGGTTCTTTTATATCCATTTGACGGTGGATATTGATAGTACTGGTTAGTATTGTTTTTTTTATATCCATTTTACACAACACCAATTATAGGCATTTAGACTTTTTTTCTTCTACAGTGGACTTTGAATTGAAGAAATGACTTTTCTTTTTTGATCCTTAGTCCTTTCAGGCTGCTGTAACAAAATACCATAGACTAGGTGGTTTAAAAACAATGCAAATTTATCTTTCATTTCTGGAGGCTGGGAGGTCCAAGATCAAGGTGCCAGCCAATTCAGGGTCAGGTGAGGGCCTACTTCCCGGTTCAGTCTTCTGGAGATGCCTGCACAGGGTGGGAGGGGGTAGGAGCTCTCTGGGGTCCCTTTGATTAGGGTTACCTCCCACTCATGAAGGCCCTGCCCAATTACCTAATTACCTCCCAAAGCCCCACCTCCGAATACCATCCATCACCTTGGGGTTTAGGATTCAACATATGAATTTTGGGAAACACATTCAGTCTACAGCAATTGTTTAAGAACAATTCAGTTTTTCAGATGTATTATGTAGCAAAGCATTTAATAAATGCGTGGGACTACAAATCTATCGTTTCTTAGGTTTGTTTTTTGTATCTCAACAGCTTTTTGAAATATATTTTAGAAAAAAATACGCCCAGTTCTTTCTATAAAGAGAATTGGTTTATCAACGGGTAATTATATTTCACTAACATAGGAAGTCCTTGAATTATAATAGCCCTGCTCTCAACATCTTGCGACATTAAAGATCAATGATAGCATGGAAGAAAGCGATGTACAAATAACTGGTAACCCACAGTAAACTAAAAACAGGAAGTACTACGCTCTGTTATTTCCATAATAAGGCAGTTTAAGAAGTGGCTGAGTTAATCAAGAGCGAAATCAAACAGAAGGGAATAAAAGAACGAGTTAATAACAGAATGCATTGTCAGTTCCTATACTATCTGCCATCTTATAATGCGGTTCTGTTCCCTAGCCTCCCACTTTTAAATTATTAAAGTGTTTTCAGGAAGCAAAAAGCGGAGACCTTGCCCCAGGCGGAGTTGGTAAGTCGCCCAACAAAGGTGCAGAGCCTCCTATTCTCCACCTGAAAGGGTGGTTGCTTAGGAGGTGGTCAGTATGGATTCCAGGTCTGGGAAGCTCCGCGCCCGTTGGGGAGGCGACGCGAAGCTTTCTCCCGCGATGGCTGAGCTCGGCTCACTCACGCTCAATAGAAGGCGAGGGCCGGCAAGCCGAGCGGCCATCGAGATGTCCCTATGCTCAGTAACTCCTAACCTCCTTTGCTCTAATATCCTTTTCCTTTGGTGCAGGCCGCTCGGCACGACCCAAAGCCAGCTTTCCCGCCGCTCCTCACGCCCTCGGCTGGGCCCGCCACGAAGCAGCAAGGTTGCGGCGGGACCCAGCACCTCCCGGCCCCTGGCGGCGGCGGCGCGCCTGCGCACAGGCCGGGTCACGCGCTCGGCGCAGGAGCGCGCCGGCGCCCGAGGGGCAGTCATTCCTGGCGCGGGGTGGGAACCGGCTCAGCTGCGCCTGGCGGTTCCGGCTCCTCCCTCTCCCGCGCCTCAGTCCCACCATGGTGCTGGAGTCGGTGGTCGCAGACCTGCTGAACCGCTTTCTGGGGGACTATGTAGAGAACCTGAACAAGTCCCAGCTGAAGCTGGGCATTTGGGGCGGTAAGCGAGAGGGCCCGGCCGGCGGGCTGCAGGCGCTGGCTGAGGGGCCCATGCTGCTGGCTCCCCGCCCCGGCTCCTGCCGGGGCCCTGCTTCCTTTTCCTCGCGAGACTCCGCCTCCGGGGAGGGCGCTCGGCGGGGCCCCCTCCGTGGGCGGCAGGTGCGGGGCGCTGGGAGGTCTTTGCCCGCCTCCGTCGCTTCTAGGTCCGGCCCTGAGACCCAAGCCCCTGCCCTGCCACTCCCTATCTACCTTGGGGTGGGGGGTGGGGATGGGGTCCTCTCGCTGCCCTCAGTGTGGCCCCTTTGGTTCCACTGCATAAAAATACCCTTTCTGCTGCCGCACCGCGTGGAGTGAGGGTGGCTCCGTGGTCACACGCTCAAATAAAGTGGCATCAAGGAAAAAGAAAAAGGAATTGCGTTTCGCAGTTATCTTCTTTGGCATTTTATAGCGACCAGGAGCTGGCTTCCTTCCCTAGGATGGCAGGATTTGGGAAGGGATTGGGCAGGGGAAGAGCATTACGAAAGGCGTGTGGATAGGAGTTCTCACTCTTAATACTTCTCAGCTGCGGAGAAAGTGATTTTTTTTCCTTTCATAATTTACTTTTCCCTCAAAAAGAAGGAGACTGTTAAGGTTTGTTTTGGAGCGATAGAAAGGAATTCAAGCTCAGACCAGCATCATCATTAATTACGTGCATGCCGAAGAATTGATGCCGACGTTTCTATCCTAGGGGTTAAGTGCATAGAAGTAGGCAGCAAGTAGTATGCTTGCATACTCGTTAATCAATTATTTTTACTGTGCGTTAAGCTTTGGGGACATTGAGGGTACTTCCTAACTAAAACAAACTTGGGAATTTTGTCAGGTTTGGAGGGAAATCCAAAGAATTACTCAAATGAATGGAACTGCTTTTAATTCCGTGAACAGATAGTTTATAGACCCGCGCTGTCCAATAGGGTAGCCATTAGCCACTATGGCTGTTGAACACTTGAAATTTGGTTAGTGGGCTTCGAGATTACTGTAAGTATAAAATACTCACCGAGTTTTGAAAATAGTAGGAGAAAGAGTGTAATATCTCAAAATTTTTAATGTTGATTATATGTTGAAATGATAATATTTGATTATATTGGGTTAAATACAATATATTATTAAAATTTATTCCCCGTTTCTTTTTACTTTTTAAAAAAAGCCTAAAATTTATACAGTTGACCTTTGAATGGGTTTGAATTAGGGAGATCCATTTATACACAGATTTTTTTTTAAACCTGCCCTGTTTAAGGGTCAACTGTAATTACATATGTGAACCATATATTTATATTGGGCAGTGTTGTTAATAGAACCATGAACTCTGCTCTAAATTGTGGAGAAGGCTGCTTTTGATAAGTTACTGATCATTTGATTGATTCAGTGTGGTTTGCCCAACAATACATCCTTTGTTTATATGCCACCGCCCGCCATAGTAAGTATAATGCAAGAGAAAGAAGGAAAGAAGGAGACATTTAAGGAATTAAATGTCCAGGGACTTCTGAAGGGATCAAAGTTTTTTTTCAAAGTACTATCTAATAATACAAATTATTCCTTCTAGTTTGTAAACATTTGAAATCTGAAAAGGCACTGGAGTAGCATTTAGGAAACCAGGGTTCTAGGTTGCTGTGTTGGACACCATTTCCCTTTGTGGGCCTTAGTTTCTTCATCTTAATTTACACTTTAAAAGAAAAAATTGTAAAAGATAACATAATATTCCTATTGAGTAGTGATCACTGCTCAAAATCACTTACCCAAGTTACAACATTGTGCCCTATTTGCTGCAGACATTTTTAAAAATTAAATAAAGTTTATGGATACCTTGGAAGATTCCTTCTGTACCAAATCATTTTTCCTTTAAAATTAGGGGTTGGAGTAGGTTACATCTAAGTATCCATCCAGTGCCAATATTCTGTGATTCTAAAGTAAATGTTTTTCACTGAAAATTTAAAGTACACTGCCTGAGGATTTTGAACTTTTTCACAACTGAAATTAAAATGCCACACTTTTATTTCATTTACTTCTCTCTTTTTTGGCAAAATGTGGGAAAAGAAATTTTCTTTCATCTTAATTTTCTTCCTTTCAGAATAAGGTATTCTGCCAGTGGCCAACATTAACTTTATAATAGGCCTGAGCAACTAAACTCATTTTTTTCCCCCCAGGAATTGCATGCAGTAGAAGTACAGTCGGCCCACTTCTGTAAATTTTTGCTACCTTTTTGTGGTGGTTATAAAGGAAGCTATAAGTCATGACCTTTTACAGTTACTGCTCAGAATATTTTATTTATAACACCAATTCCTCCATTAAAATAGAAAGGCAAGATATGTGAATTGACTATTTCTATTCTTTGAAAATATTCTTGAAGAAATTTATCTTAAACTTTTTATGGTAAACAAGTGGGAATATTAAGATAGTTTAATAAAATAGCTGATATAACATCCATGATGTTGACAAATTTTATAAAGAATTGAAATTTTTATATAATCTTATTTGAAAACTTTTATTAAATAAGGTTTATATGTCACAGTTTGGCTTTCTCAATTTTTTTTTTCTTTGTTAAATTTTTGCATCTTGAGAAAGGGAAGAATTAACTGGTAAAAATTTCACACAGCTGATTTTACTATTCTTTGGAAACAAATAGTAAATTGATACTTTTTAACTGGAGTATTTGACTAGGCTAAGGCAGTGATTTTCAACCCAGGATGATTTTGCCCCAAGGGGGGATTTTGGCAATGTCTGAGATGTTTTTGATTGTCACACTGAGGGGTGGAGGTGTGCTACTGGTATCCCTAGTGGGTAGATCGCAGGAATATTTCTACATCTTACAATGCAGAGGACAGCTTCCTACAACAAAGAATTATCCAGCCCAAAATGTTTGTGGAGGAACCCTAGTCTAAGGAAAATATTGAGATTGTCTTCTACATTTGTAGGAGAACTTCAGGATGCTGAACAAGTTGTAGAGAAATAAAAAAGGCCTAGAGGAAGTGTATGCCTCATGAAATTTATAACTAAGAAATAAGTGATTGATAGGGTTCATGTCAGAAAAAAGCATAATCTTTCCTTGGATGATATCAGGAAATAGTATTAAGAATCAAAGTGTTGTGTTAACATAATTTGAAATAGACTGTGCTGTCATATGTATATAGATAGGCATGTGGATTTCACAATAAACAGTTGTAGAGTGAGAAGGATGGGGCAAGTCATTTGAGTGTCTAGAATCAGAAGTGTACTGTGGATATTGCCTTTAAATTGGAGAAGTATTTTTTAAGTTTCTGTTTCCTTATCTGTAAAATGGAGAAGTAACACTGTGTAAGATAAATGATGTGAAGATCCTTTGTAATTATAATTGTTAAAATGTTAATACTGAAAGGAATAGTGATAACCAAATCTACCTGAGTGATGAAAAATGGACTGCTTTGTTTTATTTCATAAGTATGTTTCTCTGAGACTTCAGATTTTAGGGTTTTCATATTCTGTAGTGTGGTAGTTTTGTATAAAGCTAACACTACATAGTTAAACATTTTTTATTTTCCAAACAAATTTCTTAAAAGAAACCAAACCTATTTGCGTTTGAATTTATGCTTACAGTATTTATATTACTACCTGCCAGCTAGTTTGTAAGTCAGTTTTTCAAAGGTTCAGAAAAGTGCCTGGTGGGCATATTGCTGCCTAGGCAGGTAGGAAGGTTTATTTAGGTATTTGTTGCTCCACAAACTACTACCAGGAGATAAACTGCACAGCCCTTGGCTATTTGAGGTGTGTCCAGGACATAATTGCTTTAAGAGTAACAAATGTTTGAAGAGGTATGTTGAAACGTGAGATCTTTTGCAATTTGGTTTAAGTAAGGTTGTAATGTAGAACCTTTGTCAGTTTGATTTTTTGAAGTGATTTACTGTGGAAAGTCAGCAGGGAAATCCTCCATTCAGAATTCTGCTGCTCTCGTTTCCATTTGACAGGTTGACTGTACAGAGACTGTGATGTGTTGGATGTAAGGTGAGGCAACAGTGATCAGGAATAGGAGCCAGATGGAATGCTCTCGGAGTTGATAGCTCTGCAAACCAGGCTGAGCCTATGCTGATTACTGTACTGTCCTTCACCCCACCCCTGACAGTCTTTGACCAGCTGGCAGATTTTGTTGGAGCAGAGCAGCATAAGGAAGGAGGAAACCTGGGATCTGATTCCATCTTTGGTACTGCCTAGGTGTGTGGCTTTTGGCAAGTTACTGACCATTAGTGACCATTAATTTCTTATCTGTAAATGAGAGGGTTAAACAAGGTCATCTCTATTGGGTTTAAACTTCTGTGATTTGAACAAGGCTAGAGCAGCCTGAGCTCCTTTTTTGGGTAAGTCACACTGCCACATGCTCTGCCTTTATGGTAAAGAATGGTAGTCAAATAATGTATCTTTTCTTTTTGTTCTTCACTCAATACTGGTGAGCAAAGACCCAATGTCTTGAAATATGACAAGATAAATGAAGATAAATTCCAGCGTCATGGTGATACTTGAATTACATTACGTTGTCTTAAGAGGTAGCTGTAGGGTAGCTTGAGAATGCAAGAAAAAGCAGGTGTCTTTGCTTCTTTTTACTTTGACACATGAAACATAGCAGTACGTAGGTATTTCTAAACTTGTAGAGGATTTTTTTTTTAGTCCTTTCCTCCCACCCAACACTTGGTGTAGTGAAGGCCATATTTCTTATTAGCTTGTCTTATAGCATGTAAAATAAAAAGTTCAATATATATTATAATACATTTAGGCTCAGTTATCAATCAAAGCAATTCTTAAAATTTTAAATTGAAAACACCTCTTCACATATTTAAATAGCATCATGTTAAAAATTTACCCCTTTTCTAGAAATAAAACTGGAAGTTGGAACTTTGGTAACACATTCTGCTCGGAAGCTCTGCCACACTTATTACGCACTCTTATGAGATCCCTGCAGTGTACTTGAAAGGGAGAAAGTTCAGTGGTAACATGGCAGATTTCTAGCTTTCTTTGTCAAGGCTTCCTGTTTCAGTAGGGAAATGGAAAGAGTTGAGAGTCAATGGTTTCCTCTCTCTTCCACTTTCCCCTCCTAAGACAGTCACAACTCTTACTGAAAGGAGTCTAGATTGTTTAATTTGGGTTGAATAGCTCCATTCAATTGAAATGAACTACTACAATCTTTGGTAATTTCTACTAAAACATTAGTTATTAAAATAATTTGGTTTATGATTAAAAACTGATCAGTCATTTACTTTAGCTCTCTTCCTTGGAAAATGAATTCTGAATATTTTGATATACTTTAGTAAATAAGAGTTTATGTTATAATAATAGCTACATAAAGGAAATATTAAATAAAAAATAAATACAAAGTACTACATAGTCTTTTTTCATTATTTTACAATATGCATAGCTAGTTTCGTGGACTAGGGCATGGCATTTTTGTTTGTTGGTTCATTTTTTTGTTTTTAATCACAGTTATGGAGTAATCTATGTTTTATATTAAGAACATTGACCAAGGAGTCAGGAGACATCGATTCTATTCTTAGCACTGCCACAAATTAATTGTATTACTTTGGATAAACCATCTCATCCAAAATGTTTCTAGTTTATTACTGAGAATCATAAAGATCAAAATCAGAAACCTTTTCTGAAGCACAGACTAAACTAAACTTATTGTTTACTCTCATCCTTTGGGCCTGTCAGTCCACCACAGAAGGAAGTCAATTCATAGAACTTCCTTACTTGTCTGTCACTGGTCTCTTTGGAACTTCCTAGGAGTAGAGACACCTGACTGTGGGATTGGCTTTAAGGCCTTACTTGCTGGCAGAGTTAAGTTTACCTATCTCCAATTATTAGTCATTTTTTCGTTTTTTTTTTTTTTTTAAAGATTAGATACAAATATTTACCCTTCCTCCAGGTTTCCAGGAACTTCTTATAAACCCTTTGTGTTCTTAGCCCGGTAATCTGGCTATAGCTGTAAAGTTACTTGCATGTGTGTGAAATTATCATGTTATCTTGATGTAGAAATGGAAAATTAAATCTTAACCTTTTTGTCAATATTCAGTTAAATATAAAATGGGTGGTAGTATTTAGGAAGGGGTCTGCTTTAATTTTAGGCTTATAAATTACTTTTATTTAAACAGAATTTCTGACATTCGTAGGATAGACAGTAAAACTCCTACATATGTATCTGCAGAAAAGCACGTAGTTTAGTGGAAGAGTACTTGTTAGCACAGTGCCTTAGCTAGATAAGGCAGTCATCTACCGGTTGAATGAATGCACTTTTACCCTGGTGTTAATCTGAAATATGCTGCTATTCTTCCTCTTTTCTTTGTATTAGGACTGGTGGCTCCTCCTTCAGTGCAAATAATTTGTAGAATATATCATTCTTACTTCATCGTTATATTTACTGTTTGTTAGATAACATTCATGTTTTTCAGAGAGGAAATATGCATTTGCTAGACGCTAAGTTGCAGAAATAGATCTTTTTCTTATGTGTTTATGGGTAAGGTAGATATTAGATAAAGAAGGAATTTATAAAAACATATTGAGGACATATAGACATTAGAATTTACCTTTGTTTTGTTTCCCCATTTCTGATTACAATTTGTATAGTAATTTTAACATAAAAGTAATATCTGAATATTATAAAAACTAGAATACTGGAAAGCATTAATAAAAAAATCCTTAATCCTAACGCCTAGCATATATTATCTTTTTGTCTATCTTTGTAAATATACTTGTTTAACTCTGTTAGCCATATGGCTGGTTTTCAGTATTTCACATCTTAAATACCATCTATTCATTAAAGAATCAAAATGTCACTGAAGTAGAAATAGCCCACTTTTTATAAAGACATTTATATTTTATACACATTATGTTAGAGCCTTAACATTGTTTAAAAAATGTTTCATGTCTAATGCATATTACTTCTGAGCACTCCTAGTGACACTTGAGCCACTAGTTGAGAATCACTGGGTACAACAGTCAAAATTTATGAGCAAGTTTGCAAGTCTCCATATGGACCTTAGATCTTGTTAAACTAGTTTGAATTGCTTCAGATATGCACTAGCATCTGAGCAGATTATTTCTTTTGATTTGAATAGAGTTCTCAATTGTAATTTACTGGGGAACAGTGTGTACTTCCAGGACTTTTTTCCAAGTCAAGTTGTTGTCCTTTCAGTCTTAGTTGTGGAGGGTGCAGCTCAGCTCCAGGTCCAGTTGCTGTTGCTAGTTGCAGGGGGCACAGCCCACCATCCCTTGCGGGGGTGGAAACAGGCAACTTTGTGATTGAGAGGATGCGCTCCAACCAACTGAGCCATCTGGGAGGCAGCTCAGCTCAAGGTGCCCTGTTCAATCTTAGTTGCAGGGGGCGGAGCCCACCATCGCTTGCGGGAGGCGAGGAGTTTAACCCGCAACCTTGTGGTTGAGAGCCCACTGGCCCATGTGGGAATCGAACCTGCAGCCTTCGGAGTTAGGAGCACGGAGCTCCAACCGCCTGAGGCACCGGGCCGGCCCACTTTATATAATTTTTGTAGATATGATACTTAAGGAATTTTTTTTCCAATTTCCAAACGCATGTCAGTTTTCTGTGACTATTATCCCCACATTTGGTCATTGATAACATCTTAGTCAATTCTACCTACAAAATAACTTTTTACTCTTAACCACTTATTCAATCCTGAAGTTACTCCCTATTTCAGGTTTTAATTTCTCTTCAGTATTTTATAGAAGCTGCCCAACTGCCTGTATTTTTTATTTTTCTTCCCATTATAATGCTGTAGTATTTTTTCCCCCATTTATGAGGCTTTTTTCCTCCTTTTATTGCAGTTTTCAACAACTTATTTTAGAAAATTTAAAATATACACATACATAGAAAATGAACTTTACCGTATGGAAGTGACCACTGTGGGTCATTATGGTGTCTTAAACAATTGTTTGTTTTCTGTGTGTGTATAATTTTTAAATTGGATCAAGCTGGGTATTCTTTAACCTTTCTAAATAACTTAATGTTTTGTGAATATTTTTCCATGTCTGTCTACTTTTTTTTGCTCTGTGTTATGGATGTATGATGATTTATGCCTTCTTTGTGGACATACAGTTTTTTAGGTCTTAACCTCCCTTCCGTCCTGCCCAACCATCCATCTTTTCTGCTATTAAAACCAAAATTGCAATATTCTTGTAGCTAATTGTTTGGACAGGTCCATGGTTATTCTTAGGATAGTAGAGTAATGGTTCTAAAATATAGCTTAGATTTTGTCATCCTCGTTATACATATTTCATTTCTCTGTTGTGACCAATTTGAACTTTTCATCCTAAAAACTCTGTTAGTCTGTCCCCTGCCAACCTTTCTGACTGACTTTGTCTCCTATTCTTTTCCCACACCTTCCAGCTACACCAAACCACATGTGATTTCTCAAATGTGTCTTATTCATGTCTGTTTGCCCTCTTTTCTTATCCATCCAGTAAATATTTCCTCACCTTTTTAGCCTAGGCAGAGTTAGGTGGTTCCTCCTTTGTATCTTGTGTACTCTTCTGTTGGAATGCCAATAGAATAATTCCTACATTTTAGAAATTTAGTCTCCTTTGCTAGGCTCTGAGTTCCTCAGTAACAGGGATGTCATTCTAGTCATCTCTCTTTCCGGCACCTAATTCATAGTAGGTGCTTAATAAATGTTTGTTTGAATAAATCTGAGATCTGGGGAAAAGCAAATCTTTAACAATGTCGTAATACAATTAACTATACTTTTAAATTAACTCCAGCATACTATGAGGAAAAAATTACTTGATTGAGAAATATTTGTGGAGAGCATAGGAAGCATAGTACTTTTAAAAAGACAAATGCGTTATGAGTGATCAAGAAACTGTGTAACTGAATAATTTGTGCTTACATTTAATGTTGAAACTAGTTTTATTAACCTTTAGAGAATTTAAATGAAATGAAAACTTGTTAAAATTTTTATGTAAGCAAGAATATATAAGTATGGTATATCAACAAATAAAATGTAGGTACAGTACTTAACATTTGAGTCATGTAACAATATCGATATGGCTTTAGTTCTTTTTTTTAGGAGGGTGCAGCCTCATAGTAGCCCATGCGGTAATCGAACCAGCAACCTTGGTTTTATTACCTTATTTCTCTGAAAATAAGACCTAATCGGAAAATGAGCCCTAGCATGATTTTTTCAGGATGCTTGTAATATAAACCCTACCCCCAAAATAAGCCTCAGTTAAGATTGTCAGCCAGACGGACACATTTAGTACATCTGTTGCAACCCACGACGGATGTACTGAATTATAAAATAATATTAATGCATAATATAATAATAATATTGACATTAATACTTAAATGGTAATATAAATTCTAATTAAGTATTTGTAAATACTCAAAGCAGTCACCTTTGGATGAGAGGTAAACGCCTCTGTAAACAGATGAACTTGAGACTTATTGCCAAACCACCAGAGTACAGACACAACACACAAATAATGTACACACTTGATAACAAACAGACATGGTTGTGGCTAATATGAATCTTCATAATTCAATGCATCGTGTGTTGTAAGGGACGTACTTAATGCACTTGTGAAATAAACGTTTTCTGAATTTTGGTGCCCGAAGTTTTTCTTCGCATTTGTGTGGATCATCATTCTTAACTGTCTTCATTTTTGTTGTCACTCCTGTCTCGTAAGTCTTCAGTTAACACTTGATTTAATGGTAGAATTAAAGGGAATAATATTTTGAGCCCCAGACAAGATGAGTGCAAAAAGAAAGCTATTCCGTCGAGTACAAGAAAGGAATCGTGGAGGATTCCCGGGGCAAGAATCTTACGGCTTTCTGCAAAGAGAAGAAGTTGGATCTCCCAATGGTCCGAAAATGGCGAGCAGAGTCCCGATAAACTCAGTTAACTCGTGGACGAGGGAAATTCTAAGAAGCGCAAGTGTGGATCAGGTCGGACAACCATTATTTCCTGAGCTGGAAGACATCTGTGAATGGATTGCTGACAGGAGAGCAAAGGGTTTGGTTGTGCGCAGGGCTATATTCAAGCATTTGCCCTTGCAATGGCACCACAGTTAGAAATATCCCCAGAAGAATTCAAAGCATCACAACCCTGGCTGGATGGCTTCCTTCAGTGATATGAACTGTCTCTACGATCGACAACACTGTTCAAACTGGAAGATACTGAAGTTATTAAATGTGCACTTGCATTCAAGTACTTTGCATCGACTTTTCTAAATACCAACTCTCAAACATTATTGCTATGGATGAAATTGCAGTGTTTATGGGCCAGGGATCTTAAATGACAATTGATCAGAGGGGTGCCTCGTCAATCTACATTCCCTCCACTGGATATGAAAGTGCACGTGTTACCTGTATTTTGGCAGTTTGTCTGGATGGAAAAAAAGCCCCACCTCTAGTCATCACTAAGGGCAAGAAAGATAAGGTTGAACGTGTTTCAGGCATTTATGTTCTTGGCACTGAAAAAGCCTGGTGCACACAAGCAGTTATAAGGAAGTGGGTCGGTTTAATGCTGCTGCCACTTGTTTAGCGAGGTGGCCAAAGAGGTCTATTAGTCTGGGATTCAGCCAGCACTCACTGCGCTAAAGACATGAAGAACTTCCTTGCAGAGAGAAGAATAGATCAAATAATGATTCCCACAGGAATGATTGCCTATCTCCAGACTCTTGATATTGATAAAGAAGCCATTCAAGGACCATTTTGCGCATGGAAATCAATGACTACATTGAAAATAGAATGGAGAGAAATCAGCGTGGAAACTTTGTGAAGCCTAGCCTGCAAGAAGTCATGACCTGGGTGAAGAATTCATTGCATAAAATCATTGACAGCTGTGTTGCCAATGCACTACAAGCAGGCTAAATGGACAAGAAGTGCTCATTTAAGGAGAGCTCTGTTGCTGGACATGAGAGATTGGGGCCAATGTTTCTACAGGAAATGGAGTCGCAAGAAATTCAAGGTGGAATTCGGGGTTTGGAGAGTTATGATGATGTTCCAGAAGAAGATGACATGACTGTATTTGAGTAAATGAAGATTTTTTTGTACATGAATAAGTGAATAAATGTAGATTGTTGTACATGAATAAATGTAGATTGTAGTACATGAAAAAATAAGACATCCCCTGAAAATAAGCCCTAATGCGTCTTTTGGAGCAAAAATTAATGTAAGACTTGGCCTTATTTTTGAGGAAATACGGTAGCACCATGTTGTAACCAACTGAGCTAACCGATCACCCCGGCTTTAGTTTTTATAACTTAACATCTGAATAGATTTAAGAAAAGTTGCACTAATTAATGAAAATTTAGCACCATAAACAATAACCATTGGGAAGGTAGGATGTTTGGAGTTTTAAAAGACTAAAACCATATTCCTGTAGAAAATGTTCATTGACACCATAATTAAGGGAAGGATCCTGGTTTACAGGATACTTGATCTGTTCTAGTAGTCATCTCTTTGTGTCCTTCTTTTGAGTATTTGGATGAATCATTCAAAATGATGGCTACTTTGTTATGTTCTTCAGTCTGAAGGTCTCCAAATTCTTTCTCACTGTGTATTTAAATGTTAGGCAGTTTAAATATTTTGTAATTTCTTTTGCATTGTGATAACCTAAAGTATGTTACAACTAATAATTCTTGTCAATATATAGCAACTCTTGTGTCAGTAGCTTCTTAGGTTCTTAGGTTTCCTTTGCTCACTATTATCTTCTTAGCACTTAGCATAGTGTTTGGTAGTTATTATGACAGATTATACTTATTGGTATGTTTATATTTTTCCTCTTTTTTTTTTTTTAAAGGTAATGTGGCGTTAGATAATCTACAGATAAAAGAAAATGCTCTGGTAAGTCTTTAAAAAAATTTTTTTTTTTTAACTATGTTGATTCCTCATGTAATTTGGTAAGCTCTTAGAAACCCTTGGTTACTAGGTATCTGGTACCAGGTGCCAGATAAAATGATTAGTCATTCAAAGAAACTTGTTTAACTATTTACTGTAGGAAAATCTGAGATTAAAGGTTTGGAAATTATCTTTTTTCCTAATAATCAAAATAGTATCTCGGGAAATGGAATGTTTTTCTTTGGTCTAATTTGAATGTATAGCTTTGTAGTAGACATTTGTCTTACTGAAAAAGTTTTCTTCAGAATTATTTTTACATATTTTCAAGTAAATAAGGGCATGATTTAAAACATTTATCTAATGAATAATTGTATTTTTGGAAATATGTTGACAATATAGTCTTATAATATTATGGTAATATTAAAAGGTAAAAGATGATTTTTTTGGACTCTAGGTCCAGAAAGTAATTTGTGTCATTTACTGTTAAGCTGAAAACAAACAAAACAACACTCTCCCCACCTTCCCCATTCCCTGCCCCCCTGTTAAGCTTTAGACAATATATTGGACTTAATTTAAGTTCATAAAATCACTTAAGAATGAATTTACTCTTTAATTAATAGGTCATATTTCTAATCTACCGTATTTTTATAATCCTATCTTTGACTTCTGGTTGGGTTTCTGTATTATGAACTTTGTTATTAGAGAGAGCCTTATACACAAAATGTTCTCACGATTGGTTTAATTTTTAATAATTCTAAAGACTCAAGTGATCATTGTACATATTAATTATTGCTTAGTACACTGCATAAAAAAGTTATTTGCACTTTCTGGTGGTTTGGAATCTAGAAAGTGAAATTTTATTATTGATTAGTACTTGTCAGTAACTTATCTAAAGTAAATGCTAAGTTGGTAAATTATATATTGGGAATCTGCCTTTTTTTTTTTTTTTTTTTTTAAAGATTTTATTGGGGAAGGGGAACAGGACTTTATTGGGGAACAGTGTGTACTTCCAGGTCTGTTTTCCAAGTCAAGTTGTTGTCCTTTCAATCTTAGTTGTGGAGGGTGCCGTTCAGCTTCAAGTTATTTTTCTTTCAGTCTTAGTTGTGGAGGGCACAGCTCAGCTCCAGGTCCAGTTGCCGGGAGGCAGTTCAGCTCAAGGTGCCGTGTTCAATCTTAGTTGCAGGGGGCGGAGCCCACCATCCCTTGCGGGACTTGAGGAATTGAACTGGCAACCTTGTGGTTGAGAGCCCACTGGCCCATGTGGGAATCGAACCGGCAGCCTTCGGAGTTAGGAGCATGGTGCTCTAACCGCCTGAGCCACCGGGCCGGCCCCGGGAATCTGCCTTTTAAGATTTTTTTATTCACTTACTAAATATTTTCTTTGAGAGAAAATTGTTTAGTTATTGTTTTCAACTTATTTACATGAAAAGAGGCTTCATTTTCCTGTTCTATTTCAGATAAACAGTGTCCATCTATTATTTCAAAAGTTCATGGAATTTCCATCTGGGTTGGTTTAGTTTATTAAAACCACCAGTTTACCCAATTATTTTCTTCAACTACAAACTCTTTTTCTTTTTACAATTTTGCTTCTCTTGTGAATTCTTTCTTCAAAGTCAAAGTTACTATAAACTCAGCCATAAAACATAATATAATCCTTTATGAGTTATTCAAATACAGAAAATTTGTTTTATGTTTTTCCTTAGAGATGATTGTGTATTTAAATGATACAAGGCGATTTTTGAGGGTCTGAATAATTTAAAATGTCCTTTACATTTTTTCTTACTGCTGAAGAGTGAATTGGATGTTCCTTTTAAAGTCAAGGCTGGCCAAATTGGTAAGTACTTCCACTCTTCAGTGAGCTATTTTTAGTTCTTTTAGTGTTTATTTTTCCTGTTTCATTTAATCTACAATATCTTTTTTAGCTTGAACAAAAATGTGATTTTTTTGGCTTATGTTGATTACAGCTTTTGGAGTTCTGAACCTAAGACAGTAGAGTAGAGAATTACCCTCTAAAATGGAAGGATATTTGAACTGCAGTGATATTTTTTAGGCTTTGGTTCTGCCACTCAAAATATTATCTTAATTTTCAAAATTGCTAATCAAATTTTGTGTGCTTTTTCTTTATATGTGAAAGTAGTGTAATTTGCAAACTCCAGTACATAAAAGTTAAGTATAGCTTATTTCCTTCATGTTTGTGCAAGCATTTCACTTGATATATTATGCAGCAATGTGGTATGGAGGATGTGTTTTGGTAAGTGGAAAGTCTTTGCAGCTAAACTCTCACTCACTAAGATTGTCTATAACTAAACGTACATCTTTGTCGAAAAAATTTTTCAGTAGGAAGTTTAATCTACAAAGTCCTCTCAACTAGTCCGTACTACCTGGTTTTTACTTTTTAAAATATAAATTGCAACCCTAGATGACTTACTTTAGAATTTTTACTTTTGCCACCATCCACCTCCATCACCCTGCTTCTTCATCACATCTCTTTCCTTCTTCACTCCTTATTTTGTATTCACGGAAGGCTTTGTCTTTTGCTATTCCAGCATCTCTTAGTAGTTACTTGAATATTTCTGCTTGAGTCCACTTTCTATCACCTATATGTGATAGATATAAAGTCACATAAAGTAATATTTTCATGTTTTTGCCTATTGAAATAGGAGATACTGTCTTAGATTGAAAGCATCCCTAGGGTACACCTCATCTTTTTTTTGTTTGTCTGTTATACAGAGCCTTGTGTTGTGTGAGGTGGTGATGTTTAGTAGTGTTCTATAAGTATTGTTGTTGTCCTACATGCTTAATTGAAATCCTAGAGTGAAGTTACAACCATTCATTCATTTTGTTACCTCTGAGATATTTATTCATACGTGCTGTATATGAGACTACATAAATTGCTGCGGGAAAGGCAAGGATGAATATATCAAGGAAGTTATAGAGATCTAAAATTTGCACTGAGTGTTGAAATCACATTCCCACGGTATTATATAAGTTATATTTAAGTAAAGAACTTTTACATTATTCTTTGTATTAATTACAACTAGATTTATATTTTGGAAGAGTTTTCTATGGGTTCAGAAAGTGTTCTTTTTGCTTTTAAAGTATTATAAGAATTTAATGGCTTCATTTAGGGTTACTCATTGAATTATGAGAGACCCTTTACATATAAGGATGTAAAATGTATTTTCTTTATATCTATTTTTTTGTTTATGGATCATTTGTATTAGTTATTAAATTTCTGTTAGGTTGAAATATTACACCTCACCTTCTAGAGTCAGTGTGGCTAAGTAAACTCAAGAATATTTTGGTTTCTAAGAGCTAGACTTATTTGTGGGTACTCCTGGATTAACCTTTTACTTAAAAATTAAAAAAAATTCTTGATCTATAAAAGGGAGGCAATAATGTAACTAACTGAATTCCAGTGGAATTCAGGATAATGAAGGATAGGCGGATAATGGGTTAAGATAAATTGAGAGAAGAAAAGGTTTAGGGAACAGTCCTTTTTTGGTATGCTAGTTAAAGGAGTATTTGTCACTTTTTCACTCTCATGTTCACCAAGAAGACAATCAGATAAGTTTTTTTAGGAGTTGATGAGATAATTATACCTAACCAGTATCTGTTACAAATATAGTTGATACTCACTAGAAAATCATCAGAGTTAGAAATGATCCATAAGTATTACTGGCATTACCTCCAGACTCCCTGACATGGGAGCCATTTAAGAATCTCATTAGGTTTACAAGCTGAAGAAAAATAAAAATTTAAGTGGAGAAGTAATTTGAGATTTTAACCCTGGAAATGAATTCCCAGGTAAAACTGGCTTTCCTGCATAGCCATCCAGGTAAATCAAAATGGCCTGTAATGCAATTTACATTGCATTATTTTACTTTCCCTTTAGCTTATTCTACTGTTTAACAGTTTTTTGAACTTTGAGCATCTTTATTTATAAGTACCAGTGAGTCTGGTGATATAAGTTGCTTAGTCATTCATTCACATACTGCCATGATTTAGTTGAATCAGATTCAGTTCTCTGAAGTCTTGATCAGCAACGCTGAAAGAATCATAGTTTTTATAGAATTATTTTTTAAATTATGATGAGACAAGGTAATTTGTTTTAGAATATGGAAAACTTTGGGAATTAGAAAAGGTTTGGATAGAATGGCTTTAGTACTTTTGAGGCTAGATTGGGCCATTGGCTCCCTGGAGACATGGAAAAAGACAGGGAAAAGAGTAAAGAAAAAGAAATGTGGAAAGATATCAAAGACAGATTTTGCCCATTTCAAAATTTAAGTGAGAGTATGCCCTTTTTTTCTAATCTTTCCTGCTCTGCATAGCCTTTTCCCATAAAACCCGAAACTTGGCTTAGTGACAGTTAGAGCCATAGTTCATCTATGTTATGAGTGAAAAAGTTTTTGACAGTTAGTTTCTGAAGGACCTGATATTAACACCATTGTTTCTAAGAGAGAACATTCTGTCTTTCAAGTGATTTATAAGTAGAACTTTGGCTATAACTTGTCTGAACTGCCTGTAACTCATAATACCAGTCATAAGACAACGCACGCGCCTTCATTGCTGGCCGCTTCCAATTGTAGCAGCTGTAGTCAGAGTTCTGTTTCTCTGGTACTCTTCCTCGTGTTTCTGCTTCAATTCCTGGGGTCTTGTACAGATATTGTTTTACAGTTGAGCTATAGAGATGTAGTTGTTGGTGTGTATAGAATAGTATGTACAGATTCAGACCATCAGCCAACTCTTGGATGAGGAAGAGCCCCATTTCTGCTTCTAGAATCTTCACAGATGACTTGAGTGGACTTAGGCAATTAATGTAACCTCTCTGGGACTGAGTTTCCTTTTTTTAAAAAGTTGAAATAATAGCTGCCTCATTCTTCTTACAGTTTGGGAGTATTAAATAAAATAATAGTTACCAAAAAGTTTGAAAAGTATAAAGCACAGTGTGAATAGTCACTTCTGATAGTAACATAATATGGAAAAGATCTTTGTAAACTTCAGTGTTGGAGTTTTCTCGAGTTTTCTCTGAGTGATGTACCTACTATATGCATGAAGGGTTTTGTTACTTTGTTATACTTTTTCTCTTAATGGAAAGTGAAAAATATGTGTCTTCTTGAACAGCCAAATAAGAATTTAAGGTTAAAATTATGTTTCTTCAGATAAATTAACTTTGAAGATTCCTTGGAAGAACCTTTATGGAGAAGCAGTTGTTGCGACCCTAGAGGGATTATACCTGCTTATTGTTCCAGGAACAAGTATGTTATTTTAGGTTGTAACCATTTGGTAATATCAGAGTGAAATTAAATTGTTACCTGGGTTAACTATTTTAATATGTTTAGTAAAATAGAAGATAATTTAGATGAACTAATCATATGTATTATGCACATATATCCATACATTTTACATATTCACCCACATATATATTGCCACATTTGCATATAAAATAACTTTTTGTTATTTTTGGAAAGCATAATTTCAACCACTTGTTAAATTTATTCTATTCTGTGTGAATAATTATGTTGCAACTAAGCCTTCATATTAAGTTGAGATACATCAGGCAGACTTATTTTCAGGGAACGAAATAGACTTAAGTTTTAAAAAATGATGTGTTAATCTACACATTTCAAGATTGAAAATTTTTCCCCCTCATTTTGTTGCTTCTGATTTTGAGTGAGTGTTGTTTCAAAACTGTGTGTAAAATAGGTAATTTTTCATTATAAATTATTTTAATTTTTAATGAATATTTTAAAGCAGTGATGTTTATTTAAGTAATAACTTTCATTACTAATGTTTTTCTCATTTACAAGAACAATATAATGTTAACGAAAGTTGGGATATTTTAGGGGAAAATTACTTATATTTTCTCAACCATAAAACAAACATAATTTTTATTTTTATTTCCAGTCTTTACCATATACATACTTGATTTGATATAGCATATGTATATAACACAGATCTGGCTTTTTTACTTTACATATACATATTTTTGATATGTTTCACAGTTTTTATGGTGATAGTGAGCATTTTGAAAGGCTGTATGATATTCCATTGTGGGCTGCCTACTTTTTTTTGCTATCAGAGTGAACATTATAAATGCCTCCTTATAGATATCTCTTTTTATTCTTTAGTTTTATTTCCTTAGGATCTGTTATCTGAAATGAGATTACTAAATAAAAAGGACATGTATATTTCCTGATGGTTGATACATGTTCTTGAATTACTTTCTAAAAGTCTTTTTTATCGGTCTACATTGATAACAGCTGATACTGGATATTACATTTTTTTGATAGTTACTCAGAATTTTACCACTCAAACATAATAACTGGAAATTTTCTTCCCCCTCTGTTTCTCCCTTTTACTTTTTTACTCATACTTTTTACCTCATACTCTTTTTCGTATCTTCCTTTCTCCCTTTTAATTCTTTTCTTCCCTCCTTTCCTTTTTGATGTCAGCTTTGTAAATAAATAATTATGTGTGTTTAAAGTTTTTGTAAAACTTCTAGAGTGCAGCTGTTCTTTGATTTATAGAAAACTGAATTACATTACACATACATACACAATCATGAGGCTGAACTTTTCCTATTTGTTTATTATTTGCATTTCTTTATTTGTGAATTAACTATATATTTTTAGGTATTAAATATGATGCTGAAAAAGAAGAAAAATCTTTGCAAGATATTAAACAGAAAGAGTTATCCCGAATTGAAGAAGCCCTTCAAAAAGCAGCAGAGAAAGGTATAGTATATGTTTTAGATAAACTTAGATATACCTGTATTTCAGATATATTTAATGCACTGTAAAGAGAACTTTCATAAACCTTTCTAAGCTATAGTTCCAAAGAAAGAATCTTCTTTTAAAATCATATTTCAAAATATTGATTATAAATATTTTAATGCTTCATATTTAGGAGTCATTGCCTTTGTCTGTAATTGTTTTCTCTCACTGCTAAGGCATTTTTCTTTGGTCTGTCTTAGAAGATATGGCAAATGTTAAGTTAGAAATGACAGACATATTTATACATAATATTTCTTTTCCTAGCTTAAGCTGCTGACATTTAATTGAATCAGTAAGAAATTTCTCTTAAAAAAATAGCTTGCTCATTAAAATTCTTTATCAGTGATTCATTTCTCTTTGCCCCAAGGATTTTCTCTTACACAGAATTATTGATTCTTTTACACAAAATTACTAAAATACTTAATTTACAGAGGAAATCTTAATCGAAGAAATAAAAAAAAGCCTAACATTTTGTTCCCTTCTCTTTTTATACTCAAGCATATTTAGTATTTGCTAAGCTTAAGATTCTATGTTTTTATGAAAAGTTTTCTTTATTTCTATTACTTTTATGTGTCAAATAAAGTAAGGTGGGAATGGTTTCATTTTATGACAATTCAGTGTGATTATTTCTTTTTATTCATTTTTGGTTAATTAGTATATGTGGAACTACCATGTTTCCCCGAAAGTAAGACCTAGCCAGACCATCAGCTCTAAAGCGTCTTTTGGAGCAAAAATTAATATAAGACCTGGTATTATATTATATTAGACCCAGTCTTATATTACATTATGTTACATTACATTACATTACATTAAATGATATTATATAAGACCAGGTCTTATATTAAAATAAGACTGAATCTTAAATTATTTTGCTCCAAAAGACGCATTAGAGCTGATGGTCCGGCTAGGTCTTATTTTTGGGGAAACACAGCAGTATAAAAATGATGAGAAAGACTTGAAGAGCACTAAAATTTCGTCTTTTTCTTGGTACAGTTTAGATTCAATATATTTTCTTAACACACACATATATAATTATATATATTCGTCAATAAGTATATTGACATATACTTAGATATCTTGATGTAACATATAATTATATACTCATCATTTATAATATATATTATTAAGTTATAGTTTCCCTTTTGAGAAACATACCCCAAAGTCTTTTCATTTTTTGGATGGAAATAACTGTTATTTTCATTAAAAAATATTTTAGTGTTTCTAGTGAATTGTAAGAAAAAAGCGTGGTATAATCTTTCCTGTTTTAGTAGTTGACAGCTTAATTGGCAAAATGATACCTGCTATACATTTTATATTGAGGGCCCATGAGATTTTGACTGCGGGGTTATCGATGCTGAGGAAACTTATACGCGTATGTTTGGGTCTGGCAGAGAGGCTATTAAGGATGATTTGATATATCTATTGGGATGAACATCTGCAGTATTAAGTTCATGTAAATAGGACTATGAGGCTTATGTAATACGATAATTGTAGCTTCTTAGATGATAAAATTTAGGTTTTGTTGGGATAGAATTAAAATTCAGAAAGTGAAACTTAGTTTTAACATTATTATATTAAATTTGTCAGAAAAATATTGAGTATATAAAAGAGATGAATTTAGGAATTGGGAAATATGTTGATAGAAATTTTTTTTCCTTCATTGTCAAGAAATACATGAATTATCTTGACTGCATATAAATGTTTTTTCTAGGTTGTATGAATATGGGTCACATCTTCATATGGTATTTTTCATGTGAATGATAAAAGACAACACTGGCCCATGAGAGCTTTGCATTTCACCATTAATTAATAGTTATTATTTAATTATCAGACTTTATTTTTCAGACTTATTATTTTCCCACTTCTTGGTTTTAAAAGCACAAAAGCACCATCACACATGTATAGATACTCAGGTGAGAGGAGAAAGTGATTTAATTCTAAATAGCAGATGATACAAATGAAAAAAAAATTCTCAAGCTGACCTGCTTTAAAAAGCATTTTTACTTAATTTGTTTTATTTGATGAGATAGAATGCTGCCCAGCATCATGTGGGAGAAATAGAAAATTGAAATATAACTGTGAGTTCATTTCTAGAGAATTTGCATAATTGTAAAAATAAACTCCTTGATATTTTTCTTCTTTTATTTTACTGTAGAGAGTTTATTTCCCTAGAAAAGCAATTATAAAGTAAAGGAAAAGATTAAATTCCTTGTGAGGCCAAAACATTCTCAAATGCTATAGATTCTGTTTTTAAATGTTAATTTTATCAAAGTAATATATGTACACACACTTTATAATCAAATAGTTTTGCAAGCAAGACTTCTGATGAAAAATGTCAGTTCCCCGTTCCACCCTTTTCTATCCTGTAGATCCACTCCTTAGAGGGAACCATTAGAAATGTTAATATTCTGTCATTATTTAATTTATTAATGTAAGGCATTACCTAGGATTTCCTGTTATGGTAGTTGAGGAGTTTACCTCTTTTACCATTTCCTTCGTACTGAATTCCCCTCCATGTCTCCTCATAATGTGGTTGTATCATAATTTTTGGCCAATTACTAGCCAAAATTTACATTACTATGACAATATAGTTATTGTTCACTGCATAGGTCAAATGATATATTGTAATTATATTTCCTTTCTTATGCAACCTTTTGTTTTTCTTGAATTTGTGTTTCTTTTTTTATTTGTTTAGTCTTCTATGTCAACTTATGTTTAATTCTTGTCATGTGCTATATGAAATCTATGTTATATGACTATCAGTGTTATTTTCCAGTTGTCCAAACCCATCTGTTGGTCCCCTCCCCTGTTCCCCTTTTCTCATGGAGATCTCCCATTGAACTGGTTGTTTTTTTAGTCTTGCTATACAGTTGTCATCCTGGGACTGGTCTTTATTGCTCTTCTGTGTTTAATTCATTGTTTCCTGGGTCCTTTGCCTTTTGTTCTGTATTAGTTTGTTCCTTTGTTTTGTTAGAGCATATCTAATAGCTTTTAAGAAAGGATGCACTGGACATAATTTTTAAAATATTTTCAAGTCTGAAAGTCTTTGTATTTTACTTCCACACTTGTTTGATTTGGCTGATCCTAGGTTTGAAATTAGAATTTTGAAGACAGTATCATTTAGCTTGCAGGTACTTTTGAGAAGTCTGATACCAATCTGCTCGACGCATTACAAATATTAGAAAATCCCTGGATCCTACTGTTAACAACCTTACATTTTAGTTGGGAAAACAAGACATGTGCATAATAATAAACAGAAAGCGTCGAGTCCCATCAGAGACATACAGATAGTGGGTTAAGGGAGTTCAGAATGGACATATGTTTAGCCACAGTGATCAGGGCAGACTCTGATGATGTATATTTCAGCTGGGTCTAAAGGACTAGTATGCAGAAAGGCACAATGGCATTCTAGAGGGGACAGTGAAGGTACAAAAGTATAGAGCATGTATGGGGAATTGCTAGGAATTTGGGATTTTGGTAGAAAGCAGTTAGAGGTAAGTTGGAAAGCTATATTTAGGTTAATTTTAAGAGATTCGAATACCATGATGATGATAATGACAATAGCTGACATTTATTGAGCATTTACTGTTTGCCAGTGACTCTTCAAAGTGCTTTATAGGAATTGACTCATTTAATAGTATAACTCTGTGATATAAGGGCTGTTATTTTCCCATTTAATAGCTGAGAAAGCTGAAAGTTAAATAATGACTTATGTCACACAGGTAGCAAATGATAGAGCTAGAATTTGAATCCAGTCTGGCTCTAGGTCCTATACATTTAACTGTTAATAATGGCCTTTAATCTAGCTAGTGGAAAAGTCAGTAACTTTTCCCTTTTCTGTCTTTAAAAATCCAGGGAGTGATGTGATCAGAGAGCTGTGTTTTAAGAAGGTTAAACTTGCTATGGTGTCTAGGCTGGATTTGGGGAGGGAAATGGGAAGATGGTACTATCTAGCTATCATAGAAGGAATAGGAGCAATTTAGTGTATCAAAAGGGAACAGATCAGGTGAACAGGTGAGTTCATTTCAGCTAACCCTAAAATTAGTATAAGTATCACAGCAATATTTCATTCTGAAAATGGGAAAGTGGTAGTCAAAAAGGGAACCAAAACAGCAGACTTTTGCTGTGCTTGAAAATTTGTCAAATAATTCAGTGGGACATTATTAGCCATAATTGATATTTGTCTGCCTTGCTTAATTTAAAATTGTTGTTATGATTTTAATAAACAGAAATTGATGAAGAATTTTTGTTTTACTATTATGAATATAGTTTGTATGTTGAAATAATGAAAATGGTGTCACTAAATATTTCCTTAGAAATAAATTGTTCTGGTGTCATTGAATTTTACTTTTTCTGTTACATGGTTTCGAATTATTTGAATTAAGTTTAGACATATTTTACATGTGAAATTAAAGGAGTCTTAAATGCTTTGCATTTTGGTTATTGCTGCCATGCGGATGCAGGTGCACATTCAGGGGAGTTTATATATGGCTTGGAAAGCTTTGTTTACAAGGACATCAAGCCTGGTGGGTATGCATGGTTATTTATATTCAGCTATATAAAAAAATTGTATTCTTATCCATGCTTATGCTTTTAATGGAGTCCATTTGATGATGTGGCATCCTTTTAAAAAAATATGGAAATGTAATTCATGTTTTGCTCCTTTACCATCACTTCCTTTTCCCTACCTTCTGCAGCCATTTATTCATTCACTAAATACTTGGTGTCTTCTTGTGGCAAGCACCATGCTGGATGCTGAATGTTCATGGGGTAAAACAAATATGATCCACTGTCCTTGTGAAGCTTACAATTTGATCCATAGATAACTTTATGTTTTTAAAAATTTCCTGACATTTTTCATTGAAGTATAATTGACATACAACATTCTATTAGTTTCAGATGTGCAGCATAATGATACCTCTGCATTACACACTGCAGAGTTATCACCATAGTAAGTCCAGCCACCATCTCTCACCACATGAAGTTACAAAAATTTTATTTTTCTTGTGAAGAGAGCATTTAAGATGTACTTTCTTAGCAACTTTCAAATTTGCTATATAATACTATTGACTATAATCACCATGTACATTACATCCCTATGACTTATTTATTTTATATCTGGAAGTTTGTACCTCTTGATCCCCTTCACGCATTTCACACCCCCAAACTCCCTCCACTCTGGTATCCATTATTATGTTCTCTGTATCTGTGAGTTTTGTTTGTTCTTTTATTTTTATTTTAGATTCCACCTATAAGTGAAATCATATTGCATTTGTCTTTTTTTGTCTGACTTCTTTCACTTAGCAAAATACCTTCAAGGTCCATCCATGTTGTTGAAAATGGCAAGATTTCATCCCTTTTTATGGCTGAGTAGTGTCCCATTGTGTGTATATACCACATCTTCTTTATCCATTCATCCATTGATGGACATTTAGGTTAGTCCTATATTTTGGCCATTGTAAATAATGCTGCAATGAACATAGGGGTGCACATATCTCTTTAAATTAGTGTTTTCATTTTTTTTTGGTTCAGATAAATATCTAGAAGTGGAATTGCTGGGTCATATGGTATTCTATTTTTAATTTTGTGAGGAACCTCCATACTGTTTTCCGTAGTGGCTGCACCAATTTGCCTTCCCCCGAGCTGTGCGTAAGGGTTCCCTTTTATCTGCATCCTTACCAACACTTGTTATTTCTTGTACGTTTGATAATAGTCATTATGACAGGTGTGAGATGATATCTCATTATGGTTTTGCTTTGCATTTTCCTGATGATTTGTGATGTTGAGCATTTTTGCATATGCCTTTTGGCCATCTGTGTGTCTTCTTTGGAAAAATGTCTATTCAGATCCTCTGCTCATTTTTTAATCAATTATTTTTTTTTGTTATTGAGCTGTATGAGTTTTTTATATATTTTGGATATTAACCCCTTATCAGATTCGTATATGATTTGTAAGTATCTTCTTCCGTTTAGTAAGTTGCCTTTTTATTTTGATGGTGGTTTTCTTTGCTGTGCAGAAGCTTTTTGATTTAATATAGTCCCATTTCTTTATTTTTGCTCATCTTGCCATTGTCTTTGGAGTCAGATCCAAAAAAATATCACCAAGAGTGGTGATGTCAAGGAGCTTACCACCTATGTTTTCTCCTATCTTACATTTAAGTCATTTTGAATTACTTTTTATGTATGGTGTAAGATAGTGGTCTAGTTTCACTTTTTTTTTTTTTTTTTTGCATGTGGCTGTCCAGTTTTTCCAACACCATATATTGAAGAGACTGTCCTTTTCCCGTTGTATATGCTTGCCTTCCTAGTAAATCAATTGACCATATATGCATGGGTTTATTTCTGGGATCTGTATTCTGTCCCATTGATCTCTGTGTCTGTTTTTATGCCAATACCATACTATTTTGTTATTACAGTTTTGTAGTATGGTTTTAAATCAGGGAGTATGATGCTTTCAGCTTTGTTCTTCTTCCACAAGACTGTTTTGGCTATTTGGGATCTTATATAGTAGTTCCATACAAATTTTAGTTTGTTTTTATGGATGCCTTTTATTTTCTTTGTTTTGCCTACTTGTTCTGGCCAGGATTTTCAATACTATGCTGAATAAAAGTGGAAGAGTGGGTGTCCTTGTCTTGTTCCTGATCTTAAGGGAAAAGCTTTCAGTTTTTCATTATTGAGTGCGATGTTAGCTGTGGGCTTGTCATATACGGCCTTTATTATGTTAAGGTCTGTCTATACTCAGTTTATTGAGGTTTTTATCATAAATAGGTGTGGAATTTTGTCATGCTTTTTCTGCATCTATTGAAATGATCATGTGATTTTTATCGTTCATTTTGTTAATGTGATGTAAGATGTGTATTGATGTAAGGATATTGAATCATCCTTTCATGCCTGGAATAAATCCCACTTGATCATGGGTGTATTATCCTTTTAATGTATTGTTGAATTTGGTTTGTTAATATTTTGTTGAGGATTTTTGCATCTGTGTTCATCAGGGATATTGGTCTGTAATTTTCTCTTTTTTTGGGTGGTGTCTTTGTCTGGTTTTGGTATTAGGGTAACACTGACTTTGTGAAATGTTGGGTGTGTAACATCTTCTTCCACTTTTTTAAAGAGTTCAAGATAGGTATTAAATCTTTTTTGATAATTCGGTAGAATTCACCAGTAAAACTTTCTGGTCCTGGACTTCTGCTTGTTGGGAATTTTATGATTACTGATTCAGTCTCCTTACTAATAATTGGTCTATTAAGAATTTCTATTTCTTCATGATTTAGTCTTGGAAGATTGTATGTTTCAGCATGGAGATACTTATACCATCCAATTCTGTTGGTTATAATTGAACCAGCTTTCTGTAGTCTGCCAGGCGCAGTGTTATCTGATCCTCTAGGAGTAACCTACCTTCAAGATACAAATGAATTCCAGTGGCCCATTTAAATATGGGGGGTGCTAATAAAATGTATACATACAACTTGTATTCATTTTTTGTTATCGGTATATATTGATACAGTTTTTCCCTTTCTTAAAATGTGTGTACATTTTTTTGGCACCCTCTGTATATAACAAAGTCATTGGACAGTATTGTTAAAAAAAAGAAAAAGAGGTCAATATAAAGGAAAATCTAGTTGATTCAGAGTTTCCTGTTTTTTTCAAGAAAGGTACATTGGCCTGGGTAAAAAAACTAGACCTAGAGTATTGATGATTCTGAAATGAGAATAGTTAATTTAGTTGATGATATCTTCATTCACTTGGCTAGAACTTAATGTATACTTTATGATCCTTTCATTTTTTTACTTTCTAAGTACATATTCCTTCCTCATTTGATGTCATTTTTAAAATTATTCTAGAGCCATAGTTCTCAAAAAGTCAAAACTATTTTTATAATAATACTAAGACATTATTTGATTTTTCACAGTGTTGACATTGGTGCTGATGGTGCAAAAGAAATGTTATGTAAAATTGCTGGCTGCCTTGCCATGAATCAAGGCAGTGGTACCAAACTGTACTACTATGTTTCCCTGAAAGTAAGACCTAGCCAGACCATCAGCTCTACTGTGTCTTTTGGAGCAAAAATTAATATAAGACCTGGTCTTATTTTAATATAAGACTGGGTTATATAATATAATATAATGCCAGGTATAATATAATATAGTATAATATAATATAATATAATACTGGGTCTTATATAATGTAATATAATATAATACCCGGTCTTATATAATATAATACTATATATATAAGATTATATATTATATATTATATTATATAAGACTGGGTCTTACATTAATTTTTGCTCCAAAAGACACATTAGAGCTGATGGTCTGGCTAGGTCTTATTTTCAGTGAAACACGGTAGTAGATATTGTATTATTCACCACTGTGCACTTGCAGTAAAAATACAAAATTTAATTTAACTTAAAAAGCACAAATTTTACTTACAAAAGTCCTTGATGAAGTAGGAAAATTTTAATGAATTTCACCTCTTGCGTACATGTGACTTTTTAATATTTCATGTGACAAAAGAGGAAGTATGCATAAAACACTTATGTGCATAGAAGTAGGATAATTGTCTCAAGGAAAAGTACTTGTGTAGTTGTTTGTATTGCCAGCTGAACTGGTTGCTTTTTTTCATGGGAAACCATTTTATTTGAAAAAAATGACTGACAGAGTATCCAGATTTGGGTGTTTGATAGATACTTCAACAAAACAATGTCATGGAAAACAACTGACAGTGTTTGTTGCCATGATAAGATTTAAGCGTTTGATCAAAAATTAGAATTTTGGGAACCTGTCCTTACCACCTTGAGTTTGACAGCTTCCTAGTACTTAAAGCCTTTTCGGATGAGATCGGTAGTGATACTAACAAGTGTGATTTTTGATACTAAATAATGAAATGACTCAATATTTGGAAGATCTGCATAATTTAATGAAGCAATATTTTCATATTACCAATGCATGATAACAAATCAGTCGTGTGTCAAAGTCCATTTAAAGTGTAAAGTATACCAATTAATTTTAATTTGGATAAAAATTTATTGATAGAGTTTCAGATTTTAAGATGAAACTAACCTTTAAGAAACTACTACTTGTTGCGTTTGGATGTAGTATTCATAATTACATGAAAAGATGTTTCTCCCTTTTACTATTACATATATATAGTTCAGATTTTCTTCATATGCTTCAATCTAAGCAACATGTCTCAATAGATCAAAGGCAGAAGCAGATGTGCAAATCCAGCTGTCTTCTAAGTCAGACATTAAAGGGATTTGTAAGAATGTAAAACTATGTCATTCTTCTCACATTTGTTTGGAAAATATAGTTATTTTTCATAAATATATGTTATCTATAATGTCATGTAATGTTTATTTTAAAGGAGTTAATAAATATTTAAAAAAATTCTTTATCTTGATTTCTGATATGGGAAAAAGCTATAGCTGTAATTCACATCAATAAAAAGATCTTAAAGATTCTCAAATTTTACATGTGTAAAGGGGTTCTGAGACCAAAATATCTGAGAACTACTTTAGAACATGATTGAGAATCAATTTATTATTCATCAGATTAGATTTAGAAACTATTTGGAGAAGTTTCAATGTTGTGCTTCTAAAATTGAGGTCAAAGGCAGAACACGGCCTTTGAAGAGATTTGAAATCAGAAATATAATAGGAGGTCAGATAAGAAGAGCGAGTTATGATAGAATCTAAACCCAGTCACCTGAACCTCTGTCTCTGAAAGCTGTTTTAGCCAAGTGGGATGGTTTTCAGGGCTACTCTGGCTTTCTTACTTGTTTCTTTTCAAATGGTATTTCTTTGAGAACTCAGTCTTTTTCTAAACGTTTCATTTATGAATGAAAAAGATTCAGGGACCATTACTATAGCAAGAAATACTGATAATAGCCAAGTCCAGATTCTATCATATATTTATTAAATGTTTTAATTTTCTTGAAACTCAGGGTTTTATTCTTGTAATCCAGGATTTGGTTCTTAGTTTTTGTAATGGCAATTACAAAAATGGCAATTTGCTTTAAAATATCAAGGAAGCACAAAAATGAAAGATTTCAAGCTAAATTTCATGTATATTCTCCCAAATATATATAACATTAAGTGGGCTTATATTTTATTAATAATGTTCAGATGTGCATTTTTTGATTCATTTGAACAGATACTAGGATAATTCCTGTCCTAATGAAGACTCCTGCCTTATGGCAAGACATTTGTGCAAACACTTCAAATAAAGTGTAATCACTACTTAATGGAAGTCTGGTGCAGGGTTAAATTGCCTGGAGCTTTTTGGAATAGTTAAAGAAAGCTTCACATAGGCAGTATTGCTGGACCTGAAATTTGGAAGTCTCCTAGGAGTTTGCCTGGTGAGAAACATCTGGAGGGCAACCCAAGTTCAGAGAATGACACTGCAGAGGCACTAGGCATTAGAAAGTTTTATCTTGTCTTGGAAAGTATAAATACTATTTCTGAAATATCAAGTACAAAAGACAAGTGGCAGCAGTTAGAACAGGACAGGGAGATGGCGTCAGATCATGAAAGGACCTTTGTGTCATGCAAACACTTTCTATTTTATTTGGAAGGCTGCAGAGGACCTTTGAAATAATTTTTTAAATTAAAGTTTATTGGGGTAACGGTGGTTAGTAAAGTTACATAGGTTTCAGGTGTACAATTCTGTAATACATCATCTATATATCACATTGTGTGTTCACCACCCAGTCAGTTCTCCTTGATCCCGTTTATCCTCACCTACTACCCCTCTCCCCCCTTAACCTCTGGTAACCTCTAAACTATTGACTGTGTTTATGAGTTTTTGTTTCTTTGTTTGTCTTGTTCCTTTGTTGCTTTCAGTTTTATATCCCACATATCAGTGAAATCATAATGGTTTTTGACTTTTTCTGTCTGACTTACTTCGCTTAGCATAATAATCTCAAGATCCATCCATGCTGTTGCAAATTACACTATTTCATCTTATGGCAGAATAGTATTCCATTGTGTATATTTATATCCGTATCTTCGTTATCCATTCATCTATCGAAGGACACTTCGGTTATTTCCATGTCTTGGTCACCGTAAATAAAGCTGCAATGAACATCGGAGCACGTTTATCTTTGCGGATAAATGTTTTCAGATTTTTTGGATATGTACCCAGGCCAGGGATTGCTGGGTTATATGGTAATTCTAGTCTTAATTTTTGAGGAACCTCCACACACTGCCTTTCATAGTGGCTGCACCAGTCTGCATTCCCACCAACAGTGTATGAGGGTTCCTTTTTCTCCACAGCCTCTCCAACACTTGTTATTATTTGTCTTGATGATGATAGCCATTCTCACAGGTATGAGGTGATATCTCATTGTGGTATTTATTTGCATTTCTCTGATGATTAGTGATGTTGAGCATCTTTTCATATGTTTATTGGCCATCTGTATGTATAGGTTGGTGCAAAAGTAATTCCAGTTTAAATGGTTTATTGCAAAAACCGCAATTACTTTTGCACCAACCTAATATCAAACTAAAAATCTTCTGCACAGCAAAAGAAACCATTGACAAAATAAAGAGGCAACCAACTGAGTGGGAGAAGATATTTGCAAACAATGCATCCAAAAAAGGTGCTAATGTCCAAAATATATAAGGAACTCATACAACTCAACAACAAAAAAAACCAAACAACCCAATTAAAAAATGGGCAGAGGACCTGAATAGACATTTCTCTAAAGAGGACATGTATATGGTCAATAAACATATGAAAAGATTCTCAACATCACTTTGAAAGAATTTTGAGCAGGAGATTAACAGGCTGTGTATAGTATTTTACGAGATATTGGTCTGGTAGTAGTATAGAAGGATTTTTAGTGGGCGTAGAGTGGAGACTAGTGGCAGGGGAAACCCTGCAGAGACTAGACTGCCTCAAGAGTACAGACCAGAGTTGATATGAAGTGGAATGTAAACATTTGTAATTTGGGTAAGATAGGTGTTGGTTAATGCTGTAAACTGAGGGAGTGTCAAAAGAGGATGAGCTTTTGAAGAAATTATTAAGACATTTTCAATGTATAGTTCAATGTACATTTTATGCCCTTTTTGTATTCTTTACATCCTTAAGTCATTAAAGGACTTTTCTTGTGAGTTGTGTCATTCAGAGGACGTTATCTTCGGCAACCTACCCATTCATTTCACTTGTGTTTCTATGTCCCTACCACATAAATGTTTACCAAAACATTTATCTTAAAGTTTTATATTCTGTCATTGTTACATTTCCAATATTTTGGTAATACTGAAATTAAAATGAAACTTTGTGTTGTGAAAATTCATAAATATTATAAAGGCCATTGTGTATGGATATTTTGCCCAATTTTTGTATAATTGTACCTGCCAAGTTATTTTCTAGATTAAAGGTTATTCTAGATTGAAGAAGGTAAAGGTTTGTGAATTTCTGTTTATACTGAAATAACAGGTCAGCTTAGAATAAAGTAAGGTGAATTATACCTGTATGTGCTGTCAGGAAGAATTCTCTTGCTTTCTTTTCTGTCCTCTAGTCTGCTAACTTGAATTTTATCCTTTTCCCACTAAAATGCTTCCACTGAGAAGGACGTAAGCGTAAAAAGCACAAAAAACATTTTAAGAAACGTTTTAAAGGTCTTGATCGCTCCAAAGGTAGGTAAAACTAGTTTTTATATCATGTGTTATTTGTACACATTGCCACTTGATTTCTGTCTTCGAAGGTAACATGAATGTTAGATTACAATGTAATTTCAAAAATAAGTTTTAAGTTGGAAATACATATTAAAATCTAAAATAAATCTAAAATAAAACAAGGACATTACAAAAGCCTGTAACTTCCATTGAGTGGCACCCTATCTATCCTTTGGTCATTGGCACCCTAACTATCCTTTGGTCATTGATTATGAGGTTTGTGAGAATTGTAACTGTTGAGCTTGTATTTTTCTGTTTTTTATAGATAAACCAAAAGAAGACAAAAAGGACACATTTTTTGAAAAATTGGCAACTCAAGTAATTAAAAATGTACAAGTAAAAATCACAGACATTCACATTAAATATGAAGATGATGTAAGTAATTTTAGGTTACTCATTTAGGTCAGTAATTAAATGTGTACTTTTTACTGATTTTTGATTTGTCTATATATGGATTATCTATACCCTGTTTTAAATTGAAGATTGATTTTTTTTTCCTGATGAGTATGCTACCATTTTTCCTTTCTTATGTTAGGCTTTTTTCTTGGGGCATTTATGAGTGTAAATATATCATAAAACCACCATATGCTCCCTTCTAAAGCTAATTTAAGAAATGTTCAGATTGTCTTCCTTATTTATTTTGAATTTTGCTTAATGCCTTAAGATTTATACTATTATAACTTTAAAAGACTAATTTTTTTTTTATCCTGACAAAAAAAATTACTCCAAGAGGTGACAAAATAACCAATTATAATGGTAAGAGAGGGGACTAAAACCCTGCTCACTTGACTGCTAGTCCCATGCTCCTTATGTTCCATAGTTAGATTGAATGCCTACAATTACACACATACATGTGCAACAATTGATTTAAAAACCGAACTTCATTTATAACCAAAAGTTTAATATTAGTTGATTAAGAACTGTATTACTGATTCTATTAATTGATTTTATTAATTTAGTTAAAATGTAACTAATATTTTGAATTTATTATGTATTCCTTTCTTTCAAAGTTTGAAACGTAAGAAGTCTTGAATTTTTTCATTTTCCTAAGAAATTAGAAATGTTACTCTGTCTCGTCTAAAACTGAGGTTGCATTCTTTTTTGTTTTTAATTTGTTTTAAATTTGTATTGAATTGAAGCAATACTGACATATATAGAATTTATTTTCCTTTCCTGGTAAGTTTTTTATGTAACAATGTTCAGTAAGACACACTTACTGTTTTTCTAAGATACACCATCTCTATTTTATAATGACTTATCTTTTGGTTTCATGTAGTCTTTAAACTGATTTTTTTTTTTTAAAGCAAATGTCTAAAAAACCTAACCTATCAGTGCCCTTGTTGAAACAAACTTAGGAAAATAAAATCTACTCAACATATCTCCTTTCTTTTCCACAAATCCCTTTGGGTTGTGTTTCTTATTTGTAAACTAACTTCCCTATATTGCCTACTGTAAAGAGTGGAGTATAGATTCATCCTCACCATCACATCAGTCTACTTTAATGTCATCTTTTTTTCTTTGATAGGTCACTGATCCAAAGCGGCCTCTTTCGTTTGGTGTCTCACTGGGAGAACTTAGTCTATTGGTAATGTTGGACTTATTTAAAATATTTGTGGAACTTGTGAAATATTATTCCCAAGTCACAGGGTGAATGCCTAAAATCAACTATTGCTATACATAGCTATTTTATTTTTATGTATAATCTTTCTACAGCTTTTCTAGAAGTTCAGAATTTTTAGTGATGCCATTATTACATTCTCTAATTATTTTGATTTGTCTTTGAATTTAACAAATATCAAAATACGAATATAAAACATTTTGAAATAATTAAAAGCTATTTCTTAAATATATGGGAAAGTAGAGGAAGATAAATTTCTATAGAGTCATGTTCTCATTCTTGTTTAGGTAGATGGAATTTCCAAATACTTTACACACATGTATGTTATATGTACATGTGTGTGTATCATACTGATATGTATATGAGATAATTTACTTTGATCAAGTATTTTATAATGCCATTTGGTTTTTCTTTTAAAGGTTTTTAAGGATAGAGAGTGTGTATATCCAGGTTAGACATTTTTTTTTTCCTGTTATGGACAACTAAGTGGTAGGAAACATATTTTAAAGTTAAGGACAGTGAACATTAAGTCATACTTGGTACATGTTTGCCTTATGATTAGTTATATGGATAGGGCCTGAGTAGGTAAAGAAGAGGAAAAAAAATGAATGAGAAGTGGACTTCCAGAGAAATAGAAAAAGGACATGTTTACATGGAGGCCTTAAGAATGATACAGGCATCAAATATATGGTGATGGAAGGAGAATCTGGGTGGTGAACACACAATGGGATTTATAGATGATATAATACAGAATTGTACACCTGAAATCTATGTAACTTTACTAACAATTGTCACCTCAATAAACTTTAATTAAAAAAAAAAAAGAATGATACAGGCATACAGAGAAGTAGAGATATACACTGAATTGAAGACCAAAGCAGAAACATTAAAGAAAAAAGAGGTAGAGAAACAAAAGAATCAGGAAGCTAGTGTTTAATATACTGTTTATCCCTCTGCATGTTTCCAAAATGAATTTGAAATACCTTTCGATAAAGAAATATATAATAACATCTTTAAAGAGACCAGAATCTGTGTTCTGAAAGGTAGAGAGATACTTGTTCTAGTTGTTTTAGAGTAACATCAGTCATAAGTCAGCACTGGATTTAATACTGAGCTTCTAGAAGACAAAACGAAAAAAACAGAATAGTCAAATACCTGCCATTGACTGATAACAGTCGTATGCATACCAGTGCATAAGAATGATGCATAGTTTCCTTGGTGTGTGCTGTTTGATTCTCTGTATCTTTGCTTAGACTCCTCACACTGTTTTCTTTGTCTGTGTTACTCTCTTCCCTTTGTCTGCCTGGTTTTAATACTTGTGTGAGATATAACTTTGTCTGTTTCATACCTTTTTTACTTCCCTCTTAGAATTTATCATTCCTTCTTTTATGCTTCCCATTATATTTTATCAAAGCACACCTGTGACATATTATTGTATTGGTTACTGTGTTGGTCGTCTTCTACCTAATCCTTATTCATTCATTGATGCGAAATAAAATACAGTACTGATAAAATATAGTACCTATCTTTTAGTGCTTTTGTGATGATTAAATGAGATAGTTTGTGTAAAGCATTTGACACATTAACTGGCTCAATTATTTCCTGCTTCAGCTACTGTATTGACTATTGTAACAAAAGCAAACTTAACCTCTTTTTGTGTCTGTGCCATTCCTTTCTTCCATCTTTCCACTTATAATCGAACTCTATATCCAAGGTAATCTTCCCACATTTAATCTGATCCTATCCTCCCCCACATCCTCAGGAGCCTTTTCTCCCTTCTCTTTTCTCTCTTCCTCCCTTCCTTTCCATCTTGTTTTTTTTCCATCAATTTCCTTCTCTTTCCTAAATCTTCAGCTCCTCCCCTCCATTTCTTCCCCACCTGTAACTCTTCCTTGTAAGTATTTAAACACATTCAAGTCTCTCCTTTACAACAAAATTAAAAGGTCTCTCCTTAATCTTCTTCCTCCCCACTGTCTCCATCTGCCTACCTGCCTTCTCTTTCTCTTCTTCTAACCAAGCTTGTTGAGATAATTTTCTCTTTGTTATCTTTATTTCCCCACCTCCTGCTGCTCCCTACCTGCTGTACTCTGACTCTACTACTCCTCTGGAAGTATTTTTAAGGAGTTCATCAGTAACACCCTGGCCGCTAAATAAGTTTAATTTAGTTTATTTTATGGAAGCATTTGACATTGCTGACCATGCTGATTTTCTAGAAACATGGTTATGTTGTGATTTCCATATTCTCCTGGTTTTCTTCCTACTTTGCAATAATTATTTATTTGATTTTTAAAAGAACGTGGATCTTGTTCAGTAGCTTATAGGCTAGTTTTCTGTTTTAATTTGTACTCAGTTCCTTTTACAGTTCGGACATATAATAGCTCGATAATTATTTTCTGAATCAATGAACTCAGTTAAATTAGAAACTCCTCAATTCTATTTTCACTGTTCCTTTGATTTTGTCATATCGATACGTAAAGAAACAGATTGCCAACATTAGCTAAATGTCTTTTCTTCCTAAGTTGTTACAGTTTACAAATATTAGAGTACTATTTTGTGATATATATACTTCATTTCACAGTTATTCTTTTTTTCTTTTAGACTACAAATGAACACTGGACTCCATGCATATTAAATGAAACTGAAAAAATTATATACAAGGTATTAGACTAGATTAAAAATTTCTCGTTATTTTCTTAGGTTCAAACACTTTATGTATTTTCTTGAAAAAACCTCTAGATGGAGCAGAATGTGCCCTTGGCGTGGGTGTTAAATGCATAGGCTGTAGTTTTGGCACTGCTGCTTACGATGTCACCTATCACCATTTACCTATTTTGAGAGTTAGGTTCTTCACCTAGCATATAAAGAAACTGAATAAAATTAATATATTCTGGATTGTATTTTGTGGAGCATTAAGTAATTAAGCTTTATTAGATTTGTAGAAAAAATATTCTCTTCTCAAGTAAGATTGCTGACTAAAGTAATAAGCCATACATAGTTAAACAAGTATGTTTCATTTTGTTTTAAACTGCACGACTTCACAATACTTTAAACATGCTAATAAACATTGTGAATATTCAAGAGGGATATTTAGTATGTAGCTTTCCCCACCTTTTTGATTATAGAATCCTTTTCCTGCAGCCCTCCCTCAAAACAGCCATTCATATCCACTGGAGGAATCATGTCTTTCTTATTTAGCAGAACATTTATAGGGTCTGTTAGCAAATAATGATAAATAATAGTTGAATGAATGAATGAATGAATCCCCTTAGTAATAGTATCCCTGGAAGCACAATTTAGCAAATGATAGATTAATAATAAAGTCTGTGAATAACATGAATATATTTTCCTCTATTTTTGCATTATTTTCTTTAAAAGTTCAAAATGGCAATTGGATAATTTTGGGGTACTGAACATGGGAATAATTTTTAATATTGATTCATAATTTCAGTGTGTTAGTTGCTTGACCTCTTTTATTTTTCTTTTCTAGCTTATACGACTTGATAGCCTTAGTGCCTACTGGAACGTAAACTGCAGTATGTCTTACCAGGGATCAAGGGAACAGATCTTGGTAATTTTCGTTTATACCTGAAAGCGATGACTACACTCCCTAAATTTGTTTACCATAATCGGTCCTTAATGAGGACAGGATACCAGTCTTTTGTGAAATTGTATATAATTAAAGCAGAAGTGTGAAAGAGTTTTTCGAATCCATTCTGTCTTTAAAAAAGTAATTTTGTTTTTGCAGATCTTTGTGAAATCATTCACTAGACAGTGAGATGAGAACCTATACTGTTAAATTTAAACTGCGTTTATGGGTTTTTACACTCTAGTTTTGATAGAATTCTGGTTACATTGTAGTGTTTCACATGAGAATGATTACTCGAAGCGTGTTGTAAAGAAACATTTTACCTTTCAGACCTAAAGAATCTACCCTTAGCAAATGTTTTAAGTATTTGTGATAATGATTTCCTGAACAGTGAAAGATTAATTTAAAACTTCAGTGTGCTAAACCAGTCTTAGTCATGTTTATTTACTTAGAGGAGAAAGTAAGAAGAGTTGAATTTTTGAAACTGAATTAATTCTAAGAGTCTATTTCTCTGATATTATAACAAATAATTTGCTTTTGTTTAGAAAGTGTTTGAGATCCCATTTCATGGATGTTTATGTAGACACATATTTTTTTTAATGTTAAAGGGGAACACAATGTAATAATATTTCTAGATATTTAGAATTTAAAAAATTATCTACTTCTATATTTTATTCTAAAGAAATATACCTATAAATGATGCGCAGTGTTTTTTTCCCCAGTGGATTACTAATTCAAAGAGAAATGATACTGGATTTTTTTTTTTTGTATGTTTAGCTGAGTAGTGTGTGCATTTTATTTTTCATTTTCATATAATTCAAATTTTTTCTTTAGGATCACCTGAAAAGTGAAATTCTTACAAGTAGTAATATACCCCCCAATCATCAATATAGTAAGTAATGGTGAAAGTTTATTTCATGTTATAGGAAGCTTGGAATTAAATATTTTAATACACTTTTTCTGATAAAGTTACTTTGACAAAGAGAAAGTATTAAATTTATAACTTAGTTTTATGATATATTATATTTGGATTATAACCAATTATTTCAGAGTAGATTATAACACATACACTGCTTGAGAGTAAGAGAGAGAAGGGCAATGTGGCTGTAGTTCACTCCCAACAGCTAAGCCCCTTGACCTCTGTTTTCTACTTACCTTGTTAGAATCTTCTTTGTTGTAGGAATTAGGTTTTGTTTTTTTGCTTTGTTTAATAACTAATTCTCTGAGATCTTGGTATTCAGGTCACCCCTAGCATGGTACTATTGCACTGTTAAGACAAACCAACCAGTCTAGAGATTATTTTTAATTGAACTTTTCTTAGCAGCCTCACCTGTATTTATTTTTAAATAGATCTCTAACAAAGCTGCCTGCTTATTTATTTACTTACCTGTTTTCTCCATTTCTGTTTCATTCTAAAGAAGCTATTGTTTTGTTTATATTTAGTATACCCCTTTATGTTCATTTTCAAATTTTGTGCTATGGTCTTCTGTATTCCATACTACTCTGATTTACTATTGTTCTTTTAAGATTCTTTTATAGCTAATTGCTATTACATGAGAGTTTGCACTTTCTCTTTATATTTGTAGGCCTCTTTATTTAATGACGACAAGGTTTTCACATGATGATAATTTGTGAAAGTATTTCCATTCATGAAAAAGTAGTCCAGAAAAATCTACATCTTCATTATTAGGCATGTTCTACTATAACCTCTAAATTAGTTAAAATTTTTATATTATCTTCTGCAAATTGTAAATACTATATGGTATCACAATTTATATAATATTAATACTATTCATAGTTAAAATTTATTTCTTTAATTTGCCCTGTTATCTTCCCTAATATACCTTTACTTGCTACATCTCAACTTCAAGAATATTTTATTTAGTTTATTGTAAGATTATATATGTAATGATCATTTGGAGAATTACAAAGTAGTAAGTAATTTTTTGGGGGGTATTATGAATTTCATTCATGGTTCTGTTCCTAAATTCTGCCTGTGATTAAATAAGGCAGAAATTAATCAAATTTTGTTTCCTACGTTTTATTAGTATTTTAAAAAAGATTTTTATTAAAATATAGCTAACATACAAATATTATATTAGTTACTTATTCTATATTAGTATTTTTAATGAATAACAAAATCATTAAATGTTTTGTAGCAAGGAAGAAAAGTCTAATTTTACAGAGTATGAATTACCAAGAGTAGATTGTCTGTATTTTGTACATTTCTTACTTAGAAGCATAGGACTCCAATTTCCTTTTTGGAGATTCCACTTTAACCATTGAGCTTGATAGTTAGTATTATGCAGATAAATAGATGCTTAAATATTTTTTGGTAGTGATTTTTTTCAATATATTTTTGATTATTTTTCTTTCAAAGTAACAGTGTTCTTATATTTACTGTTGTTCATATATGAGGACACATAAACATACCTTATGTCTTCCCATGTAATGTCAGTTTTCCAGCCAATATCAGCCTCTGCAAAGCTCTACATGAATCCTTATGCAGAAACAGAGCTGAAAACACCCAAGCTTGATTGGAACATAGAAGTTCAAAATATTGCCATTGAATTGACCAAGCCTCAGGTAAGGTTCAGTTCGAGATTTCTAACTTCAGTTAGCCTTGAATCTTGACTGCTTTTGTCTTTTTTGATTATTCCTTCTCCAATGTTCTGGTGGTTCTTTTTGTTTGTTATGTTGATTTGACTCCTAAAAATATACTTTCTATATTTTTAAAAAAGGAAATACATGTCAAATATAAGAAATAGTTTTGATTTATCTAATGTTTTTCTTATTGCTAGAGAATCTTACCAAATTGTAGTGAATGACATTATTTCCATTTAATTACCAGTTGGTGATGGAGATTTTAATGTGTTTTTTCTTCCTCAGATTTTAATAGCGGACACTCTTATATTAAATATTGTTTACTTATTTTTTAGAGCAGCAATATTGGCAGCTTTTTTTTTTTTTTCATTTGTTGTTCAAGTTTGGTTACATGCCCAGGGAGTTTGGATAATACATCTGGAGAACTGGGAGTGAGGGCAGGATATTTAATTAATTGAGCTTTTAGTCCAGTGTAGTCTAATAAAAATATAATGCAAGTTATATATGTAATTTAAAGTTTTCTAGTAGCTACATTAGCAAAGTAAAAAGAAAAAACGAAATTAACAAAATTATTAGCATTTTATTTAACCTAACATATCCAAAATACTATCCCTTGAACTATAATCAAAAAATTGTTAATATATTTTGCATCCTTTTCTTTTTTCCTTAAATCTGAGGTATATTTTACACTTACAATACATTTAAGTTCAGACTATCCACATTTTAAATGCTGAATAGCCAGCCATATGGTATCCTTTAGGTAGAAATGTATTAAGCAAAATAGGAAAAAGCTAGACTTATCCCTTCATTTATCTTACTTACAGTCATGTTACGTGTGTGTGTGTTTTCTTCCATTTGAGCTGCTTCCAGGTACACACAGATTTGTTGCATTGGTGGTAAGATGGGCAATTAAGTATGTAGACTTATCTTGTTTTAGTTATGCAATAATTTTCTGGAACAGTTTGAAAATCAGCTCATAAATAGTTACTGCTGAAATGATGTTCCATAGGAAAATATGTCCTTTTAGGAACAAGCATGTTCCATGTTAGTAGTTACTGACACCATATTTCATTGTTTCTAAGGTGTATATTTATTTTGCACTTTAACGTATTTAAAAATGGGACATATAGTATTATTGGTAGTATGACAATTCATTGGAAGCACTGTTTTCTTTTGTGAAACTTAGAAATTATGTTACAACTTATAATTGATGGTATCTTGAATTTGGTGAAACATATTATTGTGTAACTAGGCAACTATGATATTCATTATTCAGGGAATTTGAAGTCTCACTAGACTGAAAATTTAATAAAATACAGTGTTTACTCATATTTGCAAAGTACTCAATGTAACTTTGTTTTTGTTTTAATAGTACTTAAGTATGATTGACCTTTTGGAGTCAGTGGATTATATGGTTAGAAATGCCCCTTACAGGAAATACAAACCTTGTTTACCACTTCATACCAATGGTCGACAATGGTAAGTTAGAATATTTTTTTTAATAAGAAACATATAATCATATAGTTAGGGACTCTCAGAATTAAGACACTTTTAAAGCCATGTGATGAAGCCACTTTTTTCTTTTACATAGACTTGAGAGGGATATCTTTTATATTACATTCTTGTTAGTATTTTTCATAAACATATTCTTTTATACTTCTAGATTATTCCCAAATTCTTAACATACAAGACTTTCAACATATTTGGTCTTATTATATTACCCTTTATTCATCCACATGGACTCAATGTTATACCATATTGGATACTATTAATTTTGCACAACATGAGAGTGTCATTTTATACCTCTATGATTTTTCCTTTGATAAATCCTCTTCTTGGAGTGGTTTGCTCATTTCATAATCTATTTAAGTCAGAAAATTATACTGGGGAATTGAAATGTTAGTGCTGAAGTCTTACAGGAAAACACTTAACAAAAAATGTAATAGTGTAGATCTAAAAAGTCAAAGCAATTTTCTTGCTGTTTTTTTAAACCTTTAAATTCAAATGTGCATTAAAAAATTTGATTTGCAGGTGGAAATATGCAATTGATTCTGTTCTTGAAGTTCATATACGAAGGTGTACACAGATGTGGTCATGGAGTAACATAAAAAATCACAGACAGTTGCTCAAGACTTATAAAAGTGCCTACAAAAACAAGTTAACCCAGACTAAAGTCCCAGAAGAAATACAGAAACAAATTCAGGTATATTTATATATCAGTGAAAGGTATTGTTAAATCATCTTTTAATGTTAATTCTTCTAAATGTAATTTGAATTAAAATATAATGTTAGAAAGAACAGACTTGATCCCTTCTTGAGGGAATTTTATGGGAAAATACACAGTATTTTTTCCCAGTGTTTTCCTTCTTTAAAAAAAAGTTTTCTACCCATCCTAGTATCAGATAAAACGAGTTTACTGTAAACTACAGGCATTTGGAGAAATGTGTTTGGTTTCTATAATAATATTTAGAAGATCAATATTAGAGCTGTTTATTATTAGCTAGGTGTATATTAGTTTTGTTAGTGGCTTTTAAAAAAAGAGTTCAAAGTAGTATTTATAAAAAAAAAAAAGGAAAGAGAAAAAGCTCTGAGTCTCAAGATTGGAGGAGTCTTATTTATCCTCTTTTGAAATATAGAAAAACAACAGACTGAATATATAATTTGCTTCATATCATCTGATCTTGATTTTATAACTTTCTGTCACAAATTCATAATGTAAAGAATTAATTGAATTTCTATTATTCTGAAATATATGATAGTCACTCGTATTATATATTAGAAAAAGCATCAAGTTTCTCAACATCTCAGGTCTGGTGTTTTCATGTATAAAATGGAAACAATATCTGTCTTATAGAAGTATGAGATATGCATGGGATAACACATAGAGCACCTGACATGCAGGTCACTCAGTACATATTAAATTCATCTCATGTACTTTTATGTAAATTCCCCAAATCAGTTTCTTCTTTAGATTACTTGTGATGTGCAGAATTTTACATTTAAAAATTTTGTGTTTTATAATGGTACCTTTAGTGCAATGGTTGTAAAATAATATAGAATAGCGGGAGTCAGAAATAAGAACCACAATGATGATACCCGTAAAAAGTCCCCCTTCTAAATATCTTGTTTCCATTTGCTTATATGGCTCTCTGTGTATTATAATGGTCTCATTAAAATTCTTATTTTCGTATTGTTTTCAATGATGATTTGCTTTTTTTGAAAACTTATTTCTTATATTGCAAAAGTTAAAAATGTAAAAGCCAAGTGTATGTTCAAATTTATACTTTCATTAGATTACAAATACTGTTTATTCATGGATTAGATAAGCTTAGAAATTATAGAAGAAGAAATTTTTTTTCCTAATGATCATGTTCCTTATTTACAAGTGTCTTTGTTTTATAGGATTTGGAGAAGACGCTAGATGTTTTTAACATAATTTTAGCAAGGCAACAAGCACAAGTTGAGGTAATTATTTTTATTAGCTGATTTTATGTTTTAAGCATGTTAATACTACTCTAAACCTAGAATCAGGAAATACTAAGTTTCATGGGAAATTGTTGAGATTTACTCAGTTAGAATAAAGGTTCAGTTTTCGTGGCTTTGTTTAGTCTCAGGGGAAGAAAACTGAAATATTGGGGAAAAAATAGTGACATTAAATGGAAAACGTTTTTTAAAATTTTATAACAAAAAATTTGAAACCCCTAAAAGGAAGTAAATAAAAGTCATCCCTAATTCTGACAGCACAGAATGCGAACTGTTAACAATTTTTTTTATCTGTTCACTTTTTATTTATTTATGTTAAATTTATTGGGGTGACATTGATTAATAAAATTATATAGCCTTCAAGTGTACAATTCTTTATTTTTATTTTTTTTACTTAAAGTTTATTGGGGTGACAATTGCTAGTAAAGTTACACAGGTTTTAAGTGTGTATAGACACAGACAATAGTTTAGTGGTTACAAGAGGGTAAGGGGGGACAGGAGTGGTAGGAGAGGTAAAAGGGATCAAATATATGGTGGTGGAAGGAGAACTGGCTCTGGGTGGTGAACACACAATGTGATACATAGATGATGTACTGTAATACTGTTAACATTTTGACATATAAGCTTTTAGTTTTTTTCCCATGGATGTGCACCTACTTATTTATGCTTCTTATCCCCCATTTCTTTCACTTTACCTTTGTTTGTTTCCTCTTCCCTCCATTCCTTCCTTCTACCCTTCACCCATCTTTTTTCTTCTGTCTCTCCCTACTTTTCTCTCTCTTCTCTTTTTTCCCCCAAATTGCAATCAATCTGTTTATAGTGTTTCATAATTGCTGTTTTATCCCACTTGGTACCTTGTCCACATTGTTCCATGTCATTTATATTATTCTGTAACATGACTTTTTTTTTGGTAGTTAAAAGAATAAGTTACAAGTGCAATACAACTCACTGTAAAAAATTAGAAAATATAGATCCACAAAAGATCACACACCAGACAACGATTGTTAATACTTTTTTGTATGTTCTTTTAGTCTTTTTTACATTCATAGATCTCTGTACACATACTCATGTTTTTAAATAGGAGTAAAGCATATCTACTGTTTATTCATTTACTTAGTAAACACTTATTGAGTGCCGATTGTACTAGCATTATGGTTAAGATTGTGGACTTGGGAGTCAGATGGTCTGGATTCTAATCTAATACTGGTGTGACGTAGGGCTGGGTATTTAACCTCTCTGTACCTCAGTTTCCTCATTTTAAAATAGGATTAATTCCTAATACCTACATCGTAGGGTTATTGTGAGGTGTGCATGATCATTGATGTAGAGCACTTAGACTGTTATGTGCCTGGCAGATAGTAATTATTTTTATTTTATTTTTATTTTTTCCTCTTTTTCCACCTCCCACCCCACTCTGGTTCAAGCCACTGTTTTCTCAGTCTAGTTGTGCAGGACACAGCTCCCTGGCCCATGCTGGTATTATGAGCCTTGCCCTCACCCCCACCCCCGCTGAGGCAGTCGGTCGCTGGTCATCAGTTGACAGCTCATAGCAGCTCACGATTGCCAGCCACTCTTGCTAGCCGCCTGGCCGCACATGGTAGCTGGCTGCAGCCCACGCTAACCTCCAGGGAGAGCCTTTGTTCACAATCTTAGCTGTAGAGGGCGCAGCTCACTGGCCCATGTGGGAATCGAATTGGTGACCTCAGCGTTAGGAGCTCAGCGCTCTAGTCACCTGAGCCACTGGGATGGCCCAGTAATTATTAAAGAAATGACCTTTTTCTTCATCATTATCATTATCATTTGCATTAGAATATAGAAGTGAACAAAACAGAAAAATCTCTTACATTATAATAGGAAGAATGATAATAAACAAAAACATAAATAAAAATAGAAAGTAATATAGATAGTGCTGAAGCTAGGCAGTGATAATAATGGGTTGCAGTTTTAAATAAGATGGTCAGGGAAAGCCTCACTAAGAAGGATACATTTGAGCAAAGACCTGAAGAAGGTGAGGGAGCCAACAAGAAAGATAACAGGGAAACGGGTATAAAGCAGAAAGAATATAGAAAGTTGAAAAGTTTTGGGGTGGGAGCATATTTGGCTCATTGAGGGAACTAAGTAGAGTGGTGAGAGAGAAAAGAGAGTGATGGTTAATGAGGTCAGAGAAGTAAGGTAGTGGAGGAGCAGGAGGGGTGATTTTGGGAGTTGGGGAGGATGCCAGATTGTGTACAGTCTTTTAAGCAATTATGTGGAGTTTGGCTTTTACTCTGAATTGGGAGCCATTTTCATAACAGAATGATATATAATCTGACTTAGGTTTTAAACTCCCTCTGGCTGCTCCTTTGAAAACAGACTGTTAGAGGGAGGGCAAGGCTGAAAACAGGGAGACCAGTTAGGATGCTGTTGAAATATTTGAGGTGAGAGAATGGTTTCAGTGGAGGTGATGAGAAAGGCTCAGATTCTGTATATATTTTGAAGGTAGAGCCAGTATTTCCCAACTGATTAGATGTGGATTATGTGAGAGAATTTGGACATGACTTTAAGGATTTTGGCTTAGAACAATTGGGAGGATGGACTTGTCATGAAATGAGATGGGGAAAATTGGATGGAACAAGTTTGGGTAAGATGGGAGAAGATCAGGAGTTCAGTTTGGGACCTATTAAGTTTTAGCTATCTTTTAGTCATTAATGTGGAGATATGTAGTAGGCAATTGAATACATGAATGTGGACCGTGGAAGAGAAGTCTGTGATGTATACGTTTAGGAGGGGTCAGCACGTAGATGGCATTTAAAGCCATTGGATGAAACCCCCGAAGAAGTTAGAGTAGCTAGAGAAGAGGATTCCAAAGACCCAAAGCATGCTATTGTTTACAGGTTAGAGATGAGAACCAGCAAAAGTGACCAACTCAAAACATGAGTTGATATAGGTGGGGAGCTTTTATGAATGTAATATCCTCAAGCCAAGTAAAGAAAGAATTTCAAGAAAGAGCGAGTGATCAACTGTGACAGATGCGTCTGATAGGCCAAATGAGCTGAGGACTGAGAATTGACCATTAGATTTCCCAAATATGAGTTGTTTTAGCCATTATTTCTTCACATGATTTTTTTTGTTTCCAATTTCTTTTTTCTCTCATTCGTGGCTCCAATCATATATACTGGGGGTGCCAAACAAATGTATATACATTTTAAGAGCTGTTATCTATACTCAAGTAGTAGTTCGCTGTAATCAGAAGTGTCTGAACACTGGTGGTAAGTGCCTTGAGCACCTCTTGTAATTGCAGAAGTCAATCGTGACTTGTATTCATTTTTGTTATCAGTAAATATATATTGAGCATTACAATTAATACAGGTTTTTTCTTTCTTAAAATGTGTATACATTTTTTTTGCACTGTGTGTGTGTGTACATGCACGTGTACAGACACGTGCAATGTCAGACAATTAAGTTCGTGAACTCATCCTAGAAAAAGGGCTACATGCCTCATTTCTGAATATCACTATGGTCACCTTCGAAGTACTCCAGAAGTCATTGGGGTCCAGATGAAGTGAGTACGGAGGGTGTTCCAATACAGTTATTTGTTTACTGGCTAAAAACTCCCTCACAGACAGTGCCGTGTGAGCTGGTGCATTGTCGTGATGCAAGAACCATGAATTGTTGGCGAAAAGTTCAGGTCGTCTAACTTTTTCACGCAGTCTTTTCAGCACTTCCGAATAGTAAACTTGGTTAACTGTCCAGTTGGTACAAATTCATAATGAGTAATCCTTCTGACATGAGAAAAGGTTAGCAACATCATTGCAACAAGTTCTCGAACTTAATTGTCCTATCTCATATGTACATACATATGTATATACACACATACATATATATACACACACACATAAATATGTGCATATATACATATATATGTACATGTATATATGAATTTTTGATACTATACCACATGTCCCTGTTCATTTTATTTTTTAATCAATAATTTTTCTCTGTTTCAGATTGGATAATTTCTATTGATTTTTCTTCAAGTTTACTCTTTTCCTCTATCATTTCCACTTTACTATTGAGCCCATACTAGGAGTTTTTAATTTCAGATATTGTGTTTTTCAGGTGTAAAATTCCTGTTGAATTCCTTTTTATAGTTTCCATTTCTCTGCTGAAAATTCTGATCATTTTAGTAACTTTAAGTATATTTTCCTTTATCTCATGTAACATAGGTTACGGTGTCTTCCTGATAGTTTCAACATGTAGGTTATCTGATTTTTGACGTCTGTTGAGAATCTTTTCCTTTGAGAATTGGTTATATTTTCCTGCCTTTTTTTCACACATCAAGTAATTTTGGATTGTATCCTGGACATTATGCATATTATATTGTATAGTCGTTAGTTCCTGTTATCCTCTGGAAAATGTTGATATTTTGTCTTTGCACATGACCTGGTTAGGTTCTGATCTTAAGTTGTGTTTTGCCTTCTGTGGATAATGGTTCAAATCTAATTCAGTTCTTCCAACCATTCGTATGTTGGTTTGGGTCTGTTTTGCTGCCCTTTCTCGTTCCAGGGCCGGCCTGTAGAGTTTCTCTCAGGTCTAACTGCCTGGGCCTCTGTACTGCTCCATGATTAAGGCCTCCTTCAGGGCAGAGCCATGCGAAGTAGTTTTCTTTGGCTGCATGACAAACTTAGTGGCTTAAAACAACACATATTTATTATTTCAAAGTTTCTGTGGGTCAAGAGTCTAGGTGTGGCTTACCCAAGTCCTCTGCTTAAGGTCTCAAACTACTGCAATCTGGCTGGGACTGTGGTCTTATGTGGCATAACCGATGAAGGATCTGCTTTGCTGGCAGAATTTAGTTCTTTGTGGCTGTGGGATGGAGGACTTCAGTGTCTTGCCAACTTTTGGTTAGAAGCTGCCCTCAGCTCATAAATATCACTTCAGTTCCTTGCCAGATGGGCCTCACAACACATACAGCCCATCACAGGGCAGCTTGCTTCTTCAGAGGGAGAGAGAAACTCTAGCAAGACGTCTACAATTTTATGCACATAATCTTGTACATGTCATCACCTTTGCCATATTCTACTGGTTAGAAACAAGAGGGGAACTACTCAAGGACAAGAGAATCAGGAGGGAGAAGTTACTGGGTAGGCTACCACATGGGGGAGAAAAATGGGAAACTCACTCTTGTGAAGGTCACTTCTCCAAGTTTTGACTCCCTCCATTATCTGCTGCTTTGCTTACTTTTCAGAGTCTGGTAGATGTTTTTGTATATTTTGTCCAAAACTTTTAGTTGTAATCATCATGAAGAGTGGGTTATGCCATGAGGAAACTGAAAGTTCATCATTGGATTTGGCAATAAAGAAGTCATTTAGAGAACAATTTTTATAGAATAGTGTGAGTCAGAAACTTGACAGGAATGAGAGAGAGTAGAAGACTAGGAATTGGAGTCAGTGAGTGTATGATATTATACTCTAAGTATGATACTATACTCTAAGGGAAGAAAAGATAAATGGAGTGGTAACTGGTGGGGAGTTTGGAGTCAAGAAAAGGCTTTATAACTTGCTTTTCTTTCTTTTAAAAAAAATGTGTTATAGTGTTCTATATTACATTCATTACAGTGTTCCTTAGAATCATTTACCCAACATAATTTTAAATAGCTGAATATTATTCCATTTGCTGCATATGCCAGAATTTGCTTCACTATTTCCCATTGGTTATATTTAATTATAAGTGGCACTGCAATGAATATACATTTTCTCAAACATCTCTATTTCCTAAGAACAAATTCCCCATGGTGCAATTGTTGGGTCAGAGCATATGATTATTTTAAAAGGTATTGGCTAGTGCTGTGGAGTGTTCCTATGAATTAGAGGAATGATTTTCTGGAAGAAACAGATAATTTTCAGCCCTCCTTAAATTTGCTTCAGTTTAATTGGGTTTTAAAATATAATACCAGTTATCAGTTGCTTAAAAATTGAAAAAAGCGATTAATTATTGGATTCTGTGAACAAAGAACAGTGGGTGTAGATGAAGAGAAAGCTGTTCTATTCATTCAAGACTGATGTTTTTTCATTATAATGGAAAATCCACAGGGCCAGAGAGTTTAAAATATAGGCAGAGGATTGGCTGAAGGTATTTACCATTGACTCTGGGACAGGGAAGGACTCTGGGACAGGGAAGGAAACCAGGCAACAGAGAGGTACGTGGGAAAAAGGGAAAGTTCTGTATCTCCTTCGTGTTAGGTTTTATATATATTTTAAAATTTATTTTTTGTTACCGTGTTTCTCTGAAAATAAGACCTAGCTGGATAATCAGCTCTAATGCGTCTTTTGGAGCACAAATTAATATAAGACCCGATCTTATATTGTATAAGACTGGGTATTATAGCAAAGTAAGACCGGGTCTTATAGTAAAATAAGACCGGGTCTTAGGTTAATTTTTGCTCCGAAAGACGCATAAGAGCTGATTGTCTGGCTAGGCCTTATTTTCGGGAAAACACGGTAGAGATATATATATATATATATATATATATATACACACACACATGTTTTATATATATATATATATATATATATATATATGTTAGTTTGAATTAATTATAGAGTTACAGGAAATTGCAAATATAGTTCGTGGAGGTTTTGTGTACCCTTCACTCAGTTTCCTTCAGTGGTTACATCTGACATAATTATAATGTAATACTGCAACCAAGAATTAAACTTGGTGTGATGTGTGTGTATAGTTCTATAGTTCTGTGTCAGCTCTCATTTTAAAATGTATTTTTAAGTGATAATTGTCAACATAGTGGAAAGTTTTTTCAATTTTTTTTTACTTCATTTTCTTTATAGCCTTGATCACTGTTTGAAATTAGTATTTTTGTGTGCTAATTATTTTATTTCTATCTTTTGTCTTTATTGTCTTTCCAAGTTTTCCACTTTACTTTGAATTTCCTTGAAATTAGTGACATGCTAATCACACCTTTTAACAGGATTTAAGTGCTGATAGTGGCTTTATCTTTTTTAAAAGTTAGTTTTAGAGATTTAAGTAGAGATTTGGGAGGAAGAAAGTTGAATATTGGAGTTGGTCACTACATTATCATGTCTCTTATTAACATTTTTTGAATCCTTAATGATTAAATTATTTTATTTTTCAAAATAAAAATGTTTTTCCTTAAACTTTAAAAGTATATATATGTAGATCACATATAATATGTATATATATTATCACAAAGTAAAATTTTTATAGGTGATAAAAAAGATGGTAACGATTTTTAAAAATTTAGTGCTGGCCCTTTTCACATAGTTTAGTTAAAAAGATTATAATAAAGTACTCAAATACCATACAGCTCTTCCTGTATTTAGATTTATAAAGAACTATTCATAAATTTATCTGTTAAGTCCAGTATCTACGAAAGGTTTGACCTTTCAGTCTCTGTTTTCATTTTCCCTAAAATAATTGTTAGTAAGCTCTTCAAAGCTTACAAGACCATATGATGTACATTTAATTGTGCGTCTTTTCCAAAACAGCTTAGTTTCATCTACTTGTGCAATTGTTGAGGCAGTTGAACTCCCTGTTTGGCGACCTCTGCTGCTGTTGAGGAAACGCTTGTGTACTCATCTCAGTAGTTCTGATCCTGGCTGCACGTTATAATCACCTGGGGAATTTAAAAATATACTGGTGCCTGGAGTTTACTCACTCAAGATTTGATTTAATTTTTGTTTTTAAACTTCCTGATGATTCTTAAGTGCCGCCGAGGGTTGAATCCCACTGAACTATGGTATCCACAATGGCTGAGTTGTCAGTCACTTCTAGTTTGCAGTTTCAAACAGGGCTTGAATGTATTTATTCATCTCTGGCCCGGAACAAACATTTTACGTTTTCTTCGTACTTAGTCTTTACATTCTCAAGCACTACGTAGTCTCCTCGATTACCAATGGTGTAACAGTGCTTTTTCATCACTAGTTTTTGAAAGGTAGAACCCTTTTCGGAGGTTGCATGTTATCTTTATCCTAAAGATTCATATCTACTGTTGAACTACCGTGTTTCCTTGAAAATAAGACCGGGTCTTATATTAATTTTTGCTCCAATACACATTAGGGCTTATGTTCAGGGGACGTCATCCTGAAAAATCATGCGAAGGCTTCTTTTCCAGTTAGGTCTTATTTTCGGGGAAACACAGTATATCTGTACCGTGTTTCCCCGAAAATAAGATCTAGCCAGACAATCAGCTCTAATGCGTCTTTTGGAGCAAAAAAAGACCCGGTCTTACATTAATTAATAATTAATAATTATTTTAATAATAAGACCCAGTCTGAATATAATATTATATGATACGATACGATATGATATACTATAATTTAATACCCGGTCTTGTTTTACTATAAGACCGGTCTTACATAATATAATATAATTATAGGACACAATGGGATTAATTCCATTTAAAAAGTATCTGACGGGTAAAGATGAACACAGCAGCATTTAAATTAATGATATTGTACCTAACTCTGAAATGGACTCTAAATGTGTGTGGCTAAGAATTTCTCCTGAACCCTTAACTATATTCCTGACAAAATGCAGCAAAATGCTGTTAGTAGGTGTGGAAAGTAAATTAATACTGAGACTACATTAACCACATCACGTTGAGCTTCATTTCAGAAGGAGCTGGCTTTCTTGACTGTTTTCAACCTAATGTAGTGTTAAAAAAAAGTTAACCATTATTCTTACCTGGCTACACCTAAAAATGAAGAGGGAATTTACTATTGAATTAAATATTTTGATTTTGATTTTTTAGGTGATTCGGTCTGGGCAAAAATTAAGGAAAAAGTCTACTGACACAGGCGAGAAACGTGGAGGCTGGTTTAGTGGGTTTTGGGGTAAGAAGGAATGTAAAAAAAAAGATGAAGAATGTTTGATTCCTGAAAGTAAGTTCCAAGTCGTAATTTATTGTACAATCATAAGAAAAAACTTTGTAAACTACATTTTAGCCAGTTAGTTGAATTTTGTTTCATAATAGTTTTGAAATAAAAGTAGCCAAGTGTAGTAAACATATAAGTAAATACATCAGGCTGCCACATTTCTGTTTATGAAATTAAAACAAACCTTGGATTTTTTTTTTTTTGAGAAAAATCGCGTGTGTGAAAGTTAAAAAGTTGAAATTCAGAAATTGCCATATTTATTGTATTCTTATTGTTATTTTTAACATGAATATTTAATTAGAAGTGTCACTTAATTCTTAAAATATTTAGGGAATTCTAAAATCTTTATATGAGACCTGAATTCCCTTATTGGTGTCTCTGCGTTTTCCTGACCTAAAGCAAATACATGATGTTTGTTTTAATAGGTCAAAGTAGTATATTAGAGGACATTACCTGGCTTCTTTACTTTAGCATTTGTGTCTGTTGATTTTAAGACACACGTTAGTTTGGTTTGATTTTTTTTTTATCGTATCTGTAAAATTAAAGCAATTGATTTCTTAAAATACTGTCTTTTCTTTGTAGCTATTGATGACCTTATGACTCCAGATGAAAAAGATAAGCTCTTCACAGCTATTGGTTATAGTGAGAGCACCCACAACCTAACTTTACCCAAGCAGGTAATTATTTAGGTGGTCTGAGAGGTATTTTGTTTCATTTTACTGTATTATATTGAATTGGGTTAAACAGGTTATTGTTAAAGTAACTAATAAAAGATGGTTTTGTTTCTGTTTTACTATTTGTTACATGTTTTAATCAGACCTTTCCAATTAAAACTCTCTCCAACCTTAGATTTACTTGCTTTAGTGAATGGAAGAATAACCTGATAAAAATACTTATAAAGTTAAATTGAATCTTAATTTTTTTGTATTTAAAAAAGATTTTTTTATTGTGAAATGTAACTCATGTAAAAGAATGAAGAAAACCAAAATGTATTACTCTTTTGATTTATCTCAAGGGAATAGCTATGTAATCACTTCAAGGTTAGGATATAGATCTTGTTATAGATACGGCATAGTTGTGAGATCCATCCGTGTTCTTTCACTACATGTATTTTGCCCATTTTCATTGTTGTGTAGGTATTTTTATTTGAAAATACCACAACTTATTTATTCATACTTTTGTTGATGGGCATTTGTGTTGTTTCTATTTCTTGGTTGTTGTACTGCTGTTAACTTTGTGTAAATGTCTTTTAGTGGGCATATGTAATATATTCTGCTAAGTATATTGTAAGGAGTGGAATTGCTGTGTCATAGTGTATGAGTATATTTAATTTTAATAGATTCTGCTACATAGTTTTCCACCAGTCTGTTCTCTGTTTCTATGAATCTGGTCTTTTTAGATTGTACATATGAGTAAGATTATACAGTATTTTGCAGATATGTTCTCTGATTCTGTAGGTTTCCTTTCTCAGTCTGACTATTTCCACTTACCATAATGACCTCAAATTTCATCCATGTTGTTGCAAATGGCAGGATTTCCTTCTTTTTTAAGGCTTAGTATGTCATTGTGGATATCTCACCACATTTTCTTTATCTGTTCATCTGTCAAGGACTCTTAGGTTGTTTCCATGTCTTGGCTATTGTGAATTGTGCTGCAGTGAACATGGGGGTACACATACCTCTTTGGGATAGTGATTTTGTTTCTTTCAGATATGCTATACCCAGAAGTGGAATTGCTGGATCATATGGGAGTTCTATTTTTTATCTTTCTGAGGAACATCTATATTGTCTTCTACAGTGACTGTACCAGTTGACATTCGTACCAACAGTGTACAAGGGTTCCCTTTTCTCCATATTCTGCCTTGTTATTTATTGTCTTTTTGATAATAGTTATTCTAACAGGTGTGAGATGAGATCTCATTGTGGTTTTGATTTGTATTTCCTTCATGATTAGTGATGTTGAGCATTTTTTCATGTATCTATTGGCCATTTAAATATCCTCTGGAAAAATGTCGATTTAGGTCCTTTGCTTATTTTTAATTGAATTTTTTTTTGCTATTGAGTTATATGAGTTTCTTATATATTTTGTATATTAACACCTTATCATATATGTGGTTTGCAGATATATTCTCCCATTCTGTAGGTTTCCTTTTTATTTTGACCCTTCTTTTTTCCTATGCAGAAGCTTTTTAGTTTGATGTAGTCCCATCTGTTTATTTTGGCTTTTGTTACTTACCCCTTCAGTGTCGTATACATAAAATCATTGCCAAGACCAATGTCAAGGAGCTTTCCCTATGTGTTCTTCTAGGAGTTTTATGGTTACAGGCCTTTCATTTAAGTTTTTTATCCATTTCAAGTTAATTTTTATGAGTGGTTTAAGCTAAGGGTCTAGTTTCATTCTTTTGCATGTGAATATCTAGTTTTTCTAGTACTATATATTGAAGAGCCTGTCTTTTCTCCATTGAGTATTCTTGTCTCCCTTGTCAAATATTAGTTCACTGTATATGCATGGGTTTATTTCTGGGCTTTTGATTCTGTTTCATTGGTCTGTGTGTCTGTTTTTATTCCAGGACCATATTGTTTTGATTACCAAAGGTTTGTAATATAGTTTCAAATCAGGAAGTGTGATGTCTCCAGCTTTGTTCTTCTTTCTTAAGATTGGTTTGGCTGTTTGGGGTCTTTTGTGGTTCCATACAAATTTTAGGATTGCTTCTTCTATTTCCATAAAAAATTCCATTGGAATCTTCATAGGGATTGCATTGAATCTATAGATTACTTTGGGTAGTATGTACATTTTAACAATATTCTTTCAAGCCATGAACACAGGATAGCTTTCCGTTTATTTTTGTCTTCAGTTTTTTTCATGAGTGTCTTATAGTTTTCACATCCTTCATTAGATTTGTTCCTAAGTGTTATTTTTGATGCTATTGTAAATGTGATTTTCTTTATTTCTTTTTCAGAAAATTCATTTTTAATATATACACAACTGATTTTTGTATATTGATTTGTATCCTTATCTTTACTGAATTGTTTATTAGTTGTAACTTATTTTTGGAGTCTCGTATTTTCTTCATATTAAGATCAGATCATCTGCAAGCAGAGACATTTTTACTTGTTTCTTTCTGATTTGGATGCCTTTTCTTTCTTTTTCTTGCCTCATTGCTCTGGCTAGAACTTCCAATGTTATGTTGAATAGAAGTTGTGAGAGTGGGCACCCTTGTCTTGTTCCTGATCTTAGAGGAAAAGCTTTCAATGTTTCACCATTGAGTATGATGTTAACTGTGAGCTTGTCAGATATGGCAGTTACTATTTTGAGGTACATTCTTTGTATACTCAATTTGTTGAGAGAGTTTTTATCATGAGTGGATGTTGTATTTTGTCAAATGTTTTTCTGTGTATATTGAGATGATCATGTAATTTTTATCTTTCATTCTATTCATGTGATGTATCACATTTGTTAATTTGTATATACTGAGCCATCGTTGCATCCCAGAGATGAATCCCACTTAATGATGGTATATGATCCTTTTAATGTGCTGCTGAATTTGGTTTGCTAGTATTTTGCTGAGAATTTTTGCATTTACATTCATCAGTGATATTGGCCTGTAGTTTTCATTTCTGGTAGTGTCCTTTTCTGGCTTTGGTATCAGGTTAATGCTGGTCTTGTAAAATGAGTTTGGGAGTGTTCCCTCAATTCAACTTTTGTAAAGAGTGTGGAGGATTGGGATAACTTCTTCTTTAAATGTTTGGTAGAATTCATCAGTGAATGCATCTGGTCATGGGCTTTTCTTTGTTGTGAAGTTTTTGATTACTCATTGAATCTCCTTAGTCATTACTGGTCTGCTCAGGTTTTCTGTTTCTTCATGATTCAGTCTTGGTAGAGTGTATGTTTTTGGGAATTTATCCATTTTTTTCTAGATTGTCAAAATTGTTGGTGGATAGGTGTTCATAGTAGTCCCTTGTGGTATCAGTTGTAATGTCTCCTCTTTCATTTTTAAATTTTATTTTTGTGTGTTTTTCTCTGTTTTTCTTGGTTAGTCTAGCTAAAGGTTTGCCAATTTTGTTTATCTTTTCAAAGTTCCAACTCTTGTTAATTTTTTTCTGTTGTTTTCGTATTCTCCATTTTATTTATTTCTGTTCTAATCTTTATTCTTTTCTTTTTTTTCTTCTAACTTTGGGCTTAGTTTGTTCTCTTTTTCTAGTTCCTTGAACTAGAACTAAAGTTAGGTTGTTTGTTTGTGATCTTTCTTTTTCTTGATGCAGGCATTTATTACTATAAACTTCCCTCTTAGAACTGCTTTTGATCTATCTGATACATTTTGGTATGTTGTAGTTTTATTTTCATTTTTCTTTATTTTTCCTCTTTTGATTTCTTCTTTGATTCATTGGTGGTTGGGGAGTGTGTTGTTTAATTTCCAGGTATTAGTGAATTTTGTAGATTTTCTGCTGTTGAGTTCTAGTTTCATTCCACTGTGGTTGGAAAATATGCTCAATATAATTTGTATCTTCTTGAATTTTTTGAGACTTGTTTCATGGCCTAATATATGACATTTTCTAAACAGTGTTCCATGTGGGCTTGAGAAAAATGTTTACTCTGCTGCAGTTGGGTGGAATGTTCTTTGTATGTCCCTTATGTCCCTTTGGCCTATAGCATTGTTCAAATCCATTTTTTCCTTACTGATTCTCTGTCGGAATGATCTATCTGTTGTTGACAGCGGGCTATTCAAGTCACCAACTAATATTACATTGCTGTTTATATCTCTTTTAGTTCAATTATTATATATTTAGGTGCTCCAATGGGTGCATAAGTATTTGTTACATCTTCTTGACAGTTTGACCCCTTTATCATTATATAATGACCTTATTTATCTCTTTGTACCATTTGTAATTTAAAGTATATTTTCTGATATAAGTATACGACCCCTGTTATTTTTATTTATTGTTTTTCTTACTGTTTGTTCGAAATATATTTTCCCAGCCTTTCACTCTGTGTGTAGCCTTAAAGCTAAAGTGAGTCTCTTGTGGGCAGCATATCACTGTATCTTATCTTTTTTTAAATCCATTCTGCCATTCTTTGTCTTTTGATTGGAGAATTGAATCCATTTACATTTAAAGTAATTGTTGATAGGTAAGGACTTACTATTGCCATTTTATTGATTGTTTTCTAGCTGTTTTGTAGATACTTTGTTCCTTGCTTCCTCTCTTGCTGTCTTCCTGTGTGGTTTGGGATAATCAGCTCCCTGGTTCTCTCTTCTACCTCTAACCTTAACCTATCAATTTTTGAGTCAGGATTTCTTTTCTTAGTGTCTTGTTAACTCTCCAAAGTCACCAAGCAAATGTTCGTCATATTTTGTCCAGTTTTCGAGCCTGAGGATTGGTCTGAATTAGTTTGCTGAAAAAAAAAGCTGCTGAATTAAATCTTTATGCCACAAAATATTTTTATCAAGTTTCATTTTTATTACTATTAAACCTAAGAGAAATTTAATTTTAGATTTTGTAAATGTCCTATTTGAGCAAGCAATTTTGTATTGAATTTCCTAATTCTTTTTACAGTGAGCATATTGATACAAAACCTACCATATTTTTTAATCACTATAATTCAACAAATTTAAATAAACAATTAGTAAAGAAAGTAATAATTACTTCAACTCTAACAATTTTCATTCATTCTTTTGTTTAGTATGTTGCTCATATAATGACACTGAAGTTAGTAAGCACCTCTGTTACAATAAGAGAAAACAAAAATATTCCGGAAATACTGAAAATTCAGATAATTGGCTTGGGTACCCAAGTATCTCAGCGACCAGGAGCACAAGCACTTAAGTAAGTTTTAAAAAACTTATTTCAATTTTCATCTCTTTGAATGACTTTAGGCCCCCAAAATATAATGTTATTTAGCATTAAAAAAAGCTGGTTAATAGTAGTTTTTATGTAGTTTATTTTTGTGTATATGTGTCAAGGTAGTCGTTTTATATTTTAGTTTGTTTTGTTATGGAGTAATATGAGGAGCTCATCATTAGTTCTACCCTTTCTTCTTTACTTTATAAATATTTATTGGATACTATTTAATTTATAGATTTGATACTATGAAGACTGTAGGAACAATAAGTTTCTTTTTTAAGAAGTTTATGTTGTAGTTGATAAGAGGAGATACTCAAAAAGTTAATAATTTAAGACTGTATAACATATTAGAAAGCTCGTAAGTGAGAAGGTGCTGTAAAATTAAATACTTGAAGTTAATGCTGCCCAAGCTCAGTTGTGGAAGAGAAAAACTTGATCTGGGATAATTGGGGCTTCGGCTAGCTGAACAGAAAGGACTAGGAGAAGCAGGGATGAGGCAGGAGAGTGTTCGGGGTGACGTGAAATAGGGATGTGAGTTCCATGAGTTTACTGTTGCATGCATTCATGCCTTAGTCATCAGAACTTTTGCAGTGTTCTGGAATTGGCTAAAGTTGGTTTTTCATGTGGATGAGGAGAACAAACACCAAACCAAAAAAAGGACAAACAGAAAAACCCTGGGCTATGTAGGTAATTGAATGGTACGCTAAGGAGTTTGGGCTTCAACTCTGGGTAATGAGCATGGTCCTGGATCTCAGTGGAGTGTTTTTTTTTTGTTTGTTTGTTTTGTTTTTGGTTAAGGAAAATTTGTATTTTAAATCATTCCATTACAAAACATCTTATTTATATCATTTCTTTTTTTCTTACTGGATTGTAGGGTTGAAGCAAAATTAGAACATTGGTATATAACAGGTCTGAGACAACAGGATACTATACCATCACTTGTAGCTTCAATTGGTGATACTGCATCATCCTTGCTTAAGATTGAATTTCAAACCAATCCAGAGAATAGTCCTGCTGACCAGACTCTGGTCATTCAGTCTCAGCCTGTGGAGGTCATCTATGATGCTGTAAGTGCAAAGAAAAAGTGAATCTTTATTAAACCCATCTTATACGTCTGACATATGGTCTTCTTATTTTTTCTCTTTCATATTTATTTAATATATACTTAGCAGCTAAGTTTACTACCATAAATTTCTTGTTTTAAAAGCAGTACATGTTTAGCAATTAATTTTGATATTTTTATGTACTACAGATTTTTTTCTACTGTAAAAATCTGTAAGCAATATTTATTTATGCTTACGTCAAATTAAAAAAAAAGCTGATACACTGTTAAAAAAATTCTGTGTTTATTGTGCCAACTACTCCCAGTTATTACACACTTACTTCTACTGCAGTTTATATTTGCTTATTCTTCCTTTTTCTTTAATGTTTAGATCCAATTCAAAGAGCTTTAGAAGTAATTGAAAGAATTTTAAATATTGTTCATGTGAGAAAAAAACATCAGCGTTTAGGTATTATTCAAAATGATGGTTTAAATTCTGTATCTATAGCTTCATCTGTTATTCAGACTCTTACCTCAACTCAAGCTAGCCCGGAGAATGGGCATGGTTCACTCATTGCATCACTTGTAGGTTGGCTCCATCCTGTTGTGATCTCTGACTTATTTTTACTTTACAGTTTATAAATGGATTCATGGTGTTGGTGGAAGGCATTATATAAAAACTTCAGAACTCATTGTGTTCTCAGATTTAAAAACATTTTTAAAATTGTAGTAACATACATGTAATTTACCATCTTAGATATTTTTAAGTGTATAGTTCAGTAGTGTTAAGAACATACACATTGTTGTACGTCCTGTCTCTAGAACTCATCTTGCAAAATGTCTGATTTTTTAAGTTTAAGTTTTGGTTATAAGTAAGGACTCTACAACTTTCTTATTTCCTCTCTAAACTTCAAAGTGCAGGGGAATTCTATTTCAGTATAAAGAAGTGGAGTTGCACTCACCTTCTGTCTTATTGGGTTAAAATTAGAAGTAATATCCATTGCTACCTCAACATGACACCATAGAACATACTTAAGGTTACTCTAACGATAAGCACACATTTGTTGCCTCTCCAGTGAGCTTGTTTGGGCTGATTCTTTTTTCAGATCCTCTCTCACTCTAGAGGGAGATGCAGCAGGGTAGAATATCTTTGGAGGTACCTCTTAGTTCAAAGCCCAGTTGTTTAGAATTAAACTGAAAGTTTAAAATTTATAAAATAGAAAGCGCTGTATATAACTTGCTTGTATTTTGAATTATTTTACAGAAAACCATTAATGCAGTGGTTGAATTTTTTCAATCAAATAAGGGATTAGATCTTGAGCAAATAACATCAGCTACATTGATGAAGCTGGAGGAAATTAAAGAGAGAACAGCAACAGGTAAAGAATTGGCCTGTCTGCATAAGCATCAACCGAATTCTCAAAATTTTGTCTATTCTAACGTAAATACTGTATTTAAAATACTATAGGTTGCTGGGTTTTTGTTTTTTTGTTTTTGTTTTAAATTCAGGCCATATTATACAATAGAGTTGCATTGCACGTACATGGCTTAAGCAAAGTCAAATATATCTACTAGGTTAGATGAGAAAGAAAATAACAAGGGGCACTCATGATTCTGTCTGCGCTTACTTTTAAGAACTTGTAACTCAGAGTGAGCTTGAGATGGAAAACATTCCTCTGTCTCAGTTCTTAAACTGTTCGCCATACTGTGTGATACAGAAGATAAGATATATACTTTTGTACAACATGGCCTCTGAACTGAAGCCACCTTCTTTATCTGGTTGCTTAACTAAAGAAATAACAAATTATTCTATCTCTAGATAAAGTACTAGCTATGTTGGGTTTAGTGTACTGTGCAGTGATATGATTGATTGTTGCTCATTGACCATATGCAATTTCACTTTACATACTGAATTGAAAAAGTAATCTGTAAGAAGAGCTAATGTTCCTCTATAATACCTTTTAAGTGATATTGTTATTCTTGTGTTAATAATGTGAGTACATATTTCAACTTGACCCTGTGATCTTTCATTTTCTTCCTTTAGGACTTACACATATTATTGAAACTCGAAAAGTCCTTGATTTAAAGATAAATCTACAACCTTCTTATCTAATAGTCCCACAGACAGGTTTCCATCACAAAAAGTCAGATCTTCTTATTTTGGATTTTGGTACATTTCAGGTAGGTATATATCATTTCTGTCTGCCCTTTTTCACTCAGCTTGGAGCTAGCTATGTGTAGTTTACTCTTTCCCCTCAAAATTCACTTAAACCTAGACTTATTTCTTAGCATTTTGTCAAGCCTAGCTTAGATTGAGTATTTTATATATATATTTTTGGCTATTAAAAAAACAAAAAAGCCCTAAAATATTTTATAATGGTGGATGATTTGATGTTGTGGACTGGATTACTGCTGTTTTTTCCTAATTGGAGAGAAGCACTTCTAGTTTACAAGCACTCATAGGTTTCCAGAATTTAATTACACAGTGTTATTTGTTAATTTACATATTTTGACAACAGGAAATGAATATATGTTTGTTAAACCACTGTTAGCAACTGAGTAGAATTAGAGAACTCTAAGGTTTGGGGTGTTGAACCTCGTAGAAATCCAAGGTTCTGAGAAAAAGTAAAGATTTCCAAAAATATAGTCCTGAATCGATCTTTGCTTTTTTGAGAAGAGGAAAAAGGAAGTAGAGAGTGGAGATGAATTATAATGGACTAATTATTCTAGTGATGTAGCGGGGAGCAGGAGGAATAAAACCTGCTGCTTCATGAGTTTAGGAGTTTAGGATAGGTAGTAGGGCAGCTGAGCCATAAGTGCTGCTAACTGCTGCGAGTCCGGAAGAATTGCATGTCTAGACAGGTTATTTGAGACAGACGGCTATGTAACTGCTCTCCTAGTTAATGCAGATGTGCGAGCAACATATCACGCAAACATAACAGAGATGTATGCTGCAATTTTACGTTCCTAATAAAATATTGGCAAATATCAGAAAGTTGAGCAAAGTGTGAATTCATTAATGATCGTGCTTTCATTTTGCTTAGGTTTTAAGAAAATGCAACTAAAGTATGTTGATGTATGTTCTTTTCTGTTAAAAAAAATTGAAGTTTTTTTCTCCATTATAGCTTAACAGTAAAGATCAAGGATTACAGAAGACTAATAATTCTTCTTTGGAGGAAATAATGGATAAGGCATATGATAAGTTTGATGTTGAAATAAAAAGTGTGCAACTACTCTTTGCAAGAGCAGGTAATATGTCGGTCAGTTTTTAGGATCTTGAAATTAGGTTGAGTAGCTTTGCGTGCGTGTGCACGTGTATCGACGCTGATGACATTTTGAACGTGTATCCTGTTGGTCACTTAAGAAAATCAAACGAGCCCATCACTGCAAATCCTTGTCACAGTTACACATAGAGATTAAAAATTTGTTTATTCATATTAGGGTACATAGCACCATTTTAATCTAAGTCCAGTGATTGCCTAATTTTTTGTAATGTGATTGTGAAACTGCCCAGAACACAAAATAGAAGTTGCAATTGGATTCAATTCCTCTGTCCCAGTGTTGCTTTCCTTTGCTACCTTTAATTTTAAATGTTTTGCTATATTAGCCTTGTCTTTATTTCAGTAGGTATTACATCTTCTACTTTTGTAGATATCTGAGAAGTATGGATATAGTCCTAAAATCTTAAAGGTAGTTAATTTAATTATTTTCCAAAAGCTTTCGTGTTTTCTACTGCTTAAGTAAACATTGCTCGCTCTTTATACTTCTTTAGTTTTTAAAAGCAGTATTTGATAAGTATTCTTGAGTATATCACTTTGTAGTGAGTCATTGGAGGAAAAGACATAATCTCTGTGTATAGAGTGTATGCTCTAGCAGGAGTGATGAGATTTATTAAAATGTAAATATATAATGCTCTACTTAGATTGCATATATGGAACCTATTAATTCCTTAAAGGGAAGTACCTACACAGACCATTAAGATTGGCTTTTCTTTTGTATGCACTTAATAATAATTGCTTGAATTATAAGTGATAAAAGATGTTTAGTCATTTCCGTAAGTTAAATCTGTGTGGTTCTGTTAGTCATTGAAAAGTCTGTTTTGGGACCTTCTTATTTGAAGGAAAGTAATTATTAACACGTTTTTTGTCATAAAATCTTGGTTTATAAAATTCATTTTTGCTTTCGAATTGTATGCTGAACTAATTGTGTGCACTTAGGAACCTGAGAAACCTCTTTTATCTATGTTATATTTTTCCCTTTTTTTTTAATTGGGGAATATTGGGGAACAGTGTACTTTTCCAGGACCCATGAGCTCCAAGTCAAGTCCTTGTTGTTCAATCTACTTGTGGAAGGCACAGCTTAGCTCCAAGTCCAGTCGTGGTTTTCAATCTTAGTTGAAGGGGACGCAGCCCACCATCCCATGCTGGAATTGAACCAGCAACCTTATTTTTAAGAGCTCACACTCTAATCAACTGAGCCATCCCGCCGCCCACCAGCAGCTCAGAGGCAGCTTGTTGTCTTCAATCTAGTTGTGGAGGATGCAGCTCACTGGCTCATGTGGGAATCGAACCGGCAACACTATTGTTAAAGAGCTTGGGCTCTAAACAACTGAGCCATCCGGTTGCCTCTCCCCACCGCCCCCTTTTTTTTTTGACTGCAACAACCCACCCTGATCTCTAATTCTGTAATCAAGGCAATAAATTCCTGAGTTTTTTCCTGTTTTCTTTAAAATGCAAGATGTTATATAAACATTCTCCAAATAAGTATTTTGAACTACTTTTATATCACAGCCTTTGAATCCTATCAGAATGTATTTAAAAAAAAAAATAGGTTAACTTATATGCTGAAAGAAGTAAAAGGTGGCATTCATTGAATATGTTTCACTATTTTCTAATAAATTAGAATAGTTTTCCACAGAATATCTGGTGATTTAAAAATATTTAATAAATAAAAACTAGTCATTTAATTTTAAAATTTTTTTTTAAAGAGGAAAACTGGAAAACATGTCGATTCCAGCATCCATCAACTATGCATATTTTGCAACCCATGGATATTCATGTTGAGTTGGCCAAGGCAATGGTAGAAAAAGACATTAGAATGGCCAGGTAATGTATGAATTTTTTTTATTTTATAAAATAAGCAAGGTGAAATGTATCTGTATCAGTTACTGGATTTTAAGAAAGCAAAGCTAGATTTCTGAAGGACCGAAAAAATAATGATTATTTTATAGCAGAACTGTATTTTTAAGAAAATATTTATTTGAATTATATATCACCTCTCCTATTTCAGAAGGTTTTGGACGTTTACATTCTGTAAAAATTGGTTATCCCTGTTTTTGAATGGATCAAATCCAAGGTTTAATATTGATTAATTAAAACATATAAAAAGAGTAGAGGTTGTTTTGATTATGAAACCATAAAAATCTTGAAAATAATCAATCTAAGGGAAAGAAAAGTAGAAACTGAATTTTGAAGTTAAGTAGATAATGATGAAATATTTATGCTGCTTTCTTAAAAACAGCCTTGTTGAAGGATTATTGGCATTCAGTAAGGTACATCTATTTAAAATGTACAAATTGATAAGTTTTGACTTATTTATATATCTGTGAAACCATCACCACAGTCAAGATAATGAACACATCCATCATCCCCCAACATCCTGCCATTTTATTCCCTCCTCCCTATTCCTACCTGCTAACTCCTCTCCCCTCAATCCCTGGACAACATTGATCTGCTTTCTGACACTAGAGATTTGTTAAAAATTTCCAGAATTTTATATTAGTAGAATCATACATTTTCAGTTCTTTTGTTTGGCTTCTTTCATTTAGCATAATTCTTTTGAAATTTACTCATGTTGTATGTATTAGTACTTCACTGATAATCTTTAGCAGATGGATGTTAAACCAGTCTTGCATTAGTGGATAAACCTCATTTGGTAGTGACATATTATTCTTTTAAAATATTGTTGGATTTGGATGTGGTTTGGTAAATTTTGTTATGAAATTTTATGTGTTACTAGAGAGAGTGGTCTCTGCTTTTATTTACTTGTTTTGGTAATCATAGTATTGGTATTACTGGCTTCATGGAATGAATTTTCTGGAAGAGTTGTGTAGAATTGATATTATTTCTTCCAGTGAAGCCATCTGGACCTAGAGGTTTTTTTCTGGAAGGGTTTTTTAACCTAAAACTTCAATTTATTTAATAGATATAGGGTTATGCAGATCATCTTTTTTTTCTTTTTTTTTTGAGTGATCTCTGGTAGTTTGTCCTTCAAGGAAGAAATTTGTCCATCTTATCTTAGTTGATGAGTTTACTGTCATAAAATTGTTTATAGTTTTGCATTACTTTTTAATACATGTAGATTCTGTAGTGATGCTCTCTCACTCCTAACATTAGTAATTGTGCCTTTTCTATCTTTTTCCTCCTTAGTCTAGCTAGACGTTTATCAATTTTGTTGATCATCTTCTGAAGGAATCATCTTTTGGTTTCAGTTATCTTCTCTATTCTTTTTTTTTTTTTTAAAGATTTTATTGGGGAAGGGGAACAGGACTATATTGGGGAACAGTGTATACTTCCAGGATTTTTCCCAAGTCAAGTTGTTGTCCTTTCAATCGTAGTTGTGGAGAGTGCAGCTCAGCATCAGGTCCAGTTGCTGTTGTTGTAGGGGCAACCTTGTGGTTGAGAGGATGCGCTCCAACCAACTGAGCCATCCAGGAGCTCAGCGGCAGCTCAGCTCAAGGTGCTGTGTTCAATCTTAGTTGCAGGGGCGGAGCCCACCATCCCTTGTGGGAGTCGAGGAGTTGAACAGGCAACCTTGTAGTTGACCACCCACTAGCTCATGTGAGAATCGAACTGGCAGCCTTCGGCATTAGAAGCACGGAGCTCCAACTATCTGAGCCACTGGGCCGGCTCCTCTATTCTGTTTATTATTTCATTGATTACCACTCTCGTGTTTTTTAACTGTCTTAACTGCCTTTTTTTTTTTTCTTACTTTGGGTTTCATTTGCTATACTTTTTTAGTTTCTTAAGGTAGAAACTGAGACCTAGAAACTGAGACCATTAACTTGAGACCTTTCTGGTTTTCTAATATTGGCATTTAGTGCTGTAAATTTTCCTTGAAATACTGCTTTACTGTACCCCACACCTTTTGAAACTCTTCAGTCAGTAAGCTGGAGTGTTTTTAGGAGTTTCCTCATTTGTTTCCCATATTTCAACTGTCCTTCATTGACTGATGTCCAGTGTCTTTGAAATCATTGTTTGATATATTTTGTCCATTTTTTTAGTTATTTAGGTGGGAGGGTTAATCCAGTCCCTCTATGTGTAATGCTTTAAATTTTATGTTAATACTTCAGAAATAATAAAGAAGCATCTTATATTTTTATGGTGCTTTTCAACTTACAGAGTACTTTTGCAGAAAGTTCAATCTTTTGAGGTAGGAACAGTCCGCTGGCCTCTTTTGAACATTAGTGGTTTGTGCGTTACACAGAAAAATCATTCTTCATTTATCGGTTGGGCATCTGTCAGCTTGAGCTGTTTGCACTTAGTTAGGAAATCAAAGATAAACAACAACCTTAAAGAGCTTTATGAGCAGCAAACAGCTGCCACAAAGCTATTGAGACCAACAAACCTAGGCAGTTAGGTTGAGTAGAGAAGCAGAATAGACACAGCTGCCAAAAAGTAAGCGACTGATGAAAGCAGAACAGTGATTCAGCAGTGAGTAAAACAGATGTCTTCATGGAGTTTATATTTTAATCAGAGGAGACATAAAATAAACAGGTGTACATATGATATGTCAAGTGCTGACAAGTGCTATGAAAGGAAATAAAGCAAAGTGGGAGGATAGAGAGTGTTGGGGAAGATACTCTGATATTTATAATGAGAAATCTTTGATACCAGGAAGGTTAAAGTATGTACAGTGTGTTTGGTTTTAAAATGTAGACAATTGTGTTTGAAAATATTTGCATAAAATTAGTTAACTTAAGAAGGGTTGGCTGCTTAGGAAGGATGTGTTTAAATTGTCTGGAAACTTGGCTTACATAGAACTTCCCATTTCCTGACAGACTAAACGAGGCATTCATGTCATTAGGTTAAAACATGTCCAAAGTACCTTCGACCTCACAATGTAGTCTCTTCTCCAGTTACTCTCCTTTAGCCCCCCCGCCCCCCCATAATATAAAGAAGCTGGACCATAAAACCTTACCTTTGAATTGCATTTTTAGATTTAAGGTATCAGGAGGGCTTCCTTTGATGCATGTGAGAATTTCTGATCAGAAGATGAAAGAGATGCTATGTTTGATTGGCAGTATACCCTTGCCACAGAAATCATCTGTACCGTCTCCTGAGAGACAGGTAAGTGGATATAATAAAAACGCTAAATCTCTTTACATTTGTATTTATGGTGAGTTCTTTTTTACTTTTCTGTGAGCTATTTAATTTTTCAATATTTTTTAGGGCCAGTTTCATTTATTTGATACCGTGTTTCCCCAAAAATAAGACCTAGCTGGACAATCAGCTCTAATGTGTCTTTTGGAGCAAAATTAATAGAAGACCCGGTCTTATTTCACTATAATATAAGACTGGGTCTTTATAATATGATATGATATGATGTGATATGATATGATATGATATGACATAATATAAACAATATAATACTGGTTCTTATATTAATTTTTGCTGCAAAAGATGCATTAGAGCTGATTATACAGTTAGGTCTTATTTTGGGGGAAACATGGTATACTTTTGGGGTTTAATGTTGATTCTATACAAAACTGCATATGGCATTGAGCAAATAAAGATTGTAGCATATTTTCACTACTATTTCAGAGTGGTGGCAGAATATCAGTTTTAGGGAGTAAAGGCAACAAGAATAGTAAATGAAAGGAAACTGTCTTTCAAAATTATGAACTGTGTTTTAAATAAAACCAGATATAGAAATCTTTAAAATGTTGCAAAATAAAATGATTACTGTAAAATTTACTTAAATGCATGTTAGACTTAAGAGTTCTAGATCACTAAATTGGAATTGATTTTCACAACCTAAAATAAATGTTAGATTTTGACTTAACTTTGAAATGAGATTTGAGAGAGCCAACTAATGCTTATACCAGGAACCTGTAATAAAGATACACAGTTAATATTGTAATAGATAGCAACTAAATGACACAAAATGATAAATAGGTTTATCTACTAGAGTTGTACATAGTTCTGCCCTTATAACTGCAGGTGGTAGTCTTAATAATTAGTAAACTCCAACCAACCATTATTTAGTTGATTGCATAATGTACTTTGATAGAAGAGTTTGTATTGTATATGTGTGTTTTCCATCTCTCTCTATCCTCTATTACCCTTTCAAATTTGTCTCATGTACATTTAATTCTGCTTGATTAGTATGTTAAGAAAAATTTTTGTATTATTTGCTAGGTATCCTCAATTCCTGTTATTTCAGACAGGACAAAAGACCTATTTGGGCCATCACTGTTGCTAGATACAGTGGAATCAGGTAAGGAAAGTAACATGTTCTTTGTTAAACCAAACCTATATATTAGTATGTAGAGATAAAATTTTCAGATTATAAACAAATTTTGGAAGTGTTACTGCAATTTACTGGTTTCAGTTCTAGTTGTGCTACTAACCAACAGTGTGACTGTGAACCACTTTTTTTCTTTCTTAAGCGCAAGTTTCTTCATTTGATCATTTGATTGAAAGGAATTTTTGTGAATGACAGTGCTTAAGATTTTAAATAAGCTACACTTTTCTCCCCTATCGTTACCCGATCCTTTTCGTTAGCTCTGGCCAACTGAACTCGTTTAACTTGGACCTAGGATATAAGCTTCATAAGGGCAAGGATCATGTCTGTTCCTTGTCACTCTGGTGTCCTTAGTGGCTGGTACAGACTGATACAAAATAGATAATACCCACTAAATGTTTTATTGAATGAATTAACTAAAGTGAAAAACAGAACTATTGGAGAAAAAAAATAAGGCAGTTTGATTTTATTTATGCTTATCACTTGTCAGGTTGAGTCACATGGACTTAGAAAAACATTGAAACTATTCTGATTCTGAATATGAAGATTATGTCTAATAAGTGAATTTTACTTTTGAGAGATTTAAATTTGAGTGTTTTATGCAGCTTTCAATGGATATTCTCTCAAGTCAAATGAATATCTTCTCCCTTTAGATTCTGATGATGAGTATTTTGATGCTGAAAGTGGAGACGTAGAGACTGGTAAAAGTACGAAAGGATCAGAACACAAAAAAGTTGCAGAGGCCCCAAATGAGGAGCTCATTAATCTTCTCCTAAAGTTCGAAGTTAAAGAGGTATGCATATTTATTTTGTGTATAAACAAATATATTCGTGTTATCACTATCTTTGTAAACTATCTCATGCTAGACCCAAATATTAAGTGTATTTAAAACGTGGTACTCTATTTTCCTTGGTCCCCCCCAACCCCCACATACAGTTCCAAGTACATGAAATGTTATTTTGTAAAAGCTGATATAAAAGTGATCTATAGTATATTTAATTTATTCTGGAAAAGTTCAAGACTCTTAATTAGGATTTTCTGTTCTTTAGAAAATTTCTGTGACATGATTATTTTAATTATTATCATTTTTTTACTTTTAAGGTACACGATACCATTCATTGTCATGTTTATAATTTGAAAAATGTAAACAACCTAAATTTCCATGATGTTTTTATAGTCATTAAAAGTCATATAATAAAAGGAAACTTTGGCATGGAAAGGTGTTCATAATATATCTCTCTTGAAAAAACGATTTCATTTGGAAATTACATAAACACTTTTTTCTTTCATAAATGACAGACAGTGTTCATGTCTGTGGTGGGATTACATATTTTAATTTTTACCTGATTGTTTTCCCACATATTCTAAATTTTTTATAATGAATATGCATTGCTTTGATAATAAAACGCAAAATATTTAAAAAGATGTTTATTGATTGCTTTATAACCCAGCATATCCTAAAATGTGTCAGAAATACCAGATTTTAATTGTATATACAAATTTAAGTATTATTGGTATTTATATAAGAAAGATATACTCTCTACCTTTAGCCTTCTTTGATTTCTCTCTCACACTCCCATCCAGAATATTAGAAAATCCCTCGACTCTAACTTCAAAATACATTCAAATGATTGCTCTTTTCCTTCTGCTGCGACTGCACTGTCCCAGTCATCGTCACCTCTTTTCTTCCTTAATTTATTTTAAAAATTTTTATTTTTTTCAATTACAGTTCATGTCCAATATTATTATTATATTAGTTTTAGGTGTACAGCATAGTGATTAGACATTTATATAACTTATGAAGTGATTCCTCCTGATAAGTCTAGTACCCCTCTGACATCATACATTGTTATTGCATTATTATTGATTATATTCTCTATGCTGTACTTTCCATCTCCGTTCCTATTTTTTAACTACCAATTTGTACTTCTTAATCCCTTCACTTTTTCATCCAGCCTCCCAATCCCCTTCACATCTGGCAACTGTCAGTTTGTTCTCTTTCCAACCATCATCTCTTGCTTGGACTATTTTAGTAGCCTCTTAACTGTCTTTCTGTGTCCACCACTTTTCCATGTAGTAGCCAGAGTGATCCTTTTAAAGTAAAAGTCAGATCATGTCATCGCTCAGCTCACAACCCTCCACTGGCTTCCCATCTAGTTCAGAGCAAAGGGCTAAGTTTTTCCCATGGCCTACAAGGCCTTACATGGCTTACAAATCACACCATGTGACTTCTTTGGCTTTATCTTCAATTCTTTTCTGCCTTGTTCACTCTACTAGCCATATTTCATTCATTCCGTCAGTAAGTGTTTATCAAATGCCATCATGTTCCAGGCATTGTTTTAGATACTGGAGCTACAGCACTGAGCAAAGTCCTTGCCTCATAGAACTTACATTTGCCTTTTGTTCTAATACATACCAAAGCACATTCTTTGTGCTTGCTGTTTCCTTTCCCTGAAATACTCACTTCCTGTATGACTTGATTCTTTACTTCCTTTAGAAATTTGCTCAAATGCCATCTTATTGAAAAGGCCTGACCAACCAACACAAGATAGCCACCTTCATTTTCCGCCACTCTCCCTAGAAGTAAGCTTCTTGAAGACAAGGATCTTGTCTGTCCCGGTCACTTTGATGTCCGTAGTGGCTAGCTCAACCTCATACGTCGTAGATGATGCCCAATAAATTTTTTATTGGATATTGAATGAATGAACTAAAGTGATAATCAGAACCCTTTAAGAAAAAAGTAGTAATACTATTTGAAATATTTTTCCCAATTTGATTTTTTTCCATTCTGGTTTTAAATGTTTCCATCATGAAATTTATCGATTTTTTTTATACCCTAGTTTTAGTGTATGTTTAGAAAATTAATCTCCATTGCAAAAATATTTACCTATGATTTTGTTACTTTATGATTTCAATACTTTCATTTAAATCATTGGTATGTCTGAAATTTATTTTTGTATATCAGTTCTGTATTGAGTATTTTACTGTACTATCATTTCTGTTTTTCAGTTGACATTCCTCCTGGTTTTGCTTAAGTATATAATTTTATCACTGCTAATAATATTAATTTTGCTTTCTTTCAGCATTTATTAGTATATTATTCCAGTTATTATTGCTGCCTCATAGGTTACCCCAAAACGTAGTAGCTCAAACCACCATTTTATTTTGCTCACAGTTTTGTGGGTTAGGAATTCTGGAAGGGGCCAACTTAGTAATTTTTGTGTATAGTCTTCCATTTGCTTATAGTCAGATTTGACTGATACTGTAATGACCTGAAGTTTCAGAGGGGCTCAGAGGTGGCTCATTCTTTTTTTTTTTTCTTTCAGATTTTTATTGGGGAAAGGGAACAGGACTTTATTGGGGAACAGTGTGTACTTCCAGACTTTTTTCCAAGTCAAGTTGTTGTCCTTTCAGTCTTAGTTGTGGAGGGCGCAGCTCAGCTCCAGGTCCAGTTGCCATTGCTAGTTGCAGGGAGCACAGCCCACCATCCCTTGCGGGAGTCGAACCGGCAACCTTGCGCTCCAACCAACTGAGCCAGTTGGGAGGCAGCTCAGCTCAAGATGCTGTATTCAATCTTAGTTGCAGGGGCCAGAGCCCACCATCCCTTGTGGGACTCCAGGAGTTGAACTGGCAGCCGTGTGGTTGAGAGCCCACTGGCCCATGTGGGAATCGAACCAGCAGCCTTTGCAGTTAGGAGCATGGAGCTCCAACAGCCTGAGCCACCGGGCCTGCCCCAGAGGTGGCTCATTCTTGAGGCTGGCAGTTGATTCTGGCTGTTGGCTAGGAGCTCAGCTGGGACTGTTGACTGAAATACCTACTCATTGCCTCCCGAGCATGGCAGTCTCAGGGTAGTTGAACTTTTTTACATGGCAACTAGCTCCCCTCAGAGGGAGCATTTCCAGGTGAAAGTTTCATGGCCTTTTTTGACATTGGAAATTATTATAGTATCACTTCCTTTGTACTCTGTTGATTGAAGCAATAACAAGCCTGCTCACATTTAAAGGGGACAAGGACCCCCATCTCTTGACAGGTGATCAAAAAAATTGCATGTTTTAAAAATTGCCACATATGTTTTATTTTTCATCTGCTAAATATGCTATCATTTCCAGAGTAAATTTGGATAGTAGTGTAATAATGAATATTCTTGTCCTACTTTTTACTTTAATGGAATGTGTTTTATATCACCACATGTGATTTTTGTTTTGAGATACAGGTTTAAGAAAATCATATTAAGGAAGAACCCATAAATTAAATCAGTAATGGATATAAAACTTCATCATAATTTTTATACAGATATAGTTATATTCTCAATAATAGAATATAAGATGATTTACAATCATAGTAAATAACTTTATGGTAGTAGATGAGTGTGAGCAGAATTTCTACTGTTCTCATGATTATACGTATGAAGAAGGATTTAAAAAATTTTTTTAATTTTAAGTATGATTCAGACTAACTATCAACCTTTCTTTGGCTGTCTTGATTCTTTTAGGTGATTTTGGAATTTACCAAACAACAGAAAGAAGAAGATACAATTCTAGTATTTAATGTTACTCAATTAGGAACAGAGGCTATAGTGAGAACATTTGATTTAACTGCAGTATCTTATCTAAAGAAAATCAGCTTGGATTACCATGAAATTCAAGGTAATAGCCATAAAAATAGAAACAATAGCCAATAATAAATATAATACCACTTGAATATCTGAAATACTTTCATTTATGTAGTACTTACAATAAATAATAGCTAGCACTGTTCTAAGCACTTTTCAAATAATAACCCATTTAAATCCTTAAAACACTGCTATGAGAAAGGCAGTGTTATTATCTCCAGTTTACAAATGAGTTAGCTAAGGGAAAAACTGTTTATGTAATTTATCCAAGGTCATACTGCTAGTTAGTGGCTGAACCCTGGAAGTCTTCTCACAGGGTCTGCTATGGTATACTACCTCAGAAGAGTCCATATAAAAACCCTTTATATAGGTAATATTATTCTCATTTTGCAAACAGAGAAAGGTTAAATAAAGAGATTCAGAGGCTTACTCAAGTTCATGCATCTTACAAATTGGCAAAACCTAGAATTTATTTCTGGGCTATAATATTGAAGTCCTTGTTCTTTCTACTGAATAGTGTTCATATATCAGAGGCAGCACAAGGTTATAAAAATAAAAATGGTGGGACGTAAAATTCATTCTTCAGAAGTGCTTGTAGTTTATTTTACTGTACATCTTGTGTGTTCATGAGATATATAAAGAATGGGTGAATCTACAGTAATTAAAATTACCTAATATTTGCCCAATATTTTAGTCAAATATAAAGACGTATTTTTAAAAAAATTTTTAAATAGTTGAAACTAAAATATATCTTAGTTTAGAAGAAAAATGTTTTATGTGTTAGTAAGTTTCTATTAAGTACATCTTAAAATGGAGTTTATATTACTGTCTTAAGGGAAAAAATACAGATAATAAATTTGCTAGGGTATTTTTTCCTTTAGGGAACGTTATTTCAAGGGAAAATTCTGAGCTGTCGCAGAAACAGTAGGTGTAGGACTACAAAGAATAAAAGATGGATTAAATGGTGCCTAAATTACTTCTCCATCCATAGCTTCTTGAGGCAGTTCTTTGGTACATCTACATAAGGATATAGAAGACATCTGGTAGTACCTGTTGTTTTTAAATTAAAAGAAATTTAACAATTCTCTTAAAAAAAATTTTTTTTCCTCTTCTATGTAAGCCTTCTCTTAGTCTAAACAAAGAAAAATTATTTACATTTTTTAAATATGAAATATATGTTCATAGAGTTTTAGAGCTCCCAGGACATTACGTATTTTTCTAGTCCTCCTTGTTAAAAAGCTGAGAAAACTAAAGTTACGTATTGTTCATACTTCTTGATTCTTACACCTGTGATCTTTCTATTGCCTTGCAAATGTATGGATGGCCTTAAAATATCTAGAGAAATTTTGATTATATGTTAACACAGATGTAAAATCAAACAAAATATATAAATACGCATGTTTTTAAGTAAGTTGGATGACAGAAGTAGGATAAGGATTTGGATTGGTTTATTTCTTCACCAGTGATGATCTTATCATCTAACAACCGTGAAAATATGTACAGATAGACTTTTAAAGCTTAATTAACAAAATTTTTTAGTAAGAAAAATACATTTAGAAAATTCTAAACTTAAAAAAAAGCAATTTATTTGAAACACTTTTTTCCTTTTTCTTTAATCTAGGATCCAAAAAGAAGCCCCTTCACTTGATTAGCTCTTCTGACAAACCTGGATTAGATCTTTTGAAAGTGGAGTATATTAAGGTAAGGGCGTAGAATGTTTATTATATTTATTATATACTCCAAACTGTCCTCTGAAAGGAAAATGTTGACAGTAGATCACTAAAGGCTCTGTGTAGTAGGTTTTAATCACAGGGCTATCTATTGTTTCTCTTTCCATTCATACACCTTCTTTTTCACTTAATATGGGGCTATACTAGGAATTTTAAAGCCACCAAAACTTCTTGTCCCCAAAGATGGAAGCCAGGGATGAAGTGGGTCCTACTCCTAACTTCTGGGGCATATTTACCTACCTACATTCATTGTATGTGTAGGTGACATTTGGCTGAGTATCCTACATCAAAAGGGATAAATTGGATTGGGTTCAGTAGAGAACTGTCAGGATTGAGAAGGGCCTCAAAAATATACGAGGAATGCTGAAAGAACTGATGGTGTTTAGCTTCATTTAAGATTAGTTGATTTGTTTAATCACTCAACAACTATTTATTGAATGTCTATGTGTCAGGTTTTTTTAGGTACTTAGGATACAGAGATGAAATTTTTCCCTGTTCTCAAGGAAGTTATAGACTAGTAGGGAGATAGACAGGAAAATAACAATTAAAAATATAATGTGATTGATTCTCTAATAAAGAAGAACACAGAGTATTATAGGAGCAGGGAGGCAGGGAAACTGGTCTAGCTAGAAGGCTTCTCAGATAAGGTAAAACTTTGAATTTATATGTATATGTATATTTTGATCAGTGAGTAATTATGATGGGAGATAGATTTTTTGATTGTATAAAGACCTCATTAAATCAAAAGTTTTCTAAAGATTGAATTTATAAGAAAATGAGGTTTCTTTCACTGGAGATACCATAAAATAGACTGGCCAAAGACTTTATAGAGGGATTCAAGCATAAATCCCTTTATAGAGGGATTCAAAGTCATAAATGGCCTAGATGACCTTTAAACCTTCCAGCCTTCAGAGTTTATCTGATCCCTAGCTACATTTTCCAGAAGTGAATGTTGCCAGGCTATCATAGTTTTTTCTTTTTTTGAGGAGGAGGACAAATTTGCACTATTATAATAAATAAAGTATTTGGATATAACTTTAAAATGATGACAATAGTATTAAGTGTATATAAAAATACAATTGTAACAATATAAATAAATTAACTAGAGATCATAAATAAGTGATTTATTTTCTTTGGTCTTAATTCCTTCTTTAGAACTTTTGTGTGTTTTTTTTTTTTTTTTTTTTTAAGGCTGATAAGAACGGGCCTAGTTTTCAAACTACTTTTGAAAAAACTGAACAAACAGTTAAGGTAAGAAATTCTACTAACAGAATATACGAGTGTCCTATTTGAAAATAACCTACTTTAGAAGTCTCCAGTGTCTGTTAAGGGATGTTGACTGGGTAATTTGATGAAATAATCAAGAACCAATAAAAGTTATAAACTCATAGATGCCTACCATGCTCTGTGCTCAGGATTCAGCGCAGTAAAGCTTTTGATTTATTGTATCACATCCTAATTATTTATAAAGAAGGGAATGCTATAGATGAGGGAACTTTGATTTACAAAGAACAGAGTTCTAAACATACCAAACTGGATACTATTGTTTAATTCAGGGCAGAGGAAGTATGAAATACAGAGATGTTGAGTACTTTTGGAGTCACACTAAGGTAGTTCTGTCGAGGAAGAAGAGGCAAAATATAGTTGTGGGTTATATTAAAATGAACAAGAGAGAAATGAGTTTTAGATTACACTTTTGAGAGACACAAGAATCTCTTGAAGATTGTGAAACTTCCTTTTTATATCCACTTAAGTGTTTTGAAGCAATGAAACGAATTTCTGTTGTATAAACAAGGATTTAAAAAAAAATTAATTTGCTGTTAGAAAGCCATATATTCTTGAAAGTAATTTGTGTTGCTGTCTTAGCTTTCTAGAATCATTGTTTTCAAAATGTAATGCTTTTTTTCTATAAATTCTATATTATTTGTTTCTTTTTAAATGATAGGATAATTATTATGGTTTTAGAAGATCATTTAGTGACTGAGAATCTACTCTTTGGATTTTTTTGTATTGAAATCTCGTGAATGTCACATTTGAAATCATTTCTTGACATAGTAATAACACAGTGATTCTGGAGTTTCATAATCTAACTTATATGTTTTATATAATCATAAAGAGTCAAATTGCAGATCCAAAAACCATATATATGTTGAATATTGGGATAGCCTTGACAAGCAGATTATAAGCTCCATGATAATTATGCTTGGGAAATGGAGTAAATTAGGTTACTAAGGTACTCAAATGAACTCCTGAAGTGTGTAAGTGTAATTTACTCTTCATATATCTCTATTTAAGGAGTGTGGGTTGTGAATCTTCCTCTCTTAGTTCTTTCCTTCAAGCAGTAGAAGGCGGTGATGCAAGCCTAGCTAAGAGCTTTTTGGGTCTGTGTGGAGACTATTGGTATAATTGGCCTGGGAAACTAATTTTCTTTTAAAAACATTTCTAGGTGGCTTTTTCATCTTTAAATCTGTTGCTGCAAACACAAGCTCTTCTCTCTTCTATTAATTACCTGACAAGCATTATTCCATCAGCTGGCCAAAAGATGGGTGATATCAAGGAAATAAACATTTCTACTGAAAAGCAACAAAAAAATGCAGTTCTGCAGAAAGGTTTGAAAAACAGGGTTTTTTTTTTTGTTGTTTTTTTTCGTTTGTTTGTTTTTTGTTGTTAGTAAGGGCTTTTAGAATTCTAGAGCTAAGTGGGCAATCTTAGATAGCCTCTATCTAGTTCAGTTATTTATATGCCATTTTCCTCATTTCTGTCCTTTTCTTCAAACCAAATTATAAACGGGTGCCTGGTATATAAGGCAAATGTAATTATTACTTTTGTTTTTAAAATATCTGTTTTTGTTCTTATTTTGGTGGTGGTGGGGGATGCCTTTAGGTGAGTAATATGGGAAAAACACCTATGCTTACACCTCTGCCTCCCCTCGTAGTGGCTCCTGAAGGGGCTCCATGGAGGGTTAGCCTTCCCTTCCATTCTACAAATAAGGAAATCAAGATCCAGAGGCAGGAGGGCAGCAGTGCAGAGATCGCATCTAATTAGTCAAGAACCCACAGTTTGGATCAGAGATAACTCAGTTCAAATTCTGAGTGCTACTTAAACTATGTTGACCATAGGTTAACTTCTCTGAGTTTCAATGTTCTTAATCTCATTTAAGTTTTTTTCTTGCTTTTAAATTATAAAAGTAACTCATTTCTCTATTAAAAATGCAAACTCTACAGAATATATAAAGCAAAAAAAAGTATTTGAAATCGTTAAGAACTTGAGAATTTTATAATTTTTTTTTGAACAACTTAATATAGGGATGAAACCTTAATAGAGTTTAGTTACTAGGATTTCACTGTGATAGAATGTTTTGTTTTATTTGTAGTGATTGTATCTTCTAAAGATAGTGAAATTATTGACTTCAGGCTGTTTGCCAAATTGAATGCTTTCTGTGTCAATGTTTGTGAAGAGAAGAACAATATTGCTGAAATCAAGATTCAAGGTAAAAGTTCTTACAGTATTAAAAATTGATTAAAAGATAAGTTTTTTTAAAAAAATGCTAACGAATATACAAATGGAGGATTCTGAATTGTGAAAACTGGATGATTTTGTTTTGCAACATAAATGGACCGCACGCTTTCCTAACTCTTTGGGATGTAGATGTTGGTCAGACTCTGACCATCAAATTGAACTACACACAGTGGTGTTTTACACCTTTCTAAGAGTTGTCTTGGAGGTGAAAAGAATTACTTAGGTCAATGTAGGGATGCTATCGATGAGCTACGTGTCATTTTAGAATTCAGATAAAGGTCTGTGAATATGCTTTTTTTTGGTACAAATGAAAAGCAGCCTTATGATGAAGACCAGAACTTGTAAGCCCATTAATGTTCTTTTAGGCAAAAGTTGCTATAACTAATCTAGCTTTTTCTGACTTTCTTTACCAGCTCATTGTGATTTGGTTAAGGTAAAGAATATGTTTAATGAAATTCTTGAAGAACTTAAAAATCAGAAAACTAGGGTTTCTTTCCAAACTGGCAGTGCATCTACTAGTCTGAATTTAATTCATGAAACTTTTATAGCTTCCGTGTAAATAACTGGATATAAGGTGTAAAGGATTTACTAAAATCCCAAGATAACCTATTTGCACTAGGTGAAGTTTTTTTAGAAGGTTGAAAAATTCAGATAATTATTTTTTAATGAGTTTACAGACTCCGTTGTTTATAAACTAAAAATATGTAATGCCACAACTTATTTATCAATTGGGAGTTCAAACATTGCTGAACTTCTAAAAATATCACCCCCAAAATAAAATTATTCAATGGAAAGAAACATCTTAAGGTCTTACTTTGTTAGACCTATAGAAATTATAATAATAATTTATTTTTTTATTTTTTAAGGACTCGATTCCTCGCTTTCTCTTCAGTCAAGAAAACAGTCTCTATTTGCCAGACTGGAAAATATTATTGTCACAGATGTTGATCCTAAGACAGTTCATAAAAAAGTAGGTGATAGTAAATAGTTAATATTTTTTGATGACTGAATATGAGATATTTTAAAAAATATTAGTGAAATATATTTTGATAGAATAATGTTTGTTTTTATAATGATTATAAGTATAAACGCTTTTAGGATGGGATTTATTATTCTCTTGGATGGAATACATTCAAATCTGTGTTTTTCAGGTGGTGTCAATAGTGGGAAATGAAGTTTTCCGTTTTAACATGGATTTGTATCCAGATGCTACTGAGGGGGATTTCTATACTGACATGTCCAAGGTGGATGGTGTGATGTCATTGAATGTTGGCTGTATCCAGATTGTCTATCTTCATAAATTCCTCATGTCACTTCTGGTAAAAACACTATTTATATATTTATTATACAACTTAGAAGTACTTAAGTAAATCTGATAATTATGACTGCAAATCTTACAAACTGGATTTTAGAATATATGTTGTTTTTATTATAGATGGTATTTATGTATTAATGTAGAAATTAAAACCTCTTTTTAACAGTTGAAATCTGAATCTTTTAATGATTTTTTTTCTAGAACTGGAATTACTCCTTTTTCTAGAACATGATGAAACCAAATTCTCAAGTACAAAAACTGTTGAAAATGTTTTTTTCTCCATTCCTCAGCCATATAACTGTAATTCTAATTAGCCTCAGGTAGCTCATAAATATGGATGGATAATCACTCATTCCTTTTAACTCTAGAAAAATGGGACTGAACTGAAAGTTGTTATATCTATTGGAAAAAAATTACCATAGTACACAAATAAAAAGAAGATGGTTTTATTAATGATGTGCTTGTCTTCTGTTTGAACTTCTCCTTTTATATTTTGTGTCTGCAGAACTTCCTGAACAATTTCCAGACAGCCAAAGAGGCTCTGAGTGCTGCCACTGCCCAGGCTGCAGAAAAGGCTGCAACAAGTGTGAAAGATCTTGCCCAGAGGAGTTTTCGAGTTTCTATCAATATTGATTTGAAAGCACCAGTTATAGTCATCCCACAGTCTTCCATTTCCACCAGTGCAGTAGTGGCAGATCTTGGGTTAATCAGAGTTCAAAATCAGTTCAGTCTGGTATCTGTTGAAGACTGCTTAAACCCTCCAGTAATTGATAGAATGGATGTGCAGCTAACAAAGCTTAAGCTTTCTAGGTATACTCTTTCAATTATTATATTCATTAAATATTATTTAATGTTCTCCATGAAATTTTATGATTTCTGAAATCTATACCCAACATACTCCTATTGCACAGAACAGTTTTTTTATATCAACTTTTTCTTTTGAAAAATCTCAAACCTATAGAAATTGCAAAAATAGTATTATGAACGTGCCCATAAGTCTTTACCTACATTCACAATTGTTTACATTTGTTTTAACTCTATGTATATGCATATTTTTAGAATTTAGAACATTCTACAAATTTTTATTTTTTATAGAACATAATGCACATATAACATTATATTAGTTTCAGGCGTACAACATAGTTATTCAATATTTATATATATTGCAAAGTGATCACTGTAAGTCTAGTTAACATCCATCGCCACACAGTTACAAAAATGTTTTTCTTGTGATGAGAACTTTTAAGATTTACTCTGTTAGCAACTTTCAAATATGCAATACAGCGTTATTAACTATAGTCACCGTTATGTCCCCAGGACTTACTTATTTTATAACTGGAAGTTGAAACATTTTTGCTAAACCACTTGAGAATAGACATCTTAGCTCTTTGCCCCTAAATACTTTAGCATGTGTTTCCTGAGATCAAGGACATTTATCCTCTCACACAACCACAATCAATGCAAATTCCGCATACATTCTGGAAATTTAACATTTACAAAATAATGTTATGTAATGTGCAGTCAATATTCAGATTTTACCAGTTGTTACAAGAATGTCTATTATAGCAATTTTTTCCTTAATCCAGCATCACATATAACATTTAATTGTGTCCTACACTACTGTGGGGGATTTCTGTACTGATAGACACTTATTCTGGAGTAGCTTTTCAGCCTTTCTCTGTCTTTCATGATGATGACAGTCTGAAGAATACAGTCTAATTGTTTCATGGAACACCTCTCAATTAGATTTTGTCTGGTGATTCTTTATGATTTAATTGAACTTAACACATTTTGGGCAGGAATACTGTGTAAGTAATGATGTATTGGTAGGTGTCCATACCAGAGGACACCTGAAAGTGTACATAATTCATTTTAAAGTGAATTTCTACCCCATCTGAAGAGATTTAATTATCCTGAGTGAAAAAGAAATGATTATGAGGCAAGTCCAGAAAATATCATTCCTGGTGAAGAGCTTTCTGAAACTCCTTAGGGAATGTAACTGTTCATCTTGCCATTTTTCCCTCTAATTTCTGTACCAATGCACATACCAGTTTTTGAACAACTGTATTTAATGATTTCCATGGTATCATCAACAATTATGAATTTCTTTGTAAAATTTATTGTTTGTTACCTATCTTCTGTTTAAAGAAAAAAGTTTATAGGTGAGTCATTTATAAATTATATATCATATATTTTAATTTGTCCCTGCTAATGTAGTATAGATTAAGTTCATTATAGACTGAGTTTAGAAAACACTCAAATAGCATCGTTTCAAATCAATGTTTAGAGCGGCAACTTTTGACTTTGTGGTTTTTTAATGATATATTGCATTTCTCCCCTATGTTTATGCATGTATATCAATTGTATTTTTTATTAGGACAGTGATCCAGCCTGGCATCTCCCATCCTGATATTCAGCTGTTGCACCCAGTTAACTTGGAGTTTTCTGTAAATCGGAATCTAGCTGCATCTTGGTACCACAAGGTTCCTGTTGTGGAAATTAAAGGACATCTTGAGACGATGAATGTAAGTATGTGAGTGAAAAAAACTTTGTTATTAAAATTTTAGACTCTGAAGCCTTTTCAGTATAAATCTAAATTAAATGTAGAATTTTTTATTGATTGATGTATGATGTTGTCCAATAAGATCTTTATTTTTAGTAGATTTTAATCTTCAGTTAAGTGTTATGTAACTTTTAAATTTGCTCTATGTGCAGAATAGCAGAGATCTTTATGTCAGTTATTTATCAGTATATTATATTACATCTCATTTTACATCTTGTATATACATACTTTTATTTTAGGGATATCTAAGTCCAACAAAGATAATTATAGCACTGAAGGAAATGCCTGTTTTTTATATTGAAGATGACCTTTTTATTTCATTCAGATTGTTATTGTTTGAAAAGTGGAATTTATGTGTTCTCTTAATTTGTCACTTTTTAAAAAAAGATCATATTTCTTGAATTATGAACTTTCACTAAAGATCTTATAAATTAAGTAGACAGAACCGATACGGACTCATAAATCACATTGTTTTCCTCTAAGTTCTTTCTTTGAAAATAAAAATTTTAACATGTAATGAGTAGTGAAATACTTGAGTATGAATATATAATTTTTCTGTCAGTGTTAAGATTATTCTATTTTTAATGTTTTGTTATTTTCTGTATTAAAATTGCTGCATTTTAAAATGAAATATATTTATCTTTTCTTTTAATATTTTATAGGTTAGTCTAAATCAAGAAGATCTTAATCTTTTATTTAAAATACTAGCAGAAAATCTTGGTGAGGCTACTGAAGACCTGAATAAAGTGAAACCAAGAATACAACAGACAGGTAAGAGGCTGACAGTAGGTGGCATAATACATGTGTCTATTTATTTTACGATTTAGTAGGGGAGACAGACAATAAAAATTCCATATATTTTTTGTAAATGATATTTATTTGTAAATATATATTTACAAATTGTGATTTGTATTATTAAGAAAAGATGCTACTGCATAAAACCATAGTTTGGTTTTTAGTTAAACGAATAGTCAGTTACAGTTTCAGACTTTTTCTAAGTTGCATAAGTTAGGAGGAGGCCATAAAGAAGAGTTTCAGATCAATGGTTGATTCCTGGAATAATTACTGAATTTGCATGTATAGAAGAAAACATTTTAGGTTGGCACTAGGCTATGTTCTGATTTTTAAATAAGGGTTAGTAGTAAAAATCTGTAATAATTGAAATAGTTGATAAATTTTCATTCAGCAAAGATACTGAAAAAAATTATACTTCAATAAAAATGCAAAGAGAATTTAAATTAATTACAATGGACTTTTTGACTGAAAGGCAAAGTAACTGGCAGACTTGTTTTTTAAGCTGTTTTATATGTATGCATATACGCATACATGTATATCATCTTAATTTTTTTAAACAAATGGTACCATCTTCCATGTGTGTATATATGTGTAATGTATGTGTATGTTTGTGTATTTCTGCACTTTGCTATTTTTTAATTGACAGTAGATCTTGGTGGTCATTTGATATCTTCTTATATCTATATCTGTACATTATAGAACTGCCTCATTCTTTTTAATGGCTGCCTGGTACTAAAGTCTGTTGAAGTATTATAATTTATTTAGAAAGTTCCTGTTGATGGACTTTTCAAGTTGTCTTCAGTCTTTCACTCTTGACTTGTTGCATTGAATGTCTTTGTACATACACTTTTACACATACATATGTATGTGTAGGGGAAATACCAAGACTGTCGAATTAAAGGTATTTAATTAACATTAAATTAAATGAATAATTTAATTAATACATTTAATAAAATCATTTCAATTTTGACAGATCTTGCCAATTTTCCTCCATAGAACTTGTACTAATTTTGTACTCCTACCAGGTTTTTTTTTATATATACTTTTTCTAACATAATGTATTACCAGATTTTTAATTTTTTGCCAATTTGCTAAGTGAAAAATGGTATCTCACTGTATTTTTTTAATTTTAAAAAACTTGTTTAGCTGAAACTAATATGTTATATATCACTTAGATCTCAATTAAAACAAAAATACATAAAAACAAAACTAGGAAAACCCTTTTTTTATTGTATAATAATTTATATAGTATAATGTACAGATCTTAAGTGTACAATTCAATGAATTTTTACATATGGCTACACCAGTATAATCATCATGATTAAGATATAGAACATTTCCAGCATAGTACTGCAGAAGGTCTTCCTATGCTCCTTCCCAATCAGTACCAAATGCCCACGTTACCCCCAAATCCACCCAGAATTAACTACTGTTCTTATTTGTAATTCTGTGGATTAGTTTTGCTTCTTTGTGAATGTCATATGAATGGAATCATATAGAATTTACTCTTTAGTTTCTGACTTCATTCAACATTTTGTTTGTGAGATTCATCCATGTTGTTGTATGTATCAGTAGTGTGTTCTTTTTATCCTTGTACCATATTCATTATATGACTGTATCAAAATTTTATTTTATCCGTTCTACATTTGATGAACATTTGGGTTGTTTCCAGCTTTTGAATATCATGGATAAAATTGTCATGAATGTTATTGTAAATATCGTTTGGCATAGTTATATATATGACTTAGTAGACTTACTGGGTCATATGTTAGCTTATGTTTAGTTTCAGTAATTTATGCCAAATTATACCAAATAGGTTTTCAAGTGGTTGTACCAGTTTACTTTCCTACAAGCAGTGTATGAAGAGTTCTAGTTGTTTCATTCTCACCAGTTTTTGATATTGTCAATCTTTTAAAATTTAGCTGTCCTGGAGGATATACAGTGGTATCTCTATGGTTTTCATTTGTTCCCTGATTGTTAACGAAATTGAAAATCTTTTCATATGCTCATTTGCCATTTGGATATCCTCTATTGTGACATGAATATTCAAGTCAATTGACCATTATTTTTATTGAGATATTTGTCTATTTTCTTTTTGTATAAATCCCTTGGATTTTTTTTTTTAAGATTTTTGTCTGTTTCCTAATTGACATATAGGAGTTCTTTATTAATTCTGGATACAAGCTCTTTGCTGCTTATGTGTGCTATATGTATATATGTGTTGGTATATGTGTAGAAATATCTTTCGCTCTCTATGGTTTACCTTTTAACTCTTTTAATGGCATGTGAATAGAATTAATTTTTGTGAATTCCAAAATACCATTTTTAAAAATCATCAGTGCTTTTTATTTCCTATTTGAAAACTTTGCTTATTCTAGGAATTGTTTTATAAAAGCAAAGTATTTGCTGGAAGTATTTCCCCCATGTCACATTATATTTGGAACAGTGCTTCTAATAGGTGGTAGTTAAGAAACCTTGCCTTATGTATGCATTGCTTTCTCAAAGGTAATAATAGCAGTGGTTTTCTGTCTGGATTTCTGGTGTAGTTTACACTTGGCGAGGTACTGAATCTATAGGAACTTCAGTTAGCTCATCTGTAATATCAGGGCAATAAAGTTTTTATCTCAAAAGGTTGTTATAAGAATTAAATGAGACAATCCACGTAAAACCCTTAGTGCAGTGTCTAGCACAGAGGCAAGCACTTAGCAAGTGACAGCTATTAGGTTGGTGCAAAAGTAATTGCGGTTTAAAAGGTTAAAAATAATTGCGAAAACCGCAATTACTTTTACACCAATCTAATAGTTTTGTGTATTATAGTTTAGAAAGCAATTTCAGAGTATGTGAATTTTAGGACACCATCATATTTATATAGCTTTACTTTTGCTTCTGGTATGGCATAAGAAGCTCTAAACACCACCCCCCTTTTTTTCTTTTCTAGCCTTAACTCTTGTTATCCTCTTCATGATTTAACCATAAAAAAACTCCATTCTGTTTGCAAAATATCTCAGGATGTTATCTCTCTGTGTTTTCCACAGCCTTCTCTCTTATTCCTGGAATGTCTCCTCTGTATGAGGAGCTCCTTCAGCTCTACTTGAATCATAACTTCCCTATTACTCCTTTCTTGACCTCCCTATAACAATGTCATGCTACTTCTGTGCTTTCTGTGCATTTTATTTAGAGAGTCTATTAACATTTGTCCACTTAATATGATTAAGTGTAGCCTGCTTATTTTATTTGTTTTTATCTTAAATGTATGTCTCTTCTATTAAGGTATGAGCTTTCTAAAGGCTGGAGCTGTGTATTACTGATTTGTGGATTTTCAGTGCCTGCATCAGGTCCAGAGTACTCATATAAGTCCTCAATCAGTATTTGTGGAAGAAGTGTGTGAATAGAAGTGAATGAATTTCTTTTAAACACCTCTAGGTGAAATTAAAGAGCCGCTTGAAATCTCTACCTCACAAGATGTACATAATTCACAAGGTACTTTAACAACTGGAGTAGAAGAAATTAGATCTGTAGACATCATTAATATGCTGCTGAATTTTGAAATCAAAGAGGTTTGTAATTTTCAACTGTTTTTATAAAGTAAGATGAATAAATAATGGACATTTAGAATTACCTCCACTAAAATAAACTTGTAGATTATTGATAATGGATGAAAAAAATCTTATATAGGCTACTTATAATTTGTATGTAGCACTAATGTTTTAAAATTTGAGAGTTTGTTAAAGATGAGTTATATTTGAGGGATATAATATTTCATAGGGAAAATGATAGCATATCCTCTAACATGCTTCCCAAATGATTTTAGGACAGTTGGAATGTGGCTTGCTTTTGATTTTATGTAGGAAAGGCAGGAAAGGAAAACAGAGACAGAGTAATCCTTTGCAAATCTAAACACCCTTAAGAGAGTAAAACACAATATGTGTACAGTTTAAAAATGTTTCATTACCACTATCTGCTTTTCATCTGCAGAATCTTGAGGGAAAATTAAATTTATTTTCCTCTTCTGTATGCACACATTTAACAGATATTCATTGCATGTGCTAAATGTAGGATGCAGAGGTAAAAGGCATAGACTCTGAACTTTAACAAGAAAACAAACAATTAAAATTTTTGTTAGTGCTCCCATTAAAGACGTGGCCAGTAGAGCTCGTGGCAGTGATGGTAGGGAGAGGGCGTCTAAGCAGTCTGGGTGGGTCAGGGAAGATTTCCTGGAGAAAGTGACATTTGAGCTGAGTTTTTAAACAAGAGTAAGATGCATTCTGAGAAAAGGGGACCAGGAAAGGGGCTGGGACAAAGTAGAAAGAGGAGCAGGCATAAAGATGTGAGTATGTTAGAAAGCATAGTGGATACAGGGACATGTAAGAACTTCCTCCAAAATCTCTTCATCATTAATAGTTGTATAAAGGTTATAATCTTTTCTCTGAGCTAAAAATAATAAACTTTTAAAGATAATTAATAATAAACAAATGAGTTCTACTTTTTGATCTGAAATGCATGTTTTGAAACTACCTTCTTTCATGTTAAACTTCTGCTGTTTTTCTGGTTATATTTAGAGTTAAGATTTTTAAGCTTTGATAATTGAAACATTGATAGATGAATCATTCTATTTGCAAATAGGTTTCATTAGCATATCTACATAGAAAATATGTAAGTTCTTTTTAATATCATTTGTAATTTGTACTATTACAGTTCCCTTTCCTAGGGAGAGTGACTGAGGTAGGGGAAAGCAATTTACACTCTCTTAGGCTGGTATTTGCCATTACCTGAAGACGTTTTTGGTTGTCATTATCTGGGTAAAGGGAGCTACTGGCAACCAATGGGTAGAGGCCAGTGATGCCACTAAACATCCTATTGTGCACAGAACTGCTCCCCACTATAAAGAATTATCCAGCCCAAATATCAGTGGTGTCAAGATGGAAAACCCTTGCCTTAGGAGTACTATAAAAATTGACCATTTATCTTACCACCTTTCAGATGAAAGGCCATCAGACTAGGACTTCTGGGAATTAGGTAGAATTAATTAATTATTTTTTTAACTTTACCTTGAGAACTACTAGAACATATTGGCAGTGCTTTAAAAGTCTGAAGGAGTAAATGTGCCTTGCAAAATAAATAGCACTAAGCAATTTCTAGGAACAAGTAGAAATAAACATCTTTACATTGTGTGAAATTTGGGGTTATTAAGTTGTTGACTTGTCTTCATTGTATATAGTGAAATTATTTGTGGTAATGCTGGTGCTTTTTTCTAGGTTGTGATTACTTTGATGAAAAAAGCAGAAAAGAAAGGAAGGCCTTTATATGAACTAAATGTGTTCCAGCTTGGAGTGGAAGCTAGAATAAAAACCTATGACCTAACAGCTGAAGCTTATCTAAAAAAAATTAGTACGCGATGTTTTGAGTTTACTGGTAAGTATGAAGTATAGTCTGTGTAAATTATCCATGTAATAGGCATATAGTCCCTACTTTTTAATTAACATTAAGCATGTTTATTAGCGTCACCATAATTTAGTTTAAATTTGTTACATTAATATAAAGGAATTTTATATTTAAAAATTTATTATCTATGTAGTTATTTATCATAAGATTATACCTAAGTATATCTATATTTAGCATGAAATCAAATGTATCTAAAAGAAAATGAAGCATATTTGTCTTCAAAGTCTATACATAACACTACAGTATTTCTAAAAGACAATATTTCATTATAATTATACTGTGAAAACTGATATATTAGGAAATTAGAACTGATGTACAATACCCAGGTATACAGTCCAGGAGCCCTTTTTAAAAACGTGAGTAAATTTAATAGCAAGTAACATTTTGCTTGTTTTTTATTTGTTTTTAAATTACATTAGTGGTTTTTTATTTGTTTTCGATGGCATTGATATATATGTGTAAGCATAAAAATTAAACACTACAGAAATGTATAGAGGAAAAATTTAACATCATCTTGTAGTCACACTCTCTTACACCCAATAAATACTAAGTTATTCGTCAGCGAGTATCCTCAATCTTTCATATTCACTTTGTAAATTGGATCAAGCCAACTTTTAAAGTTGTTATGGGTGTTTAAAGTTTATAGGAACTCTTTGGGATAACTTGAAATGAAGCAAATTTATATTGAGAATAATCCCTAGTTTATGTATTTTATAGCTTTGTTTTTTAACATATTCTGATTTATTGAAATGACTAATGCCAGTGGTACCAAATGTTACAACAGTTGTAATTGGCTGGTACTGTTTTTTTTTTTTTTTTAATGAAATTTTTTTTCAAATTCAGTTTTATTGAGGTATGATTCATACACAATAACATTCACTCTTTTAGTGTACAACTATGAGTTTTGGCAAACATACATTTGTATAAATGACTGGTTTGTTTCTAAAATACGTTTGAAATGTTTAAAAGACTTGATGGATTTACCCCCTTTTTTTCTCTTTTAGACTCTAAAGGAGAACCTCTTCACATTATTAACTCTTCTAATATAACTGATCAACACCTTCTGAAAATGTTATTGACAAAGGTACCTAGTTTTATTTCTAGGATTCTTTAGTATATGAAGTTACGCAGTTCCCTCATATTTAGTATTTCAATTTTTCTCCCCTAAAATCTTTTATTCTAAAACTGGTTAATTATAGTGAGTTTTGCAAGCAACTGACAGCCCAGAATAATCTCATAACCTTCTGAGTTACCGTATGTTTTTGAATAAGTGGGAGCATATAAAGTTCCATTATAATTCAAAGCAAAGTTTGTTATAATCTGGGTATACTAGCATTCTCCCCTGCCTTTAGCATTTGAGTTTTGCTTCTGTAGAATCTGAGAAATGCTTATGTGGTCTATTTTTTTGGCATGTTCTTCTTTGCCTTTAAGAAATATAGTATTTTCATAGCATACTTGGAAAAGTAAAGACTATATATAATTTTTAGTGTTTGCAACACAGTGGTTTTATCCTCCATTATTTGTAGGCAGACAGTGATGGACCGGAATTTAAAACCATTCATGACAATACCAAACAGAGACTGAAGGTAAATCTTTTCTAATTTCCTATAAGGCTGAGTTATGTTAATGAATAAATCCAGCTTAATAGCCATCTTCAGTTGTGTGATTGTAAATTCTAAAATTGAAATAACAGTGGCAATAATAATAATAGATATAATCTTGTAGATAAATGTATTTATAATCGATATAGAGTTGAAATAAAATTCTTAAAAGAGTTGATTTGATTTCTTACAAGATTATTTGTTTCTCAAATATGAATTAATGATTACTTGTTGAATACATAAATAATGTACTTTTTAAGGGAATTTTGTTCACTATGGTTATTTGGCATAGCATTGATGGAAGCATGAAACATTTGAATTATATATTGGTTTTAGGATGAGAATAAATTTAAGAACAAGGCTAAAAGCATGACTCAGTATAGACATCGACCACAGTCTATGTTGTCTGTATAGAGCGTATATAGTCTGTCTTGGAACTACATTAATGTGACTGAATTAAGGCCTGATATTACTTCCTATAGCTTTACTTAAAACCTATCAAGCTCTTTTGAGGTTAAAATACAGTAAAGATTGATAACTGTAATAGTTCTTTCTTGAAAAATACAAAAGGCCCTTAATTAAACTATTCTTGTGCTACTTGTGTATGTTGAAGCTTAACATAAAAATGTTACCATATCTGAAATCTACCTTTCTAATTGTTTATTATGTTAGGTTTCATTTTCATCCTTAGACTTAGTACTTCATTTGGAAGCTTTACTGTCCCTCATGAGTTTTTTATCGTCTGCTATTCCATCCTCTGAACCCTCTGAGAAGGAATCTGAGCTGAAACCACTTGTGGGAGAATCCAGAAGTGTCATTGTCAAAGCTGGTATTAACTTTTGAGCCATGGTCTCATACTTTCTGTCTGAACTTTAATCATATAATAATTTGTATTTTCAAGCTAAGACACATATTTAGCACTTTAATGTTACAGCTTAGACAGATTAGGTTAGTGTCAAAAGAAAGCAAATTTTATTCTTATGGTGTTATAGGGTAATTTAGGGAGGGATTTTAAATAAATGTTTAATATTAATCATGTATTTATATTTGATTTCACCGTCTAGTTTTTATATTAAATAAAGTTGTATATACTTTGCAGCCTTCAGTGCAAGTGAGAAAGGACGAAATTAAAACATGAATACAATCATGCATGGTAACAAAGGTCCAGTCAGTCAGTCAGGAAAACCTCCTTGGTGCTCAACAATTTTAAGTGCTTCCTAGGGCACAAAAGGAAGAATCTCACAGAAGAGACACACTCACTTTGGTCTCTAACCAAAACTGTATTTAAATCACATACGGATATGGACACATGTTCCTCAAGCGTGTGACTTATGCTCTGAAATATTAGATATGATGTATCCTGAGTGAAGAACTGTTTTTCAGCCAAATATCATTTTAATGATTTTTCTTTCTTATCATATGATGTTAATATCTAACATCCAGTACATTACCTGTTTGAGTTACATCTATATTACTAGCATCTTTAAAGTGTAAAACTGTTAGTAATTGATCTGATACAAGGATCATAGTTTTTCTTTTAACTAGGGAGCAGAGCAATGCTTTTGTTATAAACTCGAGTAAAAAAGTTTTACTTTCTTTTTCTTTAATGTACTTGTTATATTAATTACTATCTATGGAAATATTTGTATAACATGTACATGCACACATGCACATACACACACATAGTTGAATAAATGAAAAAGCAATGTTTAAGTTCACAATAAACTACAAGGAAATTATCCAAAGAAACAGTCTTCCAGTTATGCTGCATAGTTGGTTTTAATGGTTTGATTATGCTATTTTAAATCATAAGGGAGAAAAACCCATTATCATCTTAGTGGTTAAGGACTGATGTCCCCAGCCTTTTACAGTTTTATAGGAAAAGGTCTGTTTTCCTCAAGCAACATAGATCTCTAAGAAAATATATCTTAAACTTACCAGTCCAGACCTGGACTATAGTAGGTTAACAGAATCCATTTGATTGTGATTCTTATACACATACACACACATTATAAAATATTTTTTGTGTGTTTTTTTAAACTTTAGCCCTTTATATTCATTCCTCATAAAATTCATAGAATTTATTTTACGATTTTTCATGGAGAAACAGGATACAACCTAGAGAAATTGATTCTAAAGTTAATATGTATTTATGTGTCATAATTAATTGCATTTTATTAATTATCACTGTTTCAGTTTTTCATGAAATATTCTTTTATCTAATACATGATATGAAAAAAAAATAAAAATTTGGGCGTGGCTGGTTAGCTCAGTTGGTTAGAGCATGGTGCTAATAATACCACGGTTGCCTGTTCCATCCCCACATGGGCCACTGTGAGCTGCGCCCTCCTTAAACAAACAAACAAACAAATAAATACATAAATAAATAATAAAGTGTGCCATAAATCATCCTCCATCATGACAATGTTCCGTGTCACACTTCGCTTCTGGTATACAGCAATTTCTGTCAAATAAAAACATTACCTTATTTACCGGAACCGGATCTGGCACAGTATGACTTCTGGATCTTCTCCAAAAGTCAAAATGATCATGAAAGGGACACATTTAAAGGAAAGAAAAATAAAAATTTGGCCCCCAAAGAATTCTAGAATTCTATTACAGAGGATTTCTTTTCCCAGAAGAAAAATCATAATAAAGTTTCCGTCTAGCAAATTGTACTGTCAAGGTGCTATTAAAGGCTGCCTTTATTGTTAATTTGGAGGGGAACATGCTAGTTTTTGTCTGATTGACATTTGAAAATTGATTCAAAATTTATGCTAATTATATGTAATCTTTTTTTTTTTAACGGTATTTTGTTTTTTAACTTTTTAAATTTATTTTAAGTGTGTTTTTCCAGGACCCATCAGTTCCAAGTCAAGTAGTTGTTTCAGTCTAGTTGTGGAGGGCGCAGCTCACACTGGCCAATGCAGGGATGGAACCGGCAACCCTGGTGTTACAAACATCATGCTCTAAACCAACTAAGCTAACCAGCCGCCTCAATTACATGTAATTTTAATGGAGGGCCTTTTGGTTCTTCATAGTTCATAATGTACTGTTATGTTAGTGAATTTGAGATTATTTTGTCTTATATATATTATCTTTGCAGTTTGCTAATCACAAGGTTTCTATTACCTTTTAGTATCCAGCAATACTCCTGAAAATGATGTGTTTGATTTAAAGATTATAGCTGAATTAAATTCATTTAATGTCTTGGTCTGTGATCAGAAGTGTAACATTGCAGATATTAGAATACACGGTAAGTAATTATTCCTTAATGTAAGTAATTCTGTTTCTTTGCATAGTCCTCTAAGGAGAATGAGCTTGTGAATGTAGATTTCTCATGAGTCATCTTTTGATTTACTTATATTGAAGACTTGTACAGATTTTTCAAAGATATACTTTGAAATGTTAGTAAATTTATTATGATTCATGGCTGACATGAGACATTATTTAAAGAATTTCAGAATTAGGTTTAACCTCTTATGTTCTGTTTGCATTTTCAGAATAATGTAACTTTAAACTGTTAAGTGAATATCATGATAACATTTTGCTGAGTAAAGAAAATATCATTATCCTTATTGTCCTTGTATTTTGTGCATATATAGCATCAGGAAAAGAAGTTTCTAAAATAAATTTTATAAGCTTTACCCATTGTCAGCTTGATACAAGGATGAATTCAGATTATACAATGGATTCCGAAGCCAGCCTGCCACGGTTCAAATTTTGGTTCTAACACTTAGTGGCTGACCTTGATCAAATTAGTTAATCTTTCTGTGCCTGCGTTTCCTTTTCTGTAAAATGAAAATATGTATAATAATTATTCATGGCGTTGTTGTGAGGATTAAGTTTACATGTTTACATATATTTAGAAAGTGCCTGGTACATAGTAAATAGTTAAAGGTTTAAAAATCAGTTCCATTGAACAAATATTACTAAGTATCTATTTTATGGATGGCATAGTAATGGTTTGAGTCATTAGTGGGTCTTAGCTGCAGGCATGCTGTACTAAGGAGCAGTTTTAGAAATCATGCCTGGAGAAATGATGAGAATGACAAAAATTTTTTGGAGAGAAGTCTTAGAAGATTGTATTTTAGATACAATTTATTATTAAAAAAATAACAGGTATTCATCGAATTATATTCATGTATCCTTAGTTACCAGAGCAATAATTTTCAGGAGATAATTTTTATGGGATGACTATTTAATAAACATTGTGTATCTTCTTAAATGACCACTTCCAATCTTGCCAGTGCACAGGATATTTGTATTTGGAGACCTGTGAGTAATTTACTTTGAAATTTGGTTTCTTTTGTTTTAAAATTTTCACAACTTTAATGTATGAGATGCCTGTAGCACTTAAAGATATTATAATCTTTCTTAGCTATCTCACACGTAGAAGTCGATACCTTTAATATGTCTAATAGTGAATAGTTTTTGTTCATTCTATTATCTTGGTACTGTATTATTGGACTTAAATACCACTAAATTGGTTCACTTGGATTGGGTAGAAAATTTGTAAATGTTATGTTTCCCACAGGAATGGATGCCTCTATTTCTGTGAAGCCAAAGCAGACTGACATGTTTGCCAGACTTAAGGATATAATAGTTACGAATGTTGATTTGCTGTCCATTCACAAAAAGGTATTTAAAAATAGGTTTCTATATTGAAATTTTTTTGTTTCTTTGGGCTTGAGATGCCTTTATTCATCTGTTCAATATATATTTATTAATTGTCTGTCATGTGTTAGGTACTTTGTTAGGGATTTGACATGAATATTGTCATAGTTTGCTTTCACATTGTATATAGCCCAAGTGATTTGTAAGTTATTTCTGACCAATTAATTAGGTGATTGATATGTCCATTGATAAAATGATTTTTATGGGCATAGGAAAAATGTATTGCCAAGTATTATGTTTTTAACTAATAATTTGTTGAACGTTGATTTTAAACGGCACTTCATAGATCAAGGATTCTGTAATAAAGAAACTTATTAATAATAAAGTAATACAGCTGTTTTAATGTAATAACCAGTTAATTTAATGCTTTTAGGCTGTCTCTATTTTGGGAGATGAAGTCTTTAGGTTCCAAATGACTCTTTATCCAGATGCCACAGAAGGAAAGGCCTATGCCAATATGTCTAAAGTAGATGGCAAACTTAGTCTCAAAGTGGGTTGTATTCAGATTGTTTATGTTCATAAATTCTTCATGTCTCTTTTGGTAAGTTTATTTAAAAAATATATTTATTTTTCATTGAGGCCTAAATATCTTTGTCTGTAACATCTGAATCTAGTCAAAATCTTTACTAATAGGGCAGTATGATAAACACCCAAATGCTGAACAGAATATTATAGTTAAGGAAATCTTTTGCATGATGGATAATCAAATGAATTTTTGTTATCATTATTATTATTTTTTTGACTTTATATTATTTTTTATTTATTTATTATGTTTAATTTTATATATATATATATTTTATATTTTTTAAAATTTATTGGGGTGACAATTGTTAGTAAAATTACATAGATTTCAGGCGTGCAATTCTGCATCACATCATCTATAAATTACATTATGTGTTCACCATCCAGAGTCAGTTCTCCTTCCATCACCACATATTTGATCCCCCTTACCCTCATCTCCCACCCCCCAACCCCCTTACCCTCTGGTAACCACTAAATTACGTTCCCCAGATTAATTTTCAAACCCCGTGGCCATCTTGTGGTTACTGATTGTTTTCTAATCCCCTCACCTTCCCCTTTACCCCCACCCCCCCCACCCCCGCCCATCTAGCAACCCTCAGTTTTTCCTCTTTGTCTCCAAAACTGTTTCTGATTAGTTCATTCACTTATTCTTTTCTTTAGATTCCGCATATAAGTGAGATCATATGGTACTTATCTTTCTCTGTCTGACTTATTTCACTTAACATAATATTCTCTAGGTCCATCCATGTTGTTGCAAATGGTAAGATTTCTTTCTTCTTTATTTTTGAACATACAAATTATCATGCTGTACATTTCCATAGTTAAATATTTTAAAAGTACTGTTTAAAAATTTTAGGGTATTTTAGTGTTATTTGTTTTATGAAATACGCTCAAAAGTATTGAACTAAAAGAATTTTTTAAGGAGCTTATCAGGCATTTGAAAGACTAATATTGGAACTTACTGGTTTTGATTATAACTGTGACCAATAGGCCATTAAAGTCTTTTATTTCCATGTAAGTGTTGTGGGCTAAAGAGTTTAAATTTGCCTATGCCTCTTAGCAGGGCTATAAATCAAAGCTTGCAGGTCATGGACTTCTACCTAAACAAACCATTATGTTTTATTTTTCTGGAAAGTAATTTATTTGGAGTAGGGTAGTTTAAGTTGCTTTGTATTATTAACAGAGGAGCATTAAGAATATTACTTCTAAGACTGATCTTCATTGGGAAAAAGTTAAAATTGAGATGAAGTACATCTTACTCTAAATAAAGAAGTTTGGATTCTTATTAATGATTGCAAGATTGTAGACATTTAAGCATCTTCTACTTGAGTATACTTCAAAAAATCTTCATAAATAAGCTTAGAAACCTTAGTTTCTAAGAATCAACTTTATTCCTTTGATCGAGAGGTATAGAATTGACCATACTTTGGGAGAAGCAAAGTGCTCTCCTCCATCTTTTTATTTAAATTTGAATTTAAAATGACCAACATTCATGAATGAAAAGGAGATTTAAAAAATCGTTACCAAAATCCGTCGTAAGAACCAAATAATTCTGAAATATATAAAATGAAAGTTAAAGGATTTTTCTTTCCTAGAAGTAATTACTGTTAATATCTCAGAGCATATCTTTCTAGACTTTGCTGTCTCAACACACAATCGTAAACAACGTCTCTTTTGTATTACCCTTTTATTTAGTTTTTCTTTTTAAAGTAAAAAATTTTTAAACGTTTTCCTTTTTAAAATGAATCCTGTTTTGAGGGAACTCTAAGTATCAGTCTCTTCCAACAGAACTTCCTCAACAATTTCCAAACTGCCAAAGAAGCTTTGAGTGCAGCTACAGTACAGGCTGCAGAGAGAGCTGCTTCCAGTATGAAAGACTTGGCTCAAAAGAGTTTCCGCCTTTTGATGGATATCAATTTGAAAGCACCAGTTATTATCATTCCTCAGTCTTCAGTATCATCTAATGCTGTCATAGCAGATCTGGGTTTAATCAGAGTTGAAAACAAATTTAGTTTAGTTCCTATGGAACATTATTCTCTTCCTCCAGTCATTGACAAAATGAACATCCAACTCACTCAGTTGAAGCTCTCCAGGTATAAATATATACTTCAATTGTGTATTACTTAGTATAAATAGAATTTTCATAGATTTTTTTGTCAGGGGTAACATACTCTAATGATTTGTGGTTCTCACTAGTTTTTTTACCTAATTATGAAGTCTTGACTATTGGTGTTTGGTCAGTGGTTAATAGCAGTGTACCTCATAGAATCTGTATTTTTTTTCTTTTTAGGTTTATAATGTGATTTTTTTTCCATTTTATAAACATTTCCTATTACAAAGTTCCAGGTTACTCAATAATACTTAATTTAGATTTATTTTTATTATTTTTGCTTTGCACATAACTATTTTCTGTACATGAGAGAAAACTTTTTAAAATGTAATAAAATTTAAGATTTATTTCTCATTTGTGCACCTTGTCACATTTGGGAATTCTCAGTGAAGTATATAAAGGGTTATTGAACCTCAATGGGTTAGTGCTGGCTATGTTGAATGACAAGAGTATTTATTTGGTTGTACAAATGGTTGTTGGCAGGCTAGCTAGAAATGACTAGTATGAAATGTTTGCTTAACTTCTGGGTTTGGTGAATTTTTCCCTTTGAGTCTGGAGAAATACCAATTACAAAACTAAGGACTAAGTAGACTATCACTTTCTTTGTCCTCCATTTTTAGGAGGATGTAGCATTTATTTGTATAACGTTGCACTAGTTGTTAATATTGAATACTTCTTGTAAAAACTAAATAGTGCAATAGACATACTTTGTGAAATTTGTCTTTGAAGTCAGCATTATAAAGGCTTTGTTTTAGGTAGCTCTACATGTAAACTTGATTTGTTCTGATTCAATTGGTTTGTGAAAAGAAGCATGTTCTAAAAGAATTCTGATATAAGCTTTCAATGTTTAGGACAATCCTATGTGGAAACTGTTACATAATATGATAGTCCCCATTTTAAAATATAAATTTCAAAATATAAAATAAATTCTTGTTTATCTTTCAGAACTGTCTTGCAGGCTGACTTGCCAAAACATGACATTGAAATTTTAAAACCAGTCAACATGCTTTTGTCTATACAGCGAAATTTAGCAGCAGCATGGTATGTGCAAATTCCAGGGATGGAGATAAAAGGAAAACTAAAACCTATGCAGGTAAGTATATACATATAAAATGTATGAAAATTGCTAGATAGGCTTTTATCATTGACCATAGTGCAGTTCTAGTGTACATCAGAAGTGATGATATATTAAAAAGGAATACTTTGTTAACTGCAAATGAAGTCATTCTAGTTTCCCACACTTTTCTTTGTTTCATTTTAGTTAAATATTTGGTAAAGCCAGCAAGAAGTCTGAGATAAAAACCTTTTGGAGTCTACTGAAAATATTAGTAATTTTGGAAAATTCTAATGTTTTAACGCAGTTTAATTGTAGAACAGTATAAAATGATATTTAACTACTACATTTAAAGCACTTTAGTAGTATTTTTAATGTATAAAAGCACTCTTTTAATTAGAAAAGTAGACATTTAAACAGTGAATATATTTATTTGATAAGCATATAATTACAGAAAAATTTTTAATTGTGTAGTTAGTACGTCATGTGTAGGCTCACAGGAAAGGATGATACTGGTCGAAGACGGTCATGGCTGTGTAGGAATCCTATGATTCTTGTGCCCCTGTGTGTGAAATTGTTGAAGCCAAACATTAAGGAATAGGGTATGTGAGAGAGTGACTAAACAAATAGTGTGAGAAAAACAAATAAAAATTTAGTAATTTAGTGATTTTGGATATTTGTGACTATTTCAGTGTTAGTTCTGAGATAAAATAGAAAGGGTGAAAGGAGCTGAGTTCTGCTAGGGAAGAAGTAAAAGCTGAAGTTTGTTGTAGGAATGTCCCTGTGTGGAATACGAGTAGATATATTATATGAGGAAGATATATCTCTTTAGGGTATTCATAGAGATTTCTCTATTCCTGAGTTTGGGACTCTTAATTCCTCCCTTACTGTTAAGAGATTAGATCTCAGGACTAATATTTGTCCCATTTCCCTTCCTTTCAAAGATTGTATGGATACAGGTTCGCTGAAAGCAAAAGTAAAATCTAAATGTCTGTCAATGGGAGAATGTGGATCAAATTATGGTATATTCATACCTTGGACATTATAAAGTAGATAAAATGAATGAACTAGAACTGTACAAAGGGAAAATGGGTATGTCTTAAACATAAAAATGAAAAAAATGAGTTGCAGAATGGTAGTACAGTTCTTTATTATTTCAAATTTTGCAACAGGACATTCGGCAATGCTGTATATTGTTTACAGGGGAATGTGATAGTGGTAAATGTAAGAAAACATTCATGGAAAGAATAATTCTCTAATTCAGGGGGAGGAGAGGAGAAGGGTATAGGAACTCAAAGAAGTAAACATGGGGCTTCAACCATGTCCATATTGGGGGAAAAAAGATCTGAAGCAAATACAGGATCTTGTTCAGATTTGACCAAGCTAGATAGTAGGTACAGTGGGGGAGGATTGATTATAGTATTCGCTATGCTTTTCCTTTATGCTTTAAGTATTTCAAAAGAAACAAGAAAAAAAGTAACATCCAACAGTTTGGCATCAAAGCGTGGTCATCACTTTAAAAGGACCCCCATTAAATCAAGAATGGAGCCATAGTTGATACGGTCTCCACTGCCTATTTTGACAGAGATCCAGGCCTCTGTAAACATCTGCTCATAGGTTAGAATCTGTATAGTTTTCCTGAGTCTGGAGTGCAGCTAAGAAAGGATATCAGGTAGGTGACATCAACAAGTTGTTTTGGGTAGATCAGTGTGACAGTTCTTCAGGAACTGTGGGGCTGCCTCTCAAATTGACCTTCAGACTTACTGAAGGTCAGTTTAAGTATATGATAACAGTTGCTCTTTTCACCCACTGGAAACCAAAGACGGTGGTAAAGTTAGCTGCTCTTCAGGTAGCTGTGATATCTTGGTTGGTATCACAAGTGGGAATGAATACACAAGGAAGTTCTAGCAAGTTAAAGTGACATCTTTTATCTGAGGACTGAGGCTTGGGGCAAACAAGAAATCCCTAGTTATTGTCTCTGGGTAAAAGATCTCCCCGTTTTTACTTAGGCTGGGAATCAGGCAATTTCCCTGGTGATAGTGGCTTATTTGGGGAACAAAGCGATTGGAGGAAAAGGTGCTGTGAATGCGTGCATACTTGTGTGAGTTTGTGTTTAAATACTTGAAACAGGCCTTTTGGACCACTCTATGTATAGGGGAAATGTACAAAAGATAGAAGGATTAAAAAGTTTAATGGATCTTAGCAGACTCGTTGATTATGCTTCATGCTCTGCAGCCACCTATGAGAAAGAGGATATTATTCCTATTTTAAAGATTAAGAAACTTGAGTTAAGGAAGTTAAGAAATTTGGCTAACAACACAGCTTGAAAGTGGTAGAATTGATACAGATCTGCCCGACTCAAAAGCTTTGCTTTCTTTTTCTTTCTTTTTCCCACATATCCCCTTTTATAAAGGTAAGAGATGAACAAGATACTCCTTTCCTGGTCTGTGTTTTGGCTTTTAAAAATTCTTTGTAGATGTATTTGTTGTTCTTCTAAGAGGTATTATTCTTGGTAAGTTAGACAAGTGTTTTATGTATGTTCAGATGCATATGTACTGAGGATAAGAGCTACCTTATAGGAGAGCATCTTCTTACTTCATGGTGGAGTCCAGAAACTGAACAGCACTCTTCCTGTATTGACTTTGGAGGGCAGTAATTAATAATGTGGAGGAAGGAGCTGGTCGTGGGTGAAAAGAGAGCGAGGCAGAATGGAGATGAGGAGCTAAGGGGAGGGGAGAGAAGCCCACGTGCTGGAGCGGGAGAGGCAGAGAATGGTCACAGTAATGCAGAAGAGTGATGGAGTGCCAGAGGCAGGGGCGTGGATATGGGTGGAGGCAGAAGTGTGTTTACACAAATGAGGAATGTCTCACACTATACAAGATGAGATACTTCTCTCCTGGTATTTGTGGTCCTAACTCCCTTTTTGACAAGTTAGATGAACAGTTGATTTGAGGAACCATAAATTAAGACATGAATATGATAGTCTGCATTTTTTATTACTTTATATTAACAACCACTTATCGTTGGTTTCTAGGTTGCTCTCAGTGCAGATGATTTAACAGTTTTAATGAAAATTTTGCTGGAAAATCTTGGAGAAGCTTCTTCACAGCCAAGCCCTACACAATCCACCCAGGAGGCTGTAAGAGTAAGAAAAGATGTTCTGAGTGGACCTGACCATCTCAAAGGTATTGATAAAGATTTTTGCTTTGATTATGGAGAAAAATGAGCATTGATGCCGTATTTAGTGTTTGTTTAGTTGTCCAGCACAATGTGGTATGAACGGAGTCAGGATCGTATCATGTACTGTGGAAAGTGGCTGGGTGTGGGGCCGCCCTGAAGCTCCCAGGGGTAAGAGGGGTGCTCATTGTCTTCTTTAAGGGCAGGGGCCACCTGTTGTTGCCTGCATGATGCATGTTTGCCCTTGACTTGTAAAAGCTGGGTTTGCTGAACTCAGGAGGCACTGAGGTGGTATACCTTGAAACGAAAAGCAAACTAGGCATGCAGCATAGTATGGTCTCTAAATGATTAAGAGAGAAAAGGGTCTTGGTGTCATACTCAGATGACTGGCCCATGAGAAAGGAAGGTTTTCTTGTATATTAACAGCTTTACTTACCTGGCTTTATTGGAGAATGATGTGGTCAGATATAAGGAAAATTTCCAGATTATTAAAATTGAATCTTTAAAAAAAAATTGTCTTTTAAAAGCACTGAACCTTTTTAAATTTAGTCATTTTTAAAAGATGATTTTTCTAACATATGGGGTTCCTTGTTGTTTTACTAAACGGTTATATAGAATATAATTTCACTTTTTTCATCATTTTAAGTCATCGATGTGAATAGTATAAGCTATTACTGCTGACAGCGAGCTATAAAACTGCCCGTTAATAATGTCATACCAAAACTGCTTCTGCTGTAGTTGGGATCGTTCTGTTTTGAGATCACAAATGATTAAAGCAGTTTGCAAAATAAGGTTTTTGGTTCAGGTGGATAGTTATGAGTGTTCCATGAGTTTGGGGAGGCTAGCATCTTCTCCCCAGGTTGGTTTCATGCCTCTTTATGGACAAATGCTACTACATAAGTAGGCTGTTGCTGTGGTTAGACAAAAACTATGTACAGATGAATAAACTATGGAAGGCAAGCTTTACTTGATTAATGGTCTCATGTTTAGCCGTGGTCAATTTGTGTATCTGGTTCTGGCTATTTGGTTAATGTAGTACTTTGGAAAATTTATGAGTTCAGATGAAAGCTGCAAAAATGGTGAAGATTGGAATATAAGTTATTTTCAGAAAAGTAAAGAAAAAAACCCCAGCGTTTTCCAACTTGGAGAAGGCATTATGTGGTTAAAGGTATTCAGTGTTTGCTGTTATAGTAACTTTAAGAACAGACTTTAAATGTCCAAATAACAGAATCAATCTCCAAAATAGATTATAGAATCACTTTGTAAGAGTTATTGAAAGCAATATCAATTTTTATCTGTCTAAAAAATTTCTGCCTAAAGATGAGGGAAAAGATGAAATTACCTCTTGAAGTCTGTTTCACCTCAGAATTCCAAAGGCTCCCTGCCCCGCTTTATATTTGAGTTCTGTTTGACTCTGAGGTTGAATTGTATTCTGTTATTCTTATAAAGGTAATGGGTTGGGTGATTTGGTCATTAAAGACAGTGAGATGCCTACTGTGCTAGTGGAGAATCTGTTACTGACTAGCTGTTTGTTCTAGGGCAAAATATTTTACTTTTCTGCGCTTCCAGTTTCATAATCTCTTGGGAATAGTTTGTAACCAGTTAGATGAAATGCTTTGATAATTATAAACTACTCTGTAATAACTAGTCTTTCTGTGGAAGGGCTTTTTAAAAAATGTTGTCTTGATATTCTTTTCATGGCCCTCTTTTTTTTGTTTTTGGTTTTAAATGTAGATGATCTGCCTCTGTCACTTTGACCTGTACTAAATATATATGGAATAAATCATTACTATTTTTATTAATTATCTCATAATATGGTCTAAAGAATTCTAAAGAGTATGATATAAATTTAGAATAAAAAATTATTACCCCAGCTTTTAAAAGATATGTAAAATCATATACCTACGTAAAAGCATTTTAATTTTTTATATTTATGTTTGAACCATCAGAACAAGATTTGGTAGAATCAAAGCTTTCTGTGGACCAGAATGTCACTCTCCAATTTGACTTTCACTTTGAATCTCTTTCTATTGTCCTTTATAACAATGCTATCAGCCAGGTATGTAGTAAATTTCTGTATTTAGAAATAAATCCTCAACTCTTGATACTCTGTTTTAGAATACTGGCATTTTTTGATGTGGCTATTCATTAAAAAAATAAATATGTCTATGAAATTCTATTTGGACTACAGAGTATACATTGGTCTTGCTCTCTGTCTTTACTTTGTTAGTATTTCTAATATTACTAGGCTAAGGAAAAGTTTTATTTTTTTCCAGATAACATTAGCACTAAAGCATTTAGATCCCTTGCTAGTAGAAGAATGTTGTATATGAGTGATTAATTATATGCACAATTTTATTATATAGCTGGATATATATACATCTATAACTATTTAAGGAGAATAATAGTGGCTTTGGGACCTTAGAGGATTATTTTTAAATTCATGGTTATCCATGATACATAAGCATTAATTATGTTTCTATGAAATAAATTTTGTATGTAGTAGATATGTATTCAGGGTACTGATAATTGAAGAACCAAGGTCAAGTACCAGAATGATTTGAACTAAATAACGTACTGGTGGTAGTTTAGAAAGATATTTTTTATTATGTAGATAGTGTCTTTTAATAAATATTTTTGGTTATATCAGTAAATTATGTCATGTAATAGTCATACATATGTCATATAATACTCATAATTTGTATTAATACCCATAATACATGGTGATTATGGGTATTATATCTGTTATTAATATCCATTTATATGTTATCTTACATTTCATATTTTTTTCTAAAAACTATATATACAATATTCATACATTATCATTGTTGAACCTTGTACAAATCTGTCATTTGTTCAATGAGCTGCCTTAATTTCTAAAGTTCAATGTTAATGAAAAGATCAGAAAATTACCTTCTGGAAAATGAACAGTTAAATGTATTCTTCATTTCACTTAAGGTACCAACATTCTCCTGGTTCCCCAGCTTTAGAATATGTGTCTTTTACTTCCTTCTTTGTTGACCTTTATTCATCAGACACTGTCAGTTTTTTCTTTGAGACAACATTTGTTCTTTCGTGTCAGTTCTCACTGCTGCTTTATTTGAAACTCCTTAGCTCACACCTGTAGTACTGCAATAGCTTCCTTGTTTGTTGCTTTTTCCTTTCATCCGTCCTAAACATTGGCACAAGTTCAGTTTCCTAAATGAATCTCATGTAGCCATTTATAACTTCACATTCTACTTAAAAAACATTGAGTGTTTTCTGATTTTATCTTACTAATAAATATTCACTGGCTCCACAATGTCTACATCAGTAACTGTACCACAAACTTTAGTATATTGTGATCAGTAGATGTACCACAGATCATTTCTAATAATAGTTGCAAATCAGAAGTTTGTGAATTATTTACATAAAGGCATTCCAAGTTTGCCATTAGCAATGCCATTCTGACTCACTTGCATGCAGTGTACACTCTTGAGTGAGAGGAGTTGTGGAGTTCTAACACATGTGCTAAGATTTGCACATCACCAGTACACCTTATATGAATGCCACGGTCTGTAGTGAGCAATTATGACTAATGATCTTAACTGAAGATTTTTTCCCCCATTGTTTGGTTGCGTTTTGTTGTTTTAAAGTCTGGGCATACCTACAGAATTTGGAGCTATGTGTTTGCTGAAACAAAGGCTGAGGTTCTTTTTCCTATAAATAACATTTTAAATACTTAGTTTAGGATTTGAGACCTTGATTAGGCCTCTATATTTCTTTACAGCCCTCATTCCTTACCATTTTTTTATTGGACTAGTCAAGCCTAATGCAGCCTGAACCTTGTGCCCTCAGAGTATCTTAAGAATTGTTTGCTCGTGTTTTTTTCCCCATCTAGAATGTATTCTACCCTCTCTTAGCCTATCTGATCCCACTCAGTCTCCAAGACTCAGTTATATTCTCACTTTCTTCATTAATTTTTCCCAGTCCACACTGATCTCTTTGACCCTCTGAACCTTTGCTGTTTTATTCTTTACCTAATCACTTACTATCCTTTTTGGAGTATGGGAGGATATAAATATGAATAAATAAATGACTACATATCATTTTTTGATCATTTACAACTTACAGTGTCTCCTTGTGATGTTCCTTGTAATGTATTTCTATTTTGTTTTTTTCAATTAGGTTTTTTAAGCTCACTGAGCTCACCCTCTATATCTTAACCATTTCTTGTAAACCCCACAGTTCCTGTCACAGTGTTTTTTACAGAAAAGCTCATTAAATATTTATTAGTTAGATGGGTTGATTGACAAAAATATTTCCTGATTATTTTTATTTGCATTGAACTGTAAGTTAGATAAATTTTATATATTAACTATTGTCAAGGATCAGCACACACATATGTATTTATTTGTATGTACTTATATACTCACAGACATGCATATTATTCTCTGTTCTGTTTTTGTGTTTTAATACCCATACTTTAAAATTTGTGATACTGATTTGCCTTTAATCTCTTAATTAAGAAATATGTTTACAAGTAATTACATAATATTTAAAGATAATTGATTCTTTTGCTTGAAAAATATACCACAGGAATCCAAACTTTCGTTTCATAATGACAGTCTCCGGCTAGGTGAACTCAGACTACATTTGATGGCCTCCTCAGGGAAGATGTTTAAGGATGGCTCAATGAATGTTGGCATTAAACTTAAGACATGCACCCTTGATGATCTCCGAGAAGGCATTGAAAGAGCAACATCCAGGTTTGTCATCTCTGAATTTCCTGTACATTATTTAAGTTTGACATTGCACCTGGCATTGCTACCAGGCATTGATTGTTAGGCTGGGGATTATCAAAAGAGGTCTTTAGCCGTACTGCAACTTGAAGAATATCAAGAAGTAGTGCTAATGTCACATTCAGTTGCTTTGAAGTTTGAATTAAAAGGGAGCTGAGTGATAAAATGCAGTACTGTCTTAAAAGCAGGAACCAAGAGAATGTAAGAATTTTAATAGTTAAATCCACACGGGGTGGTCCATTGGTAATACGTTTTCCCAAGTTGTTTCCAGTAGGCAGAATCTTTTTAAAAAGCCTTAAAATTATAGACCTTTCCTTTGTCTTATTTATTTTGTCTACAAACAGTTCTGTGAAATTTCTTTCAAAGTTGTAATAGAAATGGAATCCCTAGCATTTGCACATTATCAACCTCTTTTTGAAACATTAACTTTGATCAACCTGCTATGAACGTCAATAGCCTAATTATATTTTTATTTCTTTTCCAAATAATGAGGCGCATAATATTTTTGTACTTGATGTTTTTTGGAGAAAAACTATGCTGCACCTAAACTTGGACTCCATTGAATACATACTGGATACGTCTGAGCCCTTTGGTTTTCTAAGAGATGAATACATGAGAATAGAGTGATGTCATGCAGCCAGCTTTTCTAGTTTCCACATTTCACATTTGGGGTAGCTGTTCACAGCTATGCAGGCAAGGGTGATTGAAGGCCCTCATCTGTTTGGTAGTCTGCTCTTTCCAGCACGTGTGTGAGGATGTGTGAGATCTGTCATTGCAGACACTTGATAAATACTGGCTCATTTGAATTGCATTGAATACTTTTGGACTCAAACTGTATAGGATACTGTTTAGAAATAAATTCATTCAAGGGGGTTTTATTTTGTAAAATAATGTAAAGAGGTGTCTTTTAAATTTTGTGGGACCCCCATTAATGTGTTAATTGCCGAAATTTCTTCTAGCAGTTATTGATTTGTTTTTGTAGTATTGCATGGGAATTATAAAATAGTCTGTAATTGCTTAATAACATGAATCTTGCTGTAGAGATTAGGAGACCATGTCTTGGATGCTAATTAGCTAATTAGACTCCAGTTAATACTGACCTGTTTTCTGTTCAGATTAGAAACTGAAAGGTGAAAGAAAGATTATTAAGATATATAGGAAAATTGTCATCTTTTTAATTATTTTAGCAAGAATAAAATCATGAATGTATATTTTTTTTCAGAATGATTGATAAGAAGAATGACCAGGATAACAGTTCTATGATTGATATAAGTTACAAACAAGGCAAAAATGGAAGAAGTCATATTGATGCTGTTCTTGACAAGCTGTATGTATGTGCCAGCGTGGAATTTCTGATGACTGTGGCAGATTTCTTTATCAAAGCCATGCCTCAGAGTCCAGAAAGTGTGGCAAAAGAAGTACAGATTCCACTACGACAGACTTCTACAGCAAAAGTCAAGCTAGAGAAAGGTTAGCAGAGTTTATCTTTCATACATGACAACTTATATATATTTTTTTATTTTAACAAAAATTACAATTAAGAAAAAAGAAATGGAAAATCTAAGAATGTAAAATTACTTTTTCAAATTTAAACATTTTATAGATAAATTTTGGAAAACACAGATTTTTAAGAAAGAGTTAGAATAGAAATACAGATAAGATTAGGGGCCAGGAAACCTCTGCTCTGGTTCCAACTCTGCATTAATATTTCTTTACTCATCCAGAAATAGAGGGAATTAATAATCTTGGTCAGTGGTTGGCAGCCTGTTTTATATAGAAGAGGAATCTTTTATTCATAGAAAATATTTATAAGAATTATAGCATATTGAAGAGCAATTGAACAGATAAAAACAGAAGCTGGGGTATGGGAAGACAGCGTGATGCCCTTAGACATTACCTGAGACCCATTCAGCTCCAGAGCCTTTGCAGATGTCTGGTCTCAGTGTATGCTGAAGCCACTTCCCTACTCTCTGAAGTGTGTATTCCAGCATTACCAAGTTGATCAGTGATTTTCTGTGTTAAGTTTTAATCCTCTAAGGTCAGGTATTTTTCTCTCTAATGTACGTGTATAACTTAGCAAAATTAGAAAAGTAACATTTACTTCCAAGGTCACAATTTTATTTTTCCATTTACCTTTCTTAAACAGTAACCATATTTAATATCTCTATATTTATACTATAGATTGTATGACACTAACTGTATACTTTATGGCAAAATCAATGTAAACAAATGATAACGGTCTGTTTATTTTATCAGGGTCACTTACCCTCTTCCTGATATGCCCCTCCGCTGTTTTCTCCTCTTTGCCCCTGCAACATAACCTAACAGACACTTATACTGTGTTTTCCTGAAAATAAGACCTAACCGGAAAATAAGCCCTAGCATGATTTTTCAGGATGACGTCTCCTGAACATAAGCCCTAATGCGTCTTTTGGAGCAAAAATTAATATAAGACCCAGTCTTATTTTCAGGGAAACACTGTGTGTATGTATATGCACACACCATAATTCTGACAAAAAGAACTTCAAAACCTGAATATTCCTGCTAGATCAAAGTGGCAATGATCTTCTTTTGACAGGGATCAGCTTGCATTACCCTGCACAATTAGCATTTGTTAATAATCATTTATCATTAGTATTTACCAATTATTTATTAACGTTGTTAATTTCATCATATCCATTAAAGCAGGATGTTAGAAACAGTTTAGCAGCCATAGATAGCTTGTACTCAAGTGACAAGATTTACTTTACTACAGCTTTTTTGGTTCCTATTGTTGTTTCTTCAGATGATGCTGTAAGACCAAATATGACTTTAAAGGCCAAGATCACAGATCCAGAAGTGGTATTTGTTGCCAACCTGACAAAGGCTGATGCACCTGCTCTGACAGCCTCTTTCCAGTGTGACCTTTCTCTCTCAACATCCAAACTTGAACAGATGATGGAAGCTTCTGTGAAAGATCTTAAAGTGCTCGCTTGCCCATTTCTCAGAGAAAAGAGAGGAAAAAACATTACCACAGTAAGAATCACCTTATATCTTAAGCTTAGATTGAAGAAATAGCAGAAATGTTTAATTCATAGAATCCTGGAATGTGAGAACTTGTTGGACTTGAGAGATTACTTACTACAAACTTGAAGTTTTATAGATAAGGATGTTGAGTTTCAAAGATGTTAAATGATTTAGCCATGGCTGCCAGTGACGGAACTGGGACTACCTCCAGACTGGTTTTCTTATTATTATACTGTCTTCTGTTGCACCATATTTGAAATTTAGTACAAATCAACATTCCTTTTCAGCTGTTTCTTTTGTTAACCAAAATATATCTAGTGAATGAATGAATATTAAAATCTCAAAGCTTTATATAATGAAAAACATTCAGTTGGAGTCACATGACCAAAAGAGATTGTGTTTTGCTGTATTTTCAAACTATTGTTGAAAAATATTATTTTAGTTAATTACCACACCAGTTAATTTTTTAATGTTAAAGTCATAATTTTATGTTAAAGAGGATCGCTTTATTACACGACTCATTTGCAGTGTTTTACACTAAAAATATTTGTGGGCAAAGAGACTTGCATAAAAAGTTGCAGTTCTTGACTTTGTCTGTATTTTCTCATGAAACATTCTTTAACAGGATCATTCTTTTGACATGTCTAAAAGCTTTATTAATCACACCATTAAAAGCTCATTCTAATGTTTTTAAAATGAAAGTTTATGCAGTACTAATTCCCCCATTCAATTCAGGTGCATGGTTATTTTGTTTCTTAATGATGTATGAGAATATAGGCTTTATAGTTTTAATAAATCATTGAGTTTAAAGGTTTGAAATTTATTTTAATAAGGACCTTATATTATAATCAAGACCAGCCTGTTACTAAGCAATCTGGCAACTGTTCATTTACCTACCTTAGTCTTTTTTTTTAAGGTGTTAACAGAACTGTTTGTTGAAAATAACAATTTCAAGTGATTTAGTGGTCATAAAAATTATACCGATTTCATTTCCTCATGTACCTCTTTGCAAATGTAAGCGATTACTATAGTCTTTAGCTCATTTTTATAGATATCTTGAAAGTCTATTTTACAGAGGGCATCGTTTAAAAGATATTTTAGCAAAAGGAACCATTTTAAACTTCTTATAGTAAATTGTGCATCGTTACTTAAGAATTTGGCATAAATGACTTGATCAGTACTGCTTAAAATCCTTTAACAATGTTCATTGACTTGTCATAGTTTAGAGGAGCCCTCATGAGAGATTTTAAGCTAATTTAATTTGCCTTTTTGCTTTTGTAGTAGGCTATAGTTAAAGATCTCAAATTAAGACATGTTCTTGTGTGTGTTACATACATAAACAGTTCTATTACTAAGGAAATGTGAATTTCATTTATTTGTTCTTAGGTCTTACAGCCCTGTTCCTTATTTATGGAAAAATGTACATGGGCTTCAGGAAAACAAAATATAAATATTGCAGTTGGAGAATTTATAATTAAGGTTAGTGCCTATTACATTATTTGGCGAAAATTAATTCTTATTTTTCTAACAGTATCTTTTGATGTCACTCATAACTAGACCATTATACTACTCATATATTCAGTAATCAATAAATACCTCTAACATTAAAATAATTTTTCTTTAATGCAAATATTTCTATTTTCTTTGAAAGAGTACTTTTAAATCTCTACAAATGATCAGGATAGTTTTTATCAATTACATTTGTATGTTTGTATTGGGGAGATTGTGTTTTGAGGGGAGAGCAGAGATGGGGTGGGAAGAGAAGGGAAGGAAGGATGAAAAAATGAGATTTTAATTTTATTTGTAGTAAGTTTTTAGGCTTTTATGTATATTTTGATTAAACTTAATTATGTGATTAAGTGTTTTATTTGACTTATAAAATATTTGTAATGACAGATGTATGCTAGAAATAAATTATTAGGATCTACTTATTTTTCTCTCTTACGTTTGAAGTAAGAGACTGCTTTTCCAAAAAAGCAGTCTCTGTTCTCCAGTGTCATTCATATTCTTTAAGTGTGACCTCATGACCAGTTATAAATGACCACTTATCAATGGAAGACCTAGAATAATTCCCCAAATCTATTTCTGTCTCTGTCCAAAGGACACAAAATTGAAGTGGGTGATACCTGTTGTGACACTAGCTTTACTATATAGGTAAATAGCCAATAGTGATTAAACCAAGGCTCAAACTAATGTCGTTTGAATTACCATGTAAAGAACAATGCAATTTTCTCTTAATATTTTAAAATTCTTGATAGTTTACATTGTATTTTGTTAATAGATTTATCTTTTTAAAGACTTAAAGTAGTAAGTGAGGGGAAAACTCCTTGAAATTGCATGTACTTTGTCTAAGACACTAGGATAAGACGCTGGGGGATTGTCTTTCCATTTCTTTATATATCAATTTATTTACTTAATTAACATTTTTTGAGCTCTTACTATGGATGAAAAGTGTCCTATACAAGGCACTGGGGATACAGGGTCCCTGCCTTCAAAAAACTTAATGACAAGAGAGAGAAAGAAATAAATCAGTGACCCCAGCTTTCAGTGATAGAGGCATGCACAAGGTGCTGTTGGGAGCACAGGCAAGGGCTCTAACTCAGACAGGACATCAGGGAAAGCTGTCTGGAGTGGGGCTACTTGATCTGAGGTTTGAAAATCTGAGGGAGGTTAGATGGAGAGGGAGGAGAGGGGTTATCCAGGTAGAACCAACAATATGCACAAAGGCAGAGGTATAAAAACCCTTTAGGGACTTAGAGGGGTGCCCGTGTGGCTAGAGAGAATGTGTGATGGAGTTGTAGGATTGAGAGCCCTGATTATAGGGGACGTTCATAAGACAAGGCAAAAAAAGAATTCAGTTGACAGGTAAGTTTGGGAAACAGTGCATATTAGACACTCCTTTTCGTGATACAATACTATCTTTTTAGCATATTAAACATGTAAGGGTTGTGAGAATGAACAATAAAGGAATCTAGTTATTTAAGCCAGAATTGCTCAAACTTAGGTAAATCCTGTCTACCTAATTGATTAGACATCAGGTCATAAAGAGCTTTGTGTCCTAAGCTAAAAAGAGTTTGCATTTTATCCTGAAAGTTACCGGACGTTGTTGAAGATTTTAAGCATAGGAACAACATGCCCATATTTGGGTTTCAGAAAAATCATGTTGGTGGAAATGTGGGAAGAGTGGGATGAGAGGGTGCTGACCGGATATAGAAAACATTGTCAGTGTAGAACTAAGGCACAGTGTTAGAAATGAACGGGTGAGCAAAGATACTATCTGAAGATAATAAGAAGTAGAATTTGCAAATTTTGGAGTAAATGTAACGGGATCCATAGTGATTCTCGGGCTTCCTGTTTCAATAAGACAAATGAAATCTATGTGTATACATCTTGACGAGGATCACACATTTTGGTTTAGTTAATGCAGCTGGTTGAAAAATGAAAACTTCAGTTACACTTCTACATTTTTCTGGTCACCTAAAATAATTTTACTCCGAATTGATAAGTGTAACTGGAGGTTTCAACAATTGACATATAATATTACATGCTTAAGTCCAGAGTGATTTGAGCAGAAATGATTGTTATGAAGTTAGTTGAATTGACACATGATTTTGTGGGTTCTCTGGTTTTCCTTAGTTAAGAATTTAATATATTTAAAATTTTAATTAGTTACTTTTAAACTTTTATGTTATGTATTAATTCTTTTCATTTGGGAAAGAGTTCATTCTAAAAAGTTTTCTGCCTTTTTTTTTTTTTTTTTTTTTTTAAAGATTTCACCCATAATTCTTAATACTGTGATGACAATCATGGCTGCTATGTCTCCAAAGACAAAAGAAGATGAATCCAAAGATACATCTAAGGAAATGGAAAATCTTTGGGGTGTCAAATCTATTAGTGATTACAACTCTTGGTTTCTTGGTGTTGACATGGCAACAGAAATAACAGAAAATTTCAAAGACATTGAACATCCATTGATAGAAGAAAATTGTACTGTTATTGTAGAGTCAGTTCAAGTTACCTTAGAATGTGGACTTGGGCATCAAACCGTACCTTTATTATTGGCAGAGTCAAAGTTTTCAGGAAATATTAAAAATTGGACTTCCTTAATGGCTGCTGCTGCTGACATGACACTAGAGGTATGACGCATCATTTAGTACATTCAAAATCAACTTTTAAAAAATATAGTTGCAGAACTAAGATGTGACCTTTTTTCTGTTTTTGCATGCCCACAGCAAGTATATATATAAATAGATTCTAATATTTAGTTTGTTGATGTGTAGTGTTATTTATTTGGTCATTATTTTTTAAAGATTCTTTTGCTAAATAATTTGATACAGCAATAACTTAGAGTAAAGGAAAATGCACCCTCTTTATATTCTTTATGTTGTTGTTAAAATGGCTATTATATATAACATTAGTTATATGTAGGTGTGTTGTTAAAATGGCTATTACATATAACATTAGTTACTTAATACTTTTTCCTACTGATTGTACAAATATCTAGTTAAAGTTGAAAGACTCTCTTATTATAATTCTGTGCCTCTCCAGGTTCACTATTACAATGAGGTCCATGCTGTTTGGGAGCCACTGATTGAAAGAGTGGAGGGGAAGAGACAATGGAATTTAAGGCTTGATGTAAGGAAACCATAAAATATCTTTGTGTAGAATAACACCATGCACATTTCTTTATATTTTTTGAAGTTTTTCTCAAGATGTAGTCTAGGTTCCTTGAGGCCTTCGTAGGGGGCCTCTGGGATCAAAACTCTTTTCATAATGATACTCAGACATTACATACCATTGTCATTCTCATTCTCTCATAAGCAAGAATGCAATGGAATTTGCTAAAGACTACTTTATTTGCAACAGAATGAAAGCAGAAGCAGAAATGAGAATCCACCTGTCTTCTCTTGAGGCGGGCACTAAAGAGATTTGTAAATGCCCCTCTTCTTACTATATATTTTTAATAGTTATTTTTCATTAAAAATATGTTAACTGTAATTGTTATTTTTAAATGAGTATTTAAAATTTTCTCAGTTTCAATTTCTATACTTGATCTTAGGCAAAAGGCTGAGAAGTGATAAGTTTTAGTTTCTGATAGAGTGCATATTGATAGATATGATCTACATAAAATGAAGCTCTTTGGGATCCTCAGTGATACTCAGACCAAAAAATTTAAGAACCACTATTCTAGTTTAATTCTTTTTGTTATCTCTTTATGGTACTTCAGAGTACCTACAGAGTCCTAGATACCCAAGTACATTTTTCTAGATTAACAGGAACATAAGTTATATATCCTTAAATTATCATAGCACACCTCTCTTGGGCAGACTGACTGAAGTGTGAGGCACTGAAATGGACTCAACAGATTTCTTATTTTAAAGACGAGAAGTCACTTACCTCATGTCCCAATTTTCTCTCAGTAAATTAGAAGTAATATATCTGACCTCCATCTCTCTGGCATAGGCAAGGTAACAAAGAATGTTTTACAAGTCTTTTGAAATGCTATCAGAACAGAAAACTATGATAGAATATGATGGCTGGTTGAAAGCTTATCGTATTTATAAGTATGACTGGTCAAAAGTAGAAGGGATTTCAGATATTAAACACTAGTAAGGACCAGTTTAAATTTCAGGGTTATCTTAGATTGCTTATCAATGCATAATGACCACTTAGTCAGGTGACACTGGATTTGCTCTGGGGACTGCCCAAGAGACAAATATTGTAGCTGACTCTGAGCGCTTTCATGGCACATTTCTAAACATTTCTCTGTACACTGACTACACACTGAAAGAAAGAATGCTGATCTATGCTAAATCAAAGTGAAGCATTGAATATTTTTGAAAATGAGACTTGGGGAACCGTAATATAAAGTGACCAGTTTAGGAGACTTTAACTCTATTGAGAATATTTTGATTTTATTAATAATTGGCTAATAACTTAAATTTATGTTATTTATCCTCATAGGTAAAGAAGAATCCAGTACACGATAAAAGTTTGATGCCAGGAGATGATTTTATTTTTCTCCCTGAGCCACAAACAGCAGTTCATATTTCTTCAGGAGATACAATGAATATAACAATATCCAAAACTTGTCTTAATGTTTTCAACAATTTAGCAAAAGTATGTTTGGTTCTTCTTTGGAATATTTCAAAAGGGATTTTAAATTGAAACATATGGATTATTTTTGTTTTTAATTAAAATTAGTTTCTAAGAAATGTGTAATCGGTTTAATTTTTTTTTTTTTAGTTTGCACTTTGCAAAAATTTAATTGTGATATTGTGTTCCTTTTCAGGGTTTTTCAGAGGGCACTGCTTCTACTTTTGACTACTCTTTAAAAGACAAGGCTCCTTTTACAGTAAAAAATGCTCTAGGTGTTCCCATTAAGGTACAACCCAATCAAAATCTCAGAGTAGTGGGCTCCGCTGAGAAAAGTGATATTTATGATGTTGATGCTGCTCAGAATTTGGAATTGGAATATGCCAGAATGGAACGTTCATGTCAAGGGAAACTATCTATATTGAGCCGTCAAGAAAGCTCCTTCTTCACTCTGACCTTTGGTATGCTGTATTTATTTTATTTTAAAGGCATCTTTGCAATTGTTCATGTGGGCTTATTTTTGACAAAATATAAAAAAAAATATTTTGTTGCAGATACCTTGTGAGACACCATTACTAAAGGGTTGAAACAAATAGTTGATAAACTCTTTTCTTCCTCTAAACTTGAGAAAATTAAACTTGATTAATATAAGAATTACCTTAGAAAACTAGATTATTTCTATGTTTTTAAACAGTATAGTATGTGGTATGCTTCAAAAAGGATGGGCGTTCAATGAGGAGAGAAAATGACTATATTCAGATGTCCTAAAATATTGACAGTAATTACCACGTTACAAAGAAAAGGCGACATTGTTCCTATATAGTTGAAGGGATAAGGAGCACGTTGGATTTTGTTATTTTTTTTAATACATTCTGAACCCCAAGAAATATTGTTTTGGGTCCAAAATATTTATAATAACTCCTTTCTTTTTCAGTTCCTGTGTCTGGACAAGCATATTGTATAGTCATTTCTAGGCATGAGACAGAATACTCTTGTCATTATTTTGAGGTGCTGATGATTATTCTGTCTTACAGAAATATAATGAAATTAATATTTGGAATGCTTCTCACTTGTGCTCTGTCTTAGTACCTCATGGATATACAGAAGTGGCAAAAATCCCTATTGCTAGACCTGGTCGGCAATTGTATAATGTACGGAATCCCAATGCCAGCCATTCTGACTCAGTCTTGGTACAGATTGATGCAGCTGAAGGGAATAAAGTGATCACCCTTCGCTCTCCTCTTCAGGTAATGTGTTAAAGTGAATTGTGTCTCTTTAAGTATAATGAGAAATATTAAATTATTGAGCTGAATATAGGAATATAGTAAAAGTGCATTAGGTCAATATTGATATTCAGAAATTGAGCTGGCTGCTATTTCCTATTCAACTTGCTTTTATAATCTTTATTTTAAATGTGTGATAACACAATCTTGTTAATTTTAAAGCCAATTTTCTTGCCTCCTGGGTTTAAAATTAATGAAACTTATTGCCTGTTCCTTTAAAGATGCAAAACTGAGCAATATTATATCTTTTGGTTGTCAATTAGGATAACATTCCATTCTCTTTGTATATCAATTGGATTGAATTTTTCAAGTATGCGTGAAGGAATATTGGAATGATCTCCCCTGAAAATAATTTGACATGTTATTCTATATATTTTCTTCTCGACCTTTAAGGCTTCATCCATTTCCCCTTTACTGTGCATTATTATAGGTTTCAGTGTATGGTCAGCAAAAGAAATTTCTTCCTACCTATAACATCAGATAAAAATGAAAGGATTTCAAATTTTGGCCATTGTTAGCTCTTAGTTTGCTATTAGCTCCAGCTTGTATCACACTGTAGTCAAGAGAGTTGTACTAATTTTTTCATATTTCCTTTACTATTCTCTTCTGTGTAGTCACATAATGCTTTGAGAAAAGTTTGTAGTGGAGAAAATATTATGGCTGAGATCTTTAACAATTAATGCATGTTATTTGAAAGATAACATTATATACTAACAACACACATCAGCATGTAATACATATACAGAGTATATGAATATCCTCATAATTTTCAACTTCCACTTAATTATCTAGTTTCATATATATAGCACTTAAATGTCCTAAAAATTTTCAGTTACCAATAAAAATGTCTTCCAATATTGGGACTGAAACTTTTTATATCTAAAAGTAATTTTGTGCAGCTCACATTTTTCTTTTGAACTTCTACATCTTTTTAAATGGTGTATATCTTTTTGTCCAACAGATTAAGAACCATTTCTCTATTGCATTCATCATCTATAAATCTGTTAAGAATGTTAAGCTATTGGAGCGCATTGGAGTAGCAAGACCTGAAGAGGAGTTCCATGTTCCTTTAGATTCATATAGGTAGATATTTCCTTCAATATATTAAACTTTAAAAGGTTCATAATACATATATTTAATTCTATGAATTGAGGATTTGTATTCCAGTAGATAACGTCATATTTTATTATTTAAATATCTATAAAAGCCAGCTTTAAAATATGTATGTAGTTATAGGGAAATACATTTATTTATATTATCATTGAATTTACTAGATTAAATTTGTATATTTGATGTTTTAGAATTTTCTTAGACCTGTTTTTATTAAGATTGTCTTTGTGTTTGAAATGACTTTTTTTTTTTAAGTTGTCATTATTTACAGGATGTTTTTTGTTTTTTTTCTCCTAGAAAGTTCCTCCATCTGTTAGCATTGTAACTTTTCGCAAGTTTTTTTAACCTTTCTTAGCCCTGGTTTCCTCATCTGTAGAAATAGGGATAATAGTACCTACCTTATAGAGTTATCAAGAAGATTTAATGAGATTCTTTTTCTTAAGTTCTCAATAAAAACTTTTTTTCCCACTTTGTTTTCTTTTTCTGTAGATGTCAATTGTTTATTCAGCCAGCTGATACCTTAGAGAACCAGTACAAAGAATCCACCACTTACATTTCCTGGAAGGAAGAACTTCACAGAAGCAGGGAAGTCAGATGCATGCTGCAGTGTCCATCAGTAGAAGTCAACTTCTTACCTCTCTTAGTCAATACAGTTGCTCTGCCTGATGAATTAAGCTACATATGTACACATGGGGAAGACTGGGATCCAGCTTACATTATTCATCTTTATCCTACCCTCACGTTGCGGAATCTTCTCCCATATTCCCTAAGATATTTACTTGAGGTATGTCTCTTGCATGTCGTTTGATTTTTATTATTGCATGGAGTGAATTCTAGTTTTTTAATGGTATTTTTAGTTGAGGTCAGTGTTTTATGTGGTGTACTTGTAATGCTTTAATAGTGTTCATAACAGCAAACACTGGTATAACATGTTATTTGCCAGCCATTATACTATGTGCTGTACATGCATTAACATTTTTAATCCTTATAATATCTCCTGAAATAGGTACTGTTATTAGACTCATTTTATAGATGAGGCACTGAGTCACAGAGGGGATAAGCGACAGGCCCAAGATCCCACAGCTAATAAGTTGTATAGCTGGAATTTGAACAGAGGCAGTTTGGCTCCTTGTTCCCTACCATCCACCTCTTCTGTATCTGCTATGAATTGAGAACCATAATAATCTCATTTTATTTTTAATATTTTTTTATTTTTAAATTACAGTTGACATACAAATTATTTTAGGTGTACAACATAGTGATTAGACATTTACATAGCATACAAAGTAATCACCCCAATAAGTCTAGTACCATCTGACACTGTACATAGTTATTACAATATTATTGACAATAATTAAGTAAAATTCCATTCGCTAAAAGGCATAAAAAAGGCAGTGAGAAAAATTTCATCTTAACTTATTCTAAAGTTAATTTTAAAGTTATATTTATGATTATTTGTTCCAAATTTCTATTGAACTTTAAAATAATTACTGTCCAGTTTAAGAAATAATGGGGAATGAGCCAAACCTGATTTTTGGAGACTAAAATTAATTAAATGAACTAAGTAGTATTTATATAAGGGAGGCTTTCAGTAAAAGCCTAATTCATTGAAAAAATAGTCCCACCTTACCTAGATAGCTTGTCAGAATAGTTTGATATCACTTTCCTTATTCTATTTATATGGGAACCATTAGGCATAGTGTGTGAATAGAGGATGACGCTGAAGCCCAGGCAGTTAAATGGCCATTTAATGGCATAGCTTTTAATGGACAAACAGCCAGGGTTCCTAAGTCTAACTTTTGATTCTTGGTACAGATCTGATTTTTTTCTCAAAACTTATGGCTATTCACCTACTTATAGCCATTGGCCTATGAATGGCCAAGAGACAATTTCTGCTTTTGGCTATGATGTAGTGTTTTCTTTTTAGTCCTTAGTGATTATTAGACATTCATAATATGTAAACATGGTACTTTATTGAAGACTTGTTGGTTAATCTGAATCTGGTAGGTTATTTCATATGTATATAAAATGCGATGTTGCTATTGCAAAGGTTTTTAATAAATTGTTAAGCAAATTTAGTTTTTGTTTGTTTGTTTTTAGGGAACAGCAGAAACACATGAGCTAGCAGAAGGCAGTGCTGCCGATGTCCTACATTCGAGAATCAGTGGAGAAATAATGGAATTAGTTCTGGTGAAATATCAGGGCAAAAACTGGAGTGGACATTTCCGTATATGTAACACCCTTCCCGAATTCTTTCTTGTGTGTTTTTCTTCCGACTCCACAGAAGTGATGACGGTCGACCTGTCAGTACATGTCAGACGAATTGGCAGTCGGATGGTGCTATCAATCTTTAGTCCCTATTGGCTAATCAACAAGACTTCTCGGGTTCTCCAGTACCGTTCAGAAGATATTCATGTGAAACATCCAGCTGATTTCAGGGATATTATTTTATTCTCTTTCAAGAAGAAGAACATTTTTAGTAAAAATAAGGTGTGTTTTTGTTGATACAAGTTAAAATAGATAAATTCCTAATTCAGAAACTAGAGAGTCATTAGCCTTCCCTAAAACCATGCTTACCTATTTGCTAAGTGCCATTGATATGAATTAGGTTCAAGGAGAGTTTTAAGGAATATATAATCAAGTGAGATGTTAGGAACTAACAACAATAGTCTCCTAAGGCTGAGTTAGTTACCCTGTTCTCTAGTGCCCCTAGAATTACTTCTGTTCTTGAAGTAGTGTTGGGTAGAAAGCTTGATTTTAGGTAGTTCACCAGTGATGAAATGGCATTTCAAAAGATGGAACAGTTGAATTTGGTGTATTTCAACTGAGCCCTTCTGTGCATGAAGCACTAAGCCAGGCCTTTGAGAGAGAAACCTAATGCCTAAGCCTGGTCCATTATGCTCTTGTCCCATTTTTCCTTTTCAGACTCATATCTTGGTTTTGCTTACCACACACTTCTCAAATGCTTACCTCTAGGCCTTTGTTTATGCCCCCTCTGCTTAGAATGCCTCTTTTATGCTTTCCCTGTCTGCCTGATCTTTTCTAGTTATCTGTTCTTCATCCTTTGCATTCTGCTTAGGTCTAACATGTGTGAAGGATTTTCTGACCTTCTAAAGTGTTTCCCATCCATTTTCTCTTAAAGCAGTGGTTGTCAGATTTTAGTGTGCATTAGAATCACCTAGAGGGCTTTTAAAACAGATTACTGGGTCGTGCCCCCATAGTTTGATTCAATAGATCTGAGTAGGGTCTAATAATTGCACTTCTGATGGATTCCCAAGTGATGCTGATGTTGCTGGTTCAGGGACCACACTTTGAGAACCACTGTCTTAGAGTGTTGATTAATACTAATGTATATTATTGTAGTTACCTGTTTATGTACCTGACATCCGGTTGTCATCAGGTTTTTCTATAATTTAGTTGGGTGGATAGAGTTTAATACAGGAGCACAGTTAGGTCTCTTCTATAAAACTATCTAAATCCCATAGTCAGAAGTAAACTTTTTACCTTCTCACTTTGATAGCATTTTGTGCCTTTTGTATGGCTCTTAACACATGGAGTCCTGTATCATAATTGTTACATACTTCCCATCTCTCGGTTTGGTTGGAAGCTCATTGAATATGCGAACTGTGTTCTGGTGTCTTCCATTCTGCCTATCACAGTGCCTTTCATGTAGTGTTTGCTGAATAATGTTAGAGGCATAAATTCTCTATGTGCTAAAACTTAATTTCTTAGCTCTATATCGTAAGTCTGATACTGGAAAATATCATTTTACATGACAATTCTTTTTAAAGCACGAGAGTGTCTCATTGGTATAAATCTTTAAATTCACTAAACTCATTGCATAGGTGAATGACAAAGTTAGAACTGTGCTTTTATTGTATTGGCCCATAAAGTTTCTGTGGTTCTGCTACCATTTGTAATATGGCTCTGATTAAATTTTTCTGTGTCCCATGATGGTAAATAAATTTCTAGTGGTCTAGCAACTTTACATCAAATAAAATAGTCTTTTAAGTTTATTATATGATAATATGTGTTCTTTGGTGTAGGTACAATTAAAAATTTCGACTAGTGCCTGGTCTAGTAGTTTTTCATTGGATACAGTGGGAAGTTATGGGTGTGTGAAGTGTCCTGCCAACAATATGGAATACCTGGTAAGATTCTGCTTGCTTATTTACCTTTGACTTTATTCACATTTTCTTTAGTAAACCAGCTGGATTAAGGGGTATAGAAATTTTAATTCAAAGTATTATGTGAAAGACTGTTTTCTCTACAAATTTCTATGGCTACTAGTATCAAAGCAAAACCAGAATTTGTCAAAGTTCAAGACAGTGAGTTGAATTCATCCAAGTAAGCAACTTGGTAAATATTCAGCATATACTAGAATCCTCATTTTATACCAACCCCTGCCAAACATTTCTTAAATCTTAAATTTGACTGAAAATTTGAACAGTCTGATGCCAGTTGACCTATTTTAGTACCACTTTGAAATTTTTATCTAGTTTTATTCACAGTAGAGATAAAAAAGCAGCAAAACCTGAGCCATGACTCTAATTATAAAAGAACTTATATCTGGAATGTTAAAAAGTAAAGAATATAAAACTGTTATTTACAAGTCATCATTAGTTAAATTACCAATGGATATTTCTTGAATTTATTTCTGATGGAGCCAAACTCAGAAACCAAAATTTTTCTCCTTAGTGAGAAGATAATCATTAGTTGAGTATGCTTAATAGGAGTCACTTTATTTAAGAAGTCTTACTTTAAAATATTTTAAGAGATCTCTGTGTGAACATGTGTGAGTGTGTTGTGTTTCCAAGAAGCTGTATAAGTATTGGGAAATGATAAACTTTCCTTCCCGCAGGTTGGTGTTAGCATCAAAATGAGCAGTTTTAATCTTACACGAATAGTTACTCTGACTCCCTTTTGTACCATTGCCAACAAGTCATCATTAGAACTAGAAGTTGGTGAAATTGCATCTGATGGCTCAATGCCAACTAATAAGTGGAACTATATTGCTTCTTCAGAGGTAAAATTTTCCTTTAATATAACTGGATCCTAAAATAAATATAGACATATAAATAAGAATTGTATATACCTCCTTGTCCTACTCACTTTGCTACCATATTTGTGTTAAAATATGACAGCCAACTTTGAAAGATAGTTTTCACACTGTAATTGTATGTTAAAGAAAGAAGAAAATTGTTGATATGTCCTATGAAAAGTACATAAAGCTAATGTACTATCTATTGTTTCAATAGTCAAGATAAAGTCCTCATATTTAAGAAGTGTATAATCTTGTTGGAGGGCTTAAGATACTTATAAATTAACACATGGAGAAAAAGATAATATATGCTAAGTTGCAGATGATTGTAGAATTTCTGAATAGATGAGCTGAAAAATCTCCTTAAAAATTACCTAAAATCAATTCCCTCACTTTACAGAGAAGGATATAGATACTTTTCTAAGGTTAGTAAAATCATTGGAAGTTGAGATCATTGTGGTCTAGATCAGAGTGGAAAGTTTCATAGAAGAGGTGAGATTTGAAGTAAATTTTGCTCAATAAGATTTGAGGAGGTGAAGAGAATGAGGGAAAGAGTGAGAGAGAGGACACATACAAAGGCAAGCATTAGTGCTTGAATTTGCCTGCATTTTGAACCAAACCAGCTGACCATAAGGATAGAACCATTCTTCTGGACATCTCAAAAAATAAAATTGATTCTAAAATTATTTTTAAACATACTTAGCAAAAAGCTTAAGAGGAAGGATTCCAATTATAATAGAAACAAATTTAGTGCTCTAAGAGGCATGGGCTTTCCAAGGCACTTAGAATAATCTCCGTAGATATGGTCACAAATAAACACTTGCTATTATCTTTTCTCTTTGGTGTAGTTTTGATAATAGTAGTATTTTTATTCAGAAATAGAATTTACCCTGTATTCTGTAACAGAGACATTTTCTATTAGGAACTAAAATCTCAGTTTTATAGAAAACTGAGGCTCATGGAGGTATACGATCTGATTTAGATCATCAAACAGCTAGGAAGATAGTGTCAGGACTTCCAGCAATGTCTATGGTGTTCTCTCCTCTGCCTTCAGTTGATTTTCTGGTTGATCTTGGAAAAAATTCTCTGAAAGAATTCATAGTGCATTAAGTAATTAAAGTGGCATATGCACAAAGCAAGTGTTAAGATTACAGTTCTTAAATATTTAAGATATTTGAGACATTCTCTTTTATTGTTATGCTGAAATGTAGTATATAAAACTGAAAAGAACAAAGGAACAAGACAAACAAATGAAGAAACAAAAACTCATAGACACAGACAATAGTTTAGTAATTTCCAGAGGGTCAGGGGGGAGGTGGGTGGTAGATGAGATCAAATATTTGAGACATTCTTAATCAATTAGCTCTTAAGTTTCTCATATTGTAATTATTCCATAGGAAATATAGACTAATATGTCTACGTTCTTCTGATGAAGTGTCTTTGATTTCATAGTCATTCTTTTGTCAGTAATCTTAATAGGAGAGATACAGGGAATATTTTAAGAAACTAAGTAGTAATTGAATCGCGATCAGATTTAGAATTGAAAACTTAATTAGCTACCATCTTATTTATATCACAGTATTGTTTTAAGCCTGATGTTAACTTTTATATTTTTAGTGCCTTCCATTTTGGCCTGAAAATTTGTCAGGCAAACTGTGTGTGAGAGTGGTGGGCTGCGAAGGATCCTCCAAACCATTCTTTTATAATCGACAAGATAATGGCACTTTATTGAGCCTAGAAGATCTGGTACGTTTTCATATTTTATAATAAAATGTCTTTGATTTTTAAAATTCACTTTAAAATATGTTATTAAAGCATACCATAATATCTAATTTTTTGAAGGTACTATATCAATATATAGTGCCATACATATATTTGTAAGAGATCAGAGCCAGTGTGCTTTTCAGTAAGAATTTAAGAAAACAAACTTTTTGTGTCTACATACCTGATTGAAATTCCAAATGTTAAGTGCAAGTTAAACCAATTTCCCAAATGTACTTTTTTTCCATTGATAGAATGGAGGTATTTTGGTGGATGTAAACACTGCTGAACATTCAACTGTCATAACCTTCACTGATTACCATGAGGGATCTGCACCGGCCCTAATAATAAACCACACACCATGGGACACTCTCACATATAAACAGAGGTATGAAAAAAAGAGTTCATGGAAAAGCTGATATGCTTTTACTGGTCCACAATCCCTTATAGGAAACACTTGAGACTAGATGTGTTTCATATTCCAAATGTTTTCAGATTTTAGAAAGATAATATGAAGCACATCCTGTTTATTACTGATACGCTCAGCAGGTTTTGAGACAGTAATCTGTTATCAAACACACTGATATTTCTGCAGCAAAACTTACGAATATTCATACCAATTGGGATAACTAAAAACTATTAATAGTCTTACATCATTTCAGATTTTGCTGCCAAATGATATTGGGGAAGGGGAACAGGCCTTTATTGGGGAACAGTGTGTACTTCCAGGATTTTTTTCCAAGTCAAGTTGTTGTCCTTTCAGTCTTAGTTGTGGAGGGCGCAGCTCAGCTCCAGGTCCAGTTGCTGTTGCTAGTTGCAGGGGGCGCAGCCCACCATCCCTTGCGGGACTTGAGGAATTGAACTGGCAACCTTGTGGTTGAGAGCCCACTGGCCCATGTGGGAATTGTACCGGCAGCCTTCAGAGTTAGGAGCATGGAGCTCTAACCGCCTGAGCCACCGGGCCGGCCCTGCCAAATGACTTTGACACCAAACTTACAGGAAAATCTTTGAACTTTTGGAGCTTTTTAAATTTTAGAATTGCATATAAGGAATTGTGAACCTGTTTAATGTTTATTCTTTTGTAATCTGATAATTCTTAGTGAACCTCTCCCTATAAATTCATATATGTATGTGGGTTTTTTGTTTGTTTTTTTGTTTTAGATAGGGGAAGTAGAAGATTAAATGGGAGGAATTTGAGTAGGTAGTGGTGTTGAATGTATAGTACAGGCTGATAGGAATTTTGTTGGTCTTGTCTGTCCTGTCATTTGGTTTGGATGATGCCATTATATAATGACATAGCAGATAGTTTAAACCCTTACAGTATGTAATACATGTTTGCAAAGAATTATTATAAATCTCCAAGGCATTATTTTATATAAAGTAATTCTACATATATAAATAATTATATATGTATATAAATATAAAATAATGCCTTACAGATTTACCTATTCTTAACTCTCATGGCTTGAATCCACTGAGAGAGAAAAGCACAGAGTGGGATTAAAACCTAATTGAGTTACTGTGTTTTTTTTTTTTTAAGTTCTCAGGAAAGTTTTTTGTACTCTTAAACTTTAATGATCTATTTTCAAATCTCCTGAAAATCTTGTTAAAATGCGCATTTTGGTTTAGTAGATTTTAGGTTTAGTAAATTTTAGAATTTTGCATTTCCAGCAAGCCCCCGGGAAATGCTGATGCCGCTGGTCCACCGACCAGACTTATAGTGGCAACAGAATGGACCCCATTTTTTTTTAATGCGATTCATATTTATGTATTGCACTTGACTGAAAAGCTTTTGTTTGAGCACTGAATGAAGTTCTTAAGCTACTATTACCAGTCTTTTTCATAGGTGTACTCTGTCATACCAGTCTGTTTACACTTAATGAATTCCATTGAGGTGATCTTGCCTGCATCAATTTAGAGTGTACTCTAACTTCAGGAAGGGCAATACCCTATTCCCTCAAGCTTTAAAACCATTAGTTTACTGGACATATTAGGGTGTTATTTTTAAGCAGAGTTGTGTTGTATTAACAAAGGCAGTTTCACAAGTTTTTTGAGCCAGTCCCCACCTCGATAAACCACAGGTCTAAGTTTCTCAATGCCAAGATATTTTAATCTTTCATTGGTTGTTTTCAGTGGGTCACAGGAAGAAGTGCAACTGCTGTCCAGACAAGCTCGACTTTTTGCCTGGGCAGATCCTACTGGTACCAGAAAACTTACATGGAGATACGCAGCAAATATTGGGCAACACGATCTGTTAAAGGTATCATTTGATGTGCATGAGTGTTGTATATAAGTAACGTGAAAGGGGAAGAACAATATATTCTGTGCATACTTTATATATACCATTTAATCCTAAATTTTAATTAGAGAAATATAGATAAAAGATTACGATTTTGTAAAAAAAAAAAAAAAAAAAGCTATCAGTTAATAGAACTAAAATCAGTGATAAAACAATTTTAAAACAATTGAGAAAATGAAAATAAAGAAAAATGTGCCCTTATAGTAAAAGAAGGAAACCTAAGGAAATATGTAAGTGGCAATTACTTTTTATTGATTATGTATCATGTGTTCATGCTTTTCATATATTATCATTAATTCTTACGATTGGAACTTAGAAGCTGCTAGTTAGAATTCAAAACCAGGTCTGTCTGACTTTATAGCCCATGGACTTTTTCAACTACACCGTGCTTCCTGTCAATTATGTCAATAAATGAAAATGGTTTAAATTCTTTTGTTAAAAGACAGAAAACACTCAGATTAAGTTTAACAATAGTATCTAACGATATACTACTTACAAGAAATCTGTCTTAACCAAACTAACACAGAAAGTTATAAGCATGAATAGATAGTAAAGATTTAACAGGCAAACAGATGTATAAAGAAAGCAAAGTTGTAATTTTAGTTTCTGAACACTCTAATTCAAAGCTAAAACTAGTAAGTAGAATATGATAATATGAAAAAGAAGGCATGATAGCTATAGAGCTTCATGCAATGAATAGCATTGCATCAAAATGTAAAACTAAATGCTGGAAGTCAACTGAAACACACGTACTTGATGATATTTTTAACACACCTCATTTAATTTTTAACAGATCAAATAGATGAAAAACAGATAGACTTAGAGATTATTTGAATAATAACTAAGGTTGAACCAACATACATATCAAAGTTTTTCGTTTACAAAGAGAGAATTCGTCTTCTTAATAGGTATCTGAAACATTTACAAAACTTGATTGCATATTAGAGTAAAAAAAAAATTGGATAGGCTACTTTGACATAGCAATAGATAAATTTTAAACAACAACATGACTATTCCTATACTTTTGGTAACACCCTTCATTTATTTGTTTATGTGGTTTTATTCCAAGAAAGCATGAGATGAAAAGCACATAGTACGTACTTGTACTGTTTGTTGAAATGAACTGTGGTTATATTTATGTTAAGCTCAGAATGAAGGGAATCATTTTTTCTCTGAAAACACTGACCAAATAAAGTCATATATATATTTATTTATATATATATATATATATATATATATATATATATATATATCTATATATATAGATATATATAGATATATATATATATAAATTTTTGGGGGGAACAGTGTCTTTCTTGAGGGCTCATCAGCTCCAAGTCGTTGTCCTTCAATCTAGTTGTGGAAGGCACAGCTCAGCTCCAAGTCAGTAGCCATTTTCAATCTTTAGTTGCAAGGGGTGCAGGCCACCATCCCATGCAGGAATTGAACCGGCAAGCTTGTCGTTGAGAGCTCGCGCTCTAACCAACTGAGCCATCCGACAGTCCGTCCGGAAACTCAGCGGCAGCTCATTGTCTTCAGTCTAGCTGTGGAGGGTGCAGCTCAGTGGGCCATGTGGGAATCGAACCTGCAGCCGTGTTGCTCAGAGCTCGTGCTGTGACCAACTGAGCCATCTGGCTGCCCAAACCTCATATTTTTAAGTGCTATAGACCTTCAGCCAAGAAGGCTATTCTTAGTGAAACTTAGTACAAACTGATCATCATATTTTGACTATTTAACAGTGTGATTTATATAAATATTTTCAGTGTTACAAAATAATAAAACATAAAAATAAATTAGGTTAGTTTTATCTGATGTTACTTTTCTAAAAAGCTTCTGAACCATTCTGTTGTCCATTTTGGAGACAAGTAAGCATCGCATAAGCATTGGTGCCATTGAAGGATATTTTTATTTCCGCCAAGTGCCTTTTGAGCACTAACTAGGTAACTCTAGCTAAGGTATAAAAAAAATTATGTGCTGTCAGTCATTATTACTGTTTGAAAAAAATTGGTGAGATGTTTGAAGTAGATTATAACTTTATGTCATTTTGATGGTTAGAGTTTTCCAATTTACAGTCATGTCATTTAAACTTTTCTAAACTTTCTCAGTTACTGTAATTCAGCTTTATGTAATAAAAACTTACTGTTTGTTTGTTTAATATATAGTCTCTCTTTTCCCCAGGATGAATGTGGACAGTTTCCATATGATGCAAATATCCAGATACACTGGGTGTCTTTCCTAGACGGGCGCCAGAGAGTTTTGCTTTTCACTGATGATGTTGCCTTGGTTTCCAAAGCACTGCAGGCAGAAGAAATGGAGCAGGCTGATCATGAAATAACCTTTTCTCTTCACAGTCTTGGGCTTTCACTGGTTAACAATGAAAAGAAGCAGGAAATTTCATATATTGGGATAACCAGGTATGGAAGAAGGAAGATAAGGTATCAGAAATCTTTAAAAGGCACGGAGTTCATAATATTGGATTTTATGAGAGTAAACAGATGCCTGTTCTGAATTTGATACACCATACAATCTTTCAGGAAAACTTTACTGAACAGTTGTTTTCACTGCTAGAGCAAAACACGTAGGATAGAAAGATGACTAAGATAATGTCTTTGCCCTTACAATACTCATCATCAGTTGATGGGGAAGAAAGAGATTTGCTTCTTTCTTTGTTGTTTGAATGTATTTTTATAAATGAATTATAAAAACACGGAGAAATGCTATTATATGAAGACGTATATATACATACAGTGGAAATACAGAGGTAGAAGCAACTAACTTGTTTTATGCAGGAGAGGCTGGAGAAACTGGCATAGGTCAGGAAGAGCCAACAACAGTGGTTCTGATAAATTGAAAAAGGATCATAGAGGAGGCAGTATTTGACATGGGTACATAATCATTAAATGGGTGGTTATTTAGAACTTTTTAATAATGACGGGACCAGTTATTTTCTCTAGTTCTGCCTATACCTGTATAAGAAAAATGTTTGAATTTATTTATTTTGGTTTTTTTCAATCGCACTAACTTTGGTAAAAGACACTTTTTTGGAGTCTAATAGGTGGAATGGTTAACATGTGACCGTGTATAACCAGCATAGGATCTATCGATAATTGTGTGTTTAGCGAAGTAAAAAATTAAGTACATAAAGAGATCATGTATGTAATGTACTTTGCACAACACATAACAGGTTAAGGGTTCTATAAATGGTATTACACATAGCACTAATATAATATTAATACACTTATGTATATATGAGTAATATATTCTCTTGTTTATTCATTATTGTATAGTGTTTTAAACTAAATATGAAAGTCATTTTAAAGTCGTATAAATCCGGTGTCTCTAATCTCTTGTTCTTTTCTATAACTTATTTTTATTTTAATATTATTTATGCTATTATAGTATTTTGTCAGATTGGCTCTTATTTATAAGGACATCTTAAAACTTCGTCTAAAAGAATTTGCCTTTTTTCTGACACACTGCACATTCAGTACACATTCAGTACACATTCAGTAAGGATGTGTACTGAGGAAAAGTAAGTCAGTTATATAGTTTTTTAAACTAGACTTAGTTTTTTGAGCATTTTTAGGTTTATAGAAAAGTAATGTAAAAGTACAGAGTTCCCATATACACTCCCCGTCCCCCCAGGTTTCGTCTGTTACTAATATCTTGGAATAGTGGGTACAGTATGTTACTATTGATGAACTAATATTGATACATTATTATCTAAAGTCCCTTGTTTATGTTGTGTATGTTAGAATTTTTCTTTGTGTTGTAAATTGTATGGGTTTTGACAAGTGTATAATAACATATATCCTCCATTACAGTACCATATAGAATAGTTTCACTGCCCTAAAAATCACCTGTGTTCCACCTATTCATTCTTCTTCCCTTCCCCTGAACTCTTGAAAACCACTGTCCTTTTTACTGTCTCCAAAGTTTTACCTTTCCTGAAATGTCGTATTATTGGAATTGTACAGTTTGTAGCCTTTTCAAATAGGCTTCTTTCACTTAGCAATATTCTTTTAAGGTTCCTCATGTCTTTTTGTAGCTTGACAACTATTTTTATCACTGAATAATATTTCATATCTGGATTACTGTAGTTTATCCGTTTACCGATTGAAGCACATCTTCGTTGCTTTCATGTTTTGGCAATTATGAAAAAAGCTACTGTAAACATTCATGTGCAGGTTTTGGTGTAGACAAAAGTTTTGAAATCTTTGGGTAAATGTCAAGGAACATGATTGCTAGATCATATTAATGTAAGAGTATGTTTAGTTTTATAAGAAAGTGCCAAAATGGCTTCAAAAATGGCTGCACCATTTTGCATTCCCACCAGGAATGAATGCGATTTCCTGTTGCTCCACATCTTTGCCAACATTTGGTGTTTTGTGTTTTAGATTTTGGCTTTTCTTATAGGTGTGTGGTGGTATCTCATTGTTTTGATTTGTAGTTCCCTAATTACTTATGATGTTGGGTATCTTTTCATATGCTGGATTGCCATCTGAATATTTTCTTTGATGAGACTCAGGTTTTTGCCCAGTTTTAAATTTTACGTTTTTTTATTGTTGAGTTTTAACAGTTCTTTATATAATTTGGATAATAGTCTTGTATGAGATATGTATTTTGCTAATATTTTCTCCCAGTCTGTGGCTTGTCTTCTCATTCTTTTAACAGTGTCCTCATAGAGAAGTTTTTCATTTTAATGTAGTCCAACATCATTTTTTTCTTTCATAGATTGTGCTTTTGGTGGTGCATCTTAAAAGTCATTGCCAAAATCAAAGTCAGAGTTTTAACTATGTTATCTTCTAGGAATGTTATAGTTTTGTGTTTGATATTTACGTCTGTAATCCATTTTGAGTTAACTTTTGTGAATTGTGTAAGCTCTGTCTAGATTCATTTTGTTTTTGCGTATGAGTGTCCAGTTGTTCCATCACCATTTGTTGAAAAGACTGTCCTTTCTTAATTGAATGGCCTTTGCTCCTTTTCAAAGATCAGTTGACTGTATTTGTTTGGTTCTACTTCTGGGCTTTCAATTCTGTTCTCTTGATCCATGTCTGTTCTTTCACCAGTGTTCTTTCACCACACTGTCTTGATTTCTGTAGTTTTATAGTAATCTTGAAGTCAGGTAATGTCAGTCATCCAGGTTTTTTCTTCTCTTTAAATATTGTATTGGCTGTTTTGAGTCTTTTGTCTTTCCATATAAACTTTAGAATCAGTTTGTCGATAGTCACAAAATAATTAGCTGGGATTTTGATTGAAACTGCATAAAATCTACAGATCAATTTGCAAAAAACTGATATCTTGACAATATTAAGTCTTCATATCCATGTATATGGATTTTTCTATTTATTTAGATCTTTGATCTCTTTCAGCAGACTTTTATACCTTTCCTCATATAGATCTTATACAAATTTGTTAGATTTTGTTTATACCTAAGTATTTCATTTTTTTGATGCTGATGTAAATGTTACTGTGTTTTTAATTTAAATTACAGTTGTTCATTGCTGGTATATAAGAAAACAATTGACTTTTGTATATGATGTATCTTGAAACTTACTAGTTGCCCGAGTTTTTTTGGTGGATTCTTTGGGATTTTCTATATAGACATCCATGTCATCTGACAACAAAGACAGCTTTATTTCTTCCTTCCCAATGTGTGTATCTTTTACTTTATTTTCTTGTCTTAGTACATTGTCTAGGACTTCTTGTATAATGTTGAATAGGAGTGGTGAGAGTGGACTTTTGTGCTTTGTTCTTAACGCGAAAGCAGCTAGTTTCTCATCATTAAGTATGAAGTTAACTGTAGGTTTTTTGAAGATGTTCTTTATCAAGTTAAAGAAGTTCCCTTCTCTTCCTATTTTGCTGCAGAGTTTTAATCATGAAATGGTGTTGGATTTATATAATTTATAGTAGATATTTTATTCATTACCTTCATTGACTAGTGTCCCCTAAACACATTATAGTGGTACCTTGGTTTTCGAATGTAATCCATTCCGGAAGACCATCTGAGTTCTGAAACGTTCAAAAACTGAGGCCTGGTTTCACCATAGAAAGTAATGCAAAATGGATTAATCCATTCCAGACCTTTAAAATCAACCCCTAAAACTGCAAATTGAGCATGAATTTTACTATCTAATGATACCATAGATCCATAAAATTTATGGCATTCGTAAACTGAAATGTTCGCAATGGAGACACTTGAAAACCGAGGTACCGTTGTATATAGTGAGGGCATTGTTAACACTGTCATTGTCTAATTAATATCAACGAGCTATGTAGTTAAAAATATTATGTAGTTTATATTTTATCGTTATGCAAATAGCATAACCAAGAATTAACAAAGTATGGCCCATGAACCAAATCTCACCCACTGCCTGTTTTTGTTTAGTCTTGATCTAAGAATGATTTTTTATATTTAATGGTTGCATAAAATCAAGAGAAAAATAAAATTTTGTAACATGTGAAAATTATGTGAAATTCAAAGCTTGTTGCCCCTAAGTAAAGCTTTTTCAGAACACAGCCTTACTTATTTTTTTATATGTCTCGCTGCGTTTGCACTACTGCTCAGAGCACAACAAATGACTGTGATGTAGTTGTAACTTGAGTGTTTGAATTACAACTCAAACATACAGTTATTTATACAATGGTACCTCTTCATCCAGTTTTGTTTTCATGGTTTTACTTACTTGTGCTCAACCATGGTCTGAAAATGTTAAATAGAAAATTGCAGAAGTAAATAATTTATAAGTTTTAAATTTTGTGCCATTTTGAGTAGCGTGATGAAATCTCCCTTTGTCCTACTCCGTCTCACTTGGACATGAATCACCCCTTTGTTCAGTGTATCTATGCTGTATATACTACCCATGTGTTGGTCACTTAGTAACCGTCTCAGTTACCAGATCAGTTGTCGTGGTATCACAGTGCTTGTATTCAAATATTCTTTATTTTACTTAATAATGGCTTCAAAAGCATAAGAGTAGTGATGCTGGCAATTCCGATATGCCAAAGAGAAGCTGTAAAGTGCTTTCTTTAAGTAAAAAGGTGGAAGTTCTCAATCAGTAAAGAAAAAAATCGTATGCTGAGGTTGCCAAGCTCTTCATAGAGTGAATCTTCTATCCATAAGTTCTGAAGAAGGAAGAAGAAATTGTGCTAGTTTTTGCTGTCACACCTTCAACTGCAAAAGTTACAGCCACAGTGCATAATAAGTGCTTAGTTAAACGTAAAAGGCATTAAATTTGTGGGTGGAAGACATGAACAGAAAATGTCTGTTGTCATTTTTGATTGGAACATCTTGCTCCAGAAAGCATTGAGCCTGTATGAACACTTCAGCAAAGGATCCCCTGAAGTGAGTGACAGCAAGCCATTTACTGCAAATAAGGATGGTTACACAGATTCAGGAATAAGTTTGGACTGAAATATATAAAAGTTACTGGAGATGCTGTGTCTGCCAAAGAAGAAGCTGCTGCCACATTTCCAGCAGAGTTGAAGTTGGTTAGGGTTTGATATTATCTGCGGTTTCAGGCATCCACTGGGGATCTTAGAATATTTTCCCTGTGGGTAAAGAGGGACTACTGTATTGTAACTTTTATTTATTTTTTATTACTAATGCCTACTCGTCATGTCAAAGCAAGAAGAGAAAAGTAAACTTTGAATATCACTTTTATAAGGCACAGTTATCAAATGAAATGACAAAGATTACTTTATCATGCGATGAGACTATACCTGTGCTAAAAAAAACGACATTTCCAAACTAAGCATGCATGACAACATACCTAACTCACATGAAAGCAATGGCCAGAAAAATTAGAAAATTTAAGAGAAAATATCTAATCACCACAAATTTTCTTCAGAAAAATTAAAACAAAACAAAAAACGAGGCTGCAATCAAAGTTGGTTTCTGAATGAATCATTTGTTAGCCAAGCAAGGAAAGCCTCTTACCAATGGTGAGTTAATTGAGTAATGTGTGATTATAATAGGTAAGGAAATGTGTCCAGAGAAAATAAACTTAGGACCATTAGCCTTTGTGAGAACATTTGCTTGAAGAATTGAGGAGCAACATCAATAGTCAATTAAAAAACAAGCCCAGTGATTTTGAGTGGTTTTCCTTGTCTCTTGATGAGTCAACAGATGTTACAAATACTGCTCAGTTGTATTTTGAGAAGCTAATGCTGAGTGTGAAGTGGCTGAAGAATTAGCCTCTATGAATAGTTGACATAGAAAAACTACAGGTGAGACTATTTTCAAACAAGTTAAAGAGGTAATTCATTACAACCTGATGTGGAATTTTCTAAGCTATGTTACAAGTGATGATGGGAAAAAATAAGTGTGGAACAGAGGACGACTTAGTTGGACAAATTCACAAAGCTTGTGAAAATGTAGCGTTTAAAGCCAATATAGTTCATTTTATTGTTCATCAACAGGTACTTTGTAGAAAATACTTGAATCGATCATGTGTTATCAAACTAGTAGTGTCAAGTAGTGAACTTCATTCATTCTTGTGGACTTTATCATTAGTTTGGTGAATTTTTGTCAGAAATGCAAGCTGAATGTCCTGAACTGTCTTACCACACAGTTTGATGGTTTAACAGTGATACTTTTTATTGCATTCTTTTTGAGTTCTGGGCCAAGATTTAAATTTTTCTGAATGAGAAGAATCACCCTCAACCACAATTACTGTATACTGAGTGGCTTTTGCCACAGAATTGATAATGAATCTAAAAGAAGACAAATCATCGCTTATATGCAAAATTTACATTGCACTGAAGTCATTTCGATAACAACTAACATTATTTGAATCACGTCAGGCTGTTTTATACTTCCTCTGCTGTCCACAGTTGAACAAGAAGTGAGATCTTCATCTTCACACAAGTTTGGAGAGGGTATATTTCATGACTTGCAACTACAGTCCTAGCAACATGTTTTCCAACCTCAATGCAATGCAAAGAAAGTTTCCACATTTCAAAATCTACTTACCTGAGTAATGGAAGCGCTTTTGCCTACTCTTAAATTGGAAGTAATTGATCTATAATGTACTGACATGTTTAAAGGCAACTATCAAGAGAAGAATACAAGGTTTGACAATTAAGTTTGTGAACTTGTTGTGATGATGTTTGCTAACTTTTTTTGATATCAGAGGGATTATTCATTATGAATGTGTACTAACTGGGCAAACAGTTAACCAAGTTTACTGTTTGGAAGTGCTGAAAAGGCTGCGTGAAGACATTGGACCTGAACTTTTTAATTCATGTCTCTTACATCACGACAATACGTGGCACTGTCTGTGAGGGAGTTTTTAGCCAGTAAACAAATAACTGTATTGGAACACCCTTCCTACTCACCTGATCTGGGCCCCAATGACTTCTTTCTTTACCCGAAGACTAAGGAAATATTGAAAGGCAGGCATTTTGATGACATTCAGGACATCAAGGGTAATATGATGACAGTTCTGATGGCCATTCCAGAAAAAGAGCTCCAAAATTGCTTTGAAGGGTGGACTAGGTACTGGCGTCAGTGCATAGCTTCCCAAGTGAAGTACTTTGAAGGTAACTATAGTGATATTCAGCAATGAGGTATGTAGCACTTTTTCTAGGGTGAGTTCGCGAACTTAATCGTCCAACCTCATGATAGAGTAGGAAATAGAATTTTAGACTTTGAATTTTCTAATAGAAAACAGAATTTTATAAACGCATTTCAAGAATACGTATACTCAGTGAAAACAATATTCCTGTAGATTGATCTCCCTATTTGGCAGTACCAGTCTCTGTGAAAGAACAGTTTTAAAGATGCCCACCACAGATCAGCATGAACAGATGAACATTTGCAATGGATTTTGATAACAGGAAAAACTGACTTTGAGCCCTAATTAAGTAAACTGTTGTCACCCCACAAAAGAAGTGTAAGAAAAAATCTTTTTGTAACTATGTATAGATGGTGATAGATGGACTTACTGTGGTGATCATTTCACAGTATGTACAAATATCCTGTCGTTATGTTGTATACCTGGAACTAACATGTTTTATGTCAATTATACTTCAATAAAAAACTAAAAAGTAAAAACGTGTATTTTTCTCATTATTAATAGACTTGTGTTATCAAAAATTTTATTCAGTTGCTATTTTTATAGTTCGAATTTCATCAATTAAAACGTTTGTGAAAGATTTTTTCCTCTCGTTATTTAAATACCTACATAATAATTTGCACTTTGTCTCAGCCCACAGAGCCTAAAATATTTACTATACGGCCCTTACAAAAAAAATTTGCCAGTTCTTTAATTGAATGTCAACTTATGATAGAAAAACATTTTCCCCTGCCCCTTTTTCTTATTTTTTTATAACAAAGGTATATTTTGATGTTTAAAAATATGTCTTGTATAATTTTCATAGGAGATTGGTAGTTGCAATAATTAGGAATTGAATGACAGTTCCACAAACCAAAACATGTATTCCTAATTTAATTTTCTTTATGAATTATTTTAGTTCTGGTGCTGTTTGGGAGATGAAACCAAAACAGAAATGGAAGCCTTTTAGTCAAAAGCAGATAATCTTACTGGAACAGTCCTATAAGAAATATCAAGTAGCAAAAGAACATGGCTGGATTAAACTTGACAATAATTTTGAGGTATATCATAATTTTTTTGTTTTTGTTTTTATATATATATATATACTTTAGTGGTGGTGGTAGTGGTAATACGTAAAGTTTTATTATCTAAAAAAAATGGGTGTGTAGAAACTAACTTATTTATTAGTAATTAAACTTATTTGTTAGTAGAATTGGCATGACTGATGTTTATTAGTACATTTTAAATTAAAATTTAATATTACTAAATCATACTGTTGAAGCATGATTTAAATGTGTGTCTCTTGCACGTTTTTATAATTTTGTTTACAAGCCAGGTAGTTTCATGGAACTTGCTTTGTTTTCAGTAAGATTATGGAGAAATTAAGACTGCTTGAAAGTTTTTCTCATGTTTTGAATGATACTAATATATAGTATTGCTAAATAAAGGCTGTGAAAAATTATATATTACAATGATGAAAAACCTATAGAAAACTTGCTCAATTAAATTCATTAAATGTAAATGATTGTTAGATGTGAGTAGATGTCCACAAATAAAGTTGTACTTGACATGGGCCCTTACAATGTTGAAATTGAAAGTCACTTTTTCTCCAAAAAGACCCCAAAAACTTGACTGTAATTTCTACCTTGTTCTGGTTCAGCCATATCATTTTGGTTACTTTTTGTCTTTAATATTTGCTGGTTGAGTTTATACCAGAAATGCTTCCCACCCCCACACCCATCCCCATAAATGTTGGCTGTGCTGAAATGAAAAAAAAACAATAACAATGCAATTAGCGTCAGATATAAATAATATATCAACTGTTTATTGTTTAACTTTGTTAACACAAAGTTTAAGAATTATCTAAAATTATTTATTGAGGTTTTAAAAAAGTATACAGCATGGTTTATTTTCTTTAAGTACAGTTTATATAATTGAAAAGTTCCCCAATCTTGTTTTCTTAATAACTTTGTTACAAAATAACTATTTGCTTCAAAGATCTCAACTGTAGGTCTCCTTAAGGTAGATCTTTTGGTGACACAGAAAGTTTAAGGTATTTTTTCAAGTAGTGAGTAAATGAATATTTAAAATGGGCTACACTAATACCAGCTCATCACAAAAACATGTGTTTCTTTTTTCCAGGTCAATTTTGATACAGTTCCAATGGAAATGCGCCTTCCTATTCGGTGCCCTATAAAGCGAGATTTTTTATCAGGAATTCAGATTGAATTTAAGCAGTCTCCTCATCAGAGAAGTTTACGGGCCACGTTGTATTGGCTTCAGGTAACATCGTCCTCCTCAATTCAGTAGATATACAGATGGTCCCCGACTTATGATGGTTTGAATTATGCCTTTTGGACTTTATCATGGTGTGAAAGCAATACTCATTCAGTAGGAAACATATTTTGAATTTTCCCGGGCTAGCAGTATGCTATAGGATACTCTCTGGTGATGCTGAGCAGCAGCACCAAGACACAGTGCTGGTCAGTCATTGGATCAGGAGGGTAAACAACTGATACTCGACGGTGTATCATTAAATGCATTTTCAACTTACGAAATTTATCAGGATGTAACCCCATTGTAAGTAAAGAAACATCTATATCTAATCACTTTGGGAATCTTGGGAATGAATTGTTTTTCTTTTTCTTTTTTTACAGGGTTCTAGCATACACTGTAATGGATGTCTTTCTTTTTTGTTTATATGTTTATTCCCCTTCTCCCATGCGTCCTTTGGATTTAGCATACTTACTATCCAAGTCCAAAGTCCTTATGACTGTTGAGACTATTGAATTTAACTAGTTAGCCTGCAAGAGTGTTTTATTGCATTGCAATTGTTATTTTTAAATAATTCTTTGAATATGTCGTGGGATTCCCAAATAGGATTTTCTTTTGTCGTTCTTTATGAGAATGAGCAGGTCTTTATTGGAGGTTGTTTTAGCAACTTGTTTGCATGCTCCCTTCTTCCTTCTCTATCTTCCTTTTAACAACTAAATATTATTCTCCTTTTTTCTTTTTATCCTCTGATTTCATATAGTTCCTACTTACATTTTATTTAAATTATAGAAAGTTGAAATCCCACGTGATCTCTAGGTACAAGTACTTCCATTAATAGTGTACATGCTACAGAATATTAATGCAATTATGGGGATATTTATATATTCCTTTATATAAAAAAGCTTGCCCTTTCTGAGATATATAAAAATTTTAAAGATTTAAAGTGAAACTTCTAATAGGATCATATATATATACAGCTACTTAATTATGATGAAATTAGTGATATGTTCTATAATATTGTCTCTGAAACTAAAAATTTAAATTTAAATTATTTTAATCCTGCTGAATTTGTTTTCTACCTTTTGTCTTTTTTTTCAGATTGATAATCAGTTACCAGGTGCAATATTCCCTGTTATATTTCATCCCGTGGCCCCTCCAAAATCTATTGCTTTGGATTCAGGTAAAAAACAAAAACCAAAAAATAAGTTGAGATATGCCCCATTTATAAAAATTAAGTAAAAATGATTTTGACCTAGTATAAAATTTGATTGCCTTTTTCTTGTTTTTTTTTTCTTTCTCTTAGAACCCAAACCTTTCATTGATGTGAGTGTCATCACAAGATTTAATGAGTACAGTAAAGTCTTACAGTTCAAGTAAGTAAATATTCCCTTGTCTTTCTAAAGGAATTTAAAATGAGAACCTACTTTGAAAACAAATTTTACTCTTTTGAAAGTGACTTTTATATAAAAATTATTTCCACCTGAACATATTAATCCACTTTTGGTCAAGTAATTCTCTATGATGAGACTATTTTAATAATAGCTTCTACATCATATTTTAAAGTATAAAATTCCTTCAACTGCCTTCTCCCCTTGTAACTCCAATTTGAATATAAAATAGTGAAATATAAATGACGTATTTGTGAGGTATGTTTTTTAAAGGAATTGCTGTGGACTTTAAAAATTGGGCAATATATGCTATATCATCTAATTGTGTTTGTCTGTTTTATGACGATACATGTAGGACTTGGGACTTTAAATGCTAAGTGTTAATACAGCACCCTTACCTTGAGTGAAATCTTCACTTTTATGAAAAAAATCTCTGTCTAAGTATACTTTGATTTTGTTGACATAACACAAAGAGATGAAGGAACAAGATCTTACTGTGGCTTTTGGCTAAAATCAAAGTTTTAACATTGAAAATTACTAGGTTTGATTTCCCAACCCTTCCCCACCTTTAAAATTTCGTTTTTCCTCAGGTATTTTATGGTCCTTATTCAGGAAATGGCCTTAAAAGTTGATCAGGGGTTTCTGGGAGCTATAGTTGCACTGTTTACCCCAACAACTGACCCTGAAGCTGAAAGAAAACGGGTAACAGATTTTATTTCTTGGGAAAATTATAAAATTAAAAAAATAAGTCATCCATTCTTTGAACTAACTGTAGTAGACAAAAAAAGTAAAATAGAAATTCTTGATTTAATATTTTTCAGACAAAGTTAATCCAGCAAGATATTGATGCTCTAAACACAGAATTAATGGAGACTTCAATGACTGATATGTCAATTCTTAGTTTCTTTGAACACTTCCATATTTCTCCTGTTAAGGTTTGTTATAATTATTATTTTGAAAATTTGGCAGAGTTGTAGAACTTTTAAAGGGTCTGTGTACAAACGTGGGTTTTAATTTGTTGCATCAAATATTTGATGGGAATTTTGTTTGATTAATTGAAATAATTAAGACAATTCTCTGAAACATATGTACAACCATAATTCCCACCGAGAAACCACCAGAGCATGTTCTCTAGTCTTGAATTAATAACCCTTTTATTCAAGGAAGAAGCTGACAAAAGCATTTCTTAATTAAGCAAAGAAGTGCTCACCAACGTTTAATGTTTTGGTGCGCTTTGTAACTACTATCATTGTCTAAACAGAAAGCTATAATGGGTGCCCTTACCAGAATGTAAAAACGCTGAAGTAGGTATTATGCTGTTGATGTGGTGTTTTTCACCCTTCCAACATTTGATTGTAACTAAGGGAGTGGAAAATTGGATACCTTTCACTTGCCTGATTTTGTACTTTATGAACCCATTTCCTTTTCTCCTTTTATTGTTCTTTTTAGGTTTTATAGGGGAAGGTGACTGCTTAGGAAATTCACAAATGCTATCAACCTTAATGCTCTAAACTTGTGTAATGAGCCAGATTTACAATTAAGCAACTCTTTAAAATATTGATGATCCTTTACATTCTCAAAAACTGTTTACAACACATTATTTTCATTTCCATTCACCAATTCATTTAGCTAAGTGAGGGATTTTAAATAATTTTAAATAATTTGGTGGTATCAGACATATTGATAGTGTTAGGTTTAAAACTGATATTTTATGTGGCAAGTTATACACAATTTCTTTTTCATTAAGTGAAAATCAGTTATTTATGAGATTGAACAATACCTTCAACAAATATTTTTTGGATGCCTTCTTTCAAAGTTGCTGTGGGAAGTATAAAGTGACTTCCTGGAGTTTATAATCTAAGGGGGTATTAAAGATTGATAATTTACCTATTCATGTTTTTAGGCACACTGTAAATTATCCCATGAAGTTGAGTTATTAAGATCAGAAACCATCGTTACTGTCTTTTTCCATGGTAACTTTGTCCTGGAGCAAGGCAGGATCTCTGTTCACTTAAGCTTACCTTTCCTGGATCTGAACACTCTCTTGACTCTGCAAATGGGCAAAAGTCCACATCAAAGAAAAGCCCAACAACCAGGCTTTCCTGACCTTGCAAGTTTGCTCTGTTGAGCTCTGCATTAGTTAGGTAAAATGCCTAGGGAAAGGCAGAAAAAGAAAGGAGAGTCATCTGCTCTATTTACGCAGGTAGAATTACTTTTTGTGTGTGTCTTTGGGCACTGTTGCACTAATGATGATACACCACACAAAGCAGAAGAAGCTAAATGGGAATGTGAAAATCTGTGTTTAAGTAGTGCATTGAAGAGGTCTATGGAAGCTCAAAACCTCATTACTCTTTAAAAAATTTGTTTAGCAACTTGCCAATTGTTGCCATAATTATAATATTATTGTTACTTGTTATTATTGTATAATTGTAATATTATTATTGTTAATTGTTGCCATAAGTTAGTTACCTTAATTGATTGGAAATAAATGATTACCCGTTATTTTGACAGGTGGATTACTTTTATGCCATTTGACGTGTTTTTCTTCTTAAAACGATTATGATACTTTTGTAAAGTGCTTTGGGCCCCTCCATATAAACAGAATGGTACTTATACACTTTGAATAAAATTATAACTCTAAATTTGGGACAGACTAATTTGTATTTTATCAAAAATTAAATATGAGAATAAGATAGGAATGAGCTATTCTGTATTATGTACAGAGTAACAAATAATAGCTTTCTTTAGGACGCTAATGAAAGATACAACATTTGTTTGTATCTGAAAGATCTGGTTCCTGTGTATGAAAACTTTTTGTTTTTAGCTTTCATTTATTGAATATTTTTCTTTTAGTTGCATTTGAGTCTGTCTTTGGGTTCTGGAGGTGAAGAGTCAGACAAAGAAAAACAGGAGATGATTGCAATTCATTCTGTCAATCTGCTGTTGAAAAGCATAGGTGCTACTCTGACTGACGTGGATGATGTTATATTCAAGTAAGATTTGTTAAAGTGCATTGGGAGGCTTTCTTCATACTAATTTTCTCCATTTGTGTTAGAATGTTAGCTTAGAAAAATGATAATTCTTACTACTTACAGTTGAAGAGTTTGGTCCCCTCCCTTTTTTGTTTTATTTGGGGAAGATTGGGGAACAGTGTGTTTTTCCAGGATGTCAAGTCGTTTTTCAATCTAGTTGTGGGGGCTGCAGCTCAGCTCCAAGTCAGGTCGTTGTTTTCAATGTAGTTGTGGCGGGCACAGCTCATTGGCCCATGTGGGACTCAAACCGGAAACCTTGGTGTTATGAGCACCGCGCTCTAACCACTGAACAAACCGGTCACCCAGGTCCCTTTCTAATTATTCTCTTTCGGTATGCTTATTTTGCTTATAAAGATAAGGTAAAGAATCTTAAGAAAACTTAAAGAGTTTTCTTCAGTTATTCTTGTCTAGATAATATATCAATATAGAATAAAAATTGACGTTTTATTGGCGTATTATATATTGACGTTTTAAAACAGAATTATATTTAGAAATATATAGCATTAGGGTGAGATTTCAAGTATAAACGTGGCAAAGTATAGATATTAACTCCTTGTTACATCTAATAATGTTTATGTGTGCCAGACACATATAATTCAGTGAATGTTTATTAAATTGAATATTCATCAGTATTGGAACAAGTAATACCTTGGAGAAAAAAAATCATTTATATCCTTTCCACCTCACTTGTATATTGTCAAATTTCATAGCACTCAAAGGATTAAATATAAAATTCAAATTGAAAAGATTAATTTAAAAAACCAAGTTAAGTGGTATCAAATCTCTGAATAAAAAAAGTCTTTCTAAGTTTAAAAGCAATGGGAAAAATCCCAATGGAAAACACAAAATAGATTTGACTATATAACAATTAAACGCTTTACAACAAAATCAATGAAACCATTTAAAAACCAAAGAATTGGGAAAATACAATGACAAATATGATAGAGCAAGGATGAAGAGTCTTGATATTAAACACTGATGAGAAAAATCTAAAGATTCCAATATCATAATTGCCAGAGGACAAATAGAGATGATTTACAATAGGGAAGGTACCGTAGCTGATAGATATTTGAAACATTCAGTTTTATTATTTATCAAAGAATATATGAAAATTAAAGCAAACTATCAAAGATTTCAAAGTATGAGTAATCCTAGTATTGGGGGGCAGTGGTCTGAGAAATGGGGACTTTTTTTTTATAACTTTAGTGGAAAGTGATATATATATCAGGAATTTTAAATGTTTTTATAATCTTTCACTTTCAGTAATTCTTTTTTGAGGAATTCAGTCCAAAAAAAATCTTGAAATTTAGCCAGTTATATTCAAGATACACTTGGCAGCACTAATTATTATGCCAAAATTTGGAAATATCTGACAGTAGAATTGTTATGAAACTTCCACATGGTGGATTGCTATGCATCCATTAAAAAGGATTACATAGAATTTTGAATAGCATAGAGAAATACTTATGTACAATGTTAAGTGTAACAACGTATATAAAATGTTTTAAATATTTTTAAATTGCATAGAAAAGAAAGTATTCAAAGTGATAATGATGAGAAGAAAAAACTTAAAAACCACTCTGTGGTGGGATTGTGATTGGCTTTTTTAAACCTTTTACTCTATGTATTTATGAAGGACTTTTATGAGAATGGACTACTTTATTAATTTTGTTACCATAATATTAATATCTCAAACATAAATTATATATGGCAGATGTGCGAATCTGTGAATCAGCAATGATTAACTAGTCATTGTAATTTTGTCCCTTTTTTTCACAATATAATTTTTGAATCTTTCTATAATCTTTGAATCTTTCTCCTTCCAGACTTGCTTATTATGAAATTCGATATCAGTTTTACAAGAGAGATCAGCTCATGTGGAGTGTTGTTAGACATTACAGTGAACAGGTAATTTCCTATCATAATAGCTCATGGGGAATATACTTTATAAAATATCAAAACAAAACATTTGTATGTGATTGTAAAGTGTGTGATAATGTTTACATAATTTACTCAATTTGCAATCTCATTAATTAGTAGTTTTCACGAATGTTTCTATTTCTTTTAGTTCTTTCCCCCTATATATACCTTTTTAAGAGTTTCTTCCAGTGCCTTTTTCCCTTTGCAATATACATTTACCATTTTGGGAAAGAATAGTGATTTAGGAGTCATTACACTTTATTTCTTCAATGACTACAGTTTCTAAGCATAATCTAGTAGAATTGCAAGAGGAGTTCTAAGCCAGGTTCTTCCCCATGCTTCAGTTACTTCGTGGTTCGAGTTGTATGTACAGAGACATAGTTGTTTCCGGGCACTGGAGTACCATTGCTATACGGTGGTACTCCAGGGTAACATTACCTTTACTTCCACTTCTGGGAGGTCCTTTCTCCTATGGTGTGTATAGACATTATGTTTATTAAATGTTCAGATAGGCATATATTTTAATTTGTTTTTTTGTTCCAATTATTATTCTCCATCTAGTTTTATAGTAATAATGATAAAAACAAAATACTAAAATTAAGTAACAATTACTGAATTTAATATGCATAATCAGTCATGCAGAGTCAATATAATATACCTCCCATTTTACAGATGAGAAGACTGAGGACTCTAAAAACTAAGTGACTTGTCCAAGGTTACATAACTGCTCAGTGGCAGAGTATGCCTCATCCTAATTCTAATTTGAAATCCCCATGTAAAGTACTAGCATAATGCCTGGCACATAGTGCAAGATAATTAATGAACAGCGTGGTGGTTATTCTATATATCTTTGCTTTAACAACCTAATTTAATCAGTACTCCTTTTTTTTCCTATTGTATCATTACATTGTTTCTTCCAATGGTTGTAAAGGACTTAATTTACTTTTTAACTGATTTTTTTTTCTTTTTTTTTTTTTTCAGTTCTTGAAACAGATGTATGTTCTTGTATTGGGCTTGGATGTACTTGGAAACCCATTTGGATTACTTAGAGGTCTGTCTGAAGGAGTTGAAGCTTTGTTCTATGAACCCTTCCAGGTATTGTTTTTGTTTATTTTAAGTATAGTTATAGAAAAATGGATGTTCTATTCTTTTAATGACAAATAACTGATATTTTAACTACCTGGGAACTGAATAATATTCAGATAAAAATATATCAACGTTATGTTTTTATTTAAAATTACTTGAGATGGCATTAAAAGATTGTTTTAAGATTAATTTGAGCACTTCTACTGTCTGAGCAATAAAACATGTCCACATTTTCCAGGATTTAATTGTAGTTGTAAGGAAGACTGCTAGAAGACCATTTCAAGGCTGTAATGGAAAGGACTAATGGGGCATTAAAAGCTCACTTTGTTCCATATTCAAGCCTTACTCTAACCTGTTCTCCATTGAAAGGATCCAGGAGCCCAAAGTAGTGAGGGTTTTAGGACAAAGCAGAGAGAATAAATGGGAGAACAAGAGAGTCAATACTATGGGGGCTCTTAGACTTGTTACCAGTGCAGCTTGCTTTAACAGCCTGATGGAACTTGGTACTGGGTTGCCAACTTCAGATTGTGACTGAGGCCAGTCATGTACTCCTATCCAGTTTTTTTCATCTTAAAGGGTATGTTGAGATCACTTGGGTTGAAAATATCTTCAAACATAGTAGATGTTCCATCAATATTTGTTAGAGGGCAAAAGCTGTGTCATTACAGTGTTTATGGATCTTTACAGATTCTGTATCTTCAAGGAAATGCTGAAATACTAGATTAAAAGTCTTGTTTAAATTTTAAATAACATACTTTTTTATTTTGGCCAGGGTGCTGTTCAAGGCTCTGAAGAATTTGCTGAGGGGTTAGTGATTGGGGTAAGAAGTCTCTTTGGACACACAGTAGGTATGTATGCATCACGTATTTGTGTATATGATGTTTTTTATTATTATAAAATGCATTGCTAATGAAAAACAAATTATGTTTTATAAAAAAGAGGCCACTTTTCTAATATTCCCTTTTAAAAGATGTGTTCTCGTTCTTAAATGGAAAATAATTTAACACTGACTGACTTGCTTTTTTTTTTAATATGTCTTTGTAGTGTTGAATCCATGTACTTTAAATAGTTTTATTCTTCTTGATAAATGGGAAATGAGAAAAACAAATTCCTGCATTTTTGTATATGAGAATTTTTAGCATCTGTATTAAGCCGTTGTATGTGTGTATAGTGCTAATGCTTTTTAAAGAACCCATATGACTTTACTTCTCTGGGCCTTCTAATAGGTGGTGCAGCAGGAGTTGTATCTCGAATCACTGGTTCTGTTGGAAAAGGTTTGGCAGCAATTACGTTGGACAAGGAATATCAGCAAAAAAGAAGAGAAGAGATGTGTCGACAGCCTAAAGATTTTGGAGACAGCCTGGCCAGAGGAGGAAAGGGCTTCCTGCGCGTAAGTTTCTTGCTGAATTTTCAAGAAACCCTCAACTTTTGTATACACTTTAGGATATGTACTCTAGCTGCTTGTTTGAAACTTGGAATACTACTTGTGTATAAAGATCTGTTAGAGTAGCAGTAGTGATAGATTGTGGACTTTCCTGTTTCCTTTTTGATCTCCTTCCATATTATCATCATCAGATCTATCCCTGAAATCGCAGATTTAGTTTGGCACTAGGATTGGAGTGAAATAATGATGGCAGGTTGGCAGTAGTGTGGAAGGGTTAGAAATAAAGCAGAGAAATATGGTAAATGATGGTAACTAGAGGGAAGAGGAGTTCTTCAGGTCATTGTCAATTGACCATTTCTGTGGGAGGGAGGTGTGGAAGTTAAGTGGTATAAACCAGGAACTACTTTCCAGTACTTTAAAAATGATACAGGTGATATATGCATATTCTCCTCATAAGTAATTGTAAGAACTTGTAAGTTCTCCTTTTAATAAATAATGGTATCATTATAGATAAGGCTATCAAGTACTCTTTGATCACCCCTCACCTTTTCCCAAGGGTATCTAATTTTCAACAGAGTGTGTATCCTTCAGTTTTTTTTCTATGTGTTTATATAATATTCAGGTAGTCTTAGTTACTACCATTACTTGACAATTATTAATAACATATCAACATGTAAAATTAGTTAAAAAATAAAAGAATATTTAAACACATTACTATTGTAATTTTGGAAATAATTTCAGGAAATTGTAACTTGTATTTGTGCCAGTGATTTATGTTATAATATTGTATGCTATCTCTTCTAAAGTGCTTTATTTGTCAGGTTATTTGCTATCCTTCATAGATCCCTTCATTTTCAATTTTCCACTTCATTTTAATTTTGCTAAATTATAAAGCAATCTCATTAAAATTTATAAGTAGATATTAGGGATTATTTGTCTCAACTTACTCATTTCACTGATATAGAAAGTGAGATTTAAGACTGAATCAACCGCCCATGGTTACATAGCTGATTGGTTCTAGAGCTAGATGTAGAATCTTTGTACCTGCTTTACTATTTTTCCTATTACAAATTTTTACTTCTACAAGGGGCTTTCATTTAAAATTTTGTATGATATGATATTTTTAAAGTCAGAGTGTTCACTTACATGTGTGTTTACATTATTAAATATATAGAGGGTGACAAAAAATGTATACACATTTTAAGAAAGGAAAAACCTATTAAAACTGTAATACTCAATATATTATACCGATCACAAAAGATGCATACAAGTCACGTTTGATTTCTGCAATTACATGAGGTGCTCAAAGTGATTACCATCAGCATAATTTTAATGCAGTTTTTTCTTTTCTTAAGATGTGTATGTTTTTTTGGCACCCTCTGTAAGTACTCATTTTGTAAATAAAATTTTTCTAGTATGTTTGTAGAGACCTCTAGTGGTTAATTTAAAATTAAGCACCTTACATTCAAGTTTGACTTCATGGTTGATTTCTCTTTCAGGGAGTCGTTGGTGGAGTGACTGGAATAATAACAAAACCTGTGGAAGGTAGGTAGAGAATGTTTCCTTCTTGTACAAAGTCTGAAGAGTTGATGCATGGTAAACATAGTAAATGTTATTGCTACTAGGTATTTGAGAGAATTTCTCATTTTATGTTCATAGTCCTAAATTATTGTTTAATGAAAGTACTTTCCTTAGAAAGTAGAGGGGTTATGTAGTAGACTCTAATTCAGACTTTGAATGCTATTTTCAGCAAATCCATAGTTAAACTAGGTTCCTTTGGACCTTTAATAGAGGTTGACTCATTTTTTATCCTATTTTAAAAAGCACATTACTTTATTTGGTGCGGTATCTATCAAAATGCCAGTTGGCTTTTTTGCAGAAATTGACAAGCTGATTCTAAAACTTATATGGGAATTCAGAGGACACCACATAGCCAAAACAGTCTTGGGGGAAAAAAAAAAAAAACAGAACAAAGTTGGAAGACTTACACTATCCAATTGTAAAACTTACTATAAAGTTACAGTAACTAAGACAGTATGGTACTGGCATACAGATAGACATATAGATCAATGGAATAGAATTGAGATTCCAGAAATAAACCCTTACATTGATGGTCAATTGATCTCTGACAAGGGTGCCAACATAATTCCATAGAGAGAGAATAGCCTTTTCAACAAATGATACTAGGACAACTGGAAATAAATATTGAGTTTTTATATATGGCCCAGCAATTCCACTCCTAGCTGTATACCTAAGAGAATTGAAAACATATGTTTGCTCAAACACTTGTACATAAATGTTCATAGATACATTATTCATAATAGCCAGAATGTAACAGCAACCCAAATGTTTATCAACTAATGCATGGATAAACAAAATGTGGTATATTCATACAATGAGACATTATCTAGCTATTAAAAGAAATCAAGTACAAATGCTCCTCGACTTATGATGGGTTACATTCTGATAAACCCATTGTCAGATGAAAATATCCTGTTGAAAATGCACTTAATCCTACATTGTAGAGTATCGATTGTTTCCCCGTGTGCTTGCCTGGCTGACTGGGAGCTGCAGCTCACTGCTGCTCTCCAGCATCATGAGAGAATATGTATCGTACTGGGTAAGACTAGCCCAGGAAAAGATCAAAACATTCAAAATTTGAAGTTACAGTTTCTGGTGAATGGGTACTGCTTTCATACCATTGTAAAGTCAAAAATCTTAATTCCAACCATTGTAAGTTGGGGACTGTATTGGTACAAGCATAAGGTAGATGAACCTTGAAAACATGATTATAAGTAGAAAAAGCCAGTTCAACATACTACATATTGTATGATTCCATTTGTAGGAAATGTCCAGAATAGGCAAGACCATAGAGCTAGAAAGTAAATTAGTGGCTGCCTCGGTCTGGCTGGTGGGGAGCAACGAGGTAAATTGCATAGCGTTGGGTGGGGAAGGATTGGAGGAAATGGGGAGTGATTGTTATCAGTACAGGGTTTCTTTTTCAGATGATACAAATTTTCTAAAATTGATTGTGGTGATGGTTACACAACTCTGAGTATACTAAAAATCATTTAATTTGTGCACTTAATTGGCAGATTCTATGGTTTGTGAATTGTATTTCAATAAAGTTCTTATACTTTTTAAAAAGTGCACTGTTTGAAAAATGTCTTGATGGTTGGCATTAAAAAAAAGATCTTTTCTGGTCAGTTCTTAGACCTCCTAGTCATAGGCGCTGACGAAACTTCTGAATCAGTAGTTGTAAAACTGGAGCTTGCTGCAGGATTACCTGGAGGGTTTACTAAAACACAGATTGTTGGGCCCCACTCCCCGAGTTTCTGATTCAGGAGATTTGGGATGGCGCCTAATAATTTGCATTTTTAACACACTTTTTATCATGTTATGATTAAATTTAACTTCTTTAAAAAGCTAAGTTCTAGGAACTTCCTGGGTAAAACATTTCAGCATTTGGCTCAAGCTTTTGTTTTGTTCAAACATGATTGTTTTCAAATATCTTCATGCATTCATTCTCTTTGGTTTTCTGAAGGTGCCAAAAAGGAAGGAGCTGCTGGATTCTTTAAAGGAATTGGAAAAGGGCTTATGGGTGCTGTGGCTGGTCCCACTGGAGGAATCATAGATATGGCCAGCAGCACTTTCCAAGGAATTCAGAGGTAATAAAGTATACACTGTGTGCAAGGTATGTGTCTGTGTGCTAATTTTTGCTCCAAAAGACACATTAGAGCTGATGGTCTGTCTAGGTCTTATTTTCGGGAAAACACGGTAGGTTAAATACTTTGCTCTTAAGGATGTTAAAGTCTAATTGAAACCTATGATAGGTTCACAAGGTAGAGTGCCACTAGAAAGGAGTAGGAAGAAACGTTTTTTTTGTGGCTCAATTTCTCTTTATTCAACAAATGTTTATTGACGTCTACTACATGCTAGTCACTGTGCTGGACACCAAGTATACAAAGAGGGGACAACCTACTCTCTGCCTTTACTGGTTTGATGTTTCTTTTCTTTGAAAAAAGGTGGTGGAGCTTGGAGTCAGACAGACTTGCTTTTAATACGTGTTGCATTATTTTGGGCAGGTTATTTAAAATTACTCTGATTGTTTTCATCAAATATTGATATAGAATGTAAGACATACGTCAATATATGTACGTATTATTTTGAAAAAGTCTCACATATTTTCTTATACTTATTCTGCTTCCTTATGCAGGGCAGCAGAGTCAACTGAGGAAGTGTCCAGCCTCCGTCCCCCTCGCTTGATCCATGAAGATGGCATCATTCGCCCGTATGACAGACGGAAATCTGAGGGCTATGACTTATTTGAGGTATAAATTCTGTTCTTCATGGTCATGAAGGAAATTTAATTTTAAAGATTTCTAGGACCAGGATTTCATGGACGGTTCTTAAAGTTCCTGATTTATGAACTTCTTTAGGGATTACACAGGGAACATGGTTTGTAGAGTAGAATTTGATTATTTTATTATAATGTGTTAAATGGGAATAACTGGTAATTTTTTTTCTGCACAGGAGCAAAGCTTTTTTATACAGAAAGGTTAATATTAAAAGAAGCCATAGGCTTTATTACTATTTGTTAGCTCATTTAGTTAACCTTGTTAACTTCGGTCTCCCACTTTGTAGCTAATTATTGGAATTTCACTGCTTCCTTTTCTCCAAACCAAATTAATTTATTGGGACTATTCTAAATCTAGATTCATTCAAGTAAACAGAAGTTGGAGGAGAGAAAAAAAAGATTATGTACAATTATAATCTTTTTAAACCTTATAAAACTTTCAAAGGTTTTTTTTAGTTGACTTTTATTTCAGTTTTAACTTTACTGTATTTAAATAATACATACGTATATAAATACACTCCCATGACTAGCTTTGCCTCTAAATAAATTTATTAGTGTTTTCCTACTTTGACTTTAAAATAAAATGACTCTTCATTGTTATTGCCTATGGTTTGTATTATGTGTGATTACATTTTATTATTTTGCATGCTTCTAACTTTATTTTCTTTCTTTTTCTGCCTACACAGCAAGAACTGGAAATACAGGAGTAAATGTCTCCTATACTACTACTGATTTCATCCTTAAAAATCAAAACAAACTGTGGTATTAAAAATAGACTGTCTTTGATTTATTTAGACTGAGAGTCCATTTTAATGACATTTTCTTTACAACTTTCACCTCTGTCTGAACTTTTTATGGTAGTGACTAGACTACAAATAAAAATGGTGGTATTCCTGGTAATATTGTACAGGAGTAAGAGATCAATATAAAAGATTAAAGGATCAACTCTCTTCACCATTTAGTTGGGGAAAGACTTTATTGAGCTCAGAAGCATACACTCTTACTATCATTTTGAAAATTTTGTCTTTTCTTATGGTATTCATGTGCATTTCAGGTAAAGTTTTTTTAAAAAAGGAAAATTATTATGTCCAATATATTATGTATTCTTGTTTGTGAGTCCTAAAGGAATTGCAATGACTGTGTTTCACAAATCACCCTAAATTTACTCAAGTTAAAGAACTATTAACTGCGGCCTTTGTTTTAATACCTGAAGTATCAGTTGCTCTCGGTCTGTCTTTAGACCTTAAATAAGAGTTGGCAAATGAATTTTGAGAATATGTTCCCTTGATCTCCCTTTTATTTTTTAACCTCTCAGTACTCTTGCTAGATAAATGACAATCATTTTATAATTACATACATTCTCAGCCTTTAGCATTTATGCTTTTCAAAAATTCAATCTACTTGTTGCTTATGCTTATTTCATAATTAGTTTGAATTCATGTAAATGGAAGTTGGACGTGTAATTAGTCAAATTACTTATGTGGCACTTGAATTTATAGGTATCGCTATTGTTAAAAACCAGCCTTGTTGCTTTTAAGTCCTTAGAGAGGATTAATTATCTTAATGAAAACAAAAATAGTTATAAATTATCATTTTGAAATTAATGTCCCATAGTTAATTTTCAAAATAATTTGTTTTGATTTCTTTTTTATAAATGATAGAAATGTTTAATTTGATTTAACAGCATCTTATCTAGCAATTTTCATTTTCCCCTCCAAAACTGAAACCAAGGTATAAACTTAGATTTAATGTACATTTGAAAAGAATGAAACTGTTAACATACAACTGGTCGTTTGGATTATATTTTTTAAAACTATAGTATCAAAATAATAAATGCTTCATATTTAAAACAGCACTTTGAAGAAAAAAGAATGACATCCAAAGCCCAGCCTAAAATTGTAGCTGACACTTTTCTTGTTCCGATGTAATTGAGGGTTGACAAAAATGTCATCAAATGTCCAGTTTCTATAAGAAGCAAGCACAATAACTAATTCAAGATGCTGTCTTAAATCCTTACCAATAATTACCCTTCCTTCTTAGGTAAAAATAATGATTTTTAATTTTCCTGGATATATTGTGGTTTTATTGAGACTTGACTTGGGAAATTGTATAACTTGTTGAAAATTTTTTTCTTTACATATTGTTTACTTTTTGTTTAGCTCTTTATATTGTTAACTTTTCCTTGTGGTTTTCCTTTTTATAACTGCTTGTCAGTAAGCACAAAACTTCAAGAAGCTTTTTGTTATTTTAGCTAAATATATTTATCTTGCCTGATTCATTAGTTTGTGTTAAGATATCAGATAACCTTTTAAACTTTAAGTATTATTTATAGTTACTGGAAGAAATAAAATGATTGTACGTTAGTGAGAGGAGTTGGTGATTTTTTTTTTTCATGGATGACAGTGTAGGCATGGATAATTAAGACATTCAGGCTGTTTCATCCCTTGTCCATCTTGCTATAATCAGTTATGTATGATGTATTTATTGACTATCTAGACTGTGCTAGATAAACAAAAGAAATAAGACTCCTGTCCTTAAGAGACCACGTATAACAAAATGTGTAAATATTAAAGAGCGCTAGAGTGTAAAATTATATCCTGCTAGCCCTTACTGTAATATGGGTACATTCTAAATAATTTATTTGGGAATCTTTTGACTTACTCCATTTTCTTTTTCTCCTGAGCATTGCTCTGTATTCTTTAATTTAATGCTCAGCTGTGAAAGTTACTAAATCATATATTGTGGTTTTATAGGATATATTCTTCTGGTTATCCTCTCTTAGGACAATTACTGTTTATACATGTATATATATATATATATATATATATATATATATATATATACATATATATATTTATACACATATATATGATATATGATATATTTAATATTCCATCTGGGTTCACACTTATGAACATAGAATGTTTAAAATGTTCTTTCTTGCTTTTTCATTTTAAGTATATTTTTTCATGTTCATAGAAATGCTTAATTCTTAATTCTTGCACTAACATCTATTGAGGTAACCTTATATTGTGCATTTAATCATTCCCAGTCCTGGACATTAATTTGTTTCTGTTACTTCAATAACAGTAATAATGCTGTGATAAACATTGTTCTACACATTGCTTTTTCATATCTTGTATTATTTCCTTAGAATTTACTTGAAAAAGTTAAATGCTTTTGCTAAATATTGTAAATTCTTCAAGTTGCATTTTGGGAAGGGAGAGTGAATATTTTATTAACTAATCTGGTTTCCTGCTGCCATCAGTGACTGAATATCTTAATCTGAATCTCAGAGTGTAGTGGATTCTTAGTAGTGCTGAAAACAAGGTTTCTATAATGTATTATGATGATAAATCATACTTTAAGAGCTTTCAATCGTTTAAAGATAGCAACAGCCTGATAACAAATGAAAATGCATAAAAGATGGGAAGTGGGTTGTATTTCTTGTACAGTTCATCTTAAATCTAAATATTTTAACATATTTACATTTCAAAGCTGAAAATAAGTGTACTACTAAATAATTATATTCATTTCTCATTTTCTCTTTATTAAAGGAATTAACTTATAAATGTCAAAAGATTTTGTTTAGCTAATTCATGCAGGCAAGATGTAAAACAAGTGACTGTTAAACTCCACTTCTCTCTGAGACTCATTCTGAAGACGAGACCCCAGTTCTTTGGGGATTTATCTTTGTTCATGGCCTTTCATAATTGTAAAAGAATGACTGGGAATCAAGGACCTTTAAAAAATATGTATTTAAACATTGAAATAATAAGTGTGCTTTCTTTGCTTGTGATTATTATTGATTATATTATCTTTTTCGTACTATTGGTGTTGTATTCTTGGTTATAAAATGTTAAGGTCTTATTCATTATTTATTAGTTTATGTTCTGTGTTTTCACATATCTGATCTTTAATCATGCATTATAGATAATGTCAATATTTCATTAGCATTCATTATAAAAATAACTATTTTGTGGTTTTTAATGTGTTGACTAATTCAAGTCACAATAGTTTTGAGATAGTTAGGAAAGGAAATAGATGTATTTTAATGTATTACTATTTATACTTGAATTATTTTATGCTTGTAATTGTCTTTAGCAATAAATTGTACCAGCTATTTGAAAACTTAAAATTCATGTTTGTATTAATATTATCATTTAATTTTATTTTCTATCAGGAGCATAATTTGATACATACATATACTTCTCATGCATGTTTAATCTATTAGATTAAATACTCAAAAACATTAAATATCAGTTATCTTGGATTTTATTATGTATATCTACTTCTGTGTAAAATCAGTGGTTCTTAACTGTTGAGAAGGATCACAGACCCTTTAAAAAAATCTGATGTAAAATATGAACCATCCTGTGAAAGAAGTTACAGAACCACATTTTCAAAATTTTATATTTTATTTTGGTGGTTCATAGCCCTCCCAAGGTGCTTCCATGGACCACAGGTTAAGAACCCCTATAATGTTAATGTTCCAGTTTTATATTAGCATATTTCATATTCTCATGAATGAAAATGTGACTATTTCTAGTAGATATTCTAAAATTTCTAAGTTATCACAGATTGAAATATATTTTACTAGAAGATCACTTCGTAAGCATTTAATACTAATTTGTCTTTTAAGGCACACTGGGAGGTCATTTGCAAACATGCTAGGAATGTTTTTCTGGCTTCATGTGCGAATACGTAGAAGTGTGCTTTTGTTTCTAACGATATTTCTCCTAACTAGCATTGCTATTATAATTAGCTAACATAGTATTACAAATACTATTTGGATGCATATACTACCCAAATCTTTAATCGTGTTTTTTTTTTTTTTTTTCAGAATCATATCAAAAAGTTAGAAGGAGAGACTTACCAATACCACTGCACTATTTCTGGAAACAAGAGGACAATCCTTATGGTTACAAATAGGTATTAATAACTTCAAATGAAATTTTCTCAGTTGCAAATTATATAGATCTTAAGAATTTTGAAGACTAAAATGGCAGAGGATGTGGAGAACTACTTTCCAACTGCAAAATGTTTATTTCATAGAATCATAAAAACACAGATCTGGATTGGTCCTTTGATTTTTTTAAATTTTTAAATTTTTTTATTTGGGAACTGTGTGTGTTTCCAGGACCCATCAGCTCCAAGTAAAGTCGTTGTTTTCAATCTAGTTGTGGTTGGCGCAGCTCACTGGCCCATGTGGGAGTCGAACTGGCGACCTTGGTGTTATGAGCACTGCGCTCTAACCAACTGAGCCAACCGGCTGCCCTGGATAGGTCCTTTGAGATCATCTGTTCTGATCCTCTCATTTTGGTGATGCTGAAACTGAGATTCAGCGTGGTTTAGGAGCTTATCCAAGTTACACAAGTACTAAGAGATGGAATCTAGAATAGACTTCATAAGTGCAATAGTGGTACCATTATATATGAATTATAAATCCAGTTATGGAGGGTGAATTCATGAATCACTTTTTCTCACTATGTTTTATTTTGGATGATTTAGCTACTTTTTTAAAAGGATCATATTATTTCTGTATTTTTTTTTCTTTTCAATTTTTCCTAAGTATTTTGGCAATGGTAGGCAATTTTTCCAAATACAAGAACTTCAACTAAACTACTATGTTTTTTTACCTGATATTTACCCTACATCACTTATTCCAAAATGACAATTAAAGATTAATAATTTTCAGAATTTTCTAAGTTACTTATTTTTCTAGGACTAAGGCAGAGTAATTATAGTAGGCAAAGTCTGTATTAGGTTTCTTGCTACTGCATTTAAATATATTTGGATGGGAAGGAGAGAAAGGAAAGCTAAAATGACAGGACTCAGACTTAAACCTACAAGCCTTTTTAAAGAGAGAGTTAACTAGTCAGCTGATCTGCCAATTAATTAAGAAATGAAAATACTCACAAAACAATCTAAAAAGCAGTTTTTGCGGATTTGACAAGTAATCATTTATTTTTATAATTTTATATTCATAAGATTAGACCAAATCAGTGTTTATTTGTATTATATATTGTACTTAGCTGCAATAAGTGTGTTAATTCATTTTAAAATTGTGTACCTTTTATGTAATTCAACACTAGAAATCAGGTGTTTTTTTGTTTGTTTTTGGTAATACTTAATATCTTGGTACTTGTTTGATTAGGCATTTTGTGGGAATATTACTGTACATATTAATACATTATACATTTGGGTTTTCTTCAAGTAAATGGAAAAATCATGATAATTTTAAATCTATTCACTTATAGAGCTTTTCAGGAGGCAATTAGGAAAATAATATTCCTGACCAGTATAATGACTTAGTCTCCTTGTAGCTTTACTAGACTCTTTCTAACAAGAATTTCTTTGAAATAGTTATCATTATGCTGATCTGTTTGACCTTTAATATTACATAAAAATAGCATTTCTTCCAAAATTAGCATTTAAAAAAATTAACTCTTTTATTGCTAAAGTTATGTTTATTCATTGTAGAGAATATAGATCATAGATCGGGAGTCAACAAAATTTCTTTAAAGGGCCAAATAATAAATATTTAGGCTTCAAGGGCCAGCTCATGTTTCCCATCTGTACTCAACTTTGCCCTTGTAGTAGGAAAACAGCCTTGAACAATATGTAAATGAATGGGGTGGCTGTGTTCCAGTAAAATTTTATTTATTAAAACAGGTCGTAGTTTGCCCACCCGTGATACAGATAAGAATTAAGAAGCTGAAAATAACTAAAGCTGTAGTTGACCTAGTACAGAGCTGGTTAGTACTTTTTGTCTGAATGTAATTATTAGTAGCTATCCCTTTCTTAAAAATGTTCTGCTTTGAATGATAAATTATATGATAACTGCTACAAAGTAGCCTTTAATAGCAATCCTGTCATCCAGATATATGAGCTGGTACATCAGATTTTTGCAGTATATGTATTTTATAAAAACTATATACAAAAAATGCAGTATGTACATTTAATTAACCTAGGTTTTTCACCTAACAGTATATTGTGATCATCTTCCCAAGCCATTAAATATTCTTTGACATGATTCTTAATGACTACATAGTATTATATTTATGGATATGCTATAATTAATTTATTTAAATGATGCCTAACTTTTTGACATTTAATTTTCTCCATATCAATGTAGTAGTATTATAAACACGTTTGCAGCTAAGTATTTTTTTTCCTATAGTTATTTCCTTAGTATAAATACTTAACAGTGGGATTGCTGATTTAAAAGTTGTGAAGCTTTTTGAGGTCCTTTCTAAATTGCCAAGCTGTTTTATCAGAAAGATTGTATCAGTGTTACACATACAATTAACAAAATATGGGAGTGTCCTTTCTCCTGTTTTGCTAAGACTAGGTGTACGCATTTAAAAGTTTTTGTTTTTGTAAACTTAATGGATAGAAAATAATTGTTTTGTTTTAATTAGCATTTACTTGATTGCTAATGAGTATGAACATTTTAATATATTCATCATTCACTTATGTTTTCTATTCTGTGACTTGCTTGTTCATATCATTTTTTCATTTTTAAGAGCATTATATAAATTAATGATATTAGCCCTTTTTACTCAATGTATTATTAACATTTTAATGATTATTTATTGAGTTTTTTTAATATATAGGGCTTTTAATTTTTCCATGTTGAAATTCATCCAAAATTTAGTCTCAGTATTTTTTCTTATCAGGTATTAGAAACAAAATACGAGTTCTCATGACCTAAATTTATTAGACTGCAGCTCTACTAGTTAGTCCTAACGCCTACCTAATACTTTATTTTAGTAATCTTCATTAGGAAATTGTTCTCTGAGCAGACTTTTTTTTTTTTTTTTTTAACCATCTGCCTTAGTCTGTTTGGGCTGCTATTCCAAAAATATCTTAGACAGGTGGCTTAAACAACAAACTTATTTCTCACAGTTCTGGAAACTGGGAAATCCAAGGTCAAAGTGCTGCAGGTTGTGTCTGGTGAGGGCCCACTTCCTGATTCATTGATGGTTCTTCTTCCTGTGTCCGCACATGGAAAAAAGTGCAATGGAGCTTTCTCAGGCCTTGTTATAAGAACACTAAATCCATTCATGAGGGCTCTATCCTCATGACCTAATCACCTCCCAAAGCCCCAGCTCCAGACACCATCACATTGGGGGTTAGGGCTCAACATAGGCTTGTAAACAAGGAGTAATGTGATGAAGTTTGTCGTTTAGAAAGATCTCTGGCAGTAGTTTGGATGCTGGATTGGAGGAGGATCAGAATGGAGGCAAGGAGGCCAGCAGGAGATTATCTTGGTGTTCTAATGCTGCACAACAAATTACCATAAAATTTGCAGCGTTTTTAAGCAACACAGATTTATTGTCTCAGGGTTTCTGCGCATCTGGAGTTGGGTACAATATGGCTGGATTCTCTGCTCAGAGTTTCACAAGGCTGAAATCAAGGTGTTAGCTTTTTTTCTGGAAACTCTTGGGAAGAATCCTCTTCCAAGCTCATTTAATATTGTTGGCATAATTCAGTTCTTTGCAGTTGAAGGACCAGACCCTGTTTCCTCGATCTCTGTCAGCCTGGGAGTTGCCCTCACCTCCTAGAGCCTGTTTGCATTCCTTGGCTCTCTCCAACTTCAAAATCAGCAACAGCACTCTGAATCTCTGACTTCTCTGTCTCTAACCAAGATTTAAATGGTCTGGCCCACCAGATAAATTTTTTTCTTAAAGTCACCTGCGCCTTATAACAAAGCCTAATCGTGGGGTGAAATCTGTCATATTCATCCTCCTGGGGATTACGCAGAGCCATATGCCAGAGGATGAAGAATGTTGGGAGCCATCTTAGAATTCTGCCCACCACAGAGACTGTGGCTATTATGCTGATAGGAAGTGGTGAGGACCAAAACTGAAAGAATGAGGATAGAGAGAAGGGGGCAATTTAAGAAACCAGGCTTGGTGACTGATTGAATGTGGAAGAGACAGGAATAAGAAAACTTGCTGGTTTTTGGCTTGTGTACCAAAGTGGGGTGGTATTACCAATTACACTAATTTGACGGAAAAGATGACGATTTTTTTAGTTGTTTTTGAATTGACTGACCGATGTAGCTTTGAGTTACCAAAGTAGAGATACCTTGGTAGTCAGAGAGACAGATATAGACCACTGGTGTTTGGATAAAGATTTGGAGTTCACATCTTGTAGAATGTGTCCAATAGAAGATGACTAAGATTTGAACTCTGGTAAATACGGAAGAAGAAAATGAAGGCGATTTAAGGTGGTAGAAGAACAATAGTATTTGGTGTGGTCAAGAGAGGGGCGAGTTTTAAGACAATTGGAATGGCAACTTGCATTTAACACAGTGATTTGTAATAGGTATCTTTAACTCTTAGCTCTAGCATCTGATTCTGTACTGATGCAGGAGGGGGAGGGAGTGGAACCCAGTTCCTACAGACTGTTGGCAATGTGTAGGAGTTTTGAAGGTTGTCAGAATGATTGGAGGACACTTATTAGGCTGGGCTTAGGGATGCTGAGCTTCCTACAGTGCACAACACAGTCCCAAACAAGCCCCAAATTTCAATAGCACCTCTGCTGAGAAATACAGTGCCACGGGCCTATTTTGGTCCCCTCACTCCAGTGGTCACCAAGTTCATTTAACTCTACCTTCTAAACATCTGGAATCTAGCTCTTTTTTCCTTTCCACAGCCACTGCCTTAACTGAGGCTCTCACTGTTTCCTGATTAGACTATTCAAATAATTTCCTACCTTGATTATTTTCTCCACCTCTTTTCCATGATGGCTACAGCCATGACTCTAAAAAAAACTTTAATATGTCATTTCCCATTGCCTGTAGGTTACAGTCAAAATTTCTTAAAATGGCAAAAAAAGAAAAAAAGAAATTCAAGATCTGGCACTCAACTATTTTCTCACCTCTGTATATATCTGGTACTCCATCTGCAGACCACTTTCCTCAAATAAATCTTCCCTTTGTACCCCTATATATGCCAACGCACAGTTCCCTTTGTCTGGACTTTCCCTTTCCCATCTAGAGAACTTCCTTTCAAGAATCAGCTCTTATGCCACCTACTTAACCAATACAATCAGTCCCTCTCTCCTGTGCTGTAAAATTTTTTCCACACACTCTGCTATTGCACTTATCTGTGCATTTATTTATTTATATGTTTCTTTCCCCTCCTAGTCTCTGAGTACTTCTCAAGCAGAAACCCTATCTTCTTTGTTTTCTCCAGCACCCTAGAGATCTGTAGAATTAACAGTTCTTCTACTTTCCTAGTTTTGCTTTCTGTTAGAAAAACTTTAGAGTCAAGTATAGATATATCAGTAATTAATCTGAATCACACACTGGGAAATCAATGTGGATACCTTTTAAGGATTCTGTTATTTTTTTATTGCTAGTGAGTAAAATAGAGACTTCCTCTCTGATATAGTACATTAGTGTTAAAGTGTTCAAACCTGATATTTAGTGGGCCTAGTGTGAATCTTGGCTGACATTTGAGGTCTGTGACATTTCCTGCATATTCTTTTATGACTGGAAGGCATAAATGATTGACAGTAAAGAGCAATTAATATTCCAAGTAAGACATTTTTCAGGAGCTTCTGCCTTTCCTGCTTCCCAGATGAGAGTACATCCTGTTTCTATGCGTTTCAAAGATGATTTCAGCGTTTTGTTCATTTTCAAAAAAAAATGACACTTTTGTGAATTTTGCAAGATTGGCAGAAGTGAATTTTTGAAAATCTGCTTTGTTAAATGATAGATGCCATATTTGCTCTTGATTTGATAGTTATCTAGACATTTTTTTTTATGTGAAACTTTTATGTGAAACATACTATTCTGAATGCCAGGTTATATTGTTTAGTGAGCGAATACTACCTCTGCCATCCAGCAGAGCAAAATATTGGAGGTAATCAATAACTGTCTTTATCACTACCTGTATATTTTTGTTTCCTTTTGCAAACCAGGCGAGTGTTGTGTATAAAGGAAGTTGAAATCCTCAACCTTATGTCCATAGACTGGCAGTGTCCTTTTGAAGATTTTGTATTTCCTCCTAGTGTCAGTGGAAATCTGCTAAACATTTCAGTTAAGGTAAGAAAACATGACTCAGTTTTGAGCCAAGAATTTGTTAAATGAGTGGAAACCAGTGCTTTTTGACTCTGTTTTACAGTTAACGACACAAAACGTTGGAAGGATTGTTATTATTTACTGAAATGTAAGGAAAGATGTAATCAATTTATTTGGGTACTGTACTGTATTTTCTGACCCTCCTTGATTGCATTGAGTGAAATGTCGGTTCTATCACTGAAAGAATTAGGATGCTGATACTTCCTTTTTAGCAGAATAAAGCATTAGTAAATAGAAGGTTTTTTTTAACTTATCTGTGCTATAACATAGATAACATAGATATATATGTTAACACATAACATAGATAAGTGTTATCTGTGTTAAATTAATTATAGCAAAATAAGTATCCATGTGAAGTTAAAAAATACTTCTGGAAAGATTCCCCTTTTAAGGCTTTTAGGAGATTATTATAGATATTGTCTAAAACACTCATGTTTTATAATATTTGGCATTTACAGAATGCTAATACAATATAAGTATATAATAATACTTTCATGTCTTTCTTCCCTGCCATTTTCTAAGGCAAAACTTTTAATTACATAGCAGTTAATTAGCAAAAATGATACCCCTTCTTTTGCTTAGTTCTCAGACTCACTTTAATTTGAAATATATAATTTTTATTATATATATGTATATTATAAATTTATTTTTATCTCTTTAAAAAACTAAAAATTGTCATTCTAAAACTAGTAATTTCTATAGTATATTTTTTCCTAAATAATAATGATGTTATCTCTATTATTAAAACTATCTGAAAAACATTTATCATAAAATTTAATAATTAGAAATGCAAGTACTATTATTTTTTAGTTTGTTTTCTTTTCATAGAAGTTTATAAATAAAACTATTCCATTTTGTATTTCAGCCTTACCTCTTTGTAGAGTGTCAAAATTTTTAAGAGTGCCTTAGTATATAAAATATAGTTTTCAAGCTAGGAAAGACTGTGTCACTATGCATATATATTATAGTTTCCTCAGTTACCACTTTTTTTTCACATTAGTGGTGAAAATTGACTCAATGTAGTTTATATTATATAAGAATTTTATCAGCCAGGGAAATGAATGAAGGGTTTTTTGATTTGTCAGATGTGATGAGTTATCAAGTGGTGTTTCTGTAGGCTATTTATCATAGCTTGCAAAAAGCCATTATTTTATACAGATAGATGTATATTCATCAAGTTTCATAAATTCTAACAACTCACATACGGAACCACTGTTCTTGTACTAAAATGATTTATTTCTTATCATACCTGACTATGTGTATTTGGTTAGTCTATGGGTTATAAAAGAGAGTTGACATTTAAACATTGAATTAAAGGTGATGTTTTTTTTTTTCTTCCCCAGAATAATTTTTCTGTCATTGTTTCTTTTGAAATAGGATCAGGGTCTATTCCACACAAAAAACAGTGCCAGTCAAACCTGTCTCCGGAAAATTTACCTGCAGGATCCCACCACAGCAGAGGTAAACAACTTATTTTAAAGAATGTCCCCTCAGTTTTTTAGCTGAAAGATTTTTCAAAAATCTGTTATAATTAACAAAATAATATACTGTGTGCTTAGTAGATCAGAGGAGTGTCATTTTGCATTACATGTATGGACTGTGTATTCTTGTTCTTAGCTATTGGAACTGTGTCGAAAGTTCCAACTCTTGCTTTTGAACCTTTTTCCTCCACCAAATTAGCCTGTACTTCTCTTTACCATTTATAATAAACATTTTATTTTACAGAGAGCATGTCATGCCATTGAGGACGCACAGTCGATGAGACACCAGCAAAAACTGATGAAGCAATCATCACTGAAACTTCTCAGGCCCCAAATACCATTTTAATCACAGATCTAAGGGGCTGCTACTGGGAGAAAACCCAGTCATCAGTCTTGTCTATAAATCAGTGTTTATCTTACTAAAGAGACTTTTTCAAGCAATCTTTAGTTTTAGAACTTTTGTCTAGAATAGCTTATATTGGGTTTTCCATTTTTCCCCCTTTAGTTTTGACTCTAATTTTGTAACCACGTGTAAGTAATCCACTCTACACTGCCACCTGTATGGATCAAACCCTCAAAGAAATATCATTTTAAACTCAGAGTGAAATTTTCATTAATGTTAAAATTGTGAAGCGAAGGGGTATAGGCTTGTTTTTAATTAAAGTCCTTACTGAAGAATAAGAAAGGAGCTTAGAAAGAGTAATATTGTTTGAGAGGTTTTGGACAAACCTTTGAACAAATATTGGATATTTTGTTTAAGGGTAATTTGTTCAATAACTGAACAGAGAGTAACATTTTTGGTAAACTAGGTAATTTACTGAAGAAAAGCCACTAAAGAGAGAGATGACATTTCCTATTTTCTTTTCCGAAAACATATTTCTCCTAATAAAAACATGTTTTACTTTGGTGTTTATTTTTATTGCTTGCACTATAATGTAAAGATATGGAAAATCAAACCTTAAAATATCAATGCTCTGTTCTCTATAATGTAACATGCACAAAGTTTTGGAAATTATTTACATGCTCTTTCAGGATGAATTTATATAGCACAATTATATATGGTACAAAATACTGCACTTTAAGTTTTCAAGACTTAGAAATATGAAAAATTTAATATTTTTATATTTTCAGTAATTGTTTTTTATTAAGTTGAAAGATTTTTAAGGGCATGATAAATTAACACTTAATTGTAATGCTTAGCTAGAAATGTGTTTTAAACTTTTAATTAGGAAGAATAAAAAAATCTCTGGTTGCTTCATATATGTAAGTAAAATAAGGCATATATACCAACATTGTGGAAAATAATTGGTGTTGCATTGTTTGAGGGAGCAGGCCTGTGAGAATCAGTTCAGTACAATATTATTTTTGTACTTTCTTGATCTCGCTTATAGTGAATTAGAGATAAACTACCTACTAAAACTTTTTTTAAATTCTCAAAAGTACTTAATTTCCTTGGATGAACCTTTAAATTTGCTCATGGTTTTTAACATGGCATTTATTTCAAATCCCTGAATTAATGATGAAATGAAGATGTGGGCTCATTTGGTTTGCTCTGTTTTTGTTGACGTGTGGTAATATTTCTACTGTCTTTACTCATATTTTTTAAGATTTGCCTTACTGCTTTAAAAGTTTTTCCTAGTTGTTATTTGCTTGCAGACTCCAAAAAAAGAGGATATAGTAACTAATCTCCTAAATATTTGATCTCTGATAGAGCATAGTGGTCTTTGCCTTTTCAACATCATTATTTTTTCTGTGAAGAAAACTATCGTATGTAAAAGTTCTAGGTTTAAACAGAATTTCTTTAATCGGGTTAATTGCAGCTGATTAAAAGGAACATTACAAAACAGAATTTCATAGCAAGTATGCTAGTATTTTGTGTCTTTAAAACTGAGTCAATCAGGAATTTGAGGTATCTAATTATATTTTTCATGTGAATCATAGCTATTGACAGTGTCCTAAATATTTAAGAAATTATATTGTACTGATGGCATGTATAAAACATTGAACTAAGAAAAATTTATAGAGACCTGTAAATTCATCATCTTAAATTGTTTGAAAAGTAAATTTTCAAATATTTATAACTTTAATTTGATTTAATCCCCAGGGACAGAAATAATTTATTGGTAAAGTATAATAATGTCTTTTGTGTTTTTAAAATGCTTTGAGAGTTAATTCCTTGCATATGAACTACTGAGAGAAATAAAACATTTGGTACATTGTTTACAGGTGTGAAAACTTTGTGGGTTTGTGTTAAATATTCAAAGAACATTTGCTTTTACTTTTTATGTCTTTCCCTTCTCCTCTTCCAATCCTATAATAGTGAGAAGTTAGATTAGTGGCTATGGAGGGCTTTATAAGATGATAGTCAGGGAAAGGTTTTCTGGGGGAACTGAGCCCCTTTATCACATTGGAGATCTGTGGCACAGATCTTCAGTACGGGAACAATACAGAGAACGTATTTGACCAAGGGCCCAGCTACCACACTTTTGAAATCATAGCTGGATTTGCCTTTTATTGTTTCTATCAGCCACTGTCTGAGAATGGCAAGGATACTAGGGCAGCTCCATTCCTGGGAGACACAGAGCTCTCTCTGACAGCTGATTTTGGCTTGAAGACTTCAGTAGCCTTGCAGAACCTTCTTAGTCTGTATAGCAGTCTGGAAGACTTCTACCCAATTTATCTGTCGCTCGCTTTTTTTGGTCTCAACCCCCACCTCCTACTGGGAGGTCAGTGAATAGATTTCCTTACATGTACTTCATGATTTAGTATTGTTTTTGTTTTGAATTATGTATGAGGGAGGACACTATCATCTATTTGGTGCTTTGGGCCTCTAAGTGTATTGATCTGATGCTGCCTGTATCTGTATTTTTAACAGTGCTCTATTTGTGTTTCTAAAGTACAGCCAGGACTAAAAATTAATGCTCTTGAAGCCCTACAATTATCAATGGCAGTTAAAATACAGAATTGCAATTACAGCCAGAGCTAGAAGAACCATCTTTTTATTGAGGAGGAAACCAAAGATTCTTGATAGGAGGTTATTCATCATATCAGCATCCTCAATCCTTGGGGGACAAACCCTTTTGGTTGAGCCAGAGTGCCCACTAATACTGATGAAAGTGTGTTCTATGCAATGTGTGTTGGCTCTGAAAAGAAATGGAAACTTCTTGGAGTAGAGGGAGCACATTTCTCTTGATAATTGTGCCTATAGTGTAAGAATTTAGGTTTATTGTTCTTGAGTACATACTTGAAAATTCTTCAGTTACAAGGCTATATCATTCAAGTACTCAATATTGTGGGTCTCTTTGAACCGAAAAAAACCTTCAGAAAGGCAGTTTGTACCGTTTTTACACAGTACAGACCCACAGTCCCTTACCAAAATTCAAATAGCTCTGAAAACCAAAAGGCTTTTTATAAGTTTGAAGCAAAAGACATTTGATAGTAAATTCTGAACTGAACTGACATGAGGCTTTTCGTGGTCTTTACTTGGTGTAAATGAGTTTGACTTTAGAAAAATTAATACATTTGATTATGGGGTGCTGCTGCAGCTTCATTGGAGGTGTACACACTATGTGACATATGAAACATACTGCTCTTCTAAAATTTGAAAGGTTCTGTATTCTGAAACACATCTGGCCCCAAGGGTTTCAGGTAAGAGATTGTAGATCTTGTAGCTTCAAAATTATCAATTTATTAAAGTTGCTTCCCAAATTTTAGAAAAATAAACTGTAGGAGAAACAATGAGGGACAGAATTCTCTTCCCTCTTCAGACCATGCTGATGTTCCATTTTACAGTATGCTGGCCAATTATTTTGACAGAGTTCAAAGTAATTGATGTCAATGTATAGAAGACTGAAATGTTGTCGTAGGATAGAGCACCATAAAGATTTATGAAAGCTAGAGGAAAAAATAAACAGAAGTACATAGTCATGATTTGTATCCCCCTTGTATATTAATTAAGTAAATACCTCGTAGGTGAAAGGTTTTTACAATTGACCTCTAGTGCGGAAATAATTAGAACTGTAATGAAATAAGTGAACATGGTCCTCCAGATTGACAGTATCCATTAAAATAATAGTGGACACTTTACAAAGAAGATTTAGTTCTCTAATACTCTTTTTAACTTGAAGAACAAACAAGTGACTTCCCCAGAGAGTGACCATAAAGCTTAAATTCTCCCAGTTGTGATTTAAATTCTATGATAAGTAATTTTCATCAAAAATAGATTTCAGATATTGGTCTTTGAGTTGTATTGGTCTTGTAGAAAACTTAAATACCAGTTTTTCTCTCAGACAAGCCACTTTCCCTTTTGTCATTTTCATTTAAGCTGCATATTTTATACATCATTTTTTATATCTCTTTATGGTACTTCTTTAAATATTATTATCTTTATTAAGTAGATATTATACCAGTGCATGGCAAATTACATCCCATGGGCCAAGTAATCTGTTCTTGTAAATAAAGTTTTATTGGTACACAAAACATTCATTTGCATTGGCCATGGCTATTCCCACAATACAATGGCAGAGTTGAGTAGTTGTTTCAGAGACAATATGGCCGGCAAAACCTAAAATATTTACTATCAGACCCTTCACAGAAAAAGTTCATCGACCTCTATGTTATAATTAATCTTACGGATGGGACAGAAACAAGACACTAAATGATTTACCCAAGATCCTATGGTGAGATAGGAGCTGAAATAATCCAACATCTACCAGCCTCCCTCTCATCTCCACCTCTTCTTCCTTCCTGGAAGCAAGGATACTTCTGTCAAATTTGAATGAATATGGCCAATGTTGGCTTCTTGGATTTTTTTTTTTTTTTTAGAACCTTATGACCTTACCCTAAAATTACTTATGTTTTTTCTCCTTATCTATGTTCTAGACCTAACAGTGACTCAAGCATTTCCCATAGGAATACTTGATATCTCAACTGGCCATTTGTGTAAAAAAATATTTTTCCCTAGAGAATCCTTACATATGGTCTAACATTACTGTGGCAATTTGCTAGCAAACATAGCTTTTGAGGTGTAAAAATTAGGAAATAAAATCTTTGGAGATAGGACATTAAAATTGCCTCTGTTTCTAATGCACAGCCAGAACAGAAGAATCAAATGCACGGTGTTCTACCGTAATCAAACTTAGAGAGTTCACAACTAGATAGGGAGGGACTCACCAGGAAGAAACGGTATTTTTAAGCACAGTACATGGTATTATAGAGTAATAATGTAACAAATGAGCAGGTGTTCAAAGATTGTGATTTGAATGGAAGCTGTAACATTTTAGCTTTACTAGAGAATGCTGCAGCAAATTAGTTCAGCAAACACTTTTTAATGGTTTAAATTAAGAAGCCACACTTGAACAGGGCACATTTCTCTTCCCTCTGGAGTGCTGTTAGACATTCTTAACCTACTTTGACACTTCCGATCAAATCTTCCCTACTTTATTCAATTTATGGTGATTCACATTTACAAAAATATTAAAAAAAGAAAAAGGGGGGTGGTGGGTGATGGTGGTGGTAGCATGAATTAGAGGATTAATAGAGTTCTTAACTTTTTCAAAAAAGATTTCCTGGACTCTGCAGTCACTTGACTATCAGTAACTGGGTTATGGAACTGGTAGATTTGTTTTTTTTTTAAAATCAAGGTAAAGGGAGTCACACTTCTGAGAGATTTTGGAATAGCTGAAAAGTCTATGTGACTCTTTAATATATCTCAAATTACTGAGCACAAATACATTGCAGGAAACAATTGCCCATATAAAAGATTCCTAGGGTTAAAGTTTAGAGACCTAGAAGATGCTTCTTTTGAGTTGACTCCAAATGAACAGAGTGGAAATCTTGCATGACTATTACTACAATCCAGATGGTGAATGGATACTATTGAAAACACTCCTTTATAAGGGCCATAAAGACTTATTACCCATGACTCATACTGTTGAATAGGAACACATTGTCCATTCTACTAAAAATTAATGACTCAATTAATGTTGAATTATAATGCAACTTTTAGAAGCACTAATAATGCTTATTTTATATCAAGTGGATTAATTTTAATACAACATTTTGGAGAGAACATAATTCGCTTGGGGGGCCTTTCTTTGAATTGTACTTAAGGTCATAGAATTATAATAGCTCATGGTTGGAAGGTTCTTATATTCAGCACAAATCTGTTTTCCTGTGGCTATCAGTTGAGCTCCATCCAAAATCCTTGGGGCCATCAGAATAAGAATGACTCTGTATATGGAAGCCTACATGTAGGAGCCTTGCGTAATAGAATTGAAGGCTGGCCTCATATCCTACCATTCATTCAGTAAAGCATGTAAGTCTTCAAATTCTCATCTTTTTTCTACCTAAATTATCCCTGATTAGACATAGCTTCAAATCACCCCATAATCTCGTTGGCTTTCCCCTAAATACAATAATTTATCCTTGTCCCTGTCAGATGAGAACACTGATCTGAATGTTATAGAAACCAACGAAGGCAGAGTGGTACTTGGACATACATTCCACTAATCTAATAGTAATAAGAATCCCAACTTAGTAATTACTTATTTAAAATAAAAATATCCCATTTTGTATTACTTTTCTCCCACTGTTAATCTTGTAATAAATCTTAATTAATCTTGTAACTTTTACTTACACAGGAATATTGAGTTATCCCTTTTATTTTACTGAAAGTGAGTTTGTGTGGTACTATAAATTAAAAAAATCAAGAGACCTGGAAAAAAAATTCCTTTACCTCTCAGCCTAAGTTTCTTCATTTGAAAATAAGACCTTTGGACCAGATCTGCTTTTTTTTGATTCCTATGGAAATTACAGATATTGATAAAATGATGAGTCTTATAATTGTTATTTTGAAGTGTGAGATGTGTTACTTGAAATTTTTATTCCCTCTTTCTCACAACATCCCCATAGACATTAAATACATATTTTAAATAATGAGTTTAAAGAAAAACCTCACAAAGACTTGAACAAAAAAACAGAGGAGGAAATGTGAGATATTGCTGCTAGTCCTTGCACATGAGAATGAGCTGGATGTGGAGGGTGCAGGTAACTGAGTGCCAAGAGAGCCCCCACACAACTTGTGAAGAGGAATGGCCAAGTTTGGAGCCAGGCTATTGCTATGAAAATGGAATTCTGCTCTTAGAGGCACACCCTCGGCAGTGCCTTTTAGTTTTCTGAGGACCCACGCTGTGTGATCCAGGGAGTCATAGCTCACACTAGGCCATCCAAGTCTCTCCATAAGATATTACAATGAACTGAATGCTTATGTCTCCCCCTCAAACTTATATGTTGAAGTTGTAACCCCCCAAGGTGATGGTATTAGGAGACAGAGCCTTTGGGAGACAACTAGGTTATGAGGATGGGGCCCTTGTGAATGAGATTAGTGCCTTTATAAAACAGACTCCGAAAGTCCCATTTTGTATGATTCCTTTTGTATTAAATATCCCTCGCCTCTTTCCACCATTTGAGGACACAGCGAGAAGGTGCCATTTTGCCTATAAAGAAGCAGGCTCTCACCAGACACCAAATTTGCCAGCACCTTGATCTTGGACTGCCCAGTCTCCAGAACTATGAGAAGTGAATGTTTGTTGCTTAAAGGCCACCCAGTTTATGGTATTTTTGTTATAGCTGCCGAAATGGACTAAGACAATCAGCCTCTCTCAGATGACTGCTACTGGCCAGCCCTGTCATCTGAAGGTTTGTTGTGGAGTCCTTGCATTGGATAAAGTATTGCAAATGTTAGCTATGTGGATTAAGTTACCAAATCAGAAAAAGGTAGGTCACTGCCAGGTTAGAGTGCCAACAAGTTAGGAAAAGAAATCCCCAATAAAAATATTAAATAGATATACTTGAAAAGAAGGGTTAAAAACAAGATAGTATTAAAAAAAAGAAGAGGCAAATTTGAATAAGAACCAACTAGATCTTTTAGAAGTGAAAAATATTGAAAAGTAAATGGACAGCCACAATAGTAAATTAAACATAGCTCAAGTAAGAATTGGTGAACTGGAAAATAGAACTGCCTCAATACATTTCCTGGAATGCAGAAGAGATAGAAGAGATGGAAAATATAAAAGAGAAGCAACATAGGGGATAGAATGAGACTATCTAACATCTAATCTAAGGCCTAGAAGAAGAGAATAGAGAAATGGTTGATATATTCCAAGATTTATGAAAGTGAGCCCAGAGCAGGATAAATAAAAATAAATCCAAATCTAAAAAACAGTGATTGAAACTATAGCAGTGCAAACACAAAGAGCAAAAAACTAAAAAAACATTACTGACAAGGGATCAACCATTAGCAGAATTCTTAACAACAATAGCACTCGGGAGACAATGGGGTATCTACAAATTGTTGAGAGAAGACCATTGTTTGACTAGGTGTCTTTAATCAGATCCTTTCTTTAAACATTACTAAACGATGACCTTTAGGAAACAGGATGTTGAACTCAAAGAAGGAATAAAATACAAGAAGCAATGGGAACAAAGAAATCGGTAAACTTGAAAATATCACTTTAAATAGCAAAATGTGCATAAGAAGTTTATCAAAACTTTGCAAGACATTTATGGAGAAAATTACAAAATCTTACTGAAACAAAATTTAATTTTTTTTGCATGGAAAGTTACACAATGTTCGTGAATGGTGAGACGCATTAAAGAGTAATCACATTCAAACTCATCTATAAATTCAATGTAATTCTAATTCTGATATTATTATTATTTCTTTTTTTGTGGAACTTGAAAAGCTGTTTCAAAAATTAACACGGAAGAGTGAAAGGCCAAGAATTATCAAGTCAGTTTGAAGAATAAGATCAAATGGAGGGCATGTTTTGTTTTTTCAGATTTTAAAGCTTATTGCAAAAAAATTGTAGTAATTAAAACAATGTGCTATTTTCAGAGAAATAGGTAGATAAATGGAACAAATTAGACTAACAACAGACCCATTTACATATGGGAATATGGAATATAATGATAAGAATAATAAGTATAATAAAATTATATGACTTTCACTATGTAAGTTCCAGACACTGTTGTAACTGATTTACATATTCTAATTCATTTATCCTCAAAGGTGACATTAAATTTCAGTCAAGCACAGCAGCATTACTCATACTAGCCCAAAGTGGAAACAACCCACATGTCTATCAAGGGATGAATGGATACAACTGTGATATACACATACAATGGAATATTGTTCAGCCGTGAAAAGGAATGAAGTACTGATACATGCTACAAGATGGGTGAACCTCAAAAGCATTATTACAGTAAGTGAAAGAAGCCAGACAAAAAAGGTCACCTTTTGTATGTTTCCTTTTATATTAAATATCTGGACTAGGCAGATCCATAGAAACAGAAGCAGATTAGTGGTTGCTAGGGGTTGGGGAAGGGGGAAGTGGGGAGTGATTACTTGCAGGGTATGGGACTGTTCTGGGTGGACACAAAAGTTATGAAACTAGAGAGAGCTTGTGGTTGCACAACATTGTGAATGCACTAAATGCCACCGAATTGTGTACTTTAAATTGGTTAATGGTCTGTTAATATAAATGTCACCTCAATCAAAAAAATTTCAGGAGCTGAATTATGCCAACAACTGATTCTACCCCGGAGTTTCCAGAAAAGAGGGCAGGACACCTTGATTTTAGCCTGTGTTGTACATCAGACCTCCAGAAAGATTTATGAGAACTGTTTTCCCATAACTCACACAACCTACCCAACTTGACCTGAACATAAAATTGGGAGAGCCACACACTCTATAGCTGATGCCATGTCCTCCAGCAAGGCCGGCCCTCGCTGAGCAGGACTGAACGCCCTTCCCTACAACCTGGAGGAGGGACAAGATAAGGGAGAAAGGAGAGTTCCTACCAAATACATCTTTAGTTCATTCAATAAAATAATCTGGACTTTATCAATTAGCAAGGACAAGAATGCAATTTCAAAATTGGATAAATACCCAGATTCACATCCTTTCTACTATGTAGTAATTTGAAAACTGGAAACAATATTTCAAATCTTTTCTTTGTGATGGCTTTCTCAGAAGCTAAACTGTCTTGTCCTTTTCACACATAAAGATTGTTTTACTCTTTCCACACAAAAAACTCTGTTCTTTAAATATTGCTTTGATTTTAGGAGGGAGGGAGAGAAAGAGGGAAAGGAAAGGAAAAGAAGGAAGGAAGGGAGGGAGGGAGGGAGGACAAGGAAAGTATAGCCTCCTGGTCATGACAATACATGGACTGAAGAACTGTGTTAGCACAGCTGGAGGAGTTGGACACCCCCACCCCACCACCTCCCTACCCCTGCCACCATTGCCTTGAATTGAGCCCAGAGGTAGCAAGGTCTGTCTCTCAGACCAGAGCCCCATGACATTTTCTATAGAAAGGAATGACCTGTAAGTGGGGCTCCTGGTGTGAGAGGAGGCTGTGAGAGGAAGAGAGTGGATGTTGAAGTAGTTTTGGGTCTTGACAAAAGGCAGGGAGGATCAACGAGAGATGGGATGGATCAAATGCCAAGTAGAGCCATCCTGGGGAAGTCTGCTTAAAACATAGCAAGATGGAACCCATGCGTGTATCTGCTCTCTCCCTTACACCCCATCCAGATGACAGCAAAAAAATTAAAAAGGTACAGCCCTCCAAGAGGAGGACAGCAGATGAGAGATGTCTAGGAATTTGATTGTAATCCACTTGAGCAAACTGAACAGAGCTGACACTTAGAGGGTTTGGTGGTGGTGGTGGTGGTGGTGTGGGGCAAGGACTGTGAGTGTGTGTGTGTCGAAAAGCAGTGAGTGGTTGAACACTGAGAAGCCTTATAAAGTATAGAAGGCCATGTTTGGGGTGGAACTAAAAAGGAACATTGATTGAAAGTCTTAAAATGAGAAATTAGATCCCCACTTTTCCTCCCCAGTCTCCCAAGCCAGCTAATATCCCTTCTCTGGACTTTGAAGGAGACGGGTGGAAGGGGGGAGGGTGTGCAGGGGTGACCTGGGTAGGGGCAGTGGTAGCCTGGAGAAATTGACCCTGACAGTTTCTGCACTCTGGGATACCAAGCCCAGTGGTAAGCAGTTTGAGGTGCTACAATGAAAATGGGGAGAAGGTAAGGAAAAATTAACATTTTGATTAAGCAAGACACCCCCAGCCTCTGTCAGTCACACTCCCCAAACACTGACAGTTAGGCTCAGAATCTCAGACAGGAAAATGGATATTTTTTTCCCCTCTGGAGAACTGATTTGCCCAAGAGATTTTTGACATATTGTGATTTTGACATTAGAAACTTTTGACAGTTTAGGGTCTCCCAGCAAAGCGGCTGGGTTTGATTCTGACAAGAGGGCTGCTGCAACAACAGAGAACCATGAACTTGGGAGAGGAGGCCCCTTGTTTTACAGAGCTATGAACTCAGTCCCAAGGAAGGAAGGGGCCTGCCCAGGAGAACACTGAAAAGAAGTCAGCTTTTACACTACTACATATAAAGCAGGCGTTTGTTTCCTTGAAGATAGAAATGCTGTAAAATATAGTAAAAAGATACAAAGTCAGACTATGGAGGAGGGAATTTCTAAAGAGAGTCAATTCTATTCCTTTCAGGTACAAACGGTTCAGTAACTTAAACTAGGCTATCAATGTATGGTCTGGCCAGGGCTCTGGGGGCCATTTTAATGAATTAGATAAAGTTGATTCATATCTCATATACCAAATGATTGTCAATTGCTGCTTCTAAGGTAATTGAGAATGCTTGAAAAGTAATTTAAGTGGTACTTAACACCATTAATTAGCTCTACCTAACTTTTATTTCATTGATAGAGGAGAGGTCTGGCTTGAATTACTTTGGCAGTCCAAGCTCGTGGGGTTTTCTGGGTACAAAAATGTTTCTGGATCTCGTATGGCCTAACGGGAATCTGGTTCAGATTCAGAAAGCTTTTGACCTTCTGTGGGCACTCATTTAGCGTTTACATAGGGCAGCCCAGCCCTTGTGGCATAGTATGTCTAGCCATAAATTAAACATTTCATTTGGAAATCCCCCTCTTCTGAAGCAGAACCCACATATTTGAAACAACCATGCCTTAGGGCTGATCTGCTTAATTAAGAAACCAGGGTTTAGGTTTGGGACAATTAGCTTGTTGCTTCTAGAAACATTTGCTTTTCATTCAATATCTATGTCAAAATAAAGATAAACATGGACAATCTGGCCTCCTAGAGAAAGATAATCTTCCACTCATTTGCTCTCTGAGGAAGTTTGCCATGTCTTTTATCCTTCTTGAGACAGAAATATATGAAGTGCCTTTGCATAAGGAAACACTGTACACGTACCCTCTGAATGGCTCTTATCTTCATGGGGCTGGGAATCTAGTGGGAGCCAATGTAGCACAAGGCCATATTGCAGTGTGTGATTAAGGAGTGGCTCAAGCAAATCTCCCACTACCTGCATTTGATTCCACATTTGATTCTCCTCTGTTCCCCCCAATTTCCCAACCCCCCTTTTTTTAATCTGCCCCCTTTCCTAGTTCCCAGCTGCTGGGAGGAAAGACTCTCAACTCACCCACCTTGGCATCAAGCAAGGCCCATCGTGCTGCTAGTTATGTGTGTCTAAACTGCACTGCTCTGAGACTGGGACAGCTGGTGAGCCATTGGGGACAGAGAAGAGCGATTGTTATTTGCCTTGAAGATGCTGTTCTTCTGGGATATGAGAACCCCTGAGGGCCCAGTGCATGGGCATAAGAGGAACACCAGTTTGCAGTGGGAAGGGGGATCTCAGGGCTGCCCTCACCTCTCTGAGCCGGTCTGCTGGCTGGCAAATGAGCAGGCTGGTTCTGAAAGCCCTGCTAGCCCATTAGTGGGTTGAGTAGTTTGAACCATGAGTAAAAGCCCTGATTGCTATGAGCTTAGAGATTTTTAAACAATGGCAGTTGCATTAGTCCTTATTGAAATTTAGAAACATTTCTAGGGATCAAATCTGCAACCCTGAAGTTGTTAGCACAGGTTAAGGAAAGAAACATCAGTGAGCATCTGCCATGTGCCAAACACTGACCTAGCTGGGGACACAGAAGTAACCAGTCCGCTTATCTGGGCATTTGGCCTAGGGAACCACCAAGGTAAAGAAGAAACAATGAGTCCTAAGGAAACGTCGGAATTTTCATTGCTCTTGAAATTTTGAGAATAAAGTTTCCTTATTTTAATTCTCTCACAATAAAGTAAACTTATATATTAATATGTGCATGATTATTACTAGTCTAAACACACTTGAATTGTATACCTCAGAATTAAATTATGAAGTACAGTCTTATTAATGCAAAAAGAAAATGGATGGGCATGCTGACGAATTCAGTTACCTTTTATAAATGCTGAATTGGCTTCTTGAATTAAAATAATCATATGTGTCTTTTGAAAAGATATTTACACTGACAGTTTATAAATGCTAACTAAATTCCTTTCAGACCAAGCAGCCAGGCCCTTAGACTAGAGGCATTTAATTTTAGGAAAGGTGAAGTTTAAGATTAATTAATCATTTTAAGTTATGTTTTTACATTACTCATAATGTTTTAGTAAGTGCTCCAAAGAACAGCCAGAGTTTTTTGCAGGGAGCATCTATTTGTGTTTTCAAATCTCTTATCAAAGGTGTACTTTGGGTAAATTTGGATGTTGTTTCTTCCTGGGAATACTTACCACTGTTTTGTGCACAGTTTGATTTTGGTCTTCAAGGTTCCAAGTGTATTTGTTATGTGTGCAGCTTGGATTGGAGACACTGTGTAGGACCACGATTGTTTGATAAAGACATCTTTGTATGAAAACCTTCTGTTGAATATTTATACTAAATCATTTTTCTTTTTAAAAACTAAAATAGTTAATATACAATATTGTATTCATTTCAGGTTTACAACATAGTTATTCAACATTTATATACCTAACAAAGTGATCACCATGGTAAGTCTAGTAACCATCTGACACTACAAGGTTATTATGATATTATTAACTATATTCTCTATGCAGTACATTACATCCCTTTGACTTATTTATTTTAGAACTGGAAATTTGTGCTTATCCCCTTTCACCTTTTTTTACCCTTCCCCCACTCCCTTCTCCTCTGGCAGCCATCAGTTTGTTCTCTATGTCTATGAGTCCGTTTCTGTTTTGTTTACTCACTTGTTTTGTTTTTTAGATTCCACATATAAGTGAAATCATATAGTATTTGTCCTTCTTTGTCTGACTTATTTCATTTAGCATAATACCCTCTAGGTCCATCCATATTGTTACAAATGGCAAGATATCATTCTTTTTTATGGCTGAGTACTATTCCATTGTACATGTGTACTGCTTCTTATCCATTCATCTATTGATGGACACTTAGATTGCTTGCATATCTTGGCTATTGTAAATAATGCTGCAATGAACACACATCCATTTCATTTTAAGCATTTATTTTAATTTGACTTTTTTTATTTGAAATTCTGTCTTATTATTTCTTTTTTTCATTCAATCAGCATCCTTTGGTTTAGAGTACTTAAGAAGTGGGTTGTTCTTGCCAGCATTTATAGCATGTGTACAGGAGGCAGTAAAACAGAGTGAAGAGATGTGAGACAGGTATGAATCCCTGCACAGTCATTCAGTGGCTGTTTAGTTTCCTTAACAATAAAATGGAGATAATACCTGCTTCCTAGAGGTGCTGGGAAGATTAAACATGGGTATATGTATAAAGTTTCTGAAATGGTGTTCAATTCTTGGAGGAACCAAGCAAAATGATAGCTAGTTATTAAATCCTAGAGGTCTTTGATTTTATAATTTTGACCCAATATTTCTGTTAAATAGCCATATTAAAATACTGTTATTACATGTCATACATAAGTTGTATCAATATCTAAAACCATACAAAAATTAACTGCAAAAGTATATCATAAACAAATATTAATAACCCTTATAGAATGCTTAAATAATTCCATTTTAATAACAATTTTTCATTTATATGAACATGTAGTCCCACCTCCGTGCATGCATGCCCACAAAATTGGTCAGAGTGCATCTGCCTGAAGCATTACAGGAATCTAATTCATACGAATAGGTATGCACTGTGGGATGCATTTTATACTTTAAGGGGACTAATAAAAAGACCAAAACGCTCTGCAAATGAAGTGATGCATTTGAAAAAGAACAGCCACTATTTGTCTCGGTTTTCAGACCTCCTATTTGAAAGGGCTGCGCCTGGATTTGATGCCCAGACTTGAAAATTCCCTGAACCAGGAGAACCATGTGCGAAACACATCAAGGGAGTCAGACTTCCCAAAAACTCAACTTCATTGTTTTCCTTGGAGGTGGAGAGAGCTGCTGTTCAGAAAAATTTCCAAGGTTTCTGTGATTTCTTATGAATTGAAGGTCATCCCCTGGACTGGATCGTAAGAAGCATCGGAGCCCGCCCGCCAATCCACGTGGAAGCAGATGTATGCTGGCATTTCTGTAGCAGACGGGAGAATCGGGGAGAAAAAATTCACTTGGTTTTTAGGCTTCATTTTGCATTTCTCCAGACTGTCTTTTCCTGATACTCCACTAGAGGGCGCCCAGCTACCAGCTGTGTCCGTGCTCCACGTAGGGGTCTTTTCTCCTCTCAGGAGACAGTTGGGGCCAGCTACAGATTCTGGAGGGTTCTGGGTCCATCTTGGGGTTCAGGGCTCCCTCAAGAGGTGACCCTCCAACTCCCTCAAGAGGGTGAAGACAGTGAAAGCCCTACACCTCAGAACTGGAATTTCAGAAACCCCAGGGAAGGTTTTTCAATCTTCTCTTTGTTTTAAAAGGGCACACTGAAAGAATGAATTAGGACGAATCTCAGGACTTTGGGGACTATATCTCCAGAACCCCGATTGTCAGATCCCTTCAAGCACATATGTCCTTATGGGAGCAATAGACTGGAATATTGAAAACCAGAACCCCAGAAAACCCAGAACAGATATTTTCCGTGATCAGGGCAAGGTCCCTCACACAGCGGCTGCTGGCTCCGCTGTCCCCTGCCAGCATTGCTCCTGCACTGGCATTTTATGGGTGTGGGGGATTACTCTAAACTTAGTTTTAATGGGCAGGTCAGCGTTTCCTGTGCTGTAGGTGGGCTCCCTCTCAGCATGTTCTGTAAGCAGGGCATGTGATGGATGTCTGCCAATCATGTCCTGCCTGTCCCATTCTTTCTCCTTGCTCTGTGTTTGAGGACCTAACTTTCAGCTTCTTGCCCTCGTGTGAATTACTTCTGCCACTTTGAAAGATTTGATGAGCACAACCAGGAGCCACATTTCCACTGCACTTTATGCCTTACAATGTACTTTTGCACACATTATGTATGTCATTTGCTACTTTTACTACCATAAGGCATGACTCATCCCTTCCACTTCACAGGTGAGAAAAATAAGGCTCAGAACAAGTAAATGCTGATACTAGGACTTGAGGCAGGTTGAAGGGCATCTTTTCTTGAGGAAGGGGGATGAACTGGACAAACCCTGGAGGTGGCTTCTAACCATACTGTTCTGTAGAAATAGATAAACCCTGAAATAGATAAACCGGTTCCACTTAACACAAGAACATTTGTGGGTAATTGTATGAAAACAGATATTTTCGAGTCCAATTAATAACTACCGTGGAGCTTTTTAAGAAGTGCTCATCTTTACTATAGATTAAAAAAATTGTGTTCCAGAACACAGCTTCTGTCCCGCATGAAGAATGCAGTTCTCCCCCTGGCCACAGGGTGGCGGAGTGACTTAAGGTTCTTACTTTATCTTAGAAGAGAAGCTCAGCTCCAGTGAGCAAAATGGAGCAACTGAGGACTGGCTCGGAGTGACGTGGACTTCACAGTTATGAACCTCTTAAAAAGGGAGCAGAAAGATCTCTGTTTCCAGAATACCAGTGTCTGGGGCCAGTGAGGAGGGGGATGCTTGATTCTAAAATAAACGGGGCTCTTGGAAGGAGCCTTGAGTAGCCAAGTCAAATCCACCGCAGTGGCCCCAGGCCCTGTTAACTGGTAGATGTCTCTCTCTCTCCTCCTCTCCTCTCCTCTCCTCTCCTCTCCTCTCCTCTCCTCTCCTCTCCTCTCCTCTCCTCTCCTCTCCTCTCCTCTCCTCTCCCTCTCTCTGTCTCTCTCTCCCCTCCCCTCCCCTCCCTGCCTCCCCTCCCCTGCCCTCCCCTCCTCTGCCCTCCCTCCCCTCCCCCCCCTCTCTCTCTCTCTCCTCTCTCTCCTCTCTCTCTCTCTCTCTCTCTCTTCTCTCCTCTCTCCTCTCTCTCTCCTTCTCTCCTCTCTCTCTCTCTCCTCTCTCTCTCTCTCTCTCTCCCTCCTCCCTCTCCTCTCCTCCTCTCTCTCCTCTCCTCTCTCTCTCTCTCTCTCCTCTCGTCTCTCTCTCTCCCTCTCTCTCTCTCTCTCTCCTCTCTTCTCTCTTCTCCTCTCTCTCCTCTCTCTCTCTCTCTCTCTCTCTCCTCCTCTCTCTCTCCTCCTCTCCTCCTTTCTTTCCGGAGCTCCACTTTTATACATTGTTTGTCCCTATTTTCTTAGGGGAAGGTTTAAGTGGTGTTAAATTTGGGGGAAGCATAATGTGCAGTCCAGTTGGGCAACGATCCATTTCTGAACCTTAAATTTGGACATCTGTCTCTGACGTGTGGCTGTGTTTAGGAGAATGGTGGGAGGATATTTAAATTTGGAACTCCTGTGGACCGCTGGGATGTGCAGGCGCTGTACACACATGACAGGACCACAGATGCACCGAGACTTGAAGGAGAGCTCATTGCACGCCTGTGCTGTGCCTCACAACGCAGGTGTGAGCCACGGTCCAGAAGCTGAGGGCCTTCCCGAGCTCCCACAGGCAGGGGCAGAGGCCAGGAGCCCAACCGATCCCCCTGATGCCTACATGGAAGGTCTAGGCTTTCACCTCTTGCGGTTCTGTCCAGCCGGGGATGCCACCATGTAAGGACAGAAATGTTTAGTGCCATTAGCCCTAGTCATCTTAGCAAAATTAGCAGAAGCAATATTGAATTTCAACATGAGAACAGTTTTCAAGCACATCTTGAGGGATCGAGAAGCTGCTAACATTTTTTTTGTAGAAGTCATTAATATTCATTTTCTCAAATTTGAGACCATAGATGTGTGTGTGTGTGTGTGTGTGTGTGCTTGCATGTGTTTGTGTACGAAACAGACATACACATACACGCACATATAGTACACACACCATGAAATGAGAAGGTATTGCTGCTAGAGTTTGAGAACAGAGGCTGTATGTATTTAGATTCTTCCCTCCTTCAACATTTGCTTTTGCATCAACATTTGTGTCATTCATTTATTGACCCTTTATAAATATTCATAGAATACCTACTGTGTGCCAGGCAAATTAAAATGAAACAGAGTCATGTTTGTTTTTAGGAAAGGCAGAGCCCAGAGAATCCATCCTCTACTTGGTAGGGAACGAGCAGTGCTGAGCAGTGTGGGCTTGTGGTGAGGCTGCCCACCTGGCCCAGGTCCTTGTATCTGTGTGTCACTGGCTCAGTTTCCTCATTCTAACACGTGGATAATAGCAGTACCCACATTGTTGTTGGGACCAAGGGAACAAATATAAAGGATTTGTCACTGTGCACATAGAACTCAGTAAATGCATAGCCATTACTATTGTTCCTTTTTTTTGTCAACTGAAGCTTCCCAAGATCCTATTTTTACAAATATCTCTTATGTGCGTATGGACTAGCTAACATGGGGACTAAAGATGAACTGGACGTAGGTGTTTCTTTTCAGGTTGCTGACGAGCTATGGCATCATGGCCACCAGAAAGGGAGAAGGTGGTGACAGAATGAGCTCAGAGATGAACCCATTGTTCTGGCCACTCGGGTGTGGGGTGAAGATGAGGGATGCCTGCTGTGGCCCCTGACTGACTGGGTCACCCGGCTGGGAGCCACGGTCCTCTGGAGGTATTGCTTCGTGTCTTTTCAGAAACAGCAAGCTCTCAAGAAGAGTATGACGTTCAGAAACACCAAAGGATGCTTCTTCTGTCAAGAGGATTCTAGGGCGTGGGAGATTGCCATTAGAGCTGGTGACCTCCGGTTTTTAGGAGAGCCCAGGTCATGGAGCCCCTTCCAGGGTCTAGTAAGCAGGACACAGGGCCATGCTTACTTTGCCTGCGGGCAAAGGCGCCCCTGACACGGTGCTCCTGCCCGTTTTGGCTGGAGCTGTGCCTCACCTGGTCCTAACAGCTTTATGGCTGTGATGTATGGGAACAGCCCCAGTCTTGCATTCCCTGGGGTGAGAATGAGTGACCCTCGGTGGAGGGTAAAATAGTTCCCATCAAAGAAGACACCTAAAGA